>NC_080694.1:12168088-13389778 GCF_030445035.2 Dasypus novemcinctus | reverse complement strand
TTAAATAAATATATCAAATTGAGAAGAATTGACATCTTAATGATATTTAGTCTTCCAATCTGTGAGCATTAAATGATCTTCCATTTATTTAGGGCTTTTTAAATTAATTTTAACATTGAGTTGCAGTTTTCTGAATAAAAGAATGTTACATCATTGGTTAAGTTGTTCCTGACTATTTGAGTTTTATCTGTCACATTTTATTTTCACCATTCTTTTAACACTTTTAGTTACTTTTATTGATATAATCTTCATTTCTAAACTCTCTTCCAGGCCTCTCTCTCCTGTCATTTCTTTTCAGGCTCTAGTACACCCTTCAGTATTTTCTGAAAATCTGGTCTCTTGCTTAGAAATTCTCTCAGTTTCTGTTTATCTGTGAATATTTCAATTTTTCCCTCATTTTTGAAAGACAGTATTGCTGGATATAAGATTCTTAGCTGGAAGTTTTTCTCTCATAGTATATTAAATATATCAGACCACTGTCTTCTTGCCTCCATGGTTTCTGTTGAGAAATCAGCACTTAACTTATTGGATATTCCTTATATGTTACGCATTGCTTTTCTCTTGCTGCTTTCAGAATTCTCTCGTTGTCTTTGGCCTTTGACATTCTGATGAGTATGTGTCTTGGATTTGGTCAATTTGGATTTTTTCAGATGGGAGTATGTTGTGCTTCTTGGATGGGATATCTATATCCCTCAATAGGGTTGGGAAATTTTCTACCATTATTTCTTTAAATATTCCTTCTGCCCCTTTTTCCTTCTCTTCTCTTTCTGGAACACCCATGACCCATATGTTTGCACATCTTTTGCTGTCATTTAGTTCCCTGAGACCTTGTTGAATTTTTCCATTCTTTTCTTCATCTGTTCTTTTGTATGTTCCCTTTCAGAGGAAATTTCTTCAAGCTCACAAATCCTTTCTTCTGCCTCATCAAATCTCCTATTATATCATTCCAATGTTTTTTTAAATTCATTGATTGCACTTTTCATTCCCATAAGATCTGCTATTTTCCTATGTATGCTTTCAAATTCTTCTTTGTGCTCATCCAATGTCTACTTAATATCCTTAATCTCTTTAGCCATCTCATTGAATTTATTAAGGAGATTTGTTTGAATATCTATAATTAGTTGTCTGAACTCATTTATGTCATCTGGAGGCTTATCTTGTTCCTTTAACTGGGCCATAGCTTTGTGTTTCTTGGTGTGGATTGTAATTTTTTGTTGGTGTCTTTACATCTGGCTTACTAGAGTATTTTTTCTGGGTGAGGTTTTTCTCTCTAGTTTAGGGCTTCCTATCATTTCTACCTTGCTGGTTATGCTGTAGGAGTCAAGCATTTAGATGGTACTGTAAGCTGTGGAGTCTCAAGCTGCCCTCATTGCACCAAGGACCAATGAAGCTTCTCCTAACTTCCTCCTTTGCCAGGGGCAGGGACAGGGTCACAGCTATGTGGAATAATCCATGCGCAGACCTAGATTATTGTTGCACAGAAAGACTGATCGAGCTTCACATCCCTTTCTCTTCTGCCTGGGACAGAGATGGAGATGCAGGTGTGGGCAATAATCTCTGCAGTGCAGGTCCTAAGACGACCACGGTTGCCCTGGTAGACTTTTGATTTTCAGTCTATGCCAGCCAAAGTTCCCTGCAGTTACCTGTACAGGCTGATGCAGTGCTCCTCAGTCTTCTCCCTGCCAGAGGTGGGGCTGAAGCCTAGGCAGGCTGCAGGCTGATCTGCATGAAAGAAACTGTCAGGCTGACTTCCCCTCAAGCTGGCAGCATAGTCAGATGGTGGCTTCTGGCCTTTTTTTGACTTGGGCTGGTTCTCATCCCAGCTGTTCCCAGGGTTATCTCTTAGCCAGCCAAGTCTTCCAATCAGTAGCTGAAATTGGCAGCCAACTATCTCCTTCTCCCCTCTTTCTGGGAAATGAAACTTCAAATTCCCATCACAGAGCAGCTCCTGGGGTAGCTTGTGCTGCTAGAGTAGGACAATCACTGGCCTCCATGGCTTGGCTGGTAATTTCCCAGAGGGGCTGGTGCAGTTCCCTACAGCTTCCTCCCTGCTGGAGGTTGCACTGGGACCTAGGCTAGACCTACAATATGATCTGGATGGGAAGGAGCTGGTCCTCACCAGCACTGGGATTTTCAGTCTGCCCTGTCTTCCCTTGTGCCAGGTGCAGAGTTAAGATGACAGCCCCCAGCCTCTTTCTGACCTGGACAGGTTCAAACCTTAGCTGTTTTCAGGATCATACTGTAGCCCACTGAATTTCCTCATCATAGCTGAAATTTGTGCCCAACTGTCTCTTCCTCCCTTGTTTTGGGGAAGTGGAGCATTTGATTCCAGCCACAGAACATCTCCTGAGATGGCCTGTGCCTCTAGTGGAGGATGGGCACCAGCTTTCCTGGCATGGAGCACTCTACCTATAAGTCTTCTCTGCAGGCAAGCCGTCTCCTCCTTCCACTCCCCTAAGGATGTTGCAGGATGCTCTTCTGGCCTCCTGGAGCCCTCAAACAGGTGCTTTAGCTAGCTCCAGAGAACTCTGGGTGTTTGCAACCCACCGTTTAGCAGGAGCGCTAAACTCCACTGCCTTGCTCCACTGCCATTTTGCTGATTTCCTCAACTCCTGATATTTTTGAAAAGAGAGAACCTTAATATATTTTCCAAGTATCTGGTGTCCTAGGATCACTCTAATTTCATGATTTTTATTTACTTCAGAATGTTATATATTTTTATGATGAACTGTAAATGTCAGGTTTAATATCTTCTAGAAAAGTGCTAAATTATGTGCATTTATTTTCTTTCTTTATGGCTCTTCTTTTGGCCTCCCCTTTTCTGGATTTGATGGAATGACCATACGTAGTTTATGCAAATAATCACATCTTTAGGTATACATAGCCATCTTGGTTTCAAACAGCTTTTCATGGGATGCCATTTTGTGTTTTCAAATTTTTCAGTCTTCCTTTGTTTTAAGATCTTCTCATGCAGGAGACAGGATGATGGCTATGCCACAGCATTTAAAACCCTTTGATCTGGTCACCTAATAACAGCAAGAATTTAGACCAAGAAATGTAACATGCGTTTGTAAAATGCCCATTCCTCAGCCTTCTTTTGGTTAAGCCCAAACCATGGGGAAAGTTTTGATGGGTTAGTTTGTCCTACTGTGGGCAAACAATTGGCATTGTTCTTAATTTTTTTACATTCCGGTTTTAGGGAATGGGAGATATTCTGCAGAACACTTACACCACATTATTTGGTCATGAAATAATTTAGACTAATTATTTTGTAAAGCCCCTCTGCCGGAAGTAAAATTAAAGCATTTTAAAGCTTATACAAAAGCACCTGGACAACTTTTTTTTTTTTTAAGATTGTCATTGTAAGGAAAGTTTAAAATGCAGCTATCTTATCCAGTGACTCCTTTTCATCCATCTCATACTACCTCCTAAGAAACAAATAGCTTTGTAAATCACTATCTCTGAGCTTCCTGGGAAACTTGCATTTCTACAAGTCATTTGAGAAACTACCAATGTATAACTTTTAGAAACTAAAATAGCATATAAACCTTGATTAGATCAGGATGACTTCCTCTTTTGAATCTGCATATTGTTGGGCAATATTATCAAGGAAATTTTATATCCTTGTGTTATATCTCAAGTATCTGAAAGTCTTCGTTGCCAAATATTCCTGAATATCAAACAGAAAGCTAATAATAAGTCAAAGTTGAGCACAGGTTTTTCCCCAATAAATTTGATGAATTTAATTTATTGCCAATTTTTATTTCCAGAGATTCAATCTCATTTAAAGTATTTCATATTATGTGGATTTACAAAAAAGCTCTTATACTTTATGCCTGAAATAGTTATATTTATAAGAGGCAATCATGATTCTCAACAATTTGTAGAACACAATAAATGGATTTATGTATTTTGGTTTTTTTAAATTATTTCTAATTTTCCAAAATTGGTTCATTAATGTAATTAGACTGAAGAGTTCAATTTTAAAGGTACTCATTAAATCAGGTTTGCCAGAGTCAGAAAGTAATTTCTATATGGATGGAATCATAATTGCATTTGGATGACAGTCTACAAAGTACCCTAACCAATATTACAGAAAATAAATGAAGCAAGCTCTGCTTTGTGGAAATTTCCCAAAATAGCTATTAATTTACTGAATCTCAAAGAAGAGTAGCACCAAAAACGGATTTGTTAGGATGGCTAATGATTTGAAATGTAAGTTGTTTTTCTATAATTAAGAAAATTATCATTAGCTATTGCTAGGCATCCATCTGATAGAAGTTTTGGGGTGTGTTTTCTTGTGTTGAGAACTTTTACCAGTAAGGTATCTTGTCCAATAAGAATATGGGAATAAACACAGTTTTTGTGTAAGGATGTGATATCCTATCGAATGTCAAGGAGTGCAACACCCTTGTAGGTAACCCCTGGGAATAAAGAACGGGAGCATCAATTAAAAACACCACACGTTAAAAGACTATTTTACATACATACAGGAGATTTTTACAGGAACTGAGCTATTACCTAGGATTTTCAGAATACATTAAAATTACACAAAAGGATAAAACATTTTCTCTCGTGAGGAATATCAGTGTCAATATGCTGTAGTATGTCATATCATAAAATATGTATTACAATTCCAGCCCCTCTTCACCTCATGTCATCTTATTAATGTTATTCTGAAGGCAGACCTAAATTTAGTTAAAAACAAAACTATGTTTCAATTTGTGTGTTCTAACCAATAATTTTGTGCCACAAACCCAGTAACAGTTATTAGAGTAGACCAATTCATTTTTGGTCGAAATACCCTGATAGTAAGATTATTTCATACAATTTTGGCATCATTCAACAATAGCAGTGGGATACCAGTCGATAGTCTAAAAAACAACTTGAAAAACTTGGGCTCAAAAGTTAAGACGTCCTTGCAAGGTTTGGGAAATGGTGGAAATTGCAAAGTCTAACATATATTCCATAGTCACTCTCTGATTTCTATTTCTATTAAAATATGGGCAAAATTGATAGCAGGTACAAAAGGTCCACATTTTTTATTGTAGTTCAGTCAGGAACTTCCTATCCCAGGTGTCACATTGTGGGGAAGTTAGTCTTATGTTCATACTGTTTTTATAGTAATTATCATCTACAACATCACTTAATGAATACATTGAATTACTCGGAAAACGATTCACTGTTATTTGGTAGCAAAGAAGTGTTTGTGGCATCCAAGAAAAAAGAAATTATAAATATTATATTTGGTTATATTTTATTAGCCTTATTTTGACTGAATTGTAGGCAGATATTGGAACCATATGTAAGAGGGAAAACCTGATGGAATATTCAGGGAGATCTTGCCTTACTTACTTAGCCCTATAATAAGTAATTAATGATGATCCAAAAAGATGAAACTGTGCTCAAGTAACTTAAATGTGAATCTGAATAAAGGACAAGTATATTTATAGGACTGCAATGTATCCAAAACCCAATAGGTAAAATTCAAAATATCCAGCAGCCAATCAAAGTTTAGCAGATACAAACAGGAAACAGGAAAACCCAACACAGGATGAGTGTAAGAATCAATCGGAAAAAAATAACCAGAACTAAGACATATTAGAATTGAGAGAAAATTAATCTTAAAATTTTATTACAACTCTTAACCATATGTTTAAAAACGGTTTAGAGGAAAAAAGCAAAAAAGACCCAAATTAAACTTCTAAATTGTTTTTGTGAGAAATATATAAGAACCTGTATTTAAATTTACTTTGCGCTTTTATTTTAAATTATATTATTGGTTACCAACTTGTTTTCCAATGCATTTTAATTAAAAGTAGAGATAATTGATAAATTCATTCTTATATCCATGGGGACATAATATTATTTTACTGCAAATGCTATGCAATAAAAATAAATGCACAGAGAAATATAGTTTGCAAAATATTTTGTTTCATCATTTAAAGATAACTTCAGCGCACTGGGATAATAGCAATCACAGAATTAAGAGTAATGGTGTGCTTCTTTTAATTAGTGCAATAGTGCTTCCAGTGTACAGATCAAGAAACTAAGTATTGTGTTATGAAATATTGCTTAAGTTTTAGATTTATTTATCCAATATGGTTAATTATTTTTCACTCACTAGAGATTATTATGTATATATCAATCATTAAAGTAGGGATTATGGTCCCTCATATGTGAAAACCTATATGAAGCTTTATTTAATTCATATTTCCACCATATTTTACTTAATATATTGAAACAATGAATCAGAAGATTTATAATTGAAGTAGAGATGAATTTAAATTATTTTTGTATACTTGTATTGAGGATTTCAATACTTACACTCACTAGCAGATAATCTTTTCCTAAATGTTCTAAAATCACCACTGAAAAATAGTTTGTAAATAATATTTTTTGCTTTTAGCAAAATGTTTTTTATTAAAAATCTAGCTCTCAATAATATGAAAAACCAGATGACATATTATTGCTCTTTCTTACCAACAATACCTTTGCCTGATTTATTCAGATAAAAGTTATTATTATTTTGATTTTAGGGATAATTCACAAATTTGAATGAATAGATGATTTAGATTTATAATTGCATAAATAGTTCAGGTAACTTTAATATATAGCTGTCCTAATCTAAGATCTTCTAGATTTTAAGAAAAAACAATTAGAAAGAAATTATTTATCATAGTAGCTTTAGCAAATGGCCTTAAGCAGCCATGTTTCATTATCAGCTTATATGCAATTTTATGAGGCTAAACCTCAAAACGAAATATGATTGTGTTATTTCTATGCTGACATATAATATGACTATTCCTTAGTATTCATGTTAGGACCCCCAAAATTGAAAATAGGCAATAACTTTCAAATCATTTTGCATCTCAACTCATTAACATGGGAGACTCTTGAAATAAATATCCTATCACTTTCCTGAATGACAATTGTTTGCTAAAAATTTTCTTTATAGCCTTTTATGTTTGCTTGTTTCTAAGACTATAGATTGTAAGATTTAAGAATGGAGGTAATACGGAAAAGAACATAGAAGTGATCATGTCCTGAATTGTGGTTGAGTTGGAGGTTGGCTTCATAATCACAGAAGGAGCAGAGCTTACAAAGAGAGACATCACAATGATGGGAAGGACTAAGGTGGCAAAGGCCTTTCCTCACTCTTCCCTGGCTGGAAACTTGAGCACTGTAGAAAATATGTGAATATAAGACATGGTGATGAAAGTAAAGCAACCACCAGCAACTGCCACTGCATAGGTAAAAATGAAAATTTCTTTGCTTAAAGTGTCAGAACAGGAGAGCTTCAGTAGGGAGGGGGCGTCACAGAAGAACTGATGGACCACATTGGACTCACAGAAGTCCAGCTGGAATATGTTGCCAGCATAGAATCCTGCATAGATCATGCTATTGGCTACAGAAGACAGTGTTTTTTGTACACAGACCAGAGGGCTCATATTCATAAGGTAATGGAGGGGCTGGCAGATGGCCACATAGCAGTCACGGGCCATGATAGTGAGGAACAGAAGCTCTGTAGGAGAAAATAAAAACACAAAGAAGATCTGAGCTGCACATCCAACCATGGAAATTGTCTTGTTGTCAAGTAAGAAGATAACACAAGCCTTGGGCACAGTTACAGAAATGTAGCATGTGTCCAAGAAAGATAGATTCCTGAGGAAAAGTACATTGGAGTATGGAGTTTCTTGTCGAGTGACAATGATAAAATTGCCCATCAGGGATGCCAAGCACATCAGGAAGAACAGCATGCCATGCAAAAGTCTGTACTCCCATACATCAGAAAATCTTATAAGCAGGAATTCAGTCACCATGGTGGAGTTGGGCATCTTTGACAGATGTGATTAAGATGTGGAGAGAAAAAGGCAGATAATCCCTAAACAAAATGGAAAATCAATACGAGGAAAAAATTAGCCTAATCAACCCCATGTACCTAATTTTATTCTTTGTTGCTCATTTTGTTTAGTAAGAAGTAACATAGTATTACCTTAAGCTCTAAGGGAGCTGCTTCTGTATCTTACTTCTAGGGTAGGGTATCAATAAACAATTTTCAGTAGATTAGAGGTTACTAAGGGCAAGGAGGGCAGGAGTATTTATTGCTTAATGAGTGCAGATTTTAAGTTTCAGAAAAATTTGGAGTAATGGATATTGGTATTGGTATCACAATAGTTTGAAGGAATTAATATCAAGTGAATGGTACACTTGAAAGTAATATGGGAAATTATAATCAAATATATGTTACCACAAAACCAAGTGAAAAAGAAGATAACAGGATTCTTTTAGAGCATGTGACCATATTTTGTTAATGTTCATCATATTCTAGCAAGGCAATGGGTTTGTTCACGTGGAAGACTGACTTAAGTCAATGCCTATATATACTAACTCATTAGAAATATTTTATAAGTGTTAACACTTAAACTCATTAAGTGATGTCAAAACACAATATGGGTAGATATAGCAGGCTACAGTTGCATCAGATCCCCTCCAAACTTTACATGTGGTTGTAATCCATTACTTGCACCCTAGGTGATAAGTTATTTTTATCTCTACTTCTACCACTCTAAATTTTGATACTGATTTCATTTAGAAATTCAGCTTAAGAACTGATTCTCTGTTAACTATGTTGTCATTGATTACATATGTCTCTGCCTTGCAACTATTAGCATGTACCCTTTTTATTTTGACATTTGATTTTTCAAACTCTCTCTGTCCCTCTCTCTCTCTCTCTCTTCCAAAATATTTATTATTTATTAGACCTATATGATCTGTTTTTGTTCTTTTCTTAGCTGAGACAGCATAATCAGCCAAATGAATAATGAAATAAGAAAAATTATTAAAACATGAAAATGTAAATAAAGGGCAGGCATGCAAACACAGTTTTGTCTGTTCCGATATTCCTTGAGAATCCCAGCCCCTCCTGCAAACTGACCATGTACTTTTACAATTCCATCACAGCCTGTCAAGTATTTCAGAAGCCATTTTTTAAAAATTTTTAAATAGTGGTGATCCAGAGATGAAACATCACTCCACCTATTTCCTACATATTGAATGTTAAGTGCTACATAGAAACTATAGAAACAAATTTCTATATGATAACAGATTTCCAGATTTCCCATCCTTTCCCTATTTTAGGTGATGGTTTCAACTCTGGATAATTTATTTTAATCTGATTTTAACCCACGGAGTACTATAAAACATCTATGTTTCCCAGACTCTTCCAAATATCAACATAGTTACATGCATTTAAAATTCCTAAGATATCTTAGCTATAACTTAAATAAAAATAATTGATATGTATTTCATTCACTTTTCACCTTTATCTGCTATTTTAAAATGAAAAGAATTAACCGTATCTAAGGCTAATTAATCCTTTTCTTTCTCATCTTGCATTGATGCCAATATTTCCCATTAAATGCCATTTTTTTCATTCTTTGTCAACAGCGGCTCAAGAAGAAATGAAAAAACCATGCAGACCGGGGTTCAGGGGATCAGAACAAATGCTACTGACAGGTTTATTGTACCAAGTCATAGTATTTGCACAATTCCAAACAATGTTCTGTTTGGCAAAAAGGCCCTAGCAACTCTATAATTAAAAACTTGGCAGGCAAACACTAAGCATATTGATCCTAACATGTACCTACACAATGAGGAACAAGAAGTCACCATCTCCTTTCACTGACTTCTTTCTGAGCCATTTATTTCCATGCCAACTGCAAACATTTCTGTTTAAAGCAGTCGTGTCAACTATCTCAGCATGTTTTATGCTGGCTAATACTCCAATAACTCTTTCCATATGTTCTTTTTTTGAACATAGATCTATTTTATTTCATAAAAAATAAAATATATATTAACAAAGCTTCTTTCCTAAATTCATTTTCCATGATTTGCAATTCCGTGTAAATTCCCGAGAGGTTTCAGTTTTATTAACATTAGAAAGAATGAAAGACTAAAGAGCATACTTACACAAAACAAAAGTTACTTAGATTTTTTTTCACATTACCTTTCTTTAAAAGATACTTACATTACACATGATTAGAATTCACTAGAATTCTCTAGGATTCACATAAATGCTTAGGTTTCTCCATTGAAATATTTATTCTGAAATCCTGATCCATTAATTACATATTTTATTTTATTTTTCTATTCTTTTTTTCATAAGCCTTTTTCATATTTTGACTTGAAACTTAAAAATCTGGTTCCTGCCAGCATCTGAACATCTCACTCAATAGCATCTACATCAGAAGACCAACTGACTGTTCCTTCAGTCTTCAGCTTCCTGGACTTTCTCAACTGTGGAGTGTGGTAAAAGCATTTCCACCCCAGCGCCACATCTCTGTTCTCCCTTGATTCACCTTTATATTGGCTTAGTTGCTTCGTCATTCATTTCATTACGGATGCATAGGGATGGGGTTGAAAGTTTACTTTCTCAGCAGGTCCATATCACAAGTTTTACGACATTCCAAAATTCATTTGGAATTCTCTTTATACCTCTTCCTCTGCCCCATTCCCCTTCTACTTTATGTTCCTCATCTTGCTCTTTAATTTACCACTACTGTTCCCCTAAGTTTCCCCACCTGAAAATTTCCCCCCATTTTCTCCTTCTGCCTTATAAAGTTTGCAATCAGTAGCTATAATGATTCTGCAAGTCAAAATGATATAGCTCACAGTACATATCTGATCTAAGTTAACTACCCTGAATTGCTTATTATTTACTATATAACTTTCTGGTTTCCAGTAACATCTCACTTGCGATATTCTTTTTTCAAAAGATCTCATAGTAGTTAAAATTAAGGGTAATTGATTATAAACATAGAATTATGCCACCAAAGATTTATGTTTATTTAAAAATACATTATTTCAGGCAATGAGATATTGAACTGATATCAACTTAGATAAAATATATGGCATCATTGAAATCCACAGAAAAATGGTCTCCAAGATATATCTCCAATAACATCCAATCCATTAATTAAAAATTAATAAATATTTCAAAACAAAGATTTCTGAAAATATTATAAAAATCCTTAAAACACATTCCTTTGGGGGCACCTATTGGAGGGTGAGTATACCTTTGCTTACCTTTTGTTTCATACGTATTATTAGAAATTTTTAACTAAATGACATTATTTACAGTAGATAAATATTTGAATATTTAGTGAATGATGACTCTACCTGAAAAAGCAATGAATTGATGAACTGACTGAGTTGATGATTCAAGCAATTATTAATTTCACCACCATTAACCTTCCCCATTTTAGAAACTAAGAATAATGATGGCTAGTATCTTTCCTTAAAACTTATCATAAGAAGATATTATTTGTGGAAATTAGTATTTATTTGGTAACATTATGAAACAGTATAATTTGAAATGTGATATATTTGTGCTATATAAAATATTGTTTTCCCACAAATCCTGACCATATTCCAGATCTTGAATAAACAGAGAAAGAAAGAGATTGTTTTCTGCTCATGGGCAAACCTAGGCATTGCTGGAAATATGTAATT
The DNA here is from genome assembly GCF_030445035.2 of Dasypus novemcinctus. Lineage (NCBI taxonomy): Eukaryota > Metazoa > Chordata > Mammalia > Cingulata > Dasypodidae > Dasypus > Dasypus novemcinctus. The sequence goes on along the minus strand of NC_080694.1, from coordinate 13,378,264 downwards.
AATGGAGGCTAGCTCACACCACTTCCTTGAGACCATTCCTCTTCATAATATTACTATAATGTCAGGAGATTTAACATGTTTATGTAATGCATTGAAGAAGAATTCCTAGATTAATCCCTTAATAACCATTAAATAAAATATAGCACATATTCTCTTAGCCTTGTCTATTTTCCTTGATGATTTTAAATGGTGAACATACATTTTCAGATCTGCTTATCTTTGCACACTCAGCATCTTAATGAAAATGGAACATTCAACATGCCACCATATTTCACGTTCTTCTTCCCCTGTTTCCTTTTTCTTGTGACTAGTGTAACCAAATATAACATAGAGAAACTCTGGTAAAAGTCAGAAGGGAGAATGGGAGTGACTTTCAGACTGACCTCCTGCTTGGAAGACTAAATATTTTCTCTTTTTTCCCTCTTTGGTGGTCTTTAGATCAGGTTCTACATTTTCAAACTAATTATTAGACAATTACTAACCTATTGTAGAAAGGCATTAGGTTTTCATAGTTTGAACACAGAATAAAAGACATTATTTCAAAAGTTTTGGGTTTGTAGAATGAAGCTCCATGTGTCATTATAACAGAGTTAAAATTCATGGAATTCAGGGTAAATTATGTTTTTCACACCGTTTCTGTCATTTACTTGCTTTGTTGCTCTGGATACCTCTTCGACATCATTGGAACATGGTCTCCTTATCTATACAAGTAGCAATAATGCCTATCTCATGAATTTAACATTTACAAAGTATTCAAGAGTATGAACACAAAATGATAGATAAGTTGAAGAAAAATATTTAAAAGGGTTGAGCATGTTATCCCTTAAACACTTACATTCTTTGCATCATAAAAAAAATAAGACACTTGGTACATTTTATCAATAGTCTTATTGTGATCTGTAGTTGTTTGTGTGATTTTTTGTCAAAAGGAATATAAACCAATATAAAATGTTCTGAACTAATTTGATTAGAAACTGTAAAACTAAGTATATGAGCAATTATATCAATTATTAATCAAATACACTTAATGTTTTCTACCCAAATAACAGTGTAAGGTCATAGTTTCTTCACAACTGAAAAAACATATTGCAATAGAATAAATGTTATGAGAATTCAGCTACCATCCAGTAAGCCATGATAAAGGGATTTTAAAAAGGATAAAATACTGTCTCTCTTCAGTAATTTTATTTGGCTTTGGGAAATAATATATTTTAAAAATTCATTATTCCATTAAAATATAAGGGATTTATTACTTTTAATAACTTATATAATTATAATGATATCAATTGTAATTCCTAATATGGTAATTTTCAATAGATATAACATAAAGAATTATAAATAATTTAGAGTTTTCAATAATGAGACCATAAATTTTTCCAGAAACCAAAAGACATAAGATACATTGATTTATATAAATTACATTAAATTGTGTTTTACACTCTATCAAGGAAAATAAAGCAACATAGTTTTGTAAGTACTTTGCCCACCATTACCCTCTTTTGAGTGCAAATTTTTCATGAAAATATTATACTATGGCCTTACTAGGTGCTTGGTCATCATTTTCCGTCTTACTCAACTTCAGAGGCAAACCTACTTGTTTCATCTAATTATTTTGTCTCATTCTGCATTATCTTACCATATCAGGAATCTCTCAGGTGGAACAAATCATTAAAGTTTTGCTTTTTTGTCTAAAATAAACATGCAGTGTTTGGAGTGATTATAAATGAAGTTAAAAATCTCCTGGTGATCTGTGAAACCCTGAGTGTCTTGATTTGTGGTGAAGTGAAAGAGGTCCAATACTAAATCCAGGGGTATTTTGCTATCATAGATTTAACATGTGTTCTCTCCTGACCAAATGCTTCATGTCTAAATATGCAACTGTATTGATAACCTGTGGGCATATGTGGAGATTTCTCTTTTTGAGAATTTATTTCCAAATCTTTCCTTGGAGTTTCTTATCCTTTCCCACATTTCGATACAATCCTGATTGTCAACTGTTAATAGGAATTTTCAGAAAATGACAAATAGTCTAGAATCCACAGGACTGCCTTTTTTTTAAGAGTAAATTAATATTTGAAAGACAACTTTATTGTTATTTTACTATATATGTAAATTTCTTCAAAGCACTTTTTAATATATATATTTTAATAAAGAAGTTGTGAGCTTATAACACAATCACAAATAACATGCAGAGTTCCCATACATCACCCCTCCACCAATACCTTGCATTGTTGTGAAACATTTGTTACAGATTGTGAAGGATAATCAAAATATTACTACTAACTATGACCCATAACTTACATTTGCTATATATTTCCATACACCCCTCTATTAATAAAATTATGTATTAGTATTGTACATTTGTAATAGATCATGAGAGAACATTCTCATATTTGTACTACCAACCACAGTCCATCATTCACCATATGGTTCAGTGTTATATGATCCCATACCATGTACAATCCATCCAAAATGTATACTCTATGCCTTTAATTTTCATTAGAGTTGTGCAGTAATAATCTTACTAAATTTTTTAATGTTTCCCTTAGTCCAATAAAAAAAAATCCCATACCAACCTATTATTTACCCTTAGCATTGATACAATACCTTCTTTGACATTGATGCAAGAATACTACAATATTGCTAACTGTTGCCCATAAATTATTTTAATCCTATTTTCCCATGCATCACCATATTCTTACCACCTTGTAACTGTGATGTACATTTATTCTATTTCATAGAAGAACAATCTTGTATTTGCACTGTTAACCACAGTCCTTATCGCTGTTTGGGTTCACTACTTTATTCATTCTCTAAATTAGCCTCTAGCATTCTTTCCATTGACTTTTATGTCTTAGTCTATCCCTGTCAGTCACAATCACGTTGATAACCAGCTGTGCTAGTTACATTCACTATAAAGTGTTCCCTTCAACTCTAACCTTTTGTACACTTTTACAGTCAAGCTAATTAAAAATTCTGTATACATTAAACATCACGACCCATTCTCAGTCCTCATCCTGTCTCTTAGTAACCTATATTCTAATTTTAACTCCACGTATTTATTATCCATCTTTAGTTCATATTAGTGAGACAATACAATATTTTGTGTCTGGCTTATTTCACTCACTATAATGTTCTCAGGTTTTATCCACATTGATACATATATGTCCCAAATTCATTTAATCTTACAGCAGCATAGTATGCTTTTATATGTATATACCACATTTTGTTTATCCTTTCATTAGCTGATGGACACTTGGGCAGTATCCTCTTCAGACTACTTTTGATTAGAGTCCCATGTTGTGCCAAACCTAATTTACTTGCTTTTATTTTAAAATTAATTCTGAAATGTATCCCATTTTCTTTATTAAAGTTTTTTTTCTCTTCTCTTCCTCCACCAATGTATACTCTCTGTGTCCATTCACTATATGTTTTCTGTATCCACTTGCAATCTTGTCAGTGGCAACGGGAATCTGTGTCAATTTTTGTTGCATCAACTTGCTGCGTCAGCTCTCCATGTGTGTGGTGCCATCCTGGGCAGGCTGTGTTTTTTTTGCATGGGGTGGCTCTCCTTGAAGAGTGCACTCCTTGCTCATGGGGCTCCCTACATGGGGTACACCCCTGCGTGACACGGCATTCCTTGCGTGCATCACCACTGCACATGGGTCAGCTCACCACATGGGTCAGGAGGCCCTGGGTTTGAACCCTGGACCTCCTATGTGGTAGGTGAATGCCCTATCAGTTGAGCCAAATCCACTTCCCCCATTTCTCTTTAATTTAGTAGTTACTGGGCATTTTTTACCTGTTCTTGTTGTTGATAATTATAAATAGTGCATGATTTTCCTTCTTTCCATAATCTGAGTTCAAACACTTAGATATCATTTTAATGGGTTTGAACATGTGTGTGGATATATTATAATATAAATAAGCTATTTTTATGATGTGACATAAAATTGAAAATGCATTGACACACCAATGAAGTACTAAACTTTTTTGAAACCAACTCATTTACTAACTTTATCAAAAAATCTGTATGAATTTTATTGAAAACATTCAGTATTATGAATTTAACCAGGTTCAAATGTATAGCCAGGGCATCTTTGCCAATCAAGAATTGAAGTCAAACTGTCTTCCCCGGAGAGGGAATTCCCTACTCTTCCCAGTCTCCTGACGGTGATGACCCATAGGTGAGCTTCATAAGGAGTAAACATGTATTAAAATATAATCTAGAAGGAGAATCCTTCATGTGATTAAGGCTAAATATAAAATTCCCTGAGAAGGGACTCTGACATTTGGTCAGTGAAGAAAGAGGCAGGATCATGGATTTGTAAAGTTTCTAGGATTGTACAGAAGAAATATTCATGTTACAGAAGAAAAAAGGGATTCATCATTTACGAGGTATATTTCTAGGTTTAAGTTCACATTTTTATTTAAAATGACTGAAGAAAAATGGTCTGAATAGCTCTGATAGGTCTCTTATTAGTATACTTTATTTCTGTCCCATAATGTAAATTGATACACATAGACTGTTAAAAATATGGAAAATGTGAAATTATCAAAATTACCAAGAAAGTGAATCAGCAGGAGGCACTAAGAATGAGACATTATCTGAACTAAATTGGAAAGGATAGCTAAGATATAAATCCACATAAGGAATAATAGTTTCCTGGAGATAACCAGTGATGTTTTTCCCATAAAGACTTTCTTACTTTTATTTGCTGAATATTAGAAACTAAAAATGACTCCTGCACATTTTGAAAATGCTATTATATTTCAGTTTTAAATAATTCATAAGAAAAAAATGCCATTCATAAGGTTTAATTCTCCCACTAATTTTGTTTTACCCCATGTTTTAAAATTACGAAGTAAATAATTTCTAAATGTCCCTGAGGTCATAAAAAGCAGAAGAAAAACAATCTCTAAACTTTCTCTCTTTCTCTTACACCCAAAGCTATGCATTTACCATGATGCAGTCTGGTACAGAATATGAATGGTAAATTTATCCTAGGGAAATCTGAGAATTTATAAGGACCAAGGAGAAAGACAAGACATGAAGACTGTAGGAGGGGAATGAGACTTCTAAAGAACACTCCAAAGATGTGGTTTTGATAAAGGATTTTTTAAAAATTGTCTGAAAGTCTATATATGTTCAATAAGCTGGCCTTAAGTCAATAGAATCATCTGTGTCCTTAACTATTATATTTGATATTTAATAAAATTGTCAGTTTAAAGGACTTTTCCTTTTGATAAAAATGTTAGTGGGTCAAACAACATAATTGAAAGGTTTTATAGAAAACAATTTGGATGAGATTTTTTCAATAATACTGACATGTATATGTGTTTATTCAATGAACATAAATAAAAATAATAGGATTGTTATCCACATATTAGCCAAAATGTGTACTATTTTTAATTGCAAATCAAATACATAAATAATATATTGGTAAAACATTAATTTGTACATTTTTATGCTTATTAATTCTATATTCTAAATTTACACACACATAAAACTTTAATAGATCTGAAATTATTCAACTCAATATAATTAGTTTTAGAGATGAAAATATATTTAAAACTGAAATGATTTGTTTTTGAGTTGGAATTCTTCAAGATAAGCTGAAGTTAAATATTTGTGGATATAAAGTTTTTTGAATAAGAGTAATTCAGTAAAATTTAGAAAAGGAGGAAGGCAAGTAATCTAGATAGTATTATTTCCTTCTTCAAATATTAAAATTCATGTCTAATTGAAGGAAGGGTTCTTCATAGAGGAATAATATCAGGTGGGATGTTTTTCTTAGATACTATGTGAAGGTGAAAAGGTAAAATAGAGAGAGAGAGAACAAGGGAAATGTGGTACAATTTGCAAAAGGAAAATGAAGTAAGTTTTTGGAATCAAATAAAGTATGTTTTGGATAGTAAGAAAGGGCTCAAATGGATGTCTTGTTTTACAACTGAAATGAAATATTGGTGAGACAATCTATTTGGTCTCCTTTGTCTTTATCATTCCAACTGTCATAGATTAACTTTGAATCATTAATTTACTTTGTTATAAGAACATTTTCCAAGCCAGCTGTCCATTCAAAGGTATGTATTAGCAATCATCCAGTTGGTACATAAACAACATCAGTAATAACTGTAGAATTTACAAAGAAATGGGGTGATACAGAGGCTTTCTTAGAGAGCACATCTGGGATGACCATAACTAAGGAAGAAAATAAGAAAATAATCATATATCCACAAAGTGTTTTAAAGATATTTTACTGAAATAGAACAAATTTGACCCAGAAACTGAAATGTTTATGGGTTTTTATTTTATTTTAAATCATATAATGAAATTAGATTCTCTGATTCTATGCATGTTAAAATTATTTTATTGGAATATATAAGAAAAAAGTAAAAACAGAAATATGGCATTCATTGATTTCAAATACAGTCTTTTTCCCATTTCCTTTACAATGAATTCCTCATGAAAAGACATATATTGTTACCAATGGTGAGACTTTATTTATGACTAATATGGGTTTCCTCCATTTAGTTTACAGCATATTTCATCATATTATTTTTATATACAGGGAGACTGTGACATATTAGAAAGCATGGACAACCTCACCGTCTTCACAGAATTCCTCCTCATGGATATCTCAACTTCCCGGGAGCTCCAAGTCTTTCAAGGTCTGATGTTCTTAGTGATTTATCTTGGAGCACTGACTGGGAATCTTCTAACTATTATGGCCATTGTAATTAACATACATCTACACTCTCCTATGTATTTCTTTATTGAGAATTTGCCATTCATAGATATTTGCTTAATTTCAGTTACTCTTCCCAAAATGGCTGTTAATTCTCTGGCAGGAAATAAGACAATTTCTCTCCTAGCATGAGCCTTCCAGATTTACCTGTTTATCATGCTTGTAGCTGCAGAGCTGGCCTTCCTTGTAGTGATGTCCTACGATCGCTATGTTGCCATTTGCCACCCTCTGCACTATGGACTCATTATCACCCCACGTGTGTGCACACAGGCAGCTGGTGGCTCATGGGCAACTGGGTTGGTATATTCTGCTGTCCACACAGGCATCATGTTCAGACTTCCCTTCACAGAGACTAATGTGATCCATCAATATTTCTGTGATGTGTCTCAAATTTTGAGGATCGCTTCTTCAGATGTTCGATTTTCTGAGTCTATAGCCTTACCTATAAGTGCTTGTGTTATCTTACTATGTTCTGTTATTTTATTTAAGTCTTATATTGATATTTTTTCAATGGTGCTTAGGATGCATTCTGTGGAAGCCCGTAACAAAGCCTTATCCACCTGTACCCAACAGTTGTCAATTCTCGTTTTGTTTTTGATTTCATTGCTGACTGCTGTCTTTGGTTCCACTGCAAATGAAGCATCTCTCAGTAATCTTCTCATGGCCATGTTCTACTCCATGGTGCCCCCACTTATAAACCCCATCATCTATAGCCTGCGCAATAGAGAGATTAATAATGCACTTGGCCAAATGTTTCACAGATCTTTTGAGCTCCAAAGAAAAAAAGGTATTTTTAATTAAAACTTTTTAATAAAACAGTTAAAAATATAATTTATATTCATGTATGTTCTTAAACAGAATCTATTCTTGTCAAATATCAAGGTTTGTTTAACATAATTCCTCTTGTTTTATTGCATATTTGATAATGAACTATAAATTTGTGTCCTAGTTTTTCAAATTCATAATAATGTGTAATTCATATATTCTTCTATAAAATGTTTTCCACATTGTTAAAATGCTTTGTACAATTTGTCAAATGGTTTGTAACTAAAAGTAAATGATGATACCTGGAGAAGATCATGGATGAGTACCCTAACTGGTGCCTGTATTTTTTAGATAATTTCAAGATTTTGGATATCGCCAACTTGTAAAAGAGCAATGAGTGTTTTGAATTAGAATATTCAGTACAAATTGCATTTTTGTATTGACATTTATACAAATATCTGTACCAAGCTATAAGTGTTTAGAATTAGGGAAACTGCAGAATAAGGACACAAGAAGGTTAGAAAACTGGATCCATGCAGAAGCTGCTCTCCTTATTGAAAAGTGGATCTAAGTACCTGTCCCTAATATTGTGATTAGTAAGGGAAGGGGTTGTGGTGGTGATGTGGGGAGGGTGGCCACGGTGGCTGCTGATGGTCGGGAGAGGAAGGAAGAGATGTGTTGTGGGGGCATTTTCAGGATTTGGAGTTGTCCTAGGTGGTGCTGCTGGACTTTGTGTGTCCTGTCGTGGCCCACTGGGTGGACTGGGGGAGAGTGTAGACTACAATGGGGACCACTGTCCATGTGCTGCAGTGGTTCTCCAGAATGTTTTCGCTGGGTGTAGTGGATGTGCCACAATGATGGAAGAGGTTGTTGATGTGGGAGGAATGGCGTGGGTGGGGTGGGGATATATGGGGACCTCATGATTTTTTAATGTAACATTTAAAAGAAAATAAAGAAAAAATAAATAAATAAATACCTGTCCCTTAAAATAGAACATACTTTCGCTGCTTTCCTTCATCTATGTGATATGGCTGTTAAGGTGAATGCCATGCTCAATTCATTCAATCTTTCTGAATTACTAAGAATAAATAATACCTGAGGGAAGTTTATGACAGGACACACTCTTACCATGGAGAGTTGGCTTTCCTTCTGACCCACAATTACCTCCTGTGCCCAGGATTAAGTGTGTCCACTTGGCAGGATATGATACCATCTCCTACTAGATACATGGACTGCCAGTACTTCTCTTCCCATTTTGCCTGAAGCATTGTAAAATATACTATGGAATATACACACACTCTGGCCATATATCTGTCCCTGGCAGCAAGGGAGCCAGCTTCCAACACTAGAACACACAAAAACTGAGAGGTGTGTGGTACTTAAAATATGCGCCTCCACTGACCGAGGATTGACACATGCTGGCTTTGGGGAAGCATCTCCCACCCATGTGGCTGCACTTCTGTGTCTCTTTTCTATATGAGTAAAATGTTGCTTCATCCAGTGATTTGTGACACATATTTCATTTGGCCACTCAACAAGTATTTTTGATTGGTTTGGCATCTCTTTAAGTGTCTCTCTTATCAGCAAATAGATGTCGTTGATTTGATTGCCATAAATTACATGCCATGGTGGTGTCTTAAATCATTGTCATTTCAGCCATCCCATTGAGGTGCCAGTTCTATCGGGGTGATTGGCTGACCGAGTTGCTTGCATCAAACTGGTCATGTGAGGTCAAGTGGGATGTAGACATTGTATCTGTTAACAGTGAAGAATTAATATAGCAGGTAAGGGCAGAAATAAAGGAGGTAGATTCTAGGAAGAGTAGGGAAACTATATCCTGGGTCCTGGCTTCCTATATGCTCCCCTGCAATTTACCAGCCCATGCAGTTTCTTTGTTTCAAATTACTTCAGAGGAGCTTCTAGGGAGCTCAACCTGGTCTGGGTTGTCTGTAAACCCCAGGTTAGCCCTGTTTGTACTCAACGTCTAACTAATAATGGCATTATCAAAATTCAAGCTGTTATAATTTGTTTTGTTTTAAAGAGAGAAATACGGAAATTAAAATACATATATTTAAAGAAGCCAGGAGTGGACCATGTGATTTTGGTTATTGTATTTTTTTGATGAGGAGACTCTATGGACTAACTTTTCTAGCACTGAAAATGGCAGTTTGGGAAAGTTAACTATTGACCTGAACAACATATTTTGTCCCTATTGCTCAGGACATCCAACAGGTGAGAGATAGGAAGAAATTCAAGCCAGTTTTTTCTTTGGTTTGCTGGTTGCATGAGAGTAGTTTTCCCAACTGTGGGAAACATTCCAAAAAGTAAAACCTAATTGAGAACTGTGAGTCTCTAAATGCCCTAAAGGTCAAGATGACTGACATTTGGATATAGTATTCTTCCCCAAGACAGGATGTGGATGAAACGTGTAGATAGCTTTGGAGACATCCATGAAAGAAGGCCTATCCTAATTGAAGAACTGATTTTCACTTTCACTGCTCTCAGGGATGATGGCAGGGAAAGTGGTAAGAAAGCTCCACCATAATGTCCCACTGTGGGGTAGAAATGATGGGAAGTGACAGCCATCTTCATGACAGGCCACAGAGAGGAGTCACTATAGCTGAGCAATTGGAGGTTCCTCAACTTGGAGTGTGTAAAGTGAACACCAAGAGCAACCAGGGAAAGAAAAGGATGGAGCCAGGCCCACCACTGGGCAATGTGGCTTTTGTTACTAAAGGAAAAGATGAATAGAGCAAATTTCAATGGAATTCCTGTGAAATAACTGTACCAACACTATTGGGGAAAAGAAGGTCCCTACAATTTATGGGTTGGACCTAGTATGATCCATAAAGGATTAGGAATAAGAGTGCCCAAAGTACTGAAAGGATTTAGAATTCAGCATAAATACCCTCTGAGTCCCTGAACAAATCTGGAGATGGGTAAGAAGAAAACAACTTTTAATAAGCCTCAATGTACCTGAACAGAGCAATGAAGAAGATAATTGCAACTATGAGAAAGCTGTGTTGGAATAGGGAGGAAGATTCAACAGAATTGTACCCTGATATTATTCCTTGAAAAAATGACTAAGCATTGGATGAATGTCCCTGGATCCTTCCTGGGGGTCAGCAGCTCTATGCTCCTCATTGAGTAAAAGGGAAATGGGGGTGGATCTAGAACTTAATGGTTTTAACAGATAAAGGACCAAGTGGCAATAATCCAATGGCTTCTCAGGGGCAATGAAATACTACTGACTTAGTGAGACTTAGAGTGGACTCATTGACACATGACAGGCAAGGACACATGTTAGTGGGTGTGGCCTTTTTGGTCATTTCATATGCCAGTGATCATAGTTCTCACTCCTGAGTGCATTATAAATTTTGACATTTCACTGTCTGTGTCATTGATTAGCACCACCAAAGACAAACAGAAATTACTGTCACTGGCATCTCCCACTACAAAGGGAGAGGCTAAAGAGCTGATGGTCCTTTGTGGCCAATGGACACATCATAAGCCACACATGGGCATTCATTTAACCTCTCTAGTTAAGACCACCACAATGTAGCCACCTGTAAATGCAGCCCCCAACACAAGCAGGTTGTAAAGGGCCATGCAACACACAATGGCAGTGCTCTGTCACTAGGACCAATATACCCCTCTAGTTCTATAAAACTACAAGTATTGGCAACTGCTACCCATGCAGACAGGAGGCTGTGGAAACAGATAGCTGCTACAGGGTTTGCTGATCTCTCAGATTTTGGCTATGCAGACTACCCAAGACTGTCTCTATATATTCCATCTTCAAATGACAAAATTTTGTCTCCTTACTGGAGACAAAGCATTTAACCACTGACATGCTAGATATAACTAAGACTAAAATTGCCCATTCTCTCATGGGTACTCATTAATTCTACAAATAAAGTAGGAGAGGGTCAACAAAGCTCAATCATTAAACAGAAAAGGTGCATCCAAGACCAAAGCAGACTACTCTATAAACCAAGAATTGCTTTATCAGAAGAAAAGAAACAGACTGCAGGAGCTGACTCAGTCCCTCCCTTGGTAAAGTGTGACCCTGTGGTTTGAATGTGTATCAGATAATTATAGTGCTTCGTTCACAGGTCCATCTACATACATCCAGGCTAACAGAGTCCATTGAAATTCTGTGGCCATACATACCAATGATGGTCACCTACTGACTGAGAATAAAATGAGGCTATTCTGCCCAATGGGGTGTGACTGTGCAGTCCACTCCAACCTCAACTTCCTGCTACATATTTACAAACTCATGGTCATTAACATGGGCTGGCCATATAGATTCTGACTGATAAAAAATGATTAGACTAATAGAGGCTCCCACATAGGAGGCCAAGGAATGTGGCAACAACTTATGATTGGGGAATGAGATCTAGTCCTCAACCACATTGATGTCCATGGTAAAGGAAAATTAAGGAAAAACAAAAATAAACTTTCTGACATAACAAAGCCTGCAACTAAAAGTTGCGATATTTGCCTGCTAGGACATCACCACATGGGACATGGAAACCCACCTCAGATATAAGGATGAATCAAGTCACAAAGACTCACCCTAGAGGAAGTAAAAGCCAAAGAGGCAACAGCCATGTGAGTCCTGTAAATGAACCCAGGGCACATCATGTAATGATCTGGGACAAAGCAGCTGGGCATAGGCCCCACATTGGTGTGGCAGCTACACCACATAAAGCCTTTGCCCCTAGACATAGATTGCACTAATATTTCCATGTTGTATTCACATATCCCATATATTGCACAAGTCACAAGCACTATCTGGATACTGTGACCAGAGTTGCAGTCTTAGAGAAAGACTTATGTGCCTTTTGCCCATACATCCAACTAGTTCCAATCAATTAAAGATACCTCATTTACAGTACAAGACAACCAAAAATGGGAATATAAATCTTCAGTGCTTCCTATCATTCACAAAACAAATGGGAAAATAAAAGTTTAAAACAGAATTCTTAACCATAACTAAAGATCTTCAAAAAGACAAATTACTAATTGATATTCTCATCTAAATGAATATATTTACACATTCAACATTGCACTATCCAAAAATAAATACTGAGCCTAGATGGTATGTAGGACCAGGCAATCTAGAGATTAGACTAGCCTGTTTAGTGACATTCAGCTCACACACTGATCATGTGGGTGGTAGCCAGTTTCCTCCACCAGGACACATAAACACTGGATGAGTCTGTTGCATTTAAATTATCTCTCTACATTGGCCATGGGTTTAGACACCCTGCCTATGGGGAACCACAACGCTGGTGAAGCTGAAATTCTATGTCTCTTCTCTACTCAAGTAAAACTTTTTGCCATCTATTGCTGTCAGTCTTATTTCTATTGGTGACCTGCACTATATTGGAGTGACTTGATTTCTCTTAGAAGTCTCTTTTTCTGACCTACAGAATAAAATGTAACAACAAATGGAATTTGGATTTTGCATACAGAATATCAGATATTGCTTATATTATATGATGCACTTACTATCAAACATATATAAAAACCATATCCAAGATCTGTGAATAGGGTATTTTTTATTCTGATTCTCCCAGGTTGAGCCAGCATTTTGATGGTTACATTAATTAGTGATTTTATAAGTCAGAACTGAATCCCATGAAAGTTGCCTTTTCTATGAAATTTTACCTAGAAAAGTTTGAAGAATTAAGGAACTAACCTGCATTTAACTTCAGCAAAAATCCAACAACTGGAAAAATAATGTTTTATTTCTTCATCCTTTTAATTTACCCTCTGCAAGTTGAAATTATATTTTATGGATTTCTGAAGCTCTATAATGGTATATCTTTTTTATTAGATAATATGTTTACAGAAAAATAATGCATAAAATATAGAGCTCTCATATACCACCCTATTATTAATACCTTGCTTTGGTGTTTTACATTTGTTACAATTGATGAAGGCACATTTTAAAATTGTATTATTAACTATATTCCATGTTTTGACTTTAGGGTTCACAGAAGAAACTGGTTCTCAATCCCAAAGGTTCATGAGTTGCTGTAGCAGATAGATACTATGGTCCAGGAATGTGAGACGGGGGATATGAATTAAAACAACAGTAACAAAAACATGAAAACCAGAAAACTGTAGGTGCCAGAGAGCATGTAATCACTATTTGTAGGAATGCAAAATGGTGCAGCCACTTTGAAGGACAGTTTGGCTGTTCCTCAGGAAGCTAATAATAGAATAACCAGGCAAACCAGCAATCCTGCCACTAGGAATATATTCAGAAGAACTGAAAGCAGGGACTCGAACAAACGTTTGCATACCAATGCTCATAGCAGCATTTTTCACAATTGCTAGAAGATGGAAACAACCCAAGTTCTTTCAAACAATCAATGGATAAACAAAATGTTATATATATATTCATTGGAATATTATTTGACTGTGAGAAAAAATGAATTTAGAATATATTATGTCAACATGGATTAAATTTGAGTACCTTTTGTCGTGTGAAATATACTGCTATTACTAAGCATGTGTGTGAATTAGTGCAGCTTTCATAAAGTAGGCCATGTCAATCAAGAAACTTAATGTTTTTGGACCTGGATTTTTTTTCTAGTTTTTTATTTTAATATTTGATTGCTAAATTAATTTATAGCTCAAGATTGAGATGATCATTTATCTTTGCATATTTTCTGCATGTTTGTTCTTTAATACTACATTATGAAAAATAATCTTCAAATCTCTTTACATTATACAAAATGACATGTTTAATATTTAATATAATGCATATACACATATATAGTTTTCCATAGCACTGTAGCATTCATAAATCTGTAATTTAATTTCTGGTTAGTAAAATACAAATGCAAAATCATCCTTTTTCTTTTTGAGTATATTACCTTTGGTTATACATTTCCCACTTTTGCCTTAACTATCTCTCTACCTTTGCGGTCATTTAAAAATGTTTGCCTAAAATGCTTTATATTTTTTAGATATTAGTTTAAAATATGAAAGAAGCAATGAGAAGCTGCTTAGGCTCTCCATTCCTTGTTAAAAGTCTAGTTAGCATTTGTTTTTTTTTTTTTTGTTATTTATTTATTTATTTTTATTGACTTTGTAATAATATTACATTAAAAATACATATGTGAGGTCCCATTCAACCCCACCCCCCACCCCCCCTCTCCCCCCCCAACAACACTCGTTCCCATCATCATGACACATCCATTGGATTTGGTAAGTACATCTTTGGGCATCTCTGCACCTCATATACAATGGTCCACATCATGGCCCATACTCTCCTCTGTTCCATCCAGTGGGCCCTGTGAGGATCCACGATGTCCGGTGATTACCCCCGAGGCGCCATCCAGGGCAGCTCCACGTCCCAAATACGCCCCCACCTCTCATCTCTTCCTGCCCTTCCCCATACCCATCGTCCACCATGTCCACTTTTCCCAATCCAATGCCACCTCTTCTATGTGGACATTGGATTGGTTGTGTCCATTGCACCTCTATGTCAAGAGGAGGCTCAGATTCCACATGGATGCTGGCTGCCATCCTCCCATTTTCAGTTGTAATCACTCTAGGCTCCATGGTGTGGTGATTGTCCTCCTTCAACTCCATCTTAGCTGAGTGTGGTAAGTCCAATAAATCAGATGGTAGGTGCTGGAGTCTGTTGAGGCTCAGGACCTGGCTATCACATTATCAGTCCAGAGATTCAAATCCCCTAACTATATCTTAAACCCCAACGTTAACTGCACCTCCAGCAGATTAGTATGAAAGTCTTATGAAGGGAGATCCCATCTGAGTCCAGATTCATCACACATAAACACCATTTCCAGAGAGGGGCCATCTGCCCTGGTAGTAAACCCCATCGGCCATGACCATAACTCTCATGGGTCTCTTTAGCCTTCATAGGAACCAATATCTGGGGGTTGTATCTGCTTGATCTGTCTCTCTGACTCTGCTCAGTTGTGCATGAGGGCAATCCTTCTGCCAGCCTCCAGACTCTTTTTTAGAAACTCGTAGCCATATAAACTCATTTCTCCTTTCCATTTCCCCCTTACTTTAGGTCAAACAGCATTTTAAAGTCATGTTGTTTTATGTAGACATGGATATTCTGCTGATCCGCATTGAACCTTCCATATAAGGTCCTTTTCCAGTTGCATCATCAGTTGGTATTTGATAGTGGTCCCTCGTTGCCAGGGAGGCTCATCCCCGGGTGTCATGTCCCACGCTGGAGGGAAGGCATTGCATTTACATGCTGAGTTTGGCTTCGAGACTGGCCACATTTGAGTAACATGAAGGCTGACAGGAGGAAATTCCCAGGCACAATGTTGCTCTAGGCCTTGTTCTTATTTTAGGTTTATCAGCTCACAAGCATAGTCATTAGCATCAGGGGCTCACTGTTGAACCCTCATTCCCTCCCGGTCCCCGCCGCTGTACCTGGGAGACTATCGCTGCTCCCCTAGGGACCACGACAGAGCACCACTGGCCAGGAACCCAGTACCTCCCCTGCTGGGTTTTTAATTGTTGCCACTATGAGTATATCCAATCATTACCATGCACCCTGGACATATGTTCTGTACAGCTCCCTGTCAGCCATATATCACCTGTCATTGGTATCCCATACCAGTATCCCTCCATTGCCATTGTTGAAACACTCTGTGATCCAGAACTCCCCGAAATTTGAAGCCCAATATAATGTCATGGTCCCTTACTAGGGAATGGCATATAGCGATGGGTTTAAAGGATAGATAAAGAACTTGGATAAAGTTAGATAAAGAACTTAGATAAAGAATGTTGACTTGAAAAAATTCCACATCCTATCCTTTCCCCCCCCCCCCCCCAATTATTCAGCGTTTCTTCGTAGGAGTCCTAGACCACAGCAATGCATATATATAATATACAGCACTCCCATACATCCACCACAACACCTTTTTCCTTCCACAGCGATACTCTTACACCCTATTCACATCATATTTACTTAAGGTGATGTACAGAGTCTGAGATATTAGCTTTCTAACATGGTAATATCTGTGCTTACATTATGGTGCATACTTTAGGATACACAGTTCTTTACATTTTTAGTTCTCCTATGTTTTACATTATGGTTTACATTATCAGTCTGTCGTCTCCTATATGTTATGGTGTAATATTACATGTTTTATATCCATCCTTCTGTACTCTCAAGAAACTCCTCCCTTGCCCCCCATTTACTTTGGTTCCACACATTTAACGTCCATTTTCCCTTCCACCTTGGTGCCCACAGTGACAGTCAACCTCTGTTTCCTGAGGAGCCACTTCCAGAGATAGATGGAATAGTGTTTAGGGCCTAACCTGCTCATCTGCCCCAATGCCCTGGGAGCCACCCTTTCTCTCGAGGGATAGAGTTCCCTCTATTTGGTGGCATTAGTCCTCCCCAGGATGTGGGTCCACCCCCACTCTCACTACTTGGGATTCTACCCCATGGTGTCACCCACTCTGGCAGAATGAGCATTTAGACATTCCCCAGGAGCCCGTCCTGCATCAGGCCCTCCCCTCCGAGCATTCTAGACAGGTAACCCTCTTTATTATATTTTGATATTATTTTCTCGGCATTTTACTCTCCACCACCTCCTAACCCTCTCCTGTGTTCGTATGATACCCCTCCCTCCCCCCACTTTTGGGCAACATTACCCAACCGTCCCTCCCCAGCCACCCTCAAACCCGTAAAGCCCCAATCAAAGGCAACCCCTTGCCCCCATTTTATCTCTTCTTTGTGTTCATACTTACCACCATCTCGTCTTAAGTTCCACCCCTGCAGATATCGGCTCATATCCTTCCTCCACCCTCCGATTTCCTGTAAGCCTATCGTTCAGTCTCTTGCTATCTAGGGCAGCTTGTTTATTTCATATCATTGAGGTCATGTAGTATTTGTCCTTCAATGTCTGGGTTGCTTCACTCAACATAAGGTTCTCAAGATTCATCCATGTTATCACATGTGTTTGTAGTGTGTTTGTTCTTACAGCCGAGTAGTATTCCATTGTGTGTATATACCACATTTTATTGATCCACTCATCTGTTGATGGGCATTTGGGTTGATTCCAACTTTTGGCAATAGTGAACAATGCTGCTATGAACATTGGTGTACATATATCGGTTTGTGTCCTTGTTTTCAGTTCTGCTGGGTATATACCCAGCAGTGGTATTGCTGGGTCATATGGTAAATCTATGGCTAGTTTTTTGAGAAACCGCCATACTGTCCTCCAGAATGGTTGGATCCTTCTGCATTCCCACCAGCAGTGGATGAGTGTTCCCCTTCCTTCACATCCTCTCCAGCACTTGTATTCTTCTGTTTTTTTCATAGCTGCCAATCTTATGGGTGTAAGATGGTATCTCATTGTAGTTTTGATTTGCATTTCCCTGATAGCTAGAGATTTGGAACATTTTTTCATGTGCTTTCTTGCCATTTGTATTTCTTCTTCGGAGAAGTGTCTGTTTAAGTCTTTTTCCCATTTTTTAAAAGGGTTGTTTATCTTTTTATTTTCAAGATATAGGAGTTCTTTATATATGCAAGTTATAAGTTTCTTATCAGATATATGATTGCCAAATATTTTCTCCCACTGTGTGGGCTCCCTTTTTACTTTCTTGACCAACACCTTTGAGGTGCAGAAGGCTTTAATTTTGAGGAAGTCCCATTTATCTATTAGTTCTTTTGCTGCTCGTGCTTTTGGTGAGATATTCATAAATCCATTTCCTATTACAAGGTCTGTAGATGTTTCCCTACACTGCTTTCTAAGGTTTTTATGGTCTTGGCTCTTATATTTAGGTCTTTGATCCATCTTGAGTTGATCTTTGTATAAGGTGTGAGATGGTAATCCTCTTTCATTTTTCTACATATGGCTATCCAGTTCTCCAGACACCATTTGTTGAATAGGCCACTGTCTCCCAATTGAGAGGGTTTGGTGGCTTTATCAAATATTATGTGGCTATATATGTGAGGTTCTATATCAGAGCTTTCAATTCGATTCCATTGGTCTATGTGTCTTTCCTTATGCCAATACCATGCTGTTTTCACCACCGTAGCTTTATAGTATGTTTTGAAGTCAGGTAGTGTGATTCCTCCAATTTCGTTTTTCTTTTTCAGTATGTCTTTGGCTATTCGGGGTCTCTTTCCTTTCCAAATAAATTTCATAGTTAGTTTTTCTAGTTCCTTAAAGAAGGCTGCGTTGATTTTTATTGGGATTGCATTGAATGTGTAGATCAATTTTGGTAGGATAGACATCTTAATAATGTTCAGTCTTCCTATCCATGAACAAGGAATAGTCTTCCATTTATTTAGGTCTTCTTTGATTTCCTTGAACAATCTTGTATAATTCTCATTGTATAAGTTCTTTACCTCTTTAGTTAAATTTATTCCTAAGTATTTGATTTTTTTATTTACTATTGTGAATGGTATTTGTTTCTTGATTTCCTCCTGATCTTGCTCATTATTGGTGTACAGAAATGCTACTGATTTTTGCGCATTGATCTTATACCCTGCGACTTTACTAAACCCATTTATGAGTTCTAGAATCTTTGTTGTAGATCTCTCAGGGTTTTCTATGTATAGGATCATGTCATCTGCAAATAATGAAATTTTGACTTCTTCCTTTCCAATTTGAATGCCTTTTATTTCTGGTTCTTGCCTCAGTGCTCGTGCAAGTACTTCTAAGACAATGTTAAATAGGAGGGGAGACAGTGGGCATCCTTGTCTTGTTCCTGAGTTTAGAGGGAAGGAGTCTAGGATTTCTCCATTGTAAACAATATTGGCTTTAGGTTTTTCATATATACTCTTTATCATGTTCAAAAAATGTCCTTGTATTCCAATCTTTTGGAGTGTTTTTATCAAGAAAGGGTGCTGTATTTTGTCAAATGCTTTTTCTGCATCAATAGATATAATCATGTGATTTTTTTCCTTCAATCTGTTTATATGGTGTATTACGTTGATTGATTTTCTTATGTTGAACCATCCTTGCATACCTGGGATGAATCCCACTTGGTCGTGGTGTATAATACGTTTAATGTGTTGTTGAATACGATTAGGAAGTATTTTGTTAAGTATTTTTGCTTCTAGGTTCATCAGAGAAATTGGTCTGTAATTTTCCTTTCTTGTGATGTCTTTGTTTGGCTTTGGTACTAGGGTAATGTTGGCATCATAGAAGGAGTTGGGTAATGTTCTTTCCGTTTCGATGTTTTGGAATAGTTTCAGCAGGATTGGTGTCAGTTCTTTCCGGAATGTTTTGTAGAATTCACCTGTGAAGCCATCTGGCCCTGGGCTCTTCTTAGTTGGGAGATTTTTGATAACTGATTCTATCTCTCTGCTTGTGATTGGTTTGTTAAGATCATCAATTTCTTCTTTCGTCAATATGGGCTGCTTATGTGTTTCTAGGAATTTGTCCATTTCCTCTAGATTGTCATTTTTGTTGGAATATAGTTTTTCAAAATATCCTCTTATGATAGTCTTTATTTCTGTTGGGTCAGTGGTGATATCGCCTTTCTCATTTCTTATTTTGTGTATTTGCATCTTCTCTCTTTTTTTCTTTGTTAGTGTTGCTAAAGGTTTGTCAATTTTGTTAATCTTCTCAAAAAACCAGCTCTTGGTCTTGTTTATCTGTTCAAGTGCTTTCTTATTTTCTATTTCATTTAGTTCTGCTCTTATCTTTGTTATTTCCTTCCTTCTTCTTCCTGTTGGGTTACTTTGTTGTTGTTTTTCTAATTCCTTCAAATGTGCAGTTAGTTCTTCAATTTTTGCTCTTTCTTCTTTTTTGATATATGAATTTATGGCTATAAACTTCCCTCTCAGTACTGCTTTTGCTGCATCCCATAAATTTTGGTATGTTGTGTTATCATTATCATTTGTTTCAAGGTAGTCATTGATTTCTTTTGAGATTTCCTCTTTGACCCACTGTTTTTCTAAGAGTGTGCTGTTTAATTTCCAAATCGTGGTGTGAAGTCTGGGCTTCTGTCCCTTGCAAATCTCCAGCTTGACTCCACTGTGGCCAGAGATAATGTTTTGTATGATTTCAATCTTTCTGAATCCGTTCAGCCTTTCTTTGTGGCCTAGCATATGATCTATCTTGGAGAATGATCCATGTGCGCTTGAGAAAAATGTATATCCTGCTGTGTTTGGGTGTAGCGATCTATATATGTCTATTAGATCGAGCTCCTCTAATATACTATTCAGATGTTTTGTTTCTTTGGTGATTCTCTTTTGAGATGTTCTGTCCAGAGTTGATAGTGGTGTATTAAAATCCCCCACTATAATTGTAGATGTATCTATTCTTTCACTTAGTTTTTCCAGCATTTGCGTGACGTATTTAGAGGCACCCTTGTTAGGGGCATATATATTTATGATTGTTCGATCTTCTTGACAGATTTTCCCTTTCACTAAAATGTAGTATCCTTCTTTGTCTTTCACAATTGTTTCACATTTAAAGTCTATTTTGTCTGATATTAATATAGCTACTCCTGCCTTTTTTTGGTTATTGTTAGCTTGTATGATTGTTTTCCAGCCATTCACTTTCAATCTCCATGCGTCTCTGGGTCTAAGATGTGTCTCTTGTAGACAGCATATGGATGGGTTATATTTCCTTATCCAATGTCCCAGTCTGAATCTTTTGATAGGTGAGTTTAATCCGTTGACATCCAGTGTTATTACTATCAAGGAATTATTTGTGTTAGCCATATTTTGATTGGATTTGTGTTTGTCATATTTTGTTTGTATATTTTTTTGGTCTTTTTTGTTGTTGTTGTTGGTCTTATACTCTCCTCCAACTTTGCCTTTCCTGTTTTTTCCTTTCTTCCTGCAGAACTCCCTTTAGAATTTCTTGAAGGGGAGGTTTCTTGTTGGTATACTCTTTCAGTTTCTGTTTGTCTGTGAATATTTTGAACTCTCCATCATGTTTGAATGCTAGTTTAGCTGGATAGAGTATTCTTGGTTGGAAGTTTTTTTCCTTTAGTACCTTGACTATATCATACCACTGTCTTCTTGCCTCCATGGTTTCAGAAGAGAAATCAGCACTTAATCTAATTGAGCTTCCCTTGTATGTGATGGTTTTCTTTTCTCTTGCTGCTTTTAGGATTTTCTCTTTGTCTTGAGCCTTGGATAATTTGATAAGTATATGTCTTGGGGTGGGCCTGTTGGGGTTTATGACTTGTGGAGTGCGCTGTGCTTCTTGGATATGTACATCTGTCTCTTTCAGTAGATTTGGGAAGTTTTCAGCCATTATTTCCTGCAACACTCCTTCTGACCCCTTTCCCTTCTCTTCACCTTCTGGAATGCCTATAATACATATGTTTGAGCGTTTTGCATTGTCATTCAGGTCCCTAAATCCTAATTGGATTTTTTCTATCTTCTTATTGACCCCTTCTACTATCTGTTTGATTTCTGAGGTACTGTCTTCCACATCACTAATTCTCTGCTCTGTCTCTTCTAGTCTGCTGATATTTGCTGCAAGTGTATTTTTGATTTCTTGAACTGTGGTGTTCATTCCCATCATATCTGTTATGTTTTTGTGTATGTCTGCAATTTCCCCTCCAAGTGATGTCTTCATGTTGTTAACCTCTTTCATTACTGCATCAAATTTGTCGGTGATGAATGTTCTGAGTTCTTTCATTGCTTGTGCCAAGTTTTGCTCCTCTTCGTGCTTATTGGTTTGTTGATTGGATTCAGTCATGTTTTCCTGATTATTGGTTTGGTTTGTAGATTTTTGTTGCTTTCTGGTCATCTCTTTATTTTGATGAATTTAATCAGTTCCTTAGCTTCTTTGTCTGCTTTTGGAGGTTAATTAGTTGTTATTTTTGCATAGGTGTTATATCTTCTCTTTGTCACTTTTTTCTTCTTACTCAAGTTACTTGTTGTTGGTTAAGTTCACTTTAGAAGAAAGTATTAGTGTTGGGAAAAGGCAATTGTGTCAGCAAGGGTAAAGTGTAAAGTGGTATTGGTAATGTATGTTAACAAAGCAAGAATATGAGATCTGGGAGGATGGAGGTTAGATTCATGTAGATTGTATAGAGTTATAGCTGTAGGTAGAGTATCTTTTATGAAGTAGATGACTGAATATAGGCGGAATATGGTATGAACTACAAAGCTATTGTTTTCATTAGAGAAGGAAAAAGAAAAGAAAGGTAATAGTTTCAAGAGTGGATAACAGACAGAAAACAGAACAAAGGTATTAGAAATTAAGAGTTAGACACTTTGTGGATCAAAGAATGGGAGGTGGGGGTGGAATATAGGAGAGACAGTAGATGATAGTGGTTATCAAGATGCAGGGGAAGAGGGATAGTGTAGGTAGCCTAAATCAGTTCACACAGAAATGAGGCAGTGGAGGATGGGAAAACCCAGCAAATGTGAGGTGTTCCCTTTAGCACGTATTGTGTACTTGAATTAAAACAAAATAAGTGGAAAATGAGGGACAAGAGGGAAAGAGAGAACCGAAAAAAAAAAAACACTAATTATAATAAAGAAAAAAAGAAAGACAAGAAGAAAGGAAGAAAGAAAAAGAGGATAGGCAAGCGGTGGGGAACAGATGGGGGGAGAGAGATACAGGTATAGACGTGTCACAATTGCAACACTATCTAAAACAACAACCAAAAAAACCCCTAAATATCTGTATATATATAAAAAAAAAAGGACTTTGGGGGAGACGCTAGGAGAAAAGACTAGGGGATAATGCAATATTAGCAATCAGGGCGTCAAAAAGAGTAAAAAATAAGATAAAGTGAAAATAAAAACAAAACAATATGAACCATTAAAGATGAAACGCAAACGTTGAGGTCCAGGGCACTCAAGGACCCCAGGTAGACCCCAGAGCGTGATGGATTCAGGGGTGGAAAGTCTGAGACACTGAAGACTCAAGAGGTGTGAGTCTGGGTTGTGGACCGCCAGAGTTCAGGGGACCCAGACCTGGCAAGCTCAAATCGGGTCCACAGAAAGCTTAGGAGCCCCGCAGTGCAACACAGCCCTCAGGGATCCCCGTAGCTGGGTGCCAGCCCTGTGGGGGAAGCCAGATCCGCGAATTTTATATTGAATTTCTGATCCCTGAAATTCACCTAACTCCTCAGGGTATCAGCCTTTGGACAGCTCCCTCCCTGTGCTCCCTCGCAACGGCCACTTGAGGGTGCCTCTACACCACGGCCAGTTCAATGACCCAGATCCCAAGCCCCGCCGGGTGGGGTGGGCTTCAGCTGGAAACGCCGAAAACAGACCCTAAGATCCGAAATCCCAAACTTCGCAAAATATCCTCCAATCAGCTTCCAGACGTGTCCTCCTCCCTCACTGCACCCTACAACAGTCTCCCAATTGTGTCCCCTTATTGTCCAAAATCCAATTCCTTTGCAGATCGGCAGCCGGACCTGTGGGGATGGGGCTCCAGGCGGAAGCACTGCCCCCCCTGTCCAGCGACCAAAAACGTCCCCCGCTTCACAAGAAAACACCGTCTGTCTCCCCAAATCAATCTGCAAAGGAGTCTTGTCCCAACAATCCCTCACCAGCCAGCCCAGTATCCGCGAATTTCTCAGCACCGCAAAGCCTCTAGTAAAAGGAAAAAAAAAACAAAAACCCTGGCCGCAGTGGCTCCGGAGCTTCAGGAGCACCCGCTACCGCGGCTCCGCCCACCCAAGGAGGGAACTTCCCGAGCCCAGCTGGGACCTCCGTTTATATATTATAGATGTATCCTCTCTGTTACCTTCCCACCGAATTGACGTCCAGACACCTTCCAACCAGCAAAAATCCCCGAAACAGCGCGGTCTCAAAGAGCCTTCAACGCTGCCCAGCCGCCCCCTGCAGAGACACTACCAGGCAAGCTCACGCAGCCACCATCTTGCCGAAAAGCCCCTTGTTTATTGATATGTAGGATGGAGTGGCCACAATTTGTTTTTGTCCCATTAACATCCAATTAATTTGTGTAGCTTGAATATTTCCACTCAGTTTTCAGTTCAAAAAGCTGCCTAAGGCTTTTCCCGACAATTTCTCAGGTTCAATTTCAATAGAGAATTACCTCAGATATTTTTAAGCATGCACATGACAGCTGATGGAAGGCTGAATGTGTTTGGCAAAATACTATGTGGATAAACAAAATTTAAACCAACATAACAGGATTGTAGCTTAGCCTCACAATCTCAGCATTCATGATCATTCTCTCTGCAATAGGATCCATATTTCTGAGTTTTAAGTTGTCAGAAAGAAATACCATTGTTAGAATAATAGGTTCATAATAGAATCATCAATTTTAACAAATGTACACCACTCATGAAGAACATTGTTAATGTGAGAAAGTGTGGGGGAGAGGCAGTGGGACATATGGGAATCCCCTATATTTTTATGTAATATTTATGTAATATAAAGCTTCTTTAAAAATAAAAAATAAAAAAATAAATCCTAGTTTTTGTTTTCTTTACATATTATTACCTAAAGTTTCTTCTACTCCACATTAGGCACCAATTTGAATGTTGTTTTCTAACTGCATAATATCAATTAATGAGTACCCTTTCATTGTCTTACCACTAAGGATCATAAACTATGTGTTTATTGACTATAATTTTGGTGATGTCTTCATCCATAAAAAGCATAAATATATAGATATAAATTCTTGCACTGAAAGTATACTGATATTTGATGGAGAGATATGGCATGACCAAGTTTATTAAACATGTTTATTTTATCTGTTTATATAACTATATAATTTTGAGTAAAGGTACAGTTGCCTGGAACATGGTTAGAGTTCATCCACTTGATCCACCCAGAAATTTTTATCCTACTACTGCTATATTGAACACAGTTACACTTGTCCTCAGGTCCTTTTTTTTGCCACCTCTTTTTTACATTAATATATTTCATTCATGGATTCATGTTTTGTTGCACTCTCTGGTCAAGATTAGAAATATCACCTCCATACATACTTTTACAAAAAAGAAAATATGAAGTTAAAATTTGTCAGAGAAGAAAGCACAAAATACCCTAATGGGCTAGTGAATTGAGCAAAACCCCTCATGAGATCAGCAATTTTTCTATAGTCCTTGGTTGTTCTATAGTTTGGCACAAAATCTTGAGTAGTGCTAAATGCACATCTGGAGCTGCTTCTCAAACATTAAGCAATTAAGGAAGCACTGCTTTGTTCCTGAAGCATAGGGACAATGCACTCATTCTCTAGTCTATTTGACATTTGGTTTGATTGTTCTGCATCGGCTCAGTTACCAATGTGGAGTGATAGGCAACAGAAAATGGAAAAGAATTTTGAATAATCAAATCTCACTGCAATGAATATTGGTGGTTCACTCTAGTAAAACATAGCTTAACAAAATTCATACACTTCTCTTAAAATTGTTTGCACCAATTAATACACACGTAAATAGTGACTGAGAGTTCTCTTTGAGCAACTTTCTCATTAATACTTTATATTGTCAGCACTTTCAAATGATTCTAATGTGTTTAGTTTATGCAAATGTTTTTTTTAAATTTTAGTGTTCTTTAAAATTAATTTAAACTTTCCATTGACAGGTACATTTCTCCATTTTGTTGCATAGAATTTTGAGTATTTCCATATCTTTTGAGGAATAGAAATTCTCAATTCTAATATAATCAATGTTTTCCATTGTTGCTTTTGTTTTACTTCTTATATGACATATCCTTACCTTAGCTATTTGTCTTATTTAATTTCATTTTTTAAATTAAATTGTCTTTTTTTAAAGATACATAGATCCAAAAAAATGTTACATTAAAATATATGAGGTTCCAACATACCCCACCCCTACCCCCCACTCCTTCCACATCAACTTCTTTCATCAGTGTGGCACAATCATTGCATTTGGTGAATACATTTTGGAGCACGGCAGCACTGCATGGATTATAGTTTGCTTTGTAGTTTACACTCTCCCCAGTAGTTTCGGTGGGTTATGGTAGGATATATAATGTCCCTGAAATATCATTTATGACAGCTCCAAGTCACGATAATGCCCCCACATCTCATCTCTTCTTCCTTCTCCCTGCCCTCAGCAATGACCGTGGCCATTTCTCCAGACCAATGCTACAGTTTCTTCCATTACTAATCACAATAGTTCGATAGTAGGATACCAGTAAGTTCATTCCAATCAATATTTTATTTCTACATCCTGTGGACCCTGGGTTGGTAATGTCCACTCTGCCTCTATATCGAGAGGGAGTTTAGATCCCACCTGGTTGATGGATGTGATCCTCCGGCTTGGAATTGTAGGCACTCTTGTTTACCTGATGTGGTGGTTGATCATTTCACCTCTGGATTAGTTAGCCAAAGGGATACTGATGCAAAATACCAGATCTGTTGACTTTTATAAAGAGTATTTATTTGGGGTAGGAGCGTACAGTGATCAGGCTGTAAAACATAAGTTACTTTCCTCACTAAAGTCTATTTCCATGTGTTGGATCAAGATGGCTGCTGACGTTTGTGATGGTTCAGGTTTTCTGGGTTCCTCTGGGCTCAGCTCCTCTGTTTCCTCCACAAGGTCAGCTGTGGACTATGAGGCTCCCTAGGCTTTGCCTCTCTCCACAAGGTCAGCTGTAGACTATCAGGCAAATGGCTCTGTCTCTTTCCCCGGGGCTCCAACTAAGATGTCAGCATCAAAATCCAACATCAAAACTCCAACATTAGAAAACCCTCGGGGGAGGGGAGAGGCAAGATGGTGGCTGCGTGAGCTTGCCTGGTAATGTCTCTGCAGGGGGCGGCTGGGCAGCGTTGAAGGCTCTTTGGGACCGCGCTGTTTCGGGGATTTTTGCTGGTTGGAAGGTGTCTGGACGTCAATTCAGTGGGAAGGTAACAGAGAGGATACATCTATACTATATAAACGGAGGTCCCAGCTGGGCTCGGGAAGTTCCCTCCTTGGGTGAGCGGAGCCGCGGTAGCGAGCGCTCCTGAAGCTCCGGAGCCGCGGCGGCCAGGGTTTTTGTTTTTTTTTTTTTCCTTTTTCTGGAGGCTTTGCGGTGCTGAGAAATTCGCGGATACTGGGCTGGCTGGTGAGGGATTGTTGGGACAAGACTCCTTTGCAGATCGATTTGGGGAGACAGACGGTGCTTTGTTGTGAAGCGGGGGACGATTTGGTCGCCGGACGGGGGGGTAGCACTTCCGCCTGGAGCCCCATCCCCACAGGTCCGACTGCCGATCTGCAACGGAATTGGATTTTGTGCAATAAGGGGACACAATTGGGAGACTGTTGTAGGGTGCAGTGAGGGAGGAGGACACATCTGAAAGCCGATTGGGGAATATTTTGCGAAGTTTGGGATTTCGGATCTTAGAGTCTGTTTTCGGAGTTTCCAGCTGAAGCCCACCCCACCCGGCGGGGCTTGGGATCTGGGTCATTGAACTGGCCGTGGTGTAGAGGCGCCCTCAAGTGGCCATTGCGTGGGAGCACAGGGAGGGAACGGTCCAAAGGCTGAAACCCTGAGGAGTAGGTGAATTTCAGGGATCAGACATTCAATATAGAATTCGCGGATCTGGCTTCCCCCACGGGGCTGGCACCCAGCTACGGGGATCCCTGAGGGCTGTGTTGCACTGCGGGGCTCCTAAGCTTTCTGTGGACCAGATTTGAGGTTGCCAGGTCTGGGTCCCCTGGACTCTGGCGGTCCACACCACAGACTCACACCTCTTGAGTCTTCAGTGTCTCAGACTTTCCACCCCTGAATCCATCACGCCCTGGGATCTACCTGGGGTCCATGAGTGCCCTGGACCTTAACGTTTGCGTTTTATCTTTATTGGTTCATATTGTTTTGTTTTTATTTTCACTTTATCTTATTTTTTACTCTTTTTGACGCCCTGATTGCTAATATTGCATTATCCCCTAGTCTTTTCTCCTAGCGTGTCCCCCAAAGTCCTTTTTTTTTATACAGTTATTTAGGGGTTTTTTTGGTTGTTGTTTTAGATAGTGTTGCAATTGTGACACGTGTATACCTGCATCTCTCTTCCCCCTATCTGTTCCCCACCGTTTGCCTATCCTCTTTTTCTTTCTTCCTTTCTTCTCGTCTTTTTTTTTTTCTTTATTATAATTAGTTTCTTTTTTTTCTCGGTTTTCTCTTTCCCTCTTGTCCCTCATTTTCCATTTATTTTATTTTAATTCAAGTACACAATAGGTGCTATAGGGAACACCTCACATTTGCTGGGTTTTCCCATCCTCCACTGCCTCATTTCTGTGTGAACTGATTTAGGCTACCTACACTATCCCCCTTCCCCTGCATCTTGATATCCACTATCATCTACTGTCTCTCCTATATTCCACCCCCCACCTCCCGTTCTTTGATCCACAAAGTGTCTAACACTTAATTTCTAATACCTTTGTTCTGTTTTCTGTCTGTTATCCACTCTTGAAACTATTACCTTTCTTTTCTTTTTCCCTCTCTCATGAAAACAATAGCTTTGTAGTTCATACCATATTCCGCCCATATTCAGTCATCTACTTCATAAAAGGTACTCTACCTACAGCTATAACTCTATACAATCTACATGAATCTAACCTCCATCCTCCCAGATCTCATATTCTTGCTTTGTTAACATACATTACCAATACTACTTTACACTTTTCCCTTGCTTACACAATTGCCTTTCCCCAACACTAATACTTTCCTCTAAAGTGAACTTAACCAACAACAAGTAACTAGAATAAGAAGAAAAAAGTGACAAAGAGAAGATATAACACCTATGCAAAAATAACAACTAATTAACCTCCAAAAGCAGAAAAAGAAGCTAAGGAACTGATTAAATTCATCAAAATAAAGAGATGACCAGAAAGCAACAAAAATCTACAAACCAAACCAATAATCAGGAAAACATGACTGAATCCAATCAACAAACCAATAATCACGAAGGGGAGCAAAACTTGGCACAAGCAATGAAAGAACTCAGAACATTTATCACCGACAAATTTGATGCAGTAATGAAAGAGGTTAACAACATGAAGACATCACTTGGAGGGGAAATTGCAGACATACGCAAAAACATAACAGATATGATGGGAATGAACACCACAGTTCAAGAAATCAAAAATACACTTGCAGCAAATATCAGCAGACTAGAAGAGACAGAGCAGAGAATTAGTGATGTGGAAGACAGTACCTCAGAAATCAAACAGATAGTAGAAGGGGTCAATAAGAAGATAGAAAAAATCCAATTAGGATTTAGGGACCTGAATGACAATGCAAAACGCTCAAACATACGTATTATAGGCATTCCAGAAGGTGAAGAGAAGGGAAAGGGGTCAGAAGGAGTGTTGCAGGAAATAATGGCTGAAAACTTCCCAAATCTACTGAAAGAGACAGAGGTACATATCCAAGAAGCACAGCACACTCCACAAGTCATAAACCCCAACAGGCCCACCCCAAGACATATACTTATCAAATTATCCAAGGCTCAAGACAAAGAGAAAATCCTAAAAGCAGCAAGAGAAAAGAAAACCATCACATACAAGGGAAGCTCAATTAGATTAAGTGCTGATTTCTCTTCTGAAACCATGGAGGCAAGAAGACAGTGGTATGATATAGTCAAGGTACTAAAGGAAAAAAACTTCCAACCAAGAATACTCTATCCAGCTAAACTAGCATTCAAACATGATGGAGAGTTCAAAATATTCACAGACAAACAGAAACTGAAAGAGTATACCAACAAGAAACCTCCCCTTCAAGAAATTCTAAAGGGAGTTCTGCAGGAAGAAAGGAAAAAACAGGAAAGGCAAAGTTGGAGGAGAGTATAAGACCAACAACAACAAAAAAGACCAAAAAAATATACAAACAAAATATGACAAACACAAATCCAATCAAAATATGGCTAACACAAATAATTCCTTGATAGTAATAACACTGAATGTCAACGGATTAAACTCACCTATCAAAAGATTCAGACTGGGACATTGGATAAGGAAATATGACCCATCCATATGCTGTCTACAAGAGACACATCTTAGACCCAGAGACGCATGGAGATTGAAAGTGAATGGCTGGAAAACAATCATACAAGCTAACAATAACCAAAAAAAGGCAGGAGTAGCTATATTAATATCAGACAAAATAGACTTTAAATGTGAAACAATTGTGAGAGACAAAGAAGGATACTACATTTTAGTGAAAGGGAAAATCTGTCAAGAAGATCGAACAATCATAAATATCTATGCCCCTAACAAGGGTGCCTCTAAATACATCAGGCAAACACTGGAAAAACTAAGTGAAAGAATAGATACATCTACAATTATAGTGGGGGATTTTAATACACCACTATCAACTCTGGACAGAACATCTCAAAAGAGAATCACCAAAGAAACAAAATATCTGAATAGTATATTAGAGGAGCTCGATCTAATAGACATATATAGATTGCTACACCCAAACACAGCAGGATATACATTTTTCTCAAGCGCACATGGATCATTCTCCAAGATAGATCATATGCTAGGCCACAAAGAGGGCTGAATGAATTCAGAAAGATTGAAATCATACAAAACATTATCTCTGACCACAGTGGAGTCAAGCTGGAGATTTGCAAGGGACAGAAGCCCAGATTTCACACCACGATTTGGAAATTAATCAGCACACTCTTAGAAAAACAGTGGGTCAAAGAGGAAATCTCAAAAGAAATCAATGACTACCTTGAAGCAAATGATAATGATAACACAACATACCAAACTTTATGGGATTCAGCAAAAGCAGTACTGAGAGGGAAGTTTATAGCCATAAATTCATATATCAAAAAAGAAGAAAGAGCAAAAATTGAAGAACTAACTGCACATTTGAAGGAATTAGAAAAACAACAACAAAGTAACCCAAGAGGAAGAAGAAGGAAGGAAATAACAAAGATAAGAGCAGAACTAAATGAAATAGAAAATAAGAAAGCACTTGAACAGATAAACAAGACCAAGAGCTGGTTTTTTGAGAAGATTAACAAAATTGACAAACCTTTAGCAACACTAACAAAGAAAAAAAGAGAGAAGATGCAAATACACAAAATAAGAAATGAGAAAGGCGATATCACCACTGACCCAAAAGAAATAAAGACTATCATAAGAGGATATTTTGAAAAACTATATTCCAACAAAAATGACAATTCAGAGGAAATGGACAAATTCCTAGAAACACATAAGCAGCCCATATTGACGAAAGAAGAAATTGATGATCTTAACAAACCAATCACAAGCAGAGAGATAGAATCAGTTATCAAAAATCTCCCAACTAAGAAGAGCCCAGGGCCAGATGGCTTCACAGGTGAATTCTACAAAACATTCCGGAAAGAACTGACACCAATCCTGCTGAAACTATTCCAAAACATTGAAACAGAAAGAACATTACCCAACTCCTTCTATGATGCCAACATTACCCTAGTACCAAAGCCAAACAAAGACATCACAAGAAAGGAAAATTACAGACCAATTTCTCTAATGAACCTAGACGCAAAAATACTTAACAAAATACTTGCTAATCGTATTCAACAACACATTAAACGTATTATACACCACGACCAAGTGGGATTCATCCCAGGTATGCAAGGATGGTTCAACATAAGAAAATCAATCAACGTAATACACCATATAAACAGATTGAAGGAAAAAAATCACATGATTATATCTATTGATGCAGAAAAAGCATTTGACAAAATACAGCACCCTTTCTTGATAAAAACACTCCAAAAGATTGGAATACAAGGACATTTTTTGAACATGATAAAGAGTATATATGAAAAACCTAAAGCCAATATTGTTTACAATGGAGAAATCCTGGACTCCTTCCCTCTAAACTCAGGAACAAGACAAGGATGCCCACTGTCTCCCCTCCTATTTAACATTGTCTTAGAAGTACTTGCACAAGCACTGAGGCAAGAACCAGAAATAAAAGGCATTCAAATTGGAAAGGAAGAAGTCAAAATTTCATTATTTGCAGATGACATGATCCTATACATAGAAAACCCTGAGAGATCTACAACAAAGATTCTAGAACTCATAAATGGGTTTAGTAAAGTTGCAGGGTATAAGATCAATGCGCAAAAATCAGTAGCATTTCTGTACACCAATAATGAGCAAGATCAGGAGGAAATCAAGAAACAAATACCATTCACAATAGTAAATAAAAAAATCAAATACTTAGGAATAAATTTAACTAAAAAGGTAAAGAACTTATACAATGAGAACTATACAAGATTGTTCAAGGAAATCAGAGAAGACCTAAATAAATGGAAGACTATTCCTTGTTCATGGATAGGAAGACTGAACATTATTAAGATGTCTATCCTACCAAAACTGATATACACATTCAATGCAATCCCAATAAAAATCAACGCAGCCTTCTTTAAGGAACTAGAAAAACTAACTATGAAATTTATTTGGAAAGGAAAGAGACCCCGAATAGCCAAAGACATACTGAAAAAGAAAAACGAAATTGGAGGAATCACACTACCTGACTTCAAAACATACTATAAAGCTACGGTGGTGAAAACAGCATGGTATTGGCATAAGGAGAGACACATAGACCAATGGAATCGAATTGAAAGTTCGGATATAGAACCTTACATATACAGCCACATAATATTCGATAAAGCCACCAAACCCTCTCAATTGGGAGAGAGTGGCCTATTCAACAAATGGTGTCTGGAGAACTGGATAGCCATATGTAGAAGAATGAAAGAGGATTACCATCTCACACCTTATACAAAGATCAACTCAAGATGGATCAAAGACCTAAATATAAGAGCCAAGACCATAAAAACCTTAGAAAGCAGTGTAGGGAAACATCTACAGGACCTTGTAATAGGAAATGGATTTATGAATATCTCACCAAAAGCACGAGCAGCAAAAGAACTAATAGATAAATGGGACTTCCTCAAAATTAAAGCCTTCTGCACCTCAAAGTAGTTTGTCAAGAAAGTAAAAAGGGAGCCCACACAGTGGGAGAAAATATTTGGCAATCATATATCTGATAAGAAACTTATAACTTGCATATATAAAGAACTCCTATATCTTGAAAATAAAAAGATAAACAACCCATTTAAAAAATGGGAAAAAGACTTAAACAGACACTTCTCCGAAGAAGAAATACAAATGGCAAGAAAGCACATGAAAAAATGTTCCAAATCTCTAGCTATCAGGGAAATGCAAATCAAAACTACAATGAGATACCATCTTACACCCATAAGATTGGCAGCTATGAAAAAAACAGAAGAATACAAGTGCTGGAGAGGATGTGAAGGAAGGGGAACACTCATCCACTGCTGGTGGGAATGCAGAAGGATCCAACCATTCTGGAGGACAGTATGGCGGTTTCTCAAAAAACTAGCCATAGATTTGCCATATGACCCAGCAATACCACTGCTGGGTATATACCCAGCAGAACTGAAAACAAGGACACAAACTAATATATGTACACCAATGTTCATAGCAGCATTGTTCACTATTGCCAAAAGTTGGAATCAACCCAAATGCCCATCAACAGATGAGTGGATCAATAAAATGTGGTATATACACACAATGGAATACTACTCGGCTGTAAGAACAAACACACTACAAACACATGTGATAACATGGATGAATCTTGAGAACCTTATGTTGAGTGAAGCAACCCAGACATTGAAGGACAAATACTACATGACCTCAATGATATGAAATAAACAAGCTGCCCTAGATAGCAAGAGACTGAACGATAGGCTTACAGGAAATCGGAGGGTGGAGGAAGGATATGAGCCGATGTCTGCAGGGGTGGAATTTAAGACGAGATGGTGGTAAGTATGAACACAAAGAAGAGATAAAATGGGGGCAAGGGGTTGCCTTTGGTTGGGGCTTTACGGGTTTGAGGGTGGCTGGGGAGGGACGGATGGGTAACGTTGCCTAAAATTTGGGGGAGGGAGGGGTAGCATACGAACACAGGAGAGGGTCAGGAAGTGGTGGAGAGTAAAATGCCGAGAAAATCATATCAAAATATAATAAAGAGGGTTACCTGTTTAGAATGCTCGGAGGGGAGGGTCTGATGCAGGACGGGCTCCTGGGGAATGTCTAAATGCTCATTCTGCCAGAGTGGGTGACACCATGGGGTGGAATCCCAAGTAGTGAGAGTGGGGGTGGACCCACATCCTGGGGAGGACTAATGCCATCAAATAGAGGGAACTGTATCCCTCGAGAGAAAGGGTGGCTCCCAGGGCATTGGGGCAGATGAGCAAGTTAGGCCCTGAACACTATTCCATCTATCTCTGGAAGTGGCTCCTCAGGAAACGGAGGTTGGCTGTCACTGTGGGCACCAAGGTGGAAGGGAAAATGGACGTTAAATGTGTGGAACCAAAGTAAAAGGGGGGCAAGAGAGGAGTTTCTTGAGAGTACACAAGGATGGATATAAAACATGTAATATTACACCATAACATAAAGGAGATGACAGATTGATAATGTAAACCATAATGTAAAACATAGGATAACTAAAAATGTAAAGAAATGTGTATCCTAAAGTATGCACCATAATGTAAGCACAGATGTTACCTTGTTAGAAAGCTAATATCTCAGACTCTGTACATCACCTTAAGTAAATATGATATGAATAGGGCGTAAGAGTATCACTGTGGAAGGGAAAAGGTTTTCTGGTGGATGTGTGGGAGTGCTGTATATTATATATATGCATTGCTGTGGTCTAGGACTCCTGTGAAGAAATGCTGAATAATTAGGGGGGAAAAAAAAAAAAAAAAGGATAGGATGTGGAATTTTTTCAAATCAACATTCTTTATCTAAGTTCTTTATCTAACTTTATCCAAGTTCTTTATCTATCCTTTAAACCCATCGCTATATGCCATTCCCTAGTAAGGGACCATGACATTATATTGGGCTTCAAATTTCGGGGAGTTCTGGATCACAGAGTGTTTCAACAATGGCAATGGAGGGATACTGGTATGGGATACCAATGACAGGTGATAAATGGCTGACAGGGAGCTGTACAGAACATATGTCCAGGGTGCATGGTAATGATTGGATATACTCATAGTGGCAACAATTAAAAACCACAGCAGGGGGGGTACTGGGTTCCTGGCCAGTGGTGCTCTGTCGTGGTCCCTAGGGGAGCAGCGACAGTCTCCCAGGTACAGCGGCGGGGACCGGGAGGGAGTGAGGGTTCAACAGTGAGCCCCTGATGCTAATGACTATGCTTTTGAGCTGATAAACCTAAAATAAGAACAAGGCCTAGAGCAACATTGTGCCTGGGAATTTCCTCCTGTCAGCCTTCATGTTACTCAAATGTGGCCAGTCTCGAAGCCAAACTCAGCATGTAAATGCAATGCCTTCCCTCCAGCGTGGGACATGACACCCGGGGATGAGCCTCCCTGGCAACGAGGGACCACTATCAACTACCAACTGATGATGCAACTGGAAAAGGACCTTATACGGAAGGTTCAATGCGGATCAGCAGAATATCCATGTCTACATAAAATAACATGACTTTAAAATGCTGTTTGACCTAAAGTAAGGGGGAAATGGAAAGGAGAAATGAGTTTATATGGCTACGAGTTTCTAAAAAAGAGTCTGGAGGCTGGCAGAAGGATTGCCCTCATGCACAACTGAGCAGAGTCAGAGAGACAGATAAAGCAGATACAACCCCCAGATATTGGTTCCTTTGAAGGCTAAAGAGACCCATGAGAGTAATGGTCATGGCCGATGGGGTTAACTACCAGGGCAGATGGCCCCTCTTTGGAAATGGTGTTTATGTGTGATGAATCTGGACTCAGATGGGATCTCCCTTCATAAGACTTTCATGCTAATGTGCTGGAGGTGCAGTTAATGTTGGGGTTTAAGATATATTTAGGGGATTTGAATCTCTGGACTGACAATGTGATAGCCAGGTCCTGAGCCTCAACAGACTCCAGCACCTACAATCTGATTTATTGGACTTACCACACTCAGCTAAGATGGAGTTGAAGAAGGGCAATCACCACACCATGGAGCCTAGAGTGATTACAACTGAAAATGGGAGGATTGCATCCAGCATCCATGGGGAATCTGAGCCTCCTCTTGACATAGAGGTGCAATGGACACAATCAATCCAATGTCCACATAGAAGAGGTGGCATTGGATTGGGAAAAGTGGACATGGTGGACGATGGGTATGGGGAAAGGCAGGAAGAGATGAGAGGTGGAGGCGTCTTTGGGACATGGAGCTGCCCTGGATGGTGCCTCAGAGTTAATCACCGGACATTGTAAATCCTCACAGGGCCCACTGGATGGAATGGAGGAGAGTATGGGCCATGATGTGGACCATTGTCTATGAGGTGCAGAGGTGCCCAAAGATGTACTTACCAAATCCAATGGATGTGTCATGATGATGGGAACGAGTGTTGTTGGGGGGGGGGGGAGAGGGGGGGTGGGGGGGTGGGGTTGAATGGGACCTCACATATATATATATTTTTAATGTAATATTATTACAAAGTCAATAAAAAAAGAAAAAAAAAGAAAACCCTCAACCTTGTTCTTTGCCATGCCTTTTATCTGTGCCTTTTATCATAACTCAATCATGCCCATGTACAGATCAGATTACAAGCATAATCCAATATCTATTTTTGGGATTCATAACCTTATCAAACTGCTACAATCTCCCTGGTAACTGACTTGTGTAAGTCCAACAAACTGGAGAGTAGGAGTTGTAACTCTGCTGAGGTTAAGGGCCCAGCTGGCCCATGGCCAGTCCAGAGATTCAAGTCTCCTGGGTATACACCAACCTCAGAACTAACCAGAGGTTCAGTAAAAGTGACAGAAGATGCAAGTGTAGAAAGGTCACATCTGAGTCCATCTCTATCACACTCAGGGACACAAATTCCAAAGTAGGGCTACTGACAAGGCACTGAACTCCAGAGCCAACCACCATGACTGTGGAACCTCTATGTCTCCATAGCCCTCAGGAGCACCGGTACTTGGGGTTGTATCTACTTCAGCTGTCCCTGGGATCCTGCTGAGGCATGCATAAGTGAACCCTTCTGATGAACTCCTGACTCCTTTTTGAAGACTCTTAGCCATATAAACTCATTTGTCTTTACCATTTCCCCCTTTTATTCAAGGTCTTTTTCTAGTTGCAACACCAGTTGGTGATTGGTAGTAATCCCTTGGCACCAGGGAGGCACATCCCCGAGAGTCATGTCCTACGATGGGAGAAGGTAATGCACTTACATGCTGAGTTTGGCTTAGAAAGTGGCCACATTTGAGCAACACGGAGGCTCTCAGGAGGTAACTCTTAGGCACCCTACAGCTCTAGGCCTAGATGAAATTTCAGGCACACAGTCTCATTAGCGTAGTCATCAGTATCAAGGGCTCATTATCAGAGCATCCTTCACTGGTCTTTTCTCTTGCACTGAGGGGATTGCTGTTGTTCCATTGGGGAAAGTGACAGAGCTCCACTGGCTAGGAACTCAGTACTCCTTCAGTTGTCATTATTAAGTGTAACTGCTTTGAAAATACCCAAACATTTTTATGTCTCCTATATACATGCCCTGGAGAACTCCCTCCCAACCATGTGTCCCCCATCAATAACACCCTACACCAGAGTTCCTCCCTTGCCATAGTTGGAATCCTCTGTGTTTCAAAACTTCTTCAAAAATGAAAGTTAATACATTGCCAGATACAATTAATAGGAAAATGACATATTAATGATAGGTTTAAAGATTAGAAATGGAATGCATCTTAATTTAGAAATCTAAAATGAAGTAAAAATGAATTGGATTTTTAAAAATGAAAAATATCATAAAACTTTGCTTTTGGCATTTTACCTTTCATCACTGTAATAGGTGTTGCCCCGTATGTTCAGTGTCAAGGCAATTTCTTTCATTTCTTCCTCAGTGCCTACATCCTTTTTTTTTTTTTTTCAATTTTTAATTTTGTCTTCAAAAAAGTTTGAGATCACAGTAAATTCATATACAATATATGGGACTCCCATATATCCAACATCAAACCTTTTCCCCCTTCCCCAGCAATGATCTTTTTACTTGTTCGTGTTATATTTGCTGCAGCTGATATACAGATATTGAAACATAGCTATCAAACATAGTTTCATTTTGATTTACATTATGGTTTACATTTTAGCCTATAGACTTATACATTTTTAATACAATTTAACATGTCCTATATCATTGCATGATCTTTTGGAACGCTTCCATTGCCCCCCAGTTACCCTGCTTCCATCTATTCTATTCCTACATTCCCCTCACCTCAGGGCCACAGTGAAAACCAGTCTACACTACTTGAAGGATCATATTCACAGATACTTGCAGCATTGCTGAGGCGTTGACATACTAGACTGTCCTCCCCCATTGGGAGCCACCAATTCTCTCCAGAGACACAATTCTCTCTATTTCAGAACACAAGTTTCCACGGGGTGTGAGTACACCTTCCCCCTCATTGTATGGATCTCCACCCAATGATATAACACACTATGACAAGATGAGAACTCACACACTCCATAGAAGCCTGCCCCTGTGCTTGGCTGCTATTTAGACATTATCCAATGTTAGTTTCTAAAGCCATTATAGTGTTTACTTTCATTTTTGTTCCCTATTCAATATTATGCATGCATGTTTGGAGGCAGGTAGCAGTGAATTTTTTTATGATATATAATTATCAAACTGTTGAAGTGCCATTAACTGAAAAGTACAAATTTTTGAAATTATACTATCTCTTGCTACATTTGTAATGTAAGTATTCCTAAATTATCAATAATGAGCATTTCTGAAGCTGTGCTCATTATACTGTTGCATTGGATTCTTTGTTTATTTCTGCATTCATGCCACTTATATTAAAAAATGAATATAATGTAAATTATGTTTGGAAAATGATAATCAAAATGATGTATATATATAGTTCTTAACTTGATATGTTTGAAGGAATGCACATGGAAATGATTGAATTCATGATATGAATTTCTTTTAATTGGCTCTTCTTTCTTAAAATGTTGGGCAAAGCTTTACAAAAACATTTTTGGTAGGATGCTATGTATACATTAAATATTGCATAATTTTAGTTTAATGCATAGAATTTTGAATGTTGTAAGAGAAAATACAAAATAGTGTCTTTTGCTTAAACATGTTTTCAGCTAAAGTCATGAATTCAATTTATGAGTTTTATATGTTTGTTTTATTTTCTGATGAAAAGTTGCATCTACTAGGGAACCAATATTTAAATGAAATTATAATCAATATATTTCAGAAATGATATCCAATTGCAAATCAAGTTATTGACAATAACTTAAGAACATGAATAATTATTAATGAATATTAGATCACTTTGTTGAAGAATGCTGTTTATTTCTAAAGGTAATTATTATTCATCAAAGTAATTTAGCAATATATTGTTAACTGAATATTGAAGAATATATTATATTCCAAATAATATTTAGATTTCTAAGAATATTTATAATAATATTCTTAAGGTAACACTCCAGGATCCCAGGAATTATCGTGTTCATCTTTCTTTTCATAACTTTCTTCCATCTTTCATAGAATCACTCTCACGATTGTAAATAAAGTTTCATTGCATGTGTATATGCAATTTTATAAATATAGCCTTATGTGTATTATTATTCAAAATATCAATGAACCTTATGAGATGACACTCTGTACTGTACCTCTATAAGACAAGAAAATACAGTACTAGTTCATTAATAAAAGACAGGTTCACTTGAGATTGTTTGACTGAAAATGTGATGAAAAGTAACGAGTGTGGGGTTTAAGAGTCAAAATATGAGAACTTTTTCATAACATCATTTCATATTGCCTTGAAAACTTGTAACATCCCATATGCAGCCAGCTCCAATAACTTAAGTTATAATGTGGGCATTGACCTACTTCAAATCATAGCCAACACAAAATGAACATGTGCTCTAAACGAGAAACTTTGTTGTCTTTAGCACTGACTTAAAGTGTTTTAGTTACTGCATCATAAATTACTCTTAGCTTGCTAATACAATATCAAATTAGTTTTCAAAGCAACTGTACCAACTTATGCATACTCTCAAGCAATATTTCCACATGTTCTTTGCTACACAATCTCACCAACAAATAATAAAATTAGATTTTTTTATCCAAACTACTTAATTTGTGGCAGTACCATGTGGATACGTTTTTTATTATTCTTCAAGCCAAATGCTGCAGAATACACTGCCATTGGGGGAAAAAAGATATCTGTTCTTCCTCTTCTTATAAATGTCTTTCTAGGACTTAAAATTTATATGTATTTTTAAGTAGTTCATGAGCTTGTTATGGTTTAGAACTGTAATTTCCACAGAAAAAAATAGTTTTCTTAAAGTTAACACATTACTGTGTATGTGACCTTATAATAGGAAATTTTGATTAGGATAAATAAGTTATCCTGTGAACTAACACATTCAGGATGCATCATCAACCTATTACTAGAATGCTTTATAACCATAATGAAGTTTAGACACAGAGAGAAAATGCTACAGAAGCAGCAAACTGAAATCAATGAAACCTGGAAGAGAAGGGAGAGTCCAGCAGATGCCACCATTTGTCTGGCCATGTGACAGATGGGCCCAGTATCTCCAGCATTCAGTCTCAGGGAAGAAAGCATTATCCTGATGATGCCTTGAGCTGAACAATTTCCTGTACACTGATCATAAGAAAATAAATTCCAATTGTTTAAGCTGAAACAAGCCTGGGAAATGAAAACAGAGTTCTAAATCTAATACCTTGTGTTGGTTCTGGAGAAGAAATAAAATAATTTAATGCAATCAACTTTACAAGTATATTTCCATTATGCGTACTTTTTTATATTTTCCTCCTGCTTCTAGTCCTCCTCCACCATCTAAAAATGTTCTTCAAGCTACTGAAGACATCTTCAAAATTACATGAAAATTGATTTCTTCATTTTATTACCTCATTGGTTTTGCATATTTGGTCATCTCTTATGTGTTCCTTTGTACCCTCTGTTCTACTGCATCTTTACTTGTCATTTTTTGTCCTTATGCAACAGCACTGACTGTTATTTTATAGAAAGACAATATTTGTAAAGGGAAAACACTTAACTTTTTATTCCCTAATAATGTTTAAGCTATTTATATTTCATATGAATTTTAAGGACAACTTGTCAACTTCAAGAGTAGAAAATCTGCAGGGATATGTCTCTAGATGTCATCTACTCTATGAATATAATTGCCATCCTTAAATATTGAGCTATGCAATCCATATATATTGACTTTCTCCCCATTAATTTAGTTATTTCCTAACACTTAATGAAATTTAATATTTCCACAAGATCTGATAAATCCTATTTATACTTCATTCCACTGTGAATTGTTTCTTTTAAATTTCTTTTCTTTATATATTGTTTCTATTGTATAAGTCTTTCAATTTTCTTGTTGATATGTTAAATCCAATTCATTTCTCAAATTTGTTTCACATGAAGTTCTTACTAAATTTGCATTTTTTCATTTCTCTTTCAAAATTATATGCATTTCTAAAGAAAGTGTTGTTTCTTCATTTCCATTCATAAATAATTCATTTTAATTTTCTTAGTGTGCAATGCTTCCCAATGAAGGTGAGAGTTATTTGCTTTGTCTGGGTTCCTATAAATGGAAGCAATGGATGTTTCCATCATATGTACATTAAATTCTAGGATGTTTTAGCTAAGACAATCTCCTTTTAATAAATACCTTTCTCAGGAAATGGGTATTTATTTCTAAATATTCAACAATAGTTTTTTAAATTATGAATTATCATTTTAGGAAAATAAACATTTTATGCAAACAAGACATGATACTGTGATGTTTCTCTACATGTCTTCTGAGAAAATTACAGATTGAAAGGATGTATAGAATGTTTTATATAAGACTTTGGTATTTTGTAGAAATTTTACTTATGCATTATTTTATTTTTAAAATATCTAATTTAAATATATTAGTCTATCAAGTTCCTTTTCTTTTCTAGATTTCTTCTACCCATAGCTTCCCATCAACGTTTCTGATTTGGATTTTTACATTATACACCTGCTGTATGCCTGTCATGCTAGTTATTCTCTTCATTGGTCTTTCACTATTTCTCTCTCATAGTCACTTCATACATACAGTATCACAAGAAAGGGCAAGTGGGATACTTGGTATTTCTGATATTTTGTTCCCCGGGTCTCACTCATGCATTTCCCAATAAGTTTGTAATTAAAAAAAAAAATTATGTCCCTCAATTGAAATGACAGAACATGTCTATCAAGAATATAAGGGTAATCTTTATTTTTAATAATCATCCCCAAATTCATGTTTTCTCTTTCTAACCAGATATTGGCTATCATAGTCAGTTTCATTGTCTTGTCTCTCTTTTATTCTACTTTCCAGAGTTACCTTTTTCGTCTTTAGTTCTGAAAATTTTCTCCACCATAATTTCCTGTCCTGCATTTGAATTTTTTCAACCATAATTTATTTGTAAACTATGAGACATTTATTGTTTTCTCATTATCTCTTTGTCTTTTTATTTGAACCTTATCTTCCTTCATTATATTTAAATATCTATCACTCTGCATTTATTGAAATGCGGTATTCTGATAGGCTTTTCATTTACAGAAAATATTTTTCATCATCGTG
This sequence comes from Dasypus novemcinctus, assembly GCF_030445035.2. NCBI lineage: Eukaryota > Metazoa > Chordata > Mammalia > Cingulata > Dasypodidae > Dasypus > Dasypus novemcinctus. The sequence continues at coordinate 13,335,203 of NC_080694.1, read as the reverse complement.
AGAAGATATGGATATATTTTGCATTTGTGGACATATCATTATATTTGTGAAAACTGTAAACTGGAAAATTGACTGGAGGGAAATATTGGAGAGAACACCTGAAAGCTCCATAAATTCCGTGTTAGGAAGAATATTAAATAATCATTCAAGAAAAAAAAACACTCAGTAGTTCATTGTTTCTTTTCTCTTTAAGGTAGCGTATGCTGCTCTTTGGAATGTGTATGCATGCCTGGCGCCCAAATGCAGGTATGAGGAGTCCTCTGAGGATGTTCCCACGATTCAACATGCATGTTTAGAGTCACATCAGTTTACAACTTCTCCCAATAATTACACAGTCTCACGTATTTTTTATTCCTTAAAGTTATTTTTAGCAATTTGCTCTATATTACACTTGATTATTAGTATAGTATTTCAAATAGCCTAGAAGAAATGTATCAGTTCTAAAATCCTATAATCACAAACACCGACAGACACACACTCATGCAGACTTACACTAACACACAGACTACTAGATACAAGAGAAAGAGAGATTTAAATAAGCGGAAGATAGAATAAGTAGCTGTATACAATGAGAATATGTGGCCTTGAAGTGAACACGTAATTAAATTTTTTGTTCCAAGTTGATGCTATTATTATATAAGAATCAATAACATAGCAAATAACAAAGAAGGATAAAACAATGAGCATGCAGAAATCAGAAATATGTATGTAATTTTCTAGACAAGTTTCCTTATTTTTAATGTAGCACTTATCTAATCTAAGTATCTTTAACAAATAAAAAATTAAAGAAAACATTAAAATATTTTAAAAAGTAAATGTAAGTAAATTTCCAATATGAGGATTGAAGTACGGGTTGTTATTGACAAACATTGTGGAAATTTTTCTCTTACGTTAATCCTCTTCCTTATCCTCCTTCTATTCCTCTCCATTCCAAATAATTTTGTCTTTATTCAAAGTCCTAAAGATATCATCCAAAAGAGTGTAGTATTGTTTTTGCCAATTATTTTATTTATTTTTTAATAAGAAAGTGTCTTTTTTTAAAGATACATAAATCACAGAAAATGTTACATTAAAAAATATAAGAGATTCCCACTTCCCACCCACCCCCACTCTTCCCACATCAACAACCTCTTCCATCATTTTGGCACAGTTGTTACATTTGGTAAAAACATTTTGGAGCACTGCTGCACTGCATGGATTAAAGTTTACATTGTAGTTTACACTCCCATGCCAAGTGCATTCAGTGGGTTATGGCAGGATATATAATGTCCAACATCTGTTCCTGCAATATCATTTAGGACAACTCCAAGTCCTAAAAATGCCCCCATATCTCATCTCTACCTCCTTTTCCCTGTCCTCAGCAATGCTACAGTTTTATTTAATGCACTTTCTTTTGACTTTATTTAGGTGATGAGAGAGAAATTAAATGCATATTGTCTAATATGAATAACATTTTAATCCAATTGTTCTAGTAATATTTACCAATGCTTTACCTCCCTGTGTATGTCACTTTTGAGTATTTGTATGCATTTTTTGTTTTGTTGCATGGTTTAGTTCTCTGTTTTTTTCTCATGCTACAAAGATTACTCACTAATATTTTATAGAAAATATAGTTTTTCTCTCTCTTTAAGAAATGGGAAAGCCAATTATCAAATTTACCCTGAAGGATAAGAGGCCTAAATACCCAGATATAGCATAAAAAGAACCTCAATTAATGCTACCTTACCACAGTGGCCAAAACTGCATAGCACCAGCACAAAGACAGACCTACAGACCAGTGGAATTAAACAGACCCAGAAACAGACCTTCACATCTATGGAAAATTGCCTTTTATGGAAATCCTTCTAACTTTATTCTCCTATGAATTGTTTATGCTAGTTGGGTTTCATATGAATGCTAGGGCCAATTAGCTTATATCTCTGCAGAAAATCTTGTAATTTTTATTTGGATACAATTTAAGAAATAACTATAACCAAAACCTTTATAATATTGAGTGTTCCAATCCATAAATATGGCCTATGCCTCCAGTCATTTTATTCTTTAACACCTCTCAATGTTTCTCAATGTAAATTTTCCAGAGGTCTGGTCAAGGTCCGGTACACTTTGTTAAATAACTGTGAGGAATGATAGAGACATAGACTGAAGCAGAGAGAGAGAGAGAGAGAGAGAATCATTCAATTGTCAATGCTTTCCTTAAAATTTTGTTTTCTTTTTTCCCCTGGTTTACACAAGTTTCATATTTCCTTCTTGATTTGATCCAATCAATTGCCTTCTCTTTCCAATAGCATTCTCATATTATCTATTAAGATATTTTTATCTTACACTATGAATTGTATATACCTCTAGTTGCTGTTCTCTTTTTTTTTCTAACTATCATACATTTCATTTACTTTTCCTTGCCTCACTATACTGCTTCATAAAAATGGTGAGAACAGATTTTTTGGGGGGGGGTCTGTTTCCATATTACAGGATATTTACATCATGCATATATTATTTTTATGATGGTTGACCTAAGATAATTTATTTCGGTAGTGCTACTTTTTTTTTTTTTCCAGAGAAACAATTATCTTCTTTTAGTTGCAAAAATCTTTCTATTTTGAATGATCGTTTTATTGTAACAGAAATGTTTTCTGCTTCCACAGCAATGATGCTATAATATTTTTCCTTTAAATTCTGTTATGGATTACTATATTTAATTTTATACCAGATATGTTTTGGAGATATTTAAATATATGTTGGTCAGTATATTTATATCACTATTTTTTTTTAATTTTACTTCATGCTAACTTTGTAAGTGCCTAAATTATTGAACATATTCTTACCTATCCTATCAAAATCCATTTTCAAACAATGTTCCTGAGACAGCTTCATTAATTTCTTTGCTAGTTTTAATGTGGACCTTATATGCCTCTTGTACAATAGTCACGTGGCTTCCTCCTTTCTGTATTCTCTTGAAGCTGAACTGTCAGATTCGCTTCATTTATATCAAATCCTAAGATAGTGAAAGTGGTCTAATACAGTACTTGACATGTCTGACCTTTTGTTCTTCCTAATATCATTCATATTTTCCTGGTTAAGATACTCTATTTTAGGACTCACTGTATTTTTCTGCTTTCAAACATCATACCTTTGTATGGAAAACAATTTAATGCCATCCATCTCATTTTCAAAAGGATTCCCATACTCCTTAGTAAGTGTTATTTTGTAAAATCCTTCCCCCCCTTTCCCTGTTTTATTATTCTCTCCAAATATTTGTTCCATCTCTTGGACCTCTTTGACTTGTATATATTTTCTTCTCCTTTCTAATTGATGACATTTGCATGCCTTTAGTTTCATATACAATAGTTTAATCTCTTCTTTTTGATTTAGGAACTATATATGTGAGGTTTAAAAGACGAATATTTTATCATTATGCCTTTTTCATTTTTGTACCATGTTATACTTTCGGGGTGTGTGTGTGCATGTGTCTGTGGCATACGCACGCAGACACATGCACACACACACCCTCAAAAGATGATCATATCTAAGTTTATTGAATTGGACTATTTCATAATTGCCTCTTACTTTCTGTGAAAAAATCAAATTCATTAGTGTACTAAGTAATGTAAATATTTTCTTCTGTGTGTGTATATTTATAAACCTAATAACTCTAAATAGTCTGTTTTTTTAATAGGAAGACTGACCTGCAATTATAGGTTACCTGTGGTTTGTGGTATAATAAAATAATTCATTTCTGCAATGTTGTTATATACAGAAACAGTGAACTGATAGAAATTACTTTTAGGTAAAGGTGGAGATAACATAAAACTGTCCCCCAAAGATGAAAGTAAGAAAGGCCCCTAAATACTCACTAAAACAAACATAACCTCAACACCTTTCTCTTTTATTTATTTACTTATTTATTTATGTATTTATTTAATTCTGCTTATTTAGGATTGCTTCTGGTACTCTGCATTTAGAAGACATCTCATGTTCAAATGGAGTGGGGAGGAGTTGTCTCCTAAAAAAGGCATTCGAGGTATCCATTCATTCAACATCCCTGTGAAGAGTCATTTCAGTCTCTATCTTTTGACAAACATTTAATGAATCACACATCTATGCTATTTGAGTTACACATCTTAAGCTTAATTTCAACTATTATAACCATTAACATTCTCTTATTCATTCAAAAAATAGTCTAAGGATGCCAGAAAAAATTAAATTGTCTATTGTTAAAATCTATAATGGCACACTCATTCATGCCCTCATGAACCTTCATACACACATCCCTATTTGTGATAAATATATTCCTGGGCATAGGTAGAAAAATCATCAGATAGATAGATCGGTAGATAGATAGATAGATAGATAGATAGATAGATAGATAGATAGATAGATAGATAGATAGATATAGGTCATAGAACATAAAAAGGTAGAATGTTAGAATGGAAGAGGAATGGTATAAATCAGGGGTTCTTAACCAGGAGTCTGTGAGCTTGAAATTAAAAAAAAAATTTCTTCTAGAGAAATGTTGGTGTTGGTGGATATATTTATTAAATAATACACAGTATTGTTTGGACTTATTAAGGGGTCCATGGTTTTGCCTTAACTTGCAAAGGAGTCCATGGAACAAAAAAGGTTAGGAACCCCTGGTGGATTCTTATTATAAATCATTAGTAAGTTCATTTATTTTTTAATGATTGGTTGGTATGAACATGAGTATTCAATAGAATTTTATTGTTCTAAGCCCAGGCAAGCAATTTTATTTATTTTATCTTTTTTAGTTCATTTTTTAAAAAATATTACATTAAAAAAATATGAAGTCCCATTCAACCCCACTTCCCCCACCCCCCACTCCCCCCACAGCAACATTCTCTCCCATCATCATGACACATCCATTGCATTTGGTAAGTACATCTCTGGGCATCGCTGCACGTCATGGTCAATGGTCCACATCATAGTCCATACTCTCCCACGCTCCATCCAGTGGGCCCTGGGGGGATCTACAATGTCCTGTAATTGTGCGTGAAAGGCAAGCAATTTTATAATCAATAAAACAGAAAATAATGGAAATAAAAATATGCATGAACTTTAAACACATACATGACTATTACTGACTAGTTTCCATGGGTATATAAATTAGGAATATATATATACACACATAAAATTTAGAACTAGTTTTATATTAAATATATGGATGACATCTTGACAAAAACTTTTAAAATAAAATATCCATTATTATACCTCTTTTTTGTATATTTACAAAATTTTTATTTCCAAATATTTAAAATTGTGCCATATATATATTTTAGGAGGTACCAGGACCTCATACATGGGAGGCTCAATGACTGAGCTACATCCAATCCCCAATCAGAGTATTTATTTGTTTGTTCGTTTGTTTTACTTTTAGAAGGTACTGGAATAGAATACAAACCTTGTACATGGGAAGCAGGCACTCTACCACTTAAACTACATCTGTTCCACAACATTGCTATGTATTTTTCTTAACAATTAGAGCACAGCTTTTTTCCTCTAAATTACTTCTGTTTAAAAATATTTCTTAGTATTTTGTCAATAACATCGTAAGAAAATATTGTAAAATACCAAAATGTTTTAGGAGAACTTTGAATTCATTTTAATTTTTGAAATTAGAGACAGATGGATATACCTATCTATCACTCAACAAGTGGGTCAAGGGGTCTGCACTATTCTTGGCATTAAGGGAAACTGGACTCTTTATTATATATGGAAAACATTTATGTAAGGCTTTTGCCCCACAATGGTGGGGACAATTTTTCTTAGGATAAGTGCTTCATAATATCACTTGGTGGGGGGGGGGGGGGTCATATAGCATCTCCTAAATCCTTAACCTTGGCTCTTTTACAAATCACAGTTGTTGCATAGAAAAAAATTCTTTCCTGAGATCCACCAGAGGTTTCTACCAGGCAGTACATAATCTGAACCCCAGAATTGGCATACATATACTTAAAAAGGCTATATATATCAAGTTCAATACTATAAAAGGGGAATATAATTTTACATTTAATTTGTTGGGACTACTCCAACACAAGGAAGACAATGTAGCATCTATTGCCCTCCAAAATCTAAGCATGCTAGACATTCTGACAGCACAAAATGGGGGTGTGGGAAACAAAGGTATGCTGTTTCCATGGTAGCAAGTTACTTTCTGACCACTGGGTCATGCTCTCCCTAGAGATATATGTGCAGGTGGCTAATCTCTCTGGGAAACATAACATTCCAGCAGAACCCAGACTTGATATCTTAAGTAACCTGGGCAACAAGATTTATGAGTATATTTGTTTCAATAACATAATAGAACATCTTGGGTTTTAGTTACTATCTTATCCACTGTACACTGTGTTTTCATTAATGAAGTTATGGGAATAGTTAGCTAGGATAGTTGCTGATTCTCACGATTGCTTGGAGTATATAAAGAAGCCCCTGATATTAATAAATTTGTCTGATGAGCTTGGGGCTTCAATGCTCTCAGATCCCCTGATCCCAATCTCTCTTTGTCCTTCATTCCCGATATCCTTCGGGTCTGTGATTTCGACATCTGGCACCCAATGTGGGACCTGAAGTAGTGACTGCAGCAGAGATTCTTCCACGACAGTATCGGGAACTCAGAACTGAAAACCTTCCTGAAAGGTTGAGGCATCCATCAAAGGGTGACTTGAGTCTGACCATACAAAGGCAAGAATTTTAATTAATACTGTTTTCCATTAGCATCAGGGTATGGGTAATCAACCAGGACGGCTGGAAGAATATTCACAGGTCCTAAAAACTCTCTTAAATACTGTCAGAGTCTCAGTAAAAACTGCTGATTTACTTGAACTTTTTTCTCTAGTACAAAAACACTGTTATTGGTTTCAGTCGCAAGGGAAAAATCTTTTAAATCTTAAACAGTGGAAATAGGTAATGAGGGCCCTACGTAGAACATATCAAAAAGGAGAAACCATACCGTTATCAGTATGGACACTGGAGCAACAGATTGCAGCAGCTTTAGATCTGCTGCAGTCTGAAGAGGAGGAGGAAGAAATTACTGTCTTTTCCAAGAAGCCCCATGACACGGGTCATCAGAGTGAGGACAAGGAGGAAATAGAGGACAAGGAGGAGGATGAGCCTTCTTAGAAACGAATCCTTTTCTGCAAAAACAGATGGCTAAATTGAATATTTCTAAAGCTAACATTTATCCTAATTTATGCAATACTGCCCTTACAGCTCCATCAATTACTATGCCTGTAGCCCTGGGGATATTTACTGACCCCATTGACACCCACCCACATATTGAAAGCATATTTATACCTAATCCAGCTCCTACAACTCCAATGATGCGTTGCTTATTACAAGGTTCCCAACAAGGGGATACTGAGGCAATGCAACTATTGTCAGCTTTCCCAGTAAATATTCAACAAATTCCCTCTGATGCCAATAACCCCCAAGGAGGAGTATATGGTCATCATGACCCACTGCCATTTAAAATTTTGAAAGAACTTAAACAAGCTTGTGCACAATTTGGAACTAATAGCCCTTAAATTTTGGTTTGGTACAAGGGTTGGCTCAAACTGATCACCTTATTCCATGGACCTAGGAAATGTTAACTAGAACAGTTTTAAGTCTAGCTGAATTCTTACAGTTTAAAACCTGGTGGGCGGATGAAGCCAATATGATTGTGTGCCATAATGCTGTGTAAATCCTCCTGTTCTTATTTCTGCTGAACAGTTATTAGGTATTGGTGAATGGTCTGGCATTCAATGGCAGCTTCATTATGATGACCAGGCTATAAACCAGGTGCGCAATTCTTGTTTGGCTGCCTGGAAGAGGATTTGTGCTCCTGGAAAGCCAATGTAGTCTTTTGCTAAAATAATACAGGGAGTTAATGAAACTTACGTAGAATTTGTAGCCCGATTAACTGACATTCTGATGAAAACAATCGAGATACCAGAAGCAAGAGAGTTAATTTTGCTAACACTCACATTTGATCAGGCTAATAGTGAATGTAAAAAGGCAATTTGACCCTTAAAAGAAGCAGGAGGCTCAGTTCAGGATTATACTAAAGCTTGTCAGACTATTGGCTCTACCACCCACCAGATGGCAGTCTTGGCCACAGCTTTTAAAGGTAGTAAAAAGGAGAAAAACAAAAATTGTTTTAAATGTGGAAAATTTGGCCATTATCGGAAAGAATGTCAATCTTATCCGGCTCATCCCACTCAGAATAGAAGTATGCCATTTCCATCTAAGATATGTCCAGTATGTAGGAAAGGATATAATTGGGCCAATGAGTGCAGATCTAAATTTCATAAAAATGGAGTTCCAATTGGGTCAGGAAACTACTTTGCAGGCCTGGCTCAGACAAACAATATGAGCCTGCAAAACAATATCCAGTCAGCAATGGACAGCTACATGCATCCCAGTTTCAGAATTAAGAGCTGCCACGAGAGGCAGTGCTGCAGTAGATCTCCCATCTACTGAAACTAAGCTTATAACACAGGCAATGGGTATGCAAACTAAGTCTACTGGAGTAAAAGGACCGCTGCCCTCTGATACTGTTGGTTTGATAATAGGAAGAAGTAGTCTGACTATGAAGGGATTATTGGTTCAAACTGGTATTATTGATAGTGACTTTAAAGAAGACATAAAAGTAATGGTACAAGCAGTGAGTCAAGTTCAAATTAATGTCGGACAAAGGATTGCTCAATTATTATTGCTTCCTCATCATAAACCAAGGACCCTCCCCTTTAACAGGAAAGGTGGATTTGGTTCTACAGGAGAAAGAATTTATTGGCAGACTTTTGTAGGTGATGACAGGCCAGAGACAACAATTACCATCAATGGGAAGGTATTTTTTGGACTAGTAGATACTGGTGCTGATATATCTATTATTGCTAAGTGACATTGGCCTCAATCTTGGACACTGCAGAAAGTACCCACTATGTTTACTGGCATCGGCATGATAAATGATGTATATCAGAGTACTACTATATTTGGTGTTTTAGGTCTGGATGGACAAAAATCTGCTTTACAACCTTACGTAGCAGATGTGGGTATCAACTTGTGGGGATGTGATTTGCTTGTCAATGGGGAGCTTTTATTCACATTCCTACTTTGTCAGAACAAGCAAAGTCTTTATATATGGATATGCAATATAATACTAGAATAATAGGAGGTTACAGAGGACTTGGATATCATTCATGTCAACAGGATTCTGGGCAGGAAAATTTACCATAGGGGCCATTGAACAAAAGGGCAGCCCAATGCCTATAAATTAGCTAACAAATACACCTATATGGGTTGATCAGTGGCCCCTCAGAGTTGAAAAACTTAATGCCCTTCATATTCTTGTAACAGAACAGTTAATTCAAAAACATATTGAGCCTTCTAATACTTCATGAAATTTTCCTGTGTTTGTTATTAAGAAAAAATCAGGAAAGTGGAAACTGTTAACTGATCTAAGAGCTATTAACAAGGTCATGAGCCCTATGGGATCTTTGCAACCTGGGGTTCCACAACCATCCATGATTCCAAAAGAATGGCATATAATTATTATTGATTTAAAAGATGCTTTTTTCACAATTCCTTTGCATCCTGCTGACAAAGAAAAATTTGCTTTTTCAGTACCTGCTCTTACTAGTAAATCAGGCACCTGTGCAAAGATATCAATGGTGTGTATTACCACAAGGTATGATGAATAGTCCTACCATGTGTCAATTGTTTGTGCATCAACCTTTAGAAATATTAAGAGCAAAATTTCCAAAAGCAATGATTATTCATTATATGGATGATAAATTGTTTGCTCATGCTTCAAATGACAAATTGCAACAGTTATTTCAGTATGCTGAACAAATTCTTCCTGAGTATGGCTTGCTAATTGCCCCTCAAAAAATTCAAAGGAATGTTCCATATTGTTATTTAGGTATGAAATTGGCTAAAAGGTGCAAATACGCCGAGACAAGTTAAACACCTTAAATGATTTTCAAAAATTGCTAGGAGATATTAATTGGATTTGACCAACATTAGGAATCCCTAATTATATGTTAACTCATTTGTTTCAAACATTAACAGGAGATTCTGATCTATCTAGCCCTAGAATCTTGTCTAAAGAGGCTGAAAAAGAATTGGCATTGAAAGATGATCGAATCTCTCAAGGGCAATTAACACAAATAGACCCTGATAAAGCTGTCGATTTAATTATTTTTCCAACCCCTCAATCTCCTACAGCTTTATTTTGGCAAGAAGGTATATTGGAATAGGTTTTTTTACCTAATAATAAACAAAAGAGTTTGCAAACATATCTTCAAAAAATTATTTCCATACTAGCAAAAGGTCGTGTGAGGTTACTACAATTAAAGTGGTCTGATCCAGATAGAATTATCTGTAATCTTTCTCATGAAGAAATTCAACATTTATATATAACTAATCCTCAATGGCAAATTGCTATCAGGGATTTTCAAGGCATTATTGATAATCATTATCCTACTTCCAAACTGTTAACGTTCTTAAAAAGAACCACTTGGATTTTACCAAAAATTGTGAAAACTGTTCCTATTGAAAATGCATGTACAGTATTTACTGATGGTAGTAGTAATGGAAAAGCAGCATACGTTACCTCTCAAAAAGAACAAGTTTGGCAGACTCCTTATTCATCTGCTCAATGCACAGAGCTTTCAGCCATCATTAAGGTTTTACAAACACTTCAAGAGCCCTTGAATATTGTCTCTGACTCCAAATATGTTTGTTTAACTGTAAGCTATATTGAAACAGCTCATATTTTTATTACTGATGAATTGTCTCAACTTTTTGCTTACCTTCAAGCCCTCATTTGGCAAAGAAGTCAGCCCATATATATTACTCATATCCAGTCTCATTCTTCCCTTCCTGGTCCTCTAGCTACCCAAAATGCAAGACCTGATTTATTACTAGGATGTTTGCAAGAAGCCAATAAATATCATGCATTAACTCATATTAATACTAAGGGACTTAGACATAAATTTCCTCAATTAACAAAACATCAAGCTCAAGAAATTATTTGAAGGGAGAGAATTTTAACCAGGAGTTAGCGACCTTCAAGAATGTGGCAGTAGACTTCACCCAGGAAAAGTGGGACCTGTTAGACACAACCCAAAGAAAGCTGTTCAGAGAAGTGATGCTGGAGAATATCAGTAACCTGATCTCAGTAGGATATCAAGTCTGCAAAAGAGATGTGCTGTCCCAGTTGGAACACAAGAAGTGTCAAGAAAAGGAATAGGTTTTCCTCAATCTCAGAGTCCAGGGAGGAAATGTGCCTTTTAAACATGGGAAATGATAGAAATGGTATTCAGGAAACCTACCTGTAGGAAAGACACTTCTAAAATCATGTCATTGCACAGATCTCACACCCAGAAGAATTCCTTTAAATTATTTCTTTGCAAGAAGATTCCTCTCTCACATTCATAGTGAACCAATATGCATTGATTCACTTAACAAAGAAATCCTATTTCAGGAAACCGCCTCCAGCAGTCCTCAGTGACTATTCATATTTTAAACAACATAAGCAGCTTCACCATACAAGTAAATCATATGAATGTTACCAAAGTGATAAAAATTGTATCCAATGCTCTGAACTCAGGCAATACAATGTAACTCCCATTGGAGAGAAAACCCATGAATGTCACCTAGATAGGAAAGTCTTCACTACATCCTCTTCCTTTAAACAACATGAGAGATGTCACACTGGAGAAAAACTGCAAGAATGTCATCTTTGTGGGAAAGCCTTAATTCAATCATCTTCCTTCAAAAAACAGGAAAGAACTCACACTGGAGAGAAACCTCATGAATGTCATCTTTGCAAGAAAGCTTTCAGTCAACATTCTCATCTTCAACAAATGAGAGAACTCACACTGGAGGGAAAGCTCATGAATGCCAACTCTGTGGTAAAGACTTCACTACATTATCTTCCCTTAAACAAAATGAGAGATGTTACACTGGGGGAAAACCACATGAATGTCAACTGTGTGGAAAACCTATAGTCATTATAATTCCTTTAAATATCATGAGGGAAGTCACACTGGAGAGAAATCCCATGAATGTCATCTTTGTGGGAAAGCCTTCATTCAACCATCTAACCTAAAACAACATGAAAGAACTCACACTGGAGAGAAACCCCATAAATGTCTTCCATGTGAAAAAGCTTTCAGTCAACGTAGCTCTCTTCAGCAACATGAGAGAACTCACACTGGAGAGAAACCCCATGAATGTCATCTTTGTGGGAAAACCTTCAGTCAAAATTCCTCTCTTCAACAACATGAGAGAACTCACACGGAGAGAAATGCCATGGATGTCTTCTTTGTGGGAAAGCCTTTGGTCAATATTCTAGTCTTCAAAAACATTTGAGAATTCACACTGGAGAGAAACCCTATGAATGTAGTCTATGTGGGAAAACTTTCACTTTTAGTTCTGCCCTCAGGAAACATGAGAGAATTCATGCTGGACAGAAATCATAATATATGTATGATGAAACATTAATTATTCCAATCTTGTCTAACAGCAGATTACTTAAACTGGAGAGAATCCCTATGAATGCCAAAAATTTGAGAAATCCATCAGTCAGTATTCTTACATTAAGTGTAAAAACTCACAGTATAATAGTTTTGGGTATGAAAGAGACTTTAGCCATAGATTTAACCTTTAAACATACCAAAGAACTCACATAGTGAATAAACAGTGTTTTTAATCTGTTCAGTATTTCCTGTAGTCATCCATACTATTTCAATAGCTTGCATATATACTATAAGCCTCTGAACCCCACCATTTTTTACTTGTTATCTTTTATATATTTGTGCATTGAGTGTACCAAAGGCTTTATTTATCACTACCTATTTTACATTTGCATTTAGGCACTTGTAGGAAGCAAGATGTGGAGTTGCACACCAAACAATAAAATACAATAATGCTGGCATTTACAATTAAAAAAAAAAAGAAATTATTCACACCTGTCCCACCTGTGGACCCTTAACTACAGTTCCTTTTCAGGCTGGGACTAATCCCAGAGGCCTGGCTCCTAGTCAACTGTGGCAGATAGATGTTACTCACATACCATCATTTGGTAAATTACGATATGTCCATGTTTGCATTGATACTTACTTTCATTTTTTGTGGGCTACTGCACAAAGTGGTGAAAGTTTTCATCATGTTCGCTCCCATTTATGGTCTACTTTTGCAGTGATGGATGCCCCTTAAAAATTAAAACTGATAATGACCCTTCTTATACTAGTAAGTCTTTTACTTCCTTTTGTTCTACGTATGCTACTGTGCATGTTATGAGCATTCCTTACAATCCTACAGGTCAAGCCATAGTTGAACGCAGCCATTATACCCTAAAAACTATTCTTTTAAAACAAAAAGGGGGAGATGATGGTATTATAACACCAAAAGGTCAATTGGCAAAAACTTTATTTACTTTAAATTTTCTTAATGTTTATAATTCATTGACACCTGTGGAATGTCACTTTGGAAAATATCAAACATCTACAGTGGACACAGGAAATGAAGATTAACCAATATTCTGGAAGGAAATCTAAAGCAATGAATGGAAAAAAGGCAGGATTAAAGTATGGGGGCAAGGTTATGCTCTTGTCATTTCAGAAAAAGGAGAACAAATTTGGTTACCTGCGGCGAATTGCTCGGTCGGTAGAGGTGGGGTCTGGCTGCGGACGAGGGGTTGGTCCAGCTCAGGACGAGGGGTTGGTCCCGCTTGGGATGAGGGATCGGTCCCGCTTGGGACGAGGAGTCAGTCCGGCAGCAGACAAGGGGTCGGTCTCACAGGGGTTGCGCGGTTCGTCTGATGGGGTCGCCTGGTGAAGCCAGTGATGAAGGAGTCGCCCGGAGAAGCAGGCAATGAACTGGGAACAAGGGAGGCCAGGCCCTTGTCAGGGGCTCTCAGGACTGGAGGGCGCATGGCAGAAGAACTACCGCGGAGATGAGGTAAACATGCAGGTCCACTTTATTGAGGGAGAGGCAACAGTTTTATAGGGGCTGGGGAAGGCTGATTGGTCGAAGCCACACCCTGTTCTGATTGGTTGCCGGAGAAAGGTCAGTGGGCGGTACTGGATGGGGGAAGGGCAGTGATTAGAGATTGGCTGTCGCTGTTGCTGGGGGAAGGGGCAGGGTTTAGGGATTGGTGGCTGCTGTTGCTGGGGGAAGTGGCAGGGTTTAGGGATTAGTGGCTGCTGTTGCTGGGGTGGGGGGCAGACTGGAGTTTCCCGCCCATGCCTGGCTGTTGCTGCTGTTGGGGGGTGGGAAAAGGGCAGACTGGATTTTTCCGCCCACGCCTGGCTGTTGCTGCTGTCGGGGGGAGGGAAAAGGGCAGACTGGAATTTTCCGCCCTGCGCCTGTGCAGGGAGGAAGAAGAAGAAGGGTGCCGCCCCACAAGGCATCATGTGGTGCCATCCAGGAGGAGGGGCAGCCACGGAAGCATGGCTGCCGAGAAGGGGAGACCCGAGGGCACTCTGCGCCCATGCCGAGCTTCCTTCAGGGGTGGCGGTGGTCCCGACCAACCACCCTATTATGGGGGCAGCGGAATTAGGCCTACCGTGGCTGCTCCCCCACCAGGCCAGCAAACCACACTTCAGCCCGAGGGGTGACCGCAGTTACCTGCAAAGAGGATTAAACCCCAGAATGAAGAGATGGGGTCTCCTGCAACTTCCTATGATGGTGATCATAAGTAATGAGGAAGTTGCCATAATTACACTTATTGGGCCTATATACCTAACCCCCCATTACTTAGAGAGTTAACCTGGAAAGATCCATTCTTTCATATATATCTGAATAAGACCCATATATTCCCTGGACCAATTGATGATCAATTGCCAATTAAACCCCATGAGGAAGGACAAAGAATCTATAATCTCATATTGCCATTTAATGATTGACCCTTATGCATTGGTAACCATCCTTCCTGTATGTATGTTAAAAATTGGGCTATAATTATCTTCAAAAATAATAATACTCAGTTTATTGTGACTTTATTTCCCTCTTACAATTTAATCATGATCAAAAATCCTACTTATGATTGTCTGCAAAAAGACAGTAGGGATAAAGGATGGCAAGAGTGCCATATAGGAAGAAGATCTGTTGTTTTTAATGATTCCTATGGAATAGTGTGGGAAAGTGCCCCTATGGGGAGTCCCATTGAATATAATGACAGATTTATTTGGCATGGTCTAAATAGTAAAGGAAAACAAAAAATAATTTTTACTAAAAATAATAGTGTTTGGAAACAGAAAGGGAAATGGATCCCTTCTCCATGGTGTAATATTACATCCATACACAAGCAGAAGAATCTGTGGAGACTTTTTTTTCTAGGAATAGCTCCTACTATAGAATGGATTGGGAATAATAGTAAGAAGGATCAATATCTGCATCTAAATCAAATTCATCATCTTCAGGCATGTGTAAGAGATCCTTATGTGTTTGTGGTTGGAAAATTAACTATAACTGAGAATGATCTATTTTATAAAAGTGGGGCTTTGCATACCTGTTTGCCTGAGAACATTTTACAGAATGGAGACTTCATTACAATGGCTCGAAGGTGACAGGGAGTGTGGATTCCAGTGCTACTGAACTGAATTTGGCAATCATCACCTGAGAGTCAATTGCTGTTTCATATGGCTCAAGAAATTCTGAAGTGCTTGAAGCAATTTGTGGGGCTACTAATAGCTGGCATATTAGGATTGATTGGTGTCATTGCAGCTGCCACTACAGCTACCGTGGCCTTGCATGAGATGGTGCAGACTCAACAATACGTGCATGAATGGCATAAGAATGCTAGTGACTTATGGCATAGTCAAGAACATATTGATGGAGAATTAAACAGTAGAGTTAATGATTTAGAATCAGCAGTTTTACATCTTGGAGATCAAGTATATAACTTAAACTTACTTAGGGGATTGAAATGCGATTGGAATGAAAGTAACTTTTGCACTACTCCACTTGCTTATAATAATTCTATGGTTGATTGGGAAAAGATTAAAAATCATTTGATAGGTCATAAAGGTAATATGTCATTAGAAATAGAAGAATTACAAAAAAATATTAGAAATGTCTCATAATCAAATTGATGTAGCTGATGATAAAGATATCTTTAATGATTTAATTTCTCATTTTAATAAATTTAATCCAGTAGATTGGTGGAAGTCTCAACGTTTTTTATCAGCATTAGGAATAGGATTTTGTGTATTAATCTTGTTGCTCATTGTTGTTGCTTGCCTGGGACAAGAAGTCTGTCAAAGATTGCACCATGTTGATGCAATGGGACAAGCTAATAATTTGGTACATGTGAAAACCCTGATATAATTCCCCATGGTCAGAGTGCATGGCTGGTAGCCAATGACGGGTAAGACTCTCAGAGGAGGGCAACCTAAGACAGGCACAGCCACCCTGACTAAAACAAAAAGGGGGAAATGTGGGAAACAAAGGCAAGCTGTTTCCATGGTAGCAAGTTACTTTCTGACTACTGGGTCATGCTGTCCCTGGAGATGTACGTGCAGGTGGCTAATCTCTCTGGGAAACATAACATTCCAGCAGAACCCAGACTTGATATCTCAAGTAACCTGGGCAACAAGATTTATGAGTATATTTGTTTCAATAACATAATAGAACATCTTGGGCTTTAGTTACTATCTTATCCACTGTGCACTGTGTTTTCATTAATGAAGTTATGGGAATAGTTAGCTAGGATAGTTGCTGATTCTCATGATTGCTTGGAGTATATAAAGAAGCCCCTGATATTAATAAATTGTCTGATGAGCTTGAGAAATCAATGCTCTCAGATCCCTGATCCCAATCACTCTTTATCTTTCATTCCCAATACCCTTCGGGTCCACAACTCCAACAGTCTGGGTCCAAAGACTGACTCCACTCCCAGCATTTTAAAATGGGCAAATTTATTAATCCCCAAGCCCACATGTCCCCACTCAGCAAAGTAGATATGGTTCACTAACCATACCTGCCACATGCCTAAACTGTGAAGATTACATGAGAGCAAAGAAATAGAAAGTCTGAGGGGCTTGGCTATCAGGGCATTGAAGGGAGCTCACTGAGGATAACCATCTCCAAAGGTGGTCCACTCTGTACTGGGGTCTCCACAGCATCAACACTAGTAACACCCTGATGTGTACTGGATTCTTGGGTAGGCCCCCAAAACCTGTGGTCCCAAAAGGGACCATGCACCAGACCACCAGCAGGCCCAGGAGGAGTTATCAGGAGAGAGGATGGTGCTACCTGGGCCTGTGGAGGCATGAGGCACTTCCCATGCTGGAGTCTGTGAGAGGGACTTGAAAGTGCAGCTCTCTCTTCCCCTCTAGGCTTGGACCCTGGGTCACTCAAGTGCTAGGGTCCCTCAGGGGACAGAGAACACACACTGTCCTCAGCCTAGCAAGCTCCAGCTGAGGCCACTGGACCCTGGCCCGGGTCTTGAGGCTCTGCAGGATCTGTGCTGTAGGTTTTGAGCCAGCTGACATCTCCTTCTTCCCAGGAACTATTAAAAAAGGTGGTTCCCTATCACTGTCTGGGCTCTATTTGATCCCAGCACAACAAAAAGTACAAGAGCATGTGTTACCCACTGTCTGTGCCACCATCACGCAATTCAACCATGTGATCAACTGCATCATCACAGCCTGCCTTGGGGACCAGAACTGGAAGGCTTAGGACAGGACCAGGGTTGGTGAGCACTGGATCGAGGTGGTCAGAATATACTCAGTGAGCCCTCTCTGAAATCCTGAAGTCCTTCTGTGCTCTTATTGGCTTTCAGTCCTCCAGGCCATCCCTGGCTTATAACACTGCCTGACACTATCCTCACCTCCTGCATAGGCTACTCCCTCAAATTGAGTGTGGTTGTCCCCTTCTGGGTCCACAGCATGCCCTCAGGGTCTCCCTGGGTGTCTGTCTCATCCTAAGGGGATATGTCAGCTGAGCAGCTGAGGCTGTAACAGGGAGAGACTCAGACCACACCTCATGGCTTATTCTCTCTTCCTCCCTAGGAGTGCTGGATCCTCAAGAACTTCTCATTCTATGTCATCCTCTCTGCTTTCAAAAGCCACTCAAGTCACCATCTGAAGAAGACATGGGTGGAAGTTTCCAGGTGGGTAGGCCTGTCTCCAGGGGACAGAAGTTTGGGCCAGGGACCCCATGGGTCTGGGCATCTCCCTTAAAAGTAGCCTGGGAGGCAGCAGCTCCTGCAGTGGGGCTGGATGGTTGGAGCTCTAGGTCTCCATATGAACTGAGGCCAGCTGTTCTTCCTCAGCACTAGTTCCTTCCTCTGTCAGTTACAGAGTTCAGTCAAATGGGATAATGTCTCAGCAACACATTTCATCCAATTGTAATCTACATGTGTCAAAACCAGCTGCTCATGAAATGGGAATGGGGGTCCCCATTGTGCCCACCTCAGAGCTCAGCTCCCAAGTCCCACCATGTCCTGCAGCACTCAGCTACCCAGTTTTAGCACCACTCACCAAGCTAGTCCTTTTCCCAGGAGGTTAAAATAAATTAGCCCTTACACCTTCCCACCTACACTCACCTTTCTCCTTCCTTCTTGCCCTCCCCCAGGGATAACTTCCACCTCTTTCAGATGCTGTATGAGATTTTCTCAAATGAGAACAACTACTCAGAGAGCAGTGAGCTGATCACCAAGGTAAGAGGGCAGTGGGGAGGGGGGGTCAGGACTCAGGAAGTGGGGTTGTTAATTTTTAACTGAAAATTTCTTTAAAGACATCCAGTCTGGCCTATTCTGGATGAAGATGAGGAGGGATATGTTTATATGTTTGGTTTGTAGGCAGGTGGGTGGACAGTTGTAAGACAGTAGGCTATGGTTCTTGGGTTCAATCAAGGGGGCCAGGATGTTCCAGGAGGAGATGATATCTGGCTGGATGAGAAGTCTCCATCCATGTGTGAGGGTCTCATAACTCTGCCTCATTACAAATGATATGTGTGCCAGAGAGCTTTGAGAAATATGTGGGAGACAAGAAACCATGGTGGTCCTTCCTGACCATGACTAGAAACTTTCACATTAAAGTGGAAGCCAGATTTCAAAGCTCAGTACTCCTGGAAGCCCCCACCCTACTTGCACAATCAGACCTGGCACCATGGAGACCCATTCCTGAGTGGATTCTGGGACTTGTCTGCAGGCAGAATATCTTGAATGGAACCCAGGGGTGGGGAAATCTTTGGCATAGTTTTGGGCAGATTTTGGGATCATCATTCTTGCTGGATGGGGCAGGCAGAAGCTGCTCAACTAGGCCTCTGGAGACATCCATCCTCAAGCTCCATGGCTGGGACAACACGAGGCCCCAATCCACACTCAGAGGCCAGGAGAACCAGGTACCAGTTAGTGGTAATGGGTGATAGGGTTAAGTCAGCTTAGATGGGGCCTCTTTCTGAAGTGAGCAGCCTGTCCTTGATGGCCTGAGTGAATCAGTCCAAATATATAATCACTTGGGCCTCTGTGTCCATGTGGAATGGAAGCATGACCATCTAGTACTGCCACCCTCAAAGCAATGTGGTGAGATTCAAGTGAGAAGAGGAATGTGGCTGAGCTTTCCTGTGACTCCAAGGGGGAGAGCACAATGGCCACAGCGTCCACACTGCTAGTGTGCAACACTGAGACCTCTGGACTCCCAATGAGGATGGTCAGGTCTTTGTCCTCAAATTACAAATGAACAACAGGCTCAGGGAGGCCAGTCCACTTGCACAAGTTCAGGCAGGGGCATCAGGCATATGATGGCAGCAGATTTCCACTTGCCCATTTGGTCCAGGTGTCCAAGACCCAAGGGACAATAGCTGAGATGACAGAGAGCCTTCCTGACCACATCCTTTATCTTGTCAGGTAGGAATCTCCAAGTTTGCTACCATGGAGATGAACCTCAAAAGAGCCCAGAAGAAGCAGCAGCAGATAGAGAGGGCTAGAGTGCCTGAGGCCAGGATTGTCAGGTCAGTGTGGCCTCCAAGCCAGCATGGGGGCGCCCTCCTCTAACCCATCCTTCCTTGACCACTAAGCCTGGAAAACCTCAGTTCATTGTCCCCTCCCCAGGAATCTTTAGGGCAATGAGATGTGGGAATTCTGGGGAACTAGTTGCACCCAGTCAGAGCAAGAGCCTGGGAGAGCTGATTTAGGGTGGAATGAATGGCAGAGGGGGATAAACTTGGTGATTTTAGAAAAGACAGTGCTGGGAGGTAACTGCAAGGAAGTTTGGCATCCTTGGAAACTAGGAGGGTAACAAGGGTGACAGCTAAGTGTCCATGGTCCTGGGAGTCAGAGACTGAGGACAATTCAGGGAGGGGTCTTGAGGGTGCCTGAGAGCCTGTGCTCATTCCACCCTACCCAATGCCACAGGGTGATGTCCAGGGCATTGTCCCATGGCTGGGGATATTTCTCACTAAATTTTTGATGGTAGACTATGCCATGCAAGAGTATCTGGAAGTAAGTGAGCCTCGGGCCAAGGGCAGGGTGGGAAAGGGTACTTGAGGCTTGGGAGGAGGGGTCCCATCCCTGAGCCCTGAGCTCTCACCAGTGGGCACACCACATCTCTGGAGAGCCTCACAGCCTCCCTGGGAGTGGGGGTGCCATGACCTTCTTACAAATGAGTAAAAGGAGGCTGGTCCAAGGGCCCATTTCTCCATTGTGAACAGAGGCTGGGACTGGAAAGTTTCTCTGTCTCCACTCCCAGTCCCCACTCCTGGTGCCCAGAAGTCTCCCTAGGTCCACCCCTGGCCTGGAGTGCCATGTACATGTTGAACCCCATGGGCATTCAGTGTGACAGGGCCTCAGGGATGGTGATGGGTATGGCAAAGGATGGGTACCCCTTTATGATGGATGTGAACACTCTGCCTTCTAGAATAGGGTACTCAATTTTGACAAAAGGAGGAAAGTGAGCAGCTGAGGCCATCACTGCAAGGGCAGGACTGGGGTGGGGTGGGAGATGGAAAACAAGGTCCCTTCCAGGCAGGACACACCTGGGCTACATGAATTTTCCTCTTAGATTGATGGGAGAGTTTGGGGAGAAAGGGCTGGCCCTTCCCTCTGGAGTGTGGAGGTTATACTTGAGATGAAGAACATCTTCCTGGAGGGTGAGCTGTGTGAACTTAGCCCTGACAGAAGGTAGAGCTTGAAAGTTGTGGAGAGGTAGGGGGCCCACAGGAGGAAACCCAGGTACTGGCCCCCATCCAACCCAACAAGCCTACCCAGGCCTCTGCAGTGACTCTTCCTTCCCTCTGGTCCCAGGAATACCAGATGGTTGCTGAGCTCCAGGAGCTCCAGGCAGGCTGCTAGTTTGACTCTCTTGTGCCCAATGCGCAATTTTGGCCTGGTTTGGCACCATGGAGCAGCTTGGTGAGAATGACAGGTGAGGCCAAGACTGGATCCGGTAATAGTAGGGGTAGGATTGTCCTGGTGGCTCCTGGATCAGCATAGGACCAGTTGTCTAAAGATGTTGGGGCACTGAAATGCTAACTTCTGTGTGGACATTGGGAGGAAGACTTGCAGTGTGGCTCCTGGTCACCTCACAGCTGCCACCCTGTCCTGTAACTACCACCTATCCCATGAGCTGGAGCTCCCACCCCAGTCATTCTGTAAAAGCTTCAAGGACAAACACCACCTGGAAGGCATCAAGTCTTGGAGTGAAGAGGGAGTTCCCCATTCAGAGTGGGCAAGTATGGGCTGGCTCAGGACTCAGGGAAGCTTCAGGATAAACATGGGCTTGGGGAGACTAACAGTTTAGCCCTCCACTCCCAACCAGACTGGGCGAATCACCCAATCTGTGGGCCTGTTTCTTCTTCTGTGAAATTCGGGTGATGCTGCATGATCTCTAAGGCAATCAGAGCCAACTGGCTTGGTGTGGTGGTAGCAGGACAAAAGTGAGGTTGCATCCTGGGGGAGGCCCCCAAGGTAAGCTGACTGATCCTTCCAGCAACATGGCCCCAGACACTGAGTCCAGTGATAGCAGCACCTCCCACTCCAGAGTCCAGCTCCAGTGTAGCCCTGACTTCAGCAGTGGGGATGCAGCTGACTCACCTTATATATATGTGGCCCTCTCCTCAAACTCTAAGGAAGAAATCCACCTGGCCATGTCCAGAGTCCCAAGATGGTCAGGAAACAAAGGTGTCTACCCACCTCTTCTCATGTCGACCCTCACCCTCACACTCCATTTCCTGTGCCAACTTGGCCCTCTCCAAGTCCACAAGGGGATGGAGGACTTTTGACACCTACAGTACTTCTAGAACCTCCTGGAGCTTCTCACATAGCCCTGGGGTGCCCCATGGCTCTAAGTCTTCCGATGATCTAGTTGTCACCCAGTTGGAGCAGTCAAACTCTTCATCCACACAGAACTCCTCCATTGTCATATCAGCATCTGAAGGAAAATCCTCTTCTTCCTCCTCCTCCATCAAACCCAAGGCCACCCAGACAAGCCACAAGCACTGCAACACACAACCATGCTATAAATGGCTTGTGGGCAACTGCTGCATTGTCCATGTCAGCCTGACTGAAGACAAAGACAAGTACAAGAACATCCTCATGAGCAAGGTGTGCTGCTGTCCCTTGGGTTCCTCAGTGTTTCAAGCAGTAGACACATAAGGAATGACATGCTCCCTCTTTGCCATCCTGGAACAGACTTCCTAGTGGGTGGGGAAGGACAGACAGCCAACTCCAGAAGCAGGAAAAGCATGTGTTCAATGGTGGTCAGGGCTCAGGATGGTGGACATAGGGGCTGATGCTGGCACACTGAGTGAGGGAGGCCTGGGAAGGTCTCTCTGTGGCAGTCCCAAAGAGGAGGAGGGAGGGGACAGCCTGCCAGGCCTGAGGGGTACATGTGCTTAGCTGTCCTGAGGAACAGCCTGGAGGCCAGGGTGATGGAAAAGGGGTCAAGCGTAAGAGATGAGGTCAGAGAGGTGTTGGGAGCTAGATCACTTCAACCTGTGAGCAGCCTGTGAGCTGCTGGATGAAGCTTAACTTTCTCATGGGGGAAGATGGGAGTCACTAGAGGGTCAGAGCAGAACAGAGACAGCAGGTGACCTTGACCTCAAAGTGGGGGTTGGGCCAGTGTGTGGAGGCACTGGCCCGTGGGGGGGCTGCTGTCATGACCCAGAAGGAAGGATGGGGTCAGCCCCAGGATGGTGGCCATCAAGGTGTGAACAGGAACCAGATCCTAGATGGGATGCACAGATGGAGCCACTGAAGCTCCCACTGCACAGAGGCTGCCCCAGCTGCCATGGGAAGTGAAAAAGAGGGTCCCAGATTTCACTCCTCAGTCCCTCTCCCTCTGTTGCTTGGTCTCCCTTTCTCCCCAGGGACCTGCAAGTCCATAGCAGTTGTGCAGGCCAAGGATCCAGGGGACAGGGTTCAATCTACAGGGCAGGAGGTTGGACCCACACTGGGAAGCAACCTCAAGACAGAGGTTTAGGTTCTTGTAGGAGATTGTGTGAGGAATGTTTGGAAAGACCTGCCTCCTTCCATGGAGGTATCCCTGGGGGAGCAAGAGAATTCAATGAGGCCCTAAAAGACTCAGCCCTGACAAGAGGTGGCTCCATAGGGTCTCTGGCAGCTGCACTCTGGTGGAGTATCCTTAGGGCCTCTCCCTTGGTCCACCACAGGTGACTGACCAGGGAAGGGCTCCAGCTGTGTTCTGCAATGCCATGGAATAACACAACCTGGATTGGGACAACCCAGAGAACTACAAGCTGGGACGAATCATTTCAGAGGATCAAAATAAGTTTGGGGGGGGGATCGAGCTGGAGAGGGCAATGGTGGAGAGGATAGGCTGAGTACCATGTTCCTAGTCTGAAGGTCTGAGACCCTCTGACCCCAGTGTGCATGAAAGCAGGGTGGGTAGGCACCCTGCCCACAAACCAGGCTGTCCAGAGCAGTCCTCAGTGACCACAGTCTCTTCTCCCTACCTGCTCCTTCTTCCTTGTGTGCTCTTCCCTGGACATAACCCTGGCATTGGGAAACCAAGTTCAAAGCTAACAACATTGAGGTACCCAGAGAAAAAGCTTTTCACCTTGGATCATGAGAAAGATGCCAAGCAGAGGGGTTCAACTTGAAAAGCATCCTCTGTAAAGGAGAGGGTGACTGCACCTGCCAAAGCACCAGGACAGGTGCACACAAGTACCAAACAAGCTACAGGCCATGTCTTTATGGTAGTTAGAACTAGAACAAATCTCCTTGATCCTCTTTGGAGGCTCTAAGGAGCTGACTCGGTGTTCTAGAAAGTGAGAAAGGGAAAGAATCTTGAAGAACAGCACATTCCCAGAGCCAGGTGTCCTCGTCTCTGAACCCATATTTAGGTTTCTCAAACACCTGGGCCAGCTTCTCATCCCTGAGGGGGAGAGAAAATTAACCAAGTTATGTGCACAGGGTATGTCTGTGCACAATAAAGTCAAATGGATTCTTTTCAGTGAGCTGATCACCCTGTAAATCCTCTCATCTTTTAAATGGGAAATGGGAGCTGTGAGGTGTGAAATAGGGTGGAAGGACCCGTCCTACAGAACAGGGAGACAAAGGAATGCAGCGGTTGAGAAAGGAGATGAGTAGCCACACCACTGAGGCTGGAGCAGTAATTCTGCCCAGTATTTCTGTCTAGCTGGCTCTAGGCCAGGAAGACAGGAGGAAAATAGGATCATTGTAAATACTTGCTGGGTGTCAGGTACTGTATTGTGGAGGCCTTCAGCAGCCCTGCTCAGGAAACCTGACAAGGACCGCCCTTCCCTGGGTCCCAGTGGTCTTGTTGTGGGCAGTGCTGGATTTGGGGGCTGTGCACTGGGTTCTAGAAATCCAATTTCAGCACTGAGATCCTGAGTAATGAAGGTGACAGAGGGTGCAGTGAGGGGAATAGATGAACTCTTATCAACTCCATTCTGTGGTTGGCAGTTAAGAATCAGAGTCACTTTCAAAAGGGTTCCTCATTTTCAGCTGTGCCTCTGCAGAGTCTTTCCTGCATGCAGGTGTCATTCAGAGGCTCCTTTTTGGTCCTAGAGTTGGCTTGGGGGATTCAGGTCCCTGACTGAGGCCTGCTATCATGGGGGCACAAAGGGTTGGGGTGTCCTACGGTTCCTTGGAGAACAGCTGACCCCCCTCCACCCCACTGCCCATTGCTACAGATCCCAGATAGTGCAAATATGTACTACATGATGCACCCTTCACCCAAATATCATGTTCTGCTTATGAAGTGGGACATACCCATGGATGATAAAGCCAAGAAAGAGCTATCTCAGCCTTTATGGGGAAGAAGTAGAAGGGCCCCGAGTTCAAAAAGAGGAAATTCTAACTGGGCCCTGGTGCCTGCCAGCCTCAGGGTCTTTCTTCCCAGGTCTGTCTTACCAAGTAGTTTTGCTGACCTCCAGGCCAGGCAGGCATTTCCCTCCCCACCAGCCAGTCCGGGCCACCCCCAGACTCCACTTAAACCCTTGAACCTATCCTGCTGCTCAGCATGACTCTGCCCTTTGAAAAGCCATCCTGGGCTCCCTTAACCAGTCACTCACTGAGGGGACCATTGAGGCTCTTACCCTGAGCCTTTGGATGTCATCTGTGACATTCCAGGGTTCCCAGCACAGCCTCCCCCATGCTAGCTGTGGTCGGTACATCCTGTCCGGTGGACGACGGGGCAGGAGAGGCCTAGGCTCCTGTGGGGGCTCGCAGGCGTGGAGGGCACGTGGCGGAGAAACCACCACGGAGACGAGGTGAGCACGCAGGTCTAATTTATTAAGGGAAGTACATGTGTTTATATAGGGTTATGGGGGAGTGAGCAGGGGACTGATTGGCTGTGGCCAAAGGGGGATTGGATTGGCGATGGTGAGCAGTTGGTGGGGGGAAGAGGCAGATTCTAGGTTGGTGAAGGGGCAGCACCGGCGGGAAAGGGGAACGGGGGCTGGGAGTGATTGGTAGGGACTAGTTCCTTGCCTTTTATGGTGCGGCTTGTGCTGTGGCTTGACAGTGCGGGAGGGGGGATGTGAGCGTAGGCAGCTTCTGCTGGCTATCAGCAAGCCAGTGTCGGTTGCCTGGGCGGGGCCGAGGGCAGTGCGCCCCTTCCATGGCTGAGGGCAGTTCACCCGTTCCAGCCGCCCTACACCTGAGTGGTGGGCTGCGCATATCCCCCACTGGGCGCGGCTATGCTTGCCAGCCAAACTTCAGCCTGCCTCACCTCACTAGCTTTTTTTCAGGAGTGAGGGCATCTCTGCTCACTCCCATCCCTTTCCCCCATTCCTCAGAAGTTGATGGAGAGACCCTCTTCACTGAGACCATTCTTCATGTTAGATGTTTAATATTTTATTATTGAAGTCTTGTTTCAACTAAAGCCTCAGAATTAATGATTGGTTCTTTCATTTACTGTGTTCATTGAAATGAGGTGCAGCCTCTCTCATTGCTCATTCAAATGATAAATCATGCAGAGACATCATCTTATTTTAGAAGGGATGAGCAAAAAAAAAAAAAAATCTAGGCACTCTTCCCTGGCTTACTGAAGCAAACATAATCAATCCCCTTTCACAGAGTAAATGTGCATTTCATTATCAATACACCTAGAAGGAGCAGAGACCACTGATGGGGACTATAGGGATTTACATGTTGAAGGTACTTCCATTTGCCAGGACCATTTCCTGACCCTGGACAGCGCAGTGGCTGTCCTTCTACCACTTTGGAGGAAGACATTTTCTGTTTCTTGGCTGATGTTTTGTTTGAGCACCAAATAGGAACTTGTAGTTTTCAAAGACAAAGTCTTGAATTACATCAGCACTAGTTACAGATAAAATTAGAGCACAGCTTCTAATGTGAAAAGGAAAAAGGACAGAGGAAGATTATATGCATGTGGCCCAGGGCAGGCAGAACTTTACATCTTCAGTTCCCTTCTATGTCCAATGGTCAATCTTTACGTTAGATTTCATGCTTCTGGATCCTTATCCATGACACCAGAATTCCTTATGAGGGGATTGGGGAGATTGGGATGCAGCTTTTCAGGCTCCAGCTGGGCCTCATTTCATACTGTTCTCTAAGAACTAGTGCTTTCCACTGCCCTGCCATTCCTTGTGCAATTTCTTAACCCAGAAAATCCCTGGCAGGTCTTATACTCTGTCAGGTACCCATGGCCTCTCCTGCCAAGCTGAGGCCTGAGGCATCATTCATAGGCTCTGAATGTCAAGAGAAGAATACTTATTGTAACTGAGAGAAAACACAATCTTTCCTGTGGGCCAAGGTGACATCTTGGGCCTGTGGTTTGAAGTCCACCATCTTGGGGATCTCCAGTTTACACTCTCAGTTGTGTGGCTACTGATTGTCCTCAAGAGGAGTTTTGTTCTGACCCCTTAGAGATTGCAGCCACCTGGGATGACTTCACCCATTGTCCAAAATTTGTGCTTTGCTTTTGTCATTGGGATGTGAACAATTGCTTTGGAGAGGGGTTAAAGATAGGGCATGAGGTGGGGAAGAAAATGTGATGAGGACTGATGAGCACAAAGGTGCACAAGCACACCTCCCCACAAATTAAATTACGGAAAGACTTCCTGTCTGGATGGTGACAGGCCCTGTCCTGAGCTGCCTATGTACCCTCCCCTGGCTTCCCCAATGTTCAGGAACTAAAGGTTTAACCTCTGGCACAACACAGAGCCCAGGACCCTGCTCCAGCCTCCTGCCTGCCCTAGCTGTGGACTGTGGGGCCATTTCAGTCTGGTTTGTCAGGGAAGTTAAACGCTATAATCCTACATTTTAATTAGCAAATATATGTCTGAACTAGTCCATTTTCTCTGTAAATAAGAGAGTTTCAAGCTCTCTTTATTGAGCAGGCCTATAAGTAAGGAAAATCTGGTAGCAACATCCACCCCTGATGCCCAGATTGTGGTCCCAAAATACTATTTTCCATGAAAAGAAAAGAGGGCACCTAGGAGGTATGTGAGTCCAGGTCTTAGCCAGGGAAAGTGTGAGAGGATCCTGATAATCATGGGATACTGGAGCGCATGGAAGTCACCAAAACCATCAGGAGTTGAGTCAAGACATGACAGGAGCCAACTGGAAGGCCTTCTGGCCAAATCTGGGACAAGTTTCATATCATAATAGCCAAAAAGTATAAGCAACTCAAATGCCTACCCAATGGTGAAGGGACAAGAAAATATGGTGTATCCATACAATGAGATATTATCAACCATAAAACATAATGAAGGGCAGATATATGGTAGAAGGTGAGGGACCTGAAGAACATTATGCAAAGTGAAAGAAGCTGGACACTAGAGGCCACTTATAAGATTCCATTCATATGAAGGATCCACACTAGGCAAATCCAGACACACAGAAAATAGATTTGTGGTTGCTAGGGGCTGGGCTGAGGGTAGTTGGGGGATGTGATGGCTATTGGGTCCAGGATTTCATTTGGAATTGATAAAAATATTCTGGGATTAGATATTGGTTATGGTTCTATAGCCTTAAGAATGTACTAGAAAGCACTGAGTATGGCACTTTCACAGGCTGAATTTATAACATGTTAATTATAGCTCAATAAAAGAATGTTAAATCTATACTAGAAGTCCATAATATTTGTTTGCCTTCAGTGGGGCCTGGGCAGCTTGTGAAATAGACAAACACCTGCACATTCACTGTCTTAAGGAAGTTCCCCTGAGCACTACCTTAGTCTCCCTGGTCCTTTCTTTGGGGCCCCAGGAACTCCCCATGATCTGGCACCTAAAGGGTTCATGCTTCATGGCAGGGGGACTCAGGATCCTGACCAAGACTGGTTTTCTTTCTCTTGACCAAACTGCCAGCCTTGTTCCTCAGGTGCCCCTCCCTCTCCTTCCCTCATCTTGACTACCTCAAAACTAATATTGTAGCTGTGGGACTGCAGATAAAAGTCACCCAGAATACAAGAAAAAAAAAAAAAACACAAAACCTCTCAGACCCTAACAATTCTAAATATCACATTTGCCCCTAATCATCCCTTTCCAGCTCCCCCTCACTCAAGCCTTTAGGCTACTCTGGGGCTGATAGGCTCCTCACCAGGCAATTTCTTCTCTGCCTCTCCCTTTCCTCCATCCTTCCAGAACTCCAGGTGGCCTCATCACAGTCCCTTGGCTGTCAGGGAAAAGCATGACCATATGGCCCTAGAACTCCCTTTGCTGGGCAAAGCAGATCAGCTTTTTCCTGCTTATTGTCAAGAGCCACCAATGCCTCCTGGGTTTGATGGGTGTTTTTTTGCTGAATGGTCCCTGGAGAAGGGCCCCGTGAGGACAAGATATGGAAGGAAGGTAACAGGAGTGGAGTTTTCCATGAGCAGGTGGGAAAAAAATCGGCTGTATGTGTATTGGAGATAGATTCAGTGGTCTGTGGGGTGGGACCAGTGACAGATGCCCTGAGACTTCTCAACGGGTGTGGGAAGAAGCCATGATCACTTCCACTGTAAAAACATTTAAATGTAACATTTTTAAGCACATGAATGAAGGGCAGGTCAAATGAACACAGCCTGCTGGCTGAAGTGATGAGGAAGCAGAACCTAGGAGTAAGCTGAGAAAGCCAGACAACACGGAGATAGCAGAGCTGAGGACCAGGGAGAAAAGGCACAGAGAGAGAGAGAGGGAGGAAAAGGTTGGGACTGGGAGTGGGGAGAGAGGAGGTGAGCTTGGGTCCATGGGAGGCAGAGAAAGAGAGAGCAGCCAGGCACAAGCCCCTCATCCCACTGTCATCTACTCTATGCTTACCCCATGGATAAGGCCACTAGTCTGCCTGTGCCACTGCTTCTTGTAATCCAATTACTGAACACCAGAGACTTGGCCAAGAGCTGGTGCCCAAGGACTGTTAGAATCCAGGCTCATAGGTACAAGGGTTTTCCAGGTGATTTTATCTGTGTTTGTCCAGAAAGCAATTGCTGACAATAAGACCATAGTGATTTTTGAGGTTCAGGAGTAGGGATCCAAAAGATGCCTGCATCCTGGAAGTACCTAGCATCTCTACAACAGCCCTAGTGCCATGTTTGAACCTGGATGCAAGAGGCTTGAGCTTGGGACACAGAAGAACAGGTACTCTTGGCTCTCTACTTCCTGAGATTTAGACAGTTCTTTGAAATGCCATCATGCTTATCCTCATCCACTACATGTCTGACCTTGTCTGGATCCCTGGAAAACAGTGAGACTGTTGGCACTGAGATAAGCTTACTCCATGTTGAGTTGCTGCCCTAATATAATCCTTGAATAACCAGAATCACTGAATGCCAGCATTGGAAGGATTGCCTTGTCCTCTGTCCCTAATATGATCCTTGCATACCCAGAATAATTGACTGTCAGCACTGAAATTTTGCCTTGTCCTTCATCCATGAAGGTAAGGAATGTCACCCAGAACATCCTACTGAGCACAGCTCACATATCATCTCTTCTAGGAAGTCTACCCTGGTGTTCCCAAATTCACATAGAACTTATCAGGCCCATTTTCTACATTCATGAACTTGAATCACATAGTTGTTTTCCTACTGTCTCTCTTCCTGTGGATTTCCAAGGGGTACTCATGTTTTAATCCATTCAACCCCCTCCTAGCATTTCTGTGCACCAGGCACCAGCTAGGCTCTGGGATTCAGACCTGAATGAGACTGGGTCATGTCCTTGTAGAGCATAGAAGTCCTTTGGGGAGAAATGCTAATGGAAGATTATAGCAAGAGCTCTGTGTGAGGTCTCTTCAACATACTGGGGCAGGATCAGGCATTGACAGCCATCCTGCATTGTTGCAGAGGAGCCTGCAAGGAGCAGGAGCTCAGTTATCTCTTGCTGAGTGCAGTTGAGGAGGCTTAGCAGCTGTGGCAGCCCTAGCTCATGTTTAGGGAAACTGAGATTCAAGTTAGTGGCAGGGATCAAACTAGAATCCAGTGCTCCTGACCCCCAGTCTATTGCTTCCTTGACCAGGATTGATATCAGTAAGTGAAGTTATGGGTAAACAAGTCATTCATCATTTCCTCGTTTCTTTATTTCTTCCAGGGGCCTACCATTTTACAGCCTGGAGATGGTGAGCAAAACCTGAGAGGTCACTGTCTCCATGGTGCTAACAGCTTAGTGATTGGGGGGGTGATTGCATTATGGGAACCTTTGGTTAGGTCACTTGATTTGGCCATTTTAGGGCATATGCTTCAACTACCTTGGTGAGGTGTGATCCAGTTTGGGTCTCCACCCTCTTGCTGGGGTCTTACATAAATAGGGAAGTGGAAACAGAAACACAGAAAAATATGTGAAAGAGGACTCCAGGACCAGCTACAGCTGAAAGAGAGGTCACAGAAATCCCTGGAGGCTGAGAGAAACACCAGAGGCTGGAATCAGTGGAGCAGGCCTGAAGTGAGGAGAAGCTACATCTTGCTTTGCCATGTCGTGGGAGCCTGGGCCTGACCACCAGATGACGCTTGAGGGAAAGCAGCTCTGATATTGCCATGATTTGGACTTTTTAGCAGCTTTGGAATGAACTAAGCTGTTGCCCTAGTAAATTCCCATTATAAATGCCAAAAGGTTTTTGATGTTTCTGTATTGGCAGTCTTGGCATACTAAAATAAAAGGAAAGGAAATATTACCCATCTATATGCTGTCTACAAGAGACACATCTTAGACCCAGAGACTCATGGAGGCTAAAGTGAATGGTTGGAAAACAATCATACAAGCAAACAATAACCAAAAAAAGGCAGGAGTAGCTATATTAATATCAGACAAAATAGACTTTAAATGTGAAACAATTGTGAGAGACAAAGAAGGATACTACATATTAGTGAAAGGGATAATCTGTCAAGAAGATCAAACAATCATAAATATCTATGCTCCTAACAAGGGGGCCTCTAAATACATGAGGCAAATGCTGGAAAACCTAAGTGAGAGAATAGATGCATCTACAATTATAGTGGGGGATTTTAATACAACACTATCAACTCTGGACAGAAGATCTCAAAAAAGAATCACTAAAGAAACAAAATATTTGAACAGTATATTAGAAGAGCTGGATCTAATAGACATATATAGATTTTTACACCCAAATACAGCAGGATATACATTTTTCTCAAGTGCGCATGGATCATTCTCCAGATAGACCATATGCTAGGCCACAAAGAAAGGCTTAATGAATTCAGAAAGATCGGAATCATACAAAATAATATCTCTGACAACAGTGGAGTGAAGCTGGAAATCTGCAAGGCCAGAAGCGCAGATTTCACACCATGATTTGGAAATTAAACAGCACACTCTTACAAAAACAGTGGATCAAAGAGGAAATCTCAAAAGAAATCCATGACTACCTTGAAACAAATGAGAATGATAACACAACATACCAAAATGTATGGGATGCAGCAAAAGCAGTACTGAGAGGGAAATTTATAGCCATAAATTCATATATCAGAAAAGAAGAAAGAGCAAAAATTGAAGAACTAACTGCACATTTGGAGGAATTAGGAAAAAAAACAGCAAAGTAATCCAACAGGAAGAAGAAGGAAGGAAATAACAAAGATAAGAGCAGAACTAAATGAAATAGAGAATAAGAAAGCACTTGAAAAGATATATAAGACCAAGAGCTGGTTTTATGAGAAGATCAACAAAATTGAAACACCTTTAGTGAGACTAACAAAGAAAAAAAGAGAGAAGATGCAGATACACAAAATAAGAAATGAGAAAGGAGATATCACCAATGACCCTACAGATATAAAGACTAGCATAAGAGGATACTTTGAAAAACTATATTCCAACAAAAATGACAATTCAGAGGGAATGGACAATTTTCTAGAAACACATAAGCAGCCCATATTGATGAAAGAAGAAATTGATGATCTCAACAAACCAATCACAAGTAAAGAGATAGAATCAGTCATTAAAAACCTCCCAAATAAGAAGACCAGGGCCAGACGGCTTCACAGGTGAATTCTACAAAACATTCTGGAAAGAACTAATACCAGTCCTGCTGAAACTATTCAAAAAAATCGAAACAGAAGGAACATTACCTAACTCATTCTATGATGCCAACATTACCCTAGTACCAAAGCCAACAAAAACACCACAAGAAAGGAAAAATACAGACCAATTTCTCTAATGAACCTAGATGCAAAAAACCTAACAAAATACTTGCTAATCGTATTCAACAACACATTAAACGAATTATACATCACGACCAAGTGGGATTCATTCCAGGTATGCAAGGATGGTTCAAAATTTAAAAAAAATCAATCAATATAATACACCATATAAACAGATTGAAGGAAAAAAAATCACATGATCATATCTATAGATGCAGAAAAAGCATTTGACAAAATACAGCACCCTTTCTTGATAAAAACACTCCAAAACATTAGAATACATGGAAAATTTTTTAACATGTTAAAGAGTATATATGAAAAACCTACAGCCAACATTGTTCACAATTGAGAAATCCTAAAATCCTTCCCTCTAAAGTCAGGAACAAGACAAGGATGCCCACTCTCTCCCCTTCTATTTAACATTGTCTTAGAAGTACTTGCTCAAGCACTGAGGCAAGAACCAGATAAAAAAGGCATTCAAATTGGAAAGGAAGAAGTCAAAATTTCATTATTTGCAGATGACATGATCCTATACATAGAAAACCCTGAGAGATCTACAACAAAGCTTCTAGAACTCATAAATGAGTTTAGTAAAGTTGCAGGTTATAAGATCAATGTGCAAAAATCAGTAGCATTTCTGTACACCAATAATGAGTGAGAGCAGGAGGAAATAAAGAAACAAATACCATTCAAAATAGTAAATAAAAAAATCAAATATTTAGGAATAAATTTAACTAAAGATGTAAAAAATTACACACTGAGAACTATACAAGACTGTTCAAGGAAATTAAAGAAGACCTAAATAAATGGAAGAATATTCCTTGTTCATGGATAGGAAGACTAAATATTATTAAGATGTCTATCCTACCAAAACTGATCTACACAATGCAATCCCAATAAAAATCAACACAGCCTTCTTTAAGGAACTAGAAAAACTAACTATGAAATTATTTGGAAAGGAAAGAGGCCCCGACTAGCCAAAGGCATATTGAAAAAGAAAAACGAAATTGGAGGAATCCCACTACCTAACTTCAAAACATACTACAAAGCTACAGCAGTGAAAACAGCATGGTATTGGCATAAGGAGAGACACACAGACCAATGGAATGGAATTGAAAGTTCTGATATAGAACCTCATATATATAGCCATATAATATTCAATAAAGACACCAAACCCTCTCTACTGGGAGAGAATGGCTTATTCAACAAAGGTGCCTGGAGAACTGGATATCCATATGTAGAAGAATAAAAGAGGATTACCATCTCACACCTTATACAAAGATCAACTCAAGATGGATAAAAGACCTAAATATAAGAGCCAAGACCGTAAAGACCTTGGAAAGCAGTGTAGGGAAACATCTACAGGAACTTGTAATAGGAAATGCCTTTATGAACTTCATACCAAAAGCACGAGCAGCAAAAGAACACATAGATAAATGAGACTTCCTCAAAATTAAAGCCTTCTGCACCTCAAAGAAATTTGTCAAGAAAGTAAAAAGGAAACCCACACAATGGGAGAAAATATTTGGCAACCATATATCTGATAAGAGACTTATAACTTGCATATATAAAGAACTCTTATATCTTGAAAATAAAAAGATAAACAACCCATTTAAAAAATCAGAAAAAGATTTAAACAGACACTTCTCTAAAGAAGAAATACAAATGGCTAAAAAGCACATGAAAAAATGCTCCAAATCTTTAGCTATCAGGGAATTGCAAATCAAAACTACAATGAGATACCATCTTACTCCCATAAGATTGGCAGCTATGAAAAAAAACAGAAGAATACAAATGCTGGAGAGGATGTTAAGAAATGGGAGCACTCATCCACTGCTGGTGGGAATGCAGAGGGAGCCAACCATTCTGGAGGACAGTTTGGCGGTTTCTCAAAAAACTAACCATAGATTTGCCATATGACCCAGCAATACCTCTGCGGGGTATACACCCAGCAGAACTGAAAACAAGGACACAAACTGATATATGTACACCAATATTCATAGCAGCATTGCTCACTATCACCAAAAGTTGGAATCAACACAAATGCCCATGAACAGATGAGTGGCTCAATAAAATGTGGTATATACATACAATGAGATACTACTTAGCTTTAAGAACAAATACACTACAAACACATGTGATAACATGGAAGAACCTTGAGAACCTTATGCTGAGTGAAGCAACCCAGGCATTGAAGGGCAAATTCTACATGACCTCAATGATATGAAATAAGCAAGCTGCCTCAGAGAGCTAGAGACTGGAAGATAGGCTTACAGGAAATCGGGGGGTGGAAGAAGGATGTGAGCTGACGGCTGCAGGGGTGGAATCTATGATGAGCTGGTGGTAAGTATGAGCACAAAGAAGAGATAAAATGGGGGCAAGGGGTTGCCTTTGGGTGGGGCTTTGCGGGTTTCAGGGGGGCTGGGGATGGGCGGATGGGTAATATTGTCCAAAAAATTGGGGGGAGGGAGGGGCAACATATGAACATAGGAGAGTGTCAGGTGTTGGATGAGAGTAAAATGCTGAAAAAACCATATCAAAATATAATTAGGAGGGTTACCTGTTTAGGATGCTCAGAGGGGATGGTCTGATGCGGGATGGACTCCTGGGGAATGTCTGAATGTTCATTTTGCCAGGGTGGATTATACCATTGGGTAGAGACCCAAGTAGTGAGAGTGGGGGTGGTCCCACATCCTGGGGAGGACTAATGGCATCAAATAGAGGGAACTGTATTTCTTAAGAGAAAGGGTGGCTCCCAGGGCATTAGGGCAGTTGAGCAAGTCAGGCCCTGAACACAGTTGCAAGTATCTCTGGACGTGGCTCCTCAGGAAATAGAGATTGGCTGCCGCTGTAGGCCCCAAGGGGAGGGGAAATGGATGTTGAATGGATGGAACCAAGGTAAATGTGGGGGCAAGAGAGGAGTTTCACGAGAGTACATGAGGATGAATATAAAACATGTAATATTACACCAAAAACATATAGGGGACGACAGACTAATAATGTAAACCATAATGTAAAACACAGGATAAGTAAAATATTTAGAAAACTGTATAGCCTAAAGTATGGACCACAATGTAACCACAGATGTCACCTTGTTTGAAAGCTATTGTCTCAGAGTCTGT
The DNA here is from genome assembly GCF_030445035.2 of Dasypus novemcinctus. NCBI lineage: Eukaryota > Metazoa > Chordata > Mammalia > Cingulata > Dasypodidae > Dasypus > Dasypus novemcinctus. Next base: position 13,299,064 of record NC_080694.1, on the reverse strand, counting down.
ACATCAGTTTCAGTAAATATCATATGAATAAGTTAAAAGATAATCGCTGTGGAAGGGAAAAGGTTTTATGGTGGATATGTGGGAGTATTGTATATTGCATATATGAATTACTGTGATCTAGGGCTCCTGTGAAGAGAAGCTCATTAATTAGGAAAACAGAAAAGGAAAAGATAGGATGCAGAATTTTTCCAAATCAATATGTATTCTATATTCAAACTTAAACTCATCGCTATATTCCATTTTACTAGTAAGGGAACCTGACATTATATTGGGCTTACTTTTCAGGAAGTTTTGGATCCCAGAGTGGTTTAAAAATGGCAGCAGAGGAATACTGGTATGGGATGTTATGGACAGGCAATATATGGTTGACAGGGAGTTATACAGGGCATATGTCCAGGGAGTTATACAGCGCATATGTCCAGGGTGCATGGTAATGTTTGGATATACTCATAGTAGAAACAATTAAAAACAACAGCTGGGGGGGTACTGGGTTACTGGCCGGGGGGGGGGCTCTATCGTGGTCCCTAGGGGAGCAGTGGCAGTCCCCCAGGTGCAACAGTAAGGCTCATCAAGGAATGAAGGTCCAACAGTGAGCCCCTGATACTAATGACTATGCTTGTGAGCCTATACACCTGAAATAAGAACAAGGCCTAGAGCAGCACTGTGCCTAGGAGTTCCCTCCTGACAGCCTCTGTGTTACTCAAATGTGGCCATTCTTGAAGCCAAACTCAGCATGTAGATGCAATGCCTTCCCCTCAGTGTGGGACATGACACCTGGCGATGAGCCTCCCTGGCACCAAGGGATCACTACCAAGTACCAGCTGATGATGCAACTAGAAAATGACCTTGAATTAAAGGTTCAATGCGGACCAGCAGAATATCCCTGTCTACATATAATAACAGGAGTTAAAAATGCTGTTTGACCTAAATAAAGGGGGAAATGGAAAGGACAAATGAGTTTATATGGCTATGAGTCTTTAAAAAAGAGTCTGGAGGTTGTCAGAAGGATTGCCCTTATGCACAACTGAGCAGAGTCTCAGAGACAGATAAAGTAGATACAATCCCAGGTTTTGGTCCTTTTGAGGGCTAAAGAGACTCACAGGTTCTATGATCATGGCAGATGGGGTTCACTGCCATTTCAGTTGGCCCTTCTCTGGAGCTGGTGTTTCTGTGTGATGGAACTGGACTCAGATGGGATCTCTTTTCACAAGCCTTTCATGCTACTTTACTGGAATTGTAGTTGGTGCTGGGGCTTAAGATATATCTAGGGGATTTGAATCTCTGGACTGACAATATGATAGCCAGGCCGTGACCTCAACAGACTTCAGCTCCTACACTCTGATTTATTGGACTTACTCCACTCAGCTAACATGGAGTTGAAGAATGTCAAACCACCACACCATGGAGCCTAGAGTGCCTACAACTGAAAGCAGGAGGATTGCATCCAATACCCATGTGGAGTCTAAACCCCCTTTTGACATAGATGTGGAATGGACACAACCAAGCCAAGGTCCACAGGAAGGAGGAATACAGTGAGGATCAGAGTGGTTTAATGATATTCTATTTGTGAACTATTGTGGTTAATAATCGAGAAAATGTTTCATTGATGTGGAAAAAGAGGACATGGTGGCTGCTAGGTGTGGGGAAGAGGAGGAAGAGAAAAGATGTGGAGGCATTCTTGGTACTTGGAGTTGTCCTGGGTGGTGCCCCAGGGACAATTGCCAGATGCTGTATGTCCTCCCATGGCCCACTTGATGGAAAGTGGGAAAGTGTGGGCTATGGTGTGGAACACGGGACATGGGGTGTAGCGAAGCCCGGAGATGTACTCACCAGATGCAATGGATGTGACATGATGATGGGGGAAAGTGTTATTGGGGGGGGGAGTGGTGGGGTGGGGGCACTGGGCGCGAATGGGACCTCATATTTTTTGAATGAAATATTTTTTTAAAATAAAAAAAAAGTTCTTATCAGAAAGTATCCTAATACAAAATTAGAATTTGTTTTTCTCTTTGTTAAAATAACAGTTTTCTTGGTTTGTTAGCCTGCTAAGATGTTTAAAATATTTACCTTAACCTTCTGAGTAATTTGCCTAGAAGGCAAATATTCTGAATCAAAACAAAATAGTGTTTTGTGCTTTATATTGGCCATATAATAGTTACTTGTTTTAGACAACATACCTTCTCACTTCTAAAAGAACTCAGTCTTTGAACCTTTGCTTTCTGTAGCAGTTAGTGAGATCTGCCTGAGACCTGCATAAACATAACTTTCGAAATGACTTTTGAAATGTACTTTGAAATCTCTTAGCTATAAAAGTCTTTTGTATTTAATGTTTTCCACTTTGGTCAAGGTCTTTTTCCAAATGCATCACAGATAGCTCCTGGTAATCCCTTGGTCCCAGGGAGGCTTATCCCTGGGACTCATGTCACATATTGTGAGAATGGTAGTGAGTCCAGGCACTATAGTCAAGGCACACATCCTTATGAAATCAACAACCCTTGGCAGGTCTTATTTTAGGATATATAATAATCTATTTCCACAATATAACAAAGCTAGAATCATTTATAAGTTCCTTACTCATGATATCTCTACCCTCTTTATCTGAACCTATATTTATCACTGTCCCCATTAAAGATCTGTCACAGGGACTTAAATCTTCAGTCTGTTCATGTGTTGTTTGTTTTTTTTTTTTAATTTATTCATTTTGTAAAAATATTACATTAAAAAAATATGATGTCCCATTCAACCCCATCACCCCCACCCCCCCCCTCCCCCCCCAGCAACACTCACTCCCATCATCATGACACATCCATTGCATTTGGTAAGTACATCTCTGGGCATCTCTGCACCTCATGGTCAATGGTCCACATCATAGCACATACTCTCCCACGTTCCATCCAGTGGGCCCTGGGAGGATTTACAATGTTCATGTGTTGTTTAAGCAGAGTTGTGGCCAACACCTACTCTCCAGTTCCCTGAACTTGGCCTTAGCAAACTAAGAAAATGATGATGGGCAAGTCCCATTCCAAAAGACGAAGACTATCTACAACTGCAAGCAAAACAATTCCTTCCATTTGCTCCATAATAACTAAGCCCTTCTCAATCTGAAGCAATCAGAATCCTAAATTCTTCAAGATTAAGGAATGGAAACACATAAGGGGGAGTGTAACCACAGAACAAAGATTTATTATTGTTTTATTGTCATGTGGTAATGAAAGAAATTTTAATCTCAATATAAACAGTGATTATTAGATGTTCTGAGGGGAGGAGAATGAATGAATAGTTTGGGATACAGGACATTTATTGGGCATTGGAATTTTTCTGTATGATGCTGCAATAACAAATACATGACACAATACATTTGTCAAAGCCTATAAAACTATACATCAAAAAGTGTAAACCATAATGTAATATACAGACCTTGGTTAGTAGCAATGCTTCAATATTAGTTCATCAATCATAACAAATATCTCACACTAATGTAAGATGCTAATAATAGGGGAAAATATGTGTGTGAGTGAGGGGGGTTATATGAGAATCCCTTATAATTTGATGTAATTTTTCTGCAATCTAAAACTTCTCTAAAAATAAAGTTTATTATAATTTTTTTAAATGTATGAAAATATTTTAAGAAGAATGAAGTTTTTTTATAATAATGTTATAAGTTCTCTATTAAATTCTGAAATCTTTCACTGTCACTTTGTTTATATAGACAGCTGTATTATTTAGCCAAAGGGATATTGATGCAAAGAACCAGAAATTTGCTGAATTTTATAAAGGGTATTTATTTGAGGTAAAATCCTACAGTCACAAGGCCCTAGGGAATCCAACCAAAGGTTACTGCCTTACCAAACTCTGTTGTGATATGTTGAAGGAAGATGGCAGTTTTGCCATCCTGTGAGGGTTTAACATTTCTCTTCCCTCTTAAGGCTCCATGGGTCCAGCTTCTTTGAATCTCGGCTGTAGGCTGGCATAAGGTTCATCTCTCTTCCCAGGGTTCATTTCTTTCCAGGCTCAGCTACTCTGTTCTCTTCACATGGTCAGCTGTAAACTCTTAGGTGAATGGTTCATTTCTCTTCCCAGCATCTCTGCAGTGTCTCTGGAGGCTTCTCTCCTCCTCTATATGTCTTCTCCTGTGTATCTACTTCTGTGTGAGAGTCTGTTCTATTCATCCACCAAGGGGTCAGGATTCAACCCTGCATGCCCTAATGATATGGTTGAATCAAAAACCTAATCTTGATTTAATCAAGTAAATGTAAAGTCTTTGAATTTAAAGGGTATCATTCTCAGAGAAACACATCAGTTTAAAAATATGATCAGTATATCCTTTTAAATTCATAAGTATCAAACTGCTACAGTAACCAAATATCATTTTACAGCAACCCATGTTCCTCTTTAACAAATAGTTCAAACCTGACCATTTTGAAATTTTGTCTTTCCAATTTTATACCCTAGATGATAACTTCTTGATCTCAAAATGTTTTTGGGAATTTCAAGAAGGCCTCTGGAAAATCACAAAGGATTTGTCCTTTGATCTTATAAAAAAGAGGTGATAAAAAAGTTCTTTCCTTGATATTTTATGAAATGCATTGGAAGTGTTGTCAAAATTTAAAAGGATTTTCTAACCTTCTTTTGGTAAAGTCTGTACAGGCAAAATGCTATTAATATAAACACTTCAGAAATTGTATAAAGTTTAGATATTAGTCAATATCCTCATATTCCATGAGTTGTCCTAGTGCTGATCTGCCTGATGTTAGACAGCAGTAAAATTATTTGACATAATTTCAGTTATTTTAAAACATTGTTTAATGAACACTCAGCATAAAATTTCTTTTTGCAAAACAGCAATGATTTAACCATTTTAATGTCTTGTCATCTGCAATGAGTTTTTATTTTGATGTTTCTTTCAACACATTTGCCATTAACTACAGGCTAGAAACCTTCATATTTGACAGAAACACTGTTTTGGTGACCCATAGAAGAGACTTTGCCAAGTGCTTTTGGGTGCAGGCTACTAATCATATTGATAAATAACTTTGAGACCAAAACACAGGCCTGGTTAAAGATTCCAGAACTCTAGTAAAGGAATTGATGTGTTCATGAAATTATTAACACAAAATTCAGTAGGAGAAGGATTATTAGGAAGCTTCTCCCACCCCTCCCCCATCTGCTCTCTGTGTCCATTCACTGTGTGCTCTTCTTTGTCCATTTGCATTCTTGTCGGTGGCACTGGGAATCTGTGTCTCCTTTCATTGCATCATCTTGCTGTGTCAGCTCTCCATGTGTGCAGCACCACTCCTGGGCAGTCTGTGCTTTTTTTGCACAAGGCAGCTCTCCTTGAGGGGCACATTCCTTGTGTGTGAGGCTCCCCTATGCAGGAGCACCCCTGCATGGCATGGCACTCCTTGCATGCATCAGCACTGCAAGTGGGCCAGATTACCACATGGGTCAGGAGGCCCTGGATTTGAACCCTGGACCTCCTATGTGGTAGGTGGATGCTTTATCAGCTGAGCAAAATCCGCTTCCCTAAAGGTGTTTTTAATCACAAAAACTACCCATTTGCAGGAAATCCATCTAAAATCCAGTACCAATAATATAAAGGAAACAAAGTACTTAAGCAAAAATAGACTGGGGAATTTTGTTGATGTAACATAAATTAAGCACACAAAATTTCAATAATCAAAATTTACCTAAAAATTAAACAGCTACTTCTTTTTTGCTCTGTTTTACTTCACAAATCTACACTTAAACTATTCAGGTGCTTTATTCCTTAAATTAAGTGTCTTCAAATGTTCTGATAGCATCAATAGTAATTGTTTTTTAAAAAGATTTAAACATAGTAAAAATCAAAACTGTATTAATCACTATTTTAATTTCCTTATATAATTACCCACTGCAAATTAATTTACTGGTTAATCTCACCAGTTTAGTTCACTTAGAGCATGCGATCTTGTGCTGCTTTTTAAAAACTTTCGATTAAAGATGGTGTTTTGAGTAACAAAGTAAATGGAAAAAAGAAATATGAAAGGATTTGGAATTCTTAAAACTAAGTATTTTTCCTGCAGTGTTATTTTTAAGGCAATTGTCAAAAATATATTTTTAAGCAAATTGTTTTATTTCTTAGTATTTGCCTAACCACCTTGGCCAGTGTGATTCAGTGTGCCCATTTGCCATCCAGTGCTTTTTAACGTGCTCACAGCTTTTATAAAACTCAAATTGGTGAAAACAAGGATGGACGCCTGGCATATACATTCCATACACAGGTCTTGAGCTTTTGGGGTAGGGAAGACTTTCCCATCAGGTAAAGTTGTACATCTCAATTTGAGAGCTCAATTAGCGATTGAAGCCAGCCCAGAAATCTGGCAACCAAGTTTGTTACACAAGATTTGTCTTGACAGGGCAAGTTTAAGGATGGGTGGGTAGGATTTGGAGGTCTTCTTTTAAAAACTACCTGCCCCACCACCCAAGTTATTTCCACTCAATTCATCTACTAGGCCTGGTCATTACATGAGCATGATATGCAGGTCTCAGGGCTTATTTTGACTGCAAAATAAATTCCCAAATCACAAGGACACAGAGGCATGAGCTAATCCTTAGACTCCTTCTTTTCAATCCTTAGAGCCCCACCCTCTGAGTTCTCAAAGAATTGCTTTGTATTGCTTTGTTTGGTCTCCAGCACTGAAGCATTGGGGTGTGAATGTGTAAGAATTGACTTACTTTACACCCAGTGACCCCATCTTTTTATTTTGTATATTTCAATCTTTTAAAAAATAAACACAATTTACAGTTAAAAAATTAATAAGTGGGCCAATATCCAAATTAAGTATTCCCTTTCTTCATAAGACATCAGTAAGGTGGAAAATGGTAATCCAGAATGTGGAAGAATGTATAAAATCTCCTACCCAAAAAATGAGAACATGATAGGTGACCAAAATAAAAATTATCCAAAAGCTTGAACACATAATTCACAAAAGAGGAGGCACAAGAGGAGGCTAATAAACATACAAAATTGTGTTCTACATATCCAGATATCAGATAAATGCAAACAAGTCCATTATAAGACATTGCACCACTTACAAAATTGGGTATTGTTTACATGACATATAACATCAATTGTTGATTAAGATGTAAGGCAACAACAAATAAATACCTTGCCAAGCAAAGTGTTTGGATACACTTTTGCAAGCACCTTGGAAATTTGGGGGTAGTTCCAATAAAGACTGAACATATTCTCAGTTTATAACTGAGCAATTCCCATTCACCAACAGTTTATATTCCACAAATTTAGATATGCATTACCAAATGATACATACTCATTTATATTTGCACAACTTAAAACAAACAAACAACAACAAAAAACTACCCAAGCAACACCAAACCTAACATTGACAAATGCATTTTGGAACAATCACACAATGATAAGATACAGGAAATAGCATAAATTAAATACAGTTATGATAAACAAAAGAGATAAATAGCACCACTATAACATTCTATGATAGTAGAAACAAAAAGAAGTAACAGATAATTTCACTTATATGAATTACAAAAATGTGAAAATAATGTTCTGATGGATGTCAGGAAAGTGGTTTTCATTTGATACGTTTCTGACTAGAGTGGGTCATGAGGGGACCTCTGGGGTTGTAGTGCAGTTCTTAATGTGGGTGCCAGTTACACAAGTGTTCTTGATTTGCAAAAATTCATGAAGCTATCATTTTAATGAGAACATTTAAAAATTTTAATAAACTCAATAAAATTGGCATGAAGAATTCTAATACTATTGTTTTAAAAGTCAGGAAAAGTTCAATTATTTGCATATAGAAAGGCCAGGACTCAGGAAGGAAAAAGATTTATTTAAGGCCTGCCTGACTCCTGGAGCTTTCTCTTTAAAACTGGAGGCCTGAGTAGAATTTTGTGTCAGTTTTATACAGGGTGGGTAGTCAAATGGTGCTTTTATGAAAGAAAACAACTTTTCTTTGTTAGTTAAGTGTTTGACTGAGTACCAGATAGGTCTTGAATTAGCAAATCCCCCACTTTCCAGGTAAGCTTGAATTAACATTTTGCCCACATTCATTTGGATGCAACCTTGAATACACATTCAGTCAAAGCTTATAGAGCCTATATTACTTAATTGGATTTCTAGAGAATAGGCACACTCAGATACAGAATTAGTTAATTTTTAATTTATGCACAGCCTATATTATACTATGTCAGTAATTTCCAACAGAGATGCCCAGTTATAAGGGTGAGAGGACTAACCATGAACTATTTGATCTCTTCCCTGCCATTTTAGCAGGAAAATTATTGACAGCATCTGAGAATATTACCAGATTCTATCTAGGTTCTTGGCTATGCTGGAGAAATTAATTTCAAGAGCATGCGGGTGAGTTAAGCCAGTAATTTATTCAGGTAGGGAGGGAAGAGAAATGGGAGAAAATAACAAAAAATAACAGAAAACAACAGAGCAGAGGTCCCAGGTAGTGAGGAAAGGGATGAAAAGGGATGAAGAGAGCTAATTTACAAGCTACAATTCCCCATTATAGATTATAAATCCCCAGGGTTACTTGCATGGCCACATGGCAGAGGTGGCAGGCACACAGAGGACAGGACAGGCCCTCAGGCCAGAGAGTAAGGTGAGAGAGAGAGCTCAAGCCTTGTGGTTTGCTTTTAAATTGCTAATTAGTCCACCCCTTTGCTAATGGAAGGGGAGGGAGCTCCAGCTCTTTGCTGTTTGGATTGATTACCCCACCCATCAATTCCTTAGTGAGGACCCAATGATAAAATTTCTAGAGAACATCTGGTACTTTTCCTTGTTCCCAGGAAGTCTTTCTTCTAGTTGTAGAATCCCAGGGGTGGAGTTCCTCCAGCAGCCATCTTGGGGGTTCCAGATGTCCACGTGGACTCTGCCAGGTTCCAGATCTGTGTAGTCCGTATCTTACTAGCCTGCTTCAAGAAGACCTCCCAAAACACAGAAATGGGATGGGTGGTTGTAGGTCAGCCAAACATGGACCAAACAAGATCCTTACTCTTTCCTCAATCCCAGCATTTTCTTTACTCCCACCACTCTTTCACAGGACACAATGATGGGAAATGGCTTTTAAAAAAGAAAATTAGCTTGAAACTGAAGACATTAATTTAGACTTGGTCAGTTTGGAAAGAACGAGAAGGAGGCATATAAATGGAACTTAAGTCTGTCGCCAAATAGTTTCACTGTAAAATTTTTCAGGAAGTCTCTCAAATTATATTTCCAATGAAAACTAGTCTCGCTCCCTGATTCAACCAATTTTGCTGAATGTCATCTTTTCCTTGCAGAATATGCCCCCAAAAGTAGGCCCTTCCTGGTTGGACACCAGATACATCCTTTCCAGATCATAGAAAAGAAAACATAAGTTTACCAGATAAAATATGGCAGAACCAGGATGTAAAAATTATTTTTAACTGTGGAGATTTGATAACAAATAAATTATCTCTTAATATAACCACTTCATGAAATAATCATGCTGCCAATTCATCTTCACTATAAATCTACGGAAGTGAGTGGGTGGATATAGGCTCTGAACTGGTACTGTCTAAGTTTTGGCAGGATAGTCCAACATTATATTAAAAGACTATTTTAATAGTTTGTATTGTTTTCTTATTCCCCAGAAAATATACTTATCTAATTCAATATCCATGCCTTCTCTATAGTTGTGGGATTTGGAGAGGCCTGTACAAATTTTTAAAATATATATATTTTAATTAGAGAAGTTGTGAACTTACAAAACAATCATGGACATGTGTGGAATTCCCATATAACACCCCTCTGCAAATGCACTACATTGGTGCAGGACATTTGTTGCAGATTTTGAGATAATATCACCAGACTATTACCACTAACTATAGAATATGGCATGCAATTGGTATATTTTTAAATACACCCATATTATCACAGTACATCTTTGGCATTGATGCAAGGATATTACAGTATCGCTGTTAGATATAGTCTGTATCTTACATTTCCATGCTTCTTCACATTCTTACCACCTTTCAGCTGTGAGGTATACTTATTCTAGTTCATAGGACATTCTTGTATTTGTACTATTAACCACAATTCTCATCTACCTCTAGGTTCACTATGTTATTAATTCCCTAGATACTTCCTGAGCTTTCTTTCAATTGACATTTACATCCCTAGACTACCCTATTCAGCCACAATCCAATTTATGAACAAGCTGCATTAGTTCTACCCACTATAATGTGTTACCATCAAAACTTTATCCATTTCCACACTTTTAAAGTCAAGTTAATTAAAATTCTACATATATTAAGCATCACTTCCCCTTCTCAGCCCTCCTCTTGCAAAATTTTAATTAAGGTTAGTATAAAACATAGCACCTGTAATGGAAATTATACATTTTAATTTCTATTGTTTTGAGTTACTGAATTTTCATCACTCGCTAGCTATTTGAGCCCAATTGGGTTTCAAGATTCAATAGCGTAACTTTCACAATATTGGTTCAACAAAGAAGTTAACAGATGAAAGTGTATTTTCTTAGAAGTCATAAATCTAATTCTAGCTTGTCATATATCTTCTATTAGCATAACATATATGGGGTGGGATGGACTGTGAGAAAGTGAGTCAACTGCATAGTGGGAACAGTCCATATGATACCTTGGTTTTTTTATGTAAATTGCAAGTTTGAGAGTCCCCAGGACCACCATCAAGGGTTCAAGACTTGCTAGAAGGACTTCAAGAACTCACTGAGAGCTGTTATATTCACAGTTATATTCTATTAACTGGGCCAAGATACACATTAAAATCAGTCAAGGGAAAAGACAAATAGGGCAGAGTTCAGGAAAATAACCAAATATGGAGCTTCTTGTTATCTTCACCCCAAGGAGTCAAGAGAATGTTATTTTCTATGCATTAATGTGTTTACAACACAAATGGATATTGCAAACAAATGGAAGATCATGTGAGCCTTGAGATCCATAGTTTATGGGGTTCCATCATGTAAGCATGACTGATCTCAATCTACATCTACCAATCCTGCCAGAGGCTAATACTATATAACCCAATGCCATTAACCTAAATCCTTTTTTATCACCTCTCTGACCTAAGGCCCACAGGTCAACAAGGACATTTCTAGCTGTCGTGACAACCCTAGGACCTAGATATTACCTCACAGAAGCCAAGGGCAAAAGTCAGGCTTCTATTTGGGTAAGCTTCAATTGTTTAATAACAAATAGCATTGATGTGGGCTATGGGTGAGAGGCTCTTTGTCTCTTCAGAGATAACCTTAACCTAAACTGTCTGTCCGGGGAAACGGACTTGGCCCAGTGGTTAGGGCATCCATCTACCATATGGGAGGTCCGCGGTTCAAACCCTGGGCCTCCTTGACCCGTGTGGAGCTGGCCCATGTGCAGGACTGATGAGCGCAAGGAGTGCTGCACCACGCAGGGGTGTCCCCCACGTAGGGGAGCCCCATGCGCAAGGAGTGCACCCATAAGGAGAGCTGCCCAGCACAAAAGAAAGTACAGCCTGCCCAGGAATGGTGCTGCCCACACTTCCTGTGCCGCTGTTGACAACAGAAACGGACAAAGAAACAAGACGCAGCAAATAGACACAGAGAACAGACAACCGGGGGAGGCGGGGGGAATTAAATAAATAAATAAATCTTTTAAAAAAATAAAATAAAATAAAATAAATAAACTGTCCTGACTTGTGGGTGTGGAACAGTAAGAGGCTGCAGTCCTGCCCTTGGTGACCATGGCAACAACTCCAGTCCCAGGAAACAGTTTAACAATGCTAAGTCTATAAACTTTATTTATTCAGGGGAAATGCAAACCAAATGTGCTAAAAGCTTATCTAGAATGTATGAAGTACATACTGAAAGCTTATCTAGGATGTGGAAGAAACATGCTAATTCAAGCCTATTGAGAACTGAAACAAAAGAACCATCTGGCCTTTCCTCTCTGTATAAAAGGGACTCAAAAATCTGGTTCAGGACTTGGGATTGAAACAGAAAGCTCCTGAGTCTGGCCAGCCATCAGTAAACCATTTTTCCTTCTCAAAATCATTCCTGAGTCCTGGCCTTTCTATATGCAAATATTGAACCTCTCTCAAATTCTACAACATTTTTGGGGGCTCTCCCGGTATTGCAAACAAAGGCCAGAGATGGTAGCATTTTGCTGCCCCTTCCAAATCCCCAAGGAATCTGGGAGGACTTGGCTGAACCCCAAATCTGGGCACCCCTGGATTAAGTTTAATCCAGAAAAGATGTGGGCTCCACCAGAATCTTCCCAATGAAAATCAAGGGCAATGGAAGGTCTAAAGAGAAAGATTCTGGGAATGAAAAAGTACTCCAAACATAGAAGAAGGTAAGACTCCCCAGGTGAGCACAGTCTGGAAAGCCCTAGCTTTAATTGCTAGGAGGGGGAGGCTGATCACCTCCCGAGAGAAACCTAGTAGCCTCAGAAAATTGTGGGGAAGCCATTCTCTCTAGGTCTGGAAAAAGGGAAAAAAACAGGAAAAAGCCTGGTGTTTTGGGTTTGTCTAACTGCATGTTAGAATTTGGTACTAGTCTTATATCCACTGAAGGAGTGGAGGCTTGATTTTGATAGGAAAGGCTGGTTAAAGGTTCAAGTCCTGATGTCCTGGAAATTGGTCTGGATTTTAAAAATTTGGTTACAGGAAAATGGATTGGTTTTTCTAGTGAAGCTTGGTCTGGGTGTAAAGTTAAACAGTGGAAATGGTCTAGCTGAAACCTTTCATTATGGCGCTGAATTGCAAATGAATTGTCTTTATACCAGATGTTAATGTTAAGTGTTCTCTCTAAGGTTTGTGATGGCTGCAGGGGCAGCCATCCTGAAAAACATAAAAAACTTGTGGGTCAGATTAGTGATCTTTGTGCTTCTGTCTGTCAGCTGATGTTGCCTGTCAATGCTGATGTTGGAGTTGTGTGGTTATGTAAAGTAGTGGAATTTAACTGAGCTGGAACCCTCCCTTGCCATTGGTAAGGGGGAGAATTGATTATGGGGAAAAACTGAGGAGTCTGGATGTTTGCACATGCTCTGCTGCCTCATCTCTGGTCTGCCTCTTTGCCAGGGCTTGAAGGCCATCTGTGTGGGTGTCACACACCCGGGTTTGTTGGGGCTGCCACAGTCAGGCTGGCTGGGTCCCCAGGAGGGGTGCTGAATTTGAGTAGGTTCTGTCTACCCATTTTGACAGAAAGCTGGAAAGGCAGGAGCAGCTTGCCCCTTTCCAGTGAGTCCACACCTTCTATTCATAAGCCACATTTCTGTTTGATTGTTGTACTCTGACTGCCTGGAAGGGGAAAGGTAAAGGAGATGAAAAGCAGAATCAAAATAAATACTGTAAATTTCCCTCCCTGGGGTGTCAATTTGCATTCTGCCCAAGTTCTTTACTTTTCTAAATCTCTCTCTGTAAGACTGTAGAAATATTTCAAAATGTTTTAGAACTGTAAAGTTGTCTGAAAAAAGGAGGCTATCGCTTGAAACAATAGACCTCTAGTCACTTTTCAGTGGTCTGGCTGGGAACTTCAAGGTTGTGAGACTACAGGGGGAAAAAGAAAAGAAAAGAATGAAATGTCACTTTGAAATCTCTTTTGCTTTTGTCAGTTGCTGGTGCCCAAGAATTCATGGTAAAAAGGTAAAAACTTAGATTAAAATGAATCTTTAAATGCCAATACTCTCTTGCTGTTGAATTAATTGCATAACTTGCAGATAAGAATTTGTTCCATTACTAAGAAAAGGCAAGACTTCAAAGAATTGTTACTAATAAAATTCTTGTAGCTTAATTAATAAAGCTATCCAATTCACCTTAAGGTTAAAAAAATTAATAAAAAACTGTAGCAGTGTTAAGATCATTTATAAATGCATTTATATTATACAACAGCAGAAAAATCATAACCAAAATTATAACTAGGTGAATTTAGCCTGAAATTATTATTGTAAGTGTAAATTCTAAACTAACCTTTCCTTCATTTATAGTTACTTCAAGCCTAACCTCACCCCTTGCCTTTGCCTATGGTTATTTCATAATAGCTTCTGCCCCTACAGTCCAGAAAAGAGGTGGAACATCCCTGTCTCTTGTCATGGTATTAGTAACCCTGCTTTCTCTCATGAATCCAAGTGTAAAATAATTGCTGCCTGGTGGAATTCTTAGACCTTAGGGTTAAAAGACCACTGGAGTTTTATTATCTCCAAGGACTGGAAAAAAGAAAGGGGGGGGGGTGATTCTCCTGCCCTAATTGTCAGTGTTCCTAAGAGTGGCAATTCACGAGAGAAACCAGTCTATCTCCCTGAGGCTTCCAATAGCCTCAGTAAATATACATAAAATTAATCTTGTTGCTTATCAAAATTCTGCTAAATTCAAGGTAAAATATAAAATTCTGAAACAAAAGAGAATTGTGTTAAAACATTTGGGAACATTTTGGTTACAAGCCATTAGTTAAGAAAAAAAATTCTTGTGTAAAACTGCAGGGTCATAGTGTAAAACTGCACAGTCATAGTACAAATTAAGAAAAGTTTCAGGGTCTTTGAACTGTTTTGCCATCACACTTATTTTGTTAAAAAATGGAAGTTTTAAGTAACTAAAGTTATGTTTTTGTGTCAAACTATTCATGCCTGCCTATTTGCTCAAATTGTTGGGGTTAAATATGCAGTTATATAAGTATATATATTTTTGGAAGCCAAATTAAGCTAAGCAGTATATAAAATAATGCAAATTATAAGTAATAATATAAATTATAAATATAATTTATAAATATATATATAAATATTTATAAATATAAATTTATAAATATAAATTATAAGTTGTGTTTCTGTGTCTAACTCTATTTGTGTCTGCCCATTTGCTCAGTGTATGTCTTCATACATCAAGATGATAATATCAAATTAACAAGAGAAAATTCCTAAAAAAGCTCTATTCAAATTGTTAAAAGTTAAATATGCAGTTATATATGTAAATAAGTATTCTTGGAGTCCAAATTCAACTAAGCAAGATGGAAAAGTCATATAAAACTCTAATTATAGGAACTATTGGGAAAGGGCCTCCTCTTTGCAAGAGCTTTGAGGGCAGAACTAGGTGTGGCTGATTAAGCCTATTTACTAGGCTAAGGAATTAAGAATCAGTTTGCCCTGTAATTTCCCAGTTTAAACCGTTTGTCAGCCATAAAACGAAAAAAGAAAGATTAGTTTAGTTTTCACATAAAGGAAGAAAATATTGATTAATATAACCTGGCAGCCTACTGCCTCAGTATCCCACTCCTGGGTTAAACAGGAACAAAAGAAACCAGCTTAAGCCAGTTGTATAGGCAATAAAAAATATGCCCAAGAAAGAGCTAAGTCAATACCAAATCAACACTAAATTCCATTCCTTATTTGACAAAGGGGAGCAGGAAAAAACTAAAATGGTTGGAATGTGATAGAGGAAGCAGTTAAATCACAAACTTTTGCACGGGAAAGTTAGATCTTCTTTGATAGGCTGTAACTTCTGAAGTATCCAATCTATGGAGAAACAGAGGAAGAGCTTGCGTGCTAGGCTTAGGGGTATAAATTGTGTCATTTTTCTTTGTTTGGGGTGCCAGCCATATTTTCTGGCTCTGCACCTCTTTTTGTAAGATTGAGAATAAATTCTTTTCTTCTCCACAATCAGGTGAGCCTTATTTTCTTCCAGAAGAAGATTTCTTTCCAATAAAATAAAGGTAATTAATATCTCTGTTGACAAATTTCAGTAAGTAAAGAAAAGTCCATAAAAACTATGGAGAGATCTTTCCCAGATTATGATTAAACAAATTAAATAATTGTGTAATGTGTTTTGAAACCTGGTAGTCAGTATGCTTTTAAAAATTACTCATTTTCATAACTAACAAAAAAAGTTTTAGCTTCCTGTAAAGATAAAAAGAAAACATTCCTTGCATAAACTATAATGGTTTCAATTTTATTTAGCTTGAGTGTAATCTCCCATAATAATTTATAAACTAAATTAACATATGTATAATATCTTTAGAGTAATAAAAATTTAAGTTCACATTAATAAAATTAAGCTAAAGGAAAAAGATTGTAGATATGCTCTCTTAAAGAAGTACAGTAAATTTATTTGATTAGTAATTGTAATTTAATGAGTTTATTTAAATGTAAGGTAACTAGTCAATGTGGTTGTAGTCGATTATACAGAGTTTGTAAAACATCTTCCAAACTCAAAGCATTTAAATAGTTCTAGTTATAAAAGTCACTGTTAACTAAAACTTGGATTGGTATTGGTTGCAAAAAAATAACTTCGTGGTAATAAAACCTGTCTGAAGGCCACCACATGGTGCATATTTAAGTAAATGGTAATAAAAAGTTATCTTGATTCTATTGGAAATATTCTGTTTTCATTTTAACAATGAAAAATAGTTTTTCCCTCTATTACCAAAGTAAAATATCTATTTTTATTATCTTCATAGTAAAATTGTATAAGTAAGCAGTCATTTGATATATGTATGATGTGTTGCATTAAATTGTTTAAAATATATATAAAAACAAGGAACAACCTTTAACATTGTCAAACACTTTTGTGCCTTCAAACCAGGCCTTGAATACATTACAGGTTGCCTCTCCATGTGAGTTATTGGCTAGACTGGTCACTGACCCCTCAATTAGAAATATTTGCTATATCAGCCTCTGGTTCTGCTCCTGAAGTTGAAGGAAACTACGTTGCAGTTTCAAGCTCATGCAGCAGCCAATGATGACTCAGTACAGCCAAGGGTACAATGGATATCACCTCCAGACTGGCACTGTTCCATAGTGCCAGAGAGCACTATGCACCAGGCTGGCAGAATACTGGAAACTCTCTCTAGGATCAATGATGCTGCAACTTGCTCACTGCGTGAACATGCTAAGTGGAGCCATGATGCCAGGATACTGTAAGTAAAACTTAAACACTGTTGGTATTATGGTCTGCTCCCATGGAGAGATAACATGTAAAGTATTACAAATCTGAAACTTAAAACTAATAATTGCCACTCTGAGTCCTTATGCATTAAGTAATACATTAGTTAATATTAAGTGCTGTACTTTTATCCTGTACTAAATATATGCCTAATAATTATAATGTTATCTTTTCTATTTTGAATCAAGTGCAAAAGTATATTAGACATGTTAGATTCCTAGTAAATTCATTTTCTAAACAGTTAATAAACATGTCTATAGAATAAGGTGGCAGTCTCAGCCAGGCTCAATCAACTTACTATTCTACTGTACTCTTCTGTGTAGCAAAAATGAGGCTTGATTGCTAATAATGATTCACCTACTGAACAAGTCAAAATTACCAGAAATTGTACAATTAAAACCAAAATGAAACAAAACTTTATTCTGTAGCCCTGATCACTCCCACAGCTAAAAACTAAGAAAACTTCCCACTTGGTATACTAATCCTGAATGACACCAATTGCCCAAAGGTTGCCAGTTCACCAGGAGCATCTGACAAAGCACATGACTGCCAACCATTAAACAGCTTGAAATGTGTCTTTGAACAAAGCTAAGTATCTATTGCAATTTCTCTCTAAAAATAAATAACTTAGAAAAAGTATATATATATATATATATATACTGTTCCCACCAGCTTTTAAAAAGGAGCGCTATCTTTAAAAGCACCTAACCTTGTCTACCTCTAATCCAATGTCCTCTTTTTAAAAACGGATATTCCACATTTTTAATTAAGTTTCTTTCAGAGTGAACATCTTATTAACCATATGGAAACTTCATCCAACTTCATGCAGAAGGTCAGATCTATCTTCCTCCAGTAAAAATAAAATAAGAGTTTTACACCTTGTTAGGCAATGACCACAGCCCATGGCCAGGAGGAAGCAGTTACAGAAAAGAGATCATTGCCCTTCAGCACCCCTTTAAGATTAAAGATGTAAACTCTTTAAGGGTAAAACAAAATTAATAGATGGATCTGGAGCCTGACTGAAAATCTACGTAGGAGCCAGTGGCCCCGGGATGACTGCAGGGGGGGCCCCGCCCCAGGATCCTACTGTCCAGAGTGAAAACTTATAAACTTCTGGGAACAGGCTCCTGGATTCTACACTGAAAATTGATAAAGTAATCAATCAAAACAACAAACAGCCATTCACCTCATAGCTCCAACAATAATTATGCCAAACTTAGCAAGTTAAACTTTGGCATAAGGGGGTAAATGATGTGGGCTATGGGTGGGAGACTCTTTGTCTCTTCAGAGATAACCTTAATCTAAACTGTCTGTCCTGACTTGTGGGTGTGGAATGGTAAGAGGCTGCAGTCCTGCCCTTGGTGACCATGGCAATGACTCCAGTCCCAGGAAACAGTTTAACAATGCAAAGTCTATAAACTTTAGATATTCAGGGGAAATTCAAACAAAATGTGCTAAAAGCGTATCTAGAATGTATGAAGTCCATGCTAAAAGCTTACCTAGGATGTGAAAAATATATGTGAATTCAAGCCTATTGAGAACTGAAACAAAAGAACCATTTGGCTTTTCCTCTCTGTATAAAAGGGATTCAAAAATCTGGTTCAGGACTTGGGATTGAAACAGAAAGCTCCCAAGTCTGGCCAGCCATCAGTAAACCATTTTTCCTTCTCAAAATCATTCTTGAGTCCTGGCCTTCCTATATGCAAATAGTTGAACCTCTCTCAAATTCTACAACAGCATGACATACAACCCCCCCCCCCCTTTTTTTTGCTTAATTTCTCTTTTCATTGATGCTGATTAGATAATATTAAGCACTGTGAACCTTACAACATTTATACAAAGAATTAAAGGTTATATATCCATTGAATCATAAATAACATTTTTTCTTATGTTTTGATGATGGTATAGATAAAAATTGTTGCCAATATGGTACTTACATATTTTAGATGTACCCCAGATTAGGGATGGACATGCTAGTACATTTAGATCATATTTTGTTTATATTCACTGAGATTTAAAAATAGAAACATATTGAATAGGAGATAACATTCATGAGAAGAGATTTCCCAGGAAAAGTTAGAAGGAAATAGCATAGCAAAGATATTTTCTAATTAAACAGAAAGGAATTTAAAATATGTTCAGAAAGAAAATAACTAATATAATAAATATTGAGTTGTGAGTGTCCCCACCCTTTTCAGTTCTTACATTCATCCACCATCTCAAAAGGCAACCGACATTTCATCTCAGACTGCTTACACGTCCACACTGTACCACTTCCTGCTCTAAAGGACACACTCTGCCGTGTCAGCAGCATCTGACACACAGTCACAAGACATCGAGTTATCCCACCATAACCAATTGGCATTCAGCACTCTTCCGCCCCTCTCCCCGGCCTTCTCCACCCCTTCCCCAGAGTATATAAGCTTGTAGCCACCCCCAATAAAATTAGACCTGCGTGCATACCTCGTCTCCGCGTGTGCTCCTTTCGGCTGCACCGTGCGTCCCCACCAAACCTCGAGCCGCATTCCTCAGCCGCCTCCCCGGGTGCGCCCAGGAGTCTCGGCGGCCCCCAGGCGGCTCCAGCAGCGGGTCCAACATGTGATTAATTGTCATTACTTCCTGAGACTCAGAATCTTACTTCATAATATTGTCTGCAATGTTGAAAGATACAAATGTTCGTTTTGATTCCAGTTTTTCACGAATGTATTAAATGCAAACTTGATTGGAGCCCACAATGAAGAGCTAATGATTAAGTTAACAACTCTTCCAAACATAATTAAACACAAACAACAGTAATACATAGAAACACATGTAAAAATTCACAAACACAGCACACAATCCTGCCTGCTTTTTTAGTTGAAGAGCAACAACATGGTGGGCCTATAATTTATTTAGTTTATTTAACCAGTTAAGAATCTCAAAGACTCAAAATGTTTTAAAGTCCAAGTCTAATGTTTAAACCTCTGAAAATTTTGCCATTAGTAAGTATGAGAACGTGATGATTTCATTACATTTGGAAAGAATATACTGTCATTACATGAGCAGGAAGTTTTCACAATTAATCCTTATAGAAATTAACTTTCCTCCATTTTGTTTTTCCCTAATTACATTTCCTTGGGTATTTACATCCTTGCCTGTAGTAATAGATTTGTTTGCAGCATTGTTTAAATTACTATTAATATATCCATGTTTTGTCAACAACAAAACCTAATTTATTTTAAGAATTCCTACTAAGCAGTTATAAAACTAAAAGTTAGAATGTTTTAATCTGATATTTACCTGATGATGTTACAAATTTTAGTCAGAATTAAGTTAGTTTCCAAAAGACTTTTAGCAGAGACTACACTAAACCAATTTTAAAATTGTGAATTCATGTCTTAATTCCATTTCTGCTTTGGAAGTTGTGAAAGTAATACATTAGTGGCAATATATAAATATATTATTTGGGAAGAAGTCCATACAGTTTTTAATAGAAAAGTTGTGGTTTTACAGACCAATCATACATAAAATACAGGATTTCCATACACTAGCCCACCACCAACACTACACACTGGTGTGGAACATTTGTTAGAATTGATGATAATACTCCTTAGTAATTATACTCTTTTTTAACAGTAGTTACCTCTGCTACAATTGAAACCTTATTAAGATAGCACTATTAGCTATGGTCCATAGTTTATGTTCAATTAATTTTTCCATATTCTACCTATTATTAACATATTGTATTAGCATAATATCTTAGTTATATTTCATGTAATTCTTATACTTGTGCTATTTACTATAATCCATCTCAACATAAGGGTTCACTGTGTTACAAAGTCTTATGATTTATCTTTAAATTATTATTCCAGTAACATATATGATCTAAATTTTTCCTTTTTAACCACATTATTCACCTATATAATTTGGTACTGTTAATTACACTCAAGATAACATGCTACCATTACCATCACCAGTTTCTAAACACTTATAATAAACCTAAAGAGAAACTTTTTACAGATCCCTGTTCTCTAACCATAATCTAGCCCCTTATAACCTATATAATACATTCTAACTCTGCATTTGCTTATTATAATTCTTTCATAAGAAGAGAGATAATACAATATTTCCTTTTCTTTCTGGCTTATTTCAGTGTAATGTCCTCAAGGTTCATCCAAGTTCAGCATGGATTAGGACTTCATTCCTTGGTTTGACTGAATAATATTCCATTGTATATACAAATACCATATTTTGTTTATCCATTCCTTTGTTGATGGACGTTGGGCTTGCCTCCATCTTTTGGCAATTCTGCAATTGCGAATAATGCCTCTATCAATTTTGAGTTCCTAATTTGAATTCTTCTGAGTATATGCTTAGTAGTGGGATTGTCAGGTCATATGGTAATTCTCTATTTACCATCCTGAGGAATTATCAAACACTGTTCCATAGCAGCCACACCATTTTACATTGCCACCAGCAATGAATGAGTGTCATATTTCTCCACAACTTCTCTAAAACTTGTAGTTTCCCTTTTTATTTTAGTAACAACCATTCTAGTGGAAGTGTAATGATATCTCATTGGGGCTTTTAATTTCATTTCCCTAATAGCTAGTGATGTTGAACATTTTTCATGTGATTTTTAGCGAAATACATATCCTCTTCAGAGAAATGGCTATCCAAGTCTTTGCGAATTGTTAATTTTTTTGTTTGTTTTTTTATTGTTAACTTGTAGGATTTCTTGATATATTCTGGATATTAAAATCTTAATGAGTAAGTGGTTTCCAAATATTCTGCCCTTGTGAGTTTGTTTTTTCAATTTCATGAGTCTTTTTAAAAAAATTTATTTATTCATTTTTAGAAAAATATTAAATTAAAAAAATATGAGGTCCCCATTCACCCCCACCGCCCCCACTCCACCAATCCCCCCACAGTAACACTATCCTCGATCATCATGACACATCCATTGCATCTGGTGAGTACATCTCTGGGCATCACTGCACCCCATGGCCTGTGGTCCACACCATAGCTGACACTCTCCCACGTTCCATTCATTGGGCCATGGGAGGACATACAATGTCCAGCAATTGTCCCTGCAGCACCACTCAGGACAACTCCAAGTCCCGAAAATGTCTCCACATCTCATCTCTTCCTCCCATTCCTGCACCCAGCAGACACCATGGACACTTTTTCCACACCAATGCCACATTTTCTCGATTATTAACCACAATAGTTCATGAATAGAATATCATTAAGTCCACTCTAATCTTACTTAGTGTACTAATAATATTAATATTAATAATACTTACTGTATTCCTCCTTCCTGTGGACCTTGGCTTGGTTGTGTCCATTCCACATCTATGTCAAGAGGGGGGTTAGAGTCCACATGGATACTGGATGCAATCCTCCTGCTTTCAGTTGTAGGCACTCTAGGCTCCATGGTGTGGTGGTTGACATTCTTCAACTCCATGTTAGCTGAGTGGGGTAAGTCCAATAAATCAGAGTGTGGGAGCTGAAGTCTTTTGAGGCTAAGGGCCTGGATATCATATTGTCAGTCCAGAGATTCAAATCCCCTCGATATCTCTTAAACCCCAGCACCAACTACAATTCCAGTAAAGTAGCAGGAAAGGCTTGTGAAAAGAGATCACATCTGAGTCCAGCTCCATCATGCAGAAACACCAGCTCCAAAGAAGGGCCAACTGACATAGCAGTGAACTCCATCTGCCATGACCATAGAACATGTTAGTCTCTTTAGCCCTCAAAAGAACCAATACCTGGGGTTGTATCTACTTTATCTGTCTCTGAGACTCTGCCCAGGTGTGCATAAGGGCAATGCTTCTGACAACCTGCAGACTCATTTTTAGAGACTTCTAGCGATATAAACTCATTTGTCCTTTCCATTTCCCCCTTACTTTAGATAAAACAGCACTTTTAACTCCTGTTATTATATGTAGACAGGGATATTCTGTTGATCCACGTTAAACCTTTAATTCAAGGTAATTTTCTAGTTGCATCATCACCTGGTACTTGGTAGTGATCCCTTAGTGCCGGGGAGGCTCATCCCCGGGTGTCATGTCCCACACTGGGGGGAAGGCATTGCATCTACATGCTGAGTTTGGCTTTGAGACTGGCCACATTTGAGTAACACAGAGGCTGTCAGGAGGGAACTCTTAGGCACAGTGCTGCTCTAGGCCTTGTTCTTATTTCAGGTGTATAGGCTCACAAGCATAGTCATTAGAATCAGAGGGTCACTGTTGGACCCTCATTCCATCCTGGTCCTTGCCATTGCACCTGGGGGACTGCTGCTGCTCCCCTAGGGACCACGACAGAGTCCCCACGCCCCCAGCCAGGAACATAGTACCCCCCAACTGTCGTTTTTAATTGTTTCCACTATGAGTATATCCAAATATTTCCATGCACCCTGTACACATGCACTGTATAACTCCCTGTCAACCATATGTCCCCTGTCAATAACATCCCATACCAGTATTCCTCCGCTGCCATTGTTGAACTACTCTGTGATCCAAAACTTCCTGAAAAGTGAAGACCAATATAATGTTAGGTTCCCTTACTAGTAAAATGGAAAACAGTGATGAGTTTAAAGGTTAGATATAGAATACATATTGATTTGGAAAAATTCTACATCCTATCTTTTTTTTTCTTTTTTCCCTAATTATTGAGCTTCTCTTCACAAGAGCCTTAGATCACAGTAATTCATATATACAATACACAGTACTCCCACTTATCCATTATAAAACCTTTTCCCTTCCACAGCAATAATCTTTTAACTTATTCATATGATATTTACTGAAACTGATGTACAGACTCTGAGACAATAGCTTTCAAACAAGGTGACATCTGTGGTTACATTGTGGTCCATACTTTAGGCTATACAGTTTTCTAAATTTTTTAGTTATCCTGTGTTTTACATTATGGTTTACATTATTAGTCTGTCGTCCCCTATATGTTTTTGGTGTAATATTACATGTTTTATATTCATCCTCATGTACTCTCATGAAACTCCTCTCTTGCCCCCACATTTACCTTAGTTCCATCCATTCAACATCCATTTTCCCCTCCCCTTGGGGCCCACAGCGACAGCCAATCTCCATTTCCCGAGGAGCCACGTCCAGAGATACTTGCAACAGTGTTCAGGACCTGACTTGCTCAACTGTCCTAATGCCCTGGGAGCCACCCTTTCTCTCGAGAGATACAGTTCCCTCTATTTGATGCCATTAGTCCTCCCCAGGTTGTGGGTCTATCTTCACTCTCATTATATAGGTCTCTACCCAATGATATAATCCACTCTGGCAAAATGAGCATTCAGATATTTCCTAGGAGTCTGTCCTGCATCAGATTATCCCCTTTGAGTATCTTAAACAGGTAACTTTTGAAAAGGTTTTCTCAGCATAATACTCTCAACCAACACCTGATAATCTCCTATGTTCATGTGTTGACCCACCCTCCCCCAATTTCTTGGGGAATATTACCCATCCGCCCATCCCTAGGCCCCCTCAAATCCCCAAAGTCCCACCCAAAGGTAACCCTATGCCCCCATTTTATCCCTTCCTTGTACACATACTTACCTCCAGGTTATCATAGATTTCACCCATGTAAGGTGTCAGCTTACATCCTTCCTCTACCCCCCGATTTCCTGTAAGCCTATCTTCCAGTCTCTAGCTCTCTGAGGCAACTTGCTTATTTCATAACATTGAGGTCATGTAGTATTTGTCCTTCAATGCCTGGGTTGCTTCACTCAACATAAGGTTCTCAAGATTCATCCATGTTATCATGTGTGTTTGTAGTGTATTTGTTCTTAAAGCCGAGTAGTATTCCATTGTATGTATATACCAAATTTTATTGATACACTTATCTGTTGATGGGCATTTGGGTCAATTCCAACTTTTGGTGATAGTGAACAATGCTGCTATGAACATTGATGTGCATATATCGGTTTGTGTCCCTGCCTTCAGCTCTGCTGGGTATATACCCAGCAGTGGAATTGCTGGATCATATGGCAAATCTATGGTTAGTTTTTTGAGAAACCGTGAAACTGTCCTCCAGAATAGTTGGATCCTTCTGCATTCCCACCAGCAGTGGATGAGTGTTCCCATTTCTTCACATCCTCTCCAGCATTTGTATTCTTTTGTTTTTTTCCTAGCTGCCAATCTCATGGGAGTAAGATGGTATCTCATTGTAGTTTTGATTTGCATTTCCTTGATAGCTAAAGATTTGGAGCATTTTTTTCATGTGATTTTTAGCCATTTGTATTTCTTCTTTGGAGAAGTGTCTGTTTAAATCTTTTTCCCATTTTTTTAGATGGGTTATCTTTTTATTTTCAAGATATAGGAGTTCTTTATATGTGCAACTTATAAGTCTCTTATCGGATATATGGTTGCCAAATATTTTCTCCCATTGTGTAGGTTCCCTTTTTACTTTCTTGACAAACTCCTTTGAGGTGTGATGTTCAAGAAGGCATTTCCTATTACAAGGTGTTGTAGATGTTTCCCTACACTGTTTTCCAAGGTTTTTAGGGTCTTGGCTCTTTTATTTAGGTCTTTGACCCATCTTGAGTTGATCTTTGTATAGGGTATGAGATGGTAATCCTCTTTCATTCTTCTACACATGGATATCCAGTTTTTCAGGCACCATTTGTTGAATAGGCCATTTTCTCCCACTTGAGAGGGTTTGGTGGCTTTATTGAATATTATATGGCTATATATATGAGGTTCTATATCAGAACTTTTAATTCGATTCCATTGGTCTGTGTGTCTCGCCTTATGCCAATACCATGCTCTTTTCACTACTGTAGCTTTGTAGTATGTTCTGAAGTCAGGTAGTGTGATTTCTCCAATTTCGTTTTTCTTTTTCAATATGTCTTTGGCTTTTCGGGGCCTCTTTCCTTTCCAAATAAATTTCATAGTTTTTCTAGTTCCTTAAAGAAGGCTGTGTTGATTTTTATTGGGATTGCATTGAATGTGTAGATCCGTTTTGGTAAGATAGACATCTTAATAATATTTAGTCTTCCTACCCATGAACAGGGAATGTTCTTCCATTTATTTAGGTCTTCTTTGATTTCCTTGAACAGTCCTGTATAGTTCTTGGTGTATACGTTTTTTACATCTTTAGTTAAATTTATTCCTAAATGTTTGATTTTTTTATTTACTATTGTGAATGGTATTTGTTTCTTGATTTCCTCCTGATCATGCTCATTATTGGAGTACAGAAATGCTACTGATTTTTGCGCATGGATCTTATAGCCTGCGACTTTACTGAACTCATTTATGAGTTCTAGAAGCTTTGTTGTATTTCTCTCAGGGTTTTCTATGTATAGGATCATGTCATTTGTAAATAATGAAATTTTAACTTCTTCCTTTCCAATTTGAATGCCTTTTATATCTGGTTCTTGCCTCAGTGCTCGAGCAAGTACTTCTATGACAATGTTAAATAGAAGGGGAGAGAGTGGTCATCCTTGTCTTGTTCCTGACTTTAGAGGGAAGGATTTTAGGATTTCTCCATTGTAAACAATGTTGGCTTTGGGTTTTTCATATAACTCTTTATCATATTTAAAAAATTTCCTTGTATTCCGATCCTTTGGAGTGTTTTTATCAAGAAAGGGTGCTATATTTTGTCAAATGCTTTTTCTGCATCTACCGATATAATCATGTGATTTTTTTCCCTTCAATCTGTTTATATGGTGTATTACCTTAACTAATTTTTTATGTTGAACCATCCTTGCATACCTGGACTGAATCTCACTTGGTCGTGGTGTATAATTAGTTTAATGTGTTGTTGAATACTATTAGCAAGTATTTTGTTAATTATTTTTGCATCTAAGTTCATTAGAGAAATTGGTCTGTAATTTTTCTTTCTTGTGGTGTCTTTCTTTGGCTTTGGTACTAGAGTAATGTTGGCATCCTAGAAGGAGTTAGGCTATGTTCCTTCTGTTTTGATTTTTTGAAAGAGTCTCAGCAGGATTAGTGTTATTTCTTTCCGGAATGTTTTGTAGAATTCACCTGTGAAGCCGTCTGGCCCTGGGCTCTTCTTAGTTGGGAGGTTTTAACGACTGATTCTATCTCTTTTCTTGTGATTGGTTTGTTGAGATCTTCAATTTCTTCTTTCATCAATATAGGCTGCTTATGTGTTTCTAGGAATTTGTTCATTTCCTCTGAATTGTTGTTTTTGTTGGAATATAGTTTTTCAAAGTAACCCCTTATGATAGTCTATTTTTGTGGGGTCAGTGGTGATATCTCCTTTCTCATTTCTTATTTTGTGTATCTGCATCTTCTCTCTTTTTTTCTTTGTTAGTCTCGCTAACTGTTTGTTGATTTTGTTGATCTTCTCAAAAAACCAGCTCTTGGTCTTCTTTATCTTTTCAAGTGCTTTCTTATTTTCTATTTCATTTAGTTCTGCTCTTATCTTTGTTATTTCTTTCCTTCTTCTTCCTATGGGATTACTTTGTTGTTTTATTCTAATTCCTCTAAATGTACAGTTAGTTCTTCAACTTTTGCTCTTCTTTTTTGATGTATGAATTTATGGCTATAAATTTCCTTCTCAGTACTGCTTTTGCTGCATCCCATAAATTTTGGTATGTTGTTTTATCTTTATCATTTGTTTCAAGTTAGTCATTGATTTCTTTTGAGATTTCCTCTTTGACCCACTGTTTTAATAAGAGTGTGCTGTTTAATTTCCATATCTTGGTGTGAAATCTGGGCCTCTGGCCCTTCCAGATTTCCAGCTCAATCCACTGTGGTCAGAGATATTATTTTGAATGATTTTGATCCTTTCTGAATTCATTAAACCTTTCTTTGTGGCCTAGCATATGGTCTATCTTGGAGAATGATCCATGTGCACTTGAGAAAAATGTATATCCTGCTGTGTTTGGGTGTAATGATCTGTATATGTCTATTAGATCCACCTCCTCTAATATACTGTTCAAATATTTTGTTTATTTAGTGATTCTCTTTTGAGATGTTCTGTCCAGAGTTGATAGTGGTGTATTAAAATGCCCCACTATAATTGTAGATGCATCTATTCTTTTGCTTAGGTTTTCCAGCATTTGCCTTATGTATTTAGAGGTGCCCTTGTTAGGAGCATAAATATTTATGATTGTTCGCTCTTCTCGAGAGATTGTCCCTTTCACTAATATGTAGTATCCATCTTTCTCTCTCAATTGTTTCTCATTTAAAGTCTATTTTGTCTGATATTAATATAGCTACATCTGCCATTTTTTGGTTATTGTTTCCTTGTAAGATTGTTTTCCAACCATTCACTTTCAGCCTCCATGAATCTCTGGGTCTAAGATGTGTCTCTTGTAGATAGCATAGAGATGGGTCATATTTCCTTATCCAATGTCCCAGTGTATAATACATATGTTTTTGCATTTTGCATTGGTTTCAGGTCCCTAAGTCCTAGCTGGATTTTTTCTATTTTTTCATCCATCAATTCTATTGTTTGATTTTCATTGTACTGTCTTCGACATCACTAATTCTCTGCTCTGCCTCTTCTAATCTGCTTATATTTGCTGCAAGTGCATTATTGATTTCTTGAACTGTGGTGTTCATTCCCATCATATCTGTTATCTTTTGGCGTATGTCCGCAATTTCCCCTCCAATTGTTGTCTTCATATTGTTAACCTCTTCCTTTACGTCATTAAATTTGTCGGTGATATATGTTCTGAGATCTTTAATTACTTGTGCGAAGTTCTGCTCCCCTTCCTGGTTTTTAGTTTGTTCATTGGATTCAACCATGTTTTCCTTATTACTGGTTTGGTTTGTAGATTTTTGTTGCTGTCTGGTCATCATTTTATCTTGACAGGTTTAATCAGTTCCTTAGCTTCTTTGTCTAGTCTTGGGGATTAATTAGCTCTTGTTTTTGTGTGTTATATCTTCTCTTTGTCACTTTGTTCTTCTTATTCTAATTTCTTGTTGCTGGGTGAGTTCACTTTGAAGGAAAGTATTAGGGCCATGTAAAGGCAATTGTGTAAGAAAGGAGAATGTGTAAAGTAGTATTGGTAATAAATGTTAATAGAGCAACAATATGAGATCTGGAAGGATGGATATTAGATTTATGTAAGTTTTGTAGAGTTACAGCAGTAAGCAGAGTACCTGTAATGAGGTAATCGACTGAATATGGGGGATTATGGTATGAATTAAAAAGCTAGTGTTTTCGTGAGAGAGGGAAAGAGAAAAGAAAGGCAATAGTTTCAAGAGTGGATTAAAGACAGAAAACAAAGCAAAGGTATTAAAAATTTAGAGTTAGACAATTTGGGGACCAAAGAAATGGAGGTGGAATATAGGAGAGATAGTAGGTTATGGAGGATATCAAGATGTGGGGTTAAGGGGATAGTGTAGGTCGCCAAAATCAATTCACACAGAAATGAGGAAACGGAGGATGAGGAAACTCAGCAAATGTGAGGTGTTTCCTGCAGCACCTATTGTATAATTAAGATAAAATAAAATAAGAAGAAAATGAGGGACAAGAGAAAAGAGAGAAAAAAAAGAGAGAAGAAAGAAAGAAAGAAAAAGGGGGGTGGGTAAAGAAATGGGAGGGGAACAAGTAAGGAAAAGAAAAGAAGATATAGAAAACCAACAACAGCAACAACAAAAAACCCCTAAATAAATGAAAAAAAAAAAAAGACCTTGGGGGTTATAATGGCAGAAAAGACTAGGAAATAATGCAATATTAGCAACCAGGACAATAAAAATAAAAAATTAAAAAAAAAAAAA
The DNA here is from genome assembly GCF_030445035.2 of Dasypus novemcinctus. Classification (NCBI taxonomy): domain Eukaryota; kingdom Metazoa; phylum Chordata; class Mammalia; order Cingulata; family Dasypodidae; genus Dasypus; species Dasypus novemcinctus. The sequence continues at coordinate 13,269,427 of NC_080694.1, read as the reverse complement.
AACACGAACTTTGAGGGCTAGGACAATCAAGTACCTCAGATGGGCCTCAGGGCATGGTGGATTCAAAGATGGAAAGTCTGTGATATTGCAGACTCAAGAGGTGTGAGTCTCTGGGTTGTGGGCCACCAGGGATTAGGGGACACAGACCTGGCAACCTCAAATCCAGTTAACAGGGAGCCTGTGAGCACTGCAGTGCAACACAGCATTCAGGGATCCCCGCAGCTGGGTGCCAGCCCTACGGGAGAGATCACATCCACAAACTCTGACCTATGTGTCCGAAACCCACAATTCCCCCTCTCTCTAGGGTCTCTTCTGTGGCTGTATCACCAATTTGACTTCAGGACACCTCCCACCTTGCAAACCCCTGAAACAGCCAGTTGGGGACGCCTCTATATTGCAGCCAATTTAAGGATGCTGCAGATCCGCAGCCAGGCCTAGGGGGCAGAGCTGTAGCTGGAAGCACTGTATCAGTGTCCAAACTGAAAATCCCATGCCTTGCAAAAGATTCCCCTAATCGGCTTCCAGACGCCTCCCACTCTGCAAGCCCCCAAAACAGCCTCCTGATGATGTCTTTTTACTGTGAGCGATTTAAGGCCACTGCAGATCAGCAGCCGGCCTTGGGGGCGGGGCTCTAGCTGGAAGCACTATCATTTGTGTCAGAAATAAAAAATTCCCCCCTCGCAAAAAACTCCCATCTGTCTCCCCAAATCAGTTTGCGAAGGCCTCCTGCCCTATTAGTCCCTTAATAGCCCGCTCAGGTCTTATGAATTCCCCAATACCACAGAGCCTCCAGGTATCGCCGCCGCAGTGCCAGTGCTCCGGTTCCACCCACCCCAGGGAGAGCATCCCATGCACAGCCCCTATCTCCGTGTAAGAGAGTCTCAATGTTATCTTTTACATGAATTTTCTCTGTTACCTTCCCACAAAATCGATGTCCATACACCTCCTGCCCCGCAAAATCCTGAAACAGCCTGGTCCTGAAGAATTTCTAATGCTGCCCAGCCGCTTCTTTGCAGGAGAGACTATCAGGTGCACTCACTCAACCACCATCTTGCCCCGCCCCCCAGAGTCTTTTGATGCACTAAATTTTTTAATATTCAGGAGTTCCCTTTTTTTACTTGAGCTTTGGTTTTAAAATCCAAGAAACCAGTGCTCAATGCAAGATCCCAAAGAAGCTCTGCTATATTTTCTTCTAGGAGTTTTATAGTCCTGGTTTTTACATTGTTATTTATATATTACTTTTTTATATGGTATGAGACAGGGGTTCTCTTTCATTCTTTTCACATGGATAGTCAATTCTTCTAGTTCTGTATGTTGAAGGGTCTATTTTTTTCCCAATTGAATGGACTTGACAGTCTGTTACAAAATCAATTGTCATACCACTACCTTCTTGCCTCCATGGTTCCAGGTGAGAAATCATCTGAATCATGGTTTCAGATGAGAAAACAACACTTAATCTTTTGGAGCTGCCATTATATATGTGGAAGATCTCTTTTCACATGTGCTTTCAGAATTCTGGTTGTCTTGAGCTTTTGACAATCTAATAAGTATGTGTCTCAGAGTAGGTGTGCCAGGATTTATTGGGACTGGAGTATATTGTGCTTTCTGGACATGTATATCCATGTCCCTAATAATTTTAAGTGATTATCAGGATATAATTACTGAATACTTTTCAATGATTATTTCCTCAAACACTCCTACTGCCCCACTTTTCTTCTCCCTCTGGAATGCCCATCATAGATGTTTGCGGTTCCATTTTGTCATTCAATTTCCTGAATCCTTGCTTAACTTTTTCCATTTTTTTCTATCTTTTCTATCTACACAATTTCAGATATCTTCAATATTAGTAATTCTTTCCTTTGCCTGTTCAAATCTGCTGTTATGTGCTTCTCCACTATTTTTAATTTCTTGCACTATGTCTTTCATCCCTGTGAGATCTGTTATCTTTTTACATATGTTTACAATTTCTTCTGTATGTTCCCCAAGCCGCATCTTGTTATCCTTTATCTCTTCCTTCATTTTACTGAGTTGATTAAGGACATTTCTTTGGACATCCTTGATTAGTTGTTCTACATTGCGTATTTCCTTCTGCTTTTTTTTTTTGAGAGAGAGAATTTGTCAGCAAGAGTCATGTCCTTGCAGTCAATGTACTAGCAAAAAAAAACAAAAAAGATGTCTATGTACTATTCCACAGAGATACATGAAATAATGTTCTTAGCTGACTTAAATAAATAAAAGAGTATCATCCAAACAGGAAAAAACACAGTATTTTAGTTATCAGTTTGTCTCTTAAATATTTCATGCTCAGCATACAGCACATATACAAAAACAAAAGCAAAAAATACCCAAACATAGAGGAAAATGATACCATTTGATAAAATTCAGGAGAAAAGAGATCTATTGGGGGTCAGACATTTAATACAACATATTTAAAATGTTCAAGGATATAAAAGTAATGATTGAGAATGTTGACACATAATAGAAAATTGCAGAAAATCAACAAATGAACATTTTGCAATGGGAAAAAAAATAAAGGAAATTAAGGACTCATTTACTGCTTATAACAACATTTAATAGACAGTATAGGGGAGAGATAAAGCATAAGAATATCAGCAGAATTAATATAGAGTAAACCATGGAAAATATAGAAAAGATCCTAAGTATAAAAGTACAAGTAAACGTAAAATACCGCAGTGAGAGAGGACAGTGGTAATGTGACATAACCAAAAATTAAGGAGATAATGGCTGATGACTGTTTAGTATTTTCAATATCTTTCACAATTTTCATATATAATATCCAAAAAATAATAATTTGCAATACATGAAAAGACACGATGGGACAAAAAACTGTGAGATACAGAAAATGGAGATATTCATTTAAGGAAAGTTCTTTCATTTCTCATTGCTCTGTATTTTCACATTTATCATGAATTAGGTGTTCATATATGTTTTAGTCTCCATCTGCACTCCCAATTTCTTACATGTTTGCAAGAAGAAACTGCCTTAATTACATAGAGAATTGCTGTGGAAGGAATGGCCTCTATTTCTTCATGTATTCCCTTGATAGACTTTCTCCTTAGAATTTCCATGTGTATTTTAGACTCAATGTCATTGATTGAAAATTGAGTGTTCTGATTCAGGAACCATATATAATTGGCTTGAGTAGGTTTTTGGCAAATCAGACTCAAATGGACATATCTGTTCATGTGTACCTGTTGTATTTTGATATAATTCAATATTTCAGAGATGTGTATAAATGCACACATTTCACCTGATCTTCCTGTGAGGTAGAACTTCACCTGTATGTTTACACACCATGGGAAAGTACTTCCTGCTAACTGGCAAAGGAAAACTCCTCCTCCACAAGAAGTTTGGGAAACCCACTATGTTGTGCATCAGTCTTCACAATGAAATGAAGCAATATTGAATTATTATTTGATGACCTCTCACTGTTACATGCTACTTGTAGAAAGAGCTCTAGAGCATCATTTGTTGGCTATTCAGGTGGATAAAATGTATGGATTTTTGCCTCCAAAATCATCACTTTTCCTTCTCAGCATGAAATATGCATATGTCCTTAGCCCTATCCCTATCCCTAACCCTATTCCTTTCCCTATCATAACCTCATTTTCTGTAAGTTTAAATTTTTCTTCTTTCAATTTCTATAAAGAATAAAATGAAATAATAAAAATGTCTATGAATTTTTGGATATTTGTCCTCGGTTGCTGTCATTTAGTAGTATATTATCAAGCTTACCCAGAGGCAATGCAAACCTAAAATTCAACCCTGTAACTAAGGAGTGATAGCATATTAGACAGATGTACTCCTGGAGCCTTGAGAGTATCTTAGGCAGCATCAGTGTATTTCATGTGATGAAAAAGTAGTAAAAACCTAAATGTATCTTTTACAGTCCAAATTCTAAATAAGATTATGACCTCTTAATAAATAATTCTCTTCTGCCTTTCTTATTTTCCTTTTCCTCTGGGTGCACTTCAGTTTCTACCATACTAAGTTATAACCAATTTCCATTGTTATAGGTTCCAAATCATTGTTTTGTTTTTGTTGTTTGTTTGTTCATTCTTCATATCAGAGTTCTTCATTATTTTTAAAAAAATGCACAAGTCACTGGTGTTATACAGTCAATCTCCTGGTTCAAGAATTAATCACCTTTGCCCCCATTGTATGGCACCAACCCAATTTCCCTTTGGTGATCAGCATCAATCCCCCTGGCCAATTAATTTTCCTATTTCTATAAGTGATTGAATAAGAATAATTTGACTATAGCCATCCCACACAAACCTCTTCTCCTCTTGAATACTGGTTCTTCTCAGAAGCACTCAGGTACTTGTCATGACATGATAATACTGGCTACATATGAAGGGTCACAGGAAAAGTACACTGTTAAAAGAATAATCAAATTGTGCCCTGGGATATTTCAAATGCAAATTGATACTATCTCTCTTCATTGATAGATATGAATATAAAATTTAGGGACTGACTTTGTGTTATCAACATGTGAGTAAGTTGGGTCTAGTGGGTATCTGAAGAACTTATGCAAAGAGAAAAGGGAGATACAAGATGACAAAAAAAATGCCAGATACCAATTGTTTCACGCTTGTATTCTTATCTCATAATAAGGCTGGAACCTCTTATAAGATAGTCAAATGTCCTTGATATTTAAATCTTATTTTGAGGGAATGACAAAAGCAAAAAATAATTAATTGTAAAGAACAATAAAATTTCATAATGGCAATGGTATAAGCGTTGATGAGGGATAATTGATTTGTTTTTTTCTTACATCTCTAAAGTGGTGAAATTTATAGTACAAATAAATGTCAAGTTCATTGGAGAAGAAACTTTCTTTCCAAATGGAATAAAATGATGACTTCATGAAGGAGATGGATGACTGACATAAAAGAGAAATGAACTGTAAAAGGCAAAATCCATGGGAAAATGTGAGAAAAAAATAGTTAAAATGAATAATAAAAGTCAATAACCTCAATAATAGTCAATACTAAGTTACAATTGAAGTTTATGTACCACAGAACTTATTCTTTGTCTATATTCTATCATATGTGTGTGTATGTGTGTGCCCTTCTTACCAAAAGACACAGAACTGTATTGTTTCTTCTTTTCAAATTCCATAGATATAAATGCAACCAAGTACTAAACTCATATTCTATTCTACTGTTCTTTGACTGTTCTTAACCAGTAGCACTAACATCAACACTTATATTAACTACTCTCTAGTGGTATCCTATTACCACCAGGGCATTATAATTTTTAATATTTATTTAGCTCTTAAATTATCATATATACACTAATCCATTCAAACTACTGTTTATGGTTGGAAATGATATAGTATAGTAATCTCCAATTTACAGTGTCAAGTTGTGGACTGTAAGTCTTAGTAGGACTGAGAATTCCCATGGTTGCAATGATTTTCAAACATTTCATTACTTCAACCACATCCTCTTAAGGAATTTCTGGTATTTGGACAGGTGCCCTTCAGTGCATCTTTCATAGATTCATTTCATAGACTGAAGATGAAGGAATTCAGGAGATGTGTGATGGCACTGGAGAGGATAAAGAGGATCTTGTTGAGATGGAGGCTGTTCTTCTGTATGGAACAGACATAAACAAAGATGGAGAGCCCAGAGCCCATGAAGACCACAGGGAAGTGAGAAGCATGAGTGGCAAAGGCTCTGCATTGTCCTTGCCCTGAGGGTATCTTCAGAATCGTGATGATTTAAACATAGGGGACCACTGTGAGTGAAAGGGAGCTGATGAACAGGACAAGGGAGCTGAGGAAATCCACGAGCTCAATGGCACATATGTCAGCACAGGCCAAATGGAGGGATGGCCCACTGTCACAAAAAAAGTGACCAATTTCACTGGTGCCACAATATGGCAGTGTTGCCTTAAGGATGGTGGATGGGAAGATAAGGAAAAAACAACAAACCCAGGGGAGGATGACAAGATGGATACAGAGTGAGCTGTTCATAATTGTAGGGTACTGAAGGGGATTGCAGATGGCCACATAGTGGTCATAGAACATGACCGCAAAAAGGATAAACTCAGCGCATCTAGACAGGAAGTAGAAATAAGGACTGGGTGAAGCATTCACGAAATGAGATTCTTTTCCTTTCTGATAGGAATCCTGACAGCATCTTGGGAAAACAGAAGTCGTGGTTAATATTTCACTGAAAGAGAGTTTGCTGAGGAAGAAATACATGTGTGAGTGGAGCCTGTAATCCACAAAGATCAGTGTAATGATGAGATTGATTCCAAGGACAGTCACCAAATAAACCAATAAAAAAATCAAGAATAAAATGGCCCTTAGTCCTCTGGTGATAGGTATGCCAATAAGAACAACCTCTGTCACCATGGTCCAATTCCCTCTCCATGCCAGGTAGGCAATCTCTTCTCTTAACAGAACCAAGAAAAAGAAAGAAAGAGGCATGGTACATCATTCGTTAAAACAGAAATTTCTAAAATAAGGGGAGTTGGGCAATTTTATTCCTTCTATTTCGAACAAGTTACATGATTTAAAAATATGATTGTTTAATTTTCTTATAACTTCCAGGTAAGAATATATGAAAATCAGTGTTCTCAATAATGATATGCAAAAATCAATTTACCTAACAGTTATTTTAAACCCTCACATCCTTATTTTTTCCCAAATGTAAAAAGTCAGTAAGCACAATATACTTATTTTCATACATACACACACAGAGATATACAGATATTCACACATATATATGAAGGATTTTTGGTTAAGTTGGAATGAAAGCAATAAATATATTTTTATTAATTATTAATTATGTAGTTGATAACATTTTCAAATGAACTGACTTGCATTAAATATTTCAGATAATCATTAAAACAAGGTCTCAACTAAATCTACAAGGCACAGATTGTGTGCTGCAGCTATACTTCCATTTTTCACTATTTAGAGTGAACACTACAGTGCAAAAAATGCTGGTTGCTGGAATGCAGAAATCAAATTAATTCACTTTTCATCATTTAGATACTATAAGTGGATCCCTATATAGAATTTAATCTTCACTAATGTTTCCCTTAATTCTTATTGTAGTCAAAGGAAGTTAATCTATTATGGTAAAACTTGTAAATGACAAATTAATAAATAGCTAAAGGGAACAGACATGAAATGTACTAAACTTTAAATAATTAGAGACAATCTGGAACAAATTCTAGAACAACCTCCTAGCATTTTATTGATGCCTTGGAAAGTCTCCATAAATGTGTGTAGGTGCACCAGACATTAATCTCTAGCTTAGCCAGATATGTCTGTGACACACTTCTCTACATACAAGTTAAAGCAAGAATTGTTCTCACTTTATGTAATTAAAATAATTTAGTAGAGTACACAGAGAAAACTCCAAATTTGAAGGGAACAATTGAAGCACAGCATCAGGCAACAGTCTGGCTTGCCTCTCTGGCCAGCTCTGGCACGAAGTAGGTACCGCTTCCACTAGGGTAAGGGTGGCTGGTACGGGCGCTCCGCCCTCGGCCTGGTACAGGCGTCACCGCCCTCGGCCCGCCCTTCGGCCCTCCCACCGCATGTCATCTCATGCCCCCCCTGCTTGCCAAGCCAACCGCCTAGCCTTATAAGGGCATGTAGCCCACCCGGACCAATAGGGAGCTGGGGCCAGCAACGGCCCTCCCTGCACCAGCCCAGTATATCAGTGCCTGCAGTTCCACAATAAACCAGATCTGCGCCATCAGCCAGTCTCCGTGGTCTGTCTCCTCTAGCCTGGCTGCGTCGTCCTCGCCTCCTGCGACCCCATGAAGCCCCGCAGAGGCTTCAACTGGCGCCCAACGTGGGGCATGAGCACCCGCTGCCCGTGAGCAGGTAAGGACCAATTCCTCCTCCGCTATGGGAGCCTCTTTCTCCAGCCGGCAGGCCCCGCAGTTTCAGGCGCTTGCTGGCCTACTGGCCTGCCACCAATGTAAGGTTTCAGCCAAGCAGCTCCAGACTTATTGGGATTTACTGATCCCCTTCAATCCCTGGCTTTCTACCACCAATCTATGGGACCCTGACACCTACCACATGCTAGTTGATCATGTTTCCGCTGCTATGGAACATGAAAACAAGCGCTTCCCCCCCGGCCTTATTCCCACGCTTATTGCCATCCACTCTTGCTTGCTCGGCGCCGCTCCGTCTGTCACAGCCTATAACTGCCTGGCCAGACCCCCTCGAACAGGGCAATTCCGACCCCACAGATAATGATTCTGCCTCCTTAGTTTTTCAGCTTAATAACATCCTGGAGGAGGACGAGGCCACTCCGGGTCCACCGCTGCCCTCTAAAATCCAAAATGATCTTGCCCCAAAAGGCCACCTTGCCATCGAACAAAATGGCGATTCCGCCGCCGCTGGGTGCCTCCCTAGCACTAACAAACAAGATGGCGAACTTCCTCCTTCTTCCTTGGGTAATACACGGAAGTCTCTGTACCCGGAGCTTCCTCCTTCACCATCCCCTGGAAAACAGGAAGAGGTCAACTTGAAAGAGGAACCATTACCTCACTCGCCCCCAACTGGAGCGGTTGCCTCGGGGGCGGAAATGAGGGCGGGGTTACACAACCCCTCTCTAAGCAATACCACAGCACCACCTAGCGGTAGCCCTATGTTAAACCTATCCCTCCCTAGCACCTTCTCCCCTGCTTTAAACCCAACACTCGCTTTTACTCCAAGCACCCTGCACCCGCTTACTCTTCCTCTGGTGGCCCCTCTCCCTGTGCTGCTTACCTCCCATCAAGCCATGCCCCCACCTCAACAACCCCCTCAGCTATACCCGGTCAACCTAATGCCTACGCCTCAGCGCCCCCTCCCCTGGTACCTGTACAGTCCTTCGGAGGTAAAGCGCCTGCGTGAGGCCGTCTGGGAGGATGGACTAGGCAGCCCTTATGCCCAACAACTCCTTAACAACATCTCGCTTAACTTAAACCTCCCCTATGACTGGCAAGCCATTGCCCGAGCCATCCTTACCCCCAGCCAGTTTGTTAATTGGCGAGCCCACTTTCAAGATCAGGCTGAGCAGCAGGTGAGGGCCAACCACCCCAATGGCATTACTTTTCCCCTGAATGCCTTCCTCGGCTTACCACCCTACAATGTCCCAGCAGGCTTCGCTCAGGCCACTGCCGTTTTCTGGGATCAGCTCTGGAGCATAGCTATGTGTGCTTTTGGCAATTGCTCCACTATAAAAACTGAAACCTTCACTAAGCTTGTTCAGGGCAAGGAGGAGGATTTTTCTGCCTTTGTTTCGAGAGTTCAAGAGGTGGGTGCCCGCAAAGTAACCAATGAGCAGGCCCAAGCGGCTCTTGTGCGGGAGCTCATCTTAGAGGGGGCAAACCCTGTTTGCAAGCAAGCCATTGCTTCCAAACAGGAGGGTAGCCTCCATGAGTGGATTTTGGCCTGCAAAGACCTAGACCAAACCTCTCATACCCCTGCCACCTCCTTCGCTTCTGCCCTCGCTTTGGCCATGGGACCTTGTTTCCGATGTAACCAGGAAGGGCACTTTGCCCACGACTGCCCCAACTCAAAGGGAGCCCCGCCTCCCAAAAAGCCACCGGGGCCAAACACACCTTCTACCCCATGTCCAAAGTGTAAGAGAGGCTATCATTGGGCCAGAGATTGTCAGTCACGGTCAAACATAAACGGCAAGCCTTTAAACTTCAAAGGGGGCAAGCCTCAGCCCCGCCCCCAAGAGGCACACCACCTGCCAAAACCCTAATGTGGTCCATCCCTATAACTGGGGATAAGCCTACTATGGCCCTAAGGATTAACAACCACTGGTACCATGGCACCCTAGATTCTGGGGCTGAAATTTCTTGCTTCCCTGCCTGCTACCCCAAACATTGGGAAGTACAGCGCGGACCGCCCATTCAGGGGGCCACCGGGGACTCAGTCTCTCAACGAGCGCGCTATCCCATCACATGGGAAGATGAAGAAGGTCATACAGGTACCTTCCAGCCGCTCTTCCTGTCTGCCCTCACTACTATATTATGGGGGCGAGACATTCTAGAGCAAAGTGGAGCCATCTTAACCACGGTTCCCCCCTAATAGTTTGCGCCACTGCTCAGCTTGCTCCACCCGGCCCCACCCCTCTGCAATGGGACACAGAGGAGCCTATCTGGGTTGAGCAGTGGCCCCTACTGTCCCACAAACTTACCGCCCTGTGCACCCTAGTCCAAGAACAACTTGAGGCCGGCCATATTGAGCCTTCCACTAGCCCCTATAATTCGCCTGTCTTTATTATTCACAAAAAATCCACAGGCAAATACTGGCTTTTACATGACCTCAGGGAAATTAATAAACACATTCTTCCCATGGGGTCCAGCCAACCTGGCCTTCCTCACCCTACAGCAGTCCCCCGTCGCTTTCATGTCGCTATGATCGACATCAAGGACTGTTTCTTTTCTATCCCACTGCATCCACAAGATCGACACAAGTTTGCCTTTACAGTCCCGCTCCCCAACCATCAGGGAGCCGCTTATCGGTATCAATGGAAAGTGCTCCTGCAAGGCATGAGGAATAGCCCTACCATCTGTCAAAATTTCGTCAACCTGACGGTTGCCCCTCTCCGGCACCAAGCCTATATCATCCATTATATGGACGATATCCTCCTTGCCCACGAGAACCCCCACCAGCTGCAACTCATTCTCACACAGCTCGAACTAAACCTGTCACTTATAGGCCTCCACATTAAAGAGGAGAAGGTGCAGCTTAGCCCTCCTTTTACCTTCCTCGGGTTTCGGGTTGCGCGCCATGTTGACCCATCGCCCCCCAACTGAATGTCCCCGCTCAGCTCTCATTAACTGAGTTGCAACAGCTATGCAGGAATATCAATTGGGTTAGATCAGTGCTTCCCATCACTACGGCACAGCTCAACCCTCTCTTTGAGTTGTTATAAACATCCAGCAACCCACCCGAGGCAATTACTAAGAAAATCACCATCACACCAGAGGCGCGAAAAGCCATACAGGCCGTGAGTCGTGCCCTGCAGTCCTGCGCTCTCCAGTGCTACGACCCCACTCAACCAATTTTGGCACTTATTCTCGCCACTCCAGGAACTCCCACGGGAGTTCTGTGGCAGCAGGGACCCCTGTTGTGGCTACACCCATCCAAGAGCAAGCTCCAAAAGATATGCCTGGCTATTCGCCTTCGGATCTCTCTTGCTGCAGACCTTAACACCCTCTGCCTGCATACATACCATGTTCCCCCCTCTACCATCGTCTGGCCACTCAATGCCAAGCAAACCACCCACCTCATCCAAACCAATGAGGATATGCAAGTCTTGCTTGAGGACTTTAGGGGAGAGTTCGACAATTACCTCCCCCGCCACAAATTACTGCAGGGTCTGGTCCAACTCCCCTTTGCCGACCCATTCCATCCCTTCCCCTCTTCAACACCACTGCCCCATTCTACCACCATTTTCACAGATGCCTCCAAAACCAAATATGCATTTGTAGTGTACCAACCTGGGCACCCCCATCCCCGTACGTTCACCTATACTAACCAATTCTCTGTGCAGACGGGTGAGCTACTGGCCATGTATGCTGCCCTCAGGGCCTTCCCAGCTGAGGCCGTCAATATCTTCACTGACAGCCAGTATACACTCCAAGCCTGTTGTGTTCTGGCCTTTTCCATCTTCTTCCCTAAGGACACCCCCATCGACACGACCCTGGCCTCGTTAAAGGAATTGCTCGAGCGCCGTACAGCTCCATGGTACGTGGCACACCTGAGAAGCCACTCAGACTTGCCTGGGTCCCTAACTCGGGGCAATGCCTTAGCCGACCAAGCAGTCTCCACCTATGCACTCACCGCCATAGGGAACCTTATCAATCAAGCAAAGATACTTCACTCTAAATTTCATTTTTCGGCCGCCTCTCTTAAACATCTACTGCCGGACCTTTCTATAGACACATGTAAACATTTGGTGCGTGCCTGCAAAACCTGCGCCCCTTTCCTGCCTCTAGGGCCCCTGCAGCCACAGGGGGTAAACCCCCACGGCCTTAAACCAAATTCTCGATGGCAGCTAGATGTCACCCATGTACCGTCCTTCGGATGCCTCAAATATGTGCATGTGGCCATCGACACCTTCTCTCACCTCTGCTATGCTGTCCCCCTCGCAGGAGAAACAGCCAAGCACTGCATTAAGGCCCTAAGGCAAGCCATGCTTTTCATGGGAGTTCCATGGGATCTAAAAACCGACAATGGCCCCGCGTACCGCAGCTCCTCCTTTGCTGCCTTCCTCAGTCTCTACAACATCACTCACCATTTCGGGATCCCATACAACCCCCAGGGCCAGGCCATAGTGGAACGCACCCACCGCCACTTAAAAATTCAAATACAAAAGGAGAGAGACTTGCACCCACACAGCCAACCAAGTGACATCATAACAGCTTGTCTTATTCACATGAACCTCCTCTCCTTTGATAAGAATGGTCTCTCCCCCCTTCACAAACATTGGGGCCCCTCCTACGCACCAACGGTCGCCCCAATGGTTTATTGGAGAGGCCCAGAAACACATACTTGGGAAGGGCCCAGCCCCCTTCTCACCCAGGGGAGAGGGTTCTCTTGTATCTTTCCAGAAAATGCCTCGCAGCCAATCTGGATCCCAGGCGGAAACATCAAGCCAGCCACCGCAGCAGCGACGGATGACGAGGAGGCAACGTCGCCAGCTGCGCAACCTCACCTACCAGACGACCTGCCTCGTCCTCGATGAGCCGGCCACCGAGCCCAACACTGAGCTTATCCAGCTCCTGCGCCTGTACCACCGGGCCTGAGCTGTCCACCCACCACCAAATAACACCCCCACCTCGCTTGTTCCCCTTCTCATCCTTCTTCTCTCCCTTGCCGCAACAGGAGAAGCCACTAAGCCGCGCAGCCAGTATGAGCTTTGGGCCGCTTTACAAGCCCCCCCTGGATTCCTCTTTCTGACCCACTCTAGCCCCCTCTTCCCCGCCGTCTACCACACCTCCTGCGACCTCAGCCTCCCATGCAACCCTATGTTCCAACCTTCCTCCTCCCACCTCAACATTTCTGTTTCACCCCCCCGGGACGCCATTTTCCTCTCCCTCAGTAATCAGTCGGGCTCGTCCTTCCCTGACACCCTCTACTTCTCCCTCGCAATATCTGCAAAGTTTGGTACAATCGCACCTCCGCCTCCGCACGTGCTTCCAGCATAGCCTACCGACTAGATGGCCTCTGGCCATCCACCTCCAACGTCACCCAATCCAAACAGTTTGCAGCTTATGTGCAACACCCCCCCGTCCCCAATTGCAGCCCCAAAGGCTCCCCCCATGCTGCGCCCTTAAAGTCTTTTCGCTGGTGCGACTGCACACACCCCAACCCTACCACCACAGGCCTCTTCACCCCCATGGCCTTGCTTCCTAATGAAATAAGTACCACTATCTTCGCCGACCCACTCCGGGTCACACCCGCATACTCCTTCTCTACCTTGTCCCTCTGTGGGCCCTCTTCCTGCCTCAACCTTCGACCCTTCGTCTGTCTCTCCAACTGCTCCCTCTCCAATGGCACTCTAATGGTCAACGGCTCAACGTCAACCTTCGCCAGTTGTTCCACTCAAACCATCCACACCTTTGCCTACGTTAAGCCCCCATTCGCCTTTCTCCTCTGCAGAACTCTAAGCTTCCCCTCCGCGGCCTGCTTTCTCTCCAACTTCTGGAATAACTCCTTCCCATGTGCTTTCCTAGTTCTCCAGCCACCCCTCATATGGGTCCCCATCAACGCCTCTGATTGGGTCCCTCCCCAACTCTCCCCCCGCCCCCTGTCCCCGTCAGATCTTGCACCCTGCAGGGTTCAGCGCGACTTCGGACTCTCCGCCGCCATTGCCATCGCCTTCATCGCTTCCTTAGCAGCTGCCACTACCGCCGCCATTGCCCTAACGCAAACCTCCCTCACTGCCGGAGTCGTCAACAACATCTTAGCGGCAACCCAAGCAGCCCTCGGCACTCAAATGGACATCAACCTTCACCACCACACCGTCTTAAACCTCCAGCAACAAATAGACTTGCTTGCCCTGGACGTTGATACCCTTTATTCCCTTGCCAACACCCTGTGTGATGGGCGCTACCCGTTCTCCCAGCTCTGCATCACCCCCGTCCCTGTCAACAGCTCCGCCCACCCGTCCACCCTCAGAAACCTAATACTATCTTCTTATAATGCCTCCTTCTACAACCACACCCTGGCGCTTCAGGCCTACATAGAGAGTTATTCAGACCTAGCTATTCCCCAGCTCGCCTCATCTGTCCTCGGGGAGCTGGGGCAAAAATTCGCCAGCCTGTTCATCCCTGCCAGCCTGGCATTCTATGGCATTATCGGTGCCGGGCTCTTGCTCGTCCTCCTCCTCCTCTGTTGTGTCCGTGGCGCCCTGCGGCACGCACAGCAAAAGCGACGGCTTATTGCCACTGCCTCTCTGGTTCTTAGTAAAAACGAAGGGGGAGATGAAGCACAGCATCAGGCAACAGTCTGGCTTGCCTCTCTGGCCAGCTCTGGCGCGAAGTAGGTACTGCTTCTGCTAGGGTAAGGGTGGCTGGTACGGGCGCTCCGCCCTTGGCCTGGTACAGGCGTCACCGCCCTCGGCCCGCCCTTCGGCCCTCCCACCGCATGTCATCTCATGCCCCCCCTGCTTGCCAAGCCAACCGCCTAGCCTTATAAGGGCATGTAGCCCGCCTGGACCAATAGGGAGCTGGGGCCAGCAACGGCCCTCCCTGCACCAGCCCAGTATATCAGTGCCTGCAGTTCCGCAATAAACCAGATCTGTGCCATCAGCCAATCTCCGTGGTCTGTCTCCTCTAGCCGGGCCACGTCATCCTCGCCTCCTGCGACCCCACGAAGCCTCACAGAGGCTTCAAACAATAATAGATTTGTCATTTTAAATGAAAATTTTAACAAAGGAATATGATTTTAATAGGCAAGAAAATATCAAAAGAGATCCTCAAACCAAAGACAGTAGAGGAAAATCAGTAAGAAAATTTCTGAAAAATAAAGGAAACAAAAGTAAGAACAAATAATTTCCAGAATAATGAATCACACAATTAAAAGCCAATATAGCAATACTGTTTGAAAAGCAATAACAGCTAACTATAACTTTCAGAATGAAATATAACAAAATTTTACTGTATGCAATTTTGTACGAAACATAAATATAATGTATGAAAAAGTAAAAAAAGCATTGTTGTATATGTCGGTGGACTTTAAAAAATATATAAGAAAAAAGTTGCAATTTGAATATAGATACATTAAAAATTGAGGCAAACAAAGACAAAGAGGTTAAATGTATATTATGATATAATAAATTTCAGAAGGCAAAGATGAAGTGTGTATTATTGAATATTAAATTTCAGAAGACAAATAGGTTAAGCATATATTATTGAATGATACATTTTCAGTAAACATAAAAATGTCTGTGAATTTATGAGGTAAGTGGGATTATATCATCTTTTCAAGGAAGATAAAACACAGGGAATAATAAATAATGAAATAAAATAAATTGACATTCTCCATTTTTATTGATCAATAGAGCAGAAAGTGACCAGTATTAAGGCCAACAATATTATAAATGAACTGTAGCATTTCTAATTAAATTATGGAAATATTTGAAATACTAAACATGAACATATATATCTGCCCCCTTTTTGATCATGCAATGTATAGGCAAGCATGATTTCTTGATCATACTAATCATACAATTATATAACCAGCTATGTGTGTTCACCTAGGTGCATAAACGCTAATGCAAAATCAACGAAAATGCTAAGTAGTAACTTGGGTGTTTAAGCAAGAGTGAAACTGCAGTATTGGGAGTGGGGGCTGAGTCACTTTAGACAGACCTTGGCTCCTTTCCTCTGCAGATGTAATAAATGTGAGTTTGCCTAACTTGTGTTGAAGTTTTCTTTATACCATCTCTGTTTATCCATAAAGGCCCTGCCTTGAGGCCTAACAATAACAAAAAGTTATAACCTGTTGGAGGCCACCTCAATCTGCATGTTAATGTGGTGTTAAGGGAAAGATAATCTTGATTCATTGGCAATCTTAGGCATTCATAAAATAATGAAGAAAGCAGTTACTTCTGTACTGTCAAAGTAAATTACCTGCTAATTAATGTAATCCTGGAAAACGTGTAGAAGTAAAATGTAAAGTGCTAAAATAGCTAAGTTCATTTGATGTTTATATTACATTGGAAGTATTTAGAAAGTGTATGAAAATTCAAATGGATAGACTTCAGTATTGTCAAACTCTCCTGTGCATGCACACAGATCCAAATACTCTGCATGGTCCCTCTCCTTTTGAGTTATTCACTAGGTGGTCACTCTGGCCATTAATACAATGAAAGTATCAACCACATCTCAACATGATCCTGAAGTGGGTGGACAGTACAATCCAGTTTTGGACTCCTGCAGCAGCCAACAATGGCTCAATATGACCAGATTTACAATGATATTGTCTCCAGACTGGCTCTGTTTCATAGTCCTGAAGCATGGTATGCACCAGGCCAGTGAAACACTAGGGCCTCTCTTTAGGATCACTAGTGTCGAAGCATGCTGACTGTGTGGACATACCAAGTAGAGCAATAATTACCAAAGTAATATCATTAAACCTTAAACAAACATAATTATTCCATAGGAAGACAACATGTATGGTATTGCAAACCTGGAACTTAGATCTGTTAACTGCAGCTCAAATAAGAACTTGTGCATTTATTAGTATAAAGTGCTGTACCTATATACCTGGTGAATTTAACAATATCTCTTATATCTAGATCGTATGCAGAAGGATACTGAATATGTTGAAAGTTTCAGGAAACTTAATTGATTTTCTAAACAGTTGATGAATGTGCCTGTAAGATAAAAGAATGGCTCTCTAAAGAATTGTGTTTTGGTTGACATATGCTTGTCTTATTGTTACCTATATTTTCTTTGTGAGCTTATGCCTAGGACAGTACCTCTCCCCATTCCTCTTCTAGCTGTCCTAAGCATAACCACTGCTGTAGGAACAGGAGTTGGCAATTTACACTTAAACCCAGCAGGTCTACATCAATCTCTCTAGAATTAAGCAATAGCATAAAAGAACTCAAGGAAGAATGTTATTTCCTATCAGATTTGAGAGGATGTAGCCTCTGAAATTATACTCAATATCCTGGATGTAGAAGGAAAGGAAGCAGAGTTAGGAGAGATGATAATGAATCTGAGGAGAGATTATAATAAAGCTGAGTGTAACATTTTGATAATAGACAGTGGTGATGGTGGAACAGCAGTAAGAATGTAATTACCATCACTGAAGTGTAAGTGTGAATGTGGTGGAGAAGGAAAGTTTTGGGCCATCCATGATTGTTAAAGGAAAGCTAGAGGGTAAAACAGGTGACTACATCCTATGGAGCTCTGGAGTGGCCAAGGATTGTGGTTAAGTTTACAGTTATAAGAGTGTTCTTTCAGGGTCTGTAACAAAATATGACATTCTTAAAGGTTGTTGATAATAGGGTGATATTAGGAGAAAAATTCACCAAAAATATTCTTCATTGGGATATGAATATATTCATGTTGTCATAGATATGTTTCTTTATAGATAGATAGAAACAAAATATTAAACTCCCTGTCCTCAAGAGTTCTACTATTTTCTCAAATAAAATGGCAAAAACCTTGCAATATATAGGCAGTGTTTAATAATGAAAACAGGCCAATATGCCAAACCCACAATTTTAATGCTTGTGCTTATGAAACTTAGTCCTGTAAAAATGAAACTTAGCCTAGTTATAACTAATGTGTAATAGTTACCTACTGAAAACCTCTTTGGTACTGAAACAAGGCTTCTTTCCAAGCCAAACTCAGCAAATATCTACCAAATTTCTTCTTGATGTGGACATGACTCCCATGGATAAGGCTCCCTGGCACTAAGGGATTATTGTCAAAGTGATAAACATCAATGCATTTGGAAAAAGACTGAGCAAAAGGGGAAAACATTAAATACAAAAGAATTTTTATGGCTAAGAAGTATCAAAGTGAGTCAGTAGGTTCTTCAGGAGGTTACAGTTATGAAGATCTCGGGCAGATTTCAGTAACTGTCTCAGTAAACAAAGTCCCAAATGAAAGAATTTCTGAAAGCTCTAGGAACATCTAGACACTGTAAGGAAGACAAACAGCCTCATGAAATGAATACCTTCTCAGAAGGCCCTATTTGGGAATATATGAAAATCTATTTCTGCAATATAAGATATATTCATTTATAATCCCCTTACTCATGGTTCTATTCCTTTTAAGTGAGCCTATAATTATCACTATACCCACTAAATATATGTCTGAGAGACATAAATATTTGGATTGTTCATATGCTGGTTGAAATCTGAATCTCATTAGCTTTGTAGCCAACACCTATTCTCCAGTTATTTGGAATTGCTCTGAAAGAAATAACAAAGTGATGATGGTGATGGACAATTCTCATCCCCCAAATTAAGGAGTATCTACAACTGCAAGTAAAACAGTTCCATTTCCCACATATCTAAGACCCTCTCAACCTGAAGCAGTGAGAGTAGATATCATTCCAAATTCCTCAAGGCTGCGGAATGAGCAAACATAAGGTAGTAGTGTGCCCGCAGATCAAATTAGATTTATTTTTATTGTAGTTATTATGTTGTGGTAACAGAAGAACTTGTAGTATAGATATAAAATTAGGGGTTAGCATGGTTTCAGAGGGGCTGGGAAGGGATGAATAATAAATAGTACACAACACATTTTTAAGACATTAAAATTGTATTGCATGATACTGTAATTACAGATACATGACATTATGTATTTGACAAAGTGTATAAAATCGTACAGTGCTAGTTATAACCATAATGTGAACTATATACCTTGATTAGTAGCAATGCTTCAATATTGATTCATCAATTGTAACAAATGTGCCATACTAATTAAATGTTAATAATAGTGGAAAATATGTGTGTGGGTGGGTGGGGGTTATATGGAAATCCCCTATACATTTAATTAAATTTTCTATAATCTAAAACTTCTCTAAAACAAAGTTTAATATTACAAAATGTATAAGTTTTCAGACTGCATTAGATGCAAGAAGGAATGAAGAATCCTGAAAGGATAAATATATGGGTGGCAGAAATTGTGAAATTCTCTTTAATAGAAAGACATAATAATTCCAAAATCATATGCACTTATGGTCATAGCATCTAAACATATACTACATAAAATGACATAACACAAAGGAGAATTTTAAACCATCCAAAATCATAATTGGAGATTTAAATACAATTAAAATAAACATCAGTTGAGGTATAAAGAACTTGAAGTATATAATTATCTTAATTTTTCTAATAAGTACATATGTAAATTAATGTCTCAGGGTATAGAATACACATTCTTTTCAAGTGCCTTTTGAGCACGTTTCAAAACAAATCATATACTTGCCTGAAAACCAATATATTTCACTGACTTAAAATTATAGTGCGTATGTTGTGTGAGCACAGTTAATTTAAATTGGAAATCAATGACAGCAAGGTAAGTGGTACTTTTAAGAACCATGAAACAGATTGTGCTTTCCTGACAGTATCTGACTGATAAACTCGACCATTATTGTCAAAAATGAAGGACAGATATCATAACACTTCCTAATATGCACCATGTACCAGGTACTTTTCCAAATGCTTCCAGTTCCATGTGTCACACTCTCAAGAGGCTCCTGAGGGTGGACACTGATGCTAACATGTTGACAGATAAAGAACTGAGTCACAAGAAGTGCCATGAAGTGCCATGGCCCCAGAGTTCAGAGATCACTGTGCTGGCCTTTGACCCCAGGATGGTAAATAATATTTGATTCTTTGATGTAAACATTTGAACAATTCCATATTGGCTGTTTGCCCATTAAACAAATACCATGAGTTGGCCTCAACAGTGAGAGTGAAAAATCACCCCATGTTTCAGAGGAGCATGCTGAGGAGGAGAGGAGAACCTGGTTTCCAGGCCTCTAACAGAGGCTGGGGTCTGGGCCTCTCCTCTGCTCCTTCTTCTCTAGGATCCATACGATATACACAGCTTCAGGTGTATTAATATTTCTTAATAGACAAAAGTGGTTTATGCACAATTTCTAATTAGGACCCCTTTCCTTACCAAGTGGAGCAATTATCTCCTTCACATTTTCCCTGGGCACTGGCAGTTAGTGATGCCAAGGACTGAGTCCCCAGGGGATTTCTCTAATTCATGTCCACACTTTTTTAACTAAACCTGAATGGAGGACATTGTTATAAAACAATGTTTCTTGCCACCATCTCAGTCATCTCAATTATAAATGCCCCCTCATGCTTGCCTCCACCTAAAATAGGATTGGATCATGCCAGAATTCCAGAATTTCCTATTTGTATAAGAAAAGACTATTAACTTGTTTGTGTTTAGTGTTATTAATTTTCTTCATCTTTACCTCTTCCATGAATCACCCCCAAAACTCTCCTGCACTGCTCACTTTTTCTGAGTGAGACTGTAATTAAATTAAGATACAAAACATAAATAAGGAGGATGCTCACAAAACAAGACAAATACCTTTATATTCATCATATTGAAACCTCATTCCAGCCGCACTGATAACTCTTAATGAAAGTGCAGAGTGAATGGATAACACAGCACCAGATGGAGCCAATGTGAGCAAAAGAGGTAGGGAGAGGAGCAGCTCTGCTTGTTGCCCTTGGTTTCAGTGTGCAAAATGCTTTTTAAAAATTCTGCAAACATTTAATTTTAGTGAGTTTTGTTTTACCTTAAAAACTGGAAATATTTGTGTATATTATTGCTATTTAGTTAATATTTACACCTGTTTGCCTATTTTCTTTGCTTGGCCAAGCTCTGTTTTATATATTCAGGTATTTTATATATTCAAAACAAATAAGTGAATCTCTATCATAAACATAAATTGTATACACAGTGACTTATATTGCAGGAGTAATCCTAAAGATTCCTTAATATATAGGCAATTATTACTGAATCATCCACAAAGCTTACAGTCAATTTTCTGCATATTATTATTCCAAAAATACTGAGTTAATTATAAATACATTAAATTTAAATGGAAGGATGGGTGAAAAAATACATGAATACCTATTTTAATGACCAAAATATTTCTTACAATTGTTCAGAATGGAATATACTCTTCATGTCTTTGCAGAAAAGTCATTAACTTGCTTTTTCACTTGGAGTAATGAGAACCATGGAATAGTCTGCTTACCCTAGGAAAACTTTACTGTGCACCAGTCTATTGGGAAGCAAATGATTTCAGTCATTGCCTATTCAAAAATTAGTTCAAAAGTTTTCTTTTTTCTCATGTTAATTTTAAGAGAAATTTCTATTAGCAAAGGCAGAATACTGGGTTTTTCTTCCATTTCTTTGCCTATTTAAAAATCATAGTCCTATAAGAATAAGATGGAAAATCTGTAAGTGCTGAAGGGAACACATGCTTAATTCTTCTGTCAGTGATTCATAGTTCTTATTTAGTTTTTCTTCAGCATAGCTACCATTTGAGTCCTGTCTTTGCTATATTTTGTACATATTAAATTAATGAAGTAGACATTATCGAAAATTCTGTAGATAAGGAAACCATCTTTCAAAGATGTTCAAGAGGTTCCTAGAGCTGCAATGCAAGAAAATGTCAGAATTGAGGCAGAAACATAGCTTCCCCTGAAGTCCATGAATTTTTAGCATGACTACTTTGACACATGGAATTTCAATCAAGAAACCTAAAATTGGTGATTGTGAAGTAAAGTATTCAAACTGTGGAATCCTATTCCTTTTCTATAATATGGTAGTAGTGGTCTGATAATTAAACATGTAGTAGGAAACTATCTAATTCTGTCATACCTTACTCAAGTTCTGAAATATGTTCCTGGTTTATGGGAAAACATAATATTTTATACATCACAGAAAGCATCACATTTCATGTTATTCTATTGCATAATTTTATTAAATAAATACTAACTTCCACAAATAATATCTACTTATCAAAAGCTGCAAGTAAATATACTAGCAGTCATTTTTCTTATTTTCTAGAACTCTGAAGATTGATTGTGGTGAATTTAATGACTGCCTGAATAAAAAAAATCATTCAATCTACCTGTTTCAGGCAAACTCATCATTCCCAGGAATTTTTTTATTGCAAAATATTAGCATAGATATCTGTGGTAATAAAATGGCCTTAGATAGAAATTTCAAATAGTACAAACTGAAACAAATGGTAAGCAGAAGTACAGCCATTCTCCAGTAGCTACTCCCAAAGGAATGGGTTTTAAGGATTTTTGTAACAGTTTCAGATTCATTTTGAAATGTTTTCTAATATTAAATTAGTGTGGTGGTTGTTATTGGAGATATTTCTTGGAGACCTTTTCCTACAGATTTCTATGATGCCATAAAGTCTTTCTAAGTTGTTCTAAGTCCAATAACTCACTGATTGAACTAATGTATTTTATAATAAACTGGTGAAGGTCCAAAACATTATCAAGTTCAATCAATTTTAAGTAGTGTGATATGTTTTGAAAATAGATTATTGCAACTGATATATTACCAGAAGTCAGAAAGTAATAAATTACATCATTAAATGATTCAAGGAATTTTATTTAAGAAATAAACTTAAGAATAATAAAGTGTTCATCTTACTGACTTGTCAGAATTATTAAAGATAATGATTTACAATCTGTGTAAAGGGTAAGGTGGAAAAAAGAATGAAGACTTTAAAGAAGAGGAAATGACGGATATAGCAGTAGAGCATTAAATGAGAGCAGAATAATGGAGTAGATTAGGTAAAAAAAGGTACAGAGAAGAAGGTAGAAGGAGCGAATTCTAAACTATGAACTTTGGAAGATCATAAGAAAACACAATTTAGACATCACTATTGAGAAAGGAAACTTTGTCCCCTACATCCATATATCTTTTATGAAATGTGTGACTAAAGCACTATAAAGGGGAGTCAATGTAGGTTAGAGAAGTGGTGCCAGGGGTGGAGATCCTTATAACACACTACAGAGTTGAGGAAATATAGGAAGCGAAAGATTGAAGTAACATTCATTTGGTCTTCGAGGTGGATGTTATCGGAAGAGAAGCTTACACGCTGAGAGAAGTCAGATTGCTAAGTTTCAAATAAAAATCAGAGAAGGCAAAATAAAACATTGTTTGAAAAAGGCTAATGAAAGAATATTACAGAAAAAAAAACAAGGTATTTAATTATTGGATCAGAATTTCAGAATACATATTTTGAACAGGGAAACCTAAGCATTTATTTAAATTCAAAAACGTGGAAAAGAATGAAAAAGAGGCATTTAGTGGGAAATGGCATCAGTGCAAGAGGCGAGAGAATGAAGACTAGAGTCCTAGAAATGGATTACTCTGTTCATTATAAAATAGTAGATAAGGGAGAAAAGTGAGTGAAAATGCATAGCAATATTTTATTGGTATACTTAAGTTATTAGAATAGGATATCTCAGGAAATTTAAATAGATATGAAACTATGTTGATATTTGTAAGAGCCTGGGAAACATATTTTACTGTATTAGAAGGATTAGAAAACAGCTCATAATAAATTTTCCTAAATTGCAACAGTCAGACAATATAGGGAATATGGATAGGAAATGTGGAAATATGGAATCATAGGGAAATTAGTTTGAAAGGTATTTGTTTAGCATTTAATATTCAATATGTCGGAAATCAATGGAGTGATGTTTCAGCTCTGTATCACAGTGATTTAAACATCTTAAAACACCGCTCTCCTGCCTCCAGAAGTACTTGGCAGGTTGTGAATGAATTATACAAGTAAATGGTCAGTTGGCATGAGGGGCTGGGATTGGTATAGTAGGAAACAGTGAAACTCAGGAGGCTCAGGAGAGCTGATGAAGGAAATATGCCATATCTCAAGGTTAGCTGCCCACATAAACCTTGTTTTGAATGCCTGTCCTTTCTCCTACATTTCCATGGGTTAAAATTATTTTCTTGAACTGTAATTGGACTAGTCTTGGCACTTTTAAATTGTATATATTAATTCTCAATTTTCAGGGTTATATTGAGAATTAGAGTAAGTAATATGTGAATAAGAGTGAAGAAATTTCATAGGGAATTCTAAATAAAAAATGGGGTTCATATCATTCATTTGTTTGCTTATATGATCTTGGCTAAGAAAGGAACAAATACAAGCTACAAAAGGTTTAATAAATATTTAAGGGGGAAGTTTCTTGTTAAATCCAGTGTCAAAATAAAAAGTACATGTTAACAGACGCAAGGCAGAGACATATGTAGCTAATAAGAATGTAGTCATCAGAGATGGCAATTCTTAAGAGAATTTCAAAGTGAAATCAGTATCAAACTTTGCATTTGAGGAAGTGGAGAAAAAAACAAATTTCCACCTTGTGGGCAAGTAATGGATTACAACCACATGTAAAATTTGGAGGGGCTCTCATTCAACAGTAACTGCCTATACTTATCCAGATTGTGATTGATGATCAGTTAATGATAACATTCAGTGTTATCACTTAGAGAATACTTCTAATGAGTTGATAAATATAGACCTTACCTACATTAACTCAATCTTCCACTATACCAATTGTTTTGCAAGTAGGTACTATGTAATGAAAATTAACCAAATGCTACATGCTCATAAACAATATTTTTGTACTTTTTTATTGCAGTATATATACAACTCAAAATTTTCCATATTAATCATTTTATATTAGTTACAATCATTTGATATTATTTAAAATCAAAATACTGTACCACCATCATCAAAATCTCAACATTTTCATCACTTAAAAGAGGATTTCTGCTCTCATTAAGCAATACATTTTTCTCCCACCCTATCCCATACTTGTTGTAAGCTGTAATCTACTGTCTGTCTCTATGAAATTTGTTTCTCCCCTGGAAGTAAGATATAGAAGCAACAAGAATAAGGAGTTTAAAGCAACACTATGTTAATATATTCAGGTTAATTTTTTTCTCTCACATTGATTCTCCATTATTTCTTGATGTCCAAAGCACAGTCCTCAAAGATGCCCAATTCTACCACTGTAACAGAATTCCTGCTTACAAGATTTTCTGAAGTTTGGGAGTACAGAGTCTTGCACAGCATGCTATTCCTTCTGATCTACTTGGCAACCCTGATGGGCAACTTTCTCATTGTCACAGTAACCACCCTGGATAAGAAACTTCACATCCCCATGTTCTTTTTCCTTAGAAATCTTTCTGCGCATTTCTGTGACAATACCCAAGGCATGCGTCATCTTCCTGCTTGAGAACACAGCAATCTCCATGGCAGGATGTGCAACTCAGATCTTCTTTCTGTTTTGGTTTGCTTATATAGAGCTGCTAATGCTCACCATCATGGCCTGGGACCGCTATGTGGCCATCTGCCAGCCCCTCCACTACTCTGTGATCATGAACCCTTGGCTCTGTGTCCAGATGACACTGGCAGCCCTACTCTGTGGTGTGTTCTCTGCAGGATTCCTCACTGGAAACACCTTTCGGCTGCCCTTCTGTCAGTCCAATGTGGTCCATCAGTTCTTCTGTGACATGCATTTTCTACTGAAGCTCTCCTGCTCTGACATCTTAAGCAACGAAATTTCTATTTTTATCTTTGCAGTTGTTATTGATGGTGGCTGTTTTGCTTTCATCACCATGTCTTATATTCGCATATTTTCTACTGTGCTTAAGTTTCCAACCAGAGGAGAGCAAGGAAAGGCCTTTTCCACCTGTGTGCCTCATATTCTTGTGGTGACCGTATTTCTCAGCTCAGCTGCTGCTGTGTATATGAAGCCAACCTCCAGCTCACCCGCCTCACCCACAATTCAGGACATGATCACATCTGTGTTCTAGTCTATAGTCCCTCCTTTCTTGAACCCAATTATCTACAGTCTTAGAAACAAGCAGATAAAAGAGGCTGTAAGGAAAATGATGAGCAGAAAGCTGTGTTTGGGAAAGCCTTAGGATAATTATTTCAAGATAATCCCATGTTGATGAGGTTATTTGCAAAATGCAAAATTAACTTTATTGCCTATTTTCAATTGTTGAGAACTTAAGTGAATTCTAAGGAATAGTCATTTTACTGAAACTGCATAGAAACAAAACAAACATACTTTTTTTGAGTTTACCTTCCAAAATTTGCCAATACACTGATGCCTGAAACATCAGTGCTTAAGGCTATTTTCTAAAACTTACATGCTAAAAGATTTCTTTCTAATTATCTCTTTTAAATCTGTAGAATACTAGAAAGAAATGTTATATATTAATGCTGCCAGCTATATGCAACTATAAAACAGATAATAATGTATTTATTCATAAATTTAAAATATCCTTAGAATGTAAATAATATAAAACAGAAGGAATTGATAAAGATATGGTTGGTAAGCTAGATTAATGATACTCCATTCTGTTTTTCATATTGCAGAAAAATAGATTTTCAATAACTACATTTTGCTCAAGCCAATAAATATTGACAAACAATTTTTCAGTGGCACATTTAGAAAATTTATGATTAAGATTATTTATTAGTAGGTATTCAACTTCTTTTGACAAGAATACATAAAATTAAATTATTTCCATTTCAATTTTTAAAATTCCGTTACATTGTTACACTATATTAAAAAATAATATGATAGACAGAAGGTTATCGGTAGAATTTCCTACAGGTTTTTCATATATAAGGACCCATCATTCCTACAATAATGCCTGGTGTATGCACAGCAATCTTTGTGGGTGAAAAAATAATTAGCCATTATGACAGTATGAAATTATTTTATGAACACCAAAAAAAAATAATGTTTATAAACTAATCTATTCCTTTGGGTGTGGTACCCTTTGATTGCATTAATTCAACTGAGGGGACTTTGATTAAATTACTAATAATATTGCTCTAGGGCTTTTGATCAAACTAAGTCAGTGAGGTTAAATGCAGGTTGAGCTCCCACTCCCTTGCTGGCTCTGATATAAATGGACTCACAGAAACAGTGGACAAAAGGGAGCTGGCATATTTGATTCTGCAATGTGAGAGAGGATTGCTTAAACACAAAGGCCCCAAGAGGCTGGGCCCATGGAGTAGTAGAGAGAAGACCAGTCCTGGTATATACCCGATAGCTTGTAGCTGAAGTGGGGATGAACAGAAAAGTCAAAACCAATATAGGAGGACTGGAAAAGGATAAGCCCTATGCCTGACTGCTCACAGCTGAGCTCCAAGAGATGGTAGATTCTGAAAGGGAAGGCAGAGACCTCTCAGAGATTGGCAGTCATCTTGCTTTACCATGTTTTAACAACTCCAGGACCAACAGTGGCTGGCTTTGGTGAAAAAGCCCCCTTTATGGTGCCTTGAGTTGGTCTTAGCATGGCCTTGGAACCAAAGATTTACGTGATTTTATGAAGTGAATACACTTCATAAAAGCCAATCCACTTCTGGTACATTGCATTGGCAGTTCTTTGGCAAACCAAAAAAGCTATAGTGAATCAATATATCCAAAACATAGCAACATTTCATATTACAGTATTTAATATCTTGGTCCCTGAATTGGGAATACTTTTACACTAATTAAAAGCAGGAATAACACTACTTTTAATTCTAAGATTGTTATTATTACAGTCTGATGATGTGAATAATTGATGAAATACAATGTTTTCAAACTATTTTGTGTGAAATTTTTTATTGCAGTACACTTGCTGTAAAATAGTACTATACCCCAAATATATGGCTATGCATTTATATATTATCTATATTTGTAATTGTATTAATGCCTTGTGTAGCTAGTAATGTGTGAACATTAATACAGTTTAAAATAATTGCAGTGAAATAAATCTAAATATAGATCTTATATATTTCCCATAAAAGCAATTTATACCGTAAACAACTTATTCACTGGTTTTGCCCAATCTAATTTGGAGGCCAAGTCCTTAATGCAAATATATGCATTTACCTTTTACGTTTACAATTTAAAATATTAATTTGAAAAATTCCTTGAATAAGATGGCATGAAAATTTTATACATATAATGACATAGCATGACAATATATGAAGCAAAATTAAGAGGAAAAAATGGACTAATATAAAAAGGGTGCTGTATTCAAACAGTTTAATAGGTGGTGCACAAAAACAGATAAAACCATCAGATAAAAATAAAGATACTTATCATATTTCAACAATACAAGTTACCAAGTTGGCCCAGTTGATATTTGTAGCAGTATACCACAAAATTTCAAACTGTATTATTATCAAAAGCACATTGAACATTTAACAAATGACCATATATTGGGTTACAAGTTCACGATATCTGAAATATAGAACCCATAGAGAATATGATCTTTGACCTCAGACGTTAATAGCAAGAGGGAAGGTCCAAAATCTCTTATTATAATTGTTCGGATGTCTAGTTCTCCTTTTTGTTCTATTAGTTTGCTTCACTTATTTTGAGGTTGTGTTATTTGATGGAGAAATGTTTCATATTTTGATGTTATCTTGTTAATATCATGTTAACTACTGTGGAATTAACGCCTTTAACTTAAGAGAACCTATGCCCTGAAGTCAAATTTATGTTAGTGCTAACTTGTACATTTTTATTAATGTTTTATATATTTAACATACTTGTTTCTTTATGTTTACCGTGCATTTTTTAAGGCAAGATAAATTTGGGTTGGGCACATAATCTTATGAGAAAATCTCTTCCTTTTCAATTGTGGTGTTTGACTATTTAATAAATTATAATTATAGATATATTTAGGTTTAATTGTATCACATTGCTACTTGCTTGGCCCCATTTGTTCCTTGTTCTGTATTTCCCCTGCTAGGTCTTCATTTTATTATCAATTTTATTAATACATATTAATAAAGCATACAATTAATCCAAAGTATGCAATCAATGGTATTTGGTCTAATCACATAGTTGTTTATTCATCACTTCAATCATTATTAAAGTATTTTCATTATTTCAATAATAATAAAAAAAAGAAAACAAGAAAATTCCTCACCTCTCAATCTTTCTGTTTCCCCTGCTGTACATAACTGCTATCTCTCGCTATTCTTACACAATTATTTATTTGTTTATTAAGCAGTTTTATTGAGATATATTCATAAACTATATGATCTATCCAAAGTGTATAAACAATGGCTTTTAGTATAATCACAATGTTGTACAGTCATCATCTCAGAAATTTTAGAAAAATTTTCACTACTCCAAAAAGAAAGACTCTACACCCTTTATCATTCCACTATCATTCTACTATCATTCCACTATCATTCCACATAGCCACTAATTTAATTTCCTCTTTATGAATTGATTTATAATTACATTTTATATAAAAAGAAACATGCAATTTGGAGTACTCTGTGTCTAGTCTCCTTCACTTAGTATAATGGAGTTTTTTTGTCTGATAATAGGCTTTCATTTTTTATTGATGAATTGCATCTCCTTTGTTGGCGTGCTAGCTATAATTCTTTATCAAATGTTGGTGTCACTTTACTATAAGTATGCATGTATAACACACCATAGATTGACTTCATTTGATATATACAACTTGAGCTTTAGTATAAGAATCTTCCAATACTATACTTTGGATAGTAATATATCCATTATCCACTTAAATAATAGGTGTGTTAAAAACCACAAATTATATAAGGTTATATAAAGTTATATTTCTGTGCCAACAGTTGCTTAAATGTACAAAGATTTTAATAATTTGGAAACAACTTTATATAATTGTCCATCTAGTTATCATTTCTGATGCCTTCCAGTCCTTTATAGAGATAAATATTTTCAGCACACATATCCTTCTCCACCAAGGACTCCTTCAACATTTCTTGAAGTGTGGATATGGATATAGTGATGAGTTCTTTTAAGTCAGTGCAGGAAGAGCAGGGGCAGTGGCCCCGGGGCAGAGAGAGCTGTCTGAAGCTACACTGTACCAGGACTTGCCCACTTTCCGCCTCCTCCCCTGATCCTTTTCCCCTCCCAAAGCCCCTCAGCCAGGCTGTGGCTAGTGGCTCATCAGGGGTAAGGAGCTCACCAAGACCCATGTGTTTGGATGTAATTTAGCGAACAGAGTGGAGAGTGTCATCTGTCCCAAGGTGAACATGACACTCCTAACATCAGGACATCTCTTCCTGGAAGTAGTTCCGATCTATCACGGAAAGCCAAATTCTCCCTGCAGATTGTAATGAGGCATTCACTAAGATAAAACTGACTTTTCAGCCAGATGATGTCCACCTGCCTGAGGCAAATCAGGAAGCAGCTTATAATGCCATTCCCTTACCTGAAGAATTTCATGACTTTGATCAACCATTGCCTCACTTAGATGACATCAATGTGGCCCAGCTGTTCAGCCTAAACCAGAGTAGAGTAGAAGAGAGAGCCATGAGAGAAGAAGTAGGGAGCATCAATATCCTACAACAATGATTTGGCAACTTTGGAATGGATGGCCATGAGATAATGAGAGAAGGCAGTGCTTTTGAGGATGACAATTAGAAGGGGGAGATTTTCTAACCTCTTACTTGACCCTGAGCAGACCACTAGCAATCAAAATGAGAAATAACCATCCAGAATATGAAGACCAAAATAAGATTTAAGAGGAGGAAATGATGATGGTATATTAGATGGCAAACTTATTAGTAATAATGATTGTCTTATCTTTGACCATCCCCCTGCTCTCTCTGAGGGAGGGGTGATGTTGCCAGAAGAGCCTGCACATGACGATATGGATGAAGATGATAATATCAATGGGACGGGTTGATTAGTCCTGATTCCATGGATCCTGTTGATCAATGCCATCTATGACTGATCAGACAACACTTGTTCCAAATGAAGAAGCATTTGCTCTGGAAGCTATTGATAATTCTGTCAAGAGGAAGAAGAATTATTATTGGCAGTGTCAAAGAATTGGATAGCAAGACAATTAGAGCCCAACTTAGTGATTATTCTGATATAATTATTACTTTGGATCTGACTCCACCCATCAAGAAACTGATGATGTGGCAAGAGACTGCAGGAGTGGAAACACTTCTCTTTACCTGCTCAGTCTTTGCAGAATAATAGACTACTCAAGATCTCTAGTTGTTGCCTTACATTGCCTGTACCAGAAGACCTTAGAAAAAGGAGTTAAGGAGAAGAAGTTGATAATTTAGATGAGTTCCGTAAAGAATTTTAAAATCCAGAAGTTTCCAGGGAGGAACAGCCACAGCAACATTAGCAACATGATGCTATGATGAGCCTATTTTGGAAGAACTGAGCTGTCTCCAGGAGTCAGTAATGGAAACCAGCAGAGCAAACAGGGATGAGGCAACCATGCCCCCCCACCACCTAAGGGAGTTAAGTAAAGCCTGGACAAGTTGACCCAGGGCCTTGATGCCTTCTCAGATGGTTGAGCAGATGGAAAGACCCAATGTTGAGCTCCTTCCAGAAATCCTCCAAAAATCTGTGAGTTAATACCAGGGCTAGAACTTCTGCCAGAAAAGGAGAAAGAAAAAGAGAAAGAGAAAGAGAAAGAAGATAATGAAGTTGCCTCTGGGGGTGATCAGGATCTAGAAGAGAAAAGATGAAACAAAAAAACTCAGCCAAAACTTCTTGGTCTTCAGTGAGCTCTTGCTAAAGCTGGAGCTGAATATCAATTTGCTTGAGTTGTGTTGAAACACAAATGGAAAAAAAGTTGCAGCAAAGTTCTACAACTTCTGGGTTCTTAAATAGCAGCAAACTATAGAGCTGACACAGGAAGAAACATACAGTGACACCATTGCCACACCTGGATCAAGATTCCATATTATTTGAGCAGCACGGAACATTATAACTAGTGTTAATTTCACTAGTGTATACAAATTTCCCCCATATGCAGGTCACACACACAAAAACCTTCTGCAAAATTTAGATTTTTGTCTATACAATGTCTCTGCCTTTTTCTTTCATCCCCCCTCCCCAGTATTTTAAATTTAGCATTTGCATCCTAAGGGAAGCTGCTTATTTGGTTTGTGTTTGTGTTCTGATGGAGAAAGCAAGTAACTCAAGGACCCAGAAGATTATTTTAACAGTTCATACAGAAAAGATATGTGTAATTTTGGTGCATGTAATAACGTTGAGTAAAGTTTAGCAATTGAAATTCATGATTTTTATCTTAGTTCTCCATTACTGCTTTGAAAAGGTAAACCTGTTTTAGAAAATGTCTGACAATTTCATTTAAAAATAAAAATGAGACTTTAACAGGAAGATATTTTTTTTTTTCCTATCTGTGACCAAGCAATCATGTTAACCATTTCCCTTAGGAGATTACCTGAAACAGCAGACTTCATGTATCATTTTGGAGTATGTTTTAAACGTGCTAGTTCCATAATAAGCAGGGGTTTATGTGAAAATATGCTGTAATCGATCCTTTAAGCTACAAAAAGATAAGTCTTACTTGGTTTAAAATATTCTATTTTGCAGATCATTCCATTTAAGGCTTCATGATGAGCCTTGCTATCTTGAATTCCGTTGCTGTAGTGAGGCTCCAACATGAGCAGAGAGACTTTTTAAGAGTAGAATGACTATAAATTGAGTTTGTAACTTTCCAGAAGCTATGAATCAACGTTTTGAAAATACTTTAGGATATATTTGTTTGTATATTCAGATCATAAAACTAGAAAATACCATGCCTTTTTTTTCCTGCAAATAATTAAACTGTATTTGAACCTTAAATATCTGTGGAGTGGAACGTTATTGTAGGATCTAGAAAGGAGCAGAATGAAGGCGCGGGGCTCGGTGTCTGTGAAGCCCCCGCAATCACTGTTGCTCGAGGTGCCCGCGCAGCAGCTGCAGCGCGCCCTGGACTGCGCCCCGCGGCTTGGCGCTGTGGGCCTGGAGCTGGAGCTGGAGCCGCGTGGGTGCGGGGCAGGGGGGAGGCGGGATGTGCGGGGCGGGGGAGAGGAGAGGCGCGGGACCCGGGCGTCCCTTCTCGGTGCGCGGCCTGGTGCGGGTAACCGCAGGACGGGGCCCGGGGCTCTCAGAGGTTGCCGAAGCTGGAATCAAGCCCGGGGTTGCTCCTCGGTGCCCGCCAGAGGGCCCGGCCGGGCTGCCCACCCCGGGCCTTGCCCTCGCCGTCCCTGCTCTCCAGTCCTCTTCCTTCCTTGCCGAGCCCCTGCCAAACCCTATCCCAAGTTACTGGAGGAGACTTTTTAAGCAAGATATGGGAATGTATATAGAAACTTTTCTTCATCCCTAGCGACTCAACTCGGAAACCTCTTCCTGAGGGAAGCGCTCCCTAAGCCCTGGGAAGGGGGACCTTCCTGCAGGCTCCTTCAGGGAACTGCCTTAGGCTGTAGCTCACCCTTTGCCTCTGGTACCCCAGCTGTGCTCACGTGAGCCCGCATGAGCCTTACCTGGATGGCAGAGCTCCCCATGCAGGACGTCTGAGTCTGTAGGGATGGGTGGGGCGATGAATTTGCATTTCTAGGAGCTCCCAGGTATCTCTGATGCTGTTGGTGCAGAGGTCACACTTGGAAAAGCCCTGGCAGACTGAACCCCAGGAGGACAGTTATCTCCCCAGCACCTGGCCCATTGTCCGGCACATAAACGATCCGAGGAACCCGCTTTTTTTTTTTTTTTTTAATGACAGGCACTGAACCCCATCTCATATCAATGTTCATTAACAGTACAGCGCCCCAGTGTGGGAGGCACTGGGCTGCAGCAGAGACCAGATAGACTTGTCCTGAGGTGGGGTGTGAGTGGGGACACAGATAAATTTCCCAGTCAGTCAGTGATCGCAGTGGAGCCATAAGGAAGTGCAGAATGCTGCAAGTGACACTGGCTTGACCTGGGAGGCGAGTGTGAAGTTTAAGCTAAAGAGACCCAGAGGATGCGTGGGCCTTCCCTCTCCACTCCCTCCCCTGTGAGGGCCCTTCCACCCTGAGAGTCTTGGATTCCAAGTGGAAGCTGTTAGGTTTGACCTGGACTGCTTTGGAGTCAAACATATCTAGGTTGAATTCCTGGCTCCTCCCGTGCCCAGCTGAATTGCCTAGGACACTTTCCTTGGCTAATATTCTATTAATTTTTATCTGTTCTGTGGACTCAATAGGAAAACACGTGGCAGTCATGAGTGTGATTCAGGCGTGCAAACCCGAGCCGTGCCTACAGACTGTGAAGATGACAGACCTTTCCGAAAATCCCATCCATAAGCACACGTGGGAACTGCAAGTGGAAGACTTACACAGGAATATTCCTTAGATGATGCTGGAACATCAGGACAACTGTAATTCTGAAGCTGCTGAGCTTCTAATACCACGTGGGTTTCATGAACATCGTACAATGTGTATTTTGTAAAAGTTTCTCAGACAGGTTTGGTTCATCAAGGCATCTGGAAGTAGGATTTTTTTTTTTAATACCAGGACATTTCAGCAACCTCAGCCTCCACTGTTGCCCCTTGTTTTGAATATGCTTGCTGACAAAAAGAAGATGTTTTATTTTTTCTTTTGGGTTTGTTAATATTCTCCCTCCCTCTCTCCCTCCTTCTCTCCCTCCCTCACTCCCTCCCTTTCTTTCTCTCCCTCCCTCCCTAGCACATACATTTCATGTTACATTTTCCAAATTTTCCAAGTGTTGATAATTTTTTCCATTACTGTTGTGACCTTGCTTTGTTTTTGCATACGTTTTTACATGCCATTAAAAAAAAAAAAGATCTAATGGCAACAGGGTATAAATGCAGGACAGAGCAAATAAGCAAAATGCTATATAAAAAATGACTTTCAGTCCCTTTGGGGAAAAAAATTTGATCCTTAACTGTTTATAGAAAAACAAATAAAACCTAAGAAAACATCATGCCTTTTAAAAAGACACACTGATGGGAAATCATATGCCTAGATGATTTAACTTTTAAGCAGATGATGCTGTGAAAACTAATGACTTCCGATATTTACTACAAGTTTTAGCACTGATCTCTTTTTTCAGTGTAGCTCATTTCTGCATTTGGAATTATAAAAGCTTTGCAACAAAAATCCTCTCTGGTCTCTGGTTTCCTATAATTTAAGTGAGGAAACAGACACAGACACACATAAACATCCAAATAATGGCTTTGTTAACACACCTGATAGCTCAGAAATTATGTGACTATCATTATCAAAAGTCTTAATTTTTAGGGCAAAATCACACTGAGTATACTACCGTTTAAGTGTTGGTACTTCTTTTGGGACACTAATTGCTTTTGAAACTCAGACTTCAGTGTATACCCAATACATTTTAAATTATGCAAAATATACTAAATTTGCAAACTCTTAATTACTGTTTTAATGATTGAATTTCTTGAGAATTGTAATTATATGAAATTGCTATTGCAAATCTATTTTCGATATAAAATGCCTGTAAACCATGGATTTTCCAGCTTTGTACAAAGACATTGTAGATAATTGAAAGTTTGATTATAGAAAGGTCATTAATTTCTTGTTACATTTAGTCTGATTTTTGTTGCTTATCAGGTTTAATACTGTTCTTGAAAATAGTTGATGCTAAGTTATGTTTAACTTTTCTAATAAAAGGTATAAGCTGTAAGGAAGGAATTATTTCAGCTTTCATATATATCTGCAGAAATTTTTATTTGATCTTCATTTCTTAGTGTTAAATTATATTGTATATAATTCTTATAAAAAATAATTGTAGAAGTTTCAGGGTTACAGAAAAATCCTGTAAAAAATAGTTTCCATTATCCCCCTTATGGCACTTTGCATTAGTATGGGAATTTTGTTACAAATGATGTAAAAACATTAAAATTGTACTATTACGTATGGTCCATAGTTTATATTAGGTATATATTTTTTAATGCACCACCCTATTATTAACACCCTGCTATATTTATTATAGCTAATGAAAGAACATTTGCATACTTGCTTTGTGAACTATAGTACATTGTTTATAACAGGATTTGTTGTGTTTTCAAGCCTATGTTTTATCTATTAATTTCAGATTTTTATTTTTGTAACACATACACAACCTAAATGTTCATTTTTAAACACATTCGTATATGTATAAGTCAGTATTGCTAAGTGTACTCATAGTATTATGTTATCTTCATCACTATCCATTTCCAAAGCTTTACAACTAAGCCAAACAGAAATTCTATACAAATTAAACATTAACTCCAATTATCCACCCCCAACATGGCCCTTGGTAGGCTATGTTCTAGATTTGAACTCAATGAGCTTGCTAATTCTAATATATTGTATCAGTGAGATTATACAATAGTTTCCCTACTACATCTGGCCTACATCATTCAGAATAATAATGTCTTCAAGGTTCATCCATGTTATCACATGATTGGGACTTCATTCCTTCTTATAGCTAATAATATTTCATTTCCTGTATATACCATATTTTAAAAATTCATTCATTGGTTGATAGGCACATGTGTTGCATCCATCTTTGGGCAATTGTGAATAATGCCACTGTGAAGATCAGTGAGAAAATGTCTGTTTGAGATCCTGTTTTCTATTACTATGGGTATATACTTTGTAGAAGAATTGCTGGATCATATGATAATTCTATACTTAGATACTTAGATAACTGAAGACCTGCCAAAATGTCTTCCAATGTTGCTGCACTATTTCACATTCCCACTAGTAATGAATAAGTGTTCTTGTTTCTCCACATTCTCCCCGGCACTTAATATTTTCTGTCTTTTAGTAGTATACATTCTACTGGGAATGAAAGTATCTTGTGGTTTTGATTTAAATTTCCCTAATAGCTAGTTATATTGAGAATATTTACATGAGCTTTATAGCCATTTTTATAACCTCTTTGCAATAATGTCTATTCAAGACTTTTGCACATTTTTAAATTGTGTTCTGTGACTTTTTCTGTTGAATTTTAAGATTTCTTTATATATTCTTGATGTTAAACCTTTATCAAATATGGATTTTCCATATATTTTTTCCCATTTAGTAGTCCTGGCTAACACAAGATTTGAATGTATTTCCTTACATTATATTCTAGGAGTTTTGTAGGTCTTTTTCTTATATTTAGGTCTTTAATGTACTTTGAGTTGTTTTGGTATATGCTATTAGATGGGTGTCTTCCTTCACTCTTTGCATTTGGATGTTGAATTCTCACAGCATTATTGTTGAATAGACTACTCTTTCTCAATTGAGTGATCATGGGAGCCTTATCAAAAATCAATTTGCTATATATCCAGAAGAATTGAGAGCAATGACACAAATAGATATCTGCACACCAATGTTCATAGCAGCATTATTCACGATAGCCAAAAGTTGGAAACAACCTAGGTGCCCATCAACTGATGAATGGATAAACAAATTGTGGAGTATACACATGAAGGAATATTATGCAGCAATAAGAAGAAATGAAGTCATGTAACATATGACAACATGGATGAACCTGGAAGACATTATGTTGAGAGAAGCAAGCCAGACACAAAAGGATAAATATTATATAACTGTCCTATTATAAACTAAATATATTATGTGAAATATAAATATACTATATGAAATGTGAATATGGTAGAATTGCATATGTAACACCATTTTTCTTTGAAGCTGAACAAATGTAAGTTAATCATACAAAATGTTAATATCAGATTAAAAAAACACATTATATTAAATGGAGACCAGATACAGAGTACTACAAATTGTATGATTCCATTTATATAAAATATAAATATAAATCAAATTATAAAGATGAAAGGAAATTAGTGGTTATATATAGGTCTGTGGAAGGAATGCCAAGGTGTATGGAGTCTTGCTTTTTGGAGTAATAAAATTGTTCTAAATTTTTGAGATGATGAATATAAAACATTGTAATTGTACTAAAAGCCATTGAAATATACACTTTTTATAGAATTGCCAGGAAGAGTAACTATATACTGTGGGGGAAACAGAGAGAGATTGAGAGGTAAGGAATGTTCTTGTTTGTCTGTTTTTGGTTATTATTATTGAAATAATGAAAATGCTCTAATGATTGAACTGATGAACACACAACTATGTGATTACAGCAAATACCATTGTTTATACACTTTGGATAAATTGTATGTTTATTAATATGTATCAATAAAATAGATTTGTTAAAAAATCAATTTGAAATATGTGTGAGCATCTATTTCTGAATTCTTAATTTGATTCCATTGGTCTATACATCTATCCTTGTGCCAGTACCATGCTGTTTTCAACATTGTAGTTTTATAATAAGCTTTAAATTCAGGAAGTTTGAGTACTACAACTTTGTTATTCTTTTTTTTTAATCAGAAATAAGTTATTTTTATTATAAAAGACCAAATCCTTTTTAATATTTTTATAGACTTTTACAGTTAATAAGTCATTTTCCTTTTTTGTCTTTATTTATTTTTTTAATATTACATTCAAAAAATATGAGGTCCCCATATTTTGACTATTCATGACCCTTTACAATTCCAATAAATTTGATAATTACCTTTTCCATATGCAAAGTAGACTTTGAGTGGCTTTTGTAAATGAAAGTTTTTTCTTCATTTTCTCCTCAGACTGCTCATTACTAATGTATAGAAACACTACTGATTTTTGCATGTTGAGCATTTACTCCACCACTTTTCTGAATTTATTAGCACTGATAATTTTATTGTAGATTTTAGGACTTCCTATATGTAGGATCACATCATCAGCAAATAGTGAAAGTTTTATTTATTCCTTTCCAATTTGGATGATTTTATTTATTTTTCTTGCCTAAATTCTCTGGCTAGAATGTCCAGTACATTGTTGAATAATAGTGTTAAATTTTTCCAAAGAGTAAAAACAATTGACCAAAAAATGCACTTGAAATGCACAGCGGCACTAGGTGTTAGGGAAATGCAGTTCAAAACTGAAATGATATACCATTTCACACTTTCTAGAATGGCCATGATTTTTAAAAAAGTGAAAACTACAAGTACTGGAGAGGATATGAAACCCAGGAACATTTCTTCACTGTTGATGGGAATGTAGAATGCTGTAACCTCTGTGGAAGACAGTTTGGTGGTTCCTCAGGAGCCCGAAATAAAATTGCTGTACGATCCAGCAATCCTGTTTCTAGGAATATATTCAGAAGATCTGAAAGCAAGGTAGTAAAGGGACATTTGCATACCAATGTTCAGAGCAACATTATTCATAATTGCTGAAATATGGAAACAACCCAAGTGTCATCAATAAATGGATGGCTATAGAAAAGGTGCCATGTAAATATAACAGGATACTATTCATCTGTAAGAAGAAATGAAATTGAGATGCATATGACAACATGGATCAGTCTTGAAGACATAATGTTGAGTGAAATAAGCCAGGCACAAAAGACAAATACTGTATGTTCTCACTGTAGGAACTAAATATGATGCCTAAACTCACGGAGGTAAACTCTAGAGTATAGGTTACTAGGAAATAGAATGCAGTTTGAGAGAGGGAGCTGATGCTTAAATATGTAGAACTTTTACTAAGGTTTATTATAAAAGTGTGGAAATGTAAAGTGTGGAAATTATGGTAACACCTTATAGTGAGTATAACTAACACAGCTGTTCATAAATGTGATTGTGACTGAAAAGGGAAGTCTGTGATATAAATGTCAATTGAAAGGAAGCTAGAGCATAATCTAGGGGATGTAAAACATATTGATTGCATTAGTGGTTGAAGATTGTGGTTAACAGTATAAATATAGTTAGTTCACAGTTTGTAACAAATGTTTCACAACAATACAAAATGGTGTTGGAGGGGTGGTACATGAGACCCTACTTGATGATATGACTGTTTGTTTTGCAAGTTCACAATTATACTATACACTTATATTTTTTATATGTGCTTGTATGTATGATCTACTTAATAAATTTTTATAAAAACAAAAAAGATATTATACAGCTCGCTAATAAAAAGACAAAAAACCCAATGAAAAAATGGACAAAAGACTTGAATAGACATTTTTCCAAAGAGAAAATACAGTCAAAAAGCACATGAAAAAATGGTGCACATCATTAGCTATAATGAAAATATACATCAAAAGTACAATAAAATACTATTTCACAACTTATGCAATGGCCATTATTTTAGTCCTTTCGTGGCCCACTGGGTGGACTGGGGGAGAATGTGGACTACAATGTGGACCACTGTCCATGTGGTACAGTGGTGCTCCAGAATGTATTTGCCAGGTGCATTGGATGTGAGAGGGGTGGGGTGGGGTGGGTGGGATGGGGAATATATGGGGACCTCATATTTTTTATATTTTTTAATGGCAGAATGTATTTGCCAGGTGCAGTGGATGTGCCACAGTGATGGAAGAGGTTGTTGATGTGGGAGAGGTGGGGTGGGTGGGATGGGGGATATATGGGGACCTCATATTTTTTAATGTAACATTTAAAAGAAAATAAAGAAGGAAAAAAATAAAGTAATTTGTAGCATAATGTATAACAAGATTTCACAGAACCTATAAAATCTTTCCTCATGAAGTAGCCATGGAGTTGGCTTGGCAATCGGCCAGCAGTGTCTGCATGGTCATATGGGAAGAACAGAGAGCAAATAATGGATTTGGCTTGCACATGTTGGATTGGAGCGACCGTGGAACATCCAGGTGGGAAGGATGTGTTGGAGAGTGTAAGCTCGGAGCTAGAATAGACAATAGAAAAACCATAGCGGAGAACGTGTAAAATCAAATAGATGGCTACGGGTCAATACAAGGGGGATGGGATTTTTTCTTTTGGACTAAGGAAAGCATTGAACAATTTACTTGGTTGATGACTGTGCATCTCTGTGATGAAAATGAGAGCCACTGAGTTCACACTTTGGATGGAAGGTACAAGGCACGGGGCTGTGTAACACAACCAAACACATGGTAGAAGATAAACTGTGGTCAACAATACAAACAGGAGAGTGTTCTCCCATGAACTGTAACAGATGTACAACTCTAATACATGGTGTTAATAATAGGGGGTGTGTGGAGAAAATACACCAAATGTAAAATATGGACCATAGTTAGTGGTAACAGTCTGATGATCTTCTCTCATAATCGTAACAAATATCCCACAACAATGTACGGTGTTGGTGGAGGGGTGACGTATGGGAATTCTGCCATTCTGCATGACTGTTTTGTAAGTTCACAACTTCTCTAATAAATATTTATTTAAAAATTAAAAAAAAGAAAAGAAAAAACTGAAACTACAAGTGCTGTAGAGGACGTGGAGAATTAGAAACACTCCATCAATGTTGGTGGGAATATAGAACGGTGTAATCTTCCTGGAAGACAATTTGGCCAAACTTCAAGAGGCTGAATATACAATTGCTGTATGATCTGGCAATCCCATTACTAGGAATATATTAAAAGGAACTGAAAGAAAGGACACGAACTGACATTTGCACACCAATGTGATAGTAGCATTATTCACAATTGCTAAAATATGGAATCAGCCTATGTGTCCAAAAACCAATGTACAAGAAATGTGGTATATACATACAATGGAATTCTATTCATATGTAAGAAGGAATGAAATTGGGATTCATATGACAACATGAATCAGATGCCTTGTGGACATTATGCTGAGTGAAACTAACCAATCACCAAAAGAGAAATATTGCATGTCTCACTAATATGAACCAACTATGAAGAGTAAACCCACAGAGGTAAATTCTAGAGTATAGGTTACTAGGAGAACAAATGTGGGTTGAGAATGGGAGGTGATGCTAGAGAACAACTAAGAATGTTTATCATAGTAATTTCAGTAGTGGTTCAAGACTGTGGTTAATAGTATAAATATAAGAAAATTCTCCTTTTACACACAGTGTTAAGAATATGGTGATACACTGGATAATTACCACTAATGTTACTTATGGATAATAGTAATATTGTAATATTTCTGAAGTAACAGCAAAGAATATATTATATCAATTCTAAGGGACAATTAAGAGGTAAAAGGGGATATGGAATTTTTCTTTTGGAGTTAGAGAAACGTTCTAAAATTGACCGAGGTGATGATAGCACAACTCTGTGAAGAAAATGAGGGCCATTGAATGTAAAATTTAAATGGTTTGTACAAATCATGGGACTGTATAACACAGTGAATCCAGTGATGGAACCCAGATGAATTCAAAAGAACAAATATGAGACTCTTCTCTCATGAACTCTATATATATTTAGTACTAATACAGGGTTTTAATAATCAGGTGGGTTGGAGGAAAATTTACCAAATGTAAGATATCTTCTGTAATTAATAGCATTTTGATGAAGCTCTTTCATAGTTTGTAACAAATGTTTCACAACAACACAAGGTTTAGTGGTGGGTTGAAGTAAGGGATGCCTGTATGATGATATGCATGTTTGTTTTCTAAGTTCACAACTTTTACAATGCACTGATTGTTTATGCTTATCCATGTGTGAACTATAAATGCCAATAGAAATTTTTAAATAAAAAATTAATACGCAAATATCAGTAGAGTTTCTATATACTGCTAATGATAAATATGAAGAGGGAGTCAGAAAAAATGCATTTACAATAGTGACTAAAATAATCAAA
This sequence comes from Dasypus novemcinctus, assembly GCF_030445035.2. Taxonomy (NCBI): domain Eukaryota; kingdom Metazoa; phylum Chordata; class Mammalia; order Cingulata; family Dasypodidae; genus Dasypus; species Dasypus novemcinctus. The sequence goes on along the minus strand of NC_080694.1, from coordinate 13,226,929 downwards.
TATTTAGGAATAAACTTAACCAAAGACATAGGAATCTGTAGCAAAACATTGCTAAATAAAACTAAAGAAGCCTTAATAAATGGAAGGACATTCTGTGTTCATGGATTGGAAGACTAAATATCACTAAGATATCAGTTCTACCCAAACTTATTTACAGATTCAACACAACCCCAATAAATATTCCTACAGCCTTTTGTTTTCCTCACAGAAATACAAAAGCCAATTATCATATTTTTAAAGGGTAAGGGGCCTTGAATAGCCAAAAATCTATTTAAAAAGAATAAAGTTGAAGGACTCTCACTTTATGATTTTAAACCACCACACCAGGGAGCCAAGAGTGCCTACAACTGCAAGCAAGAGAATTGCATTCATCATCAATGTGGAATCTAAGACCCCTCTTGATATAGAGGGGGACTGGATATAACCATCCCAGGGTCCACAGGATGGAGGAATAGAGTATGGATTAGAGTGGACTTACTGGTGTTCTGCTGTGGAACTATTGTGATTAGTAATGGAAGAAACTGTAGCATTGATGTGGAGAAAGTGGCCACAGTAGCTCCTGAGGGTAGGGAGAGGGAAGAAGAGATATCATGTAGGGGCATTTTCAGGATCTGGAATTTTCCTGGGTGGTGCTGCAGGGACACATGCTGGACATTGTGTGTCCTGCCATGGCCCACTGGGTGGACTGGGGGAGAGTGTAGACTACAATGTAGACCATTGTCCATGTGGTGCAGCAGTGCTCCAAAATGTATTCATGAGGTGCAGTGAATGTGCCACGATGATGGAAGACGTTGTTGATGTGGGAGGAGTGGGGTGAGGGGCGTGGGGGGTATATGGGGACCTCATATTTTTTTAATGTAACATTTAAAAGAAAATAAAGCAGAAAAAATACAAAAAAAAAAGCAAAACAAAAATAAAGCAAATTACTTAGATACAGTTGTAAAAACCACATGCACTGGCAGAAAACCAGGCTTCTTGACCAAATGGAACTGAATTGAGAGTTCATAAATAGACCCTCACATCTATGGTCAAGGGATTTTTGACAAGGTTATCAACCTTCCCAGGTGAGTCAGAACAGTCTATTCAATATATGGTGCTGGGAGAATTGGATAGCTACATCCAAGAGAAAGAAAGAGATCCCCTTCTTATACCCGATACAAAAATTAACTCAAAATGGATCCTGGACCTAAGCATAAAATCTACAACCATAAAGCTCCTAGAAGAAAATGTAGGGAGACATCTTCAAGATCTTGTGGTAGGGGGACACTCAATGAACTCTGGAACAGGACAAACTACAATAGAGCCAGACCATGCCATGTTATATTCAAATTGTTAAATGCCAAAGATAAGAGAGAACTCTAAAAGCTGCAAGAGAGAAGCAACAGGTCATGAACAAGGAAACCTCTATAAAATAAAGTACAGATTTCTAAGGCAAAGCCATGGAAGAGAGGCAGAAACCCGTGGGATACCATATTTAAAGAGCTGAAAGCAAAACCTGCCAAGCATTCTGCAATAAAAAGAAATGAAATCCTGAAATGTGCAACACATGGATGAACCCTGAGGACATTATGTTGAGTGAAATAAGTCTGACAAAAAAGGACAAATATTGTATGATTTATCTGATTTGAAACAATTAGAATAAGCCAATTTATAGATTCCCAATCTAGAATATAAGTTTCTAGGGATAGAGAATGGGAATTTAGGATTTCTTTATATGTGCTGGACATTCAGCTCCTACCAGATATAGGTTGACTAAAAATTTTCTCCAATTGGGTAAGCTGTCTTTTCACTTTCTTGACACACACCAAGAGGTACAGATGTTTTAATTTTGAAGAGGTCCCTTGTATGTGTTTTTTCTTTCACTGCTCATGATTTGGGTGTGAAATTCATGTAAACATTTCCTATTACAAGGTTCTGTAGATGCTTCCCTACATTATCTTCCAAGGTCTTTATGGTCTTGGCTCTTATATTTCGATCTTTGTTTCATCTTGAGTTGATTTTTGTATGAGGTGAGAGATGTTCTTCTCTCATTCATTTGGGTATTCATATCCAGGTCTCTAAGAACCATTTGTTGAAGAGGCCTTTCTCTGCCAGTTGAGTGGGCTTGGTAGCCTTGTTGAATATCACATGACTGTATATATGAGGATCTATATAAGAACACTCCATTTGGTTCCATTGTTTGGTACATCTATCCTTGTGCCAATACCATGCAGTTTTGACCATTGTAGCTTTGTAGTATGTCTTAAGTCAGGTAGTGTGATCCCTCCAATTTCATTTTCCTTTTTCAATATGTTTCTGAGTATTTGGGGCCTCTTGCCTTTCCAAATAAATTTAATAGCTAGTTTTTCCAATTCAGTAAAAATACTGTGTTTATTTTTATTGGGATTGCATTAAATCTGTAGATCAGTTTAGGTCAGAGACATCTTATTGATGTTTATTCTTCCCATCCATATACAGGGAATATTCTTCCATTTATTTAAATCTTCTTTAATTTCCTTTAACAGTGTTGTATAATTTTCTGTGTATAAATTGTTTGTCTTTAGTTAAATCTATTCCTAGGTATTTGATTCTTTAGTTGCTAATTTAAATGGGATTTTTTTTTCTTGATTTCTTACCATGAAAATATAGGTGATTCCCATATACCCCCTTTCACAATTTTCCTTATAATAATATCTTATATTTCTGTGGTATATTTGCTACAATTGAACAAATACTGAAGCATGTGATTAACCATGGTTTGCCCTTTGCACTGTAAAATTTGTAGGTTTTGGCAAAATGTATAATGCTCTGTATATATCATTACAATATCATGCAGAGCAATTCCAATGCCCTAAAAATGCCCTGTAGTCCACCTATTCTTCCCTAATCCTCCCCTCGGAAACTCTAGTAACCACTATCTTTATATGCAGCCAGTGGTCTTAAGAAGATGATAGGAAGGAAAGTTTACAAAATCTTGGACACTATATTAAATTTAGAAGCAACATCTGAGATCTTTACTTAATTCACAGACCAACTCTGCAGCAAAATCCATGGTGGCTTCACAGCACCTATTTAAAGTCTCTTGGATGAGAAACCTATTACCTCCTAGGCAGTCACTTTTCATTTCAGTCTTTTCTCACCTTTGGAAGTTGTTCCTTATAGTAAGCCAAATTAAGTCTCCAACAAGCTTAAGTGTATCAGTATGTGCTCTTATCTTTGGAATCTTAAAGAAAAATTAAAGCCCCTCAAATACTGAGGTCACAATCTATTTGAATGTCAGTGAGTTGCATTCTTCAAGCTCTTTCATAATATTTTAACATGAAAAGTTATGTTGAATTACCCCTTATACTTTTAAGAACACTTGGGTTAAAAATGTATTGGTAACAAGAACATTGATAAAATTGCTAAAGCAAATTATTTTGGTTACCACTATCCCTCAAAATTCATTCAATGGAAATAGTCTTTTCCCTCGCTTGCCTGGAATGAAACTTAAGTAGGCTTCACAACTTTTTTTTTCATACTGTGCCTGGGGAAGTCCTTGAAGTTAAAGGCTATCATAAGGTATGAGCAACTCACATTTGCTCTTCCAGCCTACCTTACACCTAATATTAGGCAAAGGATCAATTCTAAAAGGTGTCCCATGGATGATCTCCTCTCCCTGTTGGGGATAATGAGAATCAGGCACAGATTTTTCAAATATAGCTCTGTTCATATATCCTCTCTATATTTCTACTCACCAATCATTTTATAAACTTGAGATGCATGACGTGTTTCTAAAGTGACCTATTTTGGACTTCTGGTCAACCAAGAGAGAAGTATAACTACTTGAGGATGCCATTCCTTCACAGATCTTTGAACAACCAGCAAAAACTGGCAGAGAAAACTTCCTCAATACTACAGAAAAATGGAAAGAAGTTGCAGTATCTGACCAAGTGATGAGGCAACAAAATGTATCCTGAAGAACAGTAGATGAAGCTGCTGGCTAAGCCCTCTCCCTCACCACATTGCCATCATGTTGTGGAGCCAGCATGCTTTGTGGCTCCACACAACGTTTGTGGTGTGGCTCTCTGGCCCTGTTCCAGAGGGAGCAGAGTAACCTCAATGAAAAAGTGTGATACCTGTATGTCACTGCAAATCTATGTGAGTAAGGCTGAAGTACTGAATCAGGAAACCTGTCTCAGCAAAAAGAAATTGTCCTAAAGGCAAAGAATCATCTAAAACACTATAGGAAATAATTAAGTCATAGAAGTCTGGAACAAAGTATTACCTGCATGGAGCCATAAAATGGAATCCCCAGCAGGAGACAACAGGAATTCAAATTCCTGTAAATGGGGTAATACGAAGGCCCAAGACAAGAAGCACAGATGTGCTAAAGTTAAGATAAGATAGAAAAGGTAGGATGCAGAGAACCCTGTATTTTCCAAGTACTTCAGATTGATCATCTTGATAAGATGAGTTAACGCTAAAGGAGAACACCTGCCAAAGTAGAGCCAATTTGAAAAGACTGTGAAAGGTGCTGTTTGCATTATTTTCTTGTTTTGGTTTTTGTTAGCTTCTGCTTTTCAAGGAAATCCCTATGACATGACTATTTAGATTAAACCTTTAGGAACAGACATCTCAGTGAATAAACCTCAGAGTTAACACTATAAAATATTAAAATACTCAGGTGCAAATAATGAACACAAGACAAAGAAATACAAAATGTAACCCATCAAAAGGGACAAGATAAATATCCAGAAAACATAAACAAAGAGGACCAGATTTTGGACATACCAGAAAAAGACTTAAAAAATGATCCTTGGGTGCTCCAGGAATGGACAGGGAAGGCTGTCCCCCAGCAGGAGACGCTGACTGCTGCTTCAGTCACAGTGGCTGTGGTGTGTGTGTGTGCCCAGCTCAATCCCCTCTCCCGACACCACCACGGGCTGCAGGTTCAGTGCTGAAGACAGGGACAGTGGAATGGAGCAAGATGATCAGCCATACTTGCAAAAGAATGCATAGAAAGCAGAGAAAGAAAGAAAGGTACTGCTGATTGGTGCTGGAAAATCTGGTAAAATCCCCATCACGGGGATTGTAGGAAGATGGCAATTGACTAACAGGCAGAGCTCAATTCTCTCATGAAAACAAGGGGAAAAGAGCAAAAAAAACTGTATAAGAAACTTGCTTCAGGGGTTAACAGACCTGGACAGGGCTATATAACTCCCAGGAAAGGGAGGGACAGAGAGACGAAGAAGCTAAGATGAAAAATGTAACGAGGCTCTCACGCAGTGGCTGAGCAGGGTTCCTCAACCTCAACCCAAAATATGAAACTGGGATAAAACACCTGGCTGAATGCATCCAGCTGAGTGGGAAAAAGACATCTTCCTCTCTGTCAGCTGTTTCAAGGGAGAAGGGATTAGGAGTCAGAGGGGCTTTTCTTCAGTGAATTTGGCCAGCAGAGCCTGCTTTAAATTTCTGTCTGGAGATTCAAGACAGGAACATAGGAGAGCCCAGATTAATATACCTCCACAGAAACATGCACTGATGAGTGCAATCTGTGGACTGGTCTGGAAACTGCATGGACAAACTAGTTCTTGGTTCTTTCTGTATTCTTGCCTCTGTTAGAAAATCTGCAGCACTAGTGAGTCTCTGGCCTGATTTATTAAATTAAATTTTTTATTTTTAAAGAAACTTTAGATTACATAAATGCTACATAAAAAATATAGGATATTCTCATATGCTGCATTCCCTCCCCCTCCCACACTTTCCCACATTAACAACATCCTTCCTTTGAGTGGTACGTTTGTGAAAATTAATGAGAACATTTTGAAGCAATGCTACTAACCATAAACTATAGTTTACTTTATAGGTTATACTCTGTCCCACACAATTTTGTATGAAATGATAAAATATGTATGGACTTTAACCATCATTGCAATGTGTTGCAGGACAATTCCAATGTCCTGAAAATGTCCCCATATTCCACCTGTTCTTCCCTCTCCTTCCCCTCAGAACCTGGGTGGCTACTGCATTTATATCAATGATAAAGTTCTTCCATTGCTAAAATAAAAATGGCTATAGTAGAATAATAAGTCTAATTTACTCTATTGTTCATTCCACAATCTTGGTTATTTGGGATGGTGATGCCCACTGTGCTTCTAACTGAGAAGCTCCTTAGGTCCCGTGGGACAGGTGGATGCAACTATATTGTTCGCAGTTGCTAACACTGTCTGTTCCTTGGGATGGGTGCTGTCCATCATCATTTCCTTATTAGTTGCCCTAGGTGAGTCCAAAGAACTGGAGAATAGGTGTTGCAACTCTGCTAAATTTCAGGGCTCAACTGACACATGGATACACCAAAGATTTAAGTCTTGGGAACATATATTTATCAAGTATAGTGCTAATTATAGAGTCAAATAAGAGGCAGAGGAGTCATGTATAGGGAAACTATAATGAGTCTAACTCCTTTACATTTGGGAGCATAAATTCTAAAGTAAGGCCTACTGACAGGGAGCTGAATTCTTGAAATGTATGTCCACTTATGGTATCTGGATGTCTCTAGAGCCCTCAGGAGACCTGCTCCTGAAGCTCTGTTTACTGCAGCAGTCAAAGAGATCCTGCTGAGACATGCATAAGTGTAACCTCTGGAATGGCCTCTCACTCACTTTGAAATCTCTTAGCCATAAAAACTCATTTGTATTTACCATTTTCCCTTTGGACCAAGGTCTTTTTTCAGATGCATCACTAGTCAGCACTTGTTAATAATCCCTCAGTGCTAGGGAAACCCATCCCTGGGAGTATGTCCCATGCCACATGGATGGTATTGCATTTATATGCTGAGTTTGCCTTAGAGAGAGGCTACATTTGAGCAACAAGGAGGCTGTCAGGAGGCAAATCTTAGGTAATATATAATACTAGGCTCACTTTGAACTTCACAAGTAAAGGTTCCTAAGTACAATCATTAATGTCATGGGCCTGGAGTATTGGTCTGTCTTTCTTCACTAGGCCCTTGCACTCAGGGGATTCTTACTGCCTATTAGAGAAGGAAGCATAATTCTCAAGGATGGGAATTCAATACCCCTTTGGTTATTGCATAGCTCTCCAAAACTGAGAAAATCCTGGTCTTGCTTTGATAACATACGCCAGGCAATTAGACAGACTTAGAATAAGTTGAACCAAATTATCAAAGAAGACCTGTGATAAAAAAACAATAGGAAAGAAACATAAATTGACCATCAGAATAAATTCACCCATTCTGGTGCCTAGACATCAGCAAAAACTACAAGCTACACTAGAAGAAAGGAAAAGATGGCCTGCCAAAGGAACAAACCATATATCCTGAAGAGTTACAGTATTTAAGACAATCAGTGATACTCACACAACTTTCCTAAATCACTTCAAAGAATATAAAGAAAATATGACTAAAGAAAGAAAGGATATTAAGAAGACACTTGTTGAGCATAAAGAACAATTGAAAAGCATGCAAAGAAAAGTAAGAGACCTTATGGGAATAAAAGACATGATGGATGAGATTAAAAATACTTTAGAGTCACATAAGAGGTGATTTGAATTGCTTCAAGACAGAATTATTGATTTCAAAGTTAGACATCTGACCTGGAAATGATAGGAGAAAAGAGAAGAGACTCATGCAATTGAATGACAACATGAAACAAAAAACATTTTTGTTATTGACATCCAAGAATGAGAATAGCATGGAAAGGAGCAAAAAATTTTTTGAGAAAATAATGAATGAAAACTTCCCAACTTTTATGGAAGACATAAATATCAATATCCAAGAAGTTCAATGCACCCTAAACAAAATATATCTCAATAGACATGTCCCAAGACACATACTATTCAGAATGACAAATATCAGGGATAAAAAGAGGATTCTGAAACCAGCAAGAGGAAATCAAAGCATCACATAAAGGGAAAATTGATAGGACTAAGTGCTGTCTTCTTATCAGAAAGCATAGAGAAGAGAAGAAACTTGTATGATTTATTAAATTTACTAAAAAAGAAAAACTGCCAGTCAAGATTTCTGAATCCGGCCAAAAATGAGGGTGAGTTCTAAGTCTTCACAATCTGATATAACATGTTGCCAAAAGACCAGAGTTACACGAGATACTAAAGGGAGTGCTGCAGCCTAAAAGGAAAGAAAAAAAACAACAACAACACAAGGATGAGAGATTTGGAGAAGAGTTCAGAAATGAAGATTATTAGGAAGAGTAAACTGAAGGATAAGACAGACAATAAACTACTATGAAAACAGAGAGCCAAAGGACAAAATGGATGAAGAAATGCCTTTAGAGTAATAAAATTGAACGTTAATGAATTGAACTCCCCAATCAAAAGATGTAGACTGAATGAATGGATTAAAAATTATGAGTCATCTATATGTTGTCTACAAGACACTCACCTCAGACGTAAGGACACAACCAGATTTAAAGTGTAAAGTTGTGAGAAGGTTTCCATGCAAATAGTGCCCTAAGATAAATGAGGCACATACAGTGGCAAAACTGAAGGGAGAAACAGACATGTCTACAATTGTTGGAGATTTGGACCTGAAGAGTATTGGGAATGAAAGAGAGAAAGAGAGAGTGAAACAAAGAGAGAAAGAAAGAGAGAGAACTGGGATCGAGGGTCTGCGAGTAATGACTCCTCAGACAACTTTATTTTCTACCTGTGGCATTATATATACTCCAACTATCGAGATAACAAACAATGTAACTACACATTAACAAGACTCATAAATTAAAGAACTTATCTCAAAGTACAAAGATTTAGTATTCCTTTCAAACTACAAAGTGTGTTTGCTGGTATTTCTCCCTGCCCCAGACAGCTCTATCCTGCTGACTGGAAAGGCTTAATTGCTGCATTCCTATGTTAAAAGCATAGCCATGGAAACAGCATGACTCCCTTTGTGAGACCACCATGCCTCAGTTTCCACCATACAATAATAGTTGGAATCATCAATACAGTAAACTCAGTATTAGATATAATGCCTGGACAAAGGATAAACAAAGAAACAGAGAAATTGAATAATATGGTAAATGGACTAATCCTAGTAGACATATACAGAATATTGCACCTCCAAACAGCAGAATATACATTCTTTTCAAGTGTTCCTGGAGCCTTCCCCAAGACAGACTATATGTTGGGTTACAAGACAAGTATCAACAAATTTAAAAACATTGAAATTATACAAAACACTTTCTCTGATCATAATGGAATCAAGCTGGAAAACAATAATGGATGGAAAAAGGGAAAGTTACAATTAAAATACATTTTAATTAAAATAAAATTAAATTAAAATACATAGAGATTAAACGACACACTTTTAAAAGATCAATAGGTCAAACCAGAAATTTCAAGAGAATTCAGCAAATATCTTGACATGATTAAAAATGAGAACACAACATTTCAAAACCTATGGGACACCACAAATGCAGTGTGGGGAGGGAAAATTATAGCCCTCAGTGCTTACAAGAAACAAGAAGAAAGAACTAAAATTAATCTAATTGCATACCTGGAGGAACTAGGGAAAGAACAGCAAACTAATCCCAAATCAAGCTGAAGAAAGAAAGGTCAGTACAGAAATTAGTAAAATCATGTACACACACACACACATACACACATACAATTGAGAATATCAACAACACCAAAACTTGATTCTTTGAGAAGATCACCACAAACAACAGACCCTTAGCTAGACTGACAAATAAAAAAAAGTCAGAGGATGCAAATAAAATTGAAATGAGTGAACATTACCACTGACCCTGCACAAAAGAGATCATAAGAGGATATAATATGAAAAACTGTATACCAAAAAACTAGACAATGTGGAAGATATGGAAAAATTCCTAAGAAGACAAAAACCACCTATGCTGATGCAAATAGAACTAGAAGATCTCAAGAAACAAATCACAAGTGATGAGATTGAAACAATAATCAAAAACTTCCAAAAGATGAAAAGCCCAGGACCAGATGGCTTCACAAGTGAATTCTACCTATCATTCAAAGGTGATGTAATACCAATCTTGCTCAAGCTCTTCCAAAAAAATGACCAGGAAAGAATGCTACCAAACTGATTCTATGAAGTCAATCATCCTAAAACTAAAACAGGTAAAGATACTACAAATAATAATAATAATAATGAGCAATATCTCTAATGAATATACTTTTAAAAATCTTCAATAAAATTTCTGAACAGAAACCAAAAGCATATTAAAAGAATTATGCACCATGATCAAGTGGGTTTTATCCCAGGTATACAAGGATATCAATTTGTGTAATAAATCACATTGATAAATTGAAGAAGTTAAATCACATGATCCTCTCAACTGAAGAAGAAAAGACATTTGATAAAATATAGTACCCTTTCTTGATAAACACTAAAAAATCTAGGACTAGAGAAAAGCTTTCTCAAAATTGTGAGGTGCACATTTGGAAAACTTGCAGCTGGCATTGTACTCAATGATGAAAGACTGAAACTTTCCTACTGAGATCAGGAACAAGACAAGGATGCCTACTGTCACCATTGTTATTTGATATTGTTCTAGAGGTTCTAGCTAGAGCAATTAGGCTAGATAAAGAAATAAAAGACACCCAAATAGGAAAAGAAGAAGTAAAACTTTCAGTATTACCTGATGATAAGATCCTGTATCTAAAATCTCCTGAAAATTCCACAACAAAGCTACTGGAATAAATAGACAAGTTCAGGAAAATGGTGGGATACAAAATTAATACACAAAAATCAATAGTGTTTCTATACATTGCTGATGTGCAATCTGAGGAAGAAATCAGGAAAAAATTCATTTATAATACCGATTAAAACAATCAAATATCTAGGAATAAACTTAGCCAAGGGCATAAAGGACCTGTATTGAGAAAACTGGAAAGCATTGCTAAAAGAAACTGAAGAAGACTTAAATATATGGAAGGACATTCATGGATTGGAAGATTAAATATCATTAAGATGTCAATTATACCCTAAGTGATTTACAGATTCAATGCAATCCCAATAAAAACACCAACAACCTTTTTTGCAGAAGTGGAAAAAACAATTATCAAATTTATTTGGAGTTTATGGTAGTTCCCAGAAAATGGCATCAATGTAGGTAGCCACTGCTCAACTCTTCAGCAAAAACAGCAGAGAAGGGGCAAAATCCTACCCAAGTGAGCTCTTTTGGTCATCCACAGAGCCAGAGCATGCAGGGCATGGATCAGAAGGGAGCTGGACAAAGAGTCAAAGAGCCCAAGGTAAAACCATGAGTTGCTCACACCTTGTGGCTGGAAATTGAGGGCAGGTAAGCCCCACCCTCTGTGGACCCCCTGGCTCTTACCAGCCAGCTGAAAGGAAGAGGAATCTGTGAGGGCTGGAGAGTGGTTTCCTTTCCATTGGTTTCACCACCTGATCCTCCTTTGAAAGTCAGCACTGAGGTTTCCCCCAGGGGGGGGGAGGGAGGATGGCGGGGATCTTCTCAGGCATGGTGTCACACCCAGCCATCCTGGGAGAAAGAAACTTGGTCAGGGAGAGAGGCAGCTAACTAGGCCTGAAAACTATTAGAGATCCAACTCATCTAAGGAAAATGAGAGCAGGAAGAGCCAGATAAGTATTTAAAAGCCTATTTAGTGTATAAAACTGCTGTCACTTAGTGGAAGAATTCCTGCCTTGCATGCAGAGTATGCCTGGTTTGAGTCCCACTACCTCCTAAGAGAAGGGATCCAGGGGCAGATAAGGCATACAACTAGCATTATATGATAGGGAACTTCTAGACTGAGATTCTACTTTGTGTTTTATGGGTTGGTTTTTGTTTGTGTGTGTGTGTGTTTCTCCGGACTTTTCCCCCTTTTTCCTTTATTGTTTGCACTAAAACTGGATACATCACCTGAGGGGGGCAGACTGCAAGTGAGAAGGTCCCCAGAGTCCTAAGAGGGAAGGCTGTATTTCCTGGATTGTTCCTTTGTTCCTGTTTTGTTTCTTGTTTGTTCTTTTCCCTTTTCTTGTTTCTTTTTTCTTTTACATATTTTTCTACCTACTTTATTTATCTTCTTTCCTTCATTTTCTGTCTTATGACTTCTGTAGCTTTTCTTCCATTCCACCCCTTCTTACCTTCTTATTTGGTCTTCATTTTTTCATTTCCTTTCTCACTGTTTTTGGGGGTTTTTTTTTCTTCTTTGATTCTCTTCTCATCTGTCTGGCCTTTTAATTCATTCTATTTTTTTCTCTCTATTTTGTTTCTTGTCTTTTTTTTTTCAACTCACGTGTCAGAATACAATGGAATGAATCTGGAAATAAGTAAGGGGCAGAAAACAGATTAGGCACAAAGATATGGACATTAAACAACACACTCTTTGACAATCAGTGGGTCAAGGAGGAAATCGCAGAAGAAATCAATAACTACCTTGAAAAGAATGAAAATGAGAGTGCAATGAACCAAAACCTATGGGAATCAGCAAAACCAGTGTGGAGAGAGAAATTCATATCCATTAATGCCCACATTTTAAAAAAAGAAAGAGCTAAAATCAATGACAGTACAACATACCTGCAGGAATTAGAAAAAGATCAATAAATTTACCCCCAAGGCAGAAGAAAGAAGGAAATAACAAAGATTAGAGCAGAGCTAAATGAAATTGAAAATAAGAAAGCACTAGAAATAATAAACAGAATGAAAAACTGGTTTATTATGAAGAGTAATAAAATTGAAAAATATTTAGCTAGAATAACAAAGAAAAAAAGAAAATGCCAATACATAAAATAAGAAATGAGAAACAGGATATCACCACTGACCCCACTGAAATAAAGAGTGCCATAACAATTATTTTGAGGTGTATATCATGAAAGAATACTTTGAAAAATTGTATGCTAACAACAGGAATAATTTAGAAGAAGTGAAAACATTCCTAGAAACACACAAACAGCCTACAGTAATGAAGAATTAGATGAACTCAGCAGGCCAATTAAAAGTAATGAGACAGATTTAATCATCAAAAACTTCCCAACTAAGAAGAGCCCAGGACCAGATGGCTTAACAGGTGTATTCTACCACACATTCTGGGAAAGTACTGACCCCGATCCTGGTTAAACTCTTCCAAAAAATAGAAGTAGAGGGAACATTGCCTAACTCACTCTATGGTGTCAACATCACCCTAATGCCAAGCCAAACAAGACACCACAAGAAAGCAACTCTATAGACCAATATCTCTACTGAACCTAGATGCTAAAATCCTCAAAAAACATTGCTAATCATATTCAATAAGACATCAAAAGAATTATACACCATGACCAAGTGGGTTTCATCCCTGGTCTGCAAGCATGGTTCAACATAAGAAAATCTATCAGTGTGTTACAGCTCATAAACAGATTGTATTTGAAAATAACCAAATACAATCACACGATCATCTCATTAGATTCAGAGAAAGCCTTTGACTAAATACGGCAGCCTTTCCTGAAAAAGAAAAAAAACACTGCAAAAGATAGGAGTAGAAAGAAACTACCTCAACATGATAAGGTATATTTATGAAAACTCACACTAACATCATATTCAATGGTGAAATCCTAAAAGCTTTCCCTCTAAGATCAGGAACAAAACAAGGATGCCCACTTTCACCACTTTTATTTAACACTGTTGGAAATACTTGTTTGAGCACTTAGACAAGGAAAAGATATCAAAGGCATCCAAATTTGAAAGGGAGAAGTTAAAATTACACTTTTTACAAATGACAAGATCCTATACAAAGAAAACCCTGAGAAGTATACAACAGAGCCTCTAGAGCTTATAAATGAGTTCAGTAAAATCAGGTTATAAGATCAATGTGCAAATATCAGGAGCATTTCTGTGCAGCAATAATGATCAATGTGAGCAGGAAATCAAGAGAAAAATTCCATTTGAAATAGCAACTAAAAGAATCAAATACCTAGAAATAAATTTAAATTTAATAAATTCCAAATATTACTCACTGGTAAGGCACCAAATTCCTGAGCTATTTGCCCTGACTGGATGTTTCCAGAGCCCCCAGGATCCCTGCTATTTGGGTTACTATCTATGTGGGTGGTCAATAAGATCCTGCTGAGATGTGTATAAGTATAACCTCTGGATTGACGCCTGACTTGCTTTGAAGTCTCTTCGCCATATAAGCAAATTTATCTTTACCTTTCCCCCTTTTTGATCAAAAAACCACTTGTGTTGCTACTTGGAACTTGGCAGTAATCCCTTGGTGCCAGGGAGGCTCATCCTTCAGGAACATGTCCCATGCTGGGAAGGAGTTAATGTATAGAAATGCTGAGTTTGGCTTAGAGTGAGATCACATTTGAGTAACAAGGAAGCTCCCAGGAGGGAACTCTTAGCCACCCTACAATACTAGACTACATTTCTATTTTAAGAATGAAGGTTCAAAAAAACAGTCATCAGTATCAAGGACTGTCAATGGACCATCCTCTTTCACTAGTCATTGTATCTGTACTCAGAGGATTTTTGTGTGAGAATGGGGCAGAGCTACCCAGAATGGGAATTTGATATTCCTTTGGTTATTGTGTGAATATCCACTCACTACAACAATGCCCCATGAATATTTGAACATATTTATATGCCTTATAATTATGCCCAAGTGAGCTTCCTCTCATGTATCTCCCATCGTTATCACCCCATACCAATAATCTCCTGTGCCAGAGTTGTAACCCTTCTGTAATCAAAACTTCTTAAAAAAGGAAGCCAATAAAATAACCAAATACAATGAATAAGAAAACGAAATAATAATGATAGTTTTAAAAGTAAGAAATACAATACAAAAAAAATAATTAAAAATACTTGGGGTAATAGAAACTAAAGAAAAATTTATATTGACATTTTGCCTTTTATCATTGTAAGATATGTTGTCCCATATGATGGTGACATTTTCTTCCATTTATTCCCTCAGTGTCTTATTTTTTTCATTTTGTCTTCAAAGAAGTTATAAGCTATGGAATAGTTTAATACCAAATACAGGGGACTCTCATGTATCAAACATCCTCCCCCTACTCCCCTTCCCCTATTAATAATGTTTTATGTGTGGATGATACATTTGTTACAACTGAGATACAAATATTGAAACATAGCTACTAACTATGATCAGTGGTTTACATTATGGTTTACATTTTGGACCAAATACTTTTATAAATTTTGATGTAATTTAACATGGCTGTTATCCATAATAGCAAGTACATATAGAACAGTTCCATCACAATTATGGCAGGGGAGGGTTACTGGTTTAGGGTGTTGGATGTGGGAGGCATGTGGAACAGGGGACACTTTGGTTATTTTTTTAGGGAGTGTGAGTGTTCGTCCTGTCATAGGGTGTTGTATCAGGGTGTGAAGACTCACATAGTGATTGGAAATGTGTTGGACTCCCATCCTGGGGAGTCCTGATATGAACTCCAATAGAGAGGTGGGAGTCTCTTGATATCTTAGGCAGTGCCTAATAGGGTAAATCAGTATGTCAAGCCCTCAATGTGGTTGCAAGTAACTATGAATTTAGCCCTTCAGTGAATTAACCTTGGTAGTTACAGTGGGTCCTGGAGGGGAAAGGGAGGGAAGAATAGAATAGATGGAACGCAGGACGTTTTGGGGGTGATGAAATTGTTCTACATGGCCTTGTAAGGATAGATATAGACCACAAAAATCTTCGTCAATATCTATATCAATTGTAACAAATGTACCATCCACATGCAAAAAGTTTTGGATCACAGAAGCATTACAACTGTGGCATGGGAGGATCATTGGCATGGGGTATCAGACATGGGGGATGCATGGGAGGAGGTTATAAGACAAACAGAATGAGTTCAAGTGTTCATGGGGCATTGACCCACTGGGTGGAGATTCACACAATAACTGAAGGAATACCAAATTCCCATCCTGGGGAGCTCTGCCACATTCTTTAATGTGACAGCAGGAATCTTGAGTACATGAGCAGTGACTAGTGAAGGAGGATGAACCACTGATGGACCCTGGATTGTGATGACTGTACTTATGAAACTTTATTTTGAAATTGAAACAGCATAGTATTATAGGGTGCCTCAACATTACCACCTGAGAGCCTCTTCGGTGAGCAAATGTCTCCTCTCTCTAAGCCAAAACCAGCATATAAATGTATTATATTCCCAGCAGAATGGGACATGAGTTCCAGGGATGAGCCACCTGGCACCAAGAGATTATTACCAAGCACCAACTAAAAACGCAACTGGAAAAAGACCTTGACAAAAAGGGGGAAAGGGTAAACACAAATGAGTTTATATGGCTAAGAAACTTGAAAGTAAGTCGGGTGTCATTTCAGAGGTTATGTTTATGCACATCTGAGCAGGAGCTTATTGACTACCAAAGTAAATATTACTTCAAAATAGCAGGGTACCTGAGAGCTCTGGTGACATCCAGACACTATAGTCAGGGCAGGTACCTCAGGAGTTTGGCATCCTGCCAGTGGTCCCTACTTTGGAATTAATGCTCCCCAGTGTAACAGGGGTGAACTCAGGTATTTTCCTGACACATGGCTCTTCTGCCCCCTATTTGAACCTATATTTAGTACTAAAGTTGATAGTCATATGCCCAAGAGACTTGAGTATTTGGGGAATCCATGTGCCAGTTGGGCCATGAATCCCAACAGACTTGCAACACCTATCTCTTGTTCATTGGGCTCAGCAGGACAATTAATCAAGAGATAATGATTTACATTGAGCAGCTCAAGGAACAGGGAGAGTCTAAACTGCAAGTTATAAAGTCCCATCCATCTGCTCCATGTGGATCTAAGTACTCTCTCAATTAGAGGTGGAATGGGCGACAGACTTGGTCCAGTGGTTAGGGCATCTGTCTACCACATGGGAGGTCTGCGGTTCAAACCCCGAGCCTCCTTGACCCGTGTGGAGCTGGCCCATGTGCAGCGCTGATGCGCGCAAGGAGTGCCGTGCCACACAGGGGTGTCCCCCGCGTAGGGTAGGCCCAAGTGCAAGGGGTGTCCCCCAAGTAGGGGAGCCCCACATGCAAGGAGTGTGCCCCATAAGGAAAGCCACCCAGCATGAAAGAAAGTGCAGCCTGCCCAGGAATGGTGCCGCCCACATGGAGAATTGACACAACAAGATGCCCACATGGAGAGCTGACACAACAAGATGATGCAACAAGAAGAAACACAGATTCCCGTGCCACTGACAACAACAGAAGAGGACAAAAAAGAACATGCAGCAAATAGACACAGAGAACAGACAACTGGTGGGGGGGAAGGGGAGAGAAATAAATAAATAAATAAATAAATAAATCTTAAAAAAAAAATAGAGGTGGAATGGGCATCGCCGTCCCAGAATCCTCAGGATGTGATGATGGACTAGAGTGCACTTACAGTTGCTCTACTGTAAACTTGAGATCTTAGCAATGGAAGAACTTTCATCATGGATTTGGAGGCAGTGACCACTGGAGGTTCTGAGAGGATGGAGAGGGAATAATAGGTGTAATTTGGGGGTATTTTCAGGACTTGACAATTATCTTGAATGACTTTGAAAGGATGTATATCTTGTAATAACTTCCAAAAATGTGTGGGAAAGAGTGTGAACTACAATTTAAGCTATAATCCATGCTAAGTGGCAATGCTCCAAGATGTGTTCATCAATTGGGAAAATGTACCACACTAATGAATAATGTTGTTGACGTGGGAATATGTGGGAGGGCTAGGGAACAGGGCATATGGGAATCCCCTATATTTTTTGTGTAACATTTATGTAATCTAAGTTTCTATAAAAAATGTATATTAAAAAATAACTAAATAAAAATAGAGGAAGCCTGATCCTTTGCATATGTTGACAGCCATCTTGCTCTAACATACCATAACAGACTATGATGAGTGAAGTAATTTATGCTTTGTCACCTGGAAATTGTAAGCTTCTACCCCAAATAAATATCCTTTATAAAAGACACCAAATTTCTAGTGTTTTGATCAACACCTCCTTTGCTGGCTAATACAGGACTGAGTCTCCACTCAGTTAGAGGTGGAGAAGGCATCATCATCCCAGAAACCTCAGATTTGGGGAAGAATGATGGACTAGAGTACACATACTGTTATTCTACTATAGACCTATCATGATTCTACAAATGGAAGAACTTTTATCATTGAGGGGATCATTATGATGCTATTACAACAGTCTAAGTGAAATATAATGGTGAGTTAGACTTGGGTTAATGGTCTAGTGGTGGACATGACACCAGGTTGTTAGCTTCTGGATGGAATCTTTAAAGGAAGTGCTTTGATGATGGTTTGGATATCTAATGTTACAGTGTTTAGTCTGAGTAACTAAAAGAATAGTTGCCATCTATTGAGATTCAGCAGGACTGGTGTTGGAAATGAGTGGAGCTATTTAGTACAAAGTTTGTTATATGAGCCAGTATCTCAAGAAAGGAGACTGGATGGTATATAGAAATTTGGAAATCATCAGTTTGGCAGATTGATATTACTTATGAATTCCACAAATCAGAAAGATAATATTTGTAAACTGGTCTGTTCCTTTGATGATGATGCCCTTTGATTGTATTAATTCAGTGAACGGTGTCTGATTAAGTTTACTTGAGAAAATCAATTTAGGGCTTCTAATTGGGCTATGTCAGTAAGGTGTAATTTGGTATAGTCTCCATCCCTTGGCCTATGTAAATGAACACTCACTCAAGAAGACTGATGGAAGAAGATACACGGCAGAGGAGAGATTGTTCATTTTGGTCCTGCCATGTGAAAGATAGAAGGCCCAACAGCTAAAGCCTCAGAAAGAGAGATGATCCAATGGCCTGATAAATTGCTGCTGAAGAGAACAGAAAAGCAGAGCCACAGATAAGGCCTGGAAGGAAAAAGCCCCTATGCCATCCTACAGCTGTGATCAGAAGAAGCTGGGACCATGGAGCCTTAAGAAGAAGGAAGAATAGACTAGACAGAAATCAGCCACCATCTTGCTACAACATGTAGCAACAGATTTTGGTGAGAAAACACCATTGAGTTGAACCCTTTAGAGCCTTGCAATTTTAAGATTTTACCTCAAATAAATAACACTTATAAAAGCCAAAAACAAAATTAGTGACTAAAAGAAACAAATATTTCAGAATAGACTTATCCAAGGACATAAAGTATCATTATTCAGAACACTACAAAACATTGCAAACAGAAATTGAAGAAGACTTAAATAAATGGAAGGACATTCTATGTTCATGCACTGAAAGAATAAATATTTTTAAGCTATCAATTCTATGCAAACCGATTTACAGATGCAATGCAATCCCAATAAAAATCACAACAGTCCTCTTTGGCAGAAACAGAAATGCCATTTATCAAATTTCTTTGGGAAATTAAGGGGCCTTGATTGGCCAAAACATCTTTAAAACATATGAAGTTGGAGGACTCTTTCTTCCAGTATTTAAAGAATATTACTTAGCTACAGTAGTTAATAAAAAAAAACACAAAAAAGACATGGTACTAACATAAAGACATACACACTGACCAACAGAACTGAAATGAGTACTTAGAAGTAGACCCTCATATCTAAGGTCAAGTGATTTTTGAATAGGCTGTCAAGTCCTCCTAGTTGGACCAGAACACTCTATTCAACAAATGATGCTGGGAGAACTGGATAGACATATCCAAAAGAACTGTGACTTCTACATATAGGCTTGAAATATTTGAGGGTGACTCTGTATTGAAATAGAAACTGAGGAAATTGTTGGGAACAATATGAACAGCTTTGTGGCTTAAAGATTAAGAATAGAGAGTTCTGCTACATGGCACTGAGGGGATAAAGGAAAATTTGGGTAGCTTACTCCTACATTTCATTAATAAAAATCTCAAGAGTCATTTAGCTCCAAGGTATGGAGATAATTTGCAGCTTTTAGCCAGCTAATACACAATTTTGAATGATCCTCTCCAGACTACAGAGAGTGGAAAGAATCCATATTTTTAATGAGAGAAGATAAGCATTTTTAAATGACTTTTAATCCACTAGGACAATAAAGGTGACAGTGCAACATTTTAAAACCTCTAATAAATATATACAAAGTGATAAAGGATGATTTTACATTGTATTTTGCTATCAGAAAATAAATCACTGACTTAAGAAGTCTTGAGAGTTTAGGAAAAGTATGCATGTATGTATATTAAAATATTTTAAAATAACATTTTGGATAGTTTAAAAAGATTTGAAGAACATTTCTCATAGCATATTATTAAAGTACAAATATTTACAAAAATGCAAGCAATGAGTGATTATTGAAGCATTGAGGTAAAAATGAAGTCAATTTAAAAATTAAAGAAAAAATTGGAATATAATTACTTAAGCTGTATAAACAAGTTTTTTGACTGACAGTCTACTACTTAAAGGGAATATTAATTAAATTATTAATTAATATTTTCTTTCTTAATCAATTTTGTAATTATCAATTTTGATCTAAAATTGATCAATCCATTCAATTTTAGAATGCTTTCTTTACTCCAAAAGGAAAAATCCCATGGCCCCTTTTACCCCTACTGTTCTCCCTTCAATTGATATAATATCTTTACCAGTACTATAAAAATATTGCAATGTTGTTATTATCCCTAAGTTGCATTAGCTGCAATTTTCCTGTGTTTCACCATATTCTTAACCCTCTGTAAAAGAACATTCTTATGCTGATACTATTAATCACACTCTTCATCCAACACCAAATTCACTATGTTATACAGTCCCTAGATTATTCTCTAGCTTCTTTTCAATTGAGATTTATATCCACAGACTCCTGCTTCAACCACAGCTACATTTATAAATCAGCAGTGCTAATTATACTCAATATAATGTGTTGCCATCAACTCTATTCATTTCTACACATTTATAATACACTTTATTAAAAATTTTAATGCACACATTGAAAAGCAGCTCCCATTCTGAATGTACATTCTACTTCCTAGTATCCTACACTCTAGAGTTTACTTCTGTGAGTTTACTTATCATATTCAGTTCATATTAGCTCACTAATATTTGTTCTTTTGTGTCTGACTTATTTCACTCAACATAAAGACTTCGATTCATCCATGTTGTCATATGCATTCTGATTTCATTTCTTCTTACAGGTGAATAGTGATGCATTGTACATATTACATAAAGAGATCATAGTACTCAATGATAAAAAGATGAACAACCCAAATAAAAATGGGCAATGGACTTGGATAGATATTTCTCCAGTAAAAATACAAATAGCCAAAAAGGGCATGAAAAAATGTTCAGCATCACTAGCTATTAGGGAATAGAAAATCAAATCTGTGAGATACAATTTCACACTTATAGAATGGCCATTATTAGAAAATAGAAACTACTAGTGCTGGAGAGGATGTGGAAATTTGGAATACTCTTTCATACCTTGTGGGAAAGTAGAAGGGTGCATCATCTGTGGAAGACAGCTTGGCAATACCGGAAGAAGATGAATGATGCAGCACTCCTGTTACTAAGAATATATTCAGAAGAGCTGAAAGCAAGGATGCAAACTCAAAATTGCACACCAATATTCATAGCAGGATTATTCACAATTGCTAAAATGTGGAAGCAATTCAAGTGTACATCAACCAAAAAGTGAATAAACAAAACGTGGTATATAACCTCTCCTTTTCATGTAACTTTTCTGTAATCTAAAAGTTCTCTAAAAGTAAAGCTTATCATTGCAAAAAATATGTGATGAGCTTCAGATATCCATAAAAGAAAATATGAAATTGTAGAGAAAAAAGTAAAACTGAAAGATACAAAAAAAACTATTAAGATTTTATCTGGATCCTGGGGAATAAAGATCAATGGATCTACAAAATCAAATATGCATGACAATACCTAGGAGAGAATTTCTACATATAAATATAAATTAAATATAAATATAAATATAACCAAAAGTTGATGCAACATAAAGTCATAATCTCACAAGAAAATTTCCAGAAGTTTACACCTGGTATTTTTGAGCTTTACTTGAATATATAATTCGACAGTGATAGCTTTCCCAGGAAACAGTTTTGCAGATGTTTCAGATATTAACAAATTAATTTTTAAAACAGATATGACGGTGGTATCAATTATTGAAATATTGAAAATATAAGAAGATATTTCTGGCATCGGAGTAAAATGAACACAATTAAGAATTTTACCAGGATTATTACTTTTTAAACTTCTGATTTAGAAATACTTTCAAATTTACAGGATAGTAACAAAAATAATACAAATTCTATAGACAGAATTCCAAACACATTCACACCCCCCTGATATACCTATCTGCGGTCACCCCTCAGGCTGAAGAGTGGTTTGCTGGCCCGGCGGGGAAGCGGCTGCGGTAGGCCTAATTCCGCTGCCCCCATAATAGGGTGGTTGGTCGGGCCCACCACCACCCCCGAAGGAAGCTCGGCATGGGCACAGAGTGCCCTCGGGTCTCCCCTTCTCGGCAGCCATGCTTCCGTGGCCACCCCTCCTCCCGGATGGCACCACACGATGCCTGTGGGGCGGCACCCTTCTTCTTCTCTCTCCCTGCGCAGGCGCAGGGCGGAAAATTCCAGCCCGCCCTTTTCCCTCCCCCCGACAGCAGCAACAGCCAGGCGTGGGCGGGAAACTCCAGTCTGCCCTCCACCCCAGCAACAGCAGCCACCAATCCCTAAACCCTGCCCCTTCCCCCAGCAACAGTGACAGCCAATCCCTAACCACCACCCCTCCCCCATCCGGTACCGCCCACTGACCTTTCGCCGGCAACCAATCAGAACAGGGCGTGGCTTCGACCAATCAGCCTTCCCCAGCCCCTATAAAACTGTTGCCTCTCCCTCAATAAAGTGGACTTGCGTGTTTACCTTGTCTCTGCGGTAGTTCTTCTGCCGTGCGCCCTCCAGTCCTGAGAGCCCCCGACAAGGGCCTGGCCTCCCTTGTCCCCAGTTCGTCGCCTGCTTCTCCGGGCGACCCCTTCGTCGCCTGCTTCTCTGGGCGACCCCTTCATCGCCGGCTTCGCCGGGCGACCCCATCAGCCGAACCGCGCAACCCCTTGTGAGACCGATCCCTCATCTGCTGCCGGACCGACCCTCGTCCCAAGTGGGACCGACCCTTCATCCCAAGTGGTACCGACCCCTCGTCCAGAGCTGGACCGACCCCTCGTCCGCAGCCAGACCCCACCTCTACCGACCGAGCAAACCGTCGCAGCTGGCGCCCAATGTGGGGCTGAGCAACCCCACCTCTACCGACCGAGCAATCCGCCGCAGTTGGCGCCCAACGTGAGGCAAGGCAACCCCACCACAGCCTCACTCCATAACCTGGCAGCCCTACCCCCTCCTCTCTTCTCATCTTGGGACTTCTCTCGTGCAACATTGCTGCTACCTGAGCCTTGGCTACCTCATACGATCCACGGCGGTCTGGGAGAATCGCTGGATGGCTTTCTCCTTCCATGTCGGGGGCTTATACCGACCCACTATGATTAAGAGGAGCCTTGGATTTCTCGGGAGCACGCACTTGCACGTCTGAAGTAACCCTACCATAGCCCTACGCTCTCCTCTCTTCTCACCCCTATCTTTTCACTCTGCATTGCTGCTCCTGAACCTTGGTGACCTCATATGATCCATGGCGGTCTGGGAGAATTGCTGGATGGCTTTCTCCTTCCATGTTGGGGGCTTATACCGACCCGCTATGATTAAGAGGCGCCAATAAAACTCTCAGGAGCGCGTGCCTGAGCACCTCCACCCCTGCCTTCACCTCTGCCTCCTCCCCTCTGCGCTTGCTCCCCTTTGCCTTGCTCCACTGCTCGTCTTCCCGCCCTCCCCTCATCGGGGCCTTCTCTTGGCCCGCGACCACCGTCGGAGCCCCACCGACTCCGACCCCTCGTCTCACCGCGCACCTCGGCTCCCATCGCCGCGCTCTCAAGGTAAGGGCCCCTTTTCTTATCGGCTCCAAAAGGCCATTAGCAATGGGTAACATCCTATCTGCTAAGCAAGCCCCACAAGTTCGGGCTCTCGCCGGTCTCCTAGACACTCACCGGTGTAAGATCTCTTTCAAACAGCTTCAAGTATATTGGGACCTTTTTCTCCCCTTTAATCCGTGGCTTACCACGTGTCGGCTCTGGGACCCGGACACCTATACTCGCCTTATAGATAGGGTCACTTTTGCTGTGGAGCAGGAAGGTAAAAGATTCCCTCCTGGCTTATTACAGGCAACATGAAGTCCACAAGAAATCTTGAAGGGTATAATCTATGATATGCTATATAAAAAAAGATTTAAAAGCAGCTATACCAAGAAAGTAAGAATTATGAGTCAACTGTAAATAAATTATATATTTCTGTTAATGTGTTGTAATTGTTCTGTGTTTGTCTGTCTGTTCGTTCAATGTCAACGTATATTGTGATACCTCTGGATGGTAAATATAAATTACTAGAAATCTTTAAAAGAGCTCTATTCAAATGGCCAAAAATTAAATAAGCGCTTATATTAATACTTAAGTTTATTATATTAATACATAAGTTTAAATGTTAATAAGATATCTACAATTAAAAAAAATTGTAAGTCTTAATTAACAAAATTAACTGTACGTCTTCATAAAAAGTTGTTCTTGCCTAGATTAAAATGAATAACTTATTTTTCTTCACAGGATAATATAAAGAATGTAAAACTTATATGAATATTAAAAAGGTTAAAAGTTTGTAAAAATGCTAACGGAAATGTAATAAGTTTTGCAAAAAGACGTATTTTGTCCTAAAGTAAGATGGCTAATTTTTCATAAACTCTTGAAATTTAATTTGCATGCGGCAAGTGTAAAAGGTATTGTGATAACTTTACGTAAGGGAATGTGTTCTGTAAAGATAAAATTTATCTTCAATAGCTTACATTAAGGTATTAAATGGCTAATTCCAAAAGGTCATTCTTAAATATATATATATAAAACTGAATTGATGATAATAATAATAAAAGGTAATTTTATAACAGGAAAGATTAACAGCAACCAAGCTCCCCTACCAACTTGCTTTTAGGAAACGGTTTCTAATATTGCATGCTACTAAGTATTTAAAGAAAAGTTATTTTGGGGAAACAGAAGATGATTTTGTCTTTGCAGCCATTGTCTATTTAGCAACACCCCTCGCTATCGGCCTAGCCACTGTTGCGCCGGATGATTGGAACCTTAAACAAAGACTCCTCCTCACTGTCATCTTCCTATCTATCGTTACTATATTTACTGCCCTCATTCTCCTTCATTTATAAAGCAGTCTCCTACAAACCACAAAGCTTCTGTCTTAAACATACCATTCTCAACCCTATCCTCTAAATGATCTTCTCACTTCCCCCACAGCCTTTAATACTTTATTTCTTCCTCATAACCTTTGCTTTCTTGATAATATTTTCCGCCATCTGTCTAGCCGCTACCACCCCAGAAGATTGGAACCTCGGCCAACGAATTCTACTCTCCATTGCCTTTCTGTTTATTATCCTCTTTTAACAAGCAGATGGACCTTATAGCCACCGAGATCAACGAGAATTGGACATTGGCCACCCTTGCTTGCAACGGCAAGATACCGCCCCCCAAATTGTACATTTGTATCCCCGTCATACTCACCTCCCTCTTCAGCCCTGCTTCCCTCATTGCTTACTGCCTCTTGGGCCTCGGCTACTTGTTGCTGTTGCCATCCTGGCCCTTATTTGAAAAGAAGGGGGAAATGCAGTCACCCCTCAGGCTGAAGAGTGGTTTGCTGGCCCGGCGGGGAAGCGGCTGCGGTAGGCCTAATTCTGCTGCCCCCATAATAGGGTGGTTGGTCGGGCCCACCACCACCCCCGAAGGAAGCTCGGCATGGGCGCAGAGTGCCCTCGGGTCTCCCCTTCTCGGCAGCCATGCTTCCGCGGCCACCCCTCCTCCCGGATGGCGCCACACGATGCCTGTGGGGCGGCACCCTTCTTCTTCTCTCTCCCTGCGCAGGCGCAGGGCAGAAAATTCCAGCCCGCCCTTTTCCCTCCCCCCGACAGCAGCAACAGCCAGGCGTGGGCGGGAAACTCCAGTCTGCCCTCCACCCCAGCAACAGCAGCCACCATTCCCTAAACCCTGCCCCTTCCCCCAGCAACAGTGACAGCCAATCCCTAACCACCACCCCTCCCCAGTCCGGTACCGCCCACTGACCTTTCACCGGCAACCAATCAGAACGGGGCGTGGCTTCGACCAATCAGCCTTCCCCAGCCCCTATAAAACTGTTGCCTGTCCCTCAATAAAGTGGACTTGCGTGTTTACCTTGTCTCCGCGGTAGTTCTTCTGCCGTGCGCCCTCCAGTCCTGAGAGCCCCCGACAAGGGCCTGGCCTCCCTTGTCCCCAGTTTGTCGCCTGCTTCTCCGGGCGACCCCTTCGTCGCCGGCTTCGCCGGGCAACCCCGTCAGCCGAACCGCGCAACCCCTTGTGAGACCGATCCCTCGTCTGCTGCCGGACCGACCCTCGTCCCAAGTGGGACTGACCCTTCGTCCCAAGTGGTACCGACCCCTCGTCCAGAGCTGGACCGACCCCTCGTCCGCAGCCAGACCCCACCTCTACCAACCGAGCAAACCGTCGCACCTATCCACCAGTTTTAACATTTTGTTAAACATGCCATGTCATTCAATGTATTCTTTAAACTATTAATGCCCCTATCTATCCATTTATCTGTCTATCCATTTGCCATCCATTTTCTGAACACTTGAGGGTAGGTTGTATACATCATGCTCCTAGAACACAGAATATGCCACTCACATTTCCCAAGAATGACATTCACTTATGTAATCACATTAAATGAGGTTTTCAATTTCAAGAAATTTAACATTGATATAAACTTATAGGCTATATTACAATTTTTCATATGTCCCCAAAATTTCCTTTTTAAACCCCTTTCCTCTCTTATTAGATCATATCCAGGATAGTAGATGGAAGTGAATTCTCTTTTTATGTTTTAGGTGCTCATTCAATATTTTAAGTTGTGGGAACCTATATAAAATACAAACTTTCCCATATCAATCACTACCAAGCATACCATCTTGGAATCGCTCATATTTTGAGTTTTGTTGCCCTTGCGACTTTCCATTACCCAAACTTTCCCATATCTGAAACAGAAAGTCTATATGTGCAATGCATTAACTCTTTGTAACCCTAACCCCTTAAACAAACTTGTTACCTAAACTCAAATGTCTTATTCTGTGAGCCCGCATATTCTCCAGTATTTCATTTGCATTTACCATGGGGCTGAAATTAAGATCCTAATTCTCCAAAACTTTCATTTCCATAGATACCAATTTAATTTCAAATATATATACAAGCTATTTTATCTCTCTGCCCCATCTGTATGTAGTTCTTGTCAAAAATTACTGTGTTGTCATTACATGAATGCATTTGCCATTTTAGAACATGTGGGAAGAAAAAATGGACTTACAAACCAAAATCCCAGTAGTACTGGCATTAGGTTTCCCCATGTCATTGGCCTTATTGGAGATCTTTACTTCTTCTTGTGACATTCATCTATTTTCCATTGTCCTTTCCTTCAGTCAGAAGGACTCACTTTAGCTTTGCATATAGTGCGGGACTAGTGGAGATGAACTATACATAGTTTTTTTTTTTCATCTTGGAATGCCTTAAATTCTCCTTCAGTTCCCCACCCCCTTGCAGCTTGCTCATTGTCTGCTCTGTGTCCATTCGCTGCGTGCTCTTCTGTGTTTCTGCTTGTCTCCTTTTTGTTGCATCACCTTGCTGAGTCAGCTCTCCACTGTGCTTGTGGGTCAGGCGGCACTCTGGGGTGCAGGTGAGCTCACAGCTCTCCACAGCATGCGGGGGGAGCCTGCCTTCACAAGGAGGCCCCAGGATTCAAACCCAGGGCTTCCCATGTGGTAGATGGGAGCCCAACTGATTGAGGCACAGCTGTTTCCCTCTCCTTCAGCTTTGAAATATTGTTTTGCCAGACATGATATTCTTAGTGGGCAATTATTTTTTTCAAGACTTTTTAATATTTTGTCACACTTCCTTCATGCCTCCATAGTTTCTTTTGAGAAATTAACTCTCTTATTTAGGATTCCTGTATGTGACACATTGCTTCTCTATTGTTGCTTCCAGAGTCATCTCTTTGTCTTTTGCACTCAAATGTTTGATTTTAATTTGCTACAGTTTGGGTCTATTATAATTTATTCTGTTTGGAGTTTGTTGACTACCTTGCATGTCTTTCACTGGAAAGTTGTCAGTCATTGTTTCTTTGAATATCTGTCTGTCCTTTTCTCTCTTCTATTTCTGGGACTCCAGATTATATATATATATATTTTTATATGTTGTTATTGTGCTTGATGATGACTCACAAATTCTACAAGCTCAGTTCAGTATTTATCTTTCATGCTTTTTGCTACTTAGAATCATTTTAATTTTCTGAGTCTCTGATTAATTCTTCTGACAGCTTCAATCTGCTCATGAACTCCTCTAAGGAATTTTTAAATTTCTATTACTATGATCTTCAGCTCTCATTCCTATTCATAATTTCCATCTCCCTAGTGATTTTCTATTTGGTGTCATGTATCATTTTACCTATTCCTTTTACTTCTTTCTCCAGGTTTTGCTTAAGCTCTTTGGACATATTTAGCATCATTTTTAAGTCTTTATGTGGTATGTCATAAGCATTGTACTTAGCAATGATAGTTGCTAATGATTTAATCCCTTCCTTTTCCTGGACAATCACTGCCTGTTTCTTAAAGGTATTATATCCTTTTGTTGAAACCTGGACATTCTGAAATTTTAGTTTGTTATTGCTGGAATTTAGACACTGAGGCATCTATTCCTACAGTTATTTTTATGACAGCACTTTCTTTGAATGTCAGAAATTGTCAAAAACAAATAAAATGAAATAAATAAAATAACTTTCTTAATCTTTGTAGTTTATTCCTTTAGAGTGTATCCATTCAATGGGCTTAAAGATTAGCTTGCAGTCAAGGAAATGGAGCTGCCTTATTCATTTCTGAACATGCATCTTGCCTTGAGAATGGTCATGTGTACCTAGGACTTTCCCCATTTACAGGGCTATAAATGTCCCCTTTTCCATCAGAAACCATTTCCTAACACTCCCATTCCAAAAACTGTATTTTATGTCCTAAAGCCAGCAATCCCTTTTCCAATGCAACAAAATTTTACTGCTCCCCCACAGTTTTCTGGAGGCAGCAAGCTCTCTGAATTGCCTCCAAATGCAGGAAAATGCTGAAATGGAGATTCTCTCAGGTCATCCCCAAACAGATTGATCCAGACATACATGCTCCCAGTGTGTGCACAAAGCTTGCTCAGCTCCCTGCCGAATCAGTACCAGGGACCCATAGTAGGAGCTCAGGATAGCTACACACCTAGGCAGTGAGGGGTGGATGAGCAGCCAGCCAAGGTGCCATGAGATCCTACCATGTTTTAGATGCTTTCTCTTTGGTCGAACACTCATCCCATTCCTGAAATGCTCTGGTGCTCTGTTAAGAACACCTAGATCTTGCTAGGTGTTCAATGTTTCTGTGGGGGTTAGAGACCTGAATTGTCTCACTCCACTTTCTTGATCAGGACCAAGATTAATATTTTTACAGCAATACATTTTTAAAATTTATTCATTACTTGATTCTATAATGAATAACAGATACAGAGCAATAGTGAGCCTGCATTTTACCAGTTGCAGGATGAAGGCTGAAGTTAAATGAACACTAGTTCCTCAAGGCCAAAAGATGATAGATAAGTATTCTAAGTAAAAAGCAGCTTTCACAAATTCAAGTTTGAGAAACAAAAACATCATCAAAATGCTCACTCATTCTCTAAGAATCAAAAAATAAAACTTTCTAAATTTATAGATTATAGTTTTTTTCAAATTTTTGGTGGTATAAACTATATCATATATTATAATCAATATCAAAAGTCTGCAAGCAAAATCCAGAACCCCTCATTGATACATCTCACTTCACTCTGTATCTACTTGCTCTTCATCATGCAGAATGTTGAATTCATCAAGTGTGATACACACCTATTCAGTTAGGTCACAGGGAAAGATAAAAAGATTACAAATCTGGGTTGAGGGCTAGATTTTTATATTCCACTTTTCAATGAGGGAAGCAACTTTAACATTCTTTATTACATACTTTTTGTGTCCTTAGTTCTATGATTGTGCCTCAATTTTAATCACCTTTTTACTTGGTGCAGACATTGAAGAAAGCTGAATGCAAAGAGAGCAATTGGAATTGAATTGTCTAATTCAAAGCACTCAATATTCTCTTCCAGGGTGGCAGTATCCTGTATTTTGAGTTTCTTTCATATGAGTTTCTTTCTATGAAAGAAGTTATAGTTCTTACCATGGTCTTCTCCATATGAAAACATTCACACAATGATCATAAAAATTATTCAAGATACATTAACAATGTGGAAAACAGATTCCAAAAGTACATGTGAATTACACAAATGAATGAGTTGAAAAAAATTGGAAACAGATGTATAACTCACTACCACATTAAAAAAATAACTAAATATATAGAGAGTACTAAACCCTTGAAGAGTCGACATGGATAGGTTAAAATTTAGAATATATATCAAATATAAATTACATTTCATTAACATTTTTTAGAATATTTTAATCCAGAAAAACTCTGTTTGCTATCTCAAAATATCTGTTGAACATTCTGCTTAAAGCAGTGCTAATCTCTCTGTTGTGCAAACTACAGATAATGAGGTTTATGAATGGTGGCACCATAGAGTAGAACAGGGCCATGAGAAGATATCTAAGAGAAGCTTTATCTGCCCTGGGACCTAAACTTGCAGTCAATCTAGAAATGTCAAACAAAATAAAAACCACCAACTGTGGGGTACAAATGGATACTGCTTTGTTAAGGGCTTCCAGAGAATGCATGCTAAGCACCATTGAAAATATGCCAGTATAGACTTAAACAAAAAGGCAGAACATACAAATACAATACAAGCACTTAGAACTAAGGCTATAGACTCTGAAAACTGAACATCTAGAGATGAGATCCTCAAAATTTGATGTATGTCACAGAAATATTGATGGATCACATTAGACTCTGTGAAGGGACGCCTGAACATGATGACTGTGTGGATAGCAGAATGGATTAACCCACTCACCCATGAGCCACCAACTGCTTGTGTGCACAAACGTGGGGTGATGGTGAGCCCATAGTGCAGAGGGTGACAAATGGCATCATAGTGATCATAGGACATCACAACAAGAAAGGCTATCTCTGTGCCTCCAAATAAGATAAACAAGAAAATCTGGGCAGCACATGCTGGGAGAGAAATCAACTTACTGCCTGTCAGAGAATTTATAATCATTTTTGGCACAGGAACTGAAATGCAGCAAATGTCTATGAGGGATAAGTTGCTTATAAAGAAGTACATTGGAGAGTGCAGATGTGGGTCAGTTATAATTGCAGTAACAGTTACAAGATTCCAGTCAATGTTTCCAAATAAATCATTAGGAAGATCACACTTTGAAGCACTTGTTTTTGGGAGGGTGAGATATCCATGAGGGAGAATTCTGTGAAAACAGTGAGGTTATCCATGTTTTCTAATATATATCTATCTCCCTGCAGTCAAAGTATAAAATGATAAAACATACTAAAATCTCAGTGCAAATAATCCATATTACAAATAAACTGCCACCTTTCGTTTCAATATGTGACTTTCATGAGGAATTCAGCCGAGAAGAAATGGATAAAAGACAATATAATGAGACCAAGAAATTCACATATTTCCCTTTTCTCTTTCTTCCCTATTTCTGCCGTTACTTGTTCATTTCAATACATTTAAGATCAGATAATCTACACCCATTGAATGATCTAAAATGAGGCCCTTTCAGTTAATAAGTAATATTTATATTACTTTGGTAAAATAACATTTCAAATTCTGCCTGGACATAGCTAGTGATTATTTCCTCATTTTATTTATTAGCATGGGCCATCTTAGATATACTCTGTAGGAGAACCTCTGCATAAACCCGCTTATTTGAGCACTATACAGCTCTCACCTTCATGCACCAGGTGACTAGGATGTTTGCTTATCTCCCATTCTTAAGGCAGCTAAATATGGTTTTGTTTCTCTTAACAGTCAATGAATACCTAATGTCCTCTTTTAATGGTTTTAATGGTGGTGACCAGATGGATTAGGCATCACCATACTTTCATTACAGTTATTCTATAAGAATGCTTATGAGCACTTGCTTTCCTCATTTGCATCATCATTCATGAAGACTTGATACTGTTATAATCTAATAGATTCCAGTTTTCTGGTGCAGTGGGTACCAGAGTTCCTTTGCTGGTTTTCTAGTTTACCTTCTCACCTCCACACAGTATCCAGGAAAAGCATCACACCTGATATTTCTCCTGCTAAAAGCATCCTTCCTTCTATCAATCATGGATTACAAGACTTGACTGAAAACTAAATTTCTACCCAAGCATCTTGCCTGAATGATTTTGTAGATTTTACTGAAATCTCTTCCTTCAAATAACTATTGTGCCACAACTCTTAACTTGTGTTTGTCACAAAATATACCAAAGCATAAATAAATCTTATTTCAGTCTTAATTATCATTTCAGTTCTAAAACTAATTACCTTGAGAGATCTCACTTCAGCTCTGTAAATTTATATGTGAGAAACATAGAATGGAGGGGTAGTAAATATAGAAATGTTAGAAGTTGTATTTGTATTATTACTATATATGTATAATACATTTGTAACTATAAAATTATATGCAATGACTATCATTTTATGTAGATGATAATAATAATAATGTGTGGTTTTACTTTCATTGATTATATTTATATGAATATCTCACATTTCTGCAAGATATTTTGGCAATTTGTTTTTCTATAATAATACTTTCAGTTATAAATGTCTTTTATCATCCTCAGTTGTATGACAAGAGAATGTCTTTTAAGCAGAGATTTTATTAAATATCAAAAACAATACCACATGGTTACATTGATACTATTTAACTGAGAGTTATTGGACATAACCAAAATTTCAAATAATTTTTAAATTTCCTTTATCAAACTGTACATTATTGAACTTAGAGTTCTCATTCCTATCCTCCATCTCTTTAGATGGCATTTTTCTCACTTGTCTAAGCATGTTTCCCTATGCTATATTTATCATGCATCTTCTTCTTCAGAGTGTATAAGAGGGAGAGGAATTTTAGGGATATATCCCTGCTCCTTATTAGATCAAGGATATTCAGAAATTATTTAATTCATAATGTTAAATGTGGAAAAGAGTGGGATAACTATCCCCCATCAATTGTTAAAAACATGAAATATAATATTTAATAAAAGTCTATATAGAGCATACCTAATAGATTAAAAATAAATAAAGGAAGTTGTACATAAATAAACTCCATTGGATTAGTCACCTATCCATTGATATTCATAGGATTATTTTTGCTTAGGAGGACTGATTTCCATGAACTGCTATAGTAACTCACTGTTACCTCTAAATTTAACTAAACTTTACAATCAGTTCAAGTATTATTTAATTGAATTCATAGTGCTTGTGCTAATTCAATATCTTGATAAATTCTCTATCAGTATAATATCAGTATTTTGAATACAGTCTATGTAGCACATAGATATCATCTGGGAATATTTTTAAAACTAAACAAACACAATGAAATCAGAAACTGAATTATCCAAAGTCTTTATTAGTATCAATTTATAATATGGAGCAAAAATAATATAAAGTATGCTAACAGTCTTGAGACATATCACAGCTAAATCAATGAATTTTTCATTAGCAATTTTAAAGAAACATAAATTAAAGCATACAAATATACCTGAGAAAAGAGAAATCACATTTCTCTTTTGTAAGATGAATATTATTATTGCACAGTTACAAAGACTTTATGAAATTTGTGATTCTGCCTCATACTTCTCTGCATAAAATTTATGTAGTAACTTCTTAGGGAAACTCATACTTACCTGTAATAATGTGAACAATTATCCTCCTGGTTTCTTTATAAACAGGAGTATTGTTTAGGAAGGACACATATGTGTCATAACTCTCAGGAACCCTAGGGAACTAGGGATATCACCCTTTAGAGAGTCCAGTCTTCTTTCAAATCCAGGCTGGTAAGGGCTCTTTGGCTATATTTTTGAAATTAGATGAATTTGTAATAATGCTTATTAGTAATTAAGTTAGAAAACAATTTTTGTTAACAAAAGATTAATATTCAAAAAAGTTTCATAGGCCCTGGTGATCTGATACAGTTTTAATTTAATGTCACATTATAAATAAAATTATTTACATTACAATATGTCAATAAATCATGCAACTCCAGTAAAATTGTAGTTTATATGGGTTTAGATTAACATTATAAGGAGAAGAAAATCATATACTATTTAAAATCATCAACACCACAAAAACAAGAAAAAATGACTTAAGTTGTTAAAATGTCACGTTTTAGAATGTTTTTTTTTTTTTTAAAGCAACTAAAAGAGGTTGTGTCACCGAGTGGGACTCATAACAAAATACTTCAAAGAGATCTTCACACATGGGTTTGACAGTAATGTGAGGCACCTTCAGATTGTGAATTACCCCATAAGCAGGTCAGAGGAAAGTTTTCCATTTGTCTCTACTCAATAAATTGATAACTCAGTTATTTCTTATTCATAATAAAACTATTATTATATTTTTCCAGAGGAAGTAGAAACAACTCTTTTTATTGTTAAATTTTCAGTTCAAAGATTTAAGTTTCAAAGACTATTTTTTCCTACACTCTTAATAAAAAAAACCCACCCACAAGTAGTGATCAAATTAACACTCTCAAAGAAGCTGTGACAAAAATGTATGTTATGAAAGATAGAAAACATGAATGAGATTCTAGGTTTTGATCTTTCACTAAAGCTTTGG
The DNA here is from genome assembly GCF_030445035.2 of Dasypus novemcinctus. Lineage (NCBI taxonomy): Eukaryota > Metazoa > Chordata > Mammalia > Cingulata > Dasypodidae > Dasypus > Dasypus novemcinctus. The sequence goes on along the minus strand of NC_080694.1, from coordinate 13,192,097 downwards.
ACAACCTTGCACTACATTTGCACCAGTCAGCATTTTACACATGTCCTGCTAAGCAGAGAATTTGAAAACATCACTAACATGGTTTATTTATTCTAGTCACACAGCAATGATTCAATATCTAATTTATAAATATAAGACATTATGTACCACATAACCTTAGATATAACCCATCTGATGGTACTTGTGTGTAATGCTTTGGCTTCTTACTATACATTACAGTTCTGGTCAAAATGTGTCATGAAGTAAAATTTTTTTCTAGTCTTAATGATCACAGTTTAGTTATGGAGTGAGGGAATATCAAGTACTACAAAATAAAGCCTTCCAAGATAACCTTGTCAAAACTTTGGATGCTATGTATTATCTCCAGTGTGTAATTTTTAACAGTGTAAGGTATTTTTCTTAAGTTAAGGAGAGACATGGTCTACAAAGAAGGGCTTCTGAACTTGGCCACTGACTTCTGAGGAATACTTTAGGTGAAGTCATTGACACACTGTCTACAGGACATAAAAGGGTGCCTAAGTGCTCTGACAATGAGAAAAGAGTTCCATTGACTTTCAACCAATTTACTAGGTTCTGCATCAGAGTCACAAGTTTCCACTCTGAATGGTAAATGTGCACATTATCTCAATGTGCTGTTCTCAAAAAATGTTTGCCTTTAAATGACCTGAACCAAAAACCTTTTATAATAGGTTTCAGTGCTAACTCTTATTGGGGGAGGAGGATGCATAATAACCCCCCTCACACCAATAAAAATAATCACTGTTGTGCAGAAATGCTTATTAATAGCTGCCAATCTGGAAAGTATCAACATAGGAGTGGCTAAGGAGCTCTAAGAATGTCTTGGAAAGAAAGGCTGAAAAATAGAAGGGTGAGTTCCCTAAAAGAAATCACCACACAATTTTAAAAGTTGGCGGAGAACGTTTAGTGATCAGAGGTGTTAAATTGATGAAAGCAGAAATGACATTTCGTGTAGGAAATTGATGGCTTCACCAGGGCTAGGAAGCCTCAGTAATGTTTTTTAAAAGCCTCAGCACCATGTAACAAAGAAAAAGAAGAGTGAAATAATTGAAATGGTGAAAGAAAATATAAAACATATCAATGTAGAATTCTGCATCCAGGAAAAAGATCCATGAAAGGTTAAGCAGAAAAAATAAAGTTTTTCTTAGGCAAAAACAAAACAAAACAAAACAAAACAAAAAACACCTCAGCAAATCTTTACCTACTTTCATAAATATTCCATGTTCTCTTTTTTTTCAAGTATTGTTTAGGCAAATAAAAACTCTGAAGGATTTCTCAGCTTGAAACAAAATTCTCTGATATAGTAAGAGAAATTCAAAATGGATCAAAGCAATAGAAAACTGGGCAGATTTGATATCTGGAGAGGAGTATGAAGGAACATGATGCCCAGGCATGTCAGAGAACTGTACCATTATTTTCATGGAAATAAAGCACTGAAAAGAAGTTAATGGTAGACAAAATGCATACAAAAGTATACTACCTGAGGTTCTTTGAAATATGGCGGAGCACAGTTTAATAAATCATTTGTACTTATGCTTTTTTGATTCCAGGGGCACCAAACATTCCAAATGACTATTGCAAATCCTTTATAATTTATAATTTTGTGACTTATATCCATGGAAAATTAAAATTTTAAGAATTAACATTTGAATTTAAGAAGTAAAATTTTAAGAATTAAATTCTTCTATAATTTTTTAAAATAATAAATTCTTATATTTTATTGTAAGATAATTGTCCTGATTCGATCTACCATCAACTCTCCTTGCCTAACATGTTTTAAAAATGTTATTTCTCAAAACCAAAATAAAACAATGAGAAGAAAAAAATGATTTTAAAGACTGAAAAATCTTTTTTAATCCTGGTTTATTATGAGATAGCTGAATTCTCCTATCTGCTTTAATATTCATTTCAATGAAATATTTTAATTTGCTTGAAGAGTATTAAGATAATATGGTGAAATGAGAGGTGACTATTAAGAGCTAGAACTTTTCTATTTGTTTTTTATTCATTATTATTTCTATTACTGTAATAATGTTCTAATAATGATTGAAGTGATAAACACACAACTGTGTGATAATAAAAATACCATTGATTATACACTTTGGATGGATCATATACTTTATTAATATGTATAAATAAAATTCATTAAAAATCAAAAAGGAAAAAAGTAAAATATGGCCTTACACAGATATATGGTGAGAACAAAGGAATGTTTCATTAATACTTTAAGGTAATCACATATATTATTCTTTAAGGATGATATTCTATATCCCAAATCAACAAGTTATGATTTCTTAAAGAGTATTCCATTTTGGAAGCTGAAATCATGGTAATAAACATTTCATATGTGACCATATTTAAATCCATTATCTTTTTAGCAGTTTCAGTGAGTATTACCATTTGGCAGTTTGAGATTATTTATGAATTCCAAAAAGAGAGATTATGTTTGTAAACTGGTGTGTTCCTCTGGGTATTATTCCCTTTGGTTGTATTAGATTCAGCTGAGATGTCTTTGATTAAATTATGTTAAGATTAGGGCTTACATAAGATTAGGGCTACCACTTCAGTAGGGTGAGACGCAGGATTGAGTCCCCGACTCCTGGTGGGCTATTTAAGTGGACTCTATTTCAAGAAGACACACAGAAGAAGGCACAGCAAGAAAGAGAGCTCCCTGGACCCAGATGAAAAGAGAACTTTGTCAGTTTTCATCCTGGAGCCCCAGGAAGAGATGAGCTATTTGCCCATTTATTACAGCTGACCTTGTGAAGAGACTAGAGCAACTGAGAAGCCCTGACAGATGAGCCCTATGCCAGCCTACAGCTGAGATTGGAAGAAGCTGGTCTCAATGGACCCTTAAGTGGAAGAAGGAAAGAGAGACAAGGAAAGATCACCTGCCATCTTGCTTCAACATGTGGCAACTGATGAGAAATCAATTGTGAGTTGGACTCTTTAGGTCTTGTCATTATAACTTTTTAACCCTAATAAATACCCTTTATAAAAGCCAAAAAATTTCTGGTACTTTACATCAGCACCCTTTTGACTGACTAATACATATTCATGCATGATTTTTTTTCTGGTCCACATAATAAATTCACATTCTTTATTTCCATAACTTTGTCTCTACTACTTACAAACATATTTGCTAATGAGCATTTACCCTTTTCTTATCTCAGTATATTTAAATATTTTTTCTATTTTAAAGAAGATTTAGATTACATAAATGTTACATAAAAAATATAGGGGATTCCAATATACCCTAACTCCACCTCCTCCCATACTTTCCACATTAACAACATCTTTAATTAGTGTGATATATTTGTTACAATTGCTGAACACATACTGGAACATTGCTACTGACCAAGGAGTATAATTTACATTATTGTTTACACTTTGCATCATACAATTGTACAGGTTTTGACAAAATGTATACTGACCTGTATCTATCATTGTAATATCATGCACAATTCCAATGTCCCCAAAATGACACCCTGTTACACTCGTTATTCCCTCTCCCTCCCTTCAGAACCTTTGGTGGCCACTGACTTTATATCAATGATACAAGTTCTTTCATTAATAGAATAATAATAAATCTATAGAATAATAATGTCTACTTTAGTCTACTGTTCATACATCAATCTTGAAGATTTGGGCATGGCGATGCCAACATTCTTTCTAATTGAGAGGGGACTTAGATCTCATGATGGAGATGGGTGGAACTGTTTTGTTTGCAGTTTCAGACACTCTCTCTTCTTTGGGATGGGTGTTGTCCCTCATCATACCCTTGTTAGTTGTCCTGGGTGAGTTCGATGAACTGGAGTGTAGGTGTAACAACTCTCTTGAGATTCAGGGCTCAACTGGCACATTAATGGACCACAGATTTAAGACCTGAGGACTTTTATTTAACAAGTATAGTGCTAATTTTAGGTTCAAATAAAAAGAACAAAAGAGCAATGTGCAAGGTCACTATAAATGAATCTATATCTGCTACATTGAGGAGTGTAAATACGAAAGTAATGCCCACTGACATGGTGCCAAAGTCCTCAGATTGTCCTCTTTATGTATATTGTCCAGATGTCTTTCTAGAGTGCTCAAGAGACCTGCTGTTTGAAAAACTGTTTACTGTGGCAGTCAATGAGACCCATCTGACATGTGCATAAGCATAACCTCTGGAATGACCTCTGGAATGACCTCTGGAATGACCTCCCAATTCACTTTGAAATCTCTTAGCCATAAAAACTAATTTGTGCTTAATATGTCTCCCTTTTGGTCAAGGTTTTTTTCCAGATGCATCACTTGTCATTGCTTGGCAACAATCACTCTGTACCAAGGAGGCTAATCCCCAGGGGTCAAGTCCCACACAAGGGGAGAAGGTAGTGAGTTTATATGTTAATTTTGGCTTAGAGAGAGGTCATATTTTAGGAACAAGGAGGCTTTTAGGAGGTAACTTTTAGGCAATATATAATAGGCTAAGATTCCATTTCACAAGAAAAGGTTCATAAGTAAAATTATAAATATAAAGGACCTGGAGTAATGGTCTGTCTTCTTTCACAAGGCACTGCCCATGTATGCAAAGGATAGATACCACTCTACTTGAGAATATGGCAGGACTTCCCAGAAAGGAATTCAATATTCTTATGGTTATTGTGTGGGTTTCCACCTACAAAGAGAATGCCCTATATACACTTGGACATATTCATTTGTTTCAGAAGCATGCACCAGAAGTACCTTTCCCCACACATGCCTCATCACTGACAAACCATACCAGTTGTCACACTTCTGTGATTCAAAAACTCTCCAAAAACAGCCAAAAAATAACCAAATACAATAAATAAGAAATAAAAAACAACAATAATAGCAGAAAATATAAAAACTAAAAATCAAAAAATTAAAATTAAAATAATTTTTTACTTTGTGTTTTTCATTATTGTAAGAGCTGTTATCTTTTGTCTCTATTTATTTTTTTAAATGTTACATTCAAAAAATATAAGAGGTCCCCATATGCCCCCCACTCCCCTCACCCCACTCTCCCCACATCAATAACCTCTTTCATCATCATGGGTTATTCATTGCATTTGGTGAATTCATTTTGGAACACTGCTGCAACACATGAATAATGGTTTATATTGTAGTTTACCCTCTCCCCCAGCCCACCCAGTGGGCCATACAATATCCAGCATATGTCCCTGAAGTACCACCCAGGACAGCTCCAGATACTGAAAATAACCCCACTTTATATCACTTCTTCTGGCTCCCTACCTTCAGCAGCTACCATGGCCACTTTCTCCACATCAATGATACGATTTCTTCCATTACTAATCACAATAGTTCCATCGTAGAATATCAGTAAGTCCACTCTAATCCATACTCTACTCCTCCATCCTGTGAACCCTGGGATGGTTATGTCTACTCCACCTCTATACAGAAAGGGGGCTTAGATTTCACATGAATGATGGATGCAATTCTCCTGCTTACAGTTGTAGGCACTCATGGTTCCCTGGTGTGGTGGTTGACATTCTTCACCTCCCTGTTAGCTGACTAGAGTAAGTCCAATAAATCAGAGGGTAGGAGTTGCAAGTCTGCTGAGGCTCAGGGCCTGGCTGTTACATGGACAATCCAGAGATTCAGATCTCTTGAGTATACATCAACCCCAGGGCCAACCACAGGTCCAGTAAAAGTGACAGAAGAGGCATGTGTAGAAAGTTCACTTCTGAGCCCAACTCCATCACACTCAGGAAGACAAACTCCAAAGTAGGGCCAACTGACATTTTTTTAATGTGTGAAATTACTGTATTTCCTAAGCTTATAAGTAAATTTAAAATTAAAGAAAGTAAATTGGAACAAGAACAGGAGATTGAGGTGCTCAGTATAGTCTTACAAAGTAGTAATCCAAAAATGTGTGTTAACGGTCTGTCTAAACTGCTAAATAAGAGCTTGGCCACATTTATGCTGCTCAAGTTATCTTAACTGATTGCTGATAACTAATAAAAATGTTTCCAAGCACAAGCTTGCATATTACAGGCAACGTGGATTCCAGAAGAAATCTTAAATTAAAATCTAAGATGTGATATAACGGAGAACTTAAAAGCAGCTATACCAAGAAAGTAAGAATTATGAGTCAATTGTAAACTCTAAATTTCTGTTAATGTGTTGTAATTGTTTTGTGTTTGTTTGTTCAATGTCAGTATATACTTTGATACCTCTGGATGGTGATATAAATTAATAAGTAAAAATTTTTAAAAGAGCTCTATTCAAATGGCCAAAAATTAAATTAGCACTTATATTAATATATAAGTTTAAATGTTAATAAGATCTCTACAATGATAAAAATTATAAATCTTGATTAACAAAATTACTATAAGTCTTTTCATAAAAAATAGTTCTTGCATAGATTGAAATGAATAGTTTATTTTTCTTCACAGGATAAAATGAAGGATGTAAACCTTAAATGAATATTAAAGGTTAAAATTTGTGGGAATGCTGACTGAAATTTAATAAGTTTTTTCTAAAAAGTGTGTTTTGTCCTAAAATAGGATGGCTAATTTTGAGAAACTCTTGGAACTTAAATGAATGTGGCAAGTTATAGAAGGTATTGTGGCAACTTTAAGTAAGGGAATGTGTTCTGTGAAGGTAAAATTTGTCTTAAAGTAGACTATTTTGTTATAAATAATTATAAGAAATTTACTGAAGCCTTGTTCAAATTAAGGTATTTAAATGGCTAATTTCAAAAAGTCATTATTAAATAAAACCTGAATTGATAATACTAATAACAAAAGGTAATTTTAAAACAGGAAAACTTTTTGGCAGCCAGTCTCCCCTGCCAACTTGCTTCTAGGGGACTGTTTCTAGTATTTCATACTACTAAGTATTTAAAGTGAAGAAAAGTTAAATATTTTAACAAGCTCGTTTAGTGTTGATGGCAATTATATGTTGTAAGAAGTTTGCCTGGTAACTTACTATGTGGACTATATAGAATGTGTTTTTATTATTAAAAAAAATAATAATAATTTTGTCCTAAGATAAAATGATTGATTATTGGGAAAGAGTAAAATGTGGGTCAAAATCTGAATGAATACTGAAAGTGTAGAAGGTTCGTGGAAAGGAAATTTTTATGATTAAAGTTAAATAAAATTTGATGGGTCTGTCTATAAAGTTTTAAAAGGTTTAGTATCAAGTAGTATACCAATGCAAAGATAAAAACTTCATCCTTTTGCAAAGTCTCTCAAGTCATTAGTCTGTCTTAGTAAGTTTCCTGAATAATCAGTATACAAAGAAAGTCTGTTTTATCAAAATAGTTTCTTGTGCTTTAACCTCATCATTTCCTCAGTGTTCAAAGAAGAAAAGTTATTATCTCTTTTAAAGGAAAATAACGTTTAAACCTGCTCTCTTTTTATTCCAAACTAATTACAAGAGATTTGTTCTTTTACCTTGAAAGAAAAATTAAAGTAACAGTTAAGTTCTTTAATATGTTATAAGTTAAGTAGAGAGTGTTGAAAAGTGTTGTAAAATTAACAAGATTTTTTAACCCCCTGTTAAAGTTGTATGAGTAAAAGTTTCAAATGAGTACCTAAGAGTGTATAAATTTACCAATATTTCAGCATAATATTAAACAGAAGTACAATGTGGTTAATTATGGTATTAGTTATTATAAAAAGGTATGTGTCACAGAAACCACCTCTTATCATAAATTAAAATAATAACATTGTAGTATGCAGCAGTCTCAAATATTGTTAGTTTGTTGCGAGAAGTTAATGTCCAGCTATGTCACTATCACTTTGTTTTAAAATGTGCTAAGACTTTCTTTAGTATTTCCTTAGGCAAGTCAAGCCAGTCTGCATTTTCCTACCTGTTGAAAAGTTAACAATGGACTTTTGCAGTGCTTCCCCAAGGCTGTGTGCATAGCCCAACTATCTGTCCTGGCATGGTGATGATAATCTAGCTGCATAAAATCTGTGGCTGAAACTCTACTGATGACATTATGTTAACCAGTAATCCTTTTTTCAGAATGAAAAGAAACATCATAGACAATAGTCTCTGAACCAAGCCTGAACTAAGCAAACAATTGGGACAGGCTGCAAAGTAGCTGCTGCTTTATCAAATTCCTAAATGTGGTTTGGTTGTGTGGGATAAAACTATGCCCTCTGTTGTAACTGATGGAATGCAATGTTTTCTCATGTTAATAGAGTTTGTAATAATGTTGAAGTGCTAAAAATCTTTCATCCCTCATTGAGCTCAAATGTTAAAACCATTGTATGAATTAATTGGGAAAAGTCCTTCATTGAAGTAGGAAAACCTCTAGAAAGCTGCTTTTAATAATAATAAAAAGAAGGTAATCTGTGGATATTAACTTAGCCTATGAATTGGATGTAGCAAGCACCCATATTGGCTTTGGGTGGAGTTTGTGGCAAAATCAAAATTCTAAACAAGTACCCCTTGGGTTTTAATCACAATTCTGGAAGGAGACCAAAAGTATAATATAAAAAGGCAATTGTGTGCAGCATTGGAGGCCCTGCTAAAAGTGAAAGACTTAACCCAATAGTGTCTGGTCACTCTAAAGACTGCCATCCCTATTCAGGGGTACATTGCAAATACTAAAAGCAAGACAGAAATGATGAACTATTGTAAATCACCCTCAAATTATGAAAAAACATCTGGGATACCTGCTAGTAGTAACAGTTGACTGTCATGTCCCTGCCCACTCCACTAACATCCCTTTTAGGACTGTTGACACAGATGCCTTTGTGAAGATCCAGGGCCCTACCACTGGAACCCGAGAAAAGGCAAGGTTGCACCACTGAAAAGGTAAACATCGATAAGCCATGGCCAGAAGAAGAAAAGGCATCTGGATACAGGTGAGAATGACGCAGATTTGGCAAGTCATCTTCTGAAAGTCAGTTATTACTACATATGGCACAAGAATTACTGAAACAGACTAAATGCTTTATTGGACTGCTTATTATAAGCATTTACAGACTAACTGAAATCATTACAGCTGCTGCTACTGCTGTGGTAGCTTTACGTGAAAGTACAGACTCAACAATACATGCATGATTGGCATAAAAATGCTAGTGATTTGTGGCATAGCCAAGAGTACATTGATGAACAGTTAAATAATTGGGTTAATGAGTTAGAATCTGCTGTTCTGCATATTGGAGATCAATTGCGTAAATTAAATTTGTTAAGGGGGTTGAGGTGTGATTGGAATAAAAGTAATTTGTGTATGACTCTGCGTATAATTCATCAGATATAGTATGGAAAAATTAAGAATCATTTGCTAGGCCATAAAAGTAATATCTCTCTGGAAATAATGGAATTACAAAGAAAAATATTAGAAATGTCTCAAATTCTTGTAGCCAAAGATAAGGATATTTTCTCAAATATGATTTCATATATTACAAAATTTAACCCAGTTAATTGGTGGAAATCACAGCATTTTCTGTCAGCTTTAGGAATAGGGCTAATTATATTTGTTCTGTTGCTCATGATTCTTGCCTGTGCTGGACAGTGCTTTCAAAGAAAATTGCAAAGCGTAACAGCCATGGAACATGTGAATAATCTGGTGCTAGCAAAAACACTTCAATAATTTCCCCAAGTCAAAGAAATTGGCTGGAGTCAATGACGGGTAAGACTCTCAGAGGAGGGCAACCTAAGCCAGGCACAGTCCCTTGACTAAGAAAAAAGGGGGGGGATGTTGGAAACTGAGGCACAGTGGCCTCTCAAGGAGAGATGTGCTGTCTCCATGGCTATGCTTGCAACATAAGGAATGCAGTAATTAAGAGTTCCCAGCAAATGGGATGAAGCTGTTAAAGGCTGAAAGAAAAGATGAGCACATACCTTTTGTAGTGAATAGAACACTTGGGACTTTGTACCTTGATAAGATTTTTTAAAATTCCTTAGACTATGGGTAATGCTGATAGTTAATACGTGTTGCTGCTTGATGACAGGTACACTATGTTTATGCTTATTGGCACGTAAGCTACATATGCCTGCTTCTTGGCATGTACACTGGGGAATATAAAGAGCTCCTTGTAAACAGTAAAGTTGTCTGAGGAGTCATTACTCACAGACCCCCTGATCCTAGCTCTCTCATTCTTTATCTTTGTTTCCTTTTCCCTTTTCTCTTTCTTTCATTCCTGATACCCTTCGGGTCCAAATCTCCAACATCCTAGTACCACACTTTTATTATAAATTTTTAAAAAATGTTTCATAGTGAAAAATGTGCTATTCCATCCTTGGTGACTAATTTTCTGACCTTTCAGCTACAGATTATTTCTGCAGAAATATCTTCCCTTTTAGCTTATCATTTTGGAGTATCACAAAAGAATAAGAGAAAATGATGTTCAACCTTCTATGGCTTCTAAGAGATAGGAAACTGAAACTCTCTGGAACAACCTTAGCACAGATAAATTAGTCCATGGAACATGCCAAGCAATTTTCCTTCTAAAGTGGTCCCAGGAATGAAGGAATGGTACCTTATCAGCTCTCCTCAATATAAGCAGTGTCTTGGCACTGTCAGGGTGAATGACAAGGAATTCTCTTCCTCTTCTTCACAGTAGCTCTCTGGTATACTTGTGAGACATAAAATTTCCATGTGAACTTTCCATTTGACCAAGATCTGATCCAAAGTTTTAGGTTGGCTTATTTTATCTCTGAACAAAACAAAAATGCATGCAGGAAAAATTAAACATAAGTTATCTCTAAAGAAGCAGATACTAGATCACAGAAATTTCAGGCTCCTAAAATGGTTTACATATTTTATTTGTGAGAAAAACTAAAGGTTGGCAAATTTCTAGACAGATAATGGTGAATGGTGATAGAGAAGGTATTGCTCCCAAAGTAAGACAGTTTTAGTTTATTTCAAAAGATGGGGATATTTTTAGAACAATAAATGTCATTTAAGACTTACTTCATAATGCCAGGATTGTAGAAAGGCAAACATAGAACTGACTGAATCAGCAATTTACATATAATGAAAATATAATTTTGGAACAGTTTTGATTTATATAATTTAAAAAGATATCTCCTAAAAAGTAAGAGTAATATGTGGTCTATGTTATTTTTTTAAAGATTTATTTATTTCTCTCCCCTTGCCCCCGCCCCCGTCCTGTCTGTTCTCTGTGTCTATTTGCTGCGTCTTTTTCTTTGTCCGCTTCTGTTGTTGTCAGTGGCACGGGAATCTGCGTTTCTTTTTGTTGTGTAATCTTGTTGTGTCAGCTCTCTGTGTGTGTGGCACCATTCCTGGGCAGGCTGCACTTTTTTTCATGCTGGGAGGCTCCCCTTACGGGGTACACTCCTTGCACATGGGGCTCCCCTATGCGGGGACGCCCCCTGAGTAGCAGGGCACTCCTTGTGCACATCAGCCCTGCATGTGGGCCAGCTCCACAAGGGTCAAGGAAGCCTGGGGTTTGAATGGTGGACCTCCCATGTGGTAGTCAGACACCCTAACCACTGGGCCAAGTCCACTTTCCTATGTTATTATTATACACTGCTAATTGGGCTAAACTTTTAATTTCTGATTTGGTATTTTTATTAGATAATATTATATATAAAAACATATAATTGATGCATTAAATCTCCATCATTGCTTATTATATCTCCAGCAGTTTGTTTGTTTTTCTGAAATTAAATATAAGTAGGAAAATAGTATTAAGAGCATGATTTCTGAACTCAGCCAGTCTTGGTAGAATCAAAGGGACAACTGGTAATGGCATGACTGTTTTTACTTAATATTCTGTGCTCTTTTTCTCATCTAAAGAATGTGTACAATAGTAATACCTAAGATAAATGTTTTCATATGCATACATGTATTAATAAAGGGAATCATTTATAATAGTGTCAAGTTCATTCTAACTATGCAATAAATATGGGTTTCTATTATTTAATATCCAAACGATGATTTGCACCTGTGTACATTTATATATACTGCAGTCATATTTTGCAAAATACTTTTTGTAATCAATTGCTAAAGATTCACTAAACTATATATTTTTAAAATTCCAAATCACTCTTATAAACAAAAACAGTTTTGAAGTCATTTATGCTAGTACCACCTTTGATATCTCAACACTCTATAAGAATTGAGTGTTATGGGAATTAGGAATAACTCGAATGTGCCTGACTTCATCCTTACGGGTCTGAAAGACTCTGAAGAGATCTGGGGGTTCCCTTTATGTCATTTCTCCTTATTTACCTGATTACTCTCTCCAGGAGTGAAGGCATGATATTGATAATTTGCCTGGGTCTCTAGCCTCACACTCCCATGTACTTTTTCCTGAATCACCTATCATTCCTTGAACTCAGTTACTCAATGGTTATCACACCTTAAACCTAAGAGAACTTACTGACTTTCATGAGCTGCTTCACACAGATGTCTGTCTTTCTTGGCTTTCAGAATTTTTCCTCCTCTCCTCAATGACCTTTGACAGCTGTATAGATATCTGCAATCCTCTTCACTGCCCAGTGTTTATGTAGAAGAGATTGTGCTGCACCCTCATCACTGGGTCCACAGTGATTGACTTTATTGACTCCTTGTTCAATGTTCTTTGCATGAACAGCTTGCATTCTGCAAATGTACTAGAATCTATCACTTTTTCTGTGATTCAACCCCAAAATTAGCTCTGTTCTGCACAGATACTCTTGACACTGAAATCATGATGACCACTCCCACTGGCTCAAAAGTAATGGTTTCCATGATCACAATCTCTGTGTCCTATAAGTCCATTCTGTCTTCTATCCTGAAAATTAATTCTAATTCAGGAAAGCACAAAGCCTTCTATACTTGTACCTCCCACCTCCTGGAAGTCACCATTTTTTATGGCACCAAGATATTTATTTATTTAAAACCAAAGAAGTGAAGTGCACCTCCTTGGGAATGAATCAAGTGGCCTCTATGTTTTACATTAACCCACTCTTTTAAAGACTTAGGTACAAAGAGGTGAAAATTGCTCTCATTAGAGTCAGAAGGAAGAGAGAGGGCTCTAGGCAATTGAAATGTCAGTGATGCTGAATATCTGAGCTCATCTTTTCTTTGTTTCATACTTGGTTTTTACTTGGTCTCTGTTTAAATACAGTAGTGTCCTCTAATTAGTTCGCATTTCTGTTGAGTCATCTTCTACTTATCCACACATGCTCTGAAACAGTTCCAAGAATATGTTTTTAGAGATTAATATAGTAATTGGGAACCAAGAAATATGTGTTAAACCTGTGCTTTAAATACATTTTTCTAAATAAATTAGTTTGTAAATAATTCTATGGATAATTTTAAATCCATAGAGATATCATAAAGGATAAATCATAAGTTGAATTTAAAACTTTTACCCATTACTACTAAATTTTGGCCACTATCATCAGAATACTTACATTCTTGCAAAATTTTGAATTCCCAATGCCTTTTTTAATAATAATATTAACTGGTCTTTTATAAATACTTTTTGGCTCACCTTATTCATAAAAAAGCAGATTAAAAGAAAGAACAGAATTTTCATATTTGTTTTTAGAACAAAGTAAAATATTGTGATAGAATTAAGGTATAGAAAGTAGTATGTGTGAACATTGAAGAAAATTTGGAAAATATTAAAAATTTTAAAAAAACATATAAATATCCCAACCATTTCTAATAGTTTTAGTCATGATCTTCTAGACTAACCTTATATAAGGGTACGTATACATTACATATGTATATAAAATTTTGTTATTTTCTTTTTGGCATTTGCAACTTTTGATTTCCCTAAAGTACTTGGTAAATCCTTCTTATTTAAATTTGTGGAGTGAATATTTTCTTGGTATATAAGTGAAATCCAGAGTCTTATCTTGCAAAGCTTTAACCCCTGAACTTTTAAAAATACATGAGATTAATATTAGCATGCAGTAATATGTCTTTTGTGTTCACCTGTTAATCATTTGAAAATCCTACCATTCTGTGATGTCAACAAAATTCAGTAATTAGTATGTACTTGTTTAATTTCAGTATGATTTTAAAAATATTTCATTTCTTCTGATTTCTAAGAGTTTATTATAGAATTTAGAAAGAAATATTCAGTTTCTTTCTATGTTCATTTAAAAAATTAAAGAACAAAATTTAAAAAGAATGAACATTCTTCGTGTAACTAAGAATGGACAATGAATCCAAATTTTGTGACAGCCCACAAATTTTCATTAGATAGTTTGACAAATTTTCCCTTAAGATATTCCTCTATATTATATGGAATTGCAGTTTTAATTTTCTCTGTTATTCAATATATAATAAAGAAATTGTGTTTTCTTCATTTTCCAATTATTTGATCTTTATTTAAATTCTTACAACATTTATTACATATTTTATGCATCCAAGTGATGTGTATTCTTTTAACTTATATTAAGATTTTCTTTGTAGAATTATTCTGGCTACCAAAATTATTTTTGAATAATTAACATAATTTTCAACCTTTGTTTTACAGTTAAATGTTTAACAACTTTCCACAGTTTATTATTGTCCATTAATTTTTTCAAATAATTTAAAAATGCATTAATTTCCTTTAATCTTGAATTTTTAGACACATTTTAAATAATATATAATATCCATATATTGTATTATGACATTTTTTCTCTGAACTGTTGTCCAGTATCTATATTTATTGTATTTTTCTTTCTTTTTCTTGAACTGAGAGATATCTTGTATGAGCATTTATTTTGAATAATATAATTTTTAATTAATCTCTCATCTTTTCATACACTGTGTCTTTCTTATATTTATAAGCTTTTTACTATTCTGGTTATTTTAATGACAGTCATGGCCTTACTTTCATTTCTGTACATTACCATTATTTAGAAAATGTACTGTTTGTTGGCGTTAACAATTATGGCCAATAGATTCTATAATTGTTCATACAATAAGTTCAACCAAAATGAAAGTTGTATTTATCTTCACTGATTCACATGGGATCAGAACCGGAGTCCACAGCGCAAAACCGGGTGGAAAGTTCAAAAACGAACAAAGCAAACAGCTGCAAAGGGTTGATCCATGAGGCACCGGACACGACCCAAGACGCCCAGTAAGAGAAAGGAGGACTTACATCTGGACGTGGGGATGCTCCACGGCTATGAAAACGAACCCGAAACTAAAAGGCAACCATGCCTGGGCTCTCGAGGAACAACAATGAACAAACACCTGCTGATGCCTTCACAAAGAGAGAAAAAATATACAATAGTGATTTTTTTTGTACTCAACCTGTTAGATTCCACCTCCCGGTGCTTGCGCGCCACAGCAGCGCCGCGGCTCCCGCCCAAGGAGCAAGGTCCTGCTACAGGCGGCACAGGGGGCCACCCACGGGGGCCCCACCCACGGCCACCAGCTGGTGCTGCGCGCGGAGCACGGCGGGGCGGGGTCCTGGGCCACACCCCGGGGACAGCTGGAGGCCGCGCGCGCCAGACAGGTGAAGGGCCGGGAGCGCTCCACCGCATCGTGGCGCGCCTACCGCCCGCGCTCCTGGCTGCGATCTAGCGGCTCGCGGTCTCGGTAGGCTCACTAGAGGGGCTCGCAAGGGATGGCCGGGGCCACGGCGGGGCGGCTCCAGACCGCTGGGGAGGGCGCGCCGGGGAGCCCACGCCAAGGCCGGCGGCGCGCACAGGCGCACGCGGTCCGCCCCGGGCCCTAAGCCGAGGGCCGCTCCGGGACGCCTTCCTGCAGCCGGTCGCGGGGTCCTTCCGGCGCTCCTCCTTGACCTTCACGGCACCCTGGAGCGCGCGGCGCGCGAGTTCGCAGCCCAGCAGTCGCAGGGAGTGCCCCGCGCCGCCTTGGTGCCGTGCTCCTGTGGCCGCTGGTCCCGGCCTCCTTCGCAGCAAGCGGCTCTCCTTGACGCGGGACTCCGCGCCGGCGGCTCGTTGTGGCCCAGGCGGCGCGGGAGGCTGTTAACCGGGTGGCCCACGGCGGGGCGGACGCGGGCGAGGTCCAGCTGGGCAAGCCCGGCTTCTCCAGGATGTCCCGCTCTCGCTCCTCCTTGCACTGGTCCGTCTCCCGGCCGTGGTTGGTCAGAGCAGCGTCGTGTTCCGTGTCCACAGGCTTGGGCCACGGTGGTGGCGGGGAAGGAGGGTGGAGTCCGGTGGAGCGGTTTCCAGGCCTCCTGGGGACTGGACAGGCCGTGCAGCGAGGATGCTTCCTTGTGGTGAAGATGCTGCCCCGCTGGGGTCAGAGCGTGGCTGCCTAGGCCTCCGAGCGTTGCTCCCCAGGTTCCCCAGGCCCCAAAGTGCTCTACCTGCCAAAGGGTTCTGCCTGGTGGCTGGTGGGCAGGAAGTGGCTGTGATGCGCTGAGTGGGTGCATGACAGAATGGGCGGCACCTGTGCTGAAAAAGAGGTGCCAGGCAAGGCTGTGAGGGCAGTGGAATCCAGCAAACAGGCCTCGGGCAGGAGACTTGCTGAAACAGGTCCAGCTTTGCACCCACCTCCAGCTTGTGAGGGTCCACCTGCTGCAACTGTTTGACATTCTGCTGGTGGTGGTGGATCTGCCAAGCTATCTGCACGTGGACCGCGCACCACTTCCCTGGTTTCCTGGGTGCCGTCAGGTAAGGGTTTGGCACCAGGAGCTTTCTGCAGAAGAATGTGAACAGCACTGGGCCAGCCAATTATCTCGACCGGGTTTGATATCTTGGGCTGGAGCGCGCCCTGCGGGCCTGAGTGTGGGAGCAGGCAGGCCGTCCCTGGCAAGCTGGGAGGGTAGGGCGGGAACTTGGAATGTCGGAAATAGGGGCTGTCCAGCTTGGAAGTGCACTTGTCAAACGGTAGGGGTCCGGCGCTAGGGGTGTTGGGGGTAGCCCTGCGGGTAAGTGAACGAAAGTGTGCAGGTGTGTGCGGGTGTGTGTTGTGTGTGCTGGCGTGGGTGCTGGTGTGTGTGCTGGTGCTGGTGGAACTCCACCCGCAGCAGAGCTCCCAGCGAGGCGTTCTGGACCAGAACACGCGTGTTTGGCTCTTGCCTGAGCAGCTTGTGATCAGTCCGAATCCCCGAGGGAGGCTGGTAATAGTGCTGGTTGTTGGAAGGAGACCAGCAGGCTGGCATGGGCTGGGGGTCCTGGGATCAGCGGGCTATTGGCGGGGAGCGAGCGCAGGAGCAGGGCGCAGTGCCCGGGGACGGGCACTGAACACGGCCGCTGCGTGGTCGTGGGCCTGGGACCAGAGAGCAAAGTGCGGGGTAGAGGCTGGAGCCAGGCAGGGCCAGCGCGGGCCGGGCTGTGAGGGGACAGGATTGTGTGCTTCCAGAGGCCAGCACTGCTGCTCCTGCAGAGGCCCGCAGCCCGTTGTGCATGAGCTCGCGGTGGCTGGGAAGGCGCCCCGGGAGAGGCACGTGGGTTGGGAGTTGGATCCTGGCTGGGGGAGCGCAGGCAGAGGCTGCCTGGTGGCGCGGGCCAAAGAGGGGGCTTCCTTCAGCACCAGGGGTTGGCAGGGCACCTGGCGGGGAGCCTGAGGAGGACGCGGCAGCGGCGGTGCTGGTGGCTGTGGGGACGGCCACGGGGCTGGCCAGGGCCAGCAGGAAGGGCACCACGTGCTCAGCTCTGGGTTCCGGTCCAGCCCGAGACTGTGGGCTCGGCCTTGGCCCCCCGCCTCCTGCCCAACGCGGGACCTCCACCGGCTGCTGGGCAAAGACCTTCTTGGAGTCCACAGACGACGTGCGCGCCCCGGGTCCACAGCGCTCACAGGCGACCGCCACTAGTCCCTGAGCCGCTATTAGTCCCTGAGCCGCTTCTAGTCCCTGAGGCGTAGCCAGAGGGCATGGACGCTGAAGGTGCAGCCTGGTAGCCGACTGGCCCCAGGTCGCTTAGGATCCTGTGGTGGCCAGCCCCTCCCCAGCACCAACTTCTCATCTCCACTAGTCCTGGAGGCTCCAGACTGTTCAGCCTCTCTGGGCCGCTGCCGTACGTGAGTGCTTAAGTCGTAATTAAATACAGAATATCCTTTCATATTTTAGAAAGCGTTCATGTTGTAATTAAATAAATGTAATATAAAATTTGGAAAATATGAAAACATTAGACCATTTGCAGGTGCCTGTTATCGATGTGTATTTCATTGCATATCGTGTTTTATTAAGATTTGGTCTGAGGGAATTTTTAAGACTAATTTTATTCATGGTGGTATGTCAAAATTATATGTATATAAAAGTTGGACTCAATCTTAAAATAAGTTTGGAATAGAGCATGGCAAAATATGAGCATTAGTTTTTATTTGCAAATGATTGATAATATGTAATTATCGTGAAAATGAGTTATATTTACTGAGTACCTGCTGAGAGCTAGAGAAGTCAAAGGACTTTAGATATATAATTAATATACAGTTTACCTTCTCAAGGTAAGTGTCAGGTAGGTTCTTGAAAAATTGCGGCGGCTTGCTCGGTCGGTAGAGGTGGGGTCTGGCTGCGGACGAGGGGTCAGTCCAGCTCTGGACGAGGGGTCGGTCCCGCTTGGGACGAGGGGTCGGTCCCACCTGGGACGAGGGGTCGGTCCGGCAGCAGACAAGGGATCGGTCTCACAAGGGGTTGCGTGGTTCGGCTGACGGGGTCGCCCGGCGAAGCCGGCGACGAAGGGGTCGCCCGGAGAAGCAGGCGACGAAGGGGTCGCCCAGAGAAGCAGGCGACGAACTGGGGACAAGGGAGGCCAGGCCCTTGTCGGGGGCTCTCAGGACTGGAGGGCGCACGGCAGAAGAACTACCGCGGAGACAAGGTAAACACGCAAGTCCACTTTACTGAGGGAGAGGCAACAGTTTTATAGGGGCTGGGGAAGGCTGATTGGTCGAAGCCACGCCCTGTTCTGATTGGTTGCCGGCGAAAGGTCAGTGGGCGGTACTGGATGGGGGAGGGGTGGTGGTTAGGGATTGGCTGTCGCTGTTGCTGGGGGAAGGGGCAGGGTTTAGGGATTGGTGGCTGCTGTTGCTGGGGTGGAGGGCAGACTTGAGTTTCCCGCCCACGCCTGGCTATTGCTGCTGTCGGGGGAAGGGAAAAGGGTGGGCTGGATTTTTCCGCCCACGCCTGGCTGTTGCTGCTGTCGGGGGAGGGGAAAAGGGCGGGCTGGATTTCTCCGCCCACGCCTGGCTGTTGCTGCTGTCGGGGGAGGGGAAAAGGACAGACTGGAATTTTCTGCCCTGCGCCTGCGCAGGGAGAAGGAAGAAGAAGGGTGCCGCCCCACAAGGCATCGGGTGGCGCCATCTGGGAGGAGGGGTGGCCGCAGAAGCATGGCTGCCGAGAAGGGGAGACCCGAGGGCACTCTGCACCCATGCCGAGCTTCCTTCAGGGGTGGCGGTGGGCCCGACCAACCACCCTATTATGGGGGCAGCGGAATTAGGCCTACCGCGGCCGCTCCCCTGCCAGGCCAGCAAACCACACTTCAGCCCGAGGGGTGACCGCAAAAAATCTTCTACTTGTTCAGGAAAATGGAAAGGCATTCACCTACATGTTCAGGAAAGTCAAGAATGATCATCTATTTTTCTCTATTTTACACACCTCACAACCATTCCATCACCATATCATATTGCTTCTCTGTACAGAACATATTTGGAGTGTGGCTCTTTCTCAGCACCTCCTCTGCTACAGCCCTGGCCAAAAGACCCATCATCTCATTCCTTAAATTATAGTTGAAACTTTCTAGATGGCCTTTCTGTTTTCTGCCTTATCCCTCCTATGTCTTATCTGAAGGTGTGGCTACACTATTACTCTTAAATGTAATTTGGATCATGTCATTTTGCTTCATAAAATGTACATGATTTCCAAATGAGTAAAAATCAAAACATAAGAGGCCCCAGGGCTGACAAGATCTTGCCACTCCTCCTTAATTGTTTGAATGCATCCTTCATCTTTATGTCGGTCATGCTCTCTTTGGTGTGGCCAGCTGACCTCCTCATGCTTTTCTTTCCCTGTACTCATTAGTCCTGATGATGACCGGGCTTTCCCATTTTTTAATCTTCCTGGAACTTACCCAGATAACTGGATCTTTTCTCATTCTCTTCCTCAAAACACCATGCCTCAGCACACTATTTAAAATCACATCTGCCTCATCCCTCATCCTTGCTGAAATTGTTCATTGTAACAATAAACTCATTATTTTATATATTTTTTTACGCCTTTTGTTTCCTCTCTGTTTTCATCCACTATAAATTCTCTGAAAACAAGATATTGACAAATAGGATCATTCCTGTAGCCCATGACGTAGAATAATGCCCCAATAAATGTTCTTGAATGGCTGAATTTTACAGGGGATAGAACTGGGGCATAGCAAGATGAAGAGCTTGATCACGGTTAAAGGATAAGCTCACACTTGAACCCAGATAGACTGACTGTAGAGTTCATGTTCATTATCACCATTCTATGGTATGACGTTTTCTACAAAAGTATTCCACTTCTATCAGCATTGAAATAGAATCCATTTCTTTATTATATATTTCAAAAAAATCAACAAAAATAACCATTTGTTACAGGTGTATATTGCTGGCAGACATGCTATACAGATACTGAGAGAAGACCATATGATGTTGGAAATGTTACCTAAATCTTTTCAAGCATGTATGTATCATTCTATTTACAGAAAAAAGAACTTTGTAAAGGAAAGAAAGATCTATCAGGTGATTTAATATGGATTGGGACAGAGCCCATATTAGGTATAGGCTGTCCTGGTGTAAGAAAGGGTTTCAGCATTGCTGTAAAGACAAGGGGTGCCAGAGATTCTGAGGGGAGGCAGGGGAGGAGGGAATAAGTGTAACATGGGGCATTTTGGGAACATTTGAACTGTTCTGCATGATGTTGCAATAATGGATATAGACCATTATACATTTTGTCAAGACCTATATAATTGTGAAGTACAAAATTTAAACAATAATGCAAACTATAGAGCATGGTTAGTAGCAATTTTTCAATATGTCCTCATCAATTGTAACAAATGCATGACACTAGTGAAGGATGTTGTCAATGTGGAAACGTGGAGGCTGGGCAAGATGGTGGTTGAGTGAGTGCACCTTATAATCTCTCGTGCAAAGAAGTGGTTGGTCAGCATTAGAAATTCTTCAGTACCAGGCTGTTTTGGGATTTTGCAGGGCAGGAGATGTCTGGACATCGATTTGGGGGGAAGGTAACAGAGAAAATTTGTGTAAAAGATAAAATTGAGGCTCTCTTACATGGAGTTAGGGGCTGTGTGTGGGACGCTCCCCTCTGGGGTGGGTGGAACCACGGCACTGGCACCGTGGCGGCAATTCCTGGAGGCTCTGCAGTTCTTGGGAATTCATAAGCCCTGAGCGGGCTATTAAGGGGCTTACAGGGCAGGAGGCCTTCACAAACCAATTTGGTGAGACAGATGGGAGTCTTTTGCTAGGTGAGGAATTATTGATTTCTGACACGAATAACAGCACTTCTGGCTAGGGCCCAGCCCCCAAGGCTGGCTGCCGATCTGCAGCAGCCATAAATCGTTCACAGTAAAGAGACATCACCAGGAGGCTATTTTGGGGGCTTGCAGGGTGGGAAGTGTCCTGAAGTCGAATTGGTGATACAGCCACTGAAGAGACCCTAGTGAGAGGGGGAATTGCGGGTTTCTGACACATAGGTCAGAGTTTGTGGATGTGACCTCACCCATAGGGCTGGCACCCAGCTGCGGGGATCCCTGAAGTCTGTGTTGCACTGCGGTGCTCCCAGACACCCTGTTAACTGGATTAGAGGTTGCCAGGTCTGTGTCCCCTAATCCCTGGTGGCCCACAACCCAGAGACTCACACCTCTTGAGTCTGCAATATCACAGACTTTCCATCCCTGAATCCACCATGCCCTGAGATCTATCCGAGGTCCTTGATTGTCCTAGCCCTCAAAGTTTGTGTTTTTTTTTTATTTTAATTTTAATTTTTTATTTTTTATTGTCCTGGTTGCTAATATTGCATTATTTCCTAGTCTTTTCTCCCATTGTGTCCCCCAAGGTCTTTTTTTTCATTTACTTAGGGTTTTTTGTTGTTGCTGTTGTTGGTGTTATATATCTTCTTTTCTTTTTCTTACTTGTTCCCCTCCCTTTTCTTTCCCCACCCCCCCTTTTTCTTTCTTTCTTTCTTCTCTCTTTTTTCTTTTTTTTCTCCTGTCCCTCATTTTCTTCTTATTTATTTTATCTTAATTATACAATAGGTGCTAAGGGGAACACCTCACATTTGCTGGGTTTCCTCATCCTCCGTTGCCTCATTTCTGTGTGAATTGATTTTGGCTACCTACACTATCCCCTTTCCCCCACATCTTGATATCCTCCATCATCTACTTTCTCTCCTATATTCCACATCCCTTTCTTTGATCCCCAAATTGTCTAACTCTTAATTTCTAATACCTTTGTTATGTTTTTGTCTTTTATCCTCTCTTGAAACTATGGCCTTTCTTTTCTCTTTCCCCCTCTCACAAAAACACTAGCTTTTTAATTCATACCATATTCCTCCCATATTCAGTAGACTACCTCATTAAAGGTACTCTACTTACTGCTATAACTCTACACAACTTACATGAATCTAATATCCATCCTCCCAGATCTCATACTGTTGCTCTGTTAACATTTATTACCAATACTACTTTACACATTTTCCTTTCTTACACAATTGCCTTTCCCTGGCCCTAATACTTTCTTTCAAAGTGAACTCAGACAGCAATAAGAAATTAGAATAAGAAGAACAAAGGACAAAGAGAAGATATAACACTTATGCAAAAACAACAGCTAATTAATCCCCAAGACTAGACAAAGAAGCTAAGGAACTGATTAAACCCGTCAAGGTAAAATGATGACCAGACAGCAACAAAAAACTACAGACCAAACCAGTAATCAGGAAAACATGGCTGAATCTAATGAACAAACTAAAAACCAGGAAGGGCAGCAGAACTTCACACAAGTAGTGAAAGATGTCAGAACATATATCACAGACAAATTTAATGAAGTAAAGGAAGATGTTAACAACATGAAGACAACACTTGGAGGGGAAATTGCAGACATACGCAAAAAGATAACATATGATGGGAATGAACACCACAGTTCAAGAAATCAAAAATACACTCACAGCAAATAGCAGCAGATTAGAAGAGGCAGAGCAGAGAATTAGTGATGTGGAAGACAGTACATTGGAAATCAAACAGATAGTAGAATTGGTCAATAAAAAGATAGAAAAATTCCAGCTAGGACTTAGGGACCTGAATGACAATGCAAAACATGCAGACATACGTATTATAGGCATCCCAGAAGGAGAAGAGAAGGGAAAGGGATCAGAAGGAGTGTTGCAGGAAATAATGGCTGAAAACTCCCCAAATCTACTGAAATAGGCAGGTGTACATATCCAAGAAGCACAACCCACCCTAAACATCATCAACCCCAACAGGCCCACCCAAGACATATACTTGTCAAAATATCCAATGCTTAAGACAAAGAGAAAATTCTAAAAGCAGCAATAGGAAAGAAAACCATCACATACAAGGGAAGCTCCATAAGGTTACGTGCTGATTTCTCATCTGAAAACATGGAGGCATGAAGGCAGTGGTGTGATATAGTCAAGGTACTAAAAGAAAAAAATTCCAACCAAGAATACTGTATCCAGCTAAACTAGCATTCAAAAATGATGGAGAGTTCAAAATAGTCACAGATAAACAGAAATTGAAAAAATATGCCAACAAGAAACTTCTCCTTCAAAAAATCCTAAAGGGAGTTCTGCAGGAAGAAAGGAAAAAACAGGGGAGGCAGAGTTGGAGGAGAATATAAGAGGAACAAAAAAGACAAAAAGAGAAGAAAAAAACAAACAAACAAAATATGACAAACACAAATCCAATCAAAATATGGCTAATATAAATCATTCCTTGAAAGGAATATCACTGAATGTCAACGGATTAAACTCACCTACAGAAAGATTCAGACAGAGACATTGGATAAGGAAATATGACCCATCTATATGCTGTCTACAAGAGACACATCTTAGACCCAGAGTTTCATGGAGGCTAAAAGTGAATGTTTGGAAAACAATCTTACAAGCAAACAATAACCAAAAAAAGGCAGGAGTAGCTATATTAATATCAGACAAAATAGACTTTAAATGAGAAACAATTGTGAGAGTCAAAGAAGGATACTACATTTTAGTGAAAGGTACAATCACTCAAGAAGAATGAACAATCTTAAATATTTATGCTGCTAACAAGGGAGCCTCTAAATACATGAGGCAAACACTGGAAAACTAAGTGAAAGAATAAATGCCTCTACAATTTTAATACACCACTATCAACTCTGGACAGAATATCTCAAAAGAGGATCACTATAGAAACAAAATATTTTTACAGTATATTAGAGGAGCTGGATCTAATAGACATATACATATCATTACATCCAAACACAGCAGGATATACATTTTTCTCAAGTGCACATGGATCATTCTCCAAGATAGATGATATGCTAGGCCACAAAGAAAGGCTTAATGAATTCAGAAATATCGAAATCATACAAAATAATATCTCTGAAGACAGTGGAGTGAAGCTGGAAATCTGCAAGGGCCAGAGTTCCAGGTTTCACACCAAGATATGGAAATTAAACAGAACACTCATAGAAAAACAGTGGGTGAAAGAGTAAATCTCAAAAGAAATCAATAACTACCTTGAAACAAATGATAATGATAAAACAACATACCAAAACCTATGGGATGCAGCAAAAGCAGTACTGAGAGGGAAATTTATAGCCATAAATTCATACATCAAAAAAGAAGAAAGAGCAAAAATTGAAGAACTAACTGCACATTTGGAGGAATTAGTAAAAAAACAAAGTAATCCCACAAGAAGAAGAAAGAAAGAAATAAAAATAAGAGCAGACTAAATGAAATAGAAAATAAGAAAGCACATGAAAAGATAAACAAGACCAAGAGCTGATTTTTTTGAGATCAATAACATTGACAAACCTTTAGTGAGACTAACAGAAAAAAAGAGAGAAGATGCAAATACACAAAATAAGAAATGAGAAAGGAGAGATATCACCACTGACCCCACAAAAATAAAGGCTATCATAAGAGGATACTTTGAAAAACTATATTCCAACAAAAATGACAATTCAGAGGAAATGGACAAATTCCTAGAAACACATAAGCAGCCTATATTGATGATACAAGAAATTGATGATCTCAACAAACCAATCACAAGTAAAGAGATAGAATCAGTCAATAAAAATCTCCCAACTAAGAACAGCCCAGGGCCAGATGGCTTCACAGGTGAATTCTACAAAACATTCCGGAAAGAACTAACACCAATCCTGCTGAAACTCTTCCAAAAATTCGAAACAGAAGGAACATTGCCTAACTCCTTCTATGATGCCAACATTACCCTAGTACCAAGCCAAACAAAGAGACCACAAGAAAGGAAAATTACAGACCAATTTCTCTAATGAACCTAGACGCAAAAATACTTAACAAAATACTTGCTAATCGTATTCTACAACACATTAAATGAATTATAAACCACAACCAAGTGGGATTCACTCCAGGTATGCAAGGTGGTTCAACATAAGAAAATCAATGTAATACACCATATAAACAGATTGAAGGAAAAAAATCACATGATTATATGTATAGATGCAGAAAA
Source organism: Dasypus novemcinctus (assembly GCF_030445035.2). Classification (NCBI taxonomy): domain Eukaryota; kingdom Metazoa; phylum Chordata; class Mammalia; order Cingulata; family Dasypodidae; genus Dasypus; species Dasypus novemcinctus. The sequence goes on along the minus strand of NC_080694.1, from coordinate 13,166,525 downwards.
AGCATTTGACAAAACACAGCACCCTTTCTTGATAAAAACACTCCAAAAGATCGGAATACAAGGAAATATTTTGAACATGATAAAGAGAATATGTGAAAAACCTACAGCCTACATCATTTACAATGGAGAAATCCTAAATCCTTCCCTCTAAAGTCAGGAACAAGACAAGGATGTCCACTGTCTCCCCTTCTCTTTAACATTGTCTTAGAAGTACTTGCTTGAGCACTGAGGCTAGAACCAGATATAAAAGGCATTCAAACTGGAAAGAAAGAAGTCAAAATTTCATTATTTGTAGATGACATGATCCTATACATAGAAAACCCTGAGAGGTCTACAACAGAGCTTCTAGAACTCATAAATGAGTTTAGTAAAGTCGAAGGTTATAAGATCAATGTGCAAAAATCAGTAGCATTTGTGTACACCAATAATGAGCAAGATCAGGAGGAAATCAAGAAATGAATACCATTCACAATAGTAAATAAAAAAATCAAATATTTAGGAAAAATTTTAACTAAAGATGTAAAAATCTTATACACTGAGAACTACACAAGACTGTTCAGGGAAATCAAAGAAGATCTAAATAAATGGAAGAATATTCCCTGTTCATGGATAGGAAGACTAAATATTATTAAGATGTATATCCTACCAAAACTGATCTACACATTCAATGCAATCCCAATAAAAATCAACACAGCCTTCTTTAAGGAACTAGAAAAACTATGAAATTTATTTGGAAAGGAAAGAGACCCCGAATAGCCAAAGACATATTGAAAAAGAAAAATGAAATTGGAGGAATCACACTACCTGACTTCAAAACATACTACAAAGCTACAGAAGTGAAAACAGCATGGTATTGGCATAAGGAGAGACACACAGACCAATGGAATGGAATTGAAAGTTCTGATATAGAACCTCATATATATAGCCATATAATATTTGATAAAGCCACCAAACCCTCTCAACTGGGAGAGAATGGCCTATTCAAGAAATGGTGCCTGGAGAACTGGATATCCATATGAAGAAGAATGAAAGAGGATAACCATCTCACACTTTACACAAAGATCAACTCAAGATGGATCAAAGACCTAAATATAAGACCCAAGACCATAAAGACCTTAGAAAGCAGTGTAGGGAAACATCTACAAGAACTTGTAATAGGAAAGAGCTCCATGAACATCACACCAAAAGCACAAGCAGCAAAAGAACAAATAGATAAATGGGACTTCCTCAATATTAAAGCCTTCTGCACCTCAAAGGAGTTTGTCAAGAAAGTAAAAAGGCAACGTACACAATGAGAGAAAATATTTGGCAACCATATATCTGATAAGAGACTTATAACTTGCATATATAAAGAACTCCTATATCTTGAAAATAAAAAGATAAACAACCCATTTAAAAAATGGGAAAAAGATGTAAACAGACACTTCTCCAAAGAAGAAATACAAATGGATAAAAAGCACATAAAAAAATGCTCCAAATCTCTAGCTATCAGGGAAATGCAAATCAAAACTACAATGAGATACCATCTTACTCCCATAAGATTGGCAGCTATGAAAAAAAACAGAAGAATACAAATGCTGGAGAGGATGTGAAGAAAGGGGAACTCTCATCCACTGCTGGTGGGAATGCAGAAGGATCCAACCATTCTGGAGGACAGTTTGGTGTTTTCTGAAAATACTAACCGTAGATTTGCCATATGACCCAGCAATTCCACTGCTGGATATATACCCAGCAGAACTGAAAACAAGGACACAAACCGATATATGCACACCAATGTTCATAGCAGCATTGTTCACTATCGCCAAAAGTTGGAATCAACCCAAATGCCCATCAACAGATGAGTGGATCCATAAAATGTGGTATATACATACAATGGAATACTACTCGGCTTTAAGAACAAATACACTACAAACCCGTGATAACATGGATGAATCTTGACAATGTTATGTTGAGTGAAGCAACCCAGGTATTGAAGGACCAATACTACATGATCTCAATGATATGAAATAAGCAAGCTGCCTCAGAGAGCTAGATACTGGAAGATAGGCTTACAGGAAATCAGGCGGTAGAGGAAGGATGTAAGCTGACATCTACATGGGTGAAATCTATGATAAGCTGGAGGTAAGTATGTGTACAAGGAAGTGATAAAATGGGGGTATAGGGTTACCTTTGGGTGGGGCTTTGAGGGTTTGAGGGGGGCTAGGGATGGGCAGATGGGTAATATTGCCCAAGAAATCGGGGGGAGGGTGGGTCAACATATGAACATAAGAGATTGTCAGGTGTTGGTTGAGAGTATAATGCTGAGAAAACCTTTATAAAATATAATTAGGAAAGTTACTGTTTAAGATACTCAAAGGGGATAATCTGATGCAGGACAGACTCCTAGGGAATATCTGAATGCTCATTTTGCCAGAGTGGGTTATACCATTGGGTAGAGAACCATATAATGAGAGTGAAGGTAGACCCCACATCCTGGGGAGGACTAATGCCATCAAATAGAGGAAACTGTATCTCTCGAGAGAAAGGGTGGCTCCCAGGGCATTAGGGCAGTTGAGCAAGTCAGGCCCTGAACACTGTTACAAGTATCTCTGGATGTGGCTCCTCAGGAAATCGAGATTGGCTTTTGCTGTAGGCCCCAAGAGGAGGGGAAAATAGATATTGAATAGATGGAACCAAAGTAAGTGTGAGGGCAAAAGAAGTGTTTCACAAGAGTACACAAGGATGGATATAAAACATGTAATATTACACCAAAAACATATAGGGGATGACAGGCTAATAATGTAAACCATAATGTAAAACATAGGATAACTAAAAAATGTAGAAAACTGTATAGCTTAAAGTATTAACCACAATGTAAACATAAATGTTATCATGTTTGGAAAGTGTTGTCTCAATATCTGTACATCAGTTTCAGTAAATATGATATGAATAAGTTAAAAGATTATCAATGTGGAAGGGAAATGGCTTTATAATGGATATGTGGGAATACTGTATATTGTATAGATGAATTACTGTGATCTATGGCTCTTGTGAAGAGAAGCTCGATAATTCAGGGGAAAAAAAAGAAAAAGATAGGAAGTAGAATTTTTCCAAATCAATATGTATTCCATATCTAACCTTTAAACTCATTGCTGTATTCCATTTTACTATTAAGGGAACCTGGCATTATATTGGGCTTCACTTTTCAGGAAGTTTTGTATCATAGAGTGGTTCAACAATGGCAGTGGAGGAATACTGGTATGGGATGTTATTGACAGGGGACATATGGTTGACAGGGAGTTTAACAGGGCATGTGTCCAGTGTGCATGTAAATGTTTGGATATACTCATAGTGGAAACAATTAAAAACAACAGCTGGGGGGGTACTTACTGGGTTCCTGGCCAGTGGTTGCTCTCTTATGGTCCCTAGGGGAGCAGTGGCAGTCCCCCGGGTGCAACAGCAAGGACCAGGAAGGAACGAGGGTCCAACAGTGAGCCCCTGATACTAATGACTACGCTTATAAGCCTATACACCTGAAATAAGAACAAGACCTAGAGCAGCACTGTGCCTAGGAGTTCCCTCCTGACAGCCTCCGTGTTACTCAAATGTGGCCAGTCTCAAAGCCAAACTCAGCATGTAAATGCAATGCCTTCCCCCAGCATGGGACATGACACCCAGGGATGACCCTCCCTGGTGCCAAGGGATCACTACTAAGTACCAGCTGATGACATAACTAGAAAATGAACTTGAAATAAAGGGTGAACGTGGACCAGCAGAATATCCCTGTCTACATATAATAACAGGAGTTAAAAATGCTGTTTGACCTAAAGTAAGGGGGAAATGGAAAGGACAAATGAGTTTATATGGCTATGAGTCTCTAAAAAAGAGTCTGGAGTTTGTCAGAAGGATTGCCCTTATGCACACCTGAGCAGCATCTCAGAGACAGATAAAGTAGATACAACCCCAGGTATTGGTTCTTTTGAGGGCTAAAGAAACCCACAGGTTTTATGGTCATGGCAGATGGAGTTCACTGCCATGTCAGTTGGCCCTTCTTTGGAGATGGTGTTTCTGCGTGATGGAGCTGGACTCAGATGGGATCTCTTTTCACAAGCCTTTCATTCTACTTTACTGGAATTGTAGTTGGTGCTGGGGTTTAAGATATATTTGGGGATTTGAATCTCTGGACTGACAATATGATAGCCAGGCCCTGAGCCTCAACAGACTTCAACTCCTACACTCTGATTTATTGAACTTACCCCAGTCAGCTAACATGGAGTTGAAGAATGCCAACCATCATACCACGGAGCCTAGAGTGCCTACAACTGAAAGCAGGAGGATTGCATCCATTATCCATGTGGAATCTAAGCCCCCTCTTGACAAAGATGTGGAATGGACACAACCAAGCCAAGGTCCACAGGAAGGAGGAATACAGTAAGGATTAGAGTGGACTTAATGATATTCTATTCATGAAGTATTGTGGTTAATAATCGAGAAAATGTAGCATTGGTGTGGAAAAAGTGACCATGGTGGCTGCTGGGTGCAGGGAATGGGAGGAAGAGATGAGATGTGGAGGCATTATCAGGACTTGGAGTTGTCCTGGGTGATGCTGCAGGGACAATTGCCAGATATTGTGTATCCTCCCATGGCCCACTGGATAGAACATGGGAGAGTGTGAGCTATGGTGTGGATCACAGGCCATGGGGTTCAGTGATGCCCAGAAATGTACTCACCAGATGCAATGTATATGGCATGATGATGGGGGAGAGTGTTACTGTGGGGAGAATGTTGGGGTGTGGGTGGTGGGGGTGAATGAGGACCTCATTTTTTTAATGTAATATTTTTTAAAAAATGAAAAAATAAAATTTTTTAAAAATGTGGAAAAGTGGGGGAAGGGGATGGGTGGGATATTTGGGAATCCCCAATGTTTTCAATGTAACATTAATGTAACCTAAATCTTCTTTACAAAATAAAAATAAATATGAAAAAAAGAGTTTTAGAAAGAGTAGTTCAACAATGGGGAAAGTATGGTCCTTATATGTGACAATGCAGACTTTTGCTTACTAGGATTTGTGGGTAGCTCATTTCCATGAGTTAGCACTGTTCCCCAGGTTTTTCTATGTTGTCCTCTTTTGCATGGCACTCGTTTATTTTCACATAGCACTTTGTTCAATTACGCTGTTGAGGGAAACATAGATTTTCACATTGGGAAAAAAAATTTTTTTTTTCATGTAGATTGTGTTTTAGGAAAAATTCATTTCCTTGAGTAGGTGAAGACCTTTTCAGGTAACATGTTTCTGGTGTGAGCATCTTAAAAATTGTATATGTCATCTAAATTATGAAATTTGACAGCAATAGGAGATTATGGAATTTTATTACTCTCCTTTATTATTTGTGCGGAGCTACAGTGTTATCCCTTCTTTCATTTCTTACATTAACAATTTTGCCTTTTCTTTTCACTGTGGCTGCTTCAGGGATTATTATCCTTGGAGTAGAAGAGAAGCAATTCATCTTTCCCATTCTTGGTTATATTTTTGTGATAAATTTTACCTTTATATGTAACTCAAATGAACCAATGTAAATTTCCTGTTGACAATTATTTTAAAGCAATTAAATCTTTAAAAATTCAGTATTTGACATATTTATCTTCAGTTTTATATATGTTATTATTCCTTTGTGGAGACACAAGTTTCCTTCTGTTACCATTTCTCTTTATTCCTGGAAAATTCTTGAAGCACAAATGTGCTGCATATCTCTTTTTCTGTATGTGTGTGGTAATTTTCTTGGGAAAGTTTAATTTTTTAAAATTTTTTATATTTCAAAGATATTTAAGTTAGTATTGAATCTTATAAAGGCAGTTATTACCTTTCAGTATTTGAAACATGACTCTCCATTTTGTTCTGGCTTGTATCAGTTTTGATGTCTGTTATCATTCTCATGGGTTGTTTTCAGAATGTGTTATGTACTACCCTCTGATTTCCAGCATCATTTTGTACTTTTTTTTGTTTTTCAGTTGTGAGATCAAAGAGTCTGTGTTTCATTTGTTGGTTGATTTTCTATTTTTTTTTCACCTTCCTAGGCACTTTTAGCAATCATAGTCCTGAGGTTTGATGTCTTTCCTTATATTCAGAAAGGTTATGATCATTTTCTTCGTAAATATTTTCTCTGATATACTCCCTATCTATTCTTACATAGCATAGTATGTGTATATGAACCAGTGTGATATTGTACCATAGTTCTTCCCCATGTTTTATTTTTTCTTTAACATTTTAAATTTCTGTTAGTTTTTTTCCTATTGGCTTAGCATTAAGTTCACAATTACTTCCTCATCTTTATTGAACATACTGAATGTCCTGTTGATAGAATATTTTTGTCTTATGCTGTATGTGTGAATTTTAAAAGTTACTTTCTAGCAATTCGTTAGACATACCTGATAGAGTCCATCCTTATGGATCAATTTCTCTTATATCCATTAATGTTGTTTATCCTCTCAGCTAGATCTTTTAATCTCATAATTGTTAATGCTCTTTAGTCAAAGACCCAGGAACACCTGTGCTGGAAAATTTTATATTATTACTTATTGCAGTGAGGAAGAGCACATGCCATGTGAAAGCATGCAATTTCTAATGAAGAGGGTTTTAAAAAGATCATATTAAAGGATTTCAGCTTAGGTTGGGTAACCAGGGAAAGGGAAAAAGGAAGCAAAATTTGGTATTCATTTGAGCCTACCAGAAAGATGAGATTGTAATAATCTAAGAAATCATATTCCATGGAGGGACAAGCTACACTAAGAAGAGATGGAACTGCATACTGCCAGTATGTAGGAGCAAGTCTATCATTGGGTATCACGGATTTTGTACATCTTTTATCAGACCAAAATATGAATAAAGCTGTAATTTGTAAAGCCATAGCATTTACTCATTTTGTAAGAAAGGAAGAGATATTGGGTATTTTGTGGGTTGCACATTGACCTTGTCTGAAGGTCTCCCAACCTTTTCCTCATCCTTCTCATGAGCACTTGATCTACACCTGCAGAGAAGATATTGAGTGCAAAGGCAAAGCCCTTAAATCCAGGCCTCACTCTTTTTCAAAATCAGCACTACAGTGCAAATTTGGCTTTTACAATTCTTTAAAATGCATCTTTCTTCTTCTGATCTGCTTGTATAGTGACCACATTTTCTCCCACCCTCTGTCAAGGGCAAAATTATTCATTTGTTCCATCTTGGAGTGGTTTGTCCCTCTGTAGAATATGATTTCTTAGAATTTTACAACCTCAATTTTCTGGTAGGCTCAGGAAAAGTTATATTGTAGATTTAAAGCTTTTTAAAATTGGTAAGATTGAGGAAATGGTCATTGAAGATTTCTACATCCTAAGAAGAAGTGAAAGTCCTATATTCCTTTTAAATCTCATTCACTACTTTGGCTTCATGTATTTCCTTTCTGATAAACTCCACATTTGTCAGTATAGTATCTTCCTAGGGTTATAATACTTCACCTTGAAAATTTAATGGGACCTCATAATCACTGTAGGTATATCTGGTTTCATCCATTTTCTTTTATCATTCTCTCTCTCCCCTCCTCCTCCTCCAACATCATCATTGTCTTCTAATATTAATAATAATGATTATTATTCCTCTTCTTCCTATTATTTGTCTGATAATGCTACTACTAATTATAATCCTTCTTCTTTTAATGTCCTGATATTGATGACTGTCTCAAAACTGAAAATTCTACATGTATCGACCAACTGATCTGTAACAAAGAGCAGTGGAAACTAATTTTTTAATAATGTACTCCTTGCATATACGTTAATGAAGACCTTTAGTGCTGGAGGACTGATAAATGCAGTAAGCAAAGTAGGAAGTTCACTCTGTTTTTGAATTCTATGTACTAAAGTGCTTAAAACAGGAGCCGTGCAGCCAGGATGTTTAGGTTTCATCACTGATATCACCTTTTGCTCCAATTTTATCGATATATATTAATAAAGCTTAAATCCACCAAGAGTACAGTCATTGTATTTGGTGTAATGATGTATTTTTAACTTCATCATCCCAGTCATTCATAGAGCACTTTCATTATTCCTATAATAATAAAAAACAAAACTCATCACCTCTCAGTCTCTCTAGGCCTTGCCTGCTGTATATAGCTGCTATTCTTTTTCCTTCCCTGTAGGACATCTGCATTTATATTTTGTAAAATCTGTCTTATATATGCAAATACCAATATTAATGTTTTACTGTCTTCTACAGTTCCATGTTACAGTTTTTAGGTTTCTTTCTAGTAATACACATGACCTTAGGCTTTCTCTTTCAACCACTGTCATAGCAATACAATAGCACTGCTAGTTACAAACATTGTGATATGCTTTAGCCACTTCTATTCATGTACAAAGATTTACTAATTACCTTTTTACTAATTCTGCTCAGATTAACCATCAGCTTTCCAATCTATATCCTTCTATTTTCTGGTAACCTATATTTTAATTACTAACTAGGAGTTTACAAATTGTATTTATGACTTAATAGCACAGTTGTACAATATTTGTCCTTTTGTGTCTGGCTTGCTTCACTCAACATAATGTCCTCCAGGTTCATCCATGTTGCCATATGCTTCACGATTTCTTTTCTTCTAATTGCTGCATAATATTTTATCGTGTATTTACCACACTTTGTTTATTCATTCCTCAGTTGATGGACACCTGGGTTTCCAATTTTTGACTATTGGTAATAATGCCACTATGAACATCGATGTGCAGATGTCTGTTCATGTCTTTGCTCTCAGTACTTCGGGTGTATATCTAGCAATGGTATTGCTGGGTCATATGACAAGTCTATATTCAACTTCTTTAGGAACTGCCAATCAGTCCTCCACAGTTGCTGTATATCCTATATTCCCACCAACAGTGAATAAGCATTCCTATCTCTCCACATTCTCTCCAACATTTACAGTTTTCCAAATTTTAAATAGTGGCCAGTCTAATAGGTGTATAATGATATCTCATTGTAGTTTTGGATTTGCATTCCCCCAACTGCTAATGATGTTGATTATTTTTTCATGTGTTTCTTTGCCCTGTTTTTTCTTTGGACAATTGTCTTCTCAAGTCTTTTGCCCACTTTTAAATTGAATGGTTTGTCTTTTTATTGTTGAATTAATGATCTCATTGTATAACATTGATATTAAATCCTTATCACATATGAGATTGCCAAACATTTTCTCCCAGTGGGTCGATCGCGTTTTCACCCTTTTGATAAAGTCCTTTGAGGTGCAAACATGTTTAATTTTGGGGAGGTCCCATTTATTTATTTTTCATTTTTTTGCTCTTGCTTTGGGTGTAAGGTTTAGGAAACTACTACCTACCACAAGATTTTGAAGATGCTTTCCTACATTTTCTTCTAGGAGTTTAATGGTTGTCACTTCTGTATTTAGGTCCTTTAACCACTTTGAGTTAATTTTTGTATAAGGTGTGAGATAGGGGTCTTTCCTTCTTTTGAATATGGATATCCAGTTCTCCCAGCACCATTCGTTGAATATACTATTATGACCCAGCTGGGAGGGCTGGACTGTCTTGTCAAAAATAACTTGACTCTAGATATGAGGGTCTAGTTCTGAGTTTTTGATTCAGTTTCATTGATCAGTGTGTCTGTCCTTATGCCAGTACCATGCTATTTTCAGCACTATAGCTAGGTAATATGGTTTTTTAAAAATGTTTTTTATTTATTTTTAAAAGATACATAGATTACATAAAATATTACATTAAAAGAATATAGGGGATTTCCATATGCCCCACTCCCAACACCTCCCACTTTTCCCACAACAACTTCTTTCATTAGTGTGGTACATTCATTAGAATTGATGAAAGCATTTTGGAGCATGTGATCTGGCTGTGACATGTTACCCCATTGGTCGCTAGGGTTGATTTGACTGATCTGGCTGGTTAGGCCTGTGTCCCCTTCCTCCCTCACAATTCCATGTGTGCCCTCCTGAAGCTGTGCACTGGGTCAAAGAGATTGACCTTCTCCACGAAAGGAGGACTGTTCTTCAGTCAAGGGTATATTAGTAGCTGCACATCCCTGCTAGAACCTCCAGATAAGCTCTCAAGGTAATAAGCTTTACAGTCAGAAAGAGGGAGTCCTCCATCTTCATTCTTCTTTTTTTAAGAACTCTGGCTATTTGGGGCTTTTTACCCTACCAAGTAAATTTGATAATTGGTTTACCCATTTCTTCCAAAAATGCTTTGGAATATCTATTGGGATTGTGTTGAATCTGTACATCAGTTTGGGTAGAATTGACATCTTTATGATATTTAGTCTTTCATTCCATAAACACAGAATCTCTTTTGATTTATTTAAGTCTCCTTCAGTTTCCTTTAGCAATGGTTTGTAGTTTTCTGAATATAGGTCTTTTATGTCCTAGGTTAAGTTTATTCCTAAATATTTGATTTTGTTGCTATTATAAATGGATTTATTTTCTGATTTCCTCCTCAGATTGCACACCTGTAGTGTACAATAAGGCTATTGATTTTTTGCATATTAATATTGTTCCTGGCACTTTGCTGAATTTGTCCAGTAGTTCTAGTAGTTGTTTTGTGGATTTTCTAGGAGATTCTAGATATAGAAACATATCATCAGCAAATAATAAATGTTTTACTTCTTTCTTTCCTGTTTCAGTGCTTTTTATTGCCTTATCTTGCCTAATTTCTCTAGCTAGAACTTGTAGCACAATATTGAATAACAGTGGTCACATTGGGCATCCTTGTCTTGTTCCTTATCTCCAGAAGAAAGCTTTCAATCTTGCAGCACTTTACTGTATTGAGAAAGCTTCCTTCTATTACTATCTTTTGCTGTGTTTTGTCAAATGCATTTTCTGCATTAATTGACAGGATTATGTGATTTTTCTACCTCAATTTACCAATGTGGATTATTACACTAATTGATTTTCTTGTGTTTACCCACCCTTGCATATCTAGGCTAAATCCTACTTGATCATGGTGTATGATTCTTTTAATGTGTTTTTGGATTCTTTTTGCATCTATTTTGTTGAGGATTTTTACATCTATATTTATTAGAGATATTGATCTCTAATTTAGTTTTGTAGTATCTTAATCTGGTTTTGGAATTGGGGTGATGGTGGCTTCATAGAATGAGTTTGTTAGCATTCTTTCCTTGTCAATTTTTTGGAAGACCTTGAGAAAGATTGGTATTAGATTGTTATTGGTAAAATTAATCTGTGTGGCCATCTGGCCATGGGCTTTTCATCTTTGGAAAGTTTTTTATGATTGTTTCAATCTCTTCATTTTTAATTAGTTTGTAGAGGTCTTCTATTTCATCTAGGGCAGTTAGGTGACTTTTGTGTTTCTAGGTGTCTATTTCCTCTACATTGTCTAGTTTTTTGGCATACAGTTGTTCATAGTATCCTTTTTTTTTATTGATTTTGTAATAATATTTGCGACGGTTTGCTCGGTCGGTAGAGGTGGGGTCTGGCTGCAGACGAGGGGTCGGCCCAGCTTGGGACGAGGGGTCAGTCCTGCTTGGGACGAGGGGTCGGTCCCACTTGGGATGAGGGGTCGGTCCGGCAGCAGACGAGGGGTCAGTCTCACAGGGGTTGCGCAGTTCGGCTGATGGGGTCGCCCGGTGAAGCCGGTGACGAGGGGGTTGCACAGAGAAGCAGACGACGAACTGGGGACAAGGGAGGCCAGGCCCTTGTCGGGGGCTCTCAGGACTGGAGGGCGCACGGCAGAAGAACTACCGTGGAGACATGGTAAACACGCAAGTCCAACTTTATTGAGGGAGAGGCAACAGTTTTATAGGGGCTGGGGAAGGCTGATTGGTCGAAGCCACGCTCTGTTCTGATTGGTTGCTGGAGAAAGGTCAGTGGGAGGTACTGGATGGGGGAGGGGTGGTGGTTAGGGATTGGCTGTTGCTGTTGCTGGGGGAAGTGGCAGGGTTTAGGGATTGGTGGCTGCTGTTGCTGGGGTAGAGGGCAGACTTGAGTTTCCCGCCCTCGCCTGGCTGTTGCTGCTGTCGGAGGGAGGGAAAAAGGCAGACTGGAATTTTCCACCCTGCACCTGCGCAGGGAGAAAGAAGGCATCGTGTGGCGCTATCTGGGAGGAGGGGTGGCCACGGAAGCATGGCTGCCAGGAAGGGGAGACCCGAGGGCACTCTGCGCCCATGCCGAGCTTCCTTCAGGGGTGGCGGTGGGCCCGACCAACCACCCTATTACAGGGGCAGCAGTTTGGAATAGGCCTACCATGGCCATCACCCCCCGCCAGGTCAGCAAACCACACTTCAGCCCGAGGGGTGACTGCATTTCCCCCTTCTTTTCAAATAAGGGCCAGGATGGCAGCAGCAACAAGTAGACGAGACCCGAGGGCAGTAAGCAATGAGGGAAGCAGGGCTGAAGAGGGAGGTGAGTATGACGGGGATATAAATGTACAATTTGGGGGGCGGTATCTTGGCGTTGCAAGCAAGGGTGGCCAATGTCCAATTCTTGTTGATCTCGGCGGCTATAAGATCCATCTGCTGTTAAAAGTCCAGGATGACAGCACGTTACAGGTAGTTGATCTCTTCTTGGTGGCAAAGAGCGACAGAGGCAGACTGTGTGATGGTCTGGAGGATCACAGCTGTGAGGACAAGTCGCGTCAGGGCACCAGCGGCAGTGGTGGTGGCAGCGTCGGGAGTTGTGGAGACGTAGGCGAGGACAACAAGAAGGCCAAAGTCTCCACGGGTGCGAGAGAGGCCGAAGTTAACGGGGCGGGCCGACCTGGGGCAGCCCTATCTGCAACGCAATGGGGGTTCAAGCAAAAAAAGGAGGGGGGCAGGGGATGAGAAAGGACGCTTTGGATGGCTGAGAAGAGGAGTGAGGTCGAGACAGGAGGAAGCTCCACAGAAGTATGGGGAGGCAAAAGCAGAAACGTGATTAGATGCTAGAAAGCAGGCTGCGGGCCGGGGAAAGTGGGTTGTGGGCCATTTAGCAGGGCTGGAGCTGCTTGAGAGCGATGGTGGCATGGGGGGCTGCGGTTACCGAAGACTTGGGGCACCTGCGGGAAGAGTGAGCAGGAAGAGGTCGGGTAGGAGGAGGCCGAGAAGATGAAGTGGGGGGTGTCCTTGGCAGTGGTGAGTCGCTGTTGCCAGAGAGTGAGTGTCCAATTGAAGGGCTGGTGAGAGGGGTTAGCTTGGCCAGAGGTGGCGAGGGAGAGCATAAGTAGAAGGAGAGAGTCTATGTTACTTCAGGGTTGGATGGTTGTCTCTTGGGGTGGAGGGTGAGCTGGCTCAGTTGGTGCTGGATCACTCACATTTGGCACCATTCCCTGCAGGACATCTGCTGCAGAGATGGCGGGGAGGTAGGCGGAGGTGCCCCGGTGGGGGAGGAATACTGGTCCAAAAATAGACTAGAGGGGGCCACGTGTGTGGCAGCTTGCCATGGATCGGATGGAGGGGGCTGCCAGGGGGAGGCAGAGCCAGGGGGGGGCCGCTGGCATGGAGGGCGCAAGAGGAGCCATTGCCCATGCAGTGTTACAAAATGGCTGCGGGCCACCCTGTGCGGAGGGGTAAAATGACGGGGAGGGAGCTAACGGCCCACTCAGGCAGGAAGTTGCCAGGGGGAGGGAGGGGTAAAAGGACCTCCCCTTTTTGGGCGAGGAAGAAGGCGGAAGTCCACCATCTTGAGAGTGCCTCCCCTTTTTGGATGGCGAAGAAGGCGGAAGCCCGCCATCTTGGGAGTGCTTCCCCTTTTCGAGCAGGGAAGAAGGCGGAAGTTCGCCATCTTCACCGGCGCTCGGCACTGCAAGATTACATTGTTTAGGGGGACAATTTTCGAGCGCATTATTAAGGCTCTCAACAAGTGACTCAGAGTCGGAATCGGAGTCGGTATCAGGGTTCCGATCAGGGTCCCTGTTAAAGTCGCCGTCCTGATAATCACGGTGGCGGCAGTGGTGCGGCCGGGGGGAGTCGATGGTAGGGGTGCCTTGAAGGCAGGAGCAGATGGTAAAAAGCGCCGGTAATAAGCCAGGAGGGAATCTTTTACCTTCCTGCTCCACAGCAGAAGTGACCCTATCTAAAAGGCGAGTATAGGTGTCCAGGTCCCAGAGCTGACACGTGGTAAGCCACGGATTAAAGGGGAGAAGAAGGTCCCAATATACTTGGAGCTTTTTCAAAGAAATCTTACACCGGTGAGTGTCTAGGAGACCGGCAAGGGCCCGAACTTGCGGGGCTTGCTTAGCAGAAAGGATGTTAACCATTGCTAATGGCCTTTTGGAGCCGATAAGAAAAGGGGCCCTTACCTTGAGAGCACGGCGATGGGAGCCAAGGTGCGCGGTGAGACGAGAGGTCGGAGCCGACGGGACTCCGACGGTGGTCGTGGGCCAAAGGAAGGCCCCAACGAGGGGAAGGTGGAATGACGAGCAGTGGAGCAAGGCAAAGGGGAGCAAGCGTGGTGGGGAGGAGGCAGAGGTGAAGGCAGGGGTGGAGGTGCTCAGGCACGCGCTCCTGAGAGTTTTATTTGTGCCTCTTAATCATAGCGGGTCGGTATAAGCCCCCGACATGGAAGGAGAAAGCCATCCAGCGATTCTCCCAGACCGCCGTGGATCGTATGAGGTCACCAAGGTTCAGGAGCAGCAATGCAGAGTGAAAAGATAGGGGTGAGAAGAGAGGAGGGCGTAGGGCTGTGGTAGGGTTACTTCAGACGTGCAATCATGCACTCCCGAGAAATCCAAGGCTCCTCTTAATCATAGTGGGTTGGTATAAGCCCCCGACATGGAAGGAGAAAGCCATCCAGCGATTCTCCCAGACGGCCGTGGATCATATGAGGTAGCCAAGGCTCAGGTAGCAGCAATGTTGCATGAAAGAAGCCCCACGGTGAGAAGAGGGGGGGGGGGCGCCAGGTTATGGAGTGAGGCTGTGGTGGGGTTGCTCTGTCCCACGTTGGGCGCCAGCTGTGACGGTTTGCTCGGTCAGTAGAGGTGGGGTCTGGCTGCGGACGAGGGGTCAGTCCAGCTTGGGACGAGGGGTCGGTCCCGCTTGGGACGAGGGGTCATTCCCACTTGGGATGAGGGGTTGGTCCGGCAGCAGATGAGGGGTCAGTCTCACAGGGGTTGCACAGTTTGGCTGACGGGGTTGCGAAGCCGGCGATGAGGGGGTCGCCTGGAGAAGCAGGCAACGAACTGGGGACAAGGGAGGCCAGGCCCTTGTCGGGGGCTCTCAGGACTGGAGAGCGCACAGCAGAAGAACTACCGCGGAGACATGGTAAACACGCAAGTCCAACTTTATTGAGGGAGAGGCAACCGTTTTATAGGGGCTAGGGAAGGATGATTGGTCAAAAGCCACGCCCTGTTCTGATTTGTTGCCGGAGAAAGGCCAGTGGGAGGTACTGGATGGGGGAGGGGTGGTGGTTAGGGATTGGCTATTGCTGTTGCTGGGGGAAGTGGCAGGGTTTAGGGATTGGTGGCTGCTGTTGCTGGGGTAGAGGGCAGACTTGAGTTTCCCGCCCTCGCCTGGCTGTTGCTGCTGTCGGAGGGAGGGAAAAAGGCAGACTGGAATTTTCCGCCCTGCACCTGCGCAGGGAGAAAGAAGGCATCGTGTGGCGCTATCTGGGAGGAGGGGTGGCCACGGAAGCATGGCTGCCAGGAAGGGGAGACCCGAGGGCACTCTGCGCCCATGCCGAGCTTCCTTCAGGGGTGGCGGTGGGCCCGACCAACCACCCTATTACAGGGGCAGCAGTTTGGAATAGGCCTACCATGGCCACCGCCCCCCGCCAGGTCAGCAAACCACATTTCAGCCCGAGGGGTGACTGCAATATTACATTAAAAATATATATATATGAGGGCCCATTCAACCCCACCACCCCCAACCCACCTCTCCCCCCCCAGCAACACTCATTCCCATCATCATGACACATCCATTGCATTTGGTAAGTACATCTTTGGGCACCTCTGCACCTCATGGTCAATGGTCCACATCATGGCCCATACTCTCCCCCATTCCATCCAGTGGGCCCTGTGAGGATTTACAATGTCTGGTGATTGCCCCTGAAGCACCATCCAGGGCAGCTCCATGTCCCAAAAACGCCTCCACTTCTCATCTCTTCCTGCCTTTCCCCATACCCATCAGCCACCATGTCCACTTTTCCCAATCCAATGCCACCGTTTCTATGTGGACATTGGATTGGTTGTGTCCACTGCACCTCTATGTCAAGAAGAGGCTCAGATTCCACATGGATGCTGGATGCAATCCTCCCACTTTCAGTTGTAATCACTCTAGGCTCCATGGTGTGGTGGTTGTCCTTCTTCAACTCCATCTTAGCTGAGTGAGATGAGTCCAATAAATCAGATTGTAGGTGCTGGAGTCTGTTGAGGCTCAGGACCTGGCTATCACATTGTCAGTCCAGAGATTCAAATCCCCTAAATATATCTTAAACCCCAACACTAACTGCAACTCCAGCACATTGGCATGAAAGTCTTATGAAGAGAGATCCCATCTGAGTCCAGATTCATCACTCATAAACACCAGTTCCAAAGAGGGGTCATCTGACCTGGTAGTTAACCCCATCTGCCATGACCATAACTCCCATGGGTCTCTTTAGCCCTCAAAGGAACCAATACCTGGGGGTTGTATCTGCTTTATCTGTCTCTTAGACTCTGCTCAGTTGTGCATAAGGGCAATCCTTCTGACAGCCTCCAGACTCTTTTTAGAGACTCGTAGCCATATAAACTCATTTCTCCTTTCCGTTTCCCCCTTACATTAGGTCAAACAGCATTTTAAAGTCATGTTATTTTATGTAGACAGGGATATTCTGCTGATCCACATTGACCCTTCCGTACAAGGTCATTTTCCAGTTGCATCATCAGTTGGTAGTTGATAGTGATCCCTCAGTGCCAGGGAGGCTCATCCCCGGGTGTCATGTCCCATGCTGGGGGGAAGGCAATGCATTTACATGCTGAGTTTGGCTTTGAGACTGGCCACATTTGAGTAACATGAAGGCTGACAGGAGGAAATTCCCAGGCACAATGCTGCTCTAGGCCTTGTTCTTATTTTAGGCTTATCAGCTCACAAGCATAGTCATTAGCATCAGGGACTCACTGTTGAACCCTCACTCCCTCCCGGTCCCCGCCGCTGCACCTGAGAGACTGTCGCTGCTCCCCTAGGGACCACGACAGAGCACCACTGGCCAGGAACCCAGTACCCCCCCTGCTGTGGTTTTTAATTGTTGCCACTATGAGTATATGCAAACATTACCATGCATCCTGGACATATGTTCTGTACAGCTCCCTGTCAGCCATATATCACCTGTCAATGGTATCCCAGACCAGTATTCCTCTGTTGCCATTGTTGAACCACTCTGTGATCCCGAACTCCCTGAAATTTGAAGCCCAATATAATGTCAGGGTCCCTTACTAGGAAATGGCATATAGCGATGGGTTTAAAGGTTAGATAAAGAATACGTGTTGACTTGGAAAAAATTCTACATCCTATCTTTTTCTTTTTTTTTTTTTCCCTAATTATTCAACTTCTCTTCACAGGAGCCTTAGACCTCAGCAATGCATATGTATAATATACAGCACTCCCATACATACACCACAAAACCTTTTCCCTTCCACAGCGATACTCTTACACCCTATTCA
The DNA here is from genome assembly GCF_030445035.2 of Dasypus novemcinctus. NCBI lineage: Eukaryota > Metazoa > Chordata > Mammalia > Cingulata > Dasypodidae > Dasypus > Dasypus novemcinctus. The sequence continues at coordinate 13,148,935 of NC_080694.1, read as the reverse complement.
CATCATATTTACTTAATGTGATGTACAGAGTCTGAGACAATAGCTTTCAAATAAGGTGACATCTGTGCTTACATTGTGGTGCATACTTTAGGATACACAGTTTTCTAAATTCTTAGTTATCCTATGTTTTACATTATGGTTTACATTATCAGTCTGTCATCTCCTATATGTTAGGGTGTAATATTACATGTGTTATATCCATCCTTGTGTACTCTCACAAAACTCCTCTCTTACCCCCCATTTACCTTGGTTCCATACATTTAACGTCCATTTTCCCTTCCACCTTGGTGCCCACAGTGACAGCCAACCTCCGTTTCCCGAGGAGCCATGTTCAGAGATAGATGGAGTAGTGTTCAGGGCCTAACTTGCTCAACTGTCCCAATGCCCTGGGAGCCACCCTTTCTCTCGAGGGATACAGTTCCCTCTATTTGATGGCATTAGTCCTCCCCAGGATGTGGGTCCACCCCTACTCTCACTACTTGGGTTTCTACCCCATGGTGTCACCCACTCTGGCAGAATGAGCATTTAGACATTCCCCAGGAGATCGTCCCGCATCAGACCATCCCCTCTGAGCATTCTAAATAAGTAACCCTCTTAATTATATTTTGATATGATTTTCTCGGCATTTTACTCTCCACCAACACCTGACACTCTCCTATGTTCATATGCTACCCCTCCATCCCCCCACTTTTGGGCAATATTACCCATCTGCCCATCCCCAGCCACCCTCAAACCCTCGAAGCCCCAACCAAAGGCAACCCTTTGCCCCCATTTTATCTCTTCTTTGTGTTCATACTTACCACCATCTTGTCATAAATTCCACCCCTACAGACATTGGCTCACATCCTTCCTCCACCCTCCGATTTCCTGTAAGCCTATCGTTCAGTCTCTTGCTATCTAGGGCAGCTTGGTTATTTCATATCATTGAGGTCATGTAGTATTTGTCCTTCAATGTCTGGGTTGCTTCACTCAACATAAGGTTCAAAAGATTCATCCATGTTATCACATGTGTTTGTAGTGTAATTGTTCTTACAGCCGAGTAGTATTCCATTGTGTGTATATACCACATTTTATGGATTCACTCATCTGTTGATGGGCATTTGGGTTGATTCCAACTTTTGGCGATAGTGAACAATGCAGCTATGAACATTGGTGTACCTATATCAGTTTGTGTCCTTGTTTTCAGTTCTGCTGGGTATATACCCAGCAGTGGTATTGCTGGGTCATATGGCAAATCTATGGCTAGTTTTTTGAGAAACCGCCATACTGTCCTCCAGAATGATTGGATCCTTCTGCATTCCCACCAGCAGTGGATGAGTGTTCCCCTTTCTTCACATCCTCTCCAGCACTTGTATTCTTCTGTATTTTTCATAGCTGCCAATCTTATGGGTGTAAGATGGTATCTCATTGTGGTTTTGATTTGCATTTCCCTGATAGCTAGAGATTTGGAACATTTTTTCATGTGCTTTTTAGCCATTTGTATTTCTTCTTTGGAGAAGTGTCTGTTTAAGTCTTTTTTCCATTTTTTAAATGGGTTGTTTATCTTTTTATTTTCAAGATATAGGAGTTCTTTATATATGAAAGTTATAAGTTTCTTATCAGATATATGGTTGCCAAATATTTTATCCCACTGTGTGGGTTCCCTTTTTACTTTCTTGACAAACTCCTTTGAGGTGCAGAAAGCTTTAATTTTGAGGAAGTCCCATTTATCTATTAAGTCTTTTGCTGCTCATGCTTTTGGTGAGATATTCATAAATCCATTCCCTATTACAAGGTCCTGTAGATGTTTCCCTACACTACTTTCTAAGGTTTTTATAGTCTTGGCTCTTATATTTAGGTCTTTGATCCATCTTGAGTTGATCTTTGTATAAGGTGTGAGATGGTAATCCTCTTTAATTCTTCTACATATGGCTATCCAGTTCTCCAGACACCATTTGTTGAATAGGTCACTCTCTCCCAGTTGAGACGTTTTGGTGGCTTTATCGAATATTATGTAACTATATATGTGAGGTTCTATATCAGAGCTTTCAATTCGATTCCATTGGTCTGTGTGTCTCTCCTTATGACAATACCATGCTGTTTTCACCACCGTAGCTTTGTAGTATGTTTTGAAGTCAGGTAGTGTGATTCCTCCAATTTCGTTTTTCTTTTTCAGTATGTCTTTGGCTATTCGGGGTCTCTTTCCTTTCCAAATAAATTTCATAGTTAGTTTTTCTAGTTCCTTAAAGAAGGCTGTGTTGATTTTTATTGAGATTGCATTGAATGTGTAGATCAGTTTTGGTAGGATAGACATCTTAATAATATTGAGTTTTCCTGTCCATGAACAAGGAATAGTCTTCCATTTATTTAGGTCTTCTTTGATTTCCTTGAACAGTCTTGTATAGTTCTCGGTGTATAAGTTCTTTCCCTCCTTAGTTAAATTTATTCCTAAGTATTTGATTTTTTTATTTACTATTGTGAATGGTATTTGTTTCTTGATTTCCTCCTGATCTTGCTCATTATTGGTGTACAGAAATGCTACTGATTTTTGCACATTGATCTTATAACCTGCGACATTACTAAACTCATTTATGAGTTCTAGAAGCTTTGTTGTAGATCTCTCAGGGTTTTCTATGTATAGGATCATGTCATCTGCAAATAATGAAATTTTGACTTCTTCCTTTCCAATTTGAATGCCTTTTATTTCTGGTTCTTGCCTCAGTGCTCGAGCAAGTACTTCTAAGACAATGTTAAATAGGAGCGGAGACTGTGGGCATCCTTGTCTTGTTCCTGAGTTTAGAGGGAAGGAGTCTAGGATTTCTCCATTGTAAACAATATTGGCTTTAGGTTTTTCATATATACTCTTTATCATGTTCAAAAAATTTCCTTGTGTTCCAATCTTTTGGAGTGTTTTTATCAAGAAAGGGTGCTGTATTTTCTCAAATGCTTTTTCTGCATCTATAGATATAATCATGTGATTTTTTTCCTTCAATCTATTTATATGGTGTATTACATTGTTTGATTTTCTTATGTTGAACCATCCTTGCATACCTGGGATGAATCTCACTAGATTGTGGTGTATAATTTGTGTAATGTGTTGTTGTATATGATTAGCAAGTATTTTGTTAATTATTTTTGCGTCTAGGTTCATTAGAGAAATTGGTCTGTAATTTTCCTTTCTTGTGCTGCCTTTTTTGGCTTTGGTACTAGGGTAATTTTGGCATCATAGAAGGAGTTGGGCAATGTTCTTTCTGTTTTGATTTTTTGGAACAGTTTCAGCAGGATTGGTGTCAGTTCTTTCCGAAATGGTTTGTAGAATTCACCTGTGAAGCCATCTGGCCCTGGGCTCTTCTTAGTTGGGAGATTTTTAATAACTGATTCTATCTCTCTGCTTGTGATTGGTTTGTTAAGTTCATCAATTTCTTCTTTTGTCAATATGGGCTGCTTATGTGTTTCTAGGAATTTGTCCATTTCCTCTAGATTGTCATTTTTGTTGGAATATAGTTTTTCAAAGTATCCTCTTATGATAGTCTTTATTTCTGTGGGGTCAGTGGTGATATTGCCTTTCTCATTTCTTATTTTGTGTATTTGCATCTTCTCCCTTTTTTTCTTTGTTAGTCTCGCTAAAGGTTTGTCAATTTTGTTGATCTTCTCAAAAAACCAGCTCTTGGTCTTGTTTATCTTTTCAAGTGCTTTCTTATTTTCTATTTCATTTAGTTCTGCTCTTATCTTTGTTATTTCCTTCCTTCTTCTTCCTGTTGGGTTACTTTGTTGTTGTTTTTCTAATTCCTTCAAATGTGCAGTTAGTTCTTCAATTTTTGCTCTTTCTTCTTTTTTGATATATGAATTTATGGCTCTAAATTTCCCTCTCAGTACTGCTTTTGCTGCATCCCATAAATTTTGGTATGTTGTGTTATCATTATCATTTGTTTCAAGGTAGTCATTGATTTCTTTTGAGATTTCCTCTTTGACCCACTGTTTTTCTAAGAGTGTGCTGTTTAATTTCCAAATCGTGGTGTGAAATCTGGGCTTCTGTCCCTTGCAAATTTCCAGCTTGACTCCAGTGTGGTCCGAGATATTGTTTTGTATGATTTCAATCTTTCTGAATTCATTCAGCCTTTCTTTGTGGCCTAGCATATGGTCTATCTTGGAGAATGATCCATGTGCGCTTGAGAAAAATGTATATCCTGCTGTATTTGGGTGTAGCGATCTATATATGTCTATTAGATCCAGCTCTTCTAATATACTGTTCAGATGTTTTGTTTCTTTGGTGTTTCTCTTTTGAGATGTTCTGTCCAGAGTTGATAGTGGTGTATTAAAATCCCCCACTATAATTGTAGATGTATCTATTGTTTCACTTAGTTTTTCCAACATTTGCCTCACGTATTTAGAGGCACCCTTATTAGGAGCATAAATATTTATGATTGTTCGATCTTCTTGGCAGATTTTCCCTTTCACTGAAATGTAGTATCCTTCTTTGTCTCTCACAATTGTTTCACATTTAACGTCTGTTTTGTCTGATATTAATATAGCTACTCCTGCCTTTTTTTGGTTATTGTTAGCTTGTATGATTGTTTTCCAGCCATTCACTTTCAATCTCCATGCGTCTCTGGGTCTAAGATGTGTCTCTTGTAGACAGCATTTGGATGGGTCATATTTCCTTATCCAATGTCCCAGTCTGAATCTTTTGATAGGTGAGTTTAATCCGTTGACATTCAGTGTTATTACTTTCAAGGAATTATTTGTGTTAGCCATATTTTGATTGGATTTGTGTTAGTCATATTTTGTTTGTATTTTTTTTTGTCTTTTTTGTTTTTGTTGTTGCTCTTATAGTCTCCTCCAACTTTGCCTGTCCTGTTTTTTCCTTTCTTCCTGCAGAACTCCCTTTAGAATTTCTTGAAGGGGAGGTTTCTTGTTGGTATACTCTTTCAGTTTCTGTTTGTCTGCGAATATTTTGAACTCTCCATCATGTTTGAATGCTTGTATAGCTGGATAGAGTATTCTTGGTTGGAAATTTTTTTCCTTTAGTACCTTGACTATATCATACCATTGTCTTCTTGCCTCCATGGTTTCAGATGAGAAATCATCACTTAATCTTTTGGAGCTTCCGTTGTATGTGATAGTTTTCTTTTCTCTTGCTGCTTTTAGGATTTTCTTTTTGTCTTAAGCATTGGATAATTTGTCAAGTATACGTCTTGGGGTGGGCCTGTTGGGGTTTATGACTAGTGGGGTGCGCTGTGCTTCTTGGATATGTCCATCTGTCCCTTTCAGTAGATTTGGGAAGTTTTCAGCCATTATTTCCTGCAACACTCCTTCTGACCCCTTTCCCTTCTCTTCACCTTCTGGAATGCCTATAATACGTATGTTTGAGCGTTTTGCATTGTTATTCAGGTCCCTAAGTCCTAACTGGATTTTTTCTATCTTCTTATTGACCCCTTCAACTATCTGTTTGATTTCTGATGTACTGTCTTCCACATCACTAATTCTCTGCTCTATCTCTTCTAGTCTGCTGATATTTGCTACAAGTGTATTTTTGATTTCTTGAACTGTGGTGTTCATTCCCATCATATCTGTTATGTTTTTGCGTATGTCTGCAATTTCCCCTCCAAGTGATGTCTTCATGTTGTTAACCTCTTTCATTACTTCGTCAAATTTGTCAGTGATAAATGTTCTGAGATCTTTCATTGCTTGTGCAAAGTTTTGCTCCCCTTTGTGATTTTTGGTTTGTTGATTGTATTCAGCCATGTTTTCCTGATTACTGGTTTGGTTTGTAGACTTTTGTTGCTTTCTGGTCATCTCTTTATCTTGACGGATTTAATCAGTTCCTTAGCTTCTTTGTCTACTCTTGGAGGTTAATTAGCTGTTGTTTTTGCATAAGTGTTATATCTTCTCTTTGTCACTTTTTTCTTCTTATTCTAATTTCTTGTTGTTGGTTAAGTTCACTTTAGAGGGAAGTATTAGTGTAGGGGAAAGGCAATTGTGTAAGCAAGGGAAAAGTGTAAAGTAGTATTGGTGATATATGTTAACAAAGCCAAAATATGAGATCTGGGAGGATGGTGGTTAGATTCATGTAAATTGTGTAGAGTTATAGCAGTAGGTAGAGTACCTATTATGAGGTAGATGATTGAATATGGGAGGAATATGGTATGAGCTAAAAAGCTATTGTTTTTGTGAGAGAGGGAAAGAGAAAAGAAAGGTAATAGTTTCAAGAGTGGATAACAGACAGAAAACAAAACAAAGGTATTAGAAATTAAGACTTAGACCCTTCATGGATTGAAGAAAGGGAGGTGGGAGGTGGAATATAGGAGAGACAGTAGATGGTGGCGGTTATCAAGATGTAGGGGAAAGAGGATAATGTAGGTAGCCTAAATCAGTTCACACAGAAATGAGGCATTGGAGGATGAGAAAACCCAGCAAATGTGAGGTGTTTCCTGCCACACCTATTGTATAATTGAGTTAAAATAAACTAAGTAGAATATGAGGGACAAGAGGGAGAGAGACAACAGAAAAAAGAAAAAAAAGGGGGGGGAAGGGACGAGAGGAAGAAAGGAAAAGGGGATGGGCAAAGGGTAGGGAACAGGTAGGGGCAAGAAAAAAAAAAACAGATATACACGAACCAGAATTAAAACACCCACTACACAACACCTACACACAAAAAACCCAAATAACTGAATAAAAAAAGACTTTGGGGGATACGCTGTGAGAGAAGACTAGGGGATAATGCGGTGTTAGCAATCAGGACATTGAAAAAAGTAAAAAATAAGTCAAAATGAAAATAAAAACAAAACAAAATGAAACGATAAAGAAAAAACACCAACGTTGAAGGCTAGGGCATTCAAGGACCTCAGATGGACCTCAGTGCCTGATGGATTCAGGGATGGAAAGTCTGAGATATTGAGGACTTAAGAGGTGTGAGTCTCTGTGGTGTGGGCCACCAGAGTTTAGGGAATTCAGACCTGGCAACCTCCAATCTGGTCAACAGGAAGCCTAGGAGCCCTGCAGTGTAACACAGCCCTCAGGGATCCCCACAGCTGGGTGCCAGCCCTATGGGGGAAGTCAGATCCGCAAACTCTATATTATGACTGAACCCTGCAATTCACTTATTTAGTAGGGCTCATTAATGTGGGTATATCTCACTTCAGCTTTTGGACAGCTCCTGCCCTGTGATTCCAAAACACTGCCACTAGAGGGCACCTCTACACCGCAGCCACTTTACTGGTACAGATCCGAAGCCTGGCCTGTGACGCCGAAAACAGATTCCAAAACTGGAATTCCCAAGCTTCGCAGAATATTCCCTAATCGGCTTTCAGACGTGTCCCCCTCCCTTGCTGCAGCCTAAAACAACTTTCCAATTACGTCCCTTTATTGCCTATAGCCTAGTTGGGTTGGAAATCGGCTGCCGGGCTGTTGGGGGCGGGGCTTCAGGTGGAAACGCTATTGTTTGTGTCCACAATCAAAAGTTTCTCCCGCTTCACTACAAAACACCGTCTATCTTCCCAAATCGATCCGCAAAGGTGACCCATCACATCAACCCGCCCACAGCCCGCCCAGTACTCGTGAACTCCTTAGCACCGCAGAGCCATCTAAAAGCGGAGCCACCAGACAGGACCGCAGCTCCCCCCACCCCCAAGAGGGAGGAACCCGTGTGCAGGTCTCACCTGCGGGCAATAGAACCCAAATTATATCTTCTAGACCAATCCTCTCCGTTACCTTTCCACCCAATCGATGTCCAGGCACTTCTGCCCTGCAAAAATCCCAAAAAAGCCCCGCCTTGGAGAACCTGCAGCTGCGCCCAGCCGTCTCTTCCCTGGACATACCGCAAAGGCCAGTTCACTCAGTGACCATCTTGCCTCACTCCCCCATAGTATCCACTTATGTTCTCTTTTATTTCTGTGGGGTTAGTGGTAATGCCCCCTGCCCCCATCATTTCTGATTTTATTTATTTGCATCTTCTCTCTTTCTTTCTTCGTTATTGTAGCTTAGGTTTTGTCATTTTTTTGGTCTTCTGAAACAACCAACTTTTGGTTTTGTTAATTCTATTGTTTTTGTTGTTGGTCTTAGTTTCATTTATTTCTGCTCAAATATTTACTAATTTATTTCCTTCAGTTTAATTTGGGATCAGTTTGATATTCTTTTTCTTGTTCCTCCAGGTGTATAGTTAGATCTTCAAATTTAGGTATTTCTTCTCTTTTAATGTAAGTATTGAGGTCTATAAATTTCCCTCTCGACACTATCTTTGTAGTGCCCTATAGATTTTTTTATGGTAATTTTTTTCAATATTTTATTACAGTCACATATGCACAACTAAAAATTTCCCATTTTAACCACTTTCCAGTGTACAATTTGTGGCATTTATTACATTCACAATATTATGCTTTCATCACCAATATCTGTTTCCACAACTTTTTCATCACCTTGAACAGAAACTCTATTCTATTAAGCACTATCTCCCTCTCTTCATCCCCTGGTAAACTTTCTTTTTTAGGATTTTATTTATTTATTTATTTCTCTCCCTTCCCCCCCCCCCCAGTTGTCTGTTCTCTGTGTTTATTTGCTGAGTCTTCTTTGTCCGCTTCTGTTATCATCAGTGACATGGGAATCTGTGTTTCTTTTTGTTGTGTCATCTTGTTGTGTCAGCTCTCCATGTGTGTGGTGCCATTCCTGGGCAGGCTGCACATTATTTTGCACTGGGCACATCTCCTTATGGGGTACACCCCTTGCACATGGGGCTCCCCTATGTGGGGGAAACCCCTACATGGGGGAAACCCCTACACAGGGGACACCCCTGCATGGCAGGGCATTCCTTGCACACATCAGCACTGTGCATGGGCCAGTGCCACATGGGTCAAGGAGACCTGGGGTTTGAACGGTGGACCTCCCATGTGGTAGATGGATGCCCTAACCACTGGGCCAAGTCTGCTGCCAGCAATGGTAAACCTTTATCTATTATCTGTCTCTTCAAAATTTGCCTCCTCTAGTTATTTCATATATGTGAGATTGTATAATATTTGTCTTTTTCTGTCTGGCTTACTTCATGCAACATGATATCTCCAAGGTTCATCCATGCTGTAGCATGCATCAAAATGCCATTCCTTGTTATAGCTGAATAATATTTCATTGTATGTATGTACCACATGTATCCATTCATCTGTAGATGGACACTTGGGTTGCTTCCACCTTTTGGATATTGTGAATAATAAACATTGGCATAAAAATATCTGTTCAAGTTCCTGCTTTCAATACTTTTGAGTATAAACCAAGAAGTGGTAAATACTTTGTAATCTGACAAAGTAATCTTCAGGATTACATAACCTATCCTTTTTAAAATTTTTATTTTTTTAAATTATCTTTTAAAAATGTTAATCACATAAAACATTACATTAAAAAACATAAGGTGTTCCCACATATGCCACTTCCCACCTCCCCACCCCATCAAATTTTTAAACTGTACTTTTTGAAGACACATAGATTGCAAAAAAATGTTGCATTAAAAAAATATAAGTGGTTTCCATATACTCCCCACCGCCCCTCACCCCACTCCTCCCACATCAACAACCTCTTTCATCATTGAGGCACATTATTTGGTGAATACATTTTGGAGCACTGCTGCACCACATAGATAAAAGTTTGCATTGTAGTTTACACTCTCCCCCAGTCCATTCAGTGGGTTATTGCAAGATATATAATGTCCAGGGTCTGTCCCTACAATATCACTTAGGGCAACTGCAAGTCCCAAAATTGTCCCCCACATCACATGTCTTCTTCCTTCTCCCTGCCCACAGCAAATACCATGGCCACTTTCTCCAAATCAATGCTACAATTTCTTCCATCACAATAGTTCCATAATAGAATACCAGCAAGTCTACTGTAATCCATATTTTATTCCTCTATCCTGTGGACCCTGGGATGGTGATGTACACTCCACTTCTATATTGAGAGGGGGCTTAGATTCCACATGGATGATGGATGCAATTCTCTTGCTTGCAGTTGCAGGCACTCCTGGTTCCCTTGTGTGGTGGTTAACCATCTTCACCTCCCTGTTAGCTGACCTGGGTAAGTCCAATGAACCAGAGAGTAGGAGTTGCACCAGAGAGGCTCATCCCAGGAGTCATGTCCCATGCTGAAAGGTAATGTATTTACATGCTGAGTTTGGCTTAGAGAGTGGGCACATTTGAGCAACATGGAGGATCTCAGGAGGTAACTCTTAGACACCCTGCAGCTTTAGACCTGGCTTATATTTCAGGCATACAGGCTCATAAGCATAGTCACCAGTATCAAGCACTCATCATTGGACCATCCTACTTCATTGGTCTTTGCCATTGCACTTGGGGGATTGTTGCTATTTCTTTGGGGAATGTGATAGAGCTTCCCTGTGTAGGAACTCAGCACTCCCTCAGTTGTCATTTGTAATTGTAACTACTATGAAAATACCCAACATATATCCAAACATTTTTATATACCCTGGAGAACTCACAATCATGTGTCCCCATCAATAACACTGACACTGGGGTTCCCTGCCATAGTTGAACCTCTCTGTGGTCCAAAACTTCTTAAAAATTTAAGCCTAATATGTTGCCAAGTTCAATTAATAGGAAAATGAAATATAGTATTGCTTTAAAAATTAGAAATAGAATATATACTAATTTAGAAAAACTAAAATAAAGTAAAAATAAACTGGGGTATTAAAAAATGAAAACTATTATAGAGATTTTTTTTTGACATTTTGACTTTCATCACTGCAATAGGTGCTGCCCTGTATGTACAGTGACAAGGCAGTTTCTTTCCTTTCTTCCTCAGTGTCTACATCTTTTTTTTTCTTCTAATTTTTACTTTTGTCTTCACAAAAGTTTGAGATCACAGTAATTCACATATACAATATAGGGACTCTCATATATCCAACATCAAACCTTTTTCTCCCTTTCCCAGTAATGATCATTTTACATGTTCTTGCTGTATTTCCTGCTGCTGATGTGCAGATATTGAAACATAACTTTCAAATATTTTGGATTATACTATGGTTTATATTTTAGACTGTAAAATTTTCTAAATTTTTAGTGACCTTATATCTTAATTATGCTTTACATTTTAGCCTATAAACTTCTATACATTTTTGGTGTAATTTAACATGTCCTATATCCATCATTGCATAATCTTGTGGAACACCTCCATTGCCCCCTGTTACCCTATTCTATGTCTCTCTCCCCCTCCACTCAGGGCCCACAGTGACAATCAATTTTCACCACTTGAAGGAACAGATTCACAGATACTTACAACAATGCTGAGGGCTTGACATATTAGACTGCCATAACCCATTGGGAGCCACCAATTCTCTCCAGAGACACAATTCCCTCTGTTTGAGAAAATCAGGCCTCCCCAGGATGCAGGTACACCTTCACTGTCATTGTATGGGTTTCACCCAATGATGTTACACACTATGACAAAATGAGCACTCACACACTCCCTAGAAGTCTGCCCTTGTGCAGATGCCCCACTTAAGCACCTTAAACAGGTAATCTTCCCTTATATTTTTTAATAGTCTCAACTTTATAGTTTCAATCACATACCTGACTATCTCCCATGATCATCTGTTCCCCCAGCCCTCCCCCCAATTCTTTGGTCCATCTGACCCATCCTCTCAACCCTAGCCCCGCTCAAGCCTCTAAAGCCCCACCCAAATGTATCCCTATGCCCCCATCTTATCCCTTGCCTATACATATATTTGCCTCCAGTTTATCATAAATTTCACCCACTTATGCATCAACTCACAACCTTCCTCTCCCCCCCCCAAACTTCCTTTAAGCCTTTCATCCAATCTCTAGCTCTCTGAGACAGCTTGGTTCACTTATTTCATATCAGAGAGGTCATGTAGTATTTGTCCTTCAATGCCTGGCTTGCTTCACTTGATGTAATGTCACCAAGATTCATTCATCATCCCAAGTATTTGTATTGTATTCCTTCTTAAAGCTGAGTATTATTCCATTGTATGTATATACCACATTTTATCCATTCATCTGTTAATGGGCATTTGGTTTGGTTCCAACTTTTGGCAATAATGAATAGTGCTGCTATGAACATTGTTGTGCATATATCAGTTTGTGTCTTTGTTTTCAGTTCTGGATATATACCCAGCAGTGGAATTGCTGGGTCATATGGAAAATCTATAGCTAGTTTTTAGAGAAAACACCAAACTGTCCTCCAGAATGGCTGGTTCCTTCTGCATTCTCAGCAGCCATGGATGAGTGTTCCCATTCCTTCATATCCTCTCCACCTATGTAGTCTTCTAGTCTTCTGGGGTTTTTTGTTTTTTTTTTTGATAGCCACCAGTCTTATGGGAGTAAGATGGTATCTCATTGTAGTTTTGGTTTGCATTTCCCTAATAACTAGTGATTTTGAGCACTTCATGTCCTTTTTAGCCATTTGTGTTTCTTCTTTGGAGAAGCATCTCTTCAAATCTCTTGCCCATTTTTAAATGTGTTGTTTGTCTTTTTATTTTTGAAATATAGGAATTCTTTTTTTTCCCATATAAAGCACTTTATTTTCCATTTAATTTTCTGATGTGAAATCCAGCTGAAGATTTTCCTTAATGACTTCTGAAGTGTCTCCTCATCATAAGAATATTAATGCTAGGGAATGACCATGGAAAACATGCCTTCAGTCATGACACCAATAAAGAGTTGTATACAATATGGTTCCTCACTTACCCTCGAAAGTTAATGTATGAGTAAATTATTTTGTATGATTTTTCATAAGTAACATCTCCAGAATGAATTATCTGTCTATCCCTCATAGGGCTTCATCCTCTTGTAAAAACTTGTTCCTCTATGAGCTGGAGCAGCAGATGAATACTCATCCACTTTCATTACCTTTATGAGTTCTCTAGTGTTGTATATCAGCACACAATCTCCTACACACTTTGATACATAGGTGGCATTTATATCAATTCTCTCCTGGGTGAACTAAAGTTTCTGACAGATTGATCACAAACAGTATTTCTTCAATGTTTGAGTTCTTTAGTATGTTTAAGTGTTAAGTCAAAGACTGAAATATTTTCCATATTCAAAACACTTAAAGTATGAATCCTCTCAGGTAAGGTAAGATCATAATATGGCCAAACCCTTTCACATGTATGGCACTCATAGAGTTTCTCTCCATTCATTTTTTTCATGTTGCCTAAGGTTACAGAAATATTCTAAGGTTCCCCAAAACAAATGCAATTCTTTCAGTATTTCTCCAGTATGTCATGTAAGAGTAGAAGACTGAGTGAAGGCTTTCCCACATACATGGCATTCATAGGATTTCTCTCCAGTGTGAGTTCTTTCATGTTTTCTCAGGACAGAAGACCAAGTGAAGGCTTTCCCACATACAAGATATTCATAGAAATTCTCTGCAGTATGAGTTCTCTCATGCCCTTTCAAGGCAGAAATATGATGGAAGGCTTTCCCATATACAAGACATTCATACAGTTTCTCTCTGATGTGAATCTTTTCATGTTTTCTCAGAAAAGAAGGAGAGGTAAAGGCTTTCCCACATACTTGACATTCATAGGGTTTCTCTCTAGTGTGCATTCTCATGTTTTTTCAGGCAATAACAATGAAGGAAGGCTTTCCCACATAGGTGACATTCAAAAGGTTTCTCTCCTTTATGAGTCCTCTCGTGTTTACTCAGGATGGAAGGAGAAGTGAAGGCTTTCCCACATACATGACATTCACAGGATTTCTGTCTAATATGAGTTCTGTCATGTACTTTCAAGACAGAACAATGAGGGAAGGATTTCCCACATAAGTAACATTCATATGGGTTTTTTTTTAAGGTTTATTTTATTTATTTCTCTCCCCTCCCCCTACCCCAGTTGTTTGTTCTCTGTGTCTATTTGCTGCGTATTCTCTTTGTCTGCTTCTTTTTTCAGTGGTATGGCAATCTGTGTTTCTTTTTGTAGCATCATCTTGTTGTGTCAACTCTCTGTGTGTGTGGTGCCATTCCTGAGCAGGCTGCACTTTCTTTTGCATGGGGCAGCTCTCCTTATGGGGTGCACTCTGCCCGTGGGGCTCCCCTACACAGGGACACCCCTGCATGGCATGGCACTTCCTGCGTGCATCAGCACTTCATGTGAGACAGCTCCACATGGGTCAAGGAGGCCCAGAGTTTGAACTGCAGACCTCCCATGTGGTAGACAAATGCCCTAACCACTGGACTAAGTTTGCTTCCCCATTCGTATGGTTTGAGTCCAGTGTGAGTCCACTCATGTGTTCTCAAACAGAAGATGAGAAGGGTTTTCCACATACATGACATTCATAGGGTTTCTCTCCAATATGAGTCTTATTGTGTTTTCTCAGGCATGAAGATCAACTGAAGATTTTCACACACATGGCAGTCATATGTTTTCTCTCCAGTGTGAATACTCTCATGTCTCAGATTAGAAAAGAAGTAGTGAAGGCTTTCCCACAGAAATGACATTCATAAAGTTTCTCTCCAGTGTTAGTCCTCTCATGCTGTCTCAGGCCAGAACACCTAAGGAAGGCTTTTCCACATAGATGACATTCTTATGAATTACTTTCATGTTGAATTTGTGTTTACTGATTAAAAGATGACATCATTAAGGGATTTTCCAAATAGATGGCTGATGTAGGGTTCCTTGACCAATGACAAGAAGGTACATGTGTCTTTAATGCAGATATGTTGCATGAAGAGCATCTGTTTGTTTTTAAATATTTCTTATCACTTTATTTTTTAAAAAGATTTATTTATATATTTATTTCTCTCCCCTCACTCCCCCACCCCAGTTGTCTGTTCTCTGTGTCCATTTGCTGTGTCTTCTTTGTCTGCTTCTGTTGTTGTCAGCAGGACGGGAATTTGTGTTTCTTTTCACTACATCATCTTGTTGTGTCAGTTCTCTGTGTGTGCGGCACCATTCCTGGGCAGGCTGCACTTTCTTTTGTGCAGGGTGGCTCTCTTTACAGGGCACACTCCTTGGTGGTAGGGCACTCCTTTTATGCTTCAGCACTGCACATGGGCCAGTTCCACATGGGTCAAGGAGGCCCAGGGTATGAACTGTGGACCTCCCATGTGTTAGACAGATGCCCTAACCACTGGGCCAAGTCTTCCACCAGAGCATCTGTTTTTTAAGACAACTATCCTTTACTGAATTCTCACTTTGGAGAAATCCAATTCCTTCACTTCACAGTTCCTGTCCTTGCTCCAACTGGGACAGCACATCTGATTTGTAGACCTGATGTCTCATTGAGATCAGATGTCTGATATTCTCCAGTATCATATCTCTAATTGGCTCTCTCTGGGATGTGTCCAGCAAGGCCCATTCTTCTTGAGTGAAGTCATTAATTCCAGTGATTGCATTGTCAAAAGCTCAGTTGACAACTGATTTCCTCTGGGTTTCATTCACAAGCAGATAAGCCCAGAATCCAAATAGACCAAACATGAAAGGAAAACAACATATTGATGATGCTTTCACCACATTCCAGTGGTAAGAGCTTATTTCTCACTGTAGAAAAAGGACCATTTTCATGAAGGACTCTCTTTGTATGCTGTTGATCATGTCACCAATCCTGTAACCTTCCAATGTGCTTCCTCCTTAGTTCCTCTCAAAGTAAGGTCTTAAAGCTGTGACTGACGTTTTTCTCATAATGAATCCTCTCAGGATACTGTGTAACCCCTTTCAGTGCTGTAGACATCTTTCCCTAAATGTGAAGAGTGCAGAAAACCAAAGTTCTCTGCTCACACTTAAGGAAGAAGCCCCCTCAAAGCACCATCACTCAGACCCCTGCACAGACTCCACAGCAAGAGGATCTCTCTACTCATGCCCACTCACCAAGCAGTCCCAGTTCTATGGGCACAGCCCCACAGGAACCAGGAGTTCTTTATATATGCAGGATGTCAGTCTCCTATCCGATATAGGTTACCAAATATTTTCTCCCATTGGGTAGTTTGTGTTTTCACTTTCTTGAAAAACTCCATTAATGGCAACATTTTTGCCCAAAAAAGGATTAGTATTTTGGGAAGGCACATGACAATCAATGTAATTGTCACTGTCCCTATCTGAATCCAAGGTTTTGTTATCACAAGATTCCTGCTTAATAGCAGTTTTAGAAAATATAGTAATCTCATCATCTCCATCCTACAATTGCAAAGGATCTAGTGCAGCAGCAATCTGATGATATAAAGCCCAAACAGACAAGGGAACAATCTTGCCTTTCTGATAAGCTCGGGGAAGCACCTTCATAACTAATTTCCATTGTTTCAAATTTAAGGTATTTCCTCCCTGTGGATGAAACCAGTAACAATGTTTTTGAACTAAGGCAAAAAGCTTAAGCAATTCTGAAGTTTTAATAGGCACCCCAGTGGTTTTCAGTAATGTTTTCAAAACCTAAGAATATTCTTCCAGTCATCCTGTTTAATTGCCCATTAACCTGATGATCCACAGAAATGTTGCTTACCATAATACTCGAGTTGAAAACTTAGTGGACGATGCTCATGACCCTCGTGGGAGTCCTTTCTGCCAGTTCCTTGATAGAGAAGAGAAGAGAGCTTCTTTGGGCCCCACGTTGGGTGCCAGATGTTGCAACCAACCCAAAGGGTATTGGGAATGAAAGGCAAGAGAGAAGGGATCAGGGGATCTGCCAATCAATGCCCACAGACAAGTTTATTTCTACTCAGCTACATATTTTTAGAGCAAATCTGCCTGCTAACAAGCATGTACAGATTTATAGTTACCATTAGAAACAGGGATAGGCAATTTGTCTTTTATTTATTCAAAGTGACTTTTCTTTCTACTAAACTGGCCTGTTGACTAAGGGAGTCTCAACAAATAACATTATTTTCTTGTTCTGTTTCCTAGGTTACATCACTTCTTATTTTCATCAGCCAACAAATCATTACTTCTTTCATTCCTTCTGTTTCAATATTTGGAAGAGTTTAAGCAAGATTGGTGTTAGTTCTTTCAGAATGTTTCATAGAATTCACCTGTGAAGCCATCTGACCCAGTGCTCTTCTTAGTTGGGAGGTTTTTAATCACTGATTCTGTCTCTCTACTTGTGATTGGTTTGTTGAGATCATCAGTTTCTTCTTTTGTCAATGTAGGCTTCTTACGTGTTTCTAGGAATTTGTCCATTTCCTCCAAATTGTCCTTCTTTTTGGAATATAGTTTTTCAAAGTAACCCCTTATGATAGTCTATATTTCTGTGGAGTCAGTGGTGATATCCCCTTTCTCAATTCTTATTTTGTGTATTTGCATCTTCTCTCTCTTTTCCTTTGTTTGTCTACCTTAGGGTTTGTTAATTTTCTTGATCTTCTCATAGAACTAGCCTTTTATTTTGTTTTTTATTCAAGTGCTTTCTTATTTTCTATTTCATTTTGTTCTTATCTGATCTTTGTTATTTCTTTCTTCTTTTTATCCTAGGAATAAATTTAAGTAAAGATGCAAATGACCTATATGCAGAAGCTACACAACACTGTTGAAGGAATTCAAAGAAAACTTAAACAAATGGAAGAGTGGTCCC
This sequence comes from Dasypus novemcinctus, assembly GCF_030445035.2. Classification (NCBI taxonomy): domain Eukaryota; kingdom Metazoa; phylum Chordata; class Mammalia; order Cingulata; family Dasypodidae; genus Dasypus; species Dasypus novemcinctus. The sequence continues at coordinate 13,131,446 of NC_080694.1, read as the reverse complement.
TGTTAATGGATAAGAACACTAAACCTCAGTAAGAGGCTACCCTATTCAAACTGATCTACTGATTTCATGCAATTCTGTTAAAAATCAAAGCATTTCTTAAAGAATTGGAAAAACTAAATATAGATTTATTTGGAAGGGCAAGAACACCCAAATAGCCAAAGACATATTGAAAAAGGAAGATGTAAATGGAGGAGCCACACCATCTGACTTTAAACATACTGCAAAGCTACAGTTTTCAAAACTGCATTGCACTGGCACAAGGATAGACATACTGATCAAAAAAGGAACCTAATAGAGAATTCTGATATCGATCCTAGAAACACAGTCATTTGAGATTCCACTAGGCCACCAAGCCCCTTCAATTAGGAAAGAATGGCCTATTCAACAAATTGTGCTTGGGGAACTGGATGTCCATATCCAAAAGAATGAGAGAGGAACACCATCTCACACCTTATATAAAAATTAACTCAAGATTGATCAAAGATCCAAATATAAAAGCCAAGACCATAAAGACCTTGGAAGATTATGTAGGGAAGCACCTATAGGATTTTGTATTTGGAAACAGTTTCATGAACTTTACATCCAAAACTCAAGCAATGAAAGAAAAATAAATAGTACCTCCTCAAAATTAAAATGTTTGCCCCTCAAAGGAGTTTTTTAAGAATGTGAGAAGGCAGCCTACTCAATGGGAGAAAATATTTGGTAATCATATATCTGATAGGCATCTAATATCCAACATATGTAAAGAAATTCTACTCAAAAACAAAAAGGCAAACAACCCTTTTTAAAAAAAAAATGGGTAGGTGATTTGAATATACACTTCCCCAAAGAAGAATTGCAAATGACTATAAATACATGAAAAGATGCAGAACCTCACTAACTCTTAGGGAAATGCAAATCAAAACTACAATGAGATATATCATCTTATACCCATTAGCCTGGTAGCTGTTAAAAAAACAGAGAACTTCAAGTTTTGGAGAGGATGTGGTGGCATGGGAACTCTCATTCACTGCTGGTGGGAATATAGAATCATGCAGCCATTGTGGAGGACAGTTTGATGGTTCCTCAGAAAACTAAGTATAGAACTGCCATATGATTCAGCAATTCTACTGCTGGGTGTATACCCAGAAGACCTGAAAGTGGACAGGAACAGATAGATATATTCCCATCAATATTCATGGCAGCATTATTCACTATTGACAATAGTTGGAATCAACCTAAATGTCCTCAACTTATGAATGGATAAACAAATTGTGGTATATACATACAATGGAATGTTACTCATCTGTAAGAAAGAATACAGTATTAACACATGGGATAACATAATGAATCTTGAGGACCTTATGTTGAATGAAGCAAGAACTCTAGGACAAATATTAATTACATACCTCACTGATATAAATTAAGCAAATTGAGCAGAATCCCAGAGCTAAAGTCTAGAAGATAGGCTTACAGGAAATAGTAAGGAAGAAGAAGATTGTGGGTCAATGCCCATAAGGGGCAATATCTGTGATAAGGTGAAAGTGTGTAGTTGTACAGTGGAGGGGCACAACAATGGTATAATGATACTGTTGGGTTGGGTGATGCTGATTCTCAGGGGGTGGGGTGGGGATGGTGGGTTGGAACTGGGGGGAGGTTTGCAGGAGGGAGTACAATGTTGGGAATGTTTTGTCAATATGGCAAGTGAGGGTTGCTGGTTTGGGGTGTTGGATGTGGGGGGCATTCAGAACAGGCCAAACCAAGGAAGCTTCTAGGGAGTGTGTGAGTATTCATCTTGTCATAGTATGTTATATCAGTGGGTGGAGATCCACGTAATGACATGAGTGACAATGTCCTGAACTCCCATCCTGTGCAGGCTCACTATGCTCTCAAATAGAAGGGTAGAAGTCTCTCAATATCATGAACATGGCCTAATAGGGGAGGACAGACCAATGAGTCAAGCCCTCAGTGTTGTTTAAAGTAACTATGAATATTGTCCTTCAAGGAATGAAGCTGGATGGTTTGTACGGGACCTGAGGGGAGGGGGACAGAAGAATAGAATAGATGGAACAAGGCATTTTGGGTATGATGGAAGTGTTTCTATATGATCTTGCTATGATGGATACAGGCCATGTTGAATTTCATCAACTTTATGAAAGTGTATAATCCAAAATGTAAACCATTGATCATGGTTAGTAGCTGTTTTTCAATATTTGTACATCAATTGAAACAAATATACCGTCCATGTATAAAATGTTATTGATAGGGGAAGGTGGTAAGGGGTGGGTGTTGGGTATATGGGATTCTCCTGTATTCAGTATGAGAATTTTCTGTAATCTAAATTTCTTTGAGGACAAAATGAATAAAGTAAGATACTAGGGAATTAGATGGAAGAAAATGTCACTGTACTTATAGGGTAAGAAATCTTACAGTGATGAAAGGCAAAATGTAAAAAAAAATATTTTTCCATTATATTTTATTATTCAAAATTTTTATTTTTTATTTTTAAATATTTTGAATTTTGTTTCTCATTTTTAAAACTATCATTATTACTTCATTTTTTATTAACTGTATTTGACTATTTTAGTGGCTTCATTTTTGAAGATTTGGATCACAGAAGGGTTTTAACTGTGGTAGGGGAGGATCAACGGTCAGTGATGGGGGATATATGGGAGGAGGCTAACCTGGGAATACATATAAGGCATATAAATGTGTTCAAATGTTCATGGGGCATTGTCACAGTGGGTGGAGACCCACTCAATAACCAAAGGAATATCAAATTCCCTTCTTGGGGAACTGTGCCACATTCTCTAATAGATCAGCAAGAATCCCCTGAGTACAGGGGTAATGACTAGTGAAGGAGAATGGTCCATTGACAAGTCCTTGATATTGATGACTGTTTTTATCAACCTCTACTGTTGAAATTGAAACTTAACCTAGTATTATAGGGTGCCTATGAATTGCCTCCTGGGAGCCTCCTTGTTGCCCAAATGTGGCCTCTATTCAAGCTAAACTCAGCATAAAAATACATTACTTTTCCCTCATCATGGGACATTACCCTGGGGTTGAGCCTCCCTGGCATCATGGGCTTACTGTTAAGCACCAAGTATCAATGCAATTGGGAAACAACCTTAACCAAAAGGGGGAAAAGGTAAAGACAAATGAATTTATATGGCTAAGAGACTTCAAAGTGAGTTGGGAGATTATTTCAGTGGTTACATTTATGCACATCTCAGCAGGATCTCATTTACTGTCAAAGTAGATACTACCCCAAATAACTAGCCTCCTGAGGGCTCTGGAGACATTCAGACTCTATAGTCAGGGCAGATAGCTCAGGAGTTTGGTGCCATGACAGCGGGTCCTACTTTGGAATTTATGTTCCCCAGTGTGACAGAGTTGGACTTAGTTGTGCTTTCCCCAACACATGGCTCTGCTCTACTTCTATTTGAACCTATAATTACTACTAGTGCAGGTAGGTGTATGTCCAAGAGATTTAATTTTTGGGCTTTTCATGTGCCAGCTGGGTCCTGAATCTCAATGGAGTTGCAACATCTACTCTCCAGTTCATTGGTCTCACCCAGGACAACTAGCAAAGAGACAATGATGGACAACTACCATACCAAGGAAGTGTGAGTCTACAACTGCAAGAGAGTTCCATCCATCAGCCCTAGGGGATCATGTCCCCCTCTCAATTAGAGGTGGAGTAGACATCACCATCCCAGAATCTTCAGGATTGGGGAATGAACTATGGACTAAATTAAACATACTGGTATTCTACTATAGACTTATTGTGATTCTAGCAATGGAAGAAAGTATATCAGTGGTGTTAATGCTTCCCCAATGTTTTGTTTAGAATTATTTAAAACAATTTTTTTTCAAATTTCAAGTCTATACTTTACACTTATTTTAATTGGAAATAAAGTACTATGTTTCATAAGTTTAAAAATTCATTAAATAAGTAAAAATGTAAGAAGTTATTTTGAAGATTTTGACCACAGAGATTTGAAAATACAATCAGTGTAACATATAATTTGAAACAGATTACTTCTTATTATAAATATAAAATGAATATGAAAATGTTGTTTTAAAAAAGCTAATGAACTTAAAGAGAAATATGAAAATTTACCCCAAAACTTTCAAAGAGAAGAAGGAAATTAAATTTCACACACATCTACTCATGCACACACAAAAGATACAAATTAAGGAATACTCAAAATAAAGAAGGAAAGTAGAAATAAATAGAAGGTAAGAAGGAAACTTTTTATGGTTAATGGCTGATATTTCCTTAAACTACAAAGTGTATGAACCAATGTTGTTCAGAAAGAACAACTTATCCTAATGCAGATATATAAAAAGTATCTATTATGGTATGAAGGATGTCTTTTTGTTTACCCCTCTATGTACACTGTTTACCCTTTTTCAGCCTGCTATTTTCGCTAGAGTCTGGATATTTTTGGAATTCAAAAATGATCACTGTTCTTGGTTTCTGGTTGGATTTGGCAAATGAGAGGTAATTCTGGGAAATCAGGCAGAGGGAATTAAATGTAATCAGGGATGTTTCATCTCGGCTCACATTTTGTGATGTTCCCTAATGCTGATTGCTTTCTTTAAATGAAGCCCATATATCCTGCCAGATAGTCTTTCAATCTATCACTCTCTCTGCCTACCACCCTTTTTTAATATAATAAACTTTATTTTTAAAGAGGTTTTAGATGACAATAATGGTACATCAAAAGTTTAAGGGATTCCCATACACCCAATTCCCTCCACCTCCTACATCTTCCCTATTAACTTCTTACAGTTGTGTGGTAGACTTGTTACAACTGATGAATCAATTCTGAAGCATTGCTACTAACCAAGGACTATACTTTACATTGTTATTTACACTCAACTCCAAATACCCTAAAAATGTACTATTGTCCACCTATTATTCCCTTCACTCCCTTCAGAACATTTATAACAATGTTACATGTTCTTCCATTACTAAAATATTAATGTTTAATTTGTCCGTGGTTGCATTGTCCTCTTATATTTGTTCATTCTCCAACCTTGAGGATTTGGGGATTGTGATGCCCAATCTACCTGAGGTTGAGAAGGCTATAAATCATTTGGGGCAGATGGAAGAACTGTTTTACTAGCAGTTGTAGATACTCTTAATTTTTTGGGAAGGGGTTGGTGCATCATCATCATTTTGTTAGTTGTCTGATGGACTGGAGTGTAGGTATTGGCTGCAACTCTTCTGAGATTCTGGACTCAACCAGCATATGAGCAGATCAAAGACTTATGTCTCTGAGATGTATATTTAAAGGGTATAGTGCTAATTATGAGCTCAAGTGAGAGGGATAGAATAATCATGTTTAGGGAAATTATATATGAGTCTAACTCTGCTATATTGGGGAAATAGGCTGTCATAGAGTCCAAGATAAGGCCCACTGACAAGATGCTGATTTCAAGGGATTGTGTGCCTTGCCTGTAGTGTCTGATGGCTCTTGATCCCTCAGGAGCACCCCTATTTGAGTCTTTGTTCACAGTGGCAGTGAGATATGCCTGAGACATGCCTAAGTGTGACATCCCCCAACTTATTTTGAAATCTCTTAGCCATAAAATTCTTTGTATTTGATTATTTCCCCCTTTAGTCAAGGTCTTTTTCTAAATGCATCACTAGTTGATTCTTGGTATTCATACCTTAGTGCCAAAGGCTTATCAATAGAAGTCATGTCCCATGTACGGATGAAGTGACAAGGTAGTACATTTGTTCTTTTTGGCACATTTGAGTAACTAGGTTTTCAGGAGTTAATTCTTAGGTATTAGTTATTATTAGGATATTTCAATATTACAAGACTATGGTTCATAGTTACATACATTAATATTGTGGCTTGATATACTGGTCTGTTTTCTTTTATTAGATATTGTCCATGTACTTGATTCTTGTCATTCTATTTGAGGAGGTAGCAGCATTCCCCAGAATGGGAGTTTAATATTTTCTTGGTTAATGTGTAGATCTCCACCCCTGAGATAACTATGACAAAATGAATACATTTATATTCTATGGAACCATGCTCGAGGTGCATCCTGTGCCAAATATCCCCCACCACTGACACCCTGTATCAGTGACTCTCCCATGACATATTTTCAAAAAGAACATTCCTACAGTTGTACTTTTTAAAATTATTTATTTATTTATTTTAATATACTTTTAATTTTTTTTGTAAAAGATACTTATATTACATAAATGTTACATAATGGTATAGGAGATTCCCATATGCTCTACTCCCTATCTCTCCTGCATTTTCTCACCTTAAAATCCTTCATTCATGTGGTACATGTGTTACAATTGATGAACACATTTTGGAGTATTGCCCAGCTGAACTTTAAACCGTAGACCTCCACCTCCTCAGACTTCACCTGATATTTCCTACAGCCCTACCCAAAATTCTATGGATAATCCAACTCACCTGCTCACTCTCACACTCCAGCACTATCAACCTCACTCACATTGATGTATGGAAGATGATTGAATTCCTGAAAGTAACTTGTTTGCTCCCTGTTGCTAGGATACAAATAGAGAATTGTATGTTAATTAGGAATAATGAGATGTGAACATCCTTTGCTGCCAGATAGCTTTTATTTTTGTGGTTGAGAATATCCTGTTGAAGCAATGAAGTAAACCAATTTCAATTAGTTGGCCAGACCTGCTCAGAAGAAACCCCTGCCTGTCCTCACTTCAACTTGGTTAATTAACATACTAAAATTCCCAACTGGGAGTGGAGTTATCAATCCCTTTTCTAATTATGCAATGTATGTGCAAGCGTAATTTCCTGAACATACTAATCATACAATTATATAACTAGCTTTGCATGTTCATCCATATGCAAATACTAATGCATAATCAAAGCAAATGCTAAGTAGAAATTTAGGTATTTAAGCAAGAGTGAAACTCTAGCACAGGGAGTCAGGTCTGAGTCACTTTAGACTGACGTTAGCTCCTTATTTCTGCTGACATAATAAATGTGAGTTTTACCTAACTCTCATCTTGAAGTTTTCTTCTTGCCATCTCTGATTATCCATAAAGGCCCTGTTTGGAGACCTACCATCATCCCTGCACCACCATCACCCACGTCCATTCCCAAACCACCCACTTCTACCTTTTCATTGGTTTCATCCAGGTTGAGCATTGGTTTGCCACTCTCGACTCCCTTTCTGTCTCCTGGTAACCTATCATCAAGACTCTATCTCTGTGAGTCTGCTCAATATGCTGAGGTCATATTAGTAAATCCTGCAATATTTCTTCTTTAGTGACTGTCTTACTTCACTTTATGTCTTTAATATAAGGTCATCAAGATTCATCCATGTTGTTGCATGTATCAGAATTACATTCCTTCTTTCAGCTGAGTAATATTCCATTATATATATTTCAACATTATGCTTATCCATTCACCTGTTGATGTACACTTGGGTTGCTTACAACTTTTGTCTATAGTGAATATTTGTATTATGACATTGGTATTCATATATCTGTTCATGTGCCTGCTTTCCATTTTTCTGGATACATACCCAGTAGTGGGATTGCTGGGTCATATGACAATTCTGTGGTTAGCTTTGGGAGGAAATGCCAAACTACCCTACACAGTGGCTGCATCATTCTATATTCCCACCAACAGTGAATGAGTGATCCCATTTTTTCATATCCTCTCCAATACTTGTAGATTGCTGTATTTTTTTAGAATAGTAGCCAGTCTAATAGGGGTAAGATGATATCTCATTGTAGTTTTGATTTGCTTTTCCTTGTAGCTAGTGATGATGAGCATGTTCTCATGTGCTGTTTAGTCATTTGTATTTCCTCCTTAGAAATTGTCTATTCAATTTCTTGCCAATTTTTAAATGGGTTCTTTGTCTTTTTAATTTTTGAGAGTTAGAATTTCTTTATATATGTTGGATATTAGACCCTTATTGTAGAATTGGTTCCCAAATATTTTCTCCCATTGAGTAGGATGCCTTTTCACACTCTTGACAAACTCCTTTGAAGTGCAAAAGTTTTTAATTTTGAAGAGAGCCAATTTATCCAGTTTTTCTTCCATTGTGTTTTGTGTATAAAGTTTATGAAACCATTTCCTACTACAGGATTCCATACATGCTTTCCTTCATTATCTTCTAGGAGCTTTATGGTATTAGCTGTTATATTTAAGTGTTTGATTCATATTGTATTAATTTTTATATATGGTATGAGATGGATATTCAGTTCTCCAAAACTCATTTGTTAAAGGGACTACTGTGACCCAGCTGAGTGGGTTTGGTGGCCTTGTTGAATATCACTTGGCTCAATATGCACAGTTTTATATATGAACTCTCAATTTGGTTCCCATTGGTTAGTATGTCTATGCTTGCACCGATTCCATGCAGTTTTGACCACTGTAGACTTGTAGTATGCTTTAAAGCCAGGTAGATTATTCCTCCAGTATAGTTTTTTTCCTATTCAAGAAATATAGGCTATTTGGGACCCCTTACCTTTACAAATATATGTGAAAATTGACTTTTATCCTTTCACCATTGAGAATATTTTAGCTATAGGTTTTTCATATATACTGTGTAAAATGTTGACATTGAGAACATTTCCTTCTAGTCCTATCTTTCAGAGATTTTTTTAAAGAAAAGAATCTTGTCAAATTCTTTTCTGTATCAATTGAGATAGTCATGTGATTTTTCCCTTTTGATCTGTTAATGTGCATTACATTGATTTATGTTGAACTGTCTTTGCATACCTGGTATAAAATCAACTTCATCATGGTATATAATTTGTTTGTGTTGTTGAATATGATAGCAAGTAATTTGTTTGCAGATTTTAACATCTAAATTCATTAGGAAATGGTCTTTATTTTTCATTTCTTGAGGTATTTTTCTTTTTTTCTTTCCATCCGCTTCCCCCACCCTATGTTTTTGCTGTCTGTGTGCATTTCCTGTGTGATTCTCTGTATCTATTTTTCTTTTTGTCTTCTATTCTCATCTCTCTCCTCTAGGATTCAATGGGATTCAATCTTGGGGACCTCTGATGTGGAGAGAGTTCCCCTGTCAATTGCACCACCTCATTTCCTGGTCTCTGCTGCACTTCACCTTGACTAGCCCCTTTGTCTCTCTTTTGTTGTGTCATCATCTTATTGTGTGACTCACATGGGATCTGGCACACCATGCAGGCACTCAGCTTGGTATGCAGACACTCAGCTTACCATGTGGGTACTGGTTCACTGCATAGGCCCTGACTCACCACACAGGCACTGATGTGGGAACTTGGCTCACCACGCAGGCACTCAGCTCACCACACAGGCACTCATGTGGGCATTTGGCTCACCATGTGGGCACTGGCTTGCCATGTGAGCAGAGAATCACCACACAGGCACTCACATGGGTACTCGGCTTGTTGCACAGGCACTTGCATGGACACTTGACTCACCACATGGGCACTCAGCTCACCATGCAGGCACTCGGCTTGCAATGCAATGCACTCACATGGGCACTCAGCTCACCACAAGGGCACTTGGCTTGCCATGCTGGCACCCCCATGGGCACTCAGCTCACTATATGGCACTCAGCTTCACTGCATGGGCACTTTGCTCACTGTGTGGGCTTTGGCTCTTCATGTGGGCACTGACTCACCATGTGGCCACACTTTCTCTTCTTTTTCACCAGGAGACCCCAGGGATTGAATCTAGGTCCTCCTTTATGGTAGTCAGAGGCCTTATCATTTGAGCCACATCTGCTTCCCAGATGTTTTTTCTTTATTGTTGGAGATTTGCACATGAAGGATATTGGGAATAAAACAAAGAGAAAGAGAATGAAACAAAGAAAGAGAGAGATGGGATCAGGGGTCTGTGAGTAGAGACCCCTCAGATAACTTTATTATCTCTAAGTGGCATTATATATACTCAAGCTACTCTGAGCACAAGCAATAGCATACAGCTGAACATTAATAAATCTCACAAGTAAAAGAACTACAAAATCTTATCTCAGAGTGCAAGGTCCTGGTGCTCCTTCAAACTACAAAGTGTTCATATTTCTCCCTGCCCCAGACAGCTTCATCCTGTTGACCTGAAAGGCTTAATCACTGCATTCCTATGTTAAAAGCATAGCCATGGAAACAGCACATCTCTTCCTGCAAGACCACCATGACTTTGTTTCCAACATTTCCCCCTTTTTGTTTTAGTCAAGATGACTGTGCTTGTCTTAGGTTGCTCTCCTCTCAAGAACTTTACCCATTATTGACTACCAACCAGACTCTTTAAATAGGGGAAGTTATTTAAGTGCTTTTGTCAGCACCAGATTATTTGCATGTCCCATGGATGCTACACTTTGCAATTTTCTTCAAAAACACTGTCCAGCACAGGTGAAAATCATGAGCAACAGAAGAAGTAAGATTAGCTGTATTCCTAAAGCTGACAGTAAATGCTGTGATTTCCACCAATTAACTGGACTAAATTTTGTAATATGTTAGATCATGTCTGAAAAAATATCCTTACCATTTGCTACATGAATTTGATTATGAGACATTTCTAATATTTTTCTTTGCAATTCAATTATTTCCAGAGAAATATTACTTTTATGGCCTAGCAATGATTCTTAATTTTTTTCCATTCTATATCAGATGAGTTATAGGCAAGAGGAGTAATACAAAAGTTGCATTCATTACAATCACATTTCAATCCTCTTAAGTTTAAATTATGCAATTGATCCCCAATATGCAAAACAGCCAATTCTAAATCATTTACCCAATTATTTAATTGTTCATCAATGTCTTCTTGGCTATGCCACAAATCACTAGCATTTTTATGCCAATCATGTGCATATTGCTGTGTTTGCATGGTTTCATGTAGGGCTATGGCTGCAGTAGCAGCTGCAATCATTCCAGTCAGTCCCAGAATGCTGACAATAAGAAGTCCAATAAAACGTTTTGTTCACTTCAAAAAATCTTGTGCTGAGTGAAGTAGCAACTGGCTTTCAGGGTAGGATTGCCAAATCCACATCATTCTTACAGGTATCCAAATGCCTCTTCTTCTTCTTGCCATCATTATTGTTTCTCCATCCTGCAACACACTTTCTGATAGACAAGTATCCAAGGCACCATTTTCATAAAACAATGAATCATTCTTAATATTTATCTTACCAGTTATGGAAACAAATGAATCTCTAACACAGGCTTTAAGATGATATGTTTTATTAAGGTCAAATACTGTCCTGCCTTATTTTTATTTCCCAACCATTCATAAGTAGGGGCAATTCCAAGAAATATTTTCTGCAAATTCTTTTGTATATTATGATTTAAAGTGTCATTAACCCCAGGGACTGGTATCCAGTTTCCTTTGTATTTCCACACAATGTATTTATTTGTAAATACAATTCATTCATTCATAGGCTGTGAAAAGGGATGTTGCATGTTACTGACTACCTGGCTTTTATTGTTAAGTCCATACCAGGCAAATCTGCCATTGTTATTGCTGGGAGTCCCCATAGGAGCACTATTCCAAACTATTCCATAGGAATCATTAAAAATGACAGATCCTCTTCCTATATGGCATTCTTGCCATCTTTCTTTCTCTCCAGGTTCTCAGCATGGACAATTATAATTCTGTATCTTGGTCAGGAAAGAATTGTATGACGATGGAAGTACCATTATTAATAATTTGGTACCATTAGCTTTCATAGTAACCATAGTACAATTTTGTTTTTGCATACAGGGAGGACTCTTTCCAATACATAATGATCTATGGTCAAAAGGAAGGGTAAGATTATATATTTTCTTTCCTTCTTCATCAGGTTTTAAGGGTAGTCTATCATCTACAGGCCCAGGAAACACATACGTTTTATTCAAAAGTAAAGGAAATGATGGCTCCCTCCATTTTAGAGCATGTATTAGAGGTGGATTAGGAATGCATTCCCAATAAGTATGATTTTCACCTGCATGACCCAGAGTTACTATTAATTTGATCAGGAGAGGAGAAGTCATCATCAAAGTTCTCTTTCTTCTCTATCCACAATTTAATCCATCGAGCTGGCAGCCAACATTTTTCCCCATCTTCTGTAATGACAAGAGCATATCCATGTCCCCCACTTCTACCAAAGCAGGGTACCATGTATTATCTAAAAGCTTTTATATTATATCAGTTGTTGAAGGTTTTTACAATGTCCTGATTTTCCCTCCCAGAACCATCCAACTGATGATGTATGAGTGTTAGCCTGAATGTTAGGAATGCTTAGAGTGCAAAGAGCTTTGCTTCATATAACGGCTGGCCAAAAATCATTAACTAAACAAATCTCTGTTATGTCTGTGGGGGATGTCCCTTCATTCCCCCCTTTTTTATTTAAAAAGTTATATAACTAGGTTTTTAAAATACCATTAGTTTTTTCTACAGTAGCTTGTCCTTGGGGATTATAGGGGATTCTGGTACTATGTTGGATATTCCATGCTTTACAGAAATTAGACAATGATTTACTAGTATATGCAGGGCCATTGTCAGTTTTAATCTTATTAGGAGCACCCATAATAGCCATAGTAGGAAGACAATGATGAATAACATGTTTTGCAGTTTCTCCTCTCATAGCAGAATCCTAAGTATATTCACTACATGTATTTACAGTTACATGGATGTGTGCTAATCTGCCAAAAGTAAAACAATATCCACACTTTCAGAAAGAAAAGCAGTTTCAATATGGTTAACAGTATAGCAAACATAGGCAGAATCAGCTACTATATTAATGGGTTCATGTATATTAGAAAGTAATTGAATAACAGCTGACATTTCTGCTTTTTGGGGTGATGTTTGTTTAGTATCAATTTTTTTTTTCAGGAGACCATAATATCCAGCATTTCCTTTTCCATTTCCATCTGTAAAATATATACTAGAAGTTTTTATTCGTTGGTCCAATACTATTACACTGATGACAAAGGCTGTGTTTTGAAAAAATGTTAGATATTTATTTGATAGTTAATGTGTATCAAGTATCCCAATAAAATTAGAAAGAGCAGTTGACCGTAATAAATTGTTTTGCCATAATTCAGTAAATACTTTTGCTTAATATTATGCTGAAACAATGGTAAATTTTAAGGAATTTTATACATGCTTTAAGTATTCATATGAAATTTTTACTCATACAACTTTAATTAACAGAGGGTTAGAGAATTCCATTTAATTTTATAATACTTTTAAACACTTTCCATTCAAATTATAACATAGTAAAGGAACTTAGCTATTTTATTACTTTCCTTTTTACAAGGCAAAAGAACAAATCTTTTGCAAGTTTTTGAAATAAAAAGATACTTTGCAGGATTTTACCTTGAGAAAGCAGCTTTGAACATTATGTTCCTTTGAAAATGATGCCTTGCTTCTTAGAAAACCAAGGAAATGATAAGGTTAAACTACAAGAAGCTATTTTGATAAAACAGACTTTCTTTGTATACTGATTATTCAGGGGAAAAACTCTATAAACTTTTACTAAAACAGACTAATGGCCTGAGAAACATTAAGCAATAACAAAATTTAACTCTGTATTAGAATAAAAATTGATTTTAAAACTTTTAAGACTTATAGCCAGACCTATCAATTCTTATTTAGCTTTAACGAACCATAAACAAGCTTGTCAAAATAATGATTCAATTTGGATACATGCAAATATAAGTTTTCTTTCTTTCAAATAGCTAGTAGCATGCAATACTAGAAACAGGTTTTAGAAACAAGTTGGCAGGGGAGGCTGGCCACCAACAAGTTTTCCTGTTATAAAATTACCTTTTGTTATTACTATTATTAGTTCAGATTTAGTTTAATAATGGTTTTTTGGAATTAGCCATTTAAACACTTGTTTAAAAAGATTTATTTATTTATTTTTCTACCCCCCCATCCCAGTTGTCTGTTCTCTGTGTCTATTTGTTGCATCTTCGTTGTCTGCTTCTGTTGTTGTCAGCAGCATGGGTATCTGTGTTTCTTTTTGTTGCATCTTGTTGTGTTAGTTCTCCATGTGTGCAGCACCATTTCTGGGCAGGCTGTATTTTCTTTCACATTGGGCGGCTCTCCTTATGGTGTGCACTCCTTGCGCATGGGGCTCCCCTATGCAGGGGACACCCCTGCGTGGCACAGCACTCCTTGCGTGCATCAGCACTGCACATGGGCCAGCTCCACACAGGTCAAGGAGGCCCAGGGTTTGAACCACAGGCCTCCCATGTGGTAGACGGATGCCCTAACCACTGGACTAAGTCCACCGTCAGCCATTTAAACACTTTAAACAATGCTTCCATAAACATTATTATTTATAACCATATAGACTACAATTATATTATCATAAGACAAATTTTACCTTTATAGAACATATTCCTTTACCCAAAGTTACCAGTATTGTGGTAACTTACCACATGCATTCAAGTTTCATCCTGCATATGTTCTTTCTGATTTTATAAAAAACCAACGGTCTTATTTTAGGACAAAATATACTTTTTTGAACAAACATCAAATTTTAGTTAGCACTTATACAAACTTTTACCTTTTAAAATATTTATTCAAGTTTTACATCTTTTATGTTATTTTGTGAAGAAAAATAAACTACTCATTTCAATTTAGGCAAGAATCATTTTTATGAAGAGATAGCAATTTCATTAATTATGGCTTACAGTTTTTACTATTGTAGAGATCTCATTAACATTTAAACTTAAGTATTAAAATAAGCACTTATTTAATTTTTGGCCATTTGAATAGACCTCTTATAGACATTTTTATTTATTTTATATCATCCTCTGGAGGTATCAAAATATACACTGACATTGAACAGACAAACACAAAACATGTACAACACACCAATAGAAGCATAAAGTTTATAATTTGACTCATAATTTTTACTTTCTTACATTTTCAGTATAGCTGTTTTCAAGTTCTCCATTATTTCATATCTTAGATTTTATTGTTTTGAAGATTTCTTCTGGAATCCATGTTGCCTGTAACATGCAAGCTTGTGCTTGGAAACACTTTTATTAGTTATCAGCAACGAGTTAAGATAATTTGAGCAGCATAAATATAGTTAAGCCTTTTATTTAGCAGTTTAGACAGACTGTTAACACAAATTTTTTTTTAATTAGTACTTTTACGACTACACTGAGATTTGAAGTTCAGGTATAAACTATTGATTCAAAACCAAAAATTTCTTTTATCACCTTGATAAAAATTTTGTACTAATTTTATTATTTTGGTTAAATAAGCATGGAAACAAAACAGAACACCAATGTTGCCATGTTTTTCTCCTTTTCCAGTGGTTTAATTCTATTAACCCCCACTAGCCCAAAGCTACATTATCATGTAGTAGCAGGGGGTTTACAGAATTGCCACAAGAATAATTTCCTTATTTTAGTTAGCACTTAAACAGAAGTTTTCTTACAAGCCTAATTTCACTAACAAGGTCCTTATTTAGCACTTCTGCCTGTTTTAAATCTTTCAATAGTTTAAAAATAGTTTAAAAGGTATTGGTTCATGATGAAACTTGACACCCCCTTGTTGATTACTTTTATCTGATGGAGCGTTCATAATGTAACTGGAAAAGCTGATAATTGCATGGCCTCTAGATACTCTTGTTGAGATACTTGCAATAAACAGTGCATTAAAGGTGTTTGAGAAGTGGGGTTGGGAACAACTATCTTATTAATATATGGTAAAGCATCTGCCATATCTGAAAAAAATTCAGGTGCTGAGGCTGAGGCAGCCATAAGTGGCAGCTCATCAGTTGCAGTAGATTGAACTGGATATAAGCTAGAATAACCATCTGGATGAGATATGTGGACATTGGACATTTCATTAAAGCAGACAGTTATGTTTTTATCTATAAATCTATAAATAAGTATTAGGATTAGGCATAAAGCCAGGAGATTCTCCTCCACCTTTTGGCTCAGAATTTAGTTCTTTCAAAGGGCCCTCCATTTTTTGTTTGTCTATGGATTTTAAAAATATAGTAATTTCTTCTTCATCATCATCCTCTGATTGTAAAGGAACTAAAGTGGCAATAATTTGGTGGCACAAGGCCCACACAGATAAAGGAAGAGATTCCCCTTTTTGATATGCTCTTTGAAGGGCTTTCAGTACACATCTCCACTGTTTCAAATTTAAAATGTTATGCCCCTGAGGCTGAAACCAACAACCATGCTTTCATATTAAAGAAAGCAATTCTAGTAACTCAGAGGTTTTTACAGGCACCCCAGTAGTGTTCAACAAGGTTTTTAACACTTGTGAATATTCTTCCACATGTCCCATTTGATTACCTATTACCCTGATGATCTGCAGAAATTTTACATACCAAAAAGACTCAAGTCAAACTCCTTTGGACATCATTCACAATCCTCATAGGAGTCCTTTCCACTGGTTCCTTGATATTGTTTTGGAAACTCTTCTTCAGACCCCACATTGGGCACCAGATGTTGGAGATTTGGGCCCAAAGGGTATTGGGAATGAAACAAAGAGAAAGAGAGAATGAAACAAAGAGAAAGAAAGAGAGAGAGAGATGGGATCAGGGGGTCTGTGAGTAGAGACTCCTCAGACAACTTTATTATCTCCAAGTGGCATTATATGTACTCAAGCTACCATGAGCACAAGAAATAACATGCAGCTGCACATTAATAAATCTCACAAGCTAAAGAACAAAAAATTTTATCTCAGAGTACAAGGTCCTAGTGCTCCTTCAAATGACAAATTGTGTTTGCTCATATTTCTCCTTGCCCTGGACAGCTTCATCCTGTTGACCTGAAAGTCTTAATTGCTGCATTCCTATGTTAAAAGTGTAACCATGGAAACAGCACATCTCTTCCTGCAAGAACACCATGCCTTTGTTTCCAACACTTTATGTGTCTTTGTTAGTGATGTTGGTATCATAGAATGAGTTAGGTGATACTTTCCCACTTCTGTTTTTTGGAAGAGTTTAAGCAGGTAAATGTTAGGTTTTTCCAGAATGATTGATAGACTTTGACCATGAAGCTATCTGGTCCAGTGTTTTACAATGTTGGGAGGTTTTTATGACTATTTCATTTGCACTACTTATGATGGTTTGTTAAGTATTTCTACTTCTTTTGTCAATGAATGCTGCTTTTGTGTTTATTGAAATTTGTTGATTTCATGTAAGTTATCCATTTGTTGGCATTCAATTTTCCAAGTATCCTCTTATGATACTCTGTTTCTGTTGGATCAGTCATGATATACCCTCTTTCATTTTTTATTACACTTATTTGCATCGTCTCTCTTTTTCCTTAGTCTATACAAGGGTTTGTCAATTTTATTAATCTTATCAAAGAACAAGATTTTGGGTTGTCCCTTAAATGTTTCTAGTGTTTTTAAATTCTCAACATAATTTAACTTTGCTCTAAATATTATTTCCTTCTTTCTGCTTGCTTTGGGATTAGTTTATTGTTCTTTTTCTAGTTCCTCCATGTGTGCAGTTAGGTATTTGATTTTAGCTTTTCCTCCTTTGTTAGAATAGGAATTTATGGTTATAAATTTCCCTTTCAGCACTGCTTTAGCTGTCTCCCATATTTTTGATATGCTGTGTTCTCATTTTCATTTATTTCTAGGTAATTCATTATTTCTTTTTCAATTTCCTCCTTGACCTACCAATTGTTTAAATGTGTTAGCTTATTTCCACATATTTGTGCTAAATTAATTTTCAGCTTCATTCCAATATGGTCAGAAAATTTACTTTGCATAATTTCAAATATACTAAAAAGATGTGATGTATTAGTTCTAAAGGACAAAATGGCTGAAGTAAGTGCTACCTTTACAGTGATAACACTAAATGTTAATGTCTTAAACTCCTCAATCAAAAGACAAAGATTGTCAGAATGGATTAAAAAAAATGATCCACCTATTTGTTGTTTACAAGAGACTCACCATTGATGACCCAGAGACACTAAGATTATAAAAGTTCAAGGTTAGAAAAAGAAGAAAGGCTACAAATGGACAAATCCCTTGAAACAGACACAAAATAAACATGCACTTTAGAAGAAAGAGAAGACTTCAGCAGTTCAATTATAAGTAAAGAGATAAAGCCAGCCATCAATAATCCCACAAAAAGAAAAACAATCCCAAGACCTGATGGTTTCATAGAAGAATTCTATGAATTATTCAATGAATAATTAAGAGAAATTCCATTCAAGAAATTGAAGAGAACACTACTTAACATATTCAATAAGGCCAAACTTCTCCCTAATGTCAATGCCAGAAAATGCTATTACAAGGTAAGAAATTACAGACAGATTTGTTTTATGAATATAGAGGTGAAAAATCCTCAAAATACTTGCATATCAAATCCAACTGCCCATTATAATAATTATAAAATATGGTATGTAAAAATATCTCAATAAATTTCTTTAAAAATGAATTCATGATCAAATGATTTTATCCCAGGTATGCAAATTGATTAAATATTGGGACATAAATTAATATAATATACCAACATTAAGAAATTGAAAGGAAAAAACATGATCATCTCATTTGATGCAGAAAAGGCATCTAACAAAGTAGCATCCTTTCTTGATGAAAACAAATTACAAGACAGGAATAAAAGTCAACTTACTCCACATGATATAAGATGTGTATGAAAACCCCACAATTAACATCACATTCAATGGTGAAAATTTGAAAGCTTTTCCTCCAATATTTGGAACAATGATGCTTAATGTCACCACTCTTGTTTGACAATGTACTGGACATTCTAGTCAGAGAATTTTAGGCAAGAAAAATAAGTAAAAGGCAATCAAATTGGAAAGGAAGAAATAAAATTTCACTATTTGCTGATGACATGATCCTATATATAGAAATTCCCAAGAATCTATAATAAAGCTATCAGCTAATAAACAAATTCAGCAAGGTGGTTGAGTAAATGATTGATATGCAGATATCATTAGAATATTGGTCTGTATTTTTCCTTAATTGAGAAGTCCTAAATCTCAACAGTAAATAGTCAAAGAGTGAAATTTAAAAGTGTGCAAAAGCCTTGAATAGACTTTACGCCAAAGAGTTTATACAAATGGCTACTACAAAGCAGAAGAAATATACTCAATATCTCTAGCTTTTAGAGGAATTCAAATCAAAACCACAATGAGATACTATTTCACTCCCACTAGTATGAGTACTTTTAAAAGAGAGAAATTTATAAGTGCTGGAGAGGATGTGGAGTAATATGAAAACTTATTACTAGTGGGAAGGTAAAATTACTTATTATTAGTGCTCAACTATGGAGGATATTTTGGCAGGTCTTCAGTTAAAAAAGTATAGAATCATCATGACCCAGCAATCCTTCTACTAGGTATATATCCAAAATAATTAAACCTGGTCTCAAACAAATATTTGCTCACTGATCTTCATAGCATCATTATTCAAAATTGCCTAAAGATGGAAGCAACACACATGCACACCAACCACTGAATGGATTAAAATATGTCGTGTATATATTCAATGAAATATTATTCAGCTGTAAGAAGGAATGAAGTCCTGATTCATGTGAATACATGAATGAGCCTTGAAGATATTATTCTGAATGATGTAAGCCAGATGTATAAGGAAAAACACTGTACGATCTCACTGATATGATGTATTAGAATTAGCAAGCTCATCTAGTTGGAATCTAGAACATAGTCTACCAGGTGGATAATTGGAGTTAATGTTTAATTTGTACAGAATTGCTCTTTGGGTTAATTGTAAAATTTTACAAATGGATGGTGTTGAAGAGAGCAAAATATTTTGAGTGAAATTAACAATACTGAATTATATACGTGATGAGCCAAGTGCCCACATGAGTACCCACATGATGAGCCAGTACCTGCATGGTGAGCCTAGTGCCCATGTGAGTGCCTATGTAGTGAGCCAGTGCCCACATGGTGAGCTGAGTGCCCCCTCAGCAAGCTGAGTGTCCACAAGGTGAGCCAGTGCCTGAATAAATGAGTCATGCAGCAAGATGATGAGGCAGCAAAAGGAAGATGAAGAGGAGAATCAAGGTAAAGCACAGCAGAGACCAGGAACTGAGGCAGTGCAAGTGACAGGGAACCTCTCTCCACATGAGAAGTCCCCAGGATCAAATCAGGGTGAATGCTAGAGAATAGAGATGAGAAGATAAGAAAAAAAGAGAAATAGATACAGAAGGTCACACAGTGAATGGACACAGAGAGCAAAAACAAGAGGGTGGGTGAGGAGGAAGGAAAGAAAGAAAATTAAAAATTAAAATACAAAACATAAGATTGAGTAACACAATAAACCCTATTATAAACAATGGACTATAGTTCATAGAGGAAGTATAACAATGTTCTTTCATTAATTATAACAAAAGTCCCACACTAATGCAAAGTCTTAATAATAGAGTGGTGCATTTGTATAAATATACTTAATATAAATTATGGACCAGAGTGAATAGTACAATTTTATTATTTTTCCATCAATTGTAACAAAGGTCCCATACTAATGCAAAGTGTCAACCATAGGAGGAATTGTAGGAATGTTGTATTGTTTACATGATTTTTCTGTAATCCTGCAACTTACCTAATTAAAATTTTAAAATAAGAATTATACACAAAATTTAACACTGAAAAAAGGAAGATCAAAGAAAAATTCTTCAGATATACAAAAGCAGAAAGAATTCTTTTTTAAAAACTTTTTTTAGAGAAGTTATACATAAAATATCATCAACTATTTTTAAGAACAATATTAAACATGATAAGCAACAAATATCAGAATAAATGTGTAATAAGAAACCAATGGTCTTTCTACAATCAAATATTTAATTATCTGCAATGTCTTTGCACAAAGGGGGAAATCATGGTTTATAGGCATGTTATATTGAAAATAAAGCTACAATAACAATTTCATGCACTTTCCATTCTCAAGAAACAATCATTAAAACAGTAATTATGATTTCAAAAATTTAAAATATTTCACATAATTTAAAAATTTTGGGGTATACACTGAAGTCTGATTCAAAAGTGATTCCCCCCTCCCCACAAAAGTGACAACACCTAAGGTAGGATATTCAGTGTGAATAATTTTTCCCTAAAAAGATTTTTTTAAAAAATTATTTTTCTTTATTATCTTTTAAATGTTACATTAAAAAAATATGAGGTCTCCATATATACCCCACCCTAACCATTCTATCCCTCCCACATCAACAACCTCTTCCATCATCATGGCACATCCAATGCACCTGGAGAATACATTCTGGAGAACCACTGCACCACATGGACAGTGGTCCACATTGTGGTCCGCACTCTTCCCCAGTCCACCCAGTGGGCCATGGCAGGACATATAATGTCCAGCATCTTTCCCTGCAGCACCACCCAGGACAAATCCAAATCCTGAAAATGCCCCCATATCATATTTCTTCTTCCCTCTCCCTACCATCAGCAGCTACCATGGCCACTTTCTCCACATCAATATTATAATTTCTTCCCTTACTTATCACAATAGTTACCCAGAAGAACACCAGTAAGTCCACTCTAACCTATACTCTATTCCTCCACTCTGTGGACCTTGGGATTGTTATGTCCAGTCCCCTTCTACATCAAGAGGGGGCTTAGATTCCACATGGATGATGGATGCAATTCTCCTGCTTGCAACCATAGGCACTCTTGGCTCCCTGGTGTGGTGGTTGATGTTCTTCACCTCCCTGTTAGCTGGCCAGGGTAAGTCCAATAAACCAGAGGGTAGGAATTGCAAGTGTGCTGAGGCTCATGCCTGGCTGTCACATGGACAGCCCAGAGACTCAGATCTCCTGAGTATACAGCAACCTAAGCATCAAAATCAGATCCAGTGAAAGTAACAGAAGAGGCATGTGTAGAAAGTTCAAATCTGCATCCAACTCCATCACACTCAGGAACACAAATTCCAAAGTAGGGACAACTGACATGGCCCTGAACTCCAGAGCCCTCTGCCATGACCATAAAACCTGTGGGTCTCTATAGGCCTCAGGAGAACCAGCACCTGGGTTTCTATCTACTTTATCTCTGGTACCTAGCTGAGGCATGCATAAGCATTACCCCACTGAAGAATGCCCAATTTTTTTTGGAGACTCATAGCCATATAAACTCATTTGTCCTTTCCATTTCCTCCTTTTACCAAATGTCAAAAAGCAGTTTTTAATATCTGATATTACATGTACACTGAGATATTCTGCTGGTCTGAGTAGACCCCCTTTATTCAAAGTCTTTTTCTAGTTACATCATCAACTGGTGCTTGGAAGTAATCCCTTGGCACCAGGGAGGCTCATCCCTGGGAGTCATGTCCCATGCTGGGGGGAAGGGAATGCCTTTACATGCTGAATTTTGCTAAGAGAGTGGCCATATTTGAGCAACATGGAGGCTCTCAGGAGGTAACTCTTAGGCACCCTGAAGCTCTAGGCCTAGTTCATATTTCAGGCACACAGGCTCATAATTGGAGCCATCAGTATCAAGGGCTTAATGCTGGACCATCCATCTTTGTTGGTCTTTGCCAGTACACTTGGGAGATTGTTGCTGTTCCATTGGGGAATCTGATAGAGCTCCCCTGGCTAGGAATTCAGCACTCTCTCAGTTGTCATTTCTACTGAAACCACTATGAAAATATCCAAACATTTTTATGTACCCTGTATAAATGACCTGGAGAACCCCCTTCCCAACCATGTGCCCCTATCAATAACATCCCACACCAGTGTTCCTCCCTGCTATAGTTGAACCCCTCTGTAGTCCAAAATTTCTTTAAAAAGGAAATCTATTATATTTACAGGTTCATTAATAGTAAAATGGAATATACTGCTGAGTTTAAAGGTTCTATATAGAATATATAGTAGTTTAGAAAAGTTAAATAAAGGAAAACTAAATTGGGGTATCAAAAAAAGAAAAAATGTAAAAGCATTGTTTTTAACATTTTGCATTTCATAACTGCTATAGGTGTTGCCCTATATGTACAGTGGCAAGTACAATTTCTTCCATTTCTTTCTCAGTGCCTGCATTCTTTCTTTTATTCTAATTACTAAGTTTATCTTCACATAAGTTTTAGATCACAGTAATTCACATATACAATACATGGTACTCCCACAAATCCAACATCAAACAATTTGTCCCTTCCCCAGCAATGATCTTTTTACATGACCATGTTTTATTTGCTGCAGCTGACGTACAGATATTGAAACAATAGTTTTCAATCATGGTTCCATTTGCATTTGCATTATGGTTTATATTTATGGCTATACAATTTTCTAAATTTTAATTATCTTAAGTTTTACATTATGGTTGGATTTTAGTCTATAGATTTTTATACATTTTTGGTGTAATTTCACATGTCCTCTATCCATCATTGCATTATCTTATGGAGCAGTTCTGTTACCTCACAATTACACTGATTCCAACTATTCAGCACCACTTTCCCCCTCCCTTCAGCGCACACCATGACAATCAATCTTCACTACTTGAAGGACCTTATTCAGAGATACTTGCAACAATGTTGAGAGCTTGACATACTTGACAGCTTGAACCCACTAGGAGTCACCAATTCTCTTAAGAGATACAATTCCCTCTGTTTGAGAACATCGGTCCTCCCCAGGATGTGGGTATACCTTCGTTCTCATTTTATGGGTCTCCACCCAATGATATAATCCAGTACGATAAAATGAGAACTCACACACTCCCTAGAAGATTGCCCTGTACCAGATTTCCCCCTTAAGCATCTTAAACAGGTAATCTTCCATATTGTATATTTTTAAGAGGTTTTCTCTACATTATAATTTCCACCACGTACCTGACAATCTTCTATATTCAAATGTTACCAGAACCTCCCTCAAATTTCTTGGGCCATTTGACCCATCCTCCCATCCCTAGGCCCCCTCAAGCCCACAATGCCCCACCCAAAGTATCCCTATGCCCTCATTTTATCTCTTCCCTGTACAAATACTTACCTTCAGCTTATCATAGATTTCACCCATGTAGGTGTCATCTCACAACTTTCCTCCATCCCCCAACTTTCTCTAAGTTTATCAGGCAGTCTCTAACTCTCTGAGATAGCTTGGTTTACTTATTTCATATCAGAGAGGTTGTGTAGTATTTGTCCTTCAATGCCTGGGTTGCTTCACTCAACAAAAGGCTCTCAAGATTTATCCATGTTATCACGTGTGTTTGTACTGTATTTGTCCTTATAGCTGAGTAGTATTTCATTGTATGTATAGACCACATTTTATTTTTCCATTAATCTGTTGATGCACATTTGGGTTGATTCCAACTTTTGGCAATAGTGAATAGGTCTGTTATGAACACTGCTGTGCATATGTCAGTTTGTGTCCTTGTTTTCAGTTCTACTGTGTATATACCCAGCAGTGGACTTGCTGGGTCATATGGCAAATCTATAGTTTTTTGAGAAACCTCCAAACTGTCCTCCAGAATGGCTGGATCTTTCCACATTCCCACCAGCAGTGGATGAGTGTTCCCTTTCCTCCACATCCTCTCCAACAATTACAATCTTCTGAGTTTTTGATAGCCATCAGTCTTATGGGAGTAAGATGGTATCTCATTGTTGCTTTGATTTGCATTTCTCTAATAGGTAGTGATTTTGAGCATTTTTTCATGTGTTTTTAAGTCATTTGGAGAGGGGTCTGTTCAAATATTTTTCCCATTTTTTAAAATGGGCTGCTTGTCTTTATTTTTGAGGTATAGGTGTTCTTTATATATGCAAGATATAAGACTCCTATCAGATACATGGTTACCAAATATTTTCTCCCATTGTGTAGGCTCTCTTTTCACTTTCATAACAAACTCCTTTGAGGTGCAGAAGGCTTTACTTTTGAGGAAGTCCCATTTATTTCTTTGTTCCTTTGCTGCTCGTGCTTTTTTTGTGAAGTTCATGAAGCCATTTCCTATTACAGGTTCCTGTAGATGCTTCCTAAGGCTTTATGCTTTCCAAAGTCTTTATGGTCTTGGCTCTTAAATTTAGGTCTTTGATCCATCATGAGTTGATTTTTGTATAAGGTGTGAGTTGCTAATCTTCTTCCATTCTTTTACATATGGATATCCAGTTCTCCAGGCACCATTTGTTGAAGAGGCCATTATCTCCCAGTTGACAGGGTTTGGCAGCCTTGTCAAATACCATATGACTCTATATATGAGGATTTATATCAGAAATCTCAATTTGGTTCCATTGGTCAATGTGTCTATCCTTGTGCCAATACCATGCCATTTTCACTACTGTAGCTTTGTAGTATATTCCTCCAATGTCATTTTTCTTTTTCAATATGTTTTTGGCTATTCTGGGCCTCTTTTCTTTCCAAATAAATTTCATAGTTAGTTTCCCTAGCTCATTAAAGAATGTTGCATTGATTTTTACTGGGATTGCATCAAATCTGTAAATCAGTTTTGGAGGATAGGCATCTTAATAATATTTAGTCTTCCTATCCATGAACAGGGAATATTCTTCCATGTATTGATAAAAATAGTCATGCCATTTTCTTGCTGTCTGGGCTGTTAATAATAAAACCTTTATTTGGATGTGTGTGTCTATTTAATATAAGTTGTAGGAAGCAAGAGAAGATTTTTGTTACAACTCTTAAAATTCCTAGAACAAGAATGCACAGCACTGGAAAAAGAGATCAGTTCTAAATCTTAATAATACTTGTCAGAGAATCTATTAGTTTTCACAGCATTGTGTGCTTGAAGTGTAAGTCATCCAGGTGTATAATTTTCAATCCATGTGTCCTTCCATGAATATCTTGCATTGTTATTAAACATTTAAACTAATGATTAAGAAGCATCCTCAAAATATTATTGCTAACTAAAGTACCTTACATTTGGTGTATTTTTCCCCAATCCCACTTTATTATTACTATTTAATTTTTTATATTAATTTATGTGTCTATACATAAACAATAATTGTGCAATATGAATTTAAATTTATGAAGCAAACATGCACATTATAAATTTTAATGAAATTCTCAGACTTATTTGGCGACAGGATTAACTTGTCAAAGTAATAATTGATAGCTAAGATAAAAATCATGACTTTCAACTGTTACTTAACATTATTATATGCTCCAATATTGCACATATCTATTCTGAAGAGTTAAAATAATCTTCTAGGTCCTTGAGGTGCTTGTTTTCTCCATCAGAACACAAGCACAATCCAAATAAGAAGTTCCCTTAAAGATGAAATTGATAAATTAAAAATTCTGGAAATAAAAACATGAAAGAAACAGGCAGAGACATTGTACAGACAAAAATCTAAATTTTCTGGAAGGTATTTTTTGTATGTGTCCTGCATTTGGGGGAAATTTGTACACAGTAGTGAAATTAACACTAGCTATAATGTTTCTACCTGCTCAAAAAATATGCAATCTTGGTCTAGGTGTGGTGATGGTGTCACTGTATGGCTCTTCCTATGTCAGATCAACAATTTGTTGCTTTTTAAGACCCAAGAAACTGTAGGACTTTGCTGCAGCTTGTTTTCCACTTATGTTTTAACAAAGCTCAAGCAAACTGATAGATTCAGCTCCAGTTTTAGCAAGAGCTCACTGAACAACAAGAAGCTTATGCTAAGTTATTTTGTTCCATTTTCTTTCTTCTTAATTGTGATAATCTCCAGAATGATCTTTATTATCTCCTTTCTCTTTTTCTATTTCCTTCTTCTTTTCTGGTAGAAGTTCTAGCCCTGGTATTAGCAGACAGACCTTTGGAGGCCCTTTGGGAGGGAGCTCAACATGGTATATTCCCGTCTGCTCAACCACCTGAGGAGGCATCATAGGATCTGGGTAAACTTGTCTAGCCTTTTGCTTAACTCCCTTAGGTAGTGGTGGGGGTATGGTTGCCTCATCTAAATTTGTTCTGCTGGTTTCCATCACTGGAGGTGGCTTGGTTCTTCCAAAATGGGCTCATCAGTAACTTCACATTGCTGATGTTGCTGTTGCTCCTCCTCCCTGGAAAATTCTGGATTTTCAAATTCATTAAGTAACTCATTCAAATTACCAGCTTCTCCTTCTTTCCTCTTTTTTGAAGGTCTTCTGGTACAAGCAGTATATAACAGCATGTAAAGAACTTCAGTAGTTTATTATATCACAAATGTTGAGCAGGGAATGAGAAAAGTTTTCTACTCCCCCAGTCTTTTTCCACATCACCGATTTCTTGGTGGGTGGTGTCAGATCTGAAGTAGTGACAACTTAGTTATAATAATCAGAGTATTCACTTAGTTGAGTTTTAATTGTCTTACTATCCAATTCTTTTACACTATTAATTATTAATTAGCTCCTTCCTCCTCTTGGCTCTTGTTTCTTTGACAGTGATATCAGTAGGTTCAAGAGCAAATGCTTCTTCATTCTGAACAAATGTTTGATCAGTCATAGTTGGCATTAGTTCAACGTGATTCACTGAATCAGGGCCATCAGGCCTACCCATTGATACATTATCATTCCCATCCATACCAACCATGTGCAGGCTGTTCTAGCAACATCCCTGCTGTCTCAGAGAGGGCAGAAAGATCATCAAAGATTCTGCCATCATCATTACTAATAAATTTGTCATCTGATATATCTCCATTACCTTCTCCTAAATTGTCATCTTTATTTTGTCTTCATATTCTGCAAGGTTAATTTTCTCATTCTGATTTCTCATTCTGCTCAGGGCCAAGTAAGAGTTTAGAAAATGTCCCCCTTTTAATTTTCATCATTCTCAAAAGTGCTGCCTTCTCTCATTATTTCACAGTCATCCATTCTAAAGCTGCTAAAATCATTTTCTTGTATCATACTGATGTTCCCACTCCTCTCATGGTTATCCCTTCCATTCTGGTTTAGGCTGAACAATTGGGCCACATCAGAGTCATCTAAGTCAGGCAGTAGTTGATCAAAGTCATGGAACTTTTCATGCATGATAATGACATTATAAGCTGCTTCCTGATTTTCCTCAGGCAAGTGGACTATACCTGGTCAAAAAGCCATCTTTGTGTTAATGAATGCCTCATTAGAGTCTGCAAGGAGATATTTCTCTTTCCTGTGATAGATTGGAGCTACTTCCAGTAAGAGATGTCCTGATGTTCAAAGTGTCATCTTCACCTTGGGACAGAAGATACTCTCCACACTGTTCTCTAAATTTCATTCAAACACATGGTAATTGGTTAACTTCTTATCCCAGTGGGCTGCTAGTCGAAATTTGTCCAGAGGCCCTCTGTCACTGAGGACCAAATGCATGTAGAACATTGTTCTGATTGACCATGAAATAGGAGGAAACCTTACTCTCCACCAGGACTGTGGTCAGCCTGAGTGGTTCTGTGAAAGAAAAAGGGTCAGGAGAGGAGGCAAAAAAGAGGACAAGCCCTTGTGCAGTGAAGCTTCAGAGTAGCTTCCACTGCTGCCAGGCCCATGCCTCTGCTCTTCCTACACTCACCTGAAAGAATTCATCACCATGTGCACACTTCAAGAAATGTTGAAGGAGTCCTTTATAGAGAAACTTGATGATGTGTGCTGAAAATGTTTATCTACACAAAGGACCGAAAGGCACCAGAAATGATAAATAGATGGATAATTATAGGATTGTTTTGTTAACAGAGAGAGATTGAGAGGTGAGGAATTTTCTTGTTTTATTATTATTACTGAAATAATGAAAATGCTCTAATAAAGATTGAAGTGATGAACACACAGCTATGTGGTTATACCAAGAACCATTGATTGTACACCTTGGATGAGTTGTATACTTTATTAAATTGAATCAATAAAATTGATTAAAAAATGAAAGTCTGGCAGGAGAAACATGGAACAAAGAACAAATAGAACCAAACAAGTTGTAATATCATACAATTAAACCTAAACATACCTATAATTACAATTAGTTAACCATCATAGTTAAAAGGGAGAGATTTTCTCATAATATTAAATGCCAAATCCAAATTTATCTTGCCTTCAAAAATGCACTTTAAACTTGAAGAAATATCTTAAATATATAAAAGATAAATTAAAATGTACACATTAACACTAATTTAAGTAGAAAATGAAGCATAGACTCTTTTCAGAGATAAAGAAGGTAATTCCACAGTGATTGATGGCCATTCAAACAAGATAACATAAAAATATGAAACACTTCTGCAGCAAATAATATAGTCTCAAAATATGTGAAGCAAACTGATAGACCTGAAAGTGAAATAAACATGTGAACAATTATATTAAGAGATTTTGACCCTTCCCTCTTGCTATTTCTGAGGTCAAAGAATATATTTTGTATGGGTTTGATCTTTTGAATATTGTGGATTTATAGCCCAGTAAATGGCCATTTTGGAAATGTTCAATGTGCTTTAATATATTGAAATTTTGTGGTATACTGTTCTACAAATATCAACTAGGTCAATTTGGTAAATTGTGTTGTTCAAATATGGAAGTTATCCTTATTTTTATCTTATTGTTTTGTCGGTTTTTGTGCACCATCTATTAAACTGTTTTAATACACTACCCTTTTTCCATTACTCCATTTTGGCCTCTTAATTTTGCTTCCTATATTGTCATGTTATGTCTTTATGTGTATAAAATTGTCATGCCACCTTGTTATTGATTATTTCAAAATGATATTTCAAAATATACAGGTAAAAGGCAAATATGCACACTGGCATTAGGGAATTGGTCTCCAAATTAGATTGTGCAAAAGCAGGGATTTAATTGTTTAGAGCATAAATTTTTTTTATGGAAACTATATAAGAACCAGTTTTAAATTGAGTTCACTGCAATTATTTTAAATCATGTTAATGTTTACACATTACAAGCTACATAATGCCTTAATACAATTACAAATATATGTAATATATAAATGTATACTCATATATGTGGTGTACATTATCATTTTACTGTAAATTCTCTGCAATAAATAATTGCACACAGTATAGTTTGAAACCATTATATTTCATCAGTTAATCACATGCTTCTGCTTTATAAAGATGAACTATATTATTTACAATATAATGATGGTTTAAATTTATGAATAAATATGTGATTATGTGTTTTATACTTAAATAAAGCAGGGAATATTATAACAGTTTTATTCTAGCAGTCTATCTAAATTTATAATTGGATCTATTATTTAAAGAGATAATTGGGAAGAAACCTATTTAGCATATAAGTTTTAGAAAATTGCATTAAGCAGTGATGTTTCAGGCATCAGTGTATGTGAAAGTTTGGGAGGGGAAAGATAAAAAAGTATGTTTGTTTTATTTCCATGCAGTTTCATAATGCAATGACTATCCCATAAAACTTGTGTTAAGGCCCCAACAATTGGAAATAGGCAGCAAAGTTAATTTTGAAGCATTTTGCAAATAACTTCATCAACATGGGATTATCTTGAAATAATTATCTTAATACTTTCCCAAATACAGCTTTTTGTTCATCATTTTCCTTACAGCCTCTTTTATCTGCTTGTTTCTAAGACTATAGATAACAGGATTCAAGAAAGGAGGAACTATAGAATAGAACACAGAGATGATCATATCCTGAAGTGTGGGTGAGTTGGAGGATGGCTTCAGATACACAGCAACAGCTGTACTGAGAAAGACAGTCACAACGAGCATGTGAGGGACACAGGTAGAAAAGGCCTTTCCTCGCTCTCCTTTGGTTGGAAACTTAAACACAGTAGAAAATATGTGAATATAAGACATGGTGATGAAAGCAAAGCAGACACAATCAATAACCCCCACAGAGATAAAAATAGAAATTTTGTTATTTAAGGTGTCAGAGCAGGAGAGCTTCAGTAGAGAGGGAATCTCACAGAAGAACTGATGGACCACATTGGACTGACAGAAGGGCAGCCAGAATGTGTTTCCAGTGTGGAATCCTGCAAAGACCACACCACTGAGTAGGGTGGCCAGTGTCATCTGGACACAGAGCCAAGGGTTCATGATCACAGAGTAGTGGAGGGGTTGGCAGATGGCCACATAGCGGTCCCAGGCCATGATGGTGAGCAATAGCAGCTCTATGTAAGCAAACCAAAACACAAGGAATATCTGAGCTGCACATCCAGCCATGGAGATTGCCTTGTTCTCAAGCAGGAAGATGACACATGCTTTGGGTACTGTAACAGAAATGTAGCACATGTCCAAAACAGAAAGATTTCTAAGGAAAAAGAACATGGGGATGTGAAGTTTCTTGTCCAGAGTGGTTACTGTGACAATGAGAAAGTTGCCCATCAGGGTTGCCAAGTACATTAGAAGGAATAGCATGGCATGTAAGACTCTGTCCTCCCAAACTTCAGAAAATCTTGTAAGTAGGAACTCAGTCACAGTGGTAGAGTTGGGCACCTTTGAGGAATATGCTTTGGACAGCAATAGAAAATGGAGAATCAATGTGAGGTGAAAAAGTTAACCTAAATATGTTTATCAATTGATATTTATCTAATTTTATTATCTGAAGCTCATTTTGGTTAGTAGGAAAGAACAATGTTGCTTTAAGCTCCTTTAGTCTTGTTGCTTCTGTATCTTACTTCCAGGGTAGAAGCTAAATAAATTTCATAGAGACAGATAATAGATTACTGGGGCAGGGGGTAGAGTGGGATTAAGATTTATTGCTTAATGAGAGCAGAATTTCTCTTTTAAATGATGGAAATGGGATTTTGATGATGGTAGAGTACTTTGAGTGTGTCTAATATAGGTAACTTGCACACTTGAAAATGATTAATATGGGGAATTTTGAGTTATATGCTGTAAAAAAGTATAAAAATAATGTTTAAGAGCATATAATCATGTTTGATTAATTTTCACTATATAGAATGTACTAGAAGAACAATTGGTAAAGTGGAAGATTGAGTTGATATAGGTAAGGCCTATATATACCCACTCATTAGAAGAATTCTGTAAGTGTTAACACTTATAGAATTAATTGATGGAATTAATTGATGACCAATCACAATCTGGATAAATATAAGAGGTTGCTTTTGCATGAGAGCCCCTCCAAATTTTACATGTGGTTGTAATTCATTAATTGCCCACAAAGTGGAAAATTGTTTTTTCCTCTTCTTCCACATATATAAATTTTGATACTGATTTCATTTTAAAATTCTCATAAGAATCGCTGTCTCGGATGACCACATTCTTATTTTCTACATATGTCTCTGCCTTGCATTTTGTAACATGCACTCTTTATTTTGATACTGGATTTTACAACAACCCTTCCTGCCCCTGAATATTTATTAAACCCTGTGGCTTGTTTTTGTTCCTTTCTTAGCCAAGATGGCATAAACAACCAAATGAATAATATGAACCACATTATTTATTTATAATTCCCTCTGTAATTTATTCACTATAATTCACATATTATATACTTTAGTTCTCAACATAACTTTGAAAAGTAGGAATTAATATATACAGTTTAAGAGTACAAAGACTGGTCCAGTTAAAGTTCAAGAAAATATTTTAATCCATGGAAATGTAAGAGAAAAGACAAACATTCAAAGCCAGGTTTATGTACAGCTATCCCATGAGATGTGACATATTTCCTTCATCAGCACTCCTGAGCCTCTTGAGCTTCACTGTTTCCCACTACACTGATCCCAGTCCCTCCTGCCAACTGATCAATTACTTGTACAATTCCATCACAGCCTGTCAAGGACTTCTGGAAGTAAGA
This sequence comes from Dasypus novemcinctus, assembly GCF_030445035.2. NCBI lineage: Eukaryota > Metazoa > Chordata > Mammalia > Cingulata > Dasypodidae > Dasypus > Dasypus novemcinctus. The sequence continues at coordinate 13,098,884 of NC_080694.1, read as the reverse complement.
GAATGTTTATATGGGTGTTTAAATCATAGTGATACAGAGCTGAAACATCGCTCCATTGATTTCCTACATAGTGAGTATCAAGTGTTACATATAAAATGTTCAAATCAATTTCTCTGTGACTCCATCTTTCCATATTTCCTGTCCAGATGCCCTATATTACCTGACTGTTTCAACTCAGAAATGAAAAAATGGCATTATTATGAGCTGATTTTTAACGCTTTTAAAAGATACATTAAAATCTTTTTCTCAGGCTCTTACAAATAACATAGTTTCATATCTATTTAAATTTCCTAAAATAACTTATGTTAATAGCTTAAGTATTTCAATAAAAACAATTGCTATGTATTTTCACTTGCTTCTCTCCATTATGTGCTGTTTTACAATGAACAGTCATCCATTTCTAGGACTCTAGTCTTCCTTCTCTCTTCTCTTGCTCCATTTCCATTAATGCCATTTTTTCATTATTTTCCATATGTTTTTGAACTTAAAACAGGGTTTTCCTGTTCAAAATATTTATTCTGAAATTCTGATCCATTAATTAAATGTTGTCTTTTGCAATTTTCTTTCATTAGCCTTTTTCAAACAATGTTTTACCTATCCATCTCAGATTTATATTTGAAACTTAGCAGTCTGGTTTTTCTCAGCATGTAAATATCTGACTCCAATAGCATACATCAGAAGACCAAGTGAGTGTTACTTCAATCTTCAGCTTCCTGTAATTCCTCAACTCTGTAGCATGTTATAAGGATTTCCACTCCTGCTGCCACATCTCTACCCTACTTTGACCTACTATAGGGCTTTAGTCTCTCATTTCATTAAAGATATTTGGGTGTAGTGGTCAAAGTTTCATTTCTCAATAGTGATGTGAAAATGGAGTTTTCTTATGATCTTCCAAAATTTGTAGTTCAGAATTCTATCTATCCACCTTCTTCTCTGTCCCTTTTCTACTTTATCTACTCCATTATTCTGTCCTCATTTAATTTTCCATTACTGTATCCCTGTCATTTCCTCTTCTTTAAAAACTTCATTCTTGTTTCCCCCTTATCCTTTACACAGACTGCAATCATTATCTATAACAATTCTGGAAAGTCAGTAAGATGTGTACCTTATTATATTTCTTAAATAAACTTCCATGAATAATTTAATGCTGTAATGTATTAGTTTCTGACTTCTGGTAACATATCACTTGCAGTAATTTCTTTTCAAAATATCTCATACCACTTAAAATTGATTGAATTTGATTATGTTTTTTTCTCCACCAGCTTACTATAAAATACATTAGTTCAAACAGTGAGTTATTGGCCTAAGATCAACTTAGATATATTATATGGCATCCTAGAAATCTGTAGGAAAATGTCTCCAAGAAATACCTCCAATAGCAACTACCACACTAATTTAATATTATAAAACATTTAAAAATGAAGTTCTCTGAAAATGTTATAAAAATCCTTAATACACATTTTTTGGGATTAGCTACTGTAGAACGGTTGTACTTCTGCTTGCCAGTTGTTCAGTTTGTACTATTTGAACTTTCTATCTAAGGCCATGCTATTATCATAGATATATAAATCAAAATTTGTAATAAAAAAATTCCTGGGAATGATGAGCTTGCCTGAAATAGGTGGATTGATCGATTTGTTGATACAGGCAATTATTAAATTCACCACAATCAATCTTCAGAGTTCTAGAAAATATGAAAAATGACTTCTAGTATCTTTACTTGCAGCTTTTAATAAATAGATATTATTTGTGGAAAAGAGTATTTATTTTTAAAAATATGCAGAATAACATGAAATGTGATGCCCTCTGTGCTGTAAAAAATATATTTTCCCATAAATCATGAACATGTTTCAGAACTTAATTAAATTATGAGAGAAAGTTTCCTGCTACATTTTTAATTATCAGACCACTATTACCATATTGTAGAAAAGGAAAAGGATTTCACAGTTTGAACACTTTACTTCACAATCACCAATTTTAGGTTTCTTGATCGAAATCCCATGTGTCAATGTAACCAAGCGAAAAATTCATGGCTTCAGGAGAAGCTATGTTTTTGTCTCATTTCTGAAATTTTCTTGTGCTGTATCTCTGGGCACCTCTTGAGAATCTTTGAAACACGGTTTCCTTATCTATAGAATTTTCAGTAATGTCTACCTCATTAGTTTAATATTTACAAAATATAACAAAGACAGAAATCAAAATGGTAGCTATGTTGAGGAGAAGTAAATAAGAACTATGACTCATTGGCAAAAGGATTAAGCGTGTGTTCCCTTCTGCACTTTACATTTTTTTCCATCTTATACTCATAGAACTATGATTTTAAAACAGGTAAAGAAATGGAAGAAAAACTTAATGTTCTGCCTTTGCTAATGGAACTTTCTGTTAAGATGAATATGAGAAAAATAAAAGTTCTAAACTGATTTGAGTAGAAAATGTAAAACTGAAATCATTTACTTCTCAATAGACTGGCAGTAGCAGGGGTATATCCTGCACAGTAAAGTTTTCCTAGGTTAGGTAGACTACTGCATGGTTTTCTCATTGAGCCAAGTAAAAAATCAAGTTACCATTTTTCTGCAAAGATGTAAGGAAGATATTTCCATTTTCAACATTTGGGACAAATATTTTGGTCATTAATTTAGGTATTCATGTTTTTTTTCATCCATCTGCCCATTCAAATTTAATATAAAATTAACTCAGTATTTTTGGGAATAATAATATGCAGAAAATTGACTGTAAGCTGTGTGGACAATTCAGTGATAAATGCCTATATATTAAGGAATCTTTAGAGTTACTGCTGTAATATAAGGCATTGCATATATATTTTACATTTATGACAGGGATTCATTGACTTATTTTTTGAATATATAATATACCTGAATATATAATAAAGAGATTGGCCAAGCAGAAATAATAGGCAGACAGGTGTAAATATTAACCAAATAGCCATAAAATACACAAATAATTAATTCCAGTTTTTAAAAGAAACAAAATTCACTAAAATTAAATGTTTGCATAATTTAAATAAATATTTTGCACAGTGAAACCATGAGCAATGAGCTGCTGTTCTCCTTACCTCTTTTGTTCACGTTAGCGCCATCCATTGCTGTGTTATCCATTCATTCTGTATGTCCATTAATAGTTATCAATTCTGCTGGAATAAGTTTTCTATATGATGAATATAAAAGGCATTTGTCTTATTTTCAGAGTACCTTCCTTATCTATATTTTCTATTCTAGTTTAATTAGTCTCACTCTCATAAAATGAGAGCAGTGCAGGAGAAATGTGGGGGAGATTCATGAAAAGAGGTAAAGAAAAGGAAATTAATAACACTAAACACAAACAAGTTAATGTTTTCTTATGTAAATAGGTAATTCTGGATTTCTGGCAGGGTCCAATCCTATTTTCGGTGCAGGCAAGCATGAGGGGGCATAGATAATTGAGATGACTGAGACTGTGGCAAGAAACATTCTACTTTGTAACGATGGCCTCTGTTCAGGTTTAGTTAAAAAAGTGTGGACACAGAGATATTAGAGAAATCCCCTGGGGACAAAATCCTTGGCATCATTAACAGCCAGTGCCCAGGGAAAATGTGCAGGAGATCATTGGCTCCACTTGGTAAGGAAAGACATCCCAAATAGAAATTGTGCATAAAACAACTTTTGTCTATCAAGAAATATTACGATATCTGAAGTTGTGAATATCATATGGATCCTAGAGAACAAGGAGCAGAGGAGAGACCCAGATTCAAGTTTTCCTCCCCCCTCAGGATTTGCTTATGAGGCATGGGATGATTTTTACTCTCACTATTGAGGTCAACTCATGATATTTGTTTAATGGACAAATAGCCCTTATGAAACTGCCCAAATGTTAACATCAAAGGATCAAATGTCATTTATCATCCTGGGGTCAGATGTCAACACAGTGATCTCTGAACTCTGTGGCCCTGGCACTTCATTTCTTTTGCCTCAGTTCTTTATCTGTTAACATGTTAGCATCAGTATCCACCCTCATGAGCCTCTTGAGAGTGTGATACCTGGAACTAGAAGCATTTGGAATAGTAGCTGGTACATGCTGCATATTAGGAATTGCTATGGAGTCTGTCTTTCATTTTTCACAATAATGATAGGGTTTGTCAGTCAGAGCTTGTCAGGAAAGCACAACCTATTTCATAGTTCTCAAAAGTATTACTTACCTTGCTGTCATTAATTTCCAGTTTAAGTCAACTATGCTCAGACAACACACTCGTTATAATTTTAAACCAGTGAAATATGTTGATTTTTAGCCCATTACATGGTATATTTTGAAACATGCTCAGAAGGCACTTGAAAAGAATGTGTTTTCTATACTGTGGGACATTAATTTTTTTGTGTGTTTATTAGAAAAATGTAGGCAATTATATACTTCAAGTTTTTTATGCCTTAAATGATGTATTTAAATCTCCAATTATGACTTTGGATGGTTTAAAATCTCTTTGTGTTATGTCATTTTATGTATTATATGTTCAGATGCTATGACCAGAGGTGCATACAACTTTGAATTATTATGTCTTCCTATTAAAGAGAATTTCACAACATCTGGAACCCATATGTTTATCCCCTCAGAATTCATTCAAAAAGGAATGTACTAGATACAGGAAGGCGTTCAATATAGTCTGAAAACTTCTGGTTTTGTTGTTTTCTTCATTTTTTAATTTTTTAAAAAATTATTGAAGTATTGTACTCATACATGAACATACATAAACAATAAATGTATGATATTAATTGTGAACTTACAACACACACATATATAACATCATACAGGACTCTCATAACTCACTCTACCACCAATACCTTGCATTGTTGTTAAACCTTTTTAACTAATGATTAAAGAACATTGCAAAAATATTATTACTAACCAAAGTATTTTCCCCCAACCTACCCTATTATTATCTTTATATTATTTAAATATGAACATATATAAACAATGAGTGTATAGTAAAAGTTGTGAACTTATAAAGTAAATATGCATAACATCATACACGGGTTGCATACATCAACACTCCACCAACACCGTACATTGTCGTGAGATGTCTGTTACAAATTATGAAAGGATATTGTCAAAATCTAACTACTAAATATAGTTCTTATCTTACATTTGGTGTGTTTTCCCCCCACCTACCCTATTATTATTTTTTGAATATAGTTTTATGACAATTTGTAAACACATTAAACAATCATGCACATGTGCAGAATTCCCAAACTACACCCTCTATCAACATACCACACTCTCATGGAACATTTGTTACAGATAAGATAATATCTGATTGTTACCATGCCCATAGTGCACATTTGGCTCACATTTTCCATACTGCCCTATTATCAACACAGTACATCTTCGGCAAAGATGCAAAAATATTACATTATTACTGCTAACAACAGTCCGTAAGTAATCCAGTTGTATTTTTCCCATGCTTCTCCGCTTTCCCACCACCCTGCAGTAGTGATTTACATTTGCTCTAGCTCAAAAAGTACACTCTTGCATCTATACCATCAACCACGGTTCTCATTTACCTCTTGATTTACTGTGCTATTCAGTTCTTAGATTATACTCTAGCATTCTGCCAGTTGACATTTATATACCTAGACTACCATTTTTAGCCACATTCCCTTTTATAAAATAGCTGTTAATCACTATTTGTTACCATCCACTCTATACATTTCCACACTTTTAGAGTAAAACTAATTAAAATTTCTACATACATTAAACATCATTAGTCTATCTCAGTCCTCCTCTTATCTCCTTTAAGAATCTACCACCTACCACCAAGTCTTGAAGATATTTTCCTACAATTTCTTCTAGGATTTTATGATTCTTGGTTTTATTTTTAGGTTTTGATCCATTTTGAGTTAATTTTTGGAAAATGTATGAGATAGGGGTCCTCTTTCCTTCTTTCAGCTATGGATAGCCAGTTCTTTCAGCACCATTTGTTGAATGAACAGTTCTGCCTGAGCTGTGTGGGTTTGCCAGGTTGGTCAAAAACCACTTGACCATACATGTGAGGGTCTGTTTCTGAACCATCAATTTGATTCCATTGATCTATGTGTGTCTTTATGCCAGTACTACGCTGTTTTTACCACTATAGCTAGGTAATAAGATTTAAAGTCTGTAGATGAGGGTTTGCTTTTCCTTTTTATGATGTTTTTGGCTATTCAGGATGTCTTACCCTTCCAAATAAATTTGATAATTATGTTTTCAATTAAAAAAAATGCTGGTGGAATTTTTATTGGAGTTACATTGAATGTGTATAATCGTTTGAATAGAATAGACATCTTAATGATATTTAGTCTTGCAATCCATGAGCATGGAATGTTCTTCCAGTTATTTAGGACTTTTTAAATTTCTTTTAACATTGAGTTGCAGTTTTCTGAATAAAAATGCTTTACATCGTTGGTTAAGGTTATTCCTGACTATTTGATTTTTATCTATCATATTTTAATTTCACCCATTCTTTTGACACTTTTAGTTACTTTTATAGATATAATGTAGACTCTCTTCCAGGCCTCTCTCTACTGTCTTTTCAGGCTCTAGCACACCCTTTAGTATTTCCTGAAAATCTGGTCTGTTGCTTAGAAATTCTATCAGTTTCTGTTTATCTGTGAATATTCTAATTTTGCCCTCATTTTTGATAGATAGTCTAGCTGGATATAAGATATTTGGCTTGAAGTTTTTCTCTTGCAGTATCTTAAATATATCGTACGACTGTCTTCTGGCCTTCATGGTTTCCAGTCGGAATTCAGCACTTAATCTTATTGGATATCCCTTATATGTTATGCATTGCTTTTCTCTTGCTGTCCTCATAATTATCTCTTTGTTTTTGGCATTTGACATTCTGATGAGAACTGGGCCTATTCAGATTTTTTTGGATGGGAGTATTTTGTGCTTCTTGGACAAGGATATCTATGTCCTTCAATAGGATTGGGAAATTTTCTACTATTATTTCTTCAAATACTCTTTCTGTCCCTTTTCCCTTCTCTTCTTCTGGGACACCCATGACACATATATTTGCATGCATTTTGCCTTCCTTTCATTCCTTGAGACCTTGTTCAATTTTTTCCATTCTTTTCTTCACCTGTTATTTTGTATGTTCACTTTCAGAGGTCATTTCTTCAAGTTCACCAATCCAATCCTTTCTTCTGCCTCCTCAAATTGGCTAATATATGATACTAATGTTTTTAAAATTTAATTTATTGCACCATTCTTTCCCATAAGATCTGCTATTTTTCTACATATGCTTTCAAATTCTTCTTTGTGCTCATCCAATGTCTTCTTATTATCCTTAATCTCTTTGAATTTATTAAGGCAATTTGTTTGAATATCTATGATTAGTTGTCTCAAATCCTTTATGTCATCTGGAGGCTTACTTTGTACCTTTAACTGGGCCATATCTTTTTGCTATTTGGTGTGATTTGAAATTTTTTTTTGGCATCTTGGCATCTGGATTTCTAGAGTATTTATTCTGGGTATAATTTCTCTCTTTAGTTTAGAGATTCCTTCCTTTTCCCCCTTGCTGGTAGTGCAGTAGGTGCCACAGATGTAATTAGTGCTATAAGCTGTAGAGACTCAAGCTGCCCTCATTGCCCCAGGGACCAATGAAGCTTCTTACAACTTTCTCCTTTGCCAGGGGTTGGGACAGAATCCCAGCTGTATGGAATAATCCAAGTCATGCAGGCCTAGACTGTAGTTGCTCAGAGAGATGGATGAAGCTTCAAACCCCTTTCTTCCATGCCTGGGGTGGGGATGGAGCTACAGGTGTGGGCAGCAATCTATGCAGTGTGGGTTCAAGATGACCACAGTTTCCCTGGTAACTTCTGATTATTCAGTCTGTGTCATTCAAATGTACCTGAAGTTACCTGAGTAGGCTGTTACAGGGTCTGCCAGTCTCCTCCCTGAAAGAGGTTGGGCTGAAGCCTAGACTAGGGCTGCAGGCTGATCTATTTGAAAGCATAGTTTCCTACCCTCACTGTGATTTTTGATCACCCTGGCTTCCCCTCAGACTAAGGCAGAGTAAAAATTGTGGCCATCAACCTCTTCCCTACTTGAACAGATTCACACCCCAGCTGTTCTTAGGGTTATACCTTAGCCAGCCAATTCTACTAATCAGTAGCCAAAATCAGTGGCCAACCATCTCCTCCTCCCCTGTTTTTGGGAAATGGAGCTTCCAATTCCAGCCAAAGAGTAGCTCCTGGAGTGGCCTGTGCCTCCAGAGAAGGATAATTACCAGCATCTGCAGCTTGGCTGGTAATTTTCTGGAAAGTTTGGCACAGGCCCCCCCAGCTTCCTCCCTGATGGAGGTGGGGCTGGGACCTAGGCTAGAGCTGCAATCTGATCTGGATGGAAAGAAGTTGGTACCCAACAGCACTGGCATTTTCACTCTGCCCCACTTCCCCTTGTGCCAGGTGTGGAGTTAAGATGGTGGCTACTGGCCTCTTTCTGACTTGGACAGGTTCAAGCTTTAGCTGTTCTCAGGACTATACTTTAGCCCACTGAATTTACTCTTCAGTAACTGAAGTCGATGCCCAACCATCTCTTCCTTTCTCATTGTTGGAAGTGGAGCTTTCAATTCATGCCATGGAAGAGCTCCTGAGGTGGCCTGTGCCTCCAGTGGAGGACGGGCACTGGCCTCTGTGGCGTGGAGCACTCTACTTATGAGTCTTCTCTGTAGATAGTCTCCTCTTTCCTTTCCTTCAATGATGTTGCAGGATGCTCTTCTGGTCTCCTGGAGCCCCCAAGCAGGTGCTTCAGCTAGCTCCACGTAGCTCCCAGCGTTTACTAACTGCCTTGTAGCAGGAGCTAACTCTAGGAGTTCCTTACTCTGTCACCAGCTTGCTGGTTGTCCCCCATCTGTGTTTTTTTTTTTTAGTATTAAACTTTGTTTTAGGGAAGTTTTAAATTATAGAAAATTTAAATCAAAGGTATAGATTTCCATATAACCCCCACCCACCCATGTACACATTTTCCACTACTATTAATATCTTACATTATGATTGGTGAATCAATATTGTGGCATTGCTGCTAAAAAAGGTATATAGGCCACATTATGGTTACAACTGGCACTGTACAATTTTATAGGCTATAACACATATATAATGTTATGTATTTATAATTGTAATATCATACAATACTACTTCAATGCCCTAAAAATGTGCTGTTTTATTTATTATTTATTCATCCCTCTCCAACCCTGCTGAAATCATGATAACCACTAACTTTATATCAATGTTACAAGTTCTTCTGTTACCACATGATAATAACTACAATAAAAATATATCTAATTTGGTCTGTGGGTACACTACTACCTTATGTTTGTTCATTCCTCAATCTTGAGGAATTTGGAATGATATCTGCTCTGACTGCTTCAGGTTGAGAGAGTCTTAGATATATGGTAAATGGAAGGAACTGTTTTACTTGCAGTTGTAGGTACTCCTTAATTTGGGGGAAGAGAATTGTCCATCACCATCATCACTTTGTTAATTTTTCAGAGCAATTCCAAATAACTGGAGAATAGGTGTTGTCTACAAAGCTAATACAATTCAGAGTTCAACTGGCATATGAACAATCCAAATATTTTTGTGTCTCAGACATATATTTAGTGGGTATAGTGATAATTATAGTCTCAATTAAAAGGAATAGAAGAACCATAGGTAGAGTATTGAGGAAATAGGTGTTCATATACTCCCAAATAGGGCTGTGTGTCTTCCTTATAGTGTCTAGATGTCCCTAGAGCCCACAGGAGCTTCTTTTGTAGGGACTTTGTTTACTGAGGTAGTCAGTGAAATCTACCTGAGACCTTCATAATTGTAACCTCCTGAAGGTTTTTCACTTTGACATCTCTTAGTCATATAATTTCTTCCGTATCAAATGATTTCCCCTTTTGGTCAGTCTTTTTCCAGATGTCCACATCGAAAAGAAAATTGGTGGATATTTGCTGAGTTTGGCTTGGAAAGAAGCCATGTTTCAGTACCAAAGAGGTTTTCAGTAGATAACTATTACACATTAGCTATAATTAGGCTAAGTTTAATTTTTACAGGACTAAGTTTCATAAGTACAAGCATTAAGATTGAGAGTTTGGCATATAGGTCTGTTTTCCTTTTTAAGCACTGCCTATATATTACAGAGATTTTTGCCAGAGATATTTGAGAAAATAGCAAGACTTTCCAGGATAGGGAGTTTAATATTTTGTTGTCTATCAAGAAACATGCCTATGACAGTGTGAATATATTCATATCCTATAGAAGTATGTTTTCAGTGAATCTTCCTTATGTAGAACCTCAATATCAACACCCTTTACTAGTGCCATATCTTATAACAGGCCCTGAAAGAACATTCCTATAATTATAACCTTAATCACAATCCTTAGCCATTCCAGAGCTCCCTAAGTTGTAGTCATCTGTTTCATCTTTCAGTTTTCCTTCATCATCATGGATGGCCCAAAACTCCCTTTCCTACCACATTCACACTCTCACATCTGTGATGGTAATTATATTCTTATTGTTGTTCCACCATCACTGCTGTCCATTAACAAACTGTTACACTCAACCTTATTATAAATTCTGCCCATATTCAATATGAGATCTCCAAACTCTGCTCCTTTTCCATATCCAGGAAAATAAGTATGACTCCAGAGGCTACATCCTTTCACAGTTGATGGGAAATAGCTTTCTTCCTTAACTTCTTTTACACTATTGGTTAATTCAAGGGAGAGATTGTGTAGACCTGCTGGGTTTAAGTATAAATTACCAACCCCAGTTCCCACAGGAGTGGTTAGGATTAGGATAGCTAGAAGAGAAATGAGGAAAGGCACTGCCCTAGACATAACCTCACAGACAATATAGGTAGCAACAAGACAAGGATATGTCAAATAAACTAAGACAGTTCTTAAGAGAGCTATTCCTTTATCTTGTAGACACATTCATCAACTACTTAGAAAATGAATTAAATTTACCAAGACTTTTAACATGTTCAATATCCCTCTGACTATGATCAAGATAGAAGAGATATTATTAAATTAATCAAGTATATAGGTCCACCAGTTAACACTAATAAATAAACAAATTCCTCTTTGAGCTGCAGCTAATAGATCTAAGCTCCAGGGTCCACAGAGTAGAGGAATAAAATATGGACTACAGTGGGCTTCCTGATATTCTACTGTAAAACTATTGTGATGAGTAATAGAAGAAATTTTAGCATTGAGGTGGAGAAAGTGGCCATACCAGTTGTCAAGTGCAGGGAGAGGGTAGAAGAGATGGCATGTGGGGACATTTTTGGGATTTTGAGTTGCCTTAATGATATTGCAGGGTCAGATGCTGGACTTTATATATCTTGTCATAACCCACTGAATGTACTTGGGGAGAGTGCGAACTACAGGGTAAACTATTATCTGTGTGGTGCAGCAGTGCCCCAAAATGTGTTCATGAGTGTGAGGAGGGTGCTCCAATGATGAGGGAGGTTGTTGGAGTGCGAGGAGTTGGGTGGGGGTGGGGTGGGGGGGTATACAGGAACCTCTTATATTTTTTTAGTGTGACATATTTTGTGATGTATATATCTTCAAAAAATACAATTTACAAAAATAATGTGGGGAGTGGGGAATGGGTTATATGGGAACCTCTTATTTTTTTTTTAATGTTTTTAATGTAACATTCCTTGTGATGTATTAATTTTAAAAATTAAAAAAATTAATTAAAAAAAGATTTGCAATACCACACATGTTGTCTTTCTATGGAAAAATTGTGTTTGTTTAAGATATACTTACATCATTCTGGTAATTATTGCTCCACTTGGTATGTCCACACAGCCAGCATGCTGCAGCACCATTGAACCTAGAAAGAGGCTCCAGTGTTTCACTGGACTGGTGCATAATATCATTCATTACTATGAAACAGCTAATCTGGAGGCAATATCCATTGTAAATCTGGTCATATTGAGCCATTTCTGGCTTTTGCAGGAGCCCAAACCTGCAACCATACTCTCTATCCACTTCAGGATCATGTCCAGGTGTTGTAGACACATTGTTTTAGCAGTTGTAGAAACTGACCTAGCCAATATCTCAAAAGGAAAGGCACCATGCGGGGTATTTGGGTCTTCATGAATGCAAAAGAGTGTTTGGCAATACTTAAATCTAACCATTTTAATTTTTATACACTTTCTAAATACTTCCGATATAATGTAAACATTAAATGAACTTAAATATTTTAGTACCTTATTATTTATTTCTATCCCTTTATCATGATTCCATTAATTAACAGGTATTTTACTGCAGCAGAATAGGAATGACTACTTCCTTCATTATTATATGAAAACCTAAGATTTCCAATGGAATCAAGAGTATCTTTCCTTTACTACCATGCTGACATACAGATTGAGGTGGCTTCCAACATGCTATTTTTTGTTATCATTAATCAGTTTAGTTTTCTAATTAATAATAGCTTCCTAGAATTAGCCATTTAAATACATCAGATTAGACAATGCTTTTACAAACTTCTTATAACTAAACATAATCACATAGACTAGTTACTTACTTTTTAATTTTTTTATTTTTTATTTTTATATTGGAAAAGAAAAGAGTTTTATTAATGATTTTGCAAGAACTGGGGCTGGACCTGGATAAAAAGGCCTGTGCACAAAACAGAAAGTCACTGATATTTCTGCCCTAAACCTAATATGCACTCAAGTAACTTCCTTCTTCCCCACTGACTGGGTATTTCGGGTGTTACAGCCTAACTAAGTTACAAGGTTCCTGCACTCAGTCTGTGCTCCCCCTGCTCTCTACACCCAGGTGGGCTGGGCAGTTTCACCCTGGTGGGCTTTTCAAAAAAATTTTTTATGCCAATTGTCTTTTGTTTTATTTTCTTCTTCTTCTTTATTTTATTTTAAAAGTTACATTAAAAAAATGAGGTCCGCATATACCCCTCACCCCACCCACACCACCCCTCCCACATCAACAACCTCTTCCATCATTGCGGAACATCCACTGCACCTGGTGAATACATTCTGGAGTACAGCTGCACCAAATGGGCAGTGGTCCACATTGTAGTCCACACTCTCCCCCAGTCCACCAAGTGGGCCACGGCAGGACACACAATGTCCAGCATCTGTCCCTGCAACACCACCGAGGACAACTCCAAATCCTGAAAATGCCCCCACACCATATCTCTTCTTCTGTCTCCCTAACATCAGCAACCACTGTGGCCACCCTCTTCACTTCACTATTACAATTTTACCATTACTAATCACAATAGTTCCCAGCAGAACACCAGTAAGTCCACTCTAATCCATACTCTATTCCTCTATCCTGTGGACCCTGGGATGGTTATGTCCAGTCCATCTGTACATCAAGAGTAGGCTTAGATTCGACATGGATGATGGATGCAATTCTCCTGCTTGCAGCTGTAGGCACTCTTGGCTGCCTGGTGTGGTGGTTGACACTCTTCACCTCCCTGTCAGCTGGCCAGGGTACGTCAACAAACCAAAGGGTAGGAGCCGCAAGTCTGCTGAGGCCCAGGTCCTGGCCATCAAATGGACAGTCCAGAGACACAAGTCTTCTGAGTATACACCAACCCAAACACCAACTACAAGTCAAGTAAAAATAACAGAAGAGTCATATGTAAAAAGGTCATTTCTGAGCAAAGCTCCATCACACTCAGGAACACAAACTCCAAAGTAGGGCCAAATGGCATGGCCCTGAACTCCAGAGCCATCTGCCTTGACCACAGAACCTGTGGGTGTCTGCAGCCCTCATAAGAACCAGCACCTGGGTTTCCATCTACCTTGGCTGTCTCTGGTACATTGCTGAGGTGTGCAGAAGTATCACCCTCTGATGACCTCCCAAATCTTTTTTGGAGACTCCTAGCAATATAAACTCATTTGGCCTTCCCATTTCTCCCTTTTATCTAAAGTCAAAAAGCAGTTTTTAACACCGATATTACATGTAGGCTGAGATATTCTGCTCGTGTGAGTTGACCCCCTTTATTAAAGGTCTTTTACTAGTTACATCATCAGCTGGTGCTTGGTGGTAATCCCTCAACACCAGGGAAGCTTATCCCCAGGAGTCATGTACCACTCTGGGGGGAAGGTAATGCATCTACATGCTGAATTTGGCTTAAAGAGTACCCACATTTGAGCACCATGGAGACTCTCAGGAGGTAACTCTTAGGCACCCTTCAGCTATAGGCCTAGTTCATATTTTAGGCACACAGGCTCATTGTTGGACCATCCATCTTTGTTGGTCTTTGCCATTGCACTTGGGGAATTGTTTAAAGGCTTTGTTTTTGAAATTTTGCCTTTAATCACTGCTATAGGTGTTGCCTTGTAGGTACAATGGCAAGGCAATTTCTTCCAGTTCTTCCTCAGTGTCTATATCCTTTTTTATCTAAATATTAAGTTTATCTTCACATGAGTTTTGATCACAGTAATTCACATATACAATATATGGCACTCTCACATATTCAACATCAAACCCTTTGTCCCTTCCCCAATATTGATCTTTTTGTATGTTCATATTATATTTGCTGCAGCTGATGTACAGATATTGAAACAATAACCTTCAAACATGGTTCCATTTGCATTTAGATTATGGTTTGTATTTTAGACTATACAATTTTCTAAATTTTTTGTTATCTTATGTTTTACATTATGGTTTACACTTTAATCTTTAGACTTTTATACATTTTTGGTGTAATTTAACATGTCGTATACCCATCATTGCCCCACAGTTACATGAATTCCATGTATTCAACACCATTTTCCCCTTCCCTCAGGGCCCACCATGACACTCAGTCTTCATTACTTGAAGGACCATATTCAGAGATACTTGCAAAAATGGTGAGGTTTGGTATACTTGACTGCCCAAACCCACTGTGAGCCACCAATTCTCCTGAGAAATACAATTCCCTCTATTTGAGAACATCAGTCCTCCCCAGGATGTGGGTATACCTTCACTCTCATTGTATGGGTCTCCACCCAATGTTATAATCCACTATGATAAAATGAGCAGTCACACACTCCCTAGAAGCTTGCCCTGTGTCAGATGACCCCCTTAAGCATCTTAAACAGGTGACCTTTTGTATTATATTTTCTAAAGAGTTTTCTCTACATTATAATTTCAACCATATTCCTCATGATCTCCTATGTTCAAATGTTCCCCCCACCCTCCCCCCAAATTTCTTGGGCCATCTGACCCATCCTCCCATCCCCAGCCTCCCTCAAGTCCACAAAGTCCCACCCAGAGAAATCCCTGTCTCCATTTTATCCCTTCCCTGTAGAAATACTTACCTCCAGCTTATCATATATTTCACCCATTGTAGGTGTAAGCTCACAACCTTCCTCTATCCCCCAACGTCCTTTAAGCCTATCATCCAGTCTCTAGCTCTCTGAGACAGCTTGGTTTACTTATTTCATATCAGAGAGGCCATGTAGTATTTGTCCTGGGTTGCTTCACTCAATATCAGGTTCTCAAGAGTCATCCATGTTATCATATCTGTTTTTACTGAATTTGCTTTTATAGCTGAGTAGTATTCCATTGTATGTGTATATATATATGGATAAATACAATGTGGGGTGTGTGTGTATATATATACACACACACACACCACATTGTATATATATACATAATATAATACATATATACACACACACCCCACATTGTATTTATCCATATATATATATATATACATACACACACACACACACATATATATATATATATATTCATATATATACACACACACACTACATTGTATTTATCCATTCATCTGTTGATGGGCATTTAGGTTGATTCCAACTTTTGGCAATAGTGAATAGTGCTGCTATGAACACTGGTGTGCATATATCTGTTTGTGTCGTTGTTTTCAGTTCTACTGGGTATATACCCAGCAGTGGAAATGATGAGTCATATGGTAAATCTATAGCTAGTTTTTTGAGAAACCTCCAAAGGCTGGAACTTTCTGCATTCCCACCAGCAGTAGATGAGTGTCCCCATTCCTACACATCCTCTCCAACAGTTGTAGTCTTCTGAGTTTTTGGTAGCTGCCAGTCTTATGGGAGTAAGATGGTATCTCATTGTTGTTTTGATTTGCATTTCCCTAATAGCTAGTGATTTTGAGCATTTTTTATTGTGTTTTTTAATCCATTTGTATATCTTCTTTGGAGAAGTGTCTTTCAAATCTTTTTCCCATTTTTTAAAATGGGTGTTTATCTTTTATTTTCAAGATATGATTCTTTATACATGCAAGGTATAAGTCTCCTGTCAGATATATGTTTACCAAATATTATCTCCCATTGTGTGGGCTCTCTTTTCACTTTCTTGACAAGCTCCTTTGAGGTGCAGAATGCTTTAATTTTGAGGAAGTCCCATTTACCTCGTTGTTCTTTTGCTGCTCGTGCTTTTGGTGTGAAGTTCATGAAGCCATTTTCTATTACAGGATTCTGTAGATGCTTTCCTACATAACTTTCTAATGTCTGTATGGTCTTGTCTCTTATGTTTAGGTCTTTGATCCATATTGAGTTGATTTTCATATAAGGTATGAATTAGTGATCCTCTTTTATTCTTTTACATATGGATATCCAGTTCTCCAGGCACCATGTGTTGAAGAGGCCATTCTCTCCCAGTTGAGAGGGTTTTGGTGGCCTTGTCAAATACCATATGGCTGTATGTATGAGGATCTATATCAGAACTCTCAGTTCAGTTCCATTGGTCAGTGTGTCTATCCTTGTGACAATACCATGCTGTTTTCACTACTGTAGCTTTGCAGTACATTTTGAAGTCAGGTACTGTGATTCCTCCAATTTCATTTTTCTTTTTCAATATGTCTTTGGCTATTCTGGACCTCTTTTCTTTCCAAATAAATTTCATAGTTAATTTCTCTAGTTCTTTAAAGAATGTTGCAATGATTTTTAATGGGATTGCATAGACTCTGTAGAATAGTTTTGTAGGATAAACATCTTAATAATATTTAGTCTTCCTCTCCATGAAGAGGGAATATTCTTCATTTATTTAGGTTTTCTTTGATTTCTCTGAACAGTGATGTGTAGTTTTCTGTTTTTAAGCCTTTTATATCTTTAGTTAAATTTATTCCTTGGTATTTTACTTGTTTATTTATTGTTGTAAATGGTATTTGATTTCTGATTTGTTCCTGAGTTTGCTCATTATTGGTGTACAGAAATGCTACTGATTTTTGTGCATTGATCTCATAACCTGCAACTTTACTGAACTCATTTATACATTCTAGAAGCTTTGTGGTAGACGTCTCAGGGTTTTCTATGTATAGCATCATGTCATCTGCAAACAGTGAAATTTTGACTTCTTCCTTTCCATTTTGGATGCCTTTTATGTCTGTTTCTTGCCTCAGTGCTCAAGCAAGTACTGCTAAGACTACGTTAAATAGGAGGTGTGATAGTGGGCATCCTTTTCTTTTTCCTGATCTTAGCGGTAAAGATTTTAGGATTTCACCATTGTAAATGATGTTAGCTGTGGGTTTTCATATATACTCTTTATCATGTTCAAAAAATTTCCTTCTATTCTGATCTTTAACAGTGTTTTTGTCAAGAAAGTGTGCTGTGTTTGTCAAAAGCTTTTTCTGCATCTATAGAAATGATCATGTGATTTTTTTATCCTTCTATCTGTTTATATGGTGTGTTACATTGATTGATTTTCTTTTGCTAAACCATCCTTGCATCCCAGTAATGAATCCTACTTGGTCATGGTGTATAATTCATTTAATGTTTTGTTGAATATGATTAGCAAGTATTTTTTTGAGGATTTTAGTGTTTATGTTCATTAGAGAGATTGGCCTGTAATTGTACTTTCTTCTGGTGTCCTTATTTGGCTTTGGTATTAGAGTAATGTTGGCATCACAGAATGAGTTAGGCAATGTTCCTTCTGTTTCAACTTTTTGGAAGAGCTTACACAAGATTGGTGTTAGTTCTTTCTGGAATGTTTGATAGAATTCACCTGTGAAGTCTTCTAACCCAGGGCTCTTCTTAGTTCGGAGCTTTTTAATGACTGATTCTATCTCTTTGCTTGTGATTGGTTTGCTGAGATCATCAATTCCTTCTTTTGTCAATGTAGGCTGCTTATGTGTTTCTAGGAATTTGTCCATTTCCTCTAAATTGTGCTTCTTGTTGGAATATATTTTTTCAAAATATCCTCTTATTATAATCTTTATTTCTGTGGGGTCAGTGGTGATAGCTCCTTTCTCATTTCTTGTTTTGTGTATTTTCATCTTCTCTCTTTTTTCCTTTGTTAGCCTGGCTAAGGGTTTGCCAATTTTATTGATCTTGTCAAAGAAGCAGCTCTTGGTTTTCTTTGTTTTTTCAAGTGCTTTCTTATTTTCCATTTCATTTAGTTCTGATCTGCTCTTTCTTTATTCCATTTTCCTTTGGGGTTAGTTTGTTGTTTTTTTACTAATTCCTCCAAGTGTGTATTTAGTTCTTCAATTTTTGCTCTTTCTTATTTTTTTATTTATGAATTTATGGCTATAAATTTCTCTCAGTACTGATTTTGCTGTATCTCATAAGTTTTGATATGTTGTGTTATCATTTTCATTAGTTTCAAGGTAGTTATTAATTTCTTTTGAGACTTCCTCCTTGGTCCACTGTTTTTCTAAGAGTGTGTTTTTTAGCTTCCAAATCTTGGTGCCAAATATGGGTCTCTGGCTATTGTAGATTTCTAGCTTCATTCCGCAGTGGTCAGAGAAATTATTTTTTATGATTTCCATCTTTCTGAATTCATTGAGACTTTCTCTGTGGTCTGGTATGTGGTCTATCTTGGAGAATGATCCATGTGCACTTGAGAAGAATGTATATACATCTATTCCTTAACTTAGATTTCCAGGGTTTGCCTCATGAATTTAGGGCACCCTTGTTTGGAATATAAATGTTTATGATTGATCTTTTTTCTTGAAGGATTTTCCCTTTCACTAATATGTAGTGTCCATCTTTGTCTCTCACAATAGTTTTGCATTTAAAATCTATTTTGTCTGATATTAATATAGCTAGTCCTGCCCTTTCATTGTTATTATTTGCTTTAAGATTGTTTTCCAGCCATTCACTTTCAACCTCCATGAATCCCTGGGTCTAAGATGTGTTTCTTGTAGACAGCATATAGATGGGTCATATTTCCTTATCCAATCTTACAATCTGAGTCTCTTGACAGGTGAGTTTAATCCATTGACATTCAACGTTATTACTTTCAAGGAATTACGTATATGAGCCATATTTTCTTTAGATTTGTGATTGTCATATTTTGTTTGATTTTTTTCTCTTTTCCCTTGCTCTTACACTTTCCTCCAACTCTGTCTCTCCTGTTTCTTTCTTTCTTCCTGCTGAACTCCCTTCAGAATTTCTTGGAGGGCAAGATTCTTTTTGTTATACTCTTTTAGTTTCTGTTTATCTATGCATATTTTGAACTCTCCATCATTTTTTGAATGCTAGCTTAGCAGAATAGAGTATCATTGGTTGGAATTTGTTTTTCTTTTAGGACCTTGACTATGTCATACCATTGTCTTGCCTCCATGGTTTCAGATGAGAAATGAGCACTTAATCTTATGAAGCCTCCTTTGTATGTGATGGTTTCCTTTCTCTTGCTTCTTTTAGTATTTTCTCTTTGTCTTGAGCATTGGATAATTTGACAAGTATATATCTTGGGATAGACATTTTGGGATTTATGGTGTTTGGGGTGCATTGTGCTTTCTGGACATGTACATCCTTCTCCCTCAGTAGGTTCAGGAAGTTTTCAGCCATATTTTTCCCAACACCCCTTCTGTCCCCTCTCCCTTCTCTTCTTCTTCTGGGATGCCTATAATATGAATGCTTGTGTAATTTGCATTGTCATTCAGGTCTCTAAGTCCCTGCTGCATTTTTCTATCTTTTTATCATTCAGATCTACTATCTGTTTGATTCCAGGTATACTGTCTTCCACATCACTAATTCTTCCCCTCTGCCTCTTTGAACCAGCCGTTATTTGCTGAGAATGTATTTTTGATTTCTTCAGTTGTGCTGTTCATACCATCATATCCATTATTTTTTGCATATGAGTGCAGTTTCTTCTGTATTTTTCCCAAGGGTTTTCTTTATATTTGTAATACCTTCCTTCACTTCATTAAATGGGCCCTTAATATATGTTTTGAGAGCTTTAATTTCTTGCTTGATGTTCTGCTCCTCTTCCTGGTTTTTAGTTTGCTCATTGGATTGAACCATGTTTTCCTGATTATTGGTTTGGTTTGTAGTTTTTTATTGCTGTCTGGTCATCATTGTATCCTGATGGGCTTATTTAGTTCCTTAGCTTCTTTGTCTAGTCTTGGTGTTTAATTAGTTGTTGTTGCCTGCCTATTAAGTCTTCTCTTTGTCACTTTGTTCTTCTTATTCTGTTTCCTTGTTGTTGGCTAAGTTCACTTGAAGGGAAATATTAGGGCCAGAGGAAGCAAAAAGAGTAAGAAATGAAAAAATATAATAGTAGGATTAGTAGTAAGTGTTAGCAGAAATACCATGTGAAATCTAGGAGGATGTATATTAGACTCATGTAAGTTGTTTAGAGTTATAAAGTAGGAAAATTGGAGTACCTATCATGAGACAGTCAATGAATATTTGGAGGAATATAGTATGAATTAAAAGGCCAGTGTGGCCAGGAGAGAGAGAAAGAGAAAAGAAAGGACAGTAAGATAAAGAGTGAATATAAGACAGAAAACAAGGCAAAGGTATTAGAAATAAATAGCCAGTAAAAGAGGGGGGCAAACAAAGATAGGTGTAATGTAAGAGAAACAATAAATGATGGATAATAGAAAGATATAGAGGAAAGGGGATAGTGTTGGAGGCCAAAATCAATATACACAGAAAAGGGGAAGTGGAGGATAAGGAAATACAGTAAATGTGAAGCACTCCCTGTAGCACCTAATATAAAAAGAATAAAAAAGAAGAGAAAAAAAGAAAGAAAATAAAAAGGAATAGGGAGGGGGCAAGCAAGCAAGAAAAAGAAAAAAAGGAAAAAAGTAAAAAAAGTAAAAAAGGCCTTGGGGGGATAAAGAGGAAGGAAACACAAGAAGATAACCCAACAAAATACTAGACAAAGTTTCAAACAAGGAATCCTCTTTGTAGTTAAATAAAATACTTAGGGATCTTATGTTCCCCCTTTCTTCCTTCCTCAGTTCCCTCTCTCCAAAACAATGACTCTTAATTTCCAGAGGGAGAGAGCACCCTCACCTCACCAGGAACACCAAGTAAGCTGTTGGAAGCTTGGAGAGCACCTCCTACAGACCCTCTCCTTTAGGTGTGCTACTGAAAGGATTAGTTGATTTTCTGACTCCCACCTTCTCCCAGACCAAGTCTCCTGTCCCAGGGTATTTAGGTGAATTGGGCTTTCTCAGCAGATTCACCACTCCTCTCTTCCCATGCTCTCCCCAAGCCTGCCCTTATGCTCCTCTAAGGACAAAAGAAAAAAAAGGGGGGGGGGAGGGGAGGAGACCAGAAAATTGAACCCACAGTCGCCATCCCTCTGGTGCACCCCCCACTGAATCCCTCCCACTTATGAGTCTGTCCAAAACCAGAGGGATAGGGCAATCTTGGACCTTGGGGAGAGCTGGACTCAGGAAAGGCAAGTCTGGGACACTGCAGACTCAGGTATGTATGTCTGCAGAATGCGGGCTATGGGGGCTTAAGGGACACGGACATGGGGACCACACATCTGGGGATCATGGGGCCCCGGAATACCACCTCACCATGGACAGTTCTCAGGGAACACCATGGCAGCCAGCTCTAGGGGGAAGGGCCCCACCTCCCCACAGCCTCTGACCCCTGTACTTGCCACCGGCAATTCTACCTTTAGCAAGCACTAGCTCTTTCACTGTCTCTCCAAATAGATGTCCACACACCTGCTGCCTTGCAAGCCCCCAAAACAGCCTGTTTTGGCAAGACTCCAACCCCACTTGGCCACCTCTTTGCAGGAGAGACTGTGCAGTGCACTCACTCAGATGCCATCTTGCCCCACCTCCTAGACTAGTTACTTTAAATAAACTTAGTAGATTAAAGTTATCAGTCACTGAAATTTACTTTATCCAATTAAGTTTTGTCTTACATTCCTCATTCTGTTCTGTGGAAACTAGGCATTTACTTTAGAAGAGATCTATTATTTCATTAACCATGATCTTTCAATGTTCATCTTAAAGAATTAATGAATATGATGCTAATTTATTTCATTAGTATCTTATAAACCTAGGAAGATTACATTTGAGCTAAGTAAAGTTGAAACCATTATAATTTTTGCAAGAAATGTTCTTTTTCCTTCCTTCATAGGAGGCTAAATCCTTTTTCTCTTTAATAAAACTCTATAATTTTGAATAACCTTAGAAGCATACTGACTGCCAGGATCTGGAGTATATTATAATAATTTAATTTGCTTTAATCATAATTGAGAAAACATCTTTCCATAGCTTTCAAGATCTTTTTATTTACTTACTGAACTTTGACAATTAGATTATTAATTACTCTCATTTTAAGGCTGTTAAACTGGTTAAATTGGGGGATTATATGTCATGTTATCACTAATAATTCCCTGACCTAATTTATAAAAGTTTTAAGGCAAACTTACATTTCCCTATCTTGTCACACCTAGACCTTCACCCATTTCTCTTGCAAAGACAAGTCCTTGGGGAGCTGGGTAGGTCAAAGAGCTTAGGGAAAACTTTTCCCTTTCCCAAAGTTTAGTTTCTATATTCAGATTTCTGCATGTCTTTTCCATCCTGATTAGCCTAATTTGGGATCCAGGAAAATTGATTCACATATAAAAATGCATATATAACTTTTAAAATTCTGATAAGAGCTCTTTTAAGAAATTTCATTTTTAATTTGATATTTCCATACAAATATATGAGAATATAGCCTGAATGAATAGGCAGACACAAAGATATTT
Organism: Dasypus novemcinctus; assembly: GCF_030445035.2. Lineage (NCBI taxonomy): Eukaryota > Metazoa > Chordata > Mammalia > Cingulata > Dasypodidae > Dasypus > Dasypus novemcinctus. The sequence goes on along the minus strand of NC_080694.1, from coordinate 13,075,951 downwards.
TGGCACAAAAACACAAAACTCACTAAGGTATGTTATAATTTTCATTTTTTTACAAAATAACATTTACTGGAAAATAACATTATTTTCAAAATAGCTCTTATTAATATACTTTTTATTATTTAAAGATACTTAGGTTACATAAATATTACATAAAAATTATGAAGGATTCCCATTGTCCCACTCCCTACTCCTCCCACACTTCCCACATAAACACAGCCTTCATTAGTGTGGTACATTTGTTAAAATTGATGCACACATTTTGGAGCATTGCCATTAAGTGTGGATTAGCTTACATTGTAGTTTACACTCTCTCTGACACAGTTTTGTAAGTTATGACAAGATATACAATGTCCTGTATCTGTCATTGCAATGTCATTCAGAACAAATCCCAAGTCCCCAAAATGCCACATATTATACTTGTTTTTCTCTCTCTCTCCCCTCAGAACTCCCAGTGATCACTGCCTCCACATCAATGATGAAAGTTCTTCCATTGCTAGAATCACACTAAGTCTATAGTAGAATACCAGTAAGTCTACTCTAGTCCATCATTCATTACCCAATCCTGAGGAAACTGGGATGGTGATGCCCACTGCACCTCTAATTGAGAGGGGGCTTAGATCCTATTGGGCAGGTGGATGGGACTATCTTGCGTGCAGTTGCAGACTCATTCTGTTCCTTGGAATGTTTGTATGTCCATCATCATCTCCTTGTTAGTTATTTTAATTTACCTGTACTGTGACCTTGCAGTTTTGCACAAGAATTTCACTCTTTAGTTCTTGGCTTATAACCAAACTCTTCCACATTCTTTATATACAATCTACAACATTATTCTTTACTTCAGAGCTCTAATTACTTCTCATTTTGATGTTGGCAGACCTTGGATGAGCAACACTATTTCCAGTATATCTCACTGAAGTCATTGAAATCTCAAACAAAACAGTTTATTTCTCATGATTTGCTGCTTTTAGACTTCTTGGCACTCAAGGTAGGAGGCCTGCAACCCCCAGTCCTTCAAGATAACAAGGCCCCAGTGGTCACTGGATTGGAAGAATGGATATCCAACACCAAGGGTCAAGGATGACCATTACACAGTAATCTCCTCAAAGAGTGTGGGTTCCCTCTGGGTTCTTGACCGGAGGAAGTAAATTGGAGTCAACACCTGGATAATCATGAGAAGAAGTAGAACTAACACGAGTGGAAGGACAAGAGACAGAGGTGTCTCAAATTTGCTTTTCCCAGGCAAGGTAGAGCAGTAGTTACCATGGGTTCAAACAGGGGAGAACAGAATGATTACCATTACAATGGTGAGCAAGTGCACGCAAGGGTGAGTCCAACCATAAAATAATGATAAGCAAAGGCAAATTCAGTTTATAATTACCATTACTACAGCAAGCATAAAGAACTGTGAGGGAACAGACTCCAGCACCTACAATCTGATTTATTGGACTTACCACACTCAGCTAAGATGGAGTTGAAGAAGGACAATCACCACACCATGGAGCCTAGAGTGATTACAACTGAAAATGGGAGGATGGCAGCCAGCATCCATGTGGAATCTGAGCCTCCTCTTGACATAGAGGTGCAATGGACACAACCAATCCAATGTCCACATAGAAGAGGTGGCATTGGATTGGGAAAAGTGGACATGGTGGACGATGGGTATGGGGAAGGGCAGGAAGAGATGAGAGGTGGGGGCGTATTTGGGACGTGGAGCTGCCCTGGATGGCGCCTCGGGGGTGATCACCGGACATCGTGGATCCTCACAGGGCCCACTGGATGGAATGGAGGAGAGTATGGGCCATGATGTGGACCATTGTCTATGAGGTGCAGAGGTGCCCAAAGATGTACTTACCAAATCCAATGGATGTGTCATGATGATGGGAACGAGTGTTGTTGGGGGGGGGGAGAGGAGGGGTGGGGGGGTGGGGTTGAATGGGACCTCACATATATATTTTTAATGTAATATTATTACAAAGTCAAAAAAAAGAACTGTGAGGGTAGACCTGAAGTAACCATACACAAAGGTAAATTAGTCTAAGATTATTTTATTAGTCAGTAAAAGGGGTGCTAATGCAAAGTACCAGAAATCTGTTGGTTTTCATAAAGGGTGATTATTTGGGGTAGAAGCTTACAGTCACAAGGCCATAAAGCATGTTACTTCCCTTACCAAAATTTGTTGCCATGTGTTGGAGCAAGATGACTGCTAGTCTCTATGAGGTTTCAGTTTCCATCTTCTTTTTTTTTTTAATTATAAACTTAAATTATTTTTGTCTTTATTTTTTAATGGTACATTCAAAAAACTTGAGGTCCCCATATATCCCCACCCCCCTCACCCCACTACTCACCCTATAACAACAACCTCCTCAATCATCATGAGACATTCATTGCATTTGGTAAACACATCTCTGATCACCACTGCACCCCATGGTCAATGGTCCACATCATAGCCCACATTCTCCCACAGTCCACACAGTGGACCATGGGAGGACATACAATTTCTGGTAACTGTCCCTGCAGAACCACCTAGGACAACTCCAAGTCCCAAAAAAGCCCTCACATCACATCTCTTCCTCCCACTCCCTTCCCCCAGCAGTCCACCATGACCACTTTCTCCATACCAATTCCACATTTTCTTCAATTACTAATCACAATATTTCATGAATAGAATATCAGTAAGTCCACTCTAATCCATACTCTATTCTTCCATCCTGTGGACCTTAGAATGGTTGTGTCCACTCCACATCTATATCAAGAGGGGGCTTAGGTTCCACATGGATGCTGGATGCAATTCTCGTGCTTTCAGTTGTAGGCACTCTTGGCTCCCTGGTGTGGTGGTTGACCTTCTTCACCTCCATGTTAGCTGAGTGAGGTAAGCCCAATAAACCAGAGTGTAGGAGTTGCAAGTCTCTTGAGGTTCAGGGCCTGGCTATCACATGGTCAGTCCAGAGATTCAGGTCCCCTGGGTGCACATTAAACCCCAGCACCAACTACAGTTCCGGTAAAAGTAACAGGAGAGGTTTGTGGACAAAGATCACATCTGAGTCCACCTTCATCCCACAGAAACACAAACTCCAAAGTAGGGCCAACTGACATGGCACTGAACTCCGTCTGCCATGACCATAGAACTGTGGGTCTCTGTAGCCCTCGGAAGAACCAGTACCTGGGGTTGTATCTCCTTTATCTGTCTCTGGGACTCTGCTGAGGTGTGCATAAGGGCAACCCCTCTGATAACCTCCTGGCTCTTTTTGGGGACTCATAGCCATATGAACTCATTTGTCTTTTTCATTTCCTCCTTTGATTCAGGTCAAAAAGCATTTTTAACTCCTGGTATTATATGTAGACTGAGATATTCTGCTGGTCCGAGTTGACCCTTTTATTCAAGGCCATTTTCTAGTTACATCATCAGCTGGTACTTGGTAGTAATCCCTTAGCATCTGGGAGGTTCATCTCCGGGAGTTAAGTCCCAAGCTGTGGAGAAGGCAACACATTTATATGCTGAGTTTGGCTTCGAGACTGGCCACATTTGAGCAACACAGAGGCTCTCAGGAGGTAACTCTTAGGCACCCTGCAGCTCTAGGCCTTGTTCTTATTTCAGGTGCACAGGCTCACAGCATAGTCATTAGTATCAAGGGCTCATTGTTGGACCTTCCTTCTTTTTTGGTCTTTGCCGTTGCACTTGGGGATCGTTGCTGTTCCTTTAGGGACTGTGATAGAGCTCCCCTAGCTAGGAACTCAGCACTCCCTCAGTTGTTGATTTTAATTGTAACCACTATGAAAATATCCAAACATTTTCATGTACCCTGGATATATGCCCTGGAGAAGTCCCTGCCAAACATGTGTCCCTTGTCAATAGCATCCCACACCAGTATTCCTCTCCTGCCATTGTTGAACCGCTCTGTGATCCAAAACTTCCTGAAAAATGAAGCCCAACATATTGCCAGGTTCCATTAATAGTAAACTGGAATATAGTGATGAGTTTAAAGGTTAGATACAGACTACATATTAATTTAGAAAAATTAAGGTAAAAATAAATTGATGTGTCAAAAAATTAAAAGAAGCAAAAGCTTTGTTTTTGATGTTCTGCTTTCCATCACTGCAATAATTTTTGCCCCGTATGCAAATTGGCATCTTTTCCTCAGTGTCTACGGCTTATCTTATTCTTCTTTCCCCCTAATTTTTAAGCTTATCTTCACAAAAGTTTTAGATTACAGTAATTCATATATACAATATACAGTACTTCCACATATCCAACATAAAATCCTTTTCCCTTCCACAGCAATAATCTCTTTACATATTCATATTATGTTTAATGAATCTGATGTACAGATATTGAGACAATAGCTTTCTAACAGGGTAACATTTGGGTTTACATTGTGGTTTATATTTTAGACTATACATTTTTTGAAAATTTTAGTTATCTTATGTTTTACATTATGATTTACATTTTAGCCTATCAGCCCCTATATATTTTTGGTGTAATTTAACATGTCTTATATCCATCCTTAAATAATCTTGTTGAACACTTCTATTTCCCACACAGTTACATTGATTCCATCTATTCAATACCTCTTTCCCTCTCCCCTTAGGGCCCACAGTGATAGTCAAGCTTCATTGCTTAAAAGGCCATGCTCAGAGATACTTGCAACAATGTTGAGGGCTTGACTTGCTCAACTGCCCTAATGCCCTGGGAGCCACCATTTCTCTTGAGAGATAAAATTCCCTCTATTTGAGAACATCAGTCCTCCCCAGGATGTGGGTATAGCTTCACTCTCATTATACGGGTCTCTATCCAATGATATAACCCGCTATGGCAAAATGAGCATTCACATATTCCCTAGGAGTCTGTCCTGTGTTGGATTATCCCCTTTAAGTATCATAAATAGGTAACCTTCCTTATTATATTCCTGAAAAAGTTTTCTCAGCATTATACTCTTGACCAAATACCTGACAATCACCTATGTTTGTATGTTGCCCCCACCCCCGAATTTCTTGGGCAATATTACCGATCCTCCAATCCCTAGACCCCCTCAAGCCCACAAAGCCCCACCCAAAGTTAACCCTATTCCCCATTTTATCCCCTCCTTGTACAAATAGTTACTTCCAGCTTATCATAGATTTCACCCATGTAGGTGTCAGCTTAATCCTTCCTCAACCCCCCATTTTCCATTAAGCCTATCATCCAATCTCTAGCTCTCTGAGGCAGCTTGGTTACTTATTTTATATCATTGAGGTCATGTAGTATTTCTCCTTCAATGCCTGGGTTGCTTCACTCAACATAAGGTTCTCAAGATTCATCCATGTTATCACATGTGTTTGTAGTTTATTCGTTCTTAAAGCTGACTAGTATTTTATTGTATGTATATACCACATTTTATTTATCCATTCATCTGTTGATGGGCATTTGGGTTGATTCCAACTTTTGGCAATAGTGAACAATGCTGCTATGAACATTGGTGTGCATATATCGGTTTGTGTCCTTGCTTTCAGTTCTGGGTATATACCCAGCTGTGGAATTGCTGGGTCATATGGCAAATCTCTAGCTAGTATTTTGAGAAACCACCAAACTGTCCTTCAAAATGGCTGGAACCTTCTGCATTCCCACCAGTAGTGGATGAGTGTTCCTATTCCTCCACATCTTCTCCAGCATTTGTATTCTTCTGTTTTTTTCACAGCTGCCAATCTTATGGTAATAAGATGGTATCTCATTGTAGTTTTGATTTGCATTTCCATAATAACTAGAGATTTGGAGCATTTTTTCATGTGTTTTTTAGCCATTTGTATTTCTTCTTTGAAGAAGTGTCTGTTTACATCTTTTTCACATTTTTTAAATGGGCTGTTGATCTCTTTATTTTTGAGAGCTAGGAGTTCTTTATATATGCAGGTTATAAGTCTCCTATCAGATATATGTTTACCAAATATTTTTTTCCATTGTGTAGTCTCTTTTTTCACTTTCTCAACAAACTCCTTTGATGTGCAGAAGGCTTTAATTTTGAGGAAGTCCCATTTATCTATTTGTTCTTTTGCTGCTTGTGCTTTTGGTGTGAAGTTCATGAAGCCATTTCCTACTGCAAGGTCTTGTATATGCTTCCCTACACTGCTTTCCACAGTCTTTATGGTCTTGGCTCTTATATTTAGGTCTTTGATCCATCTTGAGTTGATTTTTGTATAAGGTCTGAGATGGTAATCGTCTTTCATTCTTTTACATATGGATATCCAGTTCTCCAGGCACCATTTGTTGAATAGGCCATTCTCTCCCTCTTGAGAGAGTTTGGTGGCTTTATCGAATATTATATGACTATATATATGAGGATCTATATCAGAACTCTCAATTCGGTTCCATTGGTCTGTATGTCTCTCCTTGTGCCAATTCCATGCTGTTTTCAGTACTGTAGCTTTGTAGTATGTTTTGAAGTCAAGTAGTATGATCCCTCCAAAGTCTTTTTTCTTTTTCAATATGTCTTTCGCTATTTGTGGGCTCTTTCCTTTCAAAATAAATTTCATAGCTAGTTTTTCTAGTCCCTTGAAGAATGCTGTGTTGATTTTTATTGGGATTGCATTGAATGTGTATATCAGTTTTGGTAGGATAGACATCTTAGTAATATTTAGTCTTCCTATCCATGATCAGAGAATATTCTTCCATTTATTTGGGTCTACTTTGATTTCCTTGAATAGTGTTGTTTATTCTCTGTGTATAAGTTTTTTTAACATTTAATTAAATTTATTCCTAGGTATTTGATTCTTTTATTGACTATTATAAATGGTATTTGTTCCTTGATTTCCACCTGATCTTGCTCATTATTGGTGTACAAAAATGCTACTGATATTTGCACATTGATCTTATAACCTGCAAATTTACTAACTCATTTATGAGTTATAGAAACTTTGTTGTAGACCTCTCAGAGTTTTCTACGTAGAGGATCATTTCATCTGCAAATAATGAAATTTTGACTTCTTCCTTTTCAATTTGAATGCCTTTTATATCTGGTTCTTGCCTCAGTGATCGAGCAAGTACTTCTAAGACAATGTTAAATAGAAGAGGTGAGAGTGGGCATCTTTGTCTAATTCCTGATATTAGAGGGAAATATTTTAGGATTTCACCATTGTAAACGATGTTGGCCATGGGTTTTTCATATATACTCTTTATCATGTTCAGAAAAGTTCCTTATATTTCAATCTTTTGCAGTGTTATTATCAAGAATAGGTGTTGTATTTTGTCAAATGCTTTTTCTGCATCTATAGATAGAATCATGTGATTTTTTTTCCTTCAATCTGTTTATATGGTGTCTTTGATTTTCTTATGTTGAACCATCCTTTCATAACTGGAATTAATTTCACTTGGTCATGGTGTATGATACGTTTATAGTGCTGTTGGATACAGTTAGCAAGTATTTTGTAGAGGATATTTGCATCTAGGTTCATTAGAGAAATTGGTCTGTAATTTTCCTGTCTTGTGCTGTCTTTGTTTGGCCTTGGATCTAGGGTAATGTTGGCATCATAGAATGTGTTAGGTAATGTTCCTTCTGTTTCGATTTTTTGGAAGAGTTTCAGCAAGAATGGCATTAGTCCTTTCCAGAATGTTTTGTAGAATTCATCTGTGAAGCCGTCTGGCCCTGGGCTCTTCCCAGTTGGGAGCTTTTTAATGAGTGATTCTGTGTCTTTACTTGTGATTGGTTTGCTTAGATCATCAATTTCTTCTTTCATCAATAGAGGAAGCTTATATGTTTCTAGGAAATTGTCCATTTCCTCTGAATTGTCATTTTTTTGGAATATTTTTCAAAATATCCTCTTATGATAGACTTTTTTTCTGTCAGGCCAGTGGTGATATCTCCTTTCTCATTTCTTATTTTGTGTATTTGCGTCTTCTCTCCTTTTTTCTTTTTTATTCTAGCTAAGGGTTTGTCAATTTTATCGATCTTCTCAAAGAACCAGCTCTTGGTTTTGTTTATCTTTTCAAGTGCTTTCTTATTTTCTATTTCATGTAGTTCTGCCCTAATCATTGTTATTTCTTTCTCTCTTCTTCCTGTGGAGTTACTTTGTTGTATTTTTTTACTAATTCCTCCAAATGTGCAGTTAGTTCTTCAATTTCTGCTCTTCTTTTTTGATGTATGAATTTATGGCTATAAATTTCCCTCTTAGTACTGCATTTACTGCATCCCATAAGTTTTGGTATATTGTGTTATCATTTACATTAGTTTCAAGGTAGTTATTAATTTCTTTTGAGATTTCCTCTTTGACCCACTCTTTTCTAAGAGTGTGCTGTTTAATTTCCATATTTTTGTGTGAAATCTGGGCCTCTGGCCCTTGCAGATTTCCAGCTTCATTCCACTGTGGTCAGAAAAAATATTTTGTGTGATTTTGATCTTTCTGAATTCATTGAGACTTTCTTTGTGGCCTAGCATATGGACCATCTTGGAGAATGATCCATGTGCACTTGAGAAAAATGTCTATCCTGCTGTATTCAGGTGTAATTATCTGTATATGTCTATTAGATCCAGCTCCTCTAATATACTGCTCAAAGTTTTGGTTTCTTTATTATCTTTTGAGATGTCCTGTCCAAAGTTGATAGTGATGTATTAAAGTCTCCCACTATAATTGTAGAGGCATCTATTCTTTCACTTAGTTTTTCCAGTGTTTGCCTCATGTATTTGGAGGCACCCTTGTTAGAAGCATAAATATTTATGATTGTTCATTCTTCTTGAATGATTATCCCTTTCGCTAATATGTAGTATCCATCTTTGTCTCTCACAATTGTTTCATATTTAAAGTCTACTTTGTCTGATATTAATATAGCTACTCCTGCCTTTTTTTGGTTATTATTTGCTTGTAAGATTGTTTTCCAGCCATTCACTTTCAACCTCCATGAATCCCTGGGTCTAAGATGTGTTTCTTGTAGACAGCATATAGATGGGTCATATTTCCTTATCCAATCTTCCAATCTGAATCTTTTGGCAGGTGAGTTTAATCCATTGATATTCAGCATTATTACTTTCAAGGAATTATTTATGTTAGCCATATTTTGTTTGGACTTGTGTTTGTCATATTTTGTTTGTTTTTTTTCCTTTTCTTTTTGTCTTTTTTGTTGTTCTTATACTCTCCTCCAACACCCCACACAACAAAGATCCCAGGGATCTCCGTGGTCTGGCCGCCAGCCCTAGAGGGAGGGACTCCACCCAGAACCTCTGACCTCTGTGTCAGAAACCCAAAATTCCTCCTCTCGCAAGAATCTCCTCCATCACTGTCTCACTTCTAGACACCTCCCACCCTGCAAGCCCCCTCAGTGTTTGGGAACTCCCCAGCACAGCAAAGCCTTCAGTAATTGCCACCTCTGGGCCACCAGCCCCAGGGGGAAGGGCTCTGCCCACAACCCCAACCTCCATGAAAGAGACCCAATATTCTACCTCTGCAAGAATCTCCTCTGTCACCATCCCACCAAATCAATGTCCAGACACCTGCCCTGCAAACACCTGAAACAGCCCAGTCCAGCAGGACTCCAACCCTACTCAGCTGCTTCTTTGCAGGAGAGATTATGAGGTGCACTCACTCAGATGCCATCTTGCCCCGCCTCCTCCCTCTTCCTCTTAATGCTCAGGGATCCCAGCTTCTTCTAATATCAGCTGTAGACTAGGATAAGTCTCACCCCTCTCTCAGAGTTCATTTCTCTCTGGGCTTAGCTGCTCTCCTTTCTCCACAAGGCCAGCTGTAAATTATCAGGCAAATGGCTCTTCTCTCTTCTTGGGGTCTCTCTCATGTCTACTGGAGCCTTCATGTACATATTATCTTATGTATTTTCTTCCCTTGATTCCAGCATTCAAAACTCCAAAACCCCTCCTTTGCCATGTTATTTTCTCTGTGAGACCTTGCCCACACTGGGGACTTGATGTCCCACTGACATGGCTCAATCAAAGACCTAATCCTTATTTAATCAAGTAAAAGTGAAATCCCTGAATCCAATCAAATATAAAATGTCCAGAGGAACAGACCAGTTTACAAACATAATCTAATATCTCTTTTTAGAATTCATAAACAATGCCAAACTGCTACAATTACCATCACAATAGTAGGTCTAGGATAAATCCACCAAGTTATAGCAATTTCAACTTTTGCTGTTTAATACTATAAAGGCATCTTTATAATAATGTTATCTCTTAGTTATAGTTTCTAGTACATTTCCACTTAAAAAAATGAACTTTCTCTTAGCAACTAAAACTACTTTATTAGTAGTATTAATATTGCTAAGTTTTTCTGCTTTACTAGCAGTTAAACTAATCCCACTTGTGATTTCTTTTATACATCGAATTCAATTGCAAGAGAGTATTGATATTTAAAGACTCATTTATGTTTTTATTTCTCTCCCTTTATCCCCCCCAGTTGTCTGCTCTCTGTGTCCATTTGCTGTGTGTTCTTCTGTGATTTTTTCTATCTTAATCAGCAGCACCAGGAATCTGTGTTTCTTTTTGTTGCATCATCTTGTTGTGTCAGCTTTCTGTGTGTGCAGCACCATTGTTGGGCAGGCTGCACTTTATTTCACACTGGGCAGCTCTCCTTACAGGAGATGATCCTTGCACATGGGGCTCCCCTACTCGGGGAACACCCATGCGTGGCATGGCACTCCTTGTGCACATCAGCACTAGATATGGGCCAGCTCCACTTGAGTCAAGGAGGCCCAGGTTTTGAACCACAGACCTCCCATTTGGTAGGTGGAAGCCCTATCCACTGTACCAAGTCTGCTTCCTTTTAAAGACTCATTTAAATTGCCTTTAACCATTATCCAATTTGTAACAGGTGAGCCCAGATCTGATTTGTGAGTTCTTATGCACAAGCGGACAAAGTAAGCACAGGTTAGAATAGAAGAGAGAACTTTACACACTTTCTTAGCCTAGGGAAATACTTGATGGAAGTCATTATACTGGAGCTTTTTAATATTAATTGAAGGCATATGAGGAGGTTTCTTACTCTACAGGGGTTAGGTTTAGTAAATGGCAGAAATCTTGATTCTCCATCAGGCACAGCAAGTCTAGAGAGATCCAGAATTCAGGCTAGGACTGGATAACTGACTCCTGTGTTAATTAAGAAATTAATGACCTTACTTGCCACATCAAAGGTCATCTGAGACTCCTCCTCATTGATGGTTCAAATGTGGCTTCAGACACTTAAGCTACCAAGGAGCACAGCCCAGGAAGTCCAGGTGGAAAGGTAGCTTGAAGCCAAGGGCTTACTGAGTCTGGATATGGGGTGCCATGAGGTGACAATGTCTTTAATTGGAGCAGCTAAAAGATGAGCCTGTCCCAGACCCTGTGTCTGATATTCCTCACCTTCTCCATCTTGGCAGCATGGTCTCGATTGTTGAAAACAGAGAAAGCTATTTCTAACAAGGAGTTAATGGAAGTTTTTGCAGCCTTTCATGGCTATCTGAGGCAGACTGGCAAATAAAGTGAATTCCTAGCAGGATCTGTGATTCCTTAGAGTCAGGAACTACCATGTATAAATGTAAATATATATATATTTACACACACATATACTTTTTTTTAGGGATAATTGGATTACATAAATGTTACATAAAAAATATAGGGGTTTCCCATATGCCTCACTCCCTACTTCTCCCACACTTTCCCACATTAACAACATCCTTCATTAATGTGGTACATTTCTTAAAATTGATGAACACATTTCAGAGTATTGCCATCAAACATGAATTATAGTTAAATTGTAGTTTACACTCCTGTCCCACATAATTTTTTTAAGTTATGACAAGATATACAATGGTCTGTAACTGTCTTTGCAATGTCCTTCAGGACAATTACCAAGTCCTGAAAATTACACTTATTTTTCTCTCCCCCCTCCCCCAGAAGCTCCAGTAGCCTCTGCCTCCACATCAATAACAGAAGTTCTTCCATTGCTAGGATCACAATAAATCTGTAATAGAAAACAGTAAGGTGACTCTAGTCCATCATTCATTCCCCAATCCTGAGGATTCTAGGATGATGATATTTACACTACCTCCAATTGAGAGGGGGCATATATCCCATATAGTAGATGGTTGGGACTATCTTATTTGCAGTTTCAGACTCTCTCTGTTCCTTGGTATGTTTGTTGTCCATCATCATCTCCCTATGCCCTGGGTGAGTCCAATGAACTGGAGATCAGGTGTTGTAATGTTGTTGAGTTTCAGGCACAACAGTCACATGGACAACCAAAAGATTTAAGTCTCTTGGATATATGCCTAACAAGTCTAGTACTAAGTGTAGGTTCAAAGAGAAGGGACAGAAGAAGCCATGTTTAGGGACTCACAAATGAGTCCAACTCTGTCATATCAGGGATCATAAATTCCATAGTAAGACCCACTGGCAAAATCCTCAGGCAAACACCTAAGCTGTCTGTCCTGCCTATAGTGTCTGGATATCTCAAGATCCCTCTGGAGCCCCACTATTTGAGGCAATAAATAATTTTTACATTCAATGAGATCCTGCTGAAACGTGCATAAGCATAACCTCTTGAATGACCTCCTGACTCACTTTGAAGTCTCTCAACCATATAATCTCATTTATCTTTACCTTAGGACCTATAATACAAGGTTATTTTAATTTCAAAAGTAAATGTTCATAAGTGCAGTCATCAGTATCCACTGTCTGTCAATGTTACATCTTCCTTCATTATTCAATGCTCCTTTACTCAGGAGATTCTTGCTGTCCCATTACAGAATATGGCAGAGCGCCCCAGGATGGGAATTTCCACCCACTGTGACAAATAACTTGAACATTGTCATATGCCTTATAGGTATGCCCTGGGTGAACGTCCTCACATGCATCCACTATCACCAACACCTTCACCAATGATCCTCCCTGCCACAGGTGTAACTCTTACATGATCCAAAACTTCTTCAAATGAAGCCAAAAGATGTTTCTTTCTTTTTAGACAATCAAGAAGCAGGTTGTCCCAATTCCCAAGAAGACACCCCAATGTGGTTTCTGCTGAAATTCTGGGGGAAGGCTCCCATTATGCTAGGGGAGGATACATGTGTTCAATCTTGATGGTGTCTCACCACTAGACCTGACTGAATGGATTGCTTGCTGAGCCAGCATGCTCAAGGATGGATGCCCTGCTTACTGTCCTTATGTGCCCAGGGATACCCAGAGGCTTAGAGGTCTTGGAAGATGTCTGTGTTTGGTTGCCAGACCAAATCTTCCAAGCTGGGATTTTCTGCTAGGAAAGAGGTCTTCTCTTGCAAAGGTCTCTGAAAGTGCATGTATGAGAGAGCTAATCCTACAGCCAGTGCCAAAGACCAAGTTTTGCAGTTACACTGGGCATTAAGAGGCACATTAAGAAACAGAGACTGATCTGCATTTTCCAGGTAAATAGCCTCAGGGGCCACAGAGGTAATGGATTAACAGGAATCTCAGGACCTCCCAAGAGCTGAGTAAGGAGCAAACCTCAGGGCAAGGCCCATGTTGAGAGTCTTGGGGACATCAACAAAAAAAAGAAGAGAGCACAGAAAGTTTCTGATTAAAAGTCTAGGCTCACCAGTCTTCATTGGGTGTCAGGGATAGTTATGTGTCTCTTTTTCTCCTGGCTTGGTTCACCAAATATTTTAGCAGAATGCTCTGGGTTCTGGGCTTCTAGGTTCTTGGCTAAGTCACGTAAAATAAGTTAAAGTAGGAAAAGAACTAAAGAATTCATTAAGAAATAAGAAAACTAGAGGACAACCAGCAGAATAGCAACTGAACAAGGAGCACCTAGAGTCAGCTCCTGTTACAGGGCAGTTAGTAAACACACAGAACTATCTGGAACTAGCTGAAGCACCTGTATGGGGACTCCAGGAGGCCAAAAGAGCATCCTGATACATCTTTGAAGGAATGGAGGGAGGACGCTGCCCATCTGCAGAGAAGATTCATAAGGAGAGTGCTCCATACCATGGAGGCATGTGCCAATTCTCCACTGGAGACACAAGCCACCTCAAGAGCTGTTCCATGGCTGAAATTGAAAGCTCCACTTCCCAAAAATGGTAAAGGAAGAGTTGGTTGGGCATCAACTTCAGCTACTGATGTGTAAATTCATCAGGCTAAAGTTTAATCCTAAGAATAGGTAAAGTTTGAGACTGTCCTAGTCAGAAAGAGGCTGGTAACCCCATCTTAGCTCTGTGCCTGGCATAAAGAGAAGTGGGATGGACTGAAAATCCCAGTGCTGGTGGAGACTGGCTTCTTTCCATTCAGATCAGATTGCAGCTCTAACCTCGGCCCCAGCCCCATGTCCAGCAAGGAGGAAGCTGCAGAGACCAGCACCAGCCTCTCTGGGATATTCTCAGCCAAGCTGCAGAGGCCAGTGATTATCCTACTCTGGCAGCAGAAGCCACCCCAGGAGCTATTCTGTGATTGGAATTGGAAGTTCCATTTCCCAAAAACAGCAGAGGAGGAGATGTTTGGCTGCCTATTTCAACTACTGATTGGTAGACTTGCCTGGCCAAGATATAATATTGGGAAGAGCTGGGGTGTGAATCTGCCCAGGTCTTAAAGAAGCCAGTGTCTGCCATTTTGATACCCCCTCCAGCCTGAGTGGAAGCCAGGACCAAAAATCATAGTGACAGTAGGAACCAGTTTGTTTCACCTAGATTGGCCTATAGCCCTAGTCTAGGCTTCAGCCCCACCTCCAGCAGGGAGGAAGCTGGTGGGCCCTGCATCAGCCTATCCAGGTAACTGCACATAACTTTGGCTGGCACAGACTGATAACTGGAATTCTACCAGGGCAACTGCGGTCATCTTGGGCCTACACTGCATAGACTGCTACCCACACCTGAAGCTCCATTCATGCCCCAGGTAGGGGAGAAAGGTATGTGAAGCTTCATCAGTCTCTCTAGGCACCTACACTCTAGGCCTGTACAATTTGGATTATTCCACACAGCTGGGATTCTGTCACTACCCCTGGCAAATGATATAGTCAGGAGAAGCTTCATTGGTCCCTGGAGCAATGAGGGCAGCTTGAGCCTCCACAGCTTATAGCACCAATTACATCCTTGGCTCCTACTGCACAACCAACAAGGGAGAAAGGGCAGGAAGCCCTAAACAAAAGAGAAAACTGAACCCAGGATAAATACTCTAGTAAATCAGATGCCAAACACCAACAAAAATTTACAATCCACACCAAGAAACAGGAAGCTATGGCCCAGTGAAAGGAACAAGATAAGCTTGCAGATGACATAAAGTAGTAGAGACAACTAATCATAAATGTTCAAACAAATCTCCTTAATAAGTTCAATGACATGAATAAAGAGATTAAGGATATTAAGAAGACACTGCATGAGCACAAAGAAGAATTTGAAAGCATACATAGAAAAATAACAGATCTTATGGGGAATTTTAAAAACATTGGAATCATATAATAGCAGATTTGATGAAGCAGAAGAAAGGATGAGTGAGCTTGA
Organism: Dasypus novemcinctus; assembly: GCF_030445035.2. Lineage (NCBI taxonomy): Eukaryota > Metazoa > Chordata > Mammalia > Cingulata > Dasypodidae > Dasypus > Dasypus novemcinctus. The sequence goes on along the minus strand of NC_080694.1, from coordinate 13,060,539 downwards.
AGAAATGGCCTCTGAAAGTGAACACTAAAAAGAACAGATGGGGAAGTGGACTTGGCCCAGTGGTTAGAGCATCTGTCTATCACATGTCCATGGTTTGAAACCTGGGCCTCCTTGACCCATGTGGAGGTGGCCCATGCACAGTGCTGATGCACACAAGGAGTGCCATGCCATGCATGGGTGTCCGTGTGTTGGGGAGCCCCATGAGCAAGGAGTGCACCCCACAAGTAGAGCTGCCCAGAGTGATAGAAAGTGCAGCCTGCCCAGAAATGGCACTGCATGCACAGAGAGCTGACACAACAAGATGATGCAACAAAAAGAAACACAGATTCCTGTGCCGCTGACGACAACAGAAGCAGACAAAGAAGATGCAGCAAACAGACGCAGAGAACAGACAACTTGGGGGAAGGGGAGAGGAAAAAACTGAAAAACAAAAGAAACTAAACTTTCAAAAAAAAGAACAGATGAAGAAAAGAATGGAAAAAATTTAACTAAATGATGCCAAAGGGCATGCAAACATATGTGTCATGGCTGTCCCAGAAGGAGAAGAAAAGGGAGAAGGGGCAGAAGGAATATTTGAAGAAATAATGGTAGAAAATTTCCCAATCCTATTGAAAGACATAAATAACCATGTCCAAGGAGCACAACCTACTCCCACCTAAAAAAAAAAAAAAAAAAAAACCCTAATAGACCAACTCTGTGACACATACTCATCAAAATGTCAAATGCCAAAGACAAAGAGAGAATTATGAGAACAAGAGAAAGCCAAAGCATAATATATAAGTCATACTCAATAAGATTAACTGCTGAAATCTCACCAGAAACCATGGAGGCAAGGCGACAGTGGTCTGATATATTTAAGACACTGCAAGAGAAAAACTTCCAGCCAAGAATCTTTTATCCAGCAAGACTTTCAAAAATGATGGTGAGATTAGAATATTCACAAATAAACAGAAACAGAGAATTTCTAAGCAAGAGACCAGATTTTCAGGAAATACTAAAGGGTGTGCTAGAGCCTGAAAAGTAAAACAGGAGAAAGAGGCCTGGAAAAGAGCCTAGAAATGAAGATTATATCAATAAAAGAAACAAAAAGTGCCAAGAGTAGTGAAAATAAAATATGACAGATAAAACTCAAATAGGAATAAAGTTAACCAATGATATAATGCACTTTTATTCAGAAAAGTGCAACTCAATGTTAAAAGAAATAAAAAAAGTTCTAAACATTCCATGCTCATGGATTAGGAGACTAAATATCATTAAGGTGTCAATCCTCCTCAAATTGATATACAGATTCAATGCAAACCTGATAAAAATTCCACTAGCATTAAGAAAAAAAAATTGAGAACATGATCATAAAATTTCTTTCGAAGTGTAAGTTGTCCTGAAAAACCAGAAATGTCATAAAACAGAAAAGTGAACACTCATCTCCAGACTTTAAATCTTATTACATTGCTATAGTGGTATGAACAGCATGGTACTGGCATAAAAACACATAGACCTATGGAACCAAATTGACATTTCAGAAACAGTCCCTCACATGTATGGTCGAGTGATTTTTTACTAGCCTGTCAAAACCACACAGCTCAGGCAGAACAGTGCATTTAACAAATGGTGCTGAAAGAATTGGATATCCATAGCTGAAAGAAGGAAAGAGGACTTCTACCTCACAAAAATTAACTCAAAATGAATCAAAACCTAAAAATAAAAGCAAGAACCATAAAACATCTAGAAGAAATTGTGAGAAAATACCTTCAAGACCTGGTGGTAGCTGTGGATACTCAAAGGAAATAAGAGGACTGAGATGGACTACTGATGTTTACTGTATGTAGAAGTTTTAATTAGCTTTTCTATAAAAGTGTGGAAATGTATAGAGTGGACAGTAAAACATAGTAACAGCTATTTTATAAATGGAGATGTGGCTGAAAATGGTAGTCTAGGTATGTAAAAGCCATTTGAAAGAATGCTAGAGAATAATCTAGGAACTGAATAGCACAGTAAACCAAGAGGTGGATGAGAATTGTGGTTGATTGTACAGATTCAAGAGTGTCCTTTGTGAAATAGAACAAATGCACAACTCTATTGCAGTGTGGTGGAAATATGGAGAACCATGGGAAAAATAATACTGGAGTGACCTATGGACTGTTGTTAGCAGTAATAATGTAATATTTTTGCATCTTTGCCAAAGATGTACTGTGTTTATAATGAGGCAGTATGGAAAATGTGAGCCAAATGTACACTATGGTTGTGGCAACAATCAGATGACATTATCTTATCGGTAGCAAATGTTCCACCACAGTGTGGTGTGTTGAGGAGGGTGCTGTTTGGGAATTCTGCACATGTGCATGATTGTTTTATAACTTTACACCTTCTGTCATAAAAATATATTTAAAAATAATAATGGGGGGTTGAGGGAAAACATACCAAATGTAAGATAAGGACTATGATTAGTAGTAAGATTTTGACAGTGTTCTTTCATAGTCTGTAACAAACATCTCATGACAATGCAAGTTGTTGGTGGAGGGTGGATGTAAATGACCCCTGTATGATGTTATGCATGTTTGCTTTGTAAGTTCACAACTTTTACTATACACTTAATTGTGTATGTATGTTTATATATAAAAATGTAAAGATAATAATAACAGGGTTGGTTGGGGAAATACTTTTGTTAGTAGTAATATTTTGACAATAATCTTTAATCATTAGTTAAAAATGTTTAACAACAATGCAAGTTATTAGTGGTAGGGTGAGTTATGAGAGTACTGTATGATGTTAGATATATTTGTTTTGTAAGTTCACAACAATTATTACACACTTATTGTTTATATATGTTTTTGTATGAGTCATACACTTCAATAAATTAATTTTTAAAACAAGATATAGGCTGACAGAAGGGATAAAATATATGAGCCATCCATATGCTGCCTACAAGAGACTCACCTTAATCCCATGTATACAAACTGGCTAAAAATGAAAGACTGGGAAAACATACTCCATGCCAAAAATAACCAAATAGAGTAATGGTAGTTACACTAATATCAGAGAAAAACAGAGTTTAAGTGCAAAAATATTATAAGGAATACAAAAGGCCCTCATATATTAATAAAAGTGACAATTCTCCAGGAAGAAATAAGTCATAAATGCCTATGCACTGAACCAGGGTGCCCCAAAATACATGAAGCAAACTCTAGCAAAACTGAAGACAGAAATAGGCATCTCTACAATAATAGTTGGAGACTTCAGCACATCACTCACATCATTAGATAGAACAACTAGACAGAAGATCAGCAAGGAAACAGAGAGCTTGAATGATATGATAAATGAGCTAGACCTAACAGACATATATGGAATGCTATACACAAACTCAGTAAGTTATACATTTCTCAGATCTCATGGATCTTTCTCCAGGATTGGCCACATGTTATCTAACAAAGCAAGTCTCAATAAATATAAAAGGACTGACATTATACAAGGCACCTGCTCAGATGATAATGGAATGGACCTGGAAATCAAGAATGTTTTTTGTCATTTATTGAGGTGAGGAGCCCCCGCTTCTCTAGACAGGGGGCTCAGGGTGGGGAGGCGCAGGCGTGAGAGGACGCACAGTGGCTCGAAGGACAACTGTGGAGACGAGGCAGATGGCGCAGGTCTACTTTATTGAGGAAGTACAAGCAGTTTTATAGAGTATGAAGAGAGGGGATTGGTGGAGGGTGATTGGGTTCTGATAGGCTAGATTAGCTGTTGTTACCTTATAAGGGCATAGAAGCAGAACTCGTCTACTAGGCTGGTCAGTAGTTACTAGGGAGAGCTTAAATTTGAGAGGGCTGAGCTGGATAGCTCGCTGATAGGTGGAAGAGAGCGGGCGTGTCTTTACGAGGTAAAGAGGCCCTGAGATTGGCCCAGACGGAGGTGGTGTGAGGGGGCTTGCATGAGTTTCCCCTGCGGGGAGGCGTAAGTGCATACCTCATCCCGAGGGGCCAACCAAGGGAGGCGTATTTCGTGCCTCAGACCTCAGAAGCGGCCAGTTCTGAGAGCCAAACTTTTGCATGCTTGCCCTCAGTTTATCTTTAATTTTACTTTTAAATTAGAGAAGGTTTACAGAAAAGTCATGAATAAAATACAGTGTTACAATATACCACCCTATTATTGACACCTTGCATTAGTTTGGTATATTTTTTACATTTCATGAAAAGACGATTCCACTGTTAGCACTGTGCAATCCTATGCTTGCTTATTTTTTTTTCTTTGATTCTAGTTACATGTATACAACCCAAAAATTTCCCTTTTTAATCATACATACAGGTATAATTAAGTGTCGTTAATTTTGTACATATTGTAGTACTATTATCACCATCCATTACCAAAATTTATGATCAAACCAATTAGAAACTCTGTACAATTTAAGCATTAACTTTTCATTCCCTAGGTTCACCTGAAACCCTGGTGACCAATATTCTAGATTCTGACTCTAAGAATTTACTTATTCTAATTGTTTAATAAAAGTGAGATTATATTAATTCAATACATGTCCTTGTGTGCCTGGTTTACTTCTCACAACATGATGCCCTTCAAGGTACAGACAGTTATCACATGTATCAAATTTCACTTCTTTTTACACCTGAAAAATATTCCATTGTGTGCTACATGTTCTTTATTTTTTCCATTCTTTTTTTGTTTCTTTAAAATAGCTAAAGAGCACAGATTTTTTAAAAAAATACAAATCTGTTAAAATGCATATCACCTTTGGGAAAACTATTCAAACTTGTTTTTTTCCCCCACTGAAAACTATTTTCATGCTCAGAAAACAAGAGACCCTCTCCACAAAAGCTGTATATTAAATTCCCCAACGCCACAGGCTGCTTGTGGAAAAGTTTCACCCCAGACTTCCTGGAACTTTGCTTTAACAGTTGAAATAAAGTTTACAGCACGGCATTTGCCAAGGGGGGTCTGTTCGTGGTTCACAGCCCAGAGGAGGGTGAAGGGCACGGGTCCCAGGACTAGGCGCCTCCACCTCTGGGGATTGCACGAAGGGAGCAAAACTCCCCAGGCCGGGGTTTGTAGTCCTCACGGGGCCCGCCCAGGGGTGCCGGCGCTCCTGGTGCTCCCGGCCCAGGTGCGGGGCGCGGGCGCGGTCCTGTCGTGCGTCTCGTGGTGGCGGTAGGTCCCTAAGGTGCTCCTAGAAGGCAGCGTGGGGGTCCCCGGGCGGGGGTGGCTGGGGCGCCAGGGCAGCTCCAGTCCGGGGTGGGCGACGCTCAGAGGGTCCCACGGGAAGCCCGAGGCGCGCTCAGGCGCTGGCGGCCTGCGGAGTCAGTTCCTGGGGACGACGTGGACCCTTCCCCCCTCCACCGGGGCCTCACCGCCCGCCGGCAGCTGGAGCTCGCGCTCCCAGCGCTAGGTCCAGGACCTTCGGGCAGTCTTGGACAGCCTTGGCCCCGTTCTTCTGCGGCCGCCGGTCCCCGCGCGGTCCTTGGTCCGGGGCCAAGTGGCTGGGAGCTCCATCTAGCAGCCTGCGGAGACACAGGCTGCTGACGGTGTGGTCCAGGGGTGGGCGGGGGTCGGGGCAGACGCCGGCGAGCCCTGGCTCAGAAAGGCTACTTCCAAAGGACGTCCCCAGGGAGGACTAGGCGCGACACACCCCCGGGCCCAGGCTCCTGTGTGTGCTGGGGGAGGGTCCCTTTAGCCCTGGGTCCCTCCGGAGTTTCTGAAGAACCAAGGTCAACACTAGGGACGGCAGCCACCCCTTCCCCTCCCCTAAAATCAACCAGAAACCAACCTGGGAGCTGTGCCACGGAGGCCTGCGCGCAGTAGGGCCATGGGACCAGGCGTGAGCCTCAGCCAAGGAAACCCTCCTGCAGGAGCATCGCGGGGGTCTCCACCCAGACCCCGCTCCTCTCCTGGAGCCAAGCGGGCGGCGTTTCACAGGCAGCGCTGCAGCTCCTCGGTGGGGCCCTTGGCTGCTGTGAGTGACCAACCGCGTGGCTCCCCGCGGCCTTTTGCTCTCAGGACAGCTTGGTCTCTGGACGCTGAGATCAGGAGGTCTGGGCAGAAGGAAAGGCCACAGACAGGGCCCTTCTGGCGTAGAGGGGCCTGGGCAACCAGTAAAGCTGGCCACAGAGGACTTAGGGGGGCTCCTTCTCTAGAATACTTTCTTTACAAGAGTTTGAGAAAGTTTGGTGATCATTTCTACCTGGTTGTCAGGGAATGGATTATGATTATTAAATTTTGATAGGGACTGAATAAATAGTACCTTTAACCGCTGCTCAGGTTTTGTGTGGTCATCTTATAACCATAGCTATTAACGTTCACGGAATATTACTATTGAGACAAGGATGCATAGAAATTAGCTATTAACTCTTTTAATCTTCCAGGAAAATCGTCACCATCCAATAGATCCATTTTATAACTAGAAAGTGATAGAAATACATGTAAACATGTAAACATAAGGAGAAGCGCTTAAATATTAATACATTTTGCTGCTTCCCCTACACTGCAAATAAATGTTACAAACAGGGAGACTAAAAGAACATGAGAAAACATTATGTTATGTCCTACTAACCAAAACAAATTAGAGAGACTAAAATTGGATTAATGTGAGACAATAAATGTGTAGGCTAATTTTTCTATATGTTGATTTCCCATGTTTTAGGAATTATTTGTCTTAAACTCAATGATTTTATTTAAGAGAGTTTACCTAATATCTTTAATTAGGAATTCAATTACTGTGCCTCTTCAGGGACAGTTTCTGTCAAAAATTTCCCTTGTGACTGGACCATACTTCTCCATGTCATATACTTTTTGTAGTTTTTGGTTGTGTATTGAACAATCTCAATAGTATTGTGGTAACTCTGGAAATCTTGGCTTCCCAGTGCTCAGAGATGGTTTATTTTTTATGTGTTGATTTCAGGAGCCATTCGCTTAGACTTTCCAAACTATTTTTTGCAGAGTGTAAATTCCTTATTTTATGTGTTCACTGAAAGAGTATTTGCCATGATTCAGTGGACAGTGATTCAAATGACATAAATTTCATCAATTAAAGAAATCAAGTGTATCTCCCTTTAAATTCAAAGGGAAACACTTGTGGAAGGTTGCTGCAGCCTCTACACTTGTTACTCAGAGACAAGCTAGCCCAAGGTTGGAGGAGGAAATTTCCTCTGTCTGCCCTGCTGCCAGCCGGAAATTCTTGGAGTCTAGTGCTATTTCCATACGGTCCCTGCAGTGCTGAGAGATGGATGTTCATCCCTGTATCATGCCCACCCTCACTAATGAAAGGTAGGAAAACTTGGCAAAACCTTCCAGGGCCAGGTCTTCAGTGCACACTCAGTTTGAAGATTTGCAAATTACTAATTTCAATACTTTATTTCCAACTCATTTTTATTTTGCCAGAAGTGACCCCTATAAATTCTTATTCTGCCATTTTGTGTGCAATTGCCATTCCTGTTGTGATTTTCACCATACTCAATATTTTGGAATGTTAATGCTTTTGTCAACAATATATTTTTTTGTGGCATCTGAGTTGTTTAATAAAGACTTTCAACTTGGAATCTTCCTACAGTCCAAAGTTTTTCATAGTAGTTGTGGATTTCCCTTTTTACATACATACTTTATCTTTGTTTTTTCATTTTACATATATATTTTAATCATCCTTTATGTGTACATAATCTCAAAGCATTATGAGATTATTATTTTCCATCTTGAGTCAATTTTCTTATTCAATAATCAATAATGTAAGATTTCTCTTTTTGAAATATTTTGTTTTCTGTATGTGATATACTTTTTTGTCTCTGAATTCCTCCATTCTGGCCTTCTTCCTAAGTTGGTATTTTCATATTAAACAAATTTTGGTTCCCTTTCATTTCCTTTCATGTATATATTTTAGATGTTTTCTTTGTAACTATAAAGGAAATTTTAAAATTATCCTTAAATTTAACAATTAATTATGATCATATAAATATAAATTCTGTAGAAAAAAAATACTCAGCTCCTCTAGAGTTTCTTTTAGTGTTGCTATTGGAGTATGTCTTCTAAAAATGAATTCCTCAACTTTTTAAAAAATCTGGAATTAATTTAATATTCATTATTGAAAGATTAATTTTCCAAGTATAAAATTATTGGCTGAAAATTTTTTGTTTGTTTATTTTCATCACATTTTTATTATAGTTATTTTGCTCCCTTCTGAACTCAGTTGTTTCTGATGAGATATTAGCAACTATTCTTTTTGAGGATCGCTTGCAGGTGATAAGCAGCTACACTAATGAATTTCAGAGATTATGGACCTTCATAAATGTGTTAATTCATGTCTTTCATCCAATTTTGGAAGTAGTAACCATTATTTATTTCAATATTCTTTTTGACTCTTGTCTCCTTATGGAAATGGTGTTGAAGTCAAGAAAGGTTCAATTATTTGCATATAGAAAGCCCAGCACTCAGGAATAATTTTGGGCAGGAGAAAAGAGACAAATTTAAGACTGACCAGGCTTGGAGCTTCTCATTCAAAATCCAAGCACTAAACAAGATTTTTGAGTTCTTTTTATACAGACAAAGGGACAAATGGTTCTTTGTTTCAGTGCTCAATAAGCTTGAATCAACATATATTTTCCACATCCTAGGTAAGCTTTTAGCATGGAATTCATACATTCTAGATAAGCTTTTAGCACATTTGGTTTGCATTTTCCCTGAGTATTTAATGTTTATAGACTTTGCATTGCTAAACTATTTTTCCCAGACTGGCATTTTTGTCTTGGTTACCAAGGGCAGGGCTGCACTTCTCACTGTCCCAAACACACAGCTCAGGACACATACAGCCCAGGTTATCTATGAAGAGATAAACAGCCCCCCCCCCCCATAGTCTACATCATTTCCCCCTTTATGCCTGCTTATTTTGCTAAGATTTGGCATTATTATTGTTGGGGTTATGAGGTGGGTGGCTGTTCATTGTTTTGATTGATTATCCCACTTATCAATTTCCCAGTGAGGGCCCAAAGATGAAGTTTTGGGTTAACACCCAGGGTTTATCCTGTTTTCAGAAGAAGTTCTCATCCTGGACAGTAGAATCCTGGGATGAGGCCTCCCAGCAGTCATTCTGGTGATTATTGGTGCTTATGTGGATTTCTTGCCAAGCTCCAGATCCATCTATTAATTTTATTTTACCCTTAGAGAGTTTATACCTTTAATCTTAAAGGGGTGCTGAAGGGAGATGATCTCTTTTCTATAACTACTTCCTGCTAGCCATGGGTTGTAGTCTTTACCTAACAAGATGTAAAAACTTTATTTTATTTTGACTGGTGGAAGATGGATATGGCATTCTGTACAAAGCTGGATAACGTTTTCATATGGCTCATAAGATGTTCATTCTGAAAGAAACAAACTTAATTAAAATTGTGGAATACCTGTTGTTGTTTGTTTAAAGAGGTCATTGGATTACAGAGGTAGACAAAGTTAGGAGCCTAAAAGATGGCACCCCCAACCTACCAGGAAGATATAATAGTCATAAATATTGCATCTAATGAGGGTCCCCCAAAATATATGAGACAAACTCTGGCAGAACTGTAGGGAGAAATAGACATCTCTATAATAATCATTGGTGAATTCAACACCCTACCCACGTCATTAGATAGAACAATTAGAAGATCAACAATATGATAAATTAAACCTAACAGACATATACAGAATTTTGCACCCAAACTCAGCAAGTTATACATTTTTCTCAAGTGTCCATGGATCTTTCTCCAAGATAGACCAAATGTTAGGGTGCAATGCAGCTCTCAGTAAATATAAAGAAATTGAAATTATACAAAGCACCTTCTCAGATCAAAATGGAATGCAACTGGAAATCCATAATAAAAAAAAGGAAATTCACAAATGGGTGAGGGGTGAACAACTCCTAAATAATCAGTTTGTTAAGGAAGACATTTTAAGTGAAATCAGTAAATATAGTGAGAAAATTAAAATGACAACACAACTTATCAAAACTAATGGGATCTGAAAAAGGCAGGCATAAGTGGGAAACTATTAAAAGAACAGCAAACTAATTACAATACAAGCAGAGGGAAAGAAATAAAAATTAAAGCAGAAATAAATGAAATTGAGAAGAAAAAAATAAAATAATCCAAAAGCTGGTTTTTAAGATCAATAAAATTGACAAAACCCTAGCTAGACTAACAAAGAACAAAAGAGAGAAGATGTAAATAAATACAATCAGAAATGTATGGGAGGAACTTATAACTGAACACACAGAAATAAAACAAATCATAAGAGTATGTTATGATAAACTGTAAGGCAACAAACTAGACAACCTAGATAAAATTGGTGAATTCCTAGAAATGCACAATCTACACTGATGCTAAAAGAAATACAGGAACTTAACAAGCTAGAAACATTTTAAAGAAATTGAATCTGTCATCAAGAATTTCCCAGCAAAGAAATGTTCAGGACTAGATAGCTTTACAGTAAAATTCTATCAAGAAGTTTGAAACTAATTAACACTAATCCTGTTTAAAGTCTTCCAAAAATTTGAAGAGGAAGGAAATTTACCCAACATGTTTTTTTATCATCATTTTTAAAATGATACATAGATCACACAAAATGTTACATTAAAAAATACGAGGTTCCCATAAATCCCAATCCTCATACCCCACACTACTCCCACATTGACAACTGCTTTCCTTAGTGTTGTACATTCATTACATTTGATGAATACATTTTGAAGCATTGTTACATAGCAGGGATTATAGTTTATGCTGTTGTTTATACTCTCTCCCAGTTCATGCAGTGAGTTATGGCAGGATATATAATGTCCTTCATATGTCCTTGCAGTATCATTCAGGACAATCCCAAATCCCAAAAATGCTCCAGTATCTTACCTCATTTTCCCTCTCCCTGCCTTCAGCAACTCCCATGGTCACTGTTTCCATATCTATTATATACTTTCTTCCATTGCTAGAGTCACAATAATTCTATAGTAGAATACCAGTAAGTTCACTCTAATCCTTATTTTATTCCTCCATCCAGAGGACCATGGGAAGGCAATGTCCACTCCATCTCTAAATTGAGAGGATGCTTTGATCCCACATGTCTGATGGATGGAATTCTCATGCTTGCAGCTGTACACTCTCTTGGTTCCCTCGTGTGGTGGTTGACCATCCTCACCTCCCTGTTAGCTGAGCTGAGTAAGTTAAAAAAAAATAGAGTGTATGTGTTGCAATTCTGCTGAGGCCTTGTGCCAACACATTTTATGAAGCCAACATCACCCTAATACCAAATTCATATAAAGATACTATAAGAAAAGAAAATTACAGACCAATTTCTCTGAAAAACATAGATGCAAAAATTCTCAAGGAAGAACTTGCAAATTGAATCAAACAGCAACTGAAAAGACTCATACATCACAACCAAGTGGGATTTATTCCTGGTATGCAATCCTGGTTCAACATAACAAAATCAATCAACATAGTACACCATGATAACTAATTGAAGGAATAAAATCACAGGATCATTTCAATTGATGCAGAAAAGACACTTGACAAAATCCAGCATCTTTTTTGGTAAAAATACTTAAAAGATGGAAAATTTCTCAATATGACCAAAAGCATATATGAAAAACACACAGTCAACATTGTGCTTAATGGGGAAAGCTTGAAAACTTTCCCAGATTAGGAAGAATGCAAACAAGCTCCCTATCAACATTGTTATTCAATATTTTATAAGAACTTTTAGTTAGGGCAATTGGAAAAGAAAAAAATAATTAAAGTCATCCAAATTGGAAATGAAGAAGTAAAACTATCACTGTTTGCAAATGTAATGGTTCTGTTTTTAGAAAATTCTGAAGTATCTGCAACACTGTTACTTGAGCTAATAAATTAATTCAGCAAAGTGGCAGATACAAGATCAACACACAAAATCAGTAATGATTTGTACAATAGTACTGAACAATCTGAGGAGGAAATCAGGGGAAAATCTCAATTTACAATATCAACAAAAATACTGACATACCTAGGCATTAATTTAATTAAAGAAGTACAGGACCTATATGCAGAAAACTGCAAAATGGTAGTAAAAGAAATAAAAAAGACCTAAACAAATGTAAAGGCATTCCATGTTCATGGAATGGAAGAATAAATGTCATGAAGATATCAATCTTATCCCAAGTGATTTATAGATTCAATGCAATACCAATCAAAATTCCAACAGCCTATTTTACAGAATTAGAAAAGGTTATTATCACATTCATTTGGAAGGGAAAATGTACATGAATAGCCAAAAACATTCTAATAAAGAACAATGTGGGGGGAGTTTCACTGTCTGACCTTGAAATATAGTACAGAACTATAGTGGTCAAAACAGACTGGTAGTGGCATAAAGATAGGCACATTGATCAGTGGAATAGAATTGAGATTCCAGATATAATCCTACACCTATACAGTCACCTGGATTTTGACAAAGCTCCCAAGTCCATGTTAATGGAACAAATCAGTCTTTTCAACAAATAGTGCTGGAAAAACTCGATATCTATAACCAAAAGAATGAAAGAGGACCTCTATTTCACTTCCTATACAAGAATCAGCTCAAGATGGATCAAAGACATAAATATAAAAGCCTGGACAATAAAATGCTAGAAGACAATGTAGGAAAACATCTTCAAGACCTTGTAGTAGGTGGTGGTTTCTTAGACCTTACACCCAAAGCACACATAACAAAATAAAAAGTAGATAATTAGAACCCCCTCAAAATTAAAAACTTTTGTACCTCCATGGACTTTGTCAAAAGGGTAAAAAGTCAGCTGACTCAATGGGAGTAAACATTTGGAAATCACACGTCCAATAATGTTTTAATATCCAGGATATATAAAGAGATGGTTCAACTCAATAATACCAAAACATATGACCCAATTAAAGAGCAGGAAAAAGACTTGAATACACAGTTGTCCAAAGAAGAAATACAAAAGGGAAAAAAGCACATGGAAAAATGCTAAATATCCTTAATGATTAGGGAAATGCAAATCAAAACTACAATAGGATGTCTTTTCACACCTATCAGAATGACCACTATTAAAAAGACAGAGAACTACAAGTATTAGAGAAGATAAGGAGAGATAGGAACTATTATTCACTGTTGGTGGGAATGCAGAATGGTAAAGCCACTGTGGAGGACTGTTTAGCAGTACCTAAAGAAGTTGTATATAGACTTGCCAAATAACCCTGCAATACAACTACTGGGTTTATACCCAAAAGAAATGAAAGCAGTAACATGAACAGACATTTACACACCAATGTTCATAGTGGCATTATTCATTATTGCCAAAAGTTGGAGACAACCTAGATGTAGAACTGTTGAAAGGTTAAACAGTGGTGTATTCACATGATGGAATATCATTCACCTGTAAGAAGAAATGAAGTGGTAAATCATATGACAACATGAATGAAACTGGAGGACATTATGTTGAATGAAGCAAGGCAGACAGAAAAAGACAAATATTTCTATGATTGCCTTACTTTGAAACAAATATATTGGGTAACATATAGTATGAGTAAAAGATATATATACTTAAAAAATTATATGTACATTTAATTGAGAAATATGTTTATATTTTTAAAATGTTCTTAACAAAAAAAAAAGCCTAGAGTAAAAAAGAAAAAAAATCATCTGTTATATTGTCAAAAACTTGTAAATTACATAGGAATTAAACAATTTGTACATAAATAGCTCCCTGATTTCACCAATGTAAATTTTAGAGTGAAAGACAAAAATATAACATAAGAAATAATAGAGGAAACAGTGAACAACCTTGGGAAATGGAAAGGCTGGTTTGTACATTGATGTTTGTGCATTGTGTGTGTCTACATTTGAGTATAGCTAGGAAAATAGGCAATTCAGACAGGCTGGGGAGAGATAGGAAAAATGCAGTATGGTTTACCGTAATTTTTCCCAATCATGTTGCAAAAATCATACTTGAGCATTTACCTTTGAAATTTTAACAAAGCCTAAAAATGCTAGGGCAGGGGTCTGCAGGAGTTAGACCATTCTTCTCTAAATTGTTGAATTAAGCAGGAGTAGACCAACTCTCCTTATTATCTTCCTCTTGCTTACAGAGTAGCCTTTGGAGGATCATAATGTATATCACCAACAAGCTGGTTAGAAGTACAGAATCTCAGGCTCCATAAAAGACATACACAATCAAAACCTGCATCTTGACAAGAACACTGGTGATTGGTGAAATTAACCATTGAAAGTCTTTGTCCAGTGCATAGAATTGAAGTCTACACCAAGAATGTCCACACAAGGAAAGAAGTTTATTAAGTCCATGGAGGTAAGGGTCACAAATCTTAAATTTGCCTCCCCAAAGAAAGGAGGAAATGGTGTTTATTAGAACAAAACACGAAGAGCTTGAGACAATAATGCAAATGGTTGAGCTCACCTGCAAACTATAGTCTGCACAGTGGGTTTTGTTGGAGCAGGGGAAATTTTGAGCTCATAGCCAATATTTTTCACTACTTTAATTGTGCTCCATATTTGTTAACCAAAGGGGTGGTGGTGTGAAACACCAGACATTGCTTGGATTTTATAAAGGGTATTTATTTTGAGTAGAAACTTACAGTCATAATGTCATAAAGAGTAACTTAATTCCCTCACCAAATTCTGTTGCCACATGTTGGAGCAATATGGCTGCTGGTTTCTGTGAGGGTTCAGCCTTCCTCTTCCTCCTAAGTCTCCATTCTCCGACATTCTCCCAGATTCTTCCAGTCTCAGTTTTAGGCTAGCATAAGGCCTGTCTCTTTCCTTGGGAATAATTTCTTTCTGGGCTTTCTCAACTCTTTAGGACTCTTGTCTCTTCAGCTGCAAACTATCAGGCAAAGAGCTCAGCTTTCTCCCAGGGCTCCAGAGTCCAAAATCCAATTCTTTATGTTCTCCTTTTCCATTTTTTTTGGAAGAGTTTGAGAAATATCTGTCTTAAATATTCTTTGAAAGCTTAGTACACTTCATCTGTGAAAATATCTGATCCTAGACTTTTCATTTTGGGGAGTGGATTGATGACAGTTTTAATCTCTTTACTTGTGATTAGTTTGTGAATGTCTACTATTTCTTCAAGGGCTAATGTTGGTTGTTCATATGTGCTAGGAAATTTTTTCCATTTTTTCTACATTGTGTAGTTTTTGATATAAAGTTGTTCATTGTATCCTCTTATGAAATCTTATTTTTGTGGTTTTAGTAGTAATATTGACATTTGTATATTTTATATGCATTTTCTCTGTTTTTTCTTTGTCATTCTAGCTAATGGTTTGTCTATTCTTTTAATCTTCTTGAAGAAACAGTTTTTGGTTTTGATAATTCCTCTATTGTTCCTTTTCCTCAATTTCACTTATTTCTGCTCTTTCTTTTGTTTTCATTCTCTGGCTTTGTGTGGTGTTAGTTTGCTGTTCTTTTTGTAGTTCCTACAGCTATATATTTAAGTCATTGATTTTAGCTTTTTCTCCTTTTTTAATGTAAAATATGATGAATATAAATCTCCTTATGTAGAAATTTCCTTCACAGAATCCTATCAGTTTTGATGTTTGGTCTTTTTGAAAATTTTTATTTTTTTACTTTATAGAAGATTTATATTATATACAAGTTACACAAAAAGTAAAGAGGATTTCTATATCCCCCACTACATACCACCCTACACTTTCCCACTTTAATAAAACTCTTCTTTTATATAGGAGCTTTGTTACAGTTGATGAACACATATTGAAGCATTTCTACTTACTGTGGACTATAGTTCACATTATAGTTTACACTCTGTCTCACATAATTTTGTAGGCTATGACAAAATATATACGTGTCTATATCATTCATTGCAAAATCATGCAGGGCAATTCCAAAGTCTCAAAAGTACCCCCATATTACATCTATTCTTCCCTCTTCCTCCCCTCAGAACCTCTGGCTAGCATTGCCTTTATATCAAAGATAAAAGATCTTCAATTACTAAAATAACAAATCTGTAGTAGAATAATAAGTCTTTTTAGATCTTTGTTCATTTCCCAATCTTGAGGATTTTAGGATGGTCATGCCCACTCAGATTGCAATTGATAGAAAGCTAAGATACCATGGAACTGATGAAAGGAACTGTCTTGCTTGCAGATGCAGACACTCCGTTTTCTTTGGGAAGGGCATTGTCCATCATCAGCTCCTTGGAACTTGTCATGGATAAATCCATTGATCTGGAGAGTAGGTGTTGCAACTCTGCTGAGATTCAGGGCTAAACTGGCACATGAGTGGATCAAAGACTGAAGTATCTGGGTCATATATTTAACAAGTATAGTGTTAAATATTGGTTCAAATAAAGACGTCAGAAGAGCCACATGTAGGAAGAATTCAAATGAGTCTAAATCTGGTACACTGGGGGCATAAATTCCATAGTAAGGCACACTGATGTGTTGCCAAATTCCTGAGTTGTCTACCCTCATTATACTGTCAGGATGTCTCTAGAGGCCTCAGGATCACCACTACTTGAGTCACTCTTTACTGTGGCAATCAACAAGTTCCTGCTGAGATGTGCATAATCTTAACTTTTTATCCAACTCACTTTGAAATCTCTTTGCAATAAAAACTCATTTGTATTTGCCATTCCTCCCTATTGGTAAAGTCCTTTTTCCAGATGCATTGCTAGTTGGATCTGGTAATAATCTCTGAGTGTAAGGAAGGCACATCCCTTGAACTCATGCCAGTGGTGGTGGTGGGGGGGTAGTGTTTATATGCTTAGATTAGCTTAGAGAAAGACCATATTTGAGTAACAAAGAGGCTTTCAGTAAGTAACTTAGGAAATATAAGATACTAGGCTAAGATTCAATTTGACAAGAAAAGGTTCATAAATACAATAATCAGTATTAGTGTCCTGGCAAATGGTCTCCCTTTTTCACTAGGCACTGCCCTTGTACTTGGGGTATACTTGCAGTCTTATTCAAGAATGTAGCAGGACTCACCAGGATGAGAATTCAATATTCTTTGGTTACTGTATGTGTCTCCACCCACCAAGACAATGCCCCAAGGGAAATTGAAAATATTCATATGTCTTAGAGGCATGCCCCAGGTGAACTCCCCCCCATGCATTCCATCACTACTGACAACCCACACCAGTGATATTCCCTGCCACATTTTTACCTTTCTGTGATCCCAAACCTTTCCAAAAATGAGACCAAAAAATAACCATATAAAATTAATAAGAAAATGAAATAATAATAGTTTTAAAAATAACTAAAAAATACAGAAAATTTAAAAATTGAAATAAAAAATACACATTTGTCTTTATCACTGTAAGATCTGTTGTCATGTAGGAACAGTGGCATTTTCTTCGTATATTCCCTCATTGTCTTAATTTTTTTCATTTTATCTTCAAAAAGCTTTAGGATGCAAAAGTCACATAGAGAATATAGGTGATTCCTATATACCAAGCACACTACCCTCCTTTCCCCTCTCCCCTATTAATAACATTTTACAAGTGGAAGGTACTTTTTACAAGTGGAAGGTACATTTTACAAGCAGAAGGTACCTAAAATTAATGTACAAAATATTTTACAAAAAATATTCATAAAATTAATTACAAATATTTAAGCATTGCCACGAACGATGGTCAATGGTTTACTTTATGGCTTACATTTTGGGCCATAAATTTTGATAGGTTTTGACAAAATTTAAAATGGTCTATATCCATTATTTCAAGATCATGCAGAACAGTTCTAAAACCCTAAAAATGCCCTATGCTCTATCAATTTTATTCTTCCTTCTCCCTCTCCTTAAAACCTATGATAACCACTAAGTTTCCATTTTTGAAGTATAAGATTTCATAGTTACTTTCAATAATATTCAGATTTTGCCATATTGGTCTGTTTTATTTTATTAGGCACTGCCTATGTTCTCAAGGAATGGTTGTCCCTCTAATTGAGAATGTAGCAGGACAACCAGGATGGGAGTGTAAAGTTTCTTTTTTATTGTGTGGGTCTCCACCTACTAATATGACACACTATGACAAGATAAACATTTACATATTCCATAGAATTCTGCTCCAGGTTCAGTTTGTCCTCTATACCCACCCAAACCTGACACTGTACACCAGTAACCCTGCCCTGCCACATTTGCCAAAAAACATTTCCACTATGGTTATTTTAACTACAAGCCTGCAAATCACAGAGTTCACCTGCTCCTTCCCACAACATTCCCCACTATTCCATAGTCCAACCCAATCCCCTACCCTACTCTCTCTCACAGAGCACTGTCAAGCCCAACCACATCACGCACCACTACGTATCCATTGCACAACTACAGTCTTCCACCTTATCATAGATTATGCCAATATGGGCATAAGCTCACCAACCTCTACTTTCTTTCTGTCTTCTGATAACCTATCTTCCAGTATCTAGCTCTGTGTGTCTGCTTACTTTGCGTAATTGATATCAGTGAGGTCACATAATATTTGTCTTTCAGTGCCTGGCTTACTTCACTCACTGTAAGGTCTTCATGATTCATTCATGTTATCCCATGTATTAATACTACATTTCTTCTTACACCTACGTATTACGGTTTATGCATAAACCATAGTTTGCTTATCCATTCATCTGTTGATGGTCATTTGGGTTGCTTCCAACTTTTGGAAATAGTGAATAATACCCATATGAATATTGGTGTGCATGTTCTGTTCATGTCCCTGCTCTCAATTTGTATGGGTATATGCACCGCAGTGGGTTTCCTGGATCATACTGATATTTTCTATGGTTAGCTTCTTGAGGAACCAACAAACTTTCTTCCTCAATGGCTGCACCATTCCAAATTCCCACCAAGAGTGTATAAATGTCCCCTTTCCTCCACATTCTCTCATTTGTAGTCCTCTGTTATTTAAATAGCTGGGAGTCTGATGGATATAAGATGATATCTCATTGTAGATTTGATTTGCATTTCCCTAATCTCTACTGATGTTGAGGATCTTTTCATGCTGTTTTTAGTTGTTTGTATTTCTTCTTTGAAGAAGTGTCTATTCAAATCACTTCCACATTTTTAAAATAGTTTTTTTTGTCTTTTTATTATTGAGGTGTAGATATCTTTAAATATGCTGAATATTAGGGCCATGAGGATGTTACCAAATATTTCTCCCATTGAGTAGGCTGCGTTTTTGGTTTTTTTTTTATTTTTTATTGATGTATATCAATCATACATGAACACATAAATAATAAATGTATAGTAAAGATTGCAAATTTACTTCTTGACAAACTCATTTGAAAAGCAAAAGTTTTAATTTTGAGAAGGTCACATTTATCTATTTTGGTGCTTGCAGTTTGGGTTTAAAGCTTATGAAACCTTTACCAACTGTGAGTTCTCATAGATGCTATCCCATATTATTGTTTAGGAGCTTTATGGTCTTGCCTCTTATATTTAGATCTTTGTTTCAACTTGAGTTAATTTTTGTATATGGTGTGAGATGGTAATCCTCTCTCATTCTTCAGATGTGAATATCCTGCTCTCCAACCATATTTGTTGAAGAGGCCATTCTGTCCCAATTGAGTGGGCTTGGTGGCCTTGTTGAGTATCAGTTGACCATATATGCAAGGACTTATAGGAGAACTCCCATGACTCTTCCATTGGCCAGTATGTCTATCTTTGCACCAATCCCATGCCATGTTTACCACTTTAGCTTTTTAGTATGTTTTATACTCAGTAGTGTGATTGCTCCATTTCATTTTTCTTTTTCAATATATCTTTGGTTATTCAGGTTCCCTTGCCATTCCAAATAAATTTCTAAGTTAGTGTCTCAAATTTATTAAAAATTAAAGCTGTTATAATTTTTATTGGGAAAGTGTTAAATCTGTAAATTGGTTTGTATAGAACAGATATCCTAATGATGCTTAGCCTTCCTATCCATGATCATGGAATACTGTTTCATTTATTTAGGTCCTTTTTGATTTGCTTTAACAATGGCGTGTAGGTTTCTGCATACAAGTCCTTTACATCTTTAGTTAAGTTTATCAGTAGTTATTTTATTATTTTAGTTGCTATTTTAAACTGAATTTTAAAAATTATTTCCCTCTCAGATTGCTCAATATTGGTATACAGAAATACTATGGATTTTTGCATGTTGATCTTATATCTTGCCACTTTATTGATCTAATTTTGAGATTTAAAAGCTTCATTTTATATTTCTAAGGGATTTCTATGTATAAGATCATGTTGTCTGCAAAAAGGGAAATTTTTAATTCTTCTTTCACAATTTGGATGATTTATTAAAATCATTTTCTTGCCTAAGTGCTCAAGCCAGATCTAACATAATTTTTTATGAGTGGTGTCGGTGAGAATCCTTCTCTTGTTCCAGATCTTAGAGGGAAAGCTTTTAACATTTCACCATTGAATATGATGTCAGCTCTGGTTTTTTCACATAAACCCTTTGTCGTGTTGAGAATTTCCCTTCTATCCCTTTCTTTTGAAGGTCTTTTTTTTTTTTTCCTGTGGTCAGGAAAGTGTGTTGTATTTTGTGAATGCTTTTTCTGCATCAAGAGATATGACCATGTGATTTTTAAAATTTTAATATGTTTAACATGGTGTATTACATTTATTGGTATTTAATCTGGAAACATTCTTGCATACCAGGGATAAAACTACTTAGTCATGGTGTATAATTGATTTGATATGTTTTTGAATGCAATTAGCAGGTATTTTGTTGAGGATTATAAAATCTACATTAGAGAGATTCATCTGTAATGTTCCTTTCTTGTGTTGTCTTTCTAGTTTTAGGATGATGTTGACATCATAGAATGAGTTAGGTAATATTCCTACCATTTCAATTTTTTGAAATGTTTGCAAAGAATTTCTGTTAGTTCTTTCTGGAATCATTGGTAGAATTCATATGTGAAGCTATCTGGTCCTGAGCTCTGTTTTGATGGGTTGTTTTTGATGACTAATTCAGTCTCATTATTGTGATTGTTCTGTTGAGTTCATCAATTTCATCAATATAGGCTGTTTGTGTGTTTTCTAGGAATTTGTTCATTTCATCTAAGTTATCCATCTTGTTTGCATACAATTTTGTAAGTAACTTCTTATGATACTCTTTATAATTGTGGGTTCAGTGTTGATATCTCCTTCCTTATTTTTTTTTATTTTAAGTATTTGCATATTTTCTCTTCTTTCAATTGTCTGGTTAAGGTTTGTCAATTTTATTGATCTTCTCAAAGAACCAGTTTTTACTTGCGGCGGCTTGCTCAGTCGGTGGCGGTGGGGGTGCTCTGCCCCATGTTGGGCGCCAACTGCGGCGGCTTGCTCGGTCGGTAGAGGTGGGGTCTGGCTGCGGACGAGGGGTCGGTCCAGCTCTGGACGAGGGGTTGGTCCCACTTGGGACGAGGGGTCAGTCCCGCTTGGGACGAGGGGTCGGTCCGGCAGCAGACGAGGGATCGGTCTCACAAGGGGTTGCGCGGTTTGGCTGACGGGGTCGCCCGGCGAAGCCGGCGACGAAGGGGTCGCCCGGAGAAGCAGGCGACGAAGGGGTCGCCCAGAGAAGCAGGCGACGAACTGGGGACAAGGGAGGCCAGGCCCTTGTCGGGGGCTCTCAGGACTGGAGGGCGCACGGCAGAAGAACTACCACGGAGACAAGGTAAACACGCAAGTCCACTTTACTGAGGGAGAGGCAACAGTTTTATAGGGGCTGGGGAAGGCTGATTGGTCGAAGCCACGCCCTGTTCTGATTGGTTGCCGGCGAAAGGTCAGTGGGAGGTACTGGACGGGGGAGGGGTGGTGGTTAGGGATTGGCTGTCGCTGTTGCTGGGGGAAGGGGCAGGGTTTAGGGATTGGTGGCTGCTGTTGCTGGGGTGGAGGGCAGACTTGAGTTTCCCGCCCACGCCTGGCTGTTGCTGCTGTCGGGGGAAGGGAAAAGGGCAGGCTGGATTTTTCCACCCACACCTGGCTGTTGCTGCTGTCGGGGGAGGGGAAAAGGGCAGACTGGAATTTTCCGCCCTGCGCCTGCGCAGGGAGAAAGAAGAAGAAGGGTGCCACCCCACAAGGCATCGTGTGGCGCCATCCGGGAGGAGGGGCGGCCGCGGAAGCATGGCTGCCGAGAAGGGGAGACCCGAGGGCACTCTGCGCCCATGCCGAGCTTCCTTCAGGGGTGGCAGTGAGTCCGACCAACCACCCTATTATGGGGGCAGCGGCTTGGCCTGCCGCGGCTGCTCCCCCGCCAGGCCAGCAAACCACACTTCAGCCCGAGGGGTGACCGCATTACTTTGTTAGTTTACTCTAGAGCTTTTTTAATTTTCTATTTCATTTAAATCTGCTCTATTGTTATTTCTTTTTGCTTTTGTATTAGTTTTTTTATTTTTTACTTTTAAATTTCACAAGTTGTACAGTTAGTTTTTTGAGTTTAGCTATTTCTGCATTTGTAATATATACATTCATGTCTATGAATTTTCCTCTCAGCACTGCTTTCACTGCATCACATAGGTTTTTGTATGTTGTATTCTCATTTTCATTTATTTCAAGGCTGTTACTGATTTCTTTTGCAATTCCTTCCTTGATCCACTGATTGTCTAAGAATGTATTGTTTAACTTCCATATCTTTGATCATAATAAGGTTTTCTGCCCCCGATTCACAGCTACATTCCAGTGTATTCAAAGAACTTTGTATAATTTCAATCTTTCTGAGTTTATTGAAAGTTTTTCTGTGGCCTAGTATATGGTCTGTCTGTATGTGCATGAGAAGAATGTATATCCTGTTTCATTCAATTATTCTGTATATGTCAATTAGTTCTAGTTCCAGTAATGTTATTATTTGAGGTATCTACTTCTTTTTTGATCCTCTGTTGAGATAGTCTAATGGTGATAATGGTTTATTAAAATCCCCCACTACAATTGAAGAGTCATCTATTTCTCCATATAGTTTTAAAAATTGTTGTCTCATATATTTGGCAGCACCATGGTTAGGTGCCTAAATGTTATGATTATGCTTCCTTTTTGATAGATTACCCTTTTATTAAAATATAGTGTCCTTCATTGTCTCTTACAGTAGATTTACATTTAAAGTCCCTTTTGTCCCAGTATCAGTATAGCTACTCTCACCATTTTGGGTTATTGTTTGCATGTGAAATCCAACCATTCATTTATAATTTTCTAAGTATATGTCTTGAGGTAGACCTGTTAGGATTTACACTGATTGGGGTGTGCCATACTTTCCGGATATGTACATCCATGACCCTAAAAAGAGTTGGGAAATATTCAGTCCTTATTTCCTCCAACACTTCTTCTCCCTTTTCCTTCTCTTCTACCTCAGGGATTATTAGAATTTGTATGTTTATAATTTCATGTTATCATTCAAAGCCTTAAGTCCCTGCTGAATTTTTTCAGTCTTTTTATCAGTTCTATGTTCTGCCTGATTTCAGATATATTGTCATTGACATCACTGATTCTTTCCACTATCTCTTCAAATTTGTTGTTATGTGTTTCCAGTGTATTTTGATTTTTTGAATTGTGCAATTCATCACCATCAGATCCATTATCATGATATGTCTGTTTACAATTTCTTCAGTATGTTCCCCCAGTATTTTCTTAATATTGTTTTCTTACTTCACTTCATTAAGGTGATTCATGGTATTTGTTTGGACATCCTTGAATAGTTGTTCCATATTCTGAATCCCTTCCTGCTTTTTGTTTTTTTTTTTTTTTAGACTTGGCCATGCCTTCCTATTTCTTAGTATGACTTGCAACTTCATTTTTTTTTTTTATGTATCTGCTTATCTTGATGGGATGATTCAGTTGATTAAATTCTTTTTCTACTTTTGGTTTGTGTGTGTGTGTTTTGTATGGTAAGGAAAGGGCTCACTGAAACATGTCAAGACCACCTATACAATAATTGTAGTATAAAATAGAAGTATTTCCTTACTGAAATAGTGTCTCTCTGTAAAGTAATGCCCTTTGTGTATGATTTGGAGAACTGTTAGTTTTTTTTTTTTTTAAAGAAACTTTAGATGATGTAAATGTTACATCAAAATTATTGGTAATTCCAGAAGACTGTGGAGGGATGTGTCAGACTACAGATGCAGAGCTCAACTCTCCAATGAAAATAATGGAGAAAGAGCCAAAACCTATCTGAAGGACCTTCTTTGGGGGTCTGCAGACCAGGATAGTGCTAAACAACTACCAGTGTTGTGAGAGGCAGAGAGATAAAGAATATGAAGCAAAAACTGTGAGTTATCAAAATACTGTGGTTGCCAGCCATGGCTCTCCTCCCTCTCCCCCAGGATACTAAGCTGTAGTAAAATACCTTGCTCACTGCAGCTGAGAGGGGAAAAGATATCTTCCTCTGTCACCTGTTACAAGGGAAAAAGGAGGGGGAGTCAATGGGCTTTTATTCAGTGAAATTGGCAGAGAGACAGCTTTGAATCTCAGCACTGATCAGACCAAAACACAAGAAAATGAACATTCCCTCTCCATGGAAAGATATGACAATGAGCACCATCTGCTAACTAATCTGGACAAAACTGCTTCTAGGGTTCTCTGTATCCTAACTCCAGGGAGAATATCTGTGCCCCATTAGTGAGTTCCTGGCCCAATATTGATAACATAACTTGGGTAAATTTAAAGATTTAGAAAAAGTTGAAGCAAATATCAAAAAAGAGCCATAGAAAATAAGCCACAGAGAGAAATGCACTATCAGAGAAAATTCACCATCATATTCAGATGGTGAATTACAATTACAATTACAAGCTATACTAGATAACAGGAAGAGATGGCCCAGCCAAAGGAATGAGTCAAATATCCTGAAAAGATACAAGATTTATGATAATTAATGATAATTACATAGTACTCCTAACTCATTTCAAAGTTGAAAGACAATATGACTAAAGAGATAAAGGATATTAAGATACTAGGAGAGTGTAGAGAATAATGAGAAAGCTCAACAAAAAAAGTAACAGACCATAACAGAATGAAAGACACAATGGAGGCACATAAAAGTGGATAGGAATTGCTCAAAGACAGAATTAGTAATTTTGAAGATAAAACATTTGAACAGGTAAAGACAGGAGAAGAGAAAGAGAAGAGAATGGAAAAAGGGAACAGGGCTCAGGGATTTGAATGACAATGTGAATTGCACAAACATATTCATTATTGGTGTCCTAGAAGAAGGAGAAAATGGAAAAGGTAGAGAAAGAGTATTTAAGGAAATAATGACCAAAAACTTCCCCCAAATTATGAAAGACAGGACTATCACTGTCAGAGAAGAACAACACACACCAAACAGGAAACCTCCAAATAGAACGACACCAAAACTTCTACTATTCACAATGAAAAATATCAGAGATAGAGGATTCTAAAAGCAGAAAGAGAAAAGCAAAGCATCACATACAAGGGAATCTTGATAAAATTAAGTGTTGACTACTCACCAGAAACCATGGAGGAGGGAAGAAATTTGTAGGATTTATTTAAGGTACTGAGAGAGAAAAACTGTCAGTCAAGAATTCTGTATCTGGCAAAGCAGTCTTTCAAAAATGATGGTGAAGTCAAAGTCTTCAAACACAGACAAAACCTGATAGAATATGTTACCAAAAACAAACGTTTCAAGAGATTTTAAAAGGAGTCCTAAACACTGAAAATCAAAAGCAAGAATGAGAAACTTGGATAAGAGTGTAGAAATGAAGATTAATAGGAAGAGTAAATTAAAGGATAAAAAGACAGACAACAGTATGATATGACAACAGAAAGCCAAAGGAAAAAATGAATGAAATATATGATGACTTTATATTAATAACATTGATTGCTAATGGCTTGAACTCCCTAATCAAAGTCATAGACTGATAGAATGGATTTAAAAAGAGAGTCATCTATATACAGTCTATAAGAGACTCATCCCAGATGTAAAGACACAACCAGGTTTAAAGTGAAATATTAGAAAAAATGCAAATAGTAACCAAAAAAGAGCTGGAGTGGTGATATTAACATCAGACAAAATTGATTTTATGTGCAAAATTTTTTAAAAGGGATAATGAAGATCATTATATAATAATAAAAGGGAAATTCAGCAAGAATATAAAATATACTAAATATTTACTCACCTAACCTGAGTGCCCCAAGATACATGATGCACACACTGTCAAAACTGAAGGAAGAAATAGATATCTGTACAATAAGAGTTGGAGACTTCAATAAACCATCCTCAGTATTGGATAGAACATCTGCAGAGAGGATAAAAAAAGAGGAACTTGAATAATATGATGTCTGAACTAGATCTAACTGACAGTTATAGAGCACTGTACCCCAAAACAGCAGGATATGCATTCTTTCCAAGTGCTCTTGGGTCTTTCTTTAAGATAGATGATATTTTGGGTAAAAAGAGAAGTTTCAATAAAATTGAAAGGATTGAAATTATACAAAACACTTGCTCAAGTCATTACAGAATGAAGCTGGAAATCAGTAATGGACAAAAAAAAAAAAGGAAACACATAAATATATGGAGATTAAAAAACACATTATCCATGTGGATTATTATCCATGGGTCAAGGAAGAAATTACCAAGAATTCAGCAAATATCTTGAGACAAATGAAAATGAGAAAACAACATATCAAACCAATGGGATATTTCAAAGGTAATTTTGACAGGTAAATTTTAAGTTGACAATGCTTATGTTTAAAAGTGAAGGAAAAGCTAAAATTGAATGTCTGCACACCTGGAGGAACAAGAAAAAGAAAAGCAAACTAATCGCACTCCAAACTGAAAGAAAGAAATAGGATAATTTTATATATATATTTTAAAATAGTGATTTAAACAGTGTGGTACTCACACAAAAACAGACCAAGAATCAAATGAACTAGTTTCTGAAACTGATCCAAGAATATCTGAAGATTGCAAATACGATACTAGTAACATTTCAAAGGAATAAGCACAAGAGACAACATGGATTTTCTTGCTCTGCTGCCATGAAAATGAACATCAGACAGCATACATCATGTTATTTTTATTATTTTTTGCTTTTGTTGTAGAATCAGCAGTTTCAATCAAAATCTAGCCAGAACCCTTCAGTGATCCATGATGGACTTTACCAGTCGGTCTACTGTGATGATTTGTAGACTTCTGGTCATACTTCTATATTTATTTTTAAATATACTGTGCGGGATATTTAGTGGTGTATGATTCTTTAAGTATAGATTAATGTTTCTAAAATGGTGGTTATTCACAAATGGATCAAGGCATTAAAAATGTGTTAGATTTATCTTTCACTAAATGCAATTACCGATGCTATTGTTAAACAACAGTGTGCATAATGCCTAAAAATTGAATGAAAACCCTTTTAACCATTTTAATCGAGATGTTTAACAAATCTAATCTCTTATTCTAATAAATATACTACCAAGTTAAAAAAAAAGAAAAAAGTGGGAAAGTGGAGGGTGTGGAGGGTTTGGGGTATATGGCAATCTCCTGTACTTTTGCCAATTTTATTGATACATATTAATAAAGCATAAATACAGCCAAAGTTAATAATCAATTTTACTCAGCATTTTCACATAGTTTTGTATTCATTGCTGCCATCATTTTAAAGCATTTTCATTATTATAGTAACAACAATGATAATAATAAAATATGAAAACTAACCAAACAAGCAAACAAATCTCATCACCTCTCAATTTCTCTATGCTTTCCTTACCCTAAATAGATCCTATTCTCTTTTGTTCTCTCTAGTTAATTTATATATATATATATATATATATTTTGTAAAAAAATTGTCATATATGCAGTATCATCCATGTTTATAATTTGCCTGTGATTTAACTACAGTCCATGTTGCAGTTTTTAGTTTTCCTTCTAATATGTATGTCCTTAGAATTTTCCTTTCAACCACCATCATGCACATGAATAGCTTTGCTAATCACTGCCACCATGATGTTCTCTCACCATTTCCATTCATTTGCAAAGATTTACAAACAACCTTATAACTAGTTCTGCACAGACTAACCGTCAGTTTTCCATTCTCTACCCTCATTCTATTTTCTGGTGACATATGTTCTAATTATTAATTCCATGATTTTACATAATATATTTAGTTCATAATAATGCAATAATATAATATTTGTTCCTTTGTGTCTGTCTTGCTTTACATAATATCCTCTAGATTCATCTATGTTTTCATATGTTTCATGAGTTCATTTCTTCCTACCACTGCATAATATTCCATCATCTATAAACACCATAATTTGTTTACCTATTCATCAATTGATGAACACATGGGTTATTTTCAACTTTTGGCTTTTGTGGATAATGCTGCTATGAACATCCAAGTGCATAGGTCTATTTGTGACACTGCTTTTAGTTTTTCTGGGTATATAAATAGGAATATTATTGCTAGTTCCCATGGCAAGTCTATATTCAACTTCATTAGAAACTGCCAGTCTTCCCCAGTGTCAGTACCATTCTACCTTCCCACCAACAGTGAAGAAGCATTCCTATTCCTCCACATCCTCCTACCCACTATTTACAATTTTCCAGATCTTTTAATAGTGGCCAGTATAAGATGTGAAATGATATCTTATTGTCATTTTTATTACTAGTGACGTTGAACATTTTTCATGTGTTTTTTTTTTTGCCATATGTATTTCTTCTTTGGGTAATTGTTTTATTTTGCCTATTATTTAATCAGATAGTTTGTCATTTAATTGTTGAGTTGTATGACCTCTTTATGTAAATGTCAAATATTTTCTCCCACTGTGTCAATGCTACAAATTATTCCATTGTGAGAGTAATCCAAAGTCCAATTATGTCCATAATTGCCTTCTTATGTTTATCCATTGCCTTCTTATGTTTGTTCATTCCTCAATCTTGAGAATTTGGAGATGGTCATGTCCATTCTTTTTCTGATTGAAAGGTGGCTTAATTCCTGTGGGACAGATTGATGGAACTGCCTTGCTTGCACTTGTAGATACTCTATGTTTTTTGAGATAGGCATTGCCCATCATCCTTTTGATTATTGTCCGGAGAGAGTCCAATGAAGTGGAGAGTAGGTGTTACAATTCTACTGTGATTGACTTCTTAACTAGCATATAAGCAAACTGAAGATTTAAGTCTCTGGGGCATATATTTAACAAGCATAACATTAATTATAGGTTCAAATAAAGGGTGAAGAAGAACAGATATAAATAAATAACTGTATTGTATTGGGGAACATATATTCCAAAGTAAGGTCCACTGACAGGGTGCTGAATTGTTTATCTTGTCTGCCCTGCTTATAGTGTCTTAGTTTCTCTAGAGCCCTCCGAAACCCCACTGTTTGAGATTTTGTTTTCAAAATCTTGGGCATGCCAACATATTAAAATGGTAAAGAAGGACTTAGGTTCACCAATAGTTTTGTCCTTCCAGCTTGCTACCATATCATGTCATTTGTGACTTTAGAACTGCTAGTAAAATTTGGTACTGCTTTAAATCTTTGTAGTATTTTTCTTTGAGCAATGTGAATTTTGCTATACCTGTAACTATTTGTTTTCCGTTGAGAAAGTTGTGTTGTATCTGTGTGTATCATATTTAGAAGCACTTATATGCCTATATGTTCATTCAGGCATTTATGAACAAGCCACACAGTTTAAAGCTGTAAAGCAACAGGCAGAAATGGCTTTATCTCACCTGCATATATGGTGCCCGAAGAAGAAACTGGAATAAGTTGAATATCAATCATGTTGTATTGGAATGACACTATCCTGCATGGACTTCGCTAGATGATAACTCCAAATATAAAGATGTAGGCATGTTGTGTAATGAATTTCTTGAGAGCAATATCTGAAACAAAACCTATGCATTTGTGGGAAAAGCTTTGTCCTGGATAATTTAAAGTTTATTTGTACAAGTATCATTTAATTGACTGAAATGAAGAAATACACCCTTCCAACTCTGAAAATTATATTGACAATTTGCTCTCTTCTTCAAATATGAAATACACTTAGAATGTGCCTAATATTGTGTGATCAGCTGACCTTTGCCCTGTGGAGATATCTAGTAAAGAGATACTGAGTGGTTTGTGGCACTCTTTGATACAGACCATTAAAATTTTTTTGAGAAACACTGTGTCATAGAAAGGAATTATGGATTATGCATTAAGTGAGAAATGATTGCAATAAAACTTTCTTTAATTTGGATAAAAATTTTGGAATAGGAAATAAAGCGTTAAAGCTGAGAACATTTCCTTATTCCACTAATTTAAAGAGGTATTACCTGAATGTATGTATTTTTAATTCAAAATCTAAACATGTAACTATTAAAGAAAGCATTTATCTCAACTTATCTTAATCTATAATGTTCAGGAACTCTTTTCACAGAGAATCAAATTTCACCTGTAAGACCCAATATATGGAATAAGAGATTTTTACTTTACTATAAACTGCGAAGCTGGGCTTCAGGTATTCTACAACTTATTTACTTGAAAGAAAGTATGTATAATTTTATCTTGTATATTTGTTCAACTGAAATAATGTGTAAATCCATAATATATTTGTAACACATTTTCAAACATAAATGAAACTTTTAGCAAAATAATCAGTTTATCTTATTTCTTTCTAGGGATTCATTTTCTTTCTTTTTTTTTTTTTAAAGATTTATTTATTTATTTAATTCCCCCCCCCCCTCCCCTGGTTGTCTGTTCTTGGTGTCTGTTTGCTGCATCTTGTTTCTTTGTCCACTTCTGTTGTCGTCAGCGGCACAGGAAGTGTGGGCGGCGCCATTCCTCCGCAGGCTGCTCTTTCTTTTCACGCTGGGCGGCTCTCCTCACGGGCGCACTCCTTGCGTGTGGGGCTCCCCCACGCGGGGGACACCCTTGCGTGGCACGGCACTCCTTGCGCGAATCAGCGCTGCGCATGGCCAGCTCCACACGGGTCAAGGAGGCCTGGGGTTTGACCCGCAGACCCCCCATATGGTAGACGGATGCCCTAACCACTGGGCCAAAGTCCGTTTCCCTCATTTTCTTTTATGACCAAACAAGTATTGCTAATTCATTCATTGTGGGCCTAGTTGCTTGTAAAATTTCTGCACTGACAAAGAATTTTCATGAGTGCATTCTTCCCATTCCTATTCCTTGGACTGTAGTTGAAATGATTCAGCATCTGATTTACTACCTTATACATGACAGTTTACAGTTTGTCCCTCACAGGTAATGAAATGAAGAAGACCTGAAGTACACACAGCGATGGCTGTACCAAGGGCAGACCCGCGGGTCGCGGAGCGCGCCCGGGTTGTTAGGGAGGGAGCTCCCGGGGCTGTAGGGGCCATGCCGCCCGGGCCTGCCCCGCTCCGCGCCGGGATGGTGCACCTGGCGGCCATGGCGTGGCTTCTGCGGAAGAGGTGGGTGCTCGCCCTGGTCTTCGGGCTCTCGCTCGTCTACTTCCTCACCTGCACCTTCAAGCAGGAGGAGAGGGCAGTGAGAGATGGGAATCTTCTCCAGGTTCAAGTTCATGATCAGCCCATTCCCTGGAAAGTGCAGTTTAACCTGGGCAATAGCAGTCGACCAGGCAATCAGTGCCGTAACTCCATTCAAGGGAAGCGTCTCATCACGGATGAACTAGGACACATTTGTGAAAGGAAGGATTTGCTGGTGAATGGCTGCTGACATGTCCACGTCCCTAGCACAAAGCAATACTGCTGCGATGGCTGCTTGTCCAATGGCTGCTGCAGCGCCTATGAGCTCTGGGTCTCCTGCTGCCTGCAGCCCAGCAAGCAACTTCTCCTGGAGCGCTTCCTCACCCGAGCAGCCATGGCATTCCAGAACCTCTTCATGACAGTGGAAGATCATTTTGAATTGTGTTTGGCTAAATGCAGGACCTCGTCTCAGGAAGCACCAGGAACCAAACCCCGGACCTCCCATGTGAGAGTAATGTGTTTAGTGTTGTTCAGATCTCTGCAAGTAATTGACAAGATGCACAAGTCTCCGAGTAGCACAGCGTCAGATGCCCTCAGTCCTTGTCATCTCATTAACAACAGTTGCACTAACGCCACCCGGCAGGACCATGTTGCCATCTGCTGGCCAAGAAGAGCAAGTCAAGAGCCCCTGCAACCCTAGAGTTCTCTTGCTGCCTTGCCCAGCCCTCCCAGGTGATGTGTTATCCCTGCTTTGCTGATGAGGAGCAGAAGGCCCTGAAAACCTAAATGACAGACCTTTGATTTTGTTTTGCAACAGGATGGGCAGCACCCTTCTTTTAAATGAATTGATAAAACAGCCAGGGTATGAAATCATAAGTGCCTAGTACAGTGTCTTATACTTGGGAGGTATTTTAATAAGTTTATTGAATGAATGAAAAAAATCAGTAACTTCTGTGGCCTGACTCCTGATCGTTTCCTTTTCACTTCACTCAGCGCTTTTTCCTGGCCTCAAATACCTCAGTCATTTTAATAAATATTTGTAATGTTAAAAAAAAAAAGAAAAAGAAAAGAAAAGAAAAAAGAAAAAAAAAAAACACCCAAATATGAAAAACTGCATACTAGATGGTTTCACAAGTGAATCCTACCAAACATTCAAAGACAACCTAAGACCAATCTTGCTCAAGCTGTTCCAAAAAATTGAACAGGAAAGAATACTACCTTAATCATTCTATAACACAAACATTCTAATACCAAAGCCAGATAGATTCTATAAAAAATAAAATTACAGGTCAGTATCTCTAATGAATATGGATGTGAAAATCATCAAAAATATATGTGCAAATCAAATAAAGAACAATTAAAATAATTATAAACCACAATGTGGCAGTTTGGTTTGATTTATGGGTTACAAAAATAGATATTAAACTATGTTTCTAAATTGGTCTGTTCCTCTGGGTGTATTAGATTGTATTAAATTCAGATGTTTCACTTTTACTTGATTAATAGTGATTAAGACTTTAGGACATGTGAGTAGCCTACCAAGACTTTTCACAAAAAAACTGCATGACAGAGGAGAGAGTGAGAGTTTTGGATGCTGGAACCCCAGAAAGTAAACACAAAGAAGTAGAACACACAGGAATAGAGATGGCTCCATACACATGGCAGAGGCCTCAGGAAGAGAGAGAGCCTGATAGTCTACAGCTGACCTTGCCGAGAGACTAGAGTATCTGATCCTGGCGAGAAATGAGCCCTGTGGGAAATACAGGACTTATCAGCCTACTGCTGATATTGGAAAAAGCTGGGAACACCCAGCCTTAAGAGGAAGAGGAAGGTTGAACATCAAACACCCATCTTGCTCAAACACATGGCAACAGATTTTGGTGAAGGAAGTAACTTATATTTTATGGTCTTGTAACTGTGAAATTCTACCCCAAATAAGTTATCTTTATAAAAGCCAACAGCCAGACAAAAAGGACAAGTACTGTATGATTGTGTTACTAAGAACAAAATATAGTGTGTAACAGAGTGTACAATTAAAAAATTTATATATATTCAGTACATTAAAATGAGAAATGCATGTTTTTACTCAACTATGATTACTTTTTAGTTTTTAATTGTTTATATTTTCAATTATTAAATGTAGAAAATAAACACACACAAAAGTCAAGAGATTACTGGTATTTTGCATCAGTTCCCCTTTGGCTGACTAATACATTTGGAATTCCAAGAGGCCCCAAAGAGGAGAAACCATCATGTTAAAAATGACACTCAGATTTTGAAATCAAATGGAATATGCCCTCTAGATTTTCAGAAATGCTGGGTACTTGTAATGCATGTTTTTCTCCCTAGTGGTCCATATGATATTGCAAAAGTTTATTCTAATTCTGTTCCTTTCTATATTGGAAGGAGATAAATTGTTTTGTATATTTCACATGTCTACAGCCAGATGGGACTTTGCCCCAAGAAAAATTGTTTTTATATAAACTGACTGTAATATGTTTTTTTACTTATTATTGTTACTGTTTTAAGTGCTTTTAAAAATATTGTAAAACTTTATTTGGAATTCAGTGGATGGAGTGTAGCAGTTTTATATTATTTATGAATTCCAGAGAATGAATTAGTTGTTTGTAAACTGTTCTCCTCCTCTGGATGTGGTATTCTACGATTGTATTAAATTCAAAGGTTTTATGTTTACTTGATTAAATCAAGATTAGGGCTTTGATTCAACCACATCAGTAGGGTGTGACTCAGGGCTCCTGCCCTCTTGGTGCTGATAGAAACAGACACTAACTCAAGATGACACAGAAAAGGAGACATGGAAGAGAACTCAGTCATTTTTGTCTTCCCCCATAACATAACAGAGAAAGCTCAAACAGCTAAACCCTAGGGTAGAAAGATAAGCCCTATGCCATCCTACAGCTGATATTGGAGGAAGCTGGGCACACAGAGCCTTAAGATGAAGGAGGAAAGTTGAATCTTTGCAGATATTAGCAAACATTTTTGGTAAGAATGGTCCTCTCAGGGTACCTTGAGTTCAACTCTTTAGGGCTTTATAACTGTAAGCTTTTACTCCAATTAAATACACTATCTAAAAGCCAACAGATTTCTTGTATTTTACATTAGCACCTCTTTGGCTGATTAGAAAACAAGGAATGTCTCTTTTCAATCCTCACTTTTAACCAGATTTTCTCCTTTTATTTGAGTTGAGTCTCTTTTAAGCAACTTATAGATGACTTTTTAAAAATTGATTTTATCAGTCTTTGTATTTTGATTAGGGAATTCAAAACATTAACCTTCAATGTTGTTGCTTTAAAGGCATTTCTTCAGCAGTTTTATCCTGTGGCTTTATGTTGTCATATCATACTACTGTTTGTCTTTTTACCCTTGAATTTAGGCTTCCCAATAATCTTCATTTCCACTTTGTCTATCACCCTTGTTTTTTTTCCTTTCAGATTGCAGCAATTTTTAATGTATTGCTTATAATTCTATTCTTTCATTACATAATCTATTAATTTTTGTCTTTGAAGACATGGAACTCACCTACATTTTCAAAGTTAATTTTTTCCAGATACAGAATTCTTGGCTAGAATTTTTTTCTTTGTACACCTTAAATACAGCATGCCACTCTCTTCTTTCCTCCATGGTTTCTAATGAGAGGTTGGTAATTAATCTTTTAGAGGTTCCCTTGTGTGTAATGATTTCTAGTCCTCTTGATGCTTTCAAAAATCCCCTCTTATCTATGATATATTTTCATAGCTGGCTAAGTCTGTAACTATTCTGCTTGGAGTGTATTTTCTTTTTGAATATTGATATTTATGTATTTCATAAGGGTTGGGAGGATTTCAGTCTTTATTCCTTCAAGTATTCTTCCTTCCTATATTCCATTCTTTTCTCCTACTACAAACCCAATAATGTGGATATTTGTGAATTTTACATTGTCATTCATTTCCCCGAGACCCTGTTTCCTTTTCTTCATCCTCTTCTCTATCAATTTCTCTTTGTTTCCTAGTTCACATGTTCTGTCTTTGAAATCACTATTCTGTCTTCAAGTAATTCCAATCTACTCTTATATTCCTTTAATGTATTTTTTAAAATCTCATTCATTGTGTCTTTCATTTCCATAAGGATATTTACTTTTTTTGCAGGCTTTCAAATTATCCTTTATGTTCACTAAGTGTCCTCTTAAGGTGCTTTATCTCTTTACTCATATTTACTTTCAATTTTTAAAAAATGTTTTATGAGAGCTTTGTGAATATCATTGATTAATTGTCTTAATCTTGTATCTCTTCTGGATATTTTATTTGTTCCTTTGCTGGTCCATCTCTTTCTGTTTCTTATTATGGCTTATACTTTTTTTCTGTTTTCTAGGTATCTGATATACTGGTGAATTTAATCTAATGGCCAAATTCTCTAATACATTGTATTTTTTCATAGCTCTTCTTTAATATTTAGTTCAACTTATTTTGAGTCTTTACAGTTGTAAGGCTTATCTAAACAAAATCAAGCCAGGGATTCACTAATATGTTGTAGATTTTCTCCCAGAAATTAGTGTACGAAGAGTAGGAAAAGCAGTTTTTGTCCATGTATTATCCATTCTGGCCAGCAGATGGCCCTCATTGGCACGCCTTTCCATGGAGTTTTTTCAATCTCTTTTTCCTTTGTTTTGGTCTTGTCAGCACCTAGATTTAAAGCAGGTTTGCAGGCAGGATTCACTGAAGAAAATCCTCAACATCCCTTCACTTGTCCCTTCTAACAGTTGGCTGGAAGGAAGATATCTGTTCCCCTGTCAGGCAGCTGCATTGAACCAGAATTTTATCCCAGCTTAATATCATGGGGATGGCAGATAGTACTCTTTCTTGGCTGCTGTTGCTGTTTGATAACTCACACTGTTTGCTGTTTGGACTCTTTCTTTATCTATGGTGTGGCACTGTCCTGGTCTGCTAACCCCAAGCCGCTCATTTTTTCCAATCCTTTTGTCACTTTTCACTTTGTTTTTCTGAGAGAGTGGAGCACTGCCTGCCTATTCTGATGACTTTTTTTTTTTTTATCAATTCTCACATCTCATAGTTTGGATATGCTGTGTTCCTATTTTCATTTTTCTCGTGATATTTACTGATTGTTCTTGCAATTTGAATGTATTGTCTAATTTCCATATATTTATGAATTTTCATTTTTCTGCCTGTTATTCATTTCTGGCTTCATTTCATTATGATCTGAGAAAGTTGGTTGTATAATTTCCATCTTTGCAAGTACTTTAAGACCTTCTTGTGACCCAACATGTAGTGTGTTCTGGAAAAGGATCATTGAACACTTGAGAAGCATATATATGCTGCTGTTATGTGGTATAACACACTAAATATCTGTTATGGCTAGTTCACTTATATTGTCCAACCTCTCGTTTTCTTTATTTATCCTCTTTCCAGAAAGTCTATCCAATGCTTAAAGTGATGTATTTGAATCTCCAAATATTACTGTAGATATGTCTCTTACTCCTCTCAGTTTTGCTAATGTGTACATCATGTATTTTGGAATAACCAGTTTAAGTGTATAAATATATATTATAGTAATTTCATTTTGGTGAATTGCCATTTCTATTAATATATAATTATGTTTTTAAACTTTTATAGCAGTAGTGCATTGAAAATCTATTTTCTCTAATATTAGTATGGCTACTGCAAATCATTTTGTTTAGTATTTGGATTGAATATATTTTTACCTGATTATGTTCTTACATCTGAGAGTTTCCTGTAGACAGCATATAGATGGTTCATGTTTTTAATCTATGCTGTCAGGTTATGTATTTTGATTGGTTAAATAATAAAAATTATTTGCCATAAATATATTAAGTTTTCCTGAAGATATTTATTTTAAAATAATGAAGTTCAATACATTAGTATTCAATGTTAATACTGTGAAGACATTATTTAATTCATCCATTTAATCCTTTGGCTTTTTGTTGTCATATCTTTCCATTTTCTGTCTTTTTACACTTTGAATTATCTTACTAATAATCTTCATTTGTACACTACTCTCCATTTCTCTTCCCCCTGTCTTTTCCTCTCAGGCTACTGCATTCCCTTTAGTTTCTCTTATAAATCTGGTCAGTTGTTAACATATCTTCTCAGAATGTGTTTGTTTCTCTGTGAAGACTTTAAAATCATGCTAATTTTTTAAGGAAAGATTTTCTGGATAGCGAATTCTTGTCTTGCAGTTTTTCTCTTACAATATTTTGAATGTATCATACTACTTCCTTCTCTCCTCTGTGGTTCATTATGAGAGCTTGGCACTTAATCCTTTGAGTTTATGTCCTATGTAATGCATTTTTGTTCTCTTGGTGCTATAGAATCCCCTCTCTATCTCTGGGATTAGTCATTCTGAATAGTAGGTGTCTCAGAATCAGTCAATTTGGATTTATTCTGTTTGAGGAGCATTGTCCTTTATGAATATTGATATTTATGCCTTTCATCAGGTTTGGGAAATTTTCTGTCTTAATCCTCCAAATATTTTTTCTGCCCTATATCCATTATCTTCTCTTTGTGGGACACATATAATCTATATTTTTGTGCATTTTGTGTTGTCATTCAGTTTCCTGAAACTGTGCTATTTTTTCCTTTGTTTTTGCCTGTGCTCCTATCATTTTAAGAGCAGATAATCTGTCACTGATTTGACTTATTCTTTCTTCCGCTATTTCAAATCTGCTGTTATATGATTCCAAAATACTTTTAATCTGATCTATCCTGCATTTCACTCCCATAAGCTCCTATACCATTCTTTGTAGGCTTTAAATTGTTCTAGATGCTCACCAAGTATTTTCTTAATAACTTTTTATCTAAACAGTCATATTGTCCTTTAACTCCTTGAATTGATTTTGATTTATTTACCATTGATAGGTTTTCTTGAATCCTGTGTCTCATCACAATTTTTGGTTTGTTCCTTTGTCAGGGCCATATCTTCCTGTTTCTTCATATGACTTGCAATTTTTTCCTGTTGTCTTAGCCTCTGATTATGCTTGTGAATTTAATCTGATGGTCAACTTAACTCTCTTGCCTAGTTTTTTTCCCATGGATCTTTGATGTTTTGTTTAATTTTTTGTGTATTTAAATTTTCCCTGCCTGTGTTATCAAAATAGAGCCAGAGATCCACTAGTGGGAGTGCAGATTATATCCAAGGAATCTGGGGCATGAGAGGCTCCAAAAAGCATTTTCCTTCTTACAATTTTCTAGTTAACCAGCAGATAGAAACCTTTGGCAAATCTTCCTGTACTGGTGTCTCTTTCAACCTCCACTTGCCCTTTGGTGTGATCTGGACAAACCAAAACTCAAACCAGACACTGCTTGCCAAACTCACTTAGAGAAACCACTCTCAGTTCTCTACCACAAACTTCAACTTCTCAGGGAGGAAGACATCTGTTCCTTTCTCGGCTTGTTGCAGTGAGTAATGTATTTTAGTCTAGTTGTCTGCCTTTGGGGTGGGAGAAGAGTCCCATTCCCATGAGCAGATGTTAGTGTAATATGTTTTGTTTGTTTGTTTCAGCTTCTTTATCTCTCTGTTGCTCAGCCTCCTGGACAATGCACAGAAAATTTCCTTGTCTGTAGATCCCCAAAGCAACTCACTCAGACAACATTTTTCCCTTACTCCATTGTTTCTGTAAGAGAGTTGAGCACAGCTTACCTACTCCAATGTAACCTTTCCATATGCGTTCATGTTTTTTTTAATTCTGATATCAATGAATCAAAGATCTTTAGTGAGTATTAAATTTGTAATGTAAGTTTTCTCCACAGGAAACAGCCACAGCAATCTACATGTTTAGCCTGATTTTATTTATATTTGTGTTTTATATATACATATTTATTATAGCATCCAAATGATCAGGTATGTCCCTGTAAGTTTTATTTTTTTATGAAAAAAATGTGGTAATGGTGTAGATCAAGGTTTTTCAAACAGATCATTCATGATTTCTTAATGAATAAAGGCTTGAATCATTACCATTAAGATGAAAAATAATTAAGATTTAGACCTAACTACCATCGGATGTGATAGTAGCACTTAATAAAAATTCATAATATTAGCATATTAAAATTACTGGCTATAAATATATTAAGCAAGTTTACATGAAGATATATGTTTCAAAATAATGACAAGCTTGAATTACTTATCAAATACCCAGATTAGTTTTTTAAAAAATTTTAATTCTTAGTTCAGAAACTTCTAATTTGAAAATTCTATAAAATTAATTAAAATTATTTTTTATATTGTAGTGGTGAATATGAAGTGAATTCTCATTGGAAACTATTTTCCTGAAGCAACAGATGTAAGGCTTTCTTTGTAGATAATAGCTTGAATTGTTTCCCTTTCCCTTCACTTGATTTATTACACAACATGCAGAATTTCTTCTTTTCTTTCAGAATATCTTAAAAAGTTTTAAACCTGTAAGGTTGCGTTACCAATACTACTTTTCCATTTATTGAAAGGGAAGTTTTTATTTTTTCATAAGATAGCAAAAACCACATCTATTTATAACATCCTTTGCATCATCCAAAGTGATGGGCATAGGGAAGCGGACTTGGCCCAATGGGTAGGGCATCGGTCTACCACATGGGAGGTCCACGGTTCAAACCCCAGGCTTCCTTGACCCATGTGGAGCTGGCTCATGCACAGGGCTGATGCACGCAAGGAGTGCCTTGCCACGCAGGGGTGTCCCCCACGTAGGGAAACCCCACACACAAGGAGTGCCCCCTGTAAGGAGAACCGCCCAGTGCAAAAAAAGTTCAGCTTGCCCAGGAATGGTGCCGCACACACAGAGAGCTGATGCAGCAAGATAACACAATAAAAAAGGACACAGATTCCTGTGCTGCTGACAACAACAGAAGTGAACGAAAGAACATGCAGCGAATGAACACAGAGAAGAGAGAACTGGGGCAGGGAGTGTGGGAAGGGGAAAGAAATAAATAAAAAGTAAATCTTAAAAAAAAAACAGCAAAGTGATGGCCACAGCATATTTTATGAGGCCATGCAATTCAAAATATGTACATATCTCATTTCTGCAAAATCATCATGTAAAACATGTACAAATTATAAATAAAAACCATAGTTTATGACCTAAATATTTAATAGTTTAGTAATTTGCTTTGAATTTATTTGCAGAATCTATCTATCTATCTATCTATCTACTATTTATCATCTATCTATATCTACCTATATAAAATACTTCTTTCTATCTCTGGATGTGGTTGTGTATACGTACACATATTACATATATTATATGGTATAGTATCAAATAGTTTATTGTGCATTCATAGACAAACTATTTTCATGTTTCCTTTAAGTTATCTGCCTGAAAACTCTGAAAATAATAAATTTAAACTATGTTTGGGCTTTGAAATATATACCTGAATGTGTTAATTCATAGCATGATATGAACACTTATTTTCTCCAATGTCACTTTACAATTCTGAGAAGGACAAAAATTCTGCCAAACCAAATAGAATAGAATATACCACATCAATGATAAAAGTTCTCCAATTGTTAGAATAATAAGTTTACAGTAGAATACCAGGAAGTCTATTCTACCCCATCATTGATTCCCTAATCTTGAGGATTCAGGGATTGTGAGGACCACTCCACCTCTAATTGAGAGGGGGCTTAGATTCCATGGGGCAGATAGATGGGACTATCTTGCTTGCAGTTGCAGACTCTATCCATTACTTGGGATGGTCACCGTCCATCGTTATTTCCTTGTTAGTTGTCCTGGGTGAGTCCAAAGAACTGGAGAGTAGGTGTTACAACTCTGTTGAGATTCAGGGCACAACTTGCACATGGAAAGACCTAAGATTTAAGTCTCTTTGACATTAACCTATCAAATTTAGCACTAACTATAGTTTCAAATATAAGGGGCAGAAGAGCAATGTGTAGGGAAAGCACAGCTTAGACAAACTCTGCCACAATCTTGTTCTACTATAGACTTACTGTTATTCTAGAAATGGAAGAAATTCTATCATTGATATGAAGGCAGTGGCCCATGGAGGTTCTGAGGGGAGAGAGATAAGTGTAATTTGGGGGCATTTTCAAGACATTGGAATTGTTCTCAATAATGTTGAATGACAGATACAGGCCATTATAAATGTCATAATTTAAATTATGTGTGAGAGAGTTTAAAGTATAATGTAAACTGTAGTCCATGCTTAATGACAATGCTCCAATATGTGTTCATCAATTGTAATAAGTGTACCACATCAATGAAGGATGTTGTTAAGTGTGGGAAGAGAAGGGATTGGGGCATATGGAAATCCCCTACATTTTTAATGTAACATTTATGTAACCTATTTTTTAATTAAAAATATATATTATACCAGATCATATGACACAGAAAATTCTTCCTCAGAATAATGAGTGAAGGACTGATGAAAATTCAAATGGAAGGAATGAAAAACAGGTTTATAAAATTCTGTCAGAAAAAAAATAGAACTCCTGATGTTATCATAGATGTATGCTCAGGATTACTTACTGCTTCAGAGTTGATATTTCTTCAATGAAGTTCTCACCCTGAAGATGGATAATACAAAATGAGGGTTAGGTATGTTAAATCAACATTTTATGGAGAACAATGGATAATATATTTGAAAGAAATCTCTTATTCCCTTCTCTGGCTTCTCCTCTGCAGGAGTCACTTTTATTCCTTTACTAATAATTTCCTTTTTTTAAAATTGGGTAGATAAAGAATTTGTTTCTGTTTTGCACATGACATCTCTTATTAGCTTTAGTCTCTCTTTATTTTAAAATTACTTTTTATTTTTCATCTATCAATGTATTTTTTGGTCTGTCAATCTATTTGGGAAAAAGCTTTAAATATACCAATGAGGCAGATTTACTGATTTTTTATAGTTTATTTTGTATTTTTTGTGGCTGTTTTATATATAGGTTGATAGGGATTATGTGGGGAAAACATGTTGTGTATGTAATTAATGTAGTGGAATGCACATTAAGGGGTTTCTTCTCTCTGAAAGATTCTACTATATAATGAGCATAATAGCACATAAAATATTAAAGCCAAGAATATTGTGCATGATACATCAAATACTATATCTCATATATATATATATACACACACAAATATATATATACAATGTAAAGAACAAAAATGTTCAGGTGAAGAGTTCTGTAGAGAACTACTATTCTACCTTTACAACAAATTAAGACCTCCATATTAGGTTGACATATTATTTTAATTATTGGCTGAAACAGGTAAAACAAATTTTCTAGTTCAAGTATTTGAATTAGATTTTCTAATTCAAGTACCTTTTTGTACAATGTTCCTGGTTCTACCTCTAGCCTTATAACTTCTCCATCTTTTGTCTACTCCTTCCTTCTTTTTCTAGATAGTGCTCTAGAACCTATGATACTTTTACCACCCCCCCCAGTGCCAATCACAGGCTCAATAAAAGAGAAGAGGCATGTTTATAGAAGTCACATCTGAGTCCTACTCCATCACACTCAGGAGCACAAATTCCAAAGGCCCTAAACTCTGGATCCATCTGCCATGACCATAAGACCTGGGTGTCTCTGTAGCCCTCAGGAGCGCCATTACCTGGGGTTGTGTCTACTTTGACTGTCTCAGAGATCCCACTGAGATGTGCATAAGTGAGACCACTCTAATAGTCTACTGACTGATTTTGATGTTTCTTAGCCATATAAACTCATTTGTCTTTATCATTTCCCCCTTTCATTCAAGACTTTTTTTCTGGTTGCATCACCAGCCAGTGCTCAGTAATAATCCCTCAGCACAATGGAGGCTCATACCGATGAGTCATGTCCCATGTTGGGGGAGTGTAAAACATTTATATGCTGAGTTTGGCCTAGAGAGTGGACACATTTGAGCAACATGGAGGCTCTCAGGAGGTAACTCTTAGGCACCCTGCAGCTCTAGGACAAGTTGAAATTTCAAACACAACAGGCTCATTAGCATAGTCACCAGTATCAAGGGCCCATCATTGTAAAATCATTTTCCACTGACTGTTGCCCTCGCACTTGGTGGGTTGTTGCTCTTCCATTGGGGAATGCAACTGAGCTCCCCAGAATGGAAACCCAGCACTCCCTCAATTGTCATGTGAATCTCTACCCACTTTGTCAATATCCAATGAACATCTGATCTTATCTATATATCCAAAAAGCATGCCCAGGTGAACTCACTCCCAGGCATCCCCCATCAATGATACCCCACATCAATACTCCTCCCCTGTCATAGTTGAAACCTCTATGATCCAAAAACTTCATTAAAAAATGAAGTCTAATATATTGCCAAGTTCATTTAATAGGAAAAAGTAATAGCATGATAGATTTAAACAGAAATAAAATACATAATAAGTAAGAAAAATAAATAAAGTTTAAAAATTTTGGTATTAAATATGAAAAATATAATTTTTTGATGTTTTTCCTTTCATAACTGTAATTGGTGTTGTCCTGTATGTACAGGGCAAGGTAATCTCTTCCATTCATTGCTCAGTATCATAAGTCTTTTTTTTTTTCATTATGACTTCAAAGAAGTTTTAGGTCACAGTAAAATCACATACACATACTCCCATATACCCAATGTCCTCCCATTTTCCCCCTTCCCCAACAATGGTCTTTTTAAATATGGATGTTACATTTGCTACACCTGATGTACAAATATTGAAACATAGCTGCTAACCATATTCAGTAGTTTACATTACGGTTTACACTTTAGACTGTACATTTTTATAAATTTTTGGTGAAATTTAACATGACTTCTATCCATCATTGTATGATCATACAGAACAATTCCATTGCCCCACAATTACCCCCTCGTTCATTTATTCTATTCCTCTCTACCCTTCACCTCAGGGCCCTCAGTGACAACCAAGCTCCAGTGCTTTGAGGAAATGATTCATTAATAATTGCAACAATGCTGAAGGCTTGACACACTAGTCTGTCCTCCTCCATTAGGAGCCACCCATGCTCTTGTGAGTCACCATCTCCTCTGTTAGAGAACATTGGGCATCCCCAAGAAGTGTGTACCACACCTTCCTGCTCATTGTTTGGGTTTCCACCCACTGATAGAACACATTATGAAAAGTGGAACACTCACACACTCTAATAGCCTACCCAAGATGCACCCTTTGCCAAATGCTGCATCCAACACCCTGAATCAATAACCCTTCCTTATTATATTATAAAGTTTTCTCAAAATTATAGTTTCAACTACCTGCCAACCCCCCACATTCACCCATTCCCCCCAACCC
The DNA here is from genome assembly GCF_030445035.2 of Dasypus novemcinctus. Taxonomy (NCBI): domain Eukaryota; kingdom Metazoa; phylum Chordata; class Mammalia; order Cingulata; family Dasypodidae; genus Dasypus; species Dasypus novemcinctus. The sequence goes on along the minus strand of NC_080694.1, from coordinate 13,015,965 downwards.
TCCCACCAATTCCATGGGCCATCTGATCCATCCTCCCAGCCATAGCCCCTGTCAAGCCTGCAAACCCCAAGTCAATAATATCCCTTTACCACATCATAAATCTTCACGGCAAAACTACTTACCTCCAACTTATCACAGTATATTCCCATGTGGGCATTAATTCAAAATCTTCCTCTCCTGCCCCAATTTCTTGTAGGCCTATCTTCAATACTCTAGCTCTTTCAGATGACTTGATTTGCATAATCCATGTCAGAGAGGTCATGTAGAATTTGTCCTTCAATGCCTGGCTTGCTTCACTCGATATAAGGTTCTCAAGATTCATCCATGTTATTCCATGTGTCAGTGCTGTATTCTTTCTTACAGCTGAGTAGTATCCCATTGTATGTATATACCACATTTTGTTTATCTAGTCATCTGTTGATGGGAATTTGGATTGATTCCAACTTTTGGCACTGGTGAGTAATGCCTCTATGAACAATGGTGTGCATACATCTGTTCTTGTCCTTGTTTTCTGATCTTCTGGGTATGTACCCAGCAGTGGAATTGCTGGGTCATATCATAAACCTACAGCTAGTTTTTAAGGGACTGCCAAACTGCCCTCCACAATGGCTGGATCATTCTACATTCACATCAGCAGTGGATGAGATTTCCCATTCCTCCACAACCTCTCCAACCCATGTATTCTTCTGTCATTTTAGTAGTCACCAGTCTACTGTATGTAAGATGGCATTTTATTGTAGTTTTTATTTGCCATCTCCTTAATAGATATTTTGGGCCTCTTTCCCTTCCATATAAACTTCATAGTTCTTTTTTCCAGTTCAGTAAATAATGTTGTGCTGATTTTTATGGGGTTGCATTAAATCTGTACATTAATTTGGGTAAGATAGACATCTTAATGATATTTATTCTTACTTTCCATGGACAGGGAATATTCTTCCATTTGCTTAAAACTTCTATTATTTCTTTTAATGGTGTTGTGTAGTTTTCTGTGTATAAGTGATTTATATTTTTAGTTAAATTTATTCCTAGGTAGTCATTTTTCATTTACTATTGTTATTTGTATTTTTCCTTGATTTCCTCTTCAGATTCTCATTGTTGGTTTACAGAAATGCTACTGATTTTTTTGCATTGATCTTATACCCTGCGACTTTACTGAACTCATTTATAAGTTCTAGAAGCTTTGTTGTAGACTTCTCAGGGCTTTCTGTGTAGAGGATTGTGTCATCTGCAAATAGTGAAATTTTGACTTCTTCATTTACAATTTGAATGCCTTTTATAACTTTTGCTTGCCTGCGTGCTTGATCATGTAGATCTAACACAATGTTAAAGAGGAGCAGGTATAATGGGCATCCTTGCCTTGTTCCCAATCTCAGATGGAAAGCTTTCAGGATTTCCCCATTGTATATGATACAGCTGTGGGTTTTTCATATATACCTTTTATCATGTTCAGAAATGTTCCTTATAGTCCTATCTTCTGCAGTGTTTTTATCAGGAAAGGGTGATGTATTTGTTGAATAATTTTTATGCATCTATAGATATGATCATGTGATTTTTTCTTTCTACCTGTTTATGTAGTGTATTATATTAATTGATTTTTTAATGTAGAGCCATACTTGTATACCAGGGATGAAAATCACTTTGTGTTCATGCATAATTCATTTGACATGTTGTTACATACATTTAGCAAGTATTTTGTTTAGGATTTTACCATCTATGTTCAATAGAGTGTTTGGTCTGTAATTTACCTTTCTTATGGCACCTTTGTTTGGCTTTGGTAGTAAGGTAATGTTGGAATCATAGAATGAGTTCAGCAATATTCCTTCTACTTCAAATTTTGGAAGAAGTTAAGCAAGATTGGTTATAGTTCTTTCTGGAAAGCTTGGTAGAAGTCACATGTGAAGCCATCTGGTCCTGGGCTCTTCTTAGTTGGGAGATTTTTAATGACTGATTCTATCTCTTTACTTGTGATTGGTCTGTTCAGCTAATCAATTTCTTCTTTAATCAATGTAGGCTACTTATGCTGTGAATTTGTCAATTTTCTCTAAATTGTCATATAGTTTTTCAATGTATCATCTTAAGATACTCTTTATTTCTATGAGGTCAGTAGTGATATCCCCTTCCTCATTTCTCATTTTGAGTAATTGCATCTTTTCTGTTTTTCTTTATTAGTCTAGCTAAGGGTTTGGCAATTTTATTAATCTACTCAAAGAGCCATTTCTTGGTTTTATTTTTTCTAGTGCTTTCTTATTTTCTACTACATTTAGTTCAGCTATGGTCTTTGCTATTCCTTACTTTCTACTTCCTTTGGGGTTACTTTGCTTTTTTTTTTTTTTTACTAATTCATCCAAGTGTGTGGTTAAGTCTTTGATTTTAGTTCTTTCTTCTTTTTTAATACATGAATTTAAGGCTGTGAATTTCCCTCTCAATACATCTTTGGCTATATCACGTAAGTTCTGTTATGTTGCATTGTCATTTTCATTTGTTTCAATGTAATTGCTGATTTCTTTTGAGATTTTTTTCCTTGATCCACTATTCTTCTAAGAATGGTTTGCTTAACTTCCATATCTTTGTTCCTAGTATAGTCTCTGTCCCTTGCAGAATTCCACCTTACTTCCATTGTGGTCAGAAAAATTACTTTGTATGATTTCAATCTTTCTGAATTATTTGAGACTTTTTCCGTGGCCTAGTATGTGGTATATCTTGGAGACTGATCCATGAGCACTTGAGAAGACTTTATATCCTGCTGTATTTGGATGTAATATTCTGCATATATCTGTTATATCCAGATATTCATATATATTATTAAAAATCTTTGTTTCCTTTTTAATTACTTGTCAAGGTCTTCTGTGTAATGTTGAGAATGGTGTATTTAAGTCCCCACAATTGTGTGTGATCTATGTATCTTTTAAAATATATATAATATTTTTTCATCAAGAAAATAAATACTATTCCTAAACTCTTCCTTGGGTTGGGCTGTGCAAGCTTGATAGGGGATAGGGTGGGGAGGATAGGATGGAAGTTCCATGGAATGGAGGGCAGGGCTGGGGTAGGTAGCAGTTGAATACTAGGCATTGGTGGGGACATTGTTAAAATTAAATATTGGGAATACACTCTTGACAAAATGACAGGGAAGGGTTGCTGGTTTGGGTTGTTGTATGGGGGTCATTTGGGATGAAGCACCAATACAGCAGTCTTCTAGAGAATGTGCAAGTGATTGTTTTGTCATAGTGTGTTGTATCAGTGGGTGGAGACCCACATGGTGAGGAGGGATAGTTGGACACCAATCCTGGAGAGACCTAGTATGTTCTACAACAGAGGGAAGTGTGTCTCCTAAAGCATGGGTGGTTTTTTATGGGGAGGACAGACTAGTTTGTCAAGCCCTCAGCATTGTTGCAGGTATCTATGAATCTTGTCCTTCAAAGATTGAAGTCTGGTGGTTGCCATGGGTCCTAGGGGCAGGTGGAAGGACAAATGGAATAGATGGTAGAAGGGTTGTATGGAGGGCAATTTAGGAATTCTGCATGATTCTGCAATGATGGATGCAGGGCATATTAAATTTTATCAAACATTTTATAAAAGTGTATGGTCTAAAATATAAACCATAATGTGAACCATTGTCCATGATTGGTAATTATGTGTCAGTATTTGTGTACCAGTTATGAAAAGTGTACCAACCACCTGTAAAATTTTTGTTGATTTAAGAGCAGGGAAAGGAAAGAGGATGTTGGGAATATGGGAGTCCCCTTTATTCTACATATGACTTTGCTGTGATCCAAAAGTTCTTTGAAGACAAAATGAAAATAAAAGTAGGACACTGGGGAAAAAATGGAAGAAAATTCTATAGTACATACAGGACAACATATATTACAGTGATGAAAGGCAAAACATCAAAAATTTTTAAAACATTTTTCATTATTTTATATACCATTTTTTTTACTTTTAGTTTCATTTTTTATAAAGTAGTATGTACTTTGTGTCTTATGTTTGTACCTGTCATTGTTGTTTCATCTTCCTAATCATAGTATTTTGCAATAGTCTGGACTTCATTTTTTAGGAGGTTTTGGATCACAGAGGGGCTACAGCTGTGGCAGGGAGGGATGATTGGTGTGGGGTGTTGGTAATCAGGGATGCATGGGAAGAAGTTCACCTGGTTATATATATAGGGTATATGAATATGTTCATGTGTTCATGGGGCATAGCCACAGTAGGTAGAGATTGAATTGAAAGAATATTGAATTCCTATCCTGGGAAGCTCTGCCACATTATCAAATGGAACAGCAACTATCACCCAAGTACGTGGATAATGACTAGTGTATATTGATGGACCCTTGATATTTATGACTGTCCTTTTGAGCCCTTGACATTGAAGTTGCATTGAAACTTTAGCCCAGGACACTATTAGTAATTGGTTTTCCTAATAAGCTGGACCTTGAAGAAGGTAATTAATGTATTACTATTGAATTGTGCTGTCTCATATAAAGTTCTTGCTTGATCACTTGGTGTTACTCATTCTGCTTACAATCTATCATTAGTAGTGCTAACATCAGGGTAAGATTTGTCCTAAATGGATATGTAGAATAGTTAAACTTGTAGGCAACTTTTGTGAGTATGGTGCCTTCTGATGTTTGATCTTAAATATGAGGGACACTTTTTATGAATAGGATGCCATCTAAGAACTTGTGTACACCTATTGTAAGTAGAATACCTTAAAAGTCAGTGTTATTTTTCTTTTATGCTTTCATTGCAGCACTGGGAAAATGTGTCTTTTGTATACATAAATTTCCAATTCTTGGGACTGAAGATGTACTAAAAGACAATTATTATTAAGAAATACAAATTCATAAGCTTTCTAATCAATAAGTTCTACTGTTTTAGCCTAGAACTGTGAATGTTTAACTTGTCCTTTGTCCTCTGAAATGTTATAGTGCTGCTAGGCAGGCAACCCCATCATCCATTAACCAAAAACAGATGTTTCAAAGGAGCAAGTCACCAAACCTTATAGTTACACATCCTGTTTTTATTCCATGTAAAATTAAAAGCTAAAATCCTTTATGTTCCTACTCAGTGTACCTTACATAGAATAGAACAAAGACCCCTTGAAACACTGCATATCTTCTGTGAAGGGCTGGCCACCCCCTGCCAGATGGATTCAATTACTTTTGATGAGGTCATTCCTCACGAATTACAAGACACATTGGAATCCTGAGGTTTGAAACTCCTTAAAAGTGATGGTCTCCATGCTGCCAGTTGATGTTTGACCCAGGAGGGGACACTCTGGGATTGGTTTTCCAATAGTAATTCTGATTGCTTGCAAAGGGACTTCCCAGTCTCATGAGAGATCAGATGTGCTTCTCCAATTTCTTGAGTGGCTGTATATACTTTCATTCTTCCCTATATTTTTGATTAATTGCTCTTCATTTCTATGTTTTCTCAATTGTTATAATAATTTGATACAACCATAAACTCATTTGATTGAATAAAGTTGTCTTTGCATAGCATTTAGAGTTTCTGTCTCTTCCTTATCAAAACATTTTGGCATCATCAGCATGAGTCATTAGATATTAAACATCCATTATTGTCAAATTTATTTAACAAAACAGGCCCTTTCTCCATTAGACCTGAAAGCATGATAGGGTTAATAAGTCTCTAATGCCATCTCAATAATTATGGAGAATATTGAATATTTTGTTCATTTGAAGCCACTTATAGGTAGGTAAAGGCTAGTTGTGATAATCCATTTCCATAGAGAAAGAAAGATGAAGATTCATTCTTATTATTGTGAATATGGGGAATAACACAATAAGCAATTCAATTCCAACTGAGGTGGCATAATTTCCCTTGGAATATTTAGGTGGTCAAGACTTTGCAAAATAAATAAAGCTATCACAATCTTTGTTCTATATTTTCCTTACCAAATCTCTCTCTTGGCTAAAGTCAAGATATTAAGATGTAAAGTGCTCATTATGAAAAGATTTTCTCAATATTTGAAATTGAAAGTTAACATTGCTCATCTGGATTATGCACATCAGAAATACATCAGAAGCGTTCACTTCTATAGGACAGATATTACAGTGAGTATTAATATCTGTCAATTATTATGGTTGGTGTTTATAATTTCAGATACAAAAGAATAGTTTTGTGAGAAAGAAATGTTATCTAAAACATTTAATTAATTCAGGAGTATTTAAATATCTATTTTAAGACCAGAAAAGAGAGGTCACTTCCACATAAGTCAAACAGAAACAAAATAATATTTTTTGTCCATAATTTCTTAAATATGAACACCTACATGATTTTTAATCTTTATTTTATTCTTTTCTAAGATACATAAATAACACAAATGTTACAATAAAAATATAATAGGTTCTCATGTACCCCACTTCCCACACCCCCCAATCTTTCCACCTCAACTTCTTTCATTAGTGTGATATATTCATTGCATTTGATGTATGCATTTTGAAGCATTGCTACCCCACATGGATTATAGTTTATGTTGTAGTTTAAACTCTCTCCCACTCCATTCAGTGGGTTATGGCAAGACATATAATATCCTGCATCAATACTTGATTTTTTACAAGAAATGTGTGTGTTGTAGAATTTTTGCTGAGGAATGTATTACTTTGAGATAATTATTTCATAATACATAACTGCATTTCAACAACTAGTGTACAGGACACACAGGAAAGAATAAATATGTTCAAAATATAAATTATAGTCTTTCATAAATATAAACATAAACAGAAAAGGCTGAAGGGAAATATGAATTAAAAACATAAAATCTATGTCAAACTATTACCAGTATATTACTACTCATAGTTGTGAATATTATTTTATTTAAAGATGCAGTATATTGACAGATTCATCTTATTGTTGATTCAAATGATGCATTAGATTACTTTAAATATTTTTTATTTCAGTGGAAAATAGTTCCTGCACAGTAAAGAATTCTTAATGTTTAGAGCCTGTACAGAGAAGACAAATTGCATCCCATTATAAAAATTAACAATAAATCTCTTATCCTCACTAATAGATTTGACAATTCTTAAATGTACATGTTTTAGGAAGGAATGGTTTTGAAGTATTTTCTTTCAATCAACTATGAAAGCAAAAATATTGTTTACTTCCAAATACCCAGTCACAAAGTTCATGTTTGTTTTACACCAATTTTTTTGTGATTCAAAGAATAAAATGACATAAAGAAAAACAATGCAAGTATTAGGGGAAAAGTTATGAATATTCAGGCAAATCTAGCAAAAAATACAACTTATGGAGAGCATGAGACTTAAGTAAAAGAATATTTGAATAGAATTTTACAATAAAGTGAGAAAGGCATGTATGAATTGCTTAGAACACCTTCCTTTTATAATGGTGTGCTCAGCTGGTTGCAAAATTTTAGTCTGAATTTGCCCACTAAAATTCTCTTAATTGCCAAATCTATATTTTCATACCATTTGAAGTATTTTAATTTTAAGTGGATGGAGAAAGATGGTCAATTGTTCAGGTAGAAAGAATAATCATAGATATTGATAGATATTTCCATTACAAAAGTAAAATGTCAGGCCAGAAGCAAATATATATATTCTTTTCAAACATATTTCATATCTTCTTTTCCAAAAATTGATAAATTTTAAGTCAAATAAAGAATTATATGGAATTATTCATTTAATTTAGAAGTTTTTATACAATTACACTTTTAAAGGGACAGTTTATCTATGTAAAATATCCACCAGAGAGACATAAAGACATAACTGGGGGAGAGTGTAAACTATAATGTGGACCATTGACCATGTGGTGCAACAGTGCACAGAGATGAATTCACCAAGTGCAATGAATGCCCCATGATTATGGAGATTGTTGTTGTTATGGGAGGAGTGGGGTGAGGGGGTGGGGTATATGGGGACTGCATATTTTTTGAATGTAACATTTAAAAAATAAAGACAAAAAGACATAAGTAGAATGTAGAATACAGAAAAATGAATAAAGGCAGATATGCGAATAGAAATTTATTCCCTCCCATCTCTATATATTGCATAGCAGTGTTTTGTAAAACTAAAAATGATAAATACATAGATATAGGCCTATGAATTTTAAGACTATACAAATTAAGCAAATAAGTGTGTATAACATAGAACTGAAAGGAAATGAGATTGAAAATATTGAGAATAGAGAAACATGACCAGAAAAATAAGTAACAACTGGGATACAGCATTTAGTCATGTACAAACAATATTCTAGAAACCTTAGAGCTTATAGGAGAACTTTAAATTAGAGTAGGAAGAAAGGAAATTTAAATAAAAATTTGAGGACATGTCAAATATATCACGATTATATTCATAAGACAAAGATAATTTAAATGATTTTAAAATTGAAAAATCAATCATTGAACAAAAATTGCAGAAAATGAAAATAGTCTGTAGGAGGAGCAGATAAGAAAGTACATATCTACTCTGTCACTTTCTGGTGTATGTTAAGTGAAAATCATTCTTTCTGATAAACTGGGTGCTTTTTCTTGCCAATGTGATGAAGAAAAAGCATAATAAAAAGTTTTTTTATGCATGAAGTGCCTCAATTCATTTAAATATTCATAAAGAAACCTGATAAGACAGATCACTTCTTGTACATATGATGGAAAAACTGGATTTTTAAAGGTGAGTTCTCTGGTAAACACTATTGGTGCCATAAACACATACACACATGCATACCCATTCATTCTCAAACACACATACACACAGACATACAGACCGACATGGTCACCAGTCAGCACATATTGATTCGTGCCTGCTGAAAATCAGATAGACACACTTGGTATCCTTGATCCCTAACATAACAAGTTATTTTTTCTTTTTTAATAGATGGGGTCATAAGATTTAAGGAATGTCTCTGTGGTGACAGAAATTTTCCTCTTGGGATTTTATGGCCATGGAATCTTCACTTTTTACATGCTGTGATTTTTATAGTAATTTACCTGGAAGCCATGAAGAGAAATGTTATCAGCAGCATAACTTCCTTCGAATCACATCTCTACACTCTGGGTACATTTCTTCCTAAGGAATCTGTCCATATTTGATCTTTGCACCATTTCTTCCTCTGTGCCCTAAATCATTGCAAACTACTTGTACTGGAGAATATGGGAAAGTTCATTTAAACCTTCTGATTGCTCTTTATTTTATTATTTGCCAAACATTTATTCCTTAGAAATATTGAGCTTCAATTTTGAAGGATGAGATATATTATATTTTAATGACAATTATTGCTCAGACATACTTGTGATTTATAATGAAAGTTAAATATAGAATATCAGTTATCTTCAAAAGGTAACATGGTTAAAGCACTCATTAGGGAGAAAACAGCAGGCTGCACTCCTCCAAATGCTGCAGGAAACATTATACCTTTTAAATATATGTTCCAGAGATTTAAATCTTCAGTCCATTCTTATATCTGTTGAGCCCTGAATCTCAACAGAGTAGTAATTAACATCTACTCTCCAGTTCATTGGACAGCCAATAAAATGGTGATGATGGGCAATGCCCATCTCAAGAAACAGAGAATATCTACAACTGCAAAGCAAGACAGTTCCATCCATCTGCCCCATGCAATCTAAAGCCTCTCTCATTTGGAAGCAAAGAAGACATTTCTACCACAATATCCTTAAGATTGAGGAATGAACGAACATAGTGGGGTAATGCAACTATGGAACAAAACAAAATTATTATTCTAGTAATGAGAGAACTATATAAAGATAGTGGTCAAAAGAGGACTTGAGAGGAGGGAGAAGGAATAATAGGTGTAGCATATGGGCAATGCTTTGACATTGGAATTGTTCTACATGATATTGTAATGATGGATACAGGCAATATACATTTTGTTAAAACTTATAAAATTGTACAATATAAATTTTAAACCATAATGCAAACTGTAAATCGTTATTAGCAATGCTTCAATATTTTTTGATACTTTGGAGGTTTTTAATGACTGATTTTATCTCTTTATTTGTGAGTGGTTTGTTGAGATCATGTTTCTTCCTTCATCAATGTAGGCTGCTCATGTGTTTCTAGGAATTTGTCCATTTCTTCTAAACTCTCCTTCTTGTTGGAATATAGTTTGTAGTTTGTGTTCCTGAGTTTGATAGAGTTGGACTCAGATGTGATCTTTCTACACATGCCTCTTCTGTTACTTTTACCAGACTTGCAGTTGGCTTTGGGGCTGGTGTATACTCAGGAGACCTGAATCTGTGAACTGTCCATGTGATAGCCAGGCCCTGAGCCTCAGCATACTTGCAACTCCTATCCTCTGGTTTATTGGACTTACCCCAGCCAGCTAACAGGGAGGTGAAGATGACCAACCATCACACCAAGGAGCCAAGTATGCCTGTAAGCAGGATAATTGCATCCATCATCCATGTGGAATCCAAATCCCCTCTCGATATAGAGGTGGAGTGGACATAACCATCCCAGGGTCCACAGGATGGAGGAATAGAGTATGAACTAGAGTGGACTTACTATTATTCTACTATAGAACTATGTGATATTGAGGTTAGGGAGAGGGAAGAAGAGATATGATGTAGTGGCATTTTCAGGACTTGGAGATGTCCTGAGTCGTACTGCAGGGACAGTTGCTGGACATAGTATGTCCTGCCATGGCCCACTGGGTGGACTGGGGGAAAGTGTAAACGATGATGTAAACCATTATCCATGTGGTACAGTAGTGAACCCAAATGTATTCACCAAATGCAATGGATGTCTCATGATGATGAAAGAGGTTGTTGATATGGGAGAAATGGGGTGAGGGGGTGGGGGGTATATGGGGACCTCATTTTTTAAATGTAACATTAAAAAAATAAATAAAGACCAAAAAGGAGAGAAGACATTGGATGAACACAAAGAAGAATTTGAAAATATACATAGAAAAATAGTGGATCTTATGGGAATTAAAGTTGAAGCAAATGAAATAAAAATACAGTGAAATCATATCAGAGAAGATTTGAGGAGAGAGAAGAAAGGATTGAGGTGCTTGAAGAAATGGACATACAAAAGAAAAGATGAAGAAAAGAATGGCATTGAAGGACAAATTCTAGATTACCTCTATGATATGAAATAAGCAAACCAAGCTGTCTCACAGAGCTACAGACTGGGTGATAGGCTGAGAGGGAATTGAGGGTGAGGAAGGTTGTGAGCTGATGCCTACATGGGGAAATCTATGATAAAGTGGAGGTAAGTATTTGTACAGGGAACAGATAAAATGGGGGCATAGGGATACTATTGAGTGGGGCTTTGCAGTTTTGAGGGGTGCTAGGGTTGGGAGGGTCACATGGCCCAAGAAATTGGGGATAGGGTTGGGGAGAACAGACGAACATGGGAGATAGTTGGGTATGTGACTGAAACTATAACATTGAGAAAACAATTTAGAAAATATAATAAGGAAGGGTTACCTGTTTAAGGTGCTTAATGGGGGATATCTGGCAGAGAGGCAGGCTTCTAGGGAGTGTGTGAGTGCTCATCTTGTCATAGAGTTATATCATTGAATGGAGACCCATACCATGAGTGGGAAGATGTACCCCCATACTGGGGAGTCCTTATGCTCTCAAACAGAGGGAATTGTGTCTCTAGAGAGAATTGGCTGCTTCCCAAAGGGTGAGGACAGTCTAGTGTGTCAAGCCCTCAGCATTGTTGCAAATATCTGTGAATATGGTCCTTCAAGCAGTGAAGCTTGTGTGTGACTAGAGGCTCTGAGGGGAGGGTGAAGGAGGAATAGAATAGATGGAAGCAGGGTAACTGGGGGCAATGGAAGTGTTCCACAAGATCAGTATGATGGATAAAGGGCATGTTAAATTTCACCAAAGATATATAAAAGTCTATAGGATAAAATATAAATCATAATGTAAACCATAAAGTAACTAAAAAATTTAGAAAATTGGACAGTCTAAATTATAAGCCATAATGTAAACCAAAGTGGAACCATAATTGGTAGCTATTTTTCAATAACTGTACATCAGCTGCAGCAAATATAACATGAACATGTAAAAAGATCATTGTTGGGGAAAAGGGAAAAGGGTTTGATGTTGGAAATATGGGAGATGCCTATATTGAATATGTGACTTAATGGTGAACTAAAACTATTCTGAAGATAAAATTAAAAATTAGGAAAAAAAGATTATGTAGATACTGAGGAAGGAATGAAAGAAATTGTCTTGCCACTGAACATACAGGGCAACACCTATTACAATGATGAAAGAGAAAACATCAAAAATAAAGTTATATGAAATTTTTAATTTTAATACCCCATTTACTTTTTAACTTTATTTTAATTTTTCTAAATTAGTACATATAATTAGTATATATAATTTCTAAACTTTTTTCTCTAACACTAGCGTTTTTATTATCTTTTTAAAAGATACATAGATCACACAAAATGATACATTAAAAATATAAGAAGTTCCAATATACCCAATCTCCACCTCAACACCACTCCTCCCACATCAACAATTTCATTCATTAGTGTGGTAAATTCATTGCATTTCCTTTCTTGTGCTGTCTTTGTTTGGCTTTGGTACTAGGGTAATGTTGGCATCATAGAATGAGTTAGGCAATGTTCCTTCTGTTTCGATTTTCTGGAAGAGTTTAAGCAAGATTGGTGTATTTCTTTCCAGAATGTTTGGTAGAATTCATCTGTGAAGCCGTCTGGACCAGGGCTCTTCTTAGTTGAGAGGTTTTTAATGACTGATTCTATCTCTATACTTGTGATTGGTTTGTTGGGATCATCAATCTCTTCTTTCATCAATCTAGGAATTTGTCTATTTCCTCTAAATTTTCATTCTTGTTGGAATATAGTTTTTCAAAGTATCTTCTTATGATAGTCTTTATTTCTGTGGGGTCAGTGGTGATATCTCCTTTCTCATTTCTTATTTTGTGTATTTGTTTCTTCCTTATTTTTCTTTATTAATCTAACTAAAGGTTTGTCAATTTTATTAATCTTCTCAAAGAACCAGCTCTTGGTTTTGTTTATTTTTTCATAGTGCTTTCTTATTTTCTGTTTCGCTTAACTCGGCTCTGATCTTTGATTTTTTTTCTTTCTTCTACATTTGGGTTTAGTTTGTTGTGTTTTTTTTAAAATAATTCATCCAAGTGTGCAGTTAGTTCTTCAATTTTAGCCCTTTCTTCTTTTTTGATGTCTGAATTTATGGCTATAAATTTCCCTCTTCATACTGCTTTTGCTGCAGCCCATAAGTTTATATATGTTGTGTTATCATTTTCATTAGTTTCAAAGGAGTTATTGATTTCTTTTGAGATTTCCTCCTTGACCTATTGTTTTTCTAAGAGTGTGTTATTTAACTTCCATATGTGTTGCCAAATCTGGGTCTCTGGTCCTTGCAGATTTCCAGCTACATTCCACTATGGTCAGAGAAATTATTTTGTATGATTTTGATCTTTCTGAATTCATTGAGACTTTTTCTGTGGCCTAGCATATGTACTACCTTGGAGAATGATCCATGTGCACTTGTGAAGAATGTATATCCTTCTGTACTTGGGTATAATGTTCTGTATCTCTCTATTAGATCAAACTACTCTAATATATTGTTCAAATTCTTTGTTTCTTTATTGATTCTCTTTTTAGATGATCTGTCCAAAGTTGATAGTGGTGTATTAAATTCCCCCACTACAATTGTAGAGGCATCTTTTCCTTCACTTAAATTTTCCTGTGTTTGCCTGATGTATTTGGAGGCACCCTTGTTAGCAGCATAAATGTTTATGATTGTTTTTTCTTCTTAAAAAATTATCCATTTCACTAATATGTAGTGTACATCTTTGTCTCTCACAACTGTTTTGCATCTAAAGTCTATTTTGTCTGATATTAGTATACTTACTCCTGCTCTTTTTTTTGGTCATTGTTTGCTTGTAAGATTGTTTTCCACCCATTTACTGTCAACGTCCTTGAATCGCTGGGTCTAAGATATGTTTCTTTTGACAGCATATAGATGGGTCCTGCTTTCCCATCCAATCTTCCAGTCTGAGATTCTTGACAGGTGTGTTTAATCCATCAATATTCAGTGTTATTACTTTCCAGGAATTACTTATATTAGCTATTTTTCCTTTGGATTTGTGTTTGTCATATTTTGATTTTTTTTCTCTTTTTGTCTTTTTAGTTGTTCTTCTGCTCTATTCCAACTCTGTCTTTGTTGTTTTTTTCTTTCTTCTTGCAGACTCCATTTAGTATTTCCTGAAGGGCAGGATTCTTGTTTGCATACTCTCTTAGTTTCTGTTTATCAGTGAATATTTTGAGCTCTCCATCATTGTTGAATACCAGCTTAGGTGAATAGAGTATTCTTGGTTGGAATTTTCTTTTCTTTTTGTACCTTGACTATGTCATACCACTGCCTTCTTCCCTCCATGGTTTCAGATGAGAAATCAGCACTTAATCTTATGGAGCCTCCTTTGTATGTGATGGTTCTCTTTTCTCTAGCTGCTTTTAGTATTTTCTCTTTGCTATGAACATCAGATAATTTAACAAGTATGTGTCTTAGAGTAGTCCTGTTGGGATTTATGTGGTTTGCAGTGTGTTGTGCTTCCTAGATATGTACATCCATCTTCCTTAATCGGTTTGGGGAATTTTCAGCCATTATTTCCTCCAACACCCCTTCTGTCTACTTTCCCTTCTCATCTCCTCTTGGGAGGCCTATAATGTATATTTTTGTTCATTTTGCATTGTCATTCAGGCCCCTAAGTCCCTGCTGGATTTTTTCTTTTTATCAATTCCACTATCTGTTTGATTTCAGATGTACTGTCTTCCACATCACTATTCTTTCCTCTGCCTCTTTGAATCTGCTGTTATTTGCTGGGAGTGTATTTTTTGATTTCTTGAATTATGCTTTTCCTCACCATCATATCTTTTCTTTTTGCATATGATTGCAATTTCTTCTGTATTCTCTCCAAGTGTTTTCTTCATTTTCTTAAACTCTTTCTTCATTTCATGAAATTGGTCCCTAATATATGTTTTCAGAATTTTAATTACTTGTTTGATATTCTGTTCTTCTTCCTGATTTTTAGTTTGTTCATTGGATAGGGACATGTTTTCCTGAACATTGGTTTGGTTTGTAGATTTTTGTTGCTGTTTGGTCATCATTTTATTTCACGGGTTTAATCATTTTTTTAGTTTCTTTGTCTAGTCTTGGTTTTAATTAGTTGTAGTTTTTTTTTGCATTTTAAGTCTTCTCTTTGTCAATTTGTTCTTCTTATCCTATTTCCTTGTTGTTAAAAGAGGAACCATGTAAGATCTAGGAGAATGGATATTAGACTCATATAAACTATGTAGAGTTATAACAGTAAGAAAATTAGAGTACTTATAATGAGACAGTAAACTGAATATGAGGAGCAATATATTATAAATTTAAAGGCCAGTGTGTTCAGGAGAGATGGAAAGAGAAAAGAAAGGACAATAATATAAAGAGTGAATAAAGGACAGGTAAAAGGACAAAGGTATTAGAAATAAAAAGTCAGAAAAATTGGGGGCCAAAAAAGAGAGGTGTAATGTAAAAGAAACAATAAATGATGGAGGTTAGAACGGTGCAGAGGAAATGGGATAGTGTTGGCGACCAAAATCAATACACACAGAAAAGAGTAGATGGAGGATGAGGAATCACAACAAATGTGAAGCATTCTCTGTAGCACCTAATATAAAAAATAAAATAAAAAGAGGAGAAAGAAAGAAAAAAAAAGGACCAAAGGGGGAGGGATCCAAGCAAGAAAAAGAGAAAGAGAAAAAAAAGAAAGAAAAAAAGGGCCTTGGGGTGATAAAGAGAAAGGATAAACAAGAAGACAAGCCAACAAAAAAGAACAGACACATTTCAAGCAAGGAATCCTCTTTGCACTTAAATAAAATGCTTATGAATCTGACGTTCCCCCTTCCTCCATTCCTCCCTTCCTCCCTTCCCTCTTTTGCAGGATAGCAGGAAATCTGCATGAGGAGTTTGATAGGAGATTCAAGTGGGTCCTTGGTGATCCATCTCAGCACAGAAAACAATGACTCTTAACTTCCAGAGAGAGAGCACCCACACCTCACCAGGAATCCCAAATATGCTATTGGAAGCTTGAAAAGCATGTTCTGCAGTTCCTCTCCCTTAGGTATGCTGGTTGATTTTCTGACTCCACCTTCTCCCAGACCAAGTTTCCTATTCTAGGGTGTTTAGATAAATTGAGCTTTCTCAGCAAATTTGCCACTCAATTCTTCCTAGGTTCTCCCCAAGTCAGTTGGTATGCTCCTCCAAGCTCAAAAAAAGAAAAAGAAAAAAAGTGTGGGGGGGGACCAGAAAATTGAAACTGCACTCATTTGGCCCCTCTCCCCTCCCACCAAATCCTTCTCACTCATGGAGTTAGTCCAAAATTGAAGGGCTAGGGTAACCTCGGACCTCTGGGACCACTGGATTCAGGAAAGGGAAGTTTGGGATATTGTGGACTCAGGGTGTGTGAGTCTGTAGAATGTGGGCTATAGAGGTTTAGGGGACACAGACCTGGGGACCATGCATCTGGGGAATATGGGGCTTCAGAATGCTACTGCATAACCAACAGTTTTCAGGGAACACTGTGGCCACCAGCACTATGGGAAGGGTCCCACCTCCCCACAACTTCTGACCTCTGTGCTAGAAACCTGCAATTCTACCTTTAGCAAGCACTACTTCTGTCACAGTCTCTCCAAACCAATGTCCATACACCTCCTGCCTTGCAAGCCCCTGAAACATCCTGCTCCAGGAAGATTCCAAACCTACTCAGCCACTTCTCTGCAGGACAGATTGTGAGGTGCACTTAGTCAGATGCCATCTCGCCCTGCCTCCATAGTGTTACATTTGGCACACATTTTCCATACTCCCCACTATCAACACAGTGCATTTTTGGCATAGATGAATAAATACTACATTATTACTGCTTATCACAATCCATAGGTCTCTCCAGTTGTATTTTCCCCATGCTTCTCCACATTCACACCTCACTGCAATAGTGATGCACATCTGCTCTAGCTCACAAAAGTAGCTCGTTCATCTGTACCATCAAAACAATTCTTATCCACACCTGGGTTTACTGTGTTATTCTGTCCTTAGCTTATTCTCTAGTCCTTCTTTCAAATGGAATTTACATCCCTAGACTATATTTTTCAGTCACATTCCCATTTATTTTTTGTTTAATTGTATTTATTAAGATACATAGATCACAAATAATGTTACATCAAAAAATATAAGAGGTTTCCGTATACTCCACACCCCACTGCACCCAGTCCTCCCAATTCAATAACCTCTTTCATCACTGTGGCACATTCATTGCAATTGGTGAATGCATTTTGGAGTACTGCTGTACTGCACAGATAATAGCTTACATTGTAGTTTACACTCTCCCCCAGTACATTCAGTGGGTAATGGCAGGATTTAAGAAGTCCAGCATCTATCCCTGTGATATCATTTAGGACAACTCCAAGTCCTGAAAATGTCCCCACATCATGTCTATTCTTTCCTCTCCTCACCCTCAGCAACTACTGTGGCCACTTTATCCATATCAATGCTACATTTTCTTCCATTACTAGTCACAATAGTTCTATAGTAGAATACCAGTAAGTCCATTCTAAACCGCATTTTATTCCTCTATCCTGTGGACCCTGGGATGGTGATGCCCATTCCACATTTATGGTGAGAGGAAGTTTAGATCCCACATGGTTGTTGGATGCAATTCTACTGCTTACAGTTTTTAGGCAATCGCAGTTCCCTGATGTGGTGGTTGACCATATTCACCTCCCTATTAACTGACCTGGGTAAGTCAAATAAATCAGAGAGTAGGTGTTGCAACTCTGCTGAGGTTCAGGGTCCAGCTGGCACATGGTCAGTCCAGAGATTCAGGTCTCCTGAGCATATATCAACCCCAGTGCCAACCACATGTTCAGGAAAAGTTACATAAGAGATATGTGTAAAAAGATCACATCTGAATCCAACATCATCACACTCAGGAACACAAATTCAAAGTAGGGCTCATTGACAAGGCACTGAACTCCAGAGTCATCTGCCATGATGGCAGAACCTGTGTTCTCCAGTCTTCAAGAGCACAAGCACCTGAGTTTGTATCTACTTTGGCTGTCTCTGGGATTGTGCTGAGACGTGCATAAGTGCAACCCCTCTGATGACATCCCAACTCTTTTTTGAAGCCTCTTAGCCACATGAACTCAGTTGTCTTTACCATTTTCCCATTTTATTAAAGGTCTTTTTCTAGTCGTGACACCAGTTAGTGATTGGTAGTATTCCATCAGCATCAGGTATGCTCATCCTCAGGACCCATGTCCCATGATGAGTAGAAGGTAATGCATTTACATGCTGAGATTGGCTTAGAGAGTGGCCACATTTGAGCAACATAGTTGCTCTCAGGAGGTAACTCTGCAGCTCTAGGCCTAGTTAAATTTTCAGGCACTCAGGCTCATAAGAATAGTCATCAGAATCAAAGGCTTATAATCCAGCTCTAATGTGTTATCATCAACTCTATACATTTCTACCCTTTTATAGTAATGTTAATTAAAACTTCTACATATACTAAACATCAGTAGTCCATCTCAGTTCTCATCTTATCTCCTTTAAGAATACATCCTTACCACCAGTTATTGAAGATATGTTCCTACATTTTCTTTCAGAAGCTTTAAGGGTGTTGCTTTTATATTTAGGTTTTTAAAATATATTTTAAGTTAATTTTTGTATGTTGAAGTCTTTTTTGTATATTGAAGTAATTTTGTGAGATTGAAGTCTTTTTCCTTCTTTTGCCTGTAGATAGCCAGTTCTTTCAGCAGCATTTGTTGAATGGGCTGTTCTGCCCAACCTGGGTGGTTTTGACAGGCTTGTTAAAAATTACTTTAACATAGATGCAATGGTCTATTTCTGAATCATCAATTTAGTACCATTGCTCTATGTGTCTGTCTTTATTCCAGTAACATGCTGTCTTTACCACTCTAACTAGTTAATATGATTTAAATCTGCAAGTGAGAGTCCTCCAACTTCACTTTTTCTTTGTAAGATGTTTCTGATTTTCAGGACCCCTTACCCTTCCAAATAACTTTGATAATTTTATTTTCCATTTATTTTTAAAATGCTGATGGAATTTTTATTGGGATTGAAGTGAATCTGTATATCCCTTTGAGTAGAATCATTATCTTAATGATATTTTGTCTTCCAATCCATGAGCATGGAATGCTCTTTAAATTATTTAGGTCTTTTCAAAGTTTCTTTTAACAATGAGTTATTTTCTGAATACAAGTACTTTACATAGTTGGTTAAGTCAATTGCAAAATATTTGTGCTTATCTGTCATATTTTATTTACACCAATCTTTTGACACTTTTATGTACTTTTACTGATATAGTCTTCATTTATAGACCCTCTTCCCGGCCTTTTTCTCCTGTCTTTTCTTTTCAGATTGTAGCATAGTCTTTAGTATTTCCTGCAAAGTTGTCTCTTGGTTACAAATTCTCTCAGGTTTCTGTAACCTGTGAATATTCTAAAGTCGCCCTCATTTTTGAAAAACAATCTTGCCAGAAACAAAATTTTGGGCTGGAAGTTTTTATCTTGTGGTATCTAAACTGTATCATACCACTGTGTTCTTTCCTCCATGGTTTCCAATGATAAATTGGCACTTAATCTAATTGGGTATCCCTTATCTGTTATGTATTGCTTTTCTCTTGCTGCTGTCAAAATTCTCTCTTTATCTTTGGCATTTGCCATTTTAATTAGTATGTGTTTCAGGGTTCGTCTTTTCAGATTTATTTGCATAGAAGTATGTTGTGCTTCTTGGAAATGGATATCTATGGATTGGGAAATTTTGTGTCATATTTCTTCAAATATTCCTTCACCTCTTTTTCTCTTCTCTTCTCCTTCTGGGACATCTATGACACATATATTTGCACATCTCTTGCTGTCCTTTATTTCCCTGAGAACTTATTCAATTATTTCCTTTCTTTTTTTCATCTGTCCTTCTGTATGTTCACTTTCAGAGGCCATATCTTCAAGCTCATGGATCCTTCCTTCTGCCTCTTTAAGTCACTATTACATGATTTCAGTGTATTTTTTCTTTGATTTTTTGTACCTTTATTTTCCATAATTTCTATTTTTCTATGGATGCTTTCAAATTCTTCTCTGTGCTCATTCAATGTCTTCCTAATATCCTTAATCTCTTTAGCCATCTCCTAGAATGTATTAAAGAGATTTGTTTGACCATCTATGACTAGTTGCCTCAATTCCTTTTGACACCTGGAGGTTTATCTTGTTCTTTTAACTGGGCCATAGCTCCCTGTTTCTTGGAATGGATTGTAATTTTTATTGGTGTCTTGGCATTTGACTTACTAGATTTATTTATTCTGGATGCAGTTTCTCTCATTAATTTAGGGCTTTCTTGCCCTTTTCTCCCTTGTTGGTTGTGCAGTAGGATCCAAGGATGTAGTAGGTGCTGCAGGCTGTGGATGCTACAGCTGCCCTTATTGCCTCAGGTACTAATGAAGCTTCTTCCAATTTTCTCCTTTGCCAGTGTTAAGGATAGAGCCACACTCATGTGTAATAATCCAAGCTGTGAAGGTCTAGACTGTAGTTTCCTGGAGAGACTGATAAAGTTTCATGCCCTTCTACTTTCCCTGGGGTAGGGATGGAGCTGCAGGTGTGGGCAAAAATCAATTACCTGTGGGTATAAAATGACTGCAGTTGCTCCAGTTGACTCTGGATTCTTCAGTCTGTGCCAGACAAAAGTACCTGCAATTTCCCAGAAATGCTAACTTCTCGAGGTGGAGCTGAAGCCTAGGATAGGGATGCAGGCCAATCTAGGTGGAAAGAAGTCAGTCTTTACCAATACTGTGATATTTGGTCAGCCCAGTTTCCCCTCATGCTGAGGGTGGAGTCAAAATATCATCTAACAGCCTATTTCCTACTTGGACAGGTTCAAACTTTAGCCAGTTGAATTGACTAATTAGTAGCTGCAGTCAGTCACCACCCATCACTTCCTCCCCTGTTTCTGGGAAATGGAGCTTCCAACTCCAGTCGCAGAATAGTTCTTGAGATGGCTTGTGTTGCCAGAGTAGGATGATCAACAGCCTCCACAGCATGACCTGTATTTTCCCAGAAAGCCTGGTGTAGGTCCCCCAGCGTCCTCCATGCTGGAGGTGGAGATGAAGCTTATGCTGTAACTGCAAACTGATCTGGATGGAAAGAAGCTGTTCCCTACCAGTACTGTGATTTTCAATCATCCCCACTTCCCCTTTTGTCAGGTACAGAGTTAAAATTGTGGCTACCAGACTTTTTCTAACATGGACAGATTCAGCCTTTAACTACTCTTAGTATTATACTTTAGCCAGTCAAGTTTACTAATCAGTAGCTGAAGTTGGTGCCCAACCACCTCTCCCTTAACCAATTTTGAGAAGTAAAGCTTCCAATTCCTGCCACAAATTAGTTTCTGAGGTGGCTGAAGGAGGAGCACTGCCCTCTGTGATATGGAGAGCTCTATTTAAGAATCTTCCCTTCAGATGGACAGTATCCTCCTTCCATTCTTTCAAGTATGTTGTAGGATGCTCTTCTGATCTCCTGGAGTCCTCAAAAAGCTGACTCTAGGAGTTCCTTACTTTGCTTCCATCTTGCTGGTTTTCTCCAAATTGGGATTTACTGGCTAAATTTACTGTCAGTAAGCCCCTGTGATGTTTAAGCTAATATGTTAACTCGGTCAGGTAATTGTGTCTAGATGTTTGTTCAAGCAAGCACTGGGTTAACTGCAACTCAAGGAAAATTATGGACTTCAATCATCCGTGAGTTTACTGCATAGATAGCTGATTATAAGTACATCAACCAGTGAGATTGTCATTAGCATGAGTGAGATTTTATCCAATCAGTTGAATGTCTTATAACGAAAAATGATTTCAGCATTCAGAGAAAATTTTCCAGCTCAACTGCGGACAGCCAGTATCTCCTGGGAACTCATCACTGACCTTCCTCGTACCTTCAATGGAGTTCTTCGTTGGCAGCCTGTCTGTGGAATCTGGACTTTTGCATCCCCATGGTCACATGAAAAAATTTTACAATATCTCATACTCTAAAGATTTCACCTGTTGATTTTGTTTCCCTAGGGAACCCTTACTAATGTACTCCCTGATTCCCCTCCACATTCTCTTGTAATGCTGACAGGAAGGAAGACATTTTTTTCCCCTCCCCATCATCTTCAGTAAAATGGGTGTTTTATCCCATTTATTTTATTTTGGATGGGGAATGGCAGCCCCTCCCAGTCACTGCATGGCATTGGTATCTCATATCTGTTGATTTAGACTCTTCATCGCTCTGTCCCTTACCCTTTTGTGAATTGTGTAGCACTGTCCTGGTCTGACTGTTCCCAAAGCAGGTCCCTTAGACAGCTTTTGGTCTTCTCTCCACTTGTTTTCTGCCTTCACTTATTTTTGCGAGAAAGTTGAACCCAACCTGTCTACCAGTGAATTTTGCTTATTTGGGTATTGAAGTCTCCAGCTCAATAATTTTTGTTTGGTCTTTTATTCTCATAAATTTATATATCTTTATTCAAATTCTAAATTTGATCCTGTATTGTTTCATTGATTTACTTTTGCTCTTTGTCCATATTTTCCTTTAGCTCATCAACTGTATTTTGTAGATTTCACTTAATGCCTTTTACCATTATTTCAATTAATTCCTTTGATTATTAATTAAAATAGTATTAATAAGAATTCATATTCACCCATTACTATGATTTTATTTTTTCTTAATTTATTTTTGATTGTTGTAGACAGTTTTAGTCTATTTATTTAGTGATTTTTCCTAACTGTTTTGCAGACTATATTCCTTGACACATTTGGTCACTGAAATTTCTTTTCTTTTATCTTTTATATGCTAGTGCTATGGCATAAATTTAGGGACTTAAAAACAAAATAATAATTAAAAAAAAACACACCACTCCTAACCTCTGCATATTGGCCATGTGGTATCTCCTTCACTGCTCATTAGCCTTACCTAAGGAACTGAAATCTTACTGTTTTCTCAGTTATTTCTTAGCTTGTTTCTTGCTCTGTGCATGTGTGTGGCCTCCTTAATTCCCCTGAATAGATGTAATCTCTGAGTGTTCATTTTTGAAAGGAAATTCTACATAGTATTTTTTAATGGGCCATAAGTCCCATATTGTTTTTCTCAATGTTAATTTTTTTCTGCATAAAACTGTGGGATGATTATTCCATTATAGTAATTTTGTATCCATTCCGCCCACCTCTAAATAATTAAGACTAGGGGGTTGGGGAAGACAGAGGTGAGCATTTTAGGTCAGTCCTTCTGCTGGTCTTCATATTGGTTGGAACAGACATATACACACTGATTTGCCAGTAATGTGTTCTCCTCTCCCTCCACAATAAGGAATCTACATTGTAAGTGCTGACTTCTGTCACACACTGTTTTGTTGAACTGGGCATAGGAAGGATGAAGGGCTACTAAAAGTGTATGATGGATTCCTACTCCCTTTCAGTTCATTTTCTTCTTCATGCAGCATGCTTTTGGTGGTGAGTGTAAACATTTTACTGTTTTCCACAGTTCAGAGAAATTTGTTTTTTGTAGTTTCAGGATTTTTCCCAATGTTTGTTTGGGAGAATGGGATTCTGGAGCTTCCTGATCCATCACCCTCCACTTATCTGTCTCAAAACTGTTTTTTTCTTTCTTTATTTTAAAAAATGTTACATTAAAAAGTTATGAGGTCCTCACTCCTCGCACATAAACAACCCTTTCATCACCATGGCACGTTCGTTGCATTTGATGAATACATTTTAGAGCACTTGCCGAACCACAGGAATAACGGTTTACATTGGCGTTTACACTCTCCCCCAGTCCACCCAGTGGGCCATGGCAGGACATACAATGTCTAACATCTGTCCCTGCAGTACCACCCAGGACAACTCCAAGTTCTCAAAATGTTCCCGTGTCATATCTATTCTTCCCTCTCCCTACCCTCAGCAGGTACTGTGGCCACTTTCTCCACATCAATGCTACAATTTCTTCCTTTACTAATCATAATAGTTCCATATGAAATTCTCATTATATAGAGGTAAAGCCTGCATGCTCAATTTATTATTTTTTTTAAAGATGTATTTATCTCCCCTCCCCACCCCAGTTGTCTGTTCTCTGTGTCTATTTGCTGCATCTTTCTTCTTTGTCGGCTTCTACTGTTGTCAGTAGCACAGGAATCTGTGTTTCTTTTTGTTGCGTCATCTGTTGTGTCAGTTCTCTGTGTGTGTGGCTGTGAGCTGCACCATTCCTGGGCAGGTATGCTCAATTTAAGAAAGAACCTGCATCACATGTCACAATCATGATTAATGACCATTTCTATCCCAAGTGGCCTTCTCATGACAAGGAGTGACATTTATTTCAACAGAGCCCACAGACCCTCATTAGTGTCTACCTGTCACAAGTCCATGAAAGCATGTATCACTACTCTGATTTTCTCATTCTTTCTTTCAGAGCCCAAGTTCTGTGGAGGCTACTGGTATTATGAGTGGCTCATAAGGAATAATCTAGGAGATCAGAGGTGAAATCCAGTGGTCACTGCTTCATTTACAAAAAGACATGATATATTCATCTTGAATCCCCTAAAACAGCACCGTGTATCCACCTCCGGTTCAGGCCTGAGATTTCCATAGACAGGTCAGAACCTGGAAGGTGCAGTGGCTAGGCTGTTGGCTTGAAGGACTGGAAAACATGCAGAGATGAGTGTATGCCACTGAAATGTCCACTCACCAAACCCTCCTATTGTTTTGGAAGAGACACAGTGGTGTCAGGATCTAGAACGTCTGGAAGATTGACTGGTATAAACCCAGAAAGTCAGAATGAACAATGGAGGCAGCACGGAGCAGGGTCACACAGAATTTCATCTGCAGTAACAACATTTAGGTGGTTGGATCATGGAGAAGCCTCAATGATGGTGGTGGCTTTGTGTCAGGGAGTTTATGCATCAATTGAATTGGTACAGGTGTTTTATAGTATATTATGGACATTTTTCTATAGTTTAAAAATTGTATCCATGTTAGAACTTAACAGTTTAGGATGAATTTTAAACCAGAAAATCCCAACTACTGAAGTTAAGTTAACTAGGTAGAAATGAAAGAGTACATTTTACTTGAAAGCAGAAATTTAAAATTATCGAGAATTCTTAACTTTAGTAAAAAAAGCAGAAGGATAAATGGTGACAATTTACAATACTAGTAACAAATTATTTTATTTATTAGAGGTGATTCAAATTGGGAGTATACCAAATAGTACAAAAGAATAAAAGAGAGTATTTAAATAAATTAATTTCCTTTATATATTACTTTGGGACTTATTTTTCCAGCCCTTTTTGTGCAGGCTGAATTATCATGATCCAGAGTCAGTATAGACCAACTTCTTTCTCTAGAGGATGCACAGATGAAGGTGCTAGAATACATGTTCTACCTAAAAAGAATTTCTGTTCATGGTTTTCTGGACTACTAGAGAATAACTGGAATTTCATTTAGTTCAAGTCCTTATATTTCCTTAAAAAGCAAATGAAATAATTAAAATTTGAATCAAGGGACATTTGAGATGAATATTTATATATTTAAAGCCTGGGGTTAAACAGCAGAATATAATATAAAATTGGAAGATTATTAAAGTTATTAAAACTGATCTTGTTAAACAATTTAGGTGACTCTGAAAATCTCATGAGTTTATTAAAATTACACTTTTTTTTCATTTTTCTTAGAATTGATCTATAATTCACATAAAATAACTTTACAGAGATAATTTTAGCAGAGCTTGTGCAATGAGAGTTTTCACTTGTATGAAAATATTGCTCCAATTAAAAAAATACCTTTTCCTTGGATGTGCCTTATGGAGACTGAAGCTTGGTGACTGAAGAATCTAAAACAATCCAGCCTTATTGTCACCATGCTTCAGGTATCCTTGTGCTCTATGTATTCCAATGAACTCTGAACTTGAAAGAGTTGAAAGTATATTTTGATTTCTACATAGATCTCAGTGAATCATTAAAAGATGTTTTCTTCTTATGGGACAAATAGGGTTATTCTCATATGACTGTGTATCCCAGTTACAATTCAGGGTATAGATTCATCCTTCCTCCCTTTCTCCTGGCATAGTTAAAGTACTAACCAGGGAGATTTCTTGATAATGAGGGAAAATATAAAGAGGGATTAAGGACTGGAATAATGAGAAACAATTTTATAATCCAGAAAAACATTTCTGATGAAATATTTGAAGAATAACCCTGGGACTCATTAAACTAAATAGAGAGCTAATAACTACCATGTTGCTTATCCTTGGATTTGTACCTCTTGAGTATCTACCTAATTAATCATCATGGGGCTAGTGGGAGACACCAAGAAATAGTACATCTGATTTAAGTAGGGATCCTTTAGGAAACTGAGAGGCAAGGAAGGCAGTGCATCTCTGGGACTAAAAGAATCAAAGGTCTCAAAATACTTGTATGGGAAGCGTTCCAAGAAAGAATGAAAATGATGCCTGAAGATTCTGAAGTAATTGACAGGGTAGAGTGACAACATGGCTCAATATTGAACAGGCAGAAATTCTAAGAATTGAATTAGATAATTCTTTTACTCTGAAGTCACTTAATTATTTAAAGATTATGTCTTAATTTATAATATATGTCTTAATTTAATAGAGAAAATAATTTGTTGGAGAAATTCCCCTTTGAAAGGTAGAATAGGATTTCCCTAAAGAATTCTTCCTGCAGACACTTCGGATTTTTTGCATTGTTCGTCAATTGACTGTGATACTTGTGCATAAAATTTGATGTACCATGCACAATATTTTGACTTCAGTATTCTCTACTTGTCCATTATGTCCTTTCCATTCTACAAATTCGCAGAATGAAGGTAAAATATACATTTAATTTCATTAATTAAATATAAATCAGGATTTTGCATTCATATCCAGTTACATATAAACAAAAACAAATGAAAACAAAAACACACTATAAAATGACAATAAATATGCCTCATTGGTATTTTAAGGCTTTTGCACCAAGAGGATTGACAAACCTAAATAGACTTTAATAGATGAGGAAACAAAGGACTTTAAAATGATGAAAGACCAAAGCTTATGAAGCATAACATGCAAAACAGAAAGAAACAAATTATTTATATCTGAAAAGTAATATAAGAAAATAATTAGTGATGAATAAAGATAATTTTCTCAAAGGGGATCAGAGATTTGCTATAAATCCCCCAACATACAATGTGATCCCTTGTTCCCCAAGACAGTTTGATTCAGCATAGCTAATCATCACACTGTATTATGTATGTTCAAGGTGAGAAACTAAAGGAAGACTTGTCAGCCCTGAAGCCATAAGTAATTCTAACTGAGGATGCTTTTGCTAGATGTTCAGAAACCCTAACATTTTTTTTTACTCATAGAATTTTTATAAAGCTTTTTTTTTTTTTTTCAGTTGGGACTGTCACATCTGTTGATTTTCCCCTAGAATTTTATTCATAGTTTTCTCAGGGGAAGCTGTTTTTGTATGAGATGAACTAGTATATTCTATTTGGAGTGGCAGAATGTTTGCCTTTTTTGAAAAAGCTTTTAAATGACAGTAGAAATTAAGAGTGGTTACACATTTCATATCGGTACTATGAGCTAATATTTTCAGGGATATATTTTTAATATCTCAAATGTAGTTTATATTTGTTATCTACAGTGATATTCTGGCAAAGAACAGAATGGAGCCATGAAAATAATCTGACAACAAATGTACCACCAGAAGTTAAATGATATTGTATATGCACAACCACACAAAGAGATAGACAAATAGAAAGATTAGAGATTTGCATAGATAGATAGATGATAGATATATAGATAGATAGATAGATAGATAGATAGATAGATAGATAGATAGATAGAAATTTAGATAGATAAATTCTGCAAATACCTCAAAGTGGAACATTAACTTGGAAATGATTAGATTGTAACTTAACTTTTTTCCTTTAGAATTCATACATGTTTTAAGTTATCATTTTGAAGATTTTTTCATTATCTCAAATTATAATTTGCTATCCTTTAAAATGTATAAAGATTTGTTCATGTTTCATTCATCTCATCACTGAGAAATGCGAAAGAGTAGATATTCACATTTATCATTGCAAAATGAGACTCATAGTCAGTGACCACATTCCAAGATGCTACAGATATGAATTTTTAAAAAATATATTCATTTTATTGTCTTTTTGAAGGATACATAGATCACAAAAATATTACATTAAAAAATATAAGAGGTTCCCACATACCCCACTCCCCATCCACCCCTCTTCCCACATCAACAGCATTTTCATCATTGTGGCACATTCATTGCATTTGATAAATAGATTTTGGAGTACTGCTACACTGCCTGGATATTAGTTTACATTGTAGTTTACAATCTCCCCCAGGTCCTTCAGTGAGTTATGGCAGATTATAAAAATGCCACACATCTGTCACTGCATTATCATTCAGGACAATTCCAGGTCCCAAAAATGTCCCCATATCCCAACTCTGCTTTCCTCTTCCTGCCCTTAGCAACTCACGTGGATCCTGTCTCCACATTAGTGATATAATTTCTTTCTTTGCTCTAGTCACAAGAGTTGTATAGTAGAATACCAGAGAGTCCTCTCTAATCCATATTTTATTCCTACATCCTGTGGACCCTAGGATGGCAATATCCACTCCACGTCTAAATCGAGAGAGGTCTTAGATCCCGTATGGCTGATCAGTGCAATTCCCCTGCTTTCAGTTGTAGAATCTCATGGTTCCCGGGCGTGGTGGTTGACCATCCTCACCTCACTGTTAGCTGACCAGGGTAAGTCCAAAGAACTGGAAAGTAGGTACTGCAACTCTGCTGAGGCTCAGGGCACAGCTGCCACATAAACAGTACAGAGATTCGGGTCTCCTGAGCATACACTAATCCCAGCACCAACCACAGTTTCAGTAAAAGTGACAGAAGAGTCATGTGCTGATAGGTCACATCTGAATACAACTCCATCACACTCAGGAGCACAAATTCCAAATTAGGGCCTATTGGAAAGTCACTGAACTCCAGAGATATCTGCCATGACCATAGAATGTTGGTGTCTCTGTAGCCCTCAGGAGCACCACTATCTGATGTTGTGTCTACTTTGGCACTTTCAGGGATCCTTTGGAGACACGCATAAGGAAAAGCCCTCTGATGACATCCTGACACATTTTGAAGTTGCTTAGTCAGATAAACTCATTTGTCTTTGCTATTTCCCCCTTTTAGTCAAGGTATTTTTCTAGTTGCTGCACAAGCTGGTGATTGGTAGTATTCCACCAGCAGAGGAAGGGCTCATACCCAGGAGTCATGTCCCACGCTGGAGAAAAGGTCATGCATTTATGAGCTGATTTTGGCTTTGAGAATGGCCACATCTTAGCAACATGGAAGCTCTCAGGAGGTAACTGTTAGGCATCCTGCAGCTCTAGGTCTAGTTGAAATTTCAAGCACATAGGCCATAAACATTATCATTAATATCAAGGGTCCATTATCAGATCATCTTTCTTCACCATTCTTAGCCCTTGCACTTGGGGGATTGTTGCTTCTCCACTGTGGAATGTGACAGAGTTCCCCAGAAAGGGAACTCATTGCTCTCTCAGTTGTCATGTGTAATTCTACCCACTATGAAAATTCCCAAAGAATTTCAGACATATCTATATACCTTTTATGAATTCCCTGTAAAAATTCTTAGTACCCATGCATTCCCCTTAGTGAAACCCACACCAGTGCTCCTACTCTACCATAGTTGAACACTTCTGTGATCAAAAACTTATTAAAAATAAAGCCTAATGTATTGCAAAACTCAATTAGTAGGAAAATGAAATATTAATGATAGGAATAAAGATTAGAAATACAATACTTAATAATTTAGAGAACTAAAATAAAGTAAAATTAACTGGGGTATTAACAATTGAAAAGTATCATTAAACTCATAAATTTCTGGTGAAATTTAACATGGCTATATCCACCATTGCATGATCTTCTGGAACATTTTCATTGCCCCCAGGGTACCCCCACTTCCATCTATTCTATTCTTTTGTCCTTTTCTCCTCATGGCTCACAGTGACAACTAAACTTCACTGCTTGAAGGGAAAAATTTATAGGTACTTCAACAAAGCTGAAGGCTTGACACACTAGTCTGTCCTCCCTGATTGGGAATCAGCCATACTCTTGTGATACACCCTCCCTTCTGTTTGAGAACAACAGCCCTCCCCAAGATGGGGGAATAAAACTTACCTGCTCATTGTATCAGTCTCCACACACTGATATAACACACCGTGCAACATGAACACTCTTACACTCTGTAGAAAACTGTCCCTAGTGCACTCTTTGCCAGATGCCCCCCATCAAACTCCTTAAAGCAGTAACCCTTCCTTATTATATTTTCTAAAGTGATTTTTTGACATTATAGTTTCAACCACATACCTGACAATCTCCTGTATTCACCTGTTCCCCCAAAACCCTCCCACTAATTCCACGGACCATCTGACCCATCCTCCCAACCCTAGCCACATTCTAGCCTGCAAAGCCCCACACAATAGTATCCCTATGTCCCCATTTTATCCCTTAACTATACAACTATTTACCTACACTTTATCATAGATATCACGCATGTGGGCATGGACTCACAAACTTCCTCTCCTCCCTATTTCCTGTAAGCCTATCTTCCAGTCTCTAGCTCTCTGAGACAGCTCAATTTGCTTAATTCATATGAGAGATTTCAGTAGTATTTGTCCTTCAATGCCTGACTCACTTCACCTAATACAAGGCCCTAAAGATTAATCCAAAGTATCACCTGTTTTAGTACTGTATTCCCTCTTCAGCTGAGTAGTATTCCACTGTATGTATATACCACATTTTGCTAATCCATTCATCTGTTCATGGGCATTTGGTTTGATTCCAACTTTTGGCAATAGTGAACAATGCCACTATGAATATTGGTGTGCATATATAAGTTGTGTCCTTGTTTTCAGTTCTTCTGGGCATATACCCAGCAGTGGAATTGCTGGATCATATGGGAAATCTATAGTTACTTTTTTGAGGAACAAACAAACTGTCTTCCAGAATGACTAGGTCATTCTAAATTCCCACTAGCAGTGGATGAGGATTCTCATTTCTCCACATCCTCTCCAGCACTTGTCGTCTTCTGTTTTTATTTTGTTTAATAGCTGCCAGTCTAATGGATGTAAAATGGCATCTTCCTTGTAGTTTTTTATTTGCATCGGTGTTTAATTTTGGAATGTATCATTCATTTATCTTTTTTTTTCTTTTGCTGATCATGCTTTGTGTGTAAAATTCATGAAGCCATTTCCTATTGCAATCTCCCATAGATGCTTCCCTACATTGCCTTCCAAGGTCTTTATGCTCTTGGCTCTTATATTTAAGTCTTTGATCTATCTTGAGTTGATTTTTGTTTAAGGTATGAGATGGTAATTCTTTTTCATTCTTTCACATGTGGATGCCAGTTCTCTAAGCACCATTTGTTGAAGAGGTCACCCTCTTACAGTTGAGTGGGCGTGGTGGCCTTGTTGAATATCAGATGACTATATGTGTGAGGATCTATATCAGAACTCTCAATTCAGTTCCATTTGTCAGTATCTCTATCCTTGTGCCAATACCATGTTATTTTGACCACGGTAGATTTGTAATGTGTTTTAAAGTCAGGTAGTGTGATTCCTTCAATTTCATTTTTCTTTTTCAATAAGTCTTTGGTTATTCAGGGCCACTTCCCCTTCCAAAATAATTCATACTTCGTTTTCCAGTTCATTAAAAATTGCTGTATTGATTTTTAATGTTATTGCATTAAATCTGTAAATCAGTTTGGGTAGGTTGGTCATCTTGTTGATATTAGTCTTCCTGTCCAATAACGGAATATTCTCCCATTTATTTAAGTATACTTTGATTTCCTTTAACAGTGTTGGCTAGTTTTCTGTGTGTAAATCTTTAAATTTATTCATAGGTATTGGATTTTTTTTTTAATTTACTATTGTAAATGGTACTTTTTCTTGATTTCCTCTTCAGATTCCCCTGAGTCTTCAAATCTGCTGCTTTTGGTTGACAGTTTTTTTTTTTTTTATTCCTTGGATTGTGTTATCCATCACAATCATATTAGTTATCTTTTTGCATATGTTTACAATTTCTTCAGTGTGCTCTCCAAATGTTTTCTTAATATCCTTAATCTTTTCCTATATTTCATTAAGTTGGCCATGATAATTATTTGGAGAACTTCGATAAGTTTTTCAATGTTCTGCTCCTCTTCCTGGTTTTTTGTTTGTTCATTGGATTGGGCCATGTCTTCCTGATTATTGGTATGTTTTTTCTTTTTTTGTTGTTGTTGCTGTCTGGTCATCATTTTTTTCTTCATTGGTTTAATCAGTTGATTAGTTTCTCCCTATAGTTTGGGTTTTATATAGATGTTGTTTATGTGTGTGCTAATTATTCTCTTTGAAACTCTGTTTTTCTTATTCTATTCATTATTGTTGTCTAAGTTCTCTTGAAGGGAAAAGATTTGGATCAGGGAAAGTAAAAGTGTTAAGAAAAGAAAAGTTATAATAGTAGTGAAGCAGGCTAGTAAGATAGGGAATCAATAGATGGATCTGGAAGCAGGCAAGAAGTCCATGTGGACATCAATAACTCCAAGAGGGGTGCTGGAAGATACTCCCCAATATTCAGCCACTCAAAAGAAGACTTCCTCCAGAAGCCAGGATAAGTTTCAGATAGAGCCCAAGGACTTTATCTTTGGCCTCTCCTGGGAGATTTATGGGAGAGATAAGCAATCAAAATGCTGAATCACTGGAATTCCTCCCTTGCCATTAGCAAAGGAGTTGGAAAATCAACAGTTCATAAAAGCAGGCACTAGACCTGTGCTCTTTCTCTCATGTGCTGTCTCATCTATGGACTCCTGTTCCTGCCCTCTGCACATTGCTCTTGTCCTTTATCTTCTGCCATGTGTACGTGCATGTAAACCTGTGGATTTATAATCTATAATGGAAAATTGTAGCATGTAAATCAGCCTGGTTTATCACTTGTCAATCCCTTCCTTTATACCTGGGGCACCTGATTTGTTATTTTCTCCCATTTCTCATCCCTCTCTACCTGAAAAAATTACTGGCCTAACTCACCCAATATAGTCTTGAAATTCATTTCTGCCCTATAGTCAAGAACCCGGTCAAAATCTGGTAACAGAATATTGATAGCAAATGTTAGTAGAAGAACCATATAAGACTTAGGTGAATGTGTATTAACTGATGTAAATTGTGTTAAATTATAAGAATAAAAAAAATGGAGAACCTACAATGTGATGGACAACTGAATTTGGAGAATAGAATATGAATTAAAAGGCAAGTGTGATCAGGAAAGAAAGAGAAAAGAAAGGACAAAAACATAAAGAGTTAATGAAAGATAGAAGACAGAATAGAGAGATTAGAAATAAAAAGCCAGAAAAATTGGGGACCAAACAAGAGAGGTAGAATGTAAGAGCAGCAACAGAAGATGGAACATAGAAAGATGTAAATGAAAGTAGATAGCATTGGTAGTCCAAATCCGTACACACAGAAAAGAGGAAACCCAGGATGAAGAAGCACAGAAAACAATCAACACTGCCAACAGCACCTAGTAGAAAAAAAAAAAAAGGAAAAAAAAGGGGGGGGGGGAAGGAGGATAAAGGGAAGGAAAGACAAGAAAACAAATACAAAAATTTTAAAAAGCAAACCCTCAAGCAAGGAGTCCTCTTTGCAATTGAATAAACTGATTAGGAATCTGTCCTTCCCTCTTTCTCCCTTCCTCAATTCCCTCTCTCCCAGGGCAGCAGGAAGCCCATGCCAGAGCTTCACTATGAGATTCAAATGGGACCCTGGTGAACCAAATCACCACAGAAAGTAATGACTCTCAGTCTCTTTGAGAGAGCGCACGCACACCCTGCTGGAAACACAAATATGCTATTGGAAGCTTACCATGTATTTCCTACTGTCCTCCTAACCCAGGTGTGCTGCACAGGACTGACCAGCAGCATTACTCCACGTTTTCCCAGTCCAATTTTCCCTATCCCAGGGTGCCTAGTTAATTCACTGCCTCAGCAGATTCTCCCCTCACCTCTTCCTAGTTTCTCCTCAAGCCAGCTGGCATTCTCCTAAAAACTCAAAAGGGGGGGACCAGAAAATTGAACCCACACTCCTCAGGCCCCTCTGCACCCTACACTGGAACCCTCCCGCTCTTAGGTATTGTGCAAGACTGGTGGGCTTGTGGAACACTGAGGCTTGGGGTTTGGGGATTGTCGAGTTTGGGGAACATGGGTTCTGAGAACACAGTGTTCAGGGAATGTGGGTTTTGGGGAATGCAGTTTTGGAAATCATGGGGTGGGGAACACAGAGCTCAGGGAATGCTGGCATGTGACCAGTGAAGTTCGGGGATACTGAGGCTCCCTGCCCTAAGGGAAGGGCCCAGCCTTCCCACAGCTTCAAGCACAAGCAGCAGAAGCCTGCAGCTTTACCTTGAGCAATCACTCTTTTTGATCAATGTCCAGAAGCCTCCTACTCTGTGAGGTCTCAAAACAGCTCACTCAGGCAGGATTTTATCCCCACTCAACACTTCTTTTGTTGGAGAAATGATGGCTGGCACACTTACTCTGATGCAATCTTGCCCAAAGTTCCTAAATAGAGAGATGAACTTATATTCAACTCATTTAGGCTTTTACTCTAATATCTAAAGATATAAGTATATGAAGATACATGTGAAAAAAAAACAGGTAATGAGTATAATTAGAAGCATGACACCATTTTTC
Source organism: Dasypus novemcinctus (assembly GCF_030445035.2). Taxonomy (NCBI): domain Eukaryota; kingdom Metazoa; phylum Chordata; class Mammalia; order Cingulata; family Dasypodidae; genus Dasypus; species Dasypus novemcinctus. Next base: position 12,981,127 of record NC_080694.1, on the reverse strand, counting down.
GGGTGGCAGAAGGAATGATGTTTAAGCATCTTGTCTCAGAATCAGAAAGCTGGTATACTAGTCATCAAAAGAAATGCTGAAGAAAAATACCAGAAATTGGTTGGTTTTTATAAGGAGTATTTATTTGAGGCAGGAACTAAAAGATATCAGGCCATAGAGTATAAGTTGTTTCCTTCACCAAAGTCTATTTTCACATGTTGGAGCAAGGTGGCTGCTGAAATGTGTGAAGGTTCAGACTTCCTGGGTTTCTCCATGCCATGATCTTGCTTCTCTCTGGGTTCAAGGTTCATCTCTTCCTGGGGCTTGCTTATCTTTCCAGTGTGAATTTACTTCCCTGGGCTCTAGCTTAAGTCTTCAACATCAAACCCAACATCAAAACTTCAACATCAAAAACCCCCAAACTTTGTTATTTGCCATGCATTTTATCTGTGAGTCACCACCAACCAAGGCGTGGGGACTCTACATATGACTGGCACAAGAGATTTCCTTGATCACTTAATCAAGTAAACCTCTGAATCCAATATAATCTAATATTCCCGAGGGAAAAGACTAGTTTACAAACATAATCCAATATTTCTTTTTATAATCCATTAATAATATCAAACTGCTATACTCCACCTTCTTAGTTCCAAAAAGACATTCAAAATTAAAAATTTAAAAAAAGCCTTAAATCAGTTATAATGTAAGTGCTAAATCATATCACAATCAATTTAAAGAAATACAATATGTCCTGGGGCAAATCCTGTCAGTTATAGACCTCTGAAACTTACAAAACAATTCATCTCCTTCCAATACACACATGGAGAAAGTATAAACATTTTCAATAAAATAAGGAGAAATTGGGAGGGAAAAATGAGTCATAGTATTTCTAAAGTTCAGTAGACCTGCAGGGATATCTCTGTTTCATTTCAAAGTCTGGGAATCATTCTTAAGAAGATGGTTTCTTCTCCTTGGAACAATATGGGGACCCACCCTTTCCACATGCTTGCCTAATGGCCATTTTCTTGGTTCCACATTCATCATGCATCTGGGTGTCAACCAAATTCCAGACCTCACCATCCAAGAGTGTTGGGGTGATTGCCACACCTGGCCCAATATTTGGGTTAGAGTCTTAACCCCCTCTAGTACAGTGATGTGAAGACAACATTCCCCACTAAATCTTGCCATACAGTCTTAATCTTCTCAGAGGAACGAGTTCACCACCTGGGCTTCCCTAAACTTTGGGGAACAGGTCCACCCTCTCAGATCTGTTGGGTGCTGACATTAACCACCCTAATCTTCAGGAATGTGCTCCACACTCTCTCTACCCTGGGTTGGCAAAACTCTCCCTGAACATGAGGTGGGAACATCCACCCTCTTCAGCTGCTGAGACGGATTCACCCTCTCTGTACACATGGGTAGGTTTCCTCCCTTGGCCCAAGGTGATGTCTTAATTTCAGATCTCTGCTTCCATGGTTTTTGTATTGATGGCATTTACCCTTCAATCTCTCCCATCCACGTCCCTTTTAGTCCAGGCTGACAGTGGTTTTGTTCATACAGCTCTTACAATAACCTTGTTGGTTTAGCATGCAAGAAGCAGGGGTCCAAACCATCAGACAGTAAGACTTTCCACAAGTCTTTCCTAGATAATTGTATCTTCAATCTTGATTTACAAGTTTCCAAGTTTAGTTAAGTCCCCAAATGGGGCTCTATCAGCTGAGAGTTTGATTTCCTGAGGTCTGGACTTTCCAGTATCAGCTTCTGTATTTTTTGTGCCCAAGAGCTCTGTCCTCAGCTTATCTCTCTCATCTAACATTTTGCTATAAGCTGCAAGCCAAAGCCAAGCCACGTTCTCCAGATTTACTTTGGAAATTTCTTCAGTAAATGTTCAGGTTCACCATTTTCAAATTCTGCCTTCCATAAAACACCAGAATTTAATCTTGTTAACTTCTCTGTGACTTTATTTTTTAAAGAGTATCAAATGGTTTAAATCATTTAATGATAATTAACTTTTCTAAAAAGCCCCACAGAAACAAAAATAAAATAAACACCCAACCAACACTCACTAGCCCTTGCAAGAAAGAAGCCCTGGATAAAGAGCCTGCAATGTTTTGTCTGAGTTTCCTCATTCATTCTGGGGTCCCTGGTTTTCTTCCTCTTACGGGGGAAAGGAAACTGGCAAAAAGATTCATGTTCAAGGTCCCAAAGTTTTTACAGCTCAAGGCCAATGGTTTATACATTCTAGTTTCCAACTTTGAGAGACAACAGCAAATAAACTCTGCCAAATACACTTTTATAGGGTATTCCTCCCAGGGCTTATAACTCTCCCAGCTAACTTTTACAGTCATTCTTTGAAATGGTGTCTGAGTCCAAACTGCTTATATTCCTTGATGTAGCTTTTGTTTATCCCAGAAGACAGACCCTAAATTCCATATGCAGCCTCCAATTTCAAGTATCAAGGCTTGTTTCAGGTAAACCTCAAACTGCCATAGTGTTTTTTTGTAATATCTCTGTAGTGTCTACTGGGTGTCACCTCCTGTGTGACTTTAAAGCATGGTGTTTTATGGTAATAATGACTGAAATGACTTCTTCTAGTTCCATTTTCTGATGTTCACATATAGCTCAAATATATGGCTCAATCACCTCAAGTTTTTAGGTATCTATGACTTCATTATTGTAACCCTATTCAGCATCATCTTTTTCTTCTATGCACATTGTCTCAGCCATTTTGACAATCTGCTGTAGCAACAGAAATCCAAAAACCTCTACCTATTTATATCACCTTATAATGCTCAGTCAACTATTCTGAACTAAATTCTTCATATATGCCCAACTAAATGTCAACTTCTCAATGAAACAAAAGATAGTAGTGCTTGATTTTTATTTTCTGGTTACCATAGTGTTAAAACCCTTGGTCTATATTCTGATGAACAAATTTCTTAAGGATCCCCTGGGGAGAATAATTAAGAAGAACAGGACTGATTTCTAACATTTCTTCTTAGGCTACAAGCAGCACAGAAAGAAAGAAATTCTTGACTGGATGGAAAGTTAAAAGTTTGTTGTCTTTTTCCAATTTTTTTACCATAAGTGGAAAGCAAACTGTAGAAATTAAATGAACAAGGACTATCAAACTGGGTCTCAATTATCATTGTTCCATGTCAATGCCCTTGCTCACCAGACAGTATTGTCTTTAAACTATGATTTAAATTACACTTTACTCAGCACTCCCTCAGTTGTTGTTTATAACTGTAACTACTATGAAAATACCCAAAGAGTATCTGAACATTTTAATATACCCTGTACAAATGCCCTGGGGAACTCCCTCCCAACCATGTGTCCCCCGTCAATAACACCCAACACCAACGTTCCCCCCCTGCCATAGATGAACCCCACTGTGGTCCAAAACTTCTTCAAAAATGAAGCCTGTTATATTTCCAAATTCAATAAATAGGAAAATTATATAATAAGGTAGGTTTAAGATTAAAAATAGAATACATACTAACTTAGAAAAACTATAGACTAAACATAAATTGGGATATTAAAAAATGAAAAATATCATAAAATTTTGTTTTTTATGTTTTGCCTTTCATCACTGTAATAGGTATTGCCCTGCATTTACAGTGGCAAGGCAATTTATTTCATTTCTTCCTCATTGTCTACACTCCTTTTTTAATTTTTAATTTTGTCTTCAAAAAAGTTTTTGATCAGAGTAAAGTCACATATACTATATAGGACACTCCCACATATCCAACATCAAACCCTTTTCCCTCTTGCCCAGCAATGATCTTTTTACATGTTTATGTTATATTTGCCGTGGTTGATATACAGATATTGAAACATAGCTACAAAACATGGTTCCATTTTGGTTTGCATTACAGTTTATATTTTAGATTATGAAATTTTCTAAAATTTTACTTATCTTATGGTTTACATTTTAGCCTATAAAGTTTTATACATTTTTGGTGAAATTTAACATATTCTATATCCACCATTGAAATATTTTCTGGAACACTTGCATTGCCCCCCATTTACCCTGTTTCCATCTATTCTATTCCCCTCTACCCCTCTCCTTAGGGCCCACAGTGACAACCAAGCTTCACAGCTTAAAGGACCAGATTCACAGATACTTGCAACAATGCTGAGGGCTTGCCATACTAGAATGCCCTCCCCCATTAGGAGCCACCAATTCTCTCAAGAGACACAATTCCCTCTGATGGAGAACATCAGGCCCCCCCAGGATATGGCTACTCCTTCCCACTCATTGCATGGGTCTTCACCCAATGATATAACACACTATGAAAGATGAGCATTCACACACTCCCTAGAAACCCACCTCTGTGCCAGAGGCCCTCCCTTAAGTATCTTAAACAGGTAATCCTTCTTTATTATATTTTCTAAAGTGTTTTCTCAACATTATTGTTCCAACCTATAATTGTTCCCCCAAAACCCCACTCATATTCTTTGAGCCATCCAAACCATCCTCCCAACCCTAGCTCCCCTCAAGCCTACAAAGCTCCACTCAAAAGTATGCCTATATCTCCATCTTATCCCCCTCCTGTACAAATAATTATCACCAATTTATCCTAGATTTCATCCATGTAGGCATCAGCTCACAATCTTCCTCTCTCCCCAAATTTCCTGTAAGTTAATCATCCAGTCTTTAGCTCTCTGAGAAAGCTTGGTTTGCTTATTTCATACCAGATGGGTCTTTCTTTTTTTCCCCCCTTTTTCTTTTTTTATTTCTCAAAATTCTAAGAGACATGTCCTTGCACCAGCTTATGGCACCACTAGATAGGACTCCAATGTTCTCCTCAGTTTCCACAAACTGCATGTCCTTTTTCTAGTCAATAGACAAGTACTGAGTCAAAAGTCTAACTCTGTAGAACCCCTAAGGTAATTTTTTATTTGTCTGTCTGCTTGTTTAAATACAAATTAATAGATGCAGCTTTTGAAGGTTGTGGGGCCTACTCAGTAATCTGCATTTTTTTAAATTCTTTTGATGCCAATTTATTTTATTTTATTTTATTTATTCATTTTTTAAAAAATATTACATCCAAAAAATATGAGGTCCCCATTCATTCCCACTGCCCCCACCCCACCACTCCCCCCACAGAAACACTCTCCCCCATCATCATGACACATCCATTGCATCTGGTGAGTACATCTCTGGGCATCGCTGCACCCCATGACCTATGGTCCACACCATAGTCCACAATCTCCCACGTTCCATCCAGTGGGCCATGGGAGGACATACAATGTCCGGCAATTGTCCCTGCAGCACCACTCAGGACAACTCCAAGTCCCGAAAATGCCTCCACATCTCATCTCTTCCTCCCATTCCCTGCACCCAGCAGCCACCATGGCCACTTTTTCCACACCAATGCAACATTTTCTTGATTATTAACCACAATAGTTCATGGTAGAATATGATTAAGTCCACTCTAATCCTTACTGTATTCCTCCTTCCTGTGGACCTTGGCTTGGTTGTGTCCATTCCACATCTATGTCAAGAGGGGGCTTAGATTCCACATGGATACTGGATGCAATCCTCCTGCTTTCAGTTGTAGGCACTCTAGACTCCATGGTGTGGTGGTTGACATTCTTCAACTCCATGTTAGTTGAGTGGGGTGAGTCCAATAAATCAGAGTGTAGGAGCTGAAGTCTGTTGAGGCTTAGGGCCTGGCTATCATATTGTCAGTCCAGAGATTCAAATCCCCTAGATATATCTTAAACCCCAGCACCAACTACAATTCCAGTAAAGTAGCGTGAAAGGCTTGTGAAAAGAGATCCCATCTGAGTTCAGCTCCATCACACAGAAACACCAGCTCCAAAGAAGGGCCAACTGACATGGCAGTGAACCCCATCTGCCATGACCATAGAACCTGTGGGTCTCTTTAGCCCTCAAAAGAACCAATACCTGGGGTATCTACTTTATCTGTCTCTGAGACTCTGCTCGGGTGTGCATAAGGGCAATCCTTCTGACAACCTCTAGACTCTTTTTTAGAGACTCATGGCCATATAAACTCATTTGTCCTTTTCATTTCCCCCTTACATTAGGTCAAACAGCATTTTTAACTCCTGTTATTATATGTAGACAGGGATATTCTGCTGGTCCATGTTGAACCTTTAATTCAAGGTCATTTTCTAGTTACATCATCAGCTGGTACTTGGTAGTGATCCCTCGGTGCCAGGGAGGCTCATCCCCAGGTGTCATGTCCCATGCTGGGGGGAAGGCATTGCATTTACATGCTGAGTTTGGCTTTGAGACTGGCCACATTTGAGGGAACTCTTAAGCACAGTGCAGCTCTAGGCCTTGTACTTATTTCAGGTGTATAGGCTCACAAGCATAGTCATTAGTATCAGGGGGTCACTGTTGGACCCTCATTCCTTCCTGGTCCTTGCTGTTGCACCTGGGGACTGCCACTGCTCCCTTAGGGACCACGACAGAGCCCCCACCTGGCCAGGAACCCAGTACCCCCCAAGCTGTTGTTTCCACTATGAGTATATCCAAAGAGTTCCATGCACCCTAGACACATACCCTGTATAATTCCCTGTCAACCATATGTCCCCTGTCAATAACATCCCATACCAGTATTCCTCCACTGCCATTGTTGAACCACTCTCTGATCCAAAACTTCCTGAAAAGTGAAGCCCAAAATAATGTCAGGTTCCCTTAATAGTAAAATGGAATATAGCAATGAGTTTAAAGGTTAGATATAGATTTGGAAAAATTACACATCTTATCTTTTTCTTTTCTTTTTTCCATAATTATTGAGCTTCTCTTCACAAGAGTCTTAGATCACAGTAATTGATATAAACAACATACAAAGTACTCCCACATATCCCTCTAAAACCTTTTCCCTTCCACAGCAATAATCTTTTAACTTATTTATATCATATTTACTGAAACTGATGTACAGATATTGAGACAATAGCTTTCAAACAAGGTAACATTTGTGTTTACATTATGGTTTATACTTTAGGCTATACAGGTTTCCAAATTTTTTAGTTATCCTATGTTTTACATTATGGTTTACATTATTAGCCTGTCATCCCCTGTATGTTTTTGGTGTAATATTGCATGGTTTATATCCATCCTTCTGTACTCTTGTGAAACACTTCTTTTGCCCTCATGATTATTTTGGTTCCAAATATTCAATATCTATTTCCCCCTCCCCTTGGGGCCCACAGTGACAGTCAATCTTCATTTCTTGAGAAGCCATGTTCAGAGATACTTGCAACAGTGTTGAGGGCTTGACTTGCTCAACTGCGCTAATGCCCTGGGAGCCACCCTTTCTCTTGAGAGATATAGTTCCCTCTATTTGATGGCATTAGTCCTCCTCAGGTTGTGGGTCTACCTTCACTCTCATTATATGGGTCTCTACCAAATGGTATAACCCACTCTGGCAAAATGAGCATTCAGATATTCCCTAGCAGTCTGTTCTGCATCAGATTACTCCTTTGAGTATCTTAAACAGGTGTCTTTCCTAATTATATTTTGAAAAGGTTTTCTCAACATTATACTCTCCACCAACACCTGACAATCTCCTATGTTCGTGTGTTGCCCCACCCACCCCCCAATTTCTTGGGCAATATTACCCATCCGCCCATCCCTAGGCCCCTCAAACCCCCAAAGCCCCACCCAAAGGTAACCCTATGCCCCCATTTTATCCCTTCCTTGTACACATACTTACCTCCAGCTTATCATAGATTTCACCCATGTAGATGTCAGCTTACATCCTTCCTCTACCCCTGATTTCCTGTAAGCCTATCTTCCAGTCTCTAGCTCTCTGAGGCAGCTTGCTTGTTTCATAACATTGAGGTCATGTGGTATTTGTCCTTCAATGCCTGGGTTGCTTCACTCAACATAAGAGTCTCCATATTCATCCATGTTATCAAGTGTGTTTGCACTGTATTTGTTCTTAAAGCCGAGTAGCATTCCATTTATGCATATACCACATTTTATTGATCCACTCATCTGTTGATGGGCATTTGGGTTGATTCCAACTTTTGGCAATAGTGAACACTGCTGCTATGAACATTTGTGTGCATACATCGGTTTATGTCACTGCCTTCAGTTCTGTAGGGTATATACCCAGCAGTGGAATTCCTGGGTCATATGGCAAATCTATGGCTAGTTTTTTGAGAAACCATCAAACTGTCCTCCAGAATGATTGGATCCTTCTGCATTCCCACCAGCAGTGGATGAGTGTTCCCATTTCTTCACATCCTCTCCAGCATTTGTATTCTTCTGTTTTTTTCATAGCTGCCAATCGTATGGGAGTAAGATGGTATCTTATTGTAGTTTTGATTTGCATTTCCCTGACAGCTAAAGATTTGGAGCATTTTTTCATGAGCTTTATAGCCATTTGTATTTCTTCTTTGGAGAAGTGTCTGTTTAAGTCTTTTTCCCATTTTTAAAATGGGTTGTTTATCTTTTTATTTTCAAGGTATAGCATTCTTTATATATGCAAGTTATAAGTCTCTTATCAGATATATGGTTGGCAAATATTTTCTCCCATTGTGTAGGTTCCCTTTTTACTTTCTTGACAAACTCTTTTGAGGTACAGAAGGCTTTAATTTTGAGGAAGTCCCATTTATCTATTTGTTCTTTTGCTGCTCGTGCTTTTGGTGCGAAGTTCATGAAGCCATTTCTTATTACAAGATCTTGTAGATGTTTCCCTACACTTCTTTACAAGGTCTTTATGATCTTGGCTCTTATATTTAGGTCTTTGATCCATATTGAGTTGATCTTTGTATAAGGTGTGAGATGGTAATCCTCTTTCATTCTTCTACATATGGATATCCAGTTCTCCAGGCACAATTTGTTGAATAGGCCATTCTCTCCTAGTTGAGAGGGTTTGGTGGCTTTATTGAATATTATATGGCTATATATATGAGGTTCTATATCAGAACTTTCCATTCAATTCCATTGTTCTGTGTGTCTCTCCTTATGCCAATACTATGCTGTTTTCACTACTGTAGCTTTGTAGTATATTTTGAAGTCAGGTAGTGTGATTCCTCCAATTTCGTTTTTCTTTTTCAATATGTCTTTGTCTATTCAGAGCCTCTTTCCTTTCCAAATAAATTTCATCATTAGTTTTTGTAGTTCCTTAAAGAAGGCTGTGTTGATTTTTATTGGGATTGCATTGAATGTGTAGATCAGTTTTTTTATGATAGACATCTTAATAATATTTAGTATTCCTATCCATGAACAGGGAATATTCTTCCATTTATTTAAGTCCTCTTTGATTTCCTTAAACAGTCTTGTATAGTTCTTGGTGTATAAGTTTTTTACATCTTTAGTTAAATGTGTTCCTAAATATTTGATTTTTTAAAATTTACTATTGTGAATGGTATTCATTTCTTGATTTCCTCCTGATCTTGCTCATTATTGGTGTACAGAAATGCTACTGATTTTTGCACTTTGATCTTATAACCTGTGACTTTACTAAACTCATTTACGAGTTCTAGAAGCTTTGTTGAAGACTTCTCAGGGTTTTCTATGTATAGGAACATGTCATCTGCAAATAATGAAATTTTGACTTCTTCCTTTCCAATTTGAATGCCTTTTATATCTGGTTATTGCCTCAGTGCTTGAGCAAGTACTTGTAAGACAATGTTAAATAGAAGGGGAGACAGTAGGCATCCTTGTCTTGTTCCTGACTTTAGAGGGAAGGATTTTAGGATTTCTCCATTGTAAATGATGTTGGCTGTGGGTTTTTTTATATATACTCTTTATCATGTTCAAAAAATTTCCTTGTATTCCAATCTTTTGGAGTGTTTTTTGAAGAAAGGGTTCTGTATTTTGTCAAATGCTTTTTCTGCATCTGTAGATATAATCATGTTATTTTTTTCCTTCAATCTGTTTATATGGTGTATTACATTGATTGATTTTCTTATGTTGAAACATCCTTGCATACATGGAATGAATCCCACTTGGTCGTGGTGTATAATTCGTTTAATGTGTTGTTGAATACGATTAGCAAGTATTTTGTTAAGTATTTTTGCATCTAGGTTCATTAGAGAAATTGGTCTGTAATTTTTCTTTCTTATAGTGTCTTTGTTTGGCTTTGGTACTAGGGTAATGTTGGCATCATAGAATAAGTTAGGCAATGTTCCTTCTGTTTCAATTTTTTGGAAGTTTCAGCAGGATTGGTGTTAGTTCTTTCCGGAATGTTTTGTAGAATTCACCTGTGAAGCTGTCTGGCCCTGGGCTCCTCTTAGCTGGGAGGTTTTTAATGACTGGTTCTAACTCTTTACTTGTTATTGGTTTGTTGAGATCATCAATTTCTTCTTTCATCAATATAGGCTGCTTATGTGTTTCTAGGAATTTGTCCATTTCCTCTGAATTGTCATTTTTGTTGGAATATAGTTTTTCAAAGTATCCTCTTATGATAGTCTTTATTTCTGTGGAGTCAGTGGTGATATCTCCTTTCTCATTTCTTATTTTGTGTATTTGCATCTTCTCTCTTTTTTTCTCTGTTAGTCTCGCTGAAGGTTTGTCAATTTATTGATCTTCTCAAAAATCCAGCTCTTGGTCTTGTTTATCTTTTCAAGTACTTTCTTATTTTCTATTTCATTTAGTTCTGCTCTTATCTTAGTTATTTCCTTCCTTCTTCATCCTGTGGGATTACTTTGTTGTTTTTTTGCTAATTTCTCTAAATGTGCAGTTAGTTCTTCAATTTTTGCTCTTTCTTCTTTTTTGATGAATTTATGGCTATAAATTTCCCTCTCAGTACTGCTTCTGCTGAATCCCATAAATTTTGGTATGTTGTGTTATCATTATCATTTGTTTCAAGGTAGTCATTGATTTCTTTTGAGATTTCCTCTTTGGCCCACTGTTTTTCTAAGAGTGTGCTGTTTAATTTGCTTATATTGGTGTGAAATCTAGGCCGCTGGCCCTTGCAGATTTCCAGCTTCACTCCACTGTGGTCAGAGATATTATTTTGTATGATTTCGAGCTTTCTGAATTCATTAAACCTTTCTTTGTGGCCTAGCATATGGTCTATCTTGGAGAATGATCCATGTGCACTTGAGAAAAATGTATATCCTGCTGTATTCAGGTGTAATGATCTGTATATATTTATTAGGTCCAGCTCCTCTAATATACTGTTCACATATTTCGTTTCTTTAGTGATTCTCTTTTGAGATATTCTGTCCAGAGTTGATAGTGGTGTATTAAAATCCCCCACTATAATTATAGATGCATCCATTCTTTCACTTAGTTTTTCCAGCGTTTGCCTCATGTATTTAGAGGCGCCCTTGTTAGGAGCATAAATATTTATGATTCTTCATTCTTCTTGAGAGATTGTCCCTTTCACTAATATGTAGTATACTTCTTTGTCCCTCCCAATTGTTTTGCATTTAAAGTCTATTTTGTCTGATATTAATATAGCTACTCCTGCCTTTTTCTGGTTATTGTTTGCTTGTATGATTTTTTCCAACCATTCACTTTCAGCCTCCTTGAATCTCTGGGTCTAAGATGTATCTCTTGTAGACAGCATACGGATGGGTCATATTTCCTTATCCAATGTCCCAGTCTGAATCTTTTGATAGGTGAGTTTAATCCATTGACATTCAGTGTTATTACTTGCAAGGAATTATTTATGTTAGCCATATTTTGATTGGACTTGTGTTTGTCATATTTTGATTTTTTGGGTTTTTTTTTCTTCTCTTTTTGTCTTTTTCATTGCTCTTACACTCTTCTCCAACTCTGTCTGTCCTGTTTTTTCCTTTCTTCCTGCAGAACTCCCTTTAGAATTTCTTGAAGGGGAGGTTTCTTGTTGGCATACTCTTTCAGTTTCTGTTTATCTGTGAATATTTTGAACTCTCCATCATTTTTGAATCCTAGTTTAGCTGGATAGAGTATTCTTGGTTGGAAACTTTTTTCTTTTAGTAATCTGACTATATCATACCACTGCCTTCTTGCCTCCACGGTTTCAGATGAGAAATCAGCACTTAATCTTATGGAGCTTCCCTTGTATGTGATGGTTTTCTTTTCTCTTGCTGCTTTTAGAATTTTCTCTTTGTCTTTAGTGTTGAATAATTTGACAAGTATATGTCTTGGGGGGGTCTGTTGGGGTTTATGATGAGTGGGGTGTGTTGTGCTTCTTGGATATGTACATCTGTCTCTTTCAGTAGATTTGGGAATTTTTCAGCCATTATTTCCTGCAACACTCCTTCTGATCCCTTTCCCTTCTCTTCTCCTTCTGGGATGCCTATAATACGTATGTTTGTGCATTTTGCATTGTTGTTCAGGTCCCTAAGTCCTAACTGGATTTTTTCTTTCTTTTTATCTATCAATTCTACTATCTGTTTGATTTCCAATGTACTGTCTTCCACATCGCTAATTCTCTGCTCTTCCTCTTCTAATCTGCTGCTATTTGCTGTGAGTGTATTTTTGATTTCTTGAACAGTGGTGTTCATTCCCATCATATCTGTTATCTTTTTGCGTATGTCTGCAATTTCCCCTCCAAGTGTTGTCTTCATATTGTTAACCTCTTCTTTTACTTCATTAAATTTGCCGGTGATATATGTTCTGAGATCTTTAATTATTTGTGTGAAGGTCTGCTCCCCTTCCTGGTTTTTAGTTTTTTCATGGATTCAGCCATGTTTTCCTGATTACTGGTTTGGTTTGTAGATTTTTGTTGATGTCTGGTCATCATTTTATCTTGACTGGTTTAATCAGTTCCTTAGCTTCTTTGTCTAGTCTTGGGGATTAATTAGCTATTGTTTTTGTGTAAGTGTTATATCTTCTCTTTGTCACTTTGTTCTTCTTATTCTAATTTCTTATTGCTGGTTGAGTTCACTTTGAAGGAAAGTATTATGGCCAGGGAAAGGCAATTGTGTAAGAAAGGAAAATGTGTAAAGTAGTATTGGTAATTAATGTTAACAGAGCAACAATATGAGACCTGGGAGGATGGATATTAGATTCATGTAAGTTGTGTAGAGTTATAGCAGTAAGTAGAGCACCTATAATGAGGTAGTTGACTGAATATGGGAGGAATATGGTATGAATTATAAAGCTAGTGTTTTTGTGAGAGGGAGAAAGAGAAAAGAAAGACAATATTTTCAAGTGTGGATAAAAGACAGAAAACAAAACAAAGGTATTAGAAATTAAGAGTTAGACAATTTGGGGATCAAAGAAAGGGAGGTGGAATATAGGAGAGACAGTAGATGATGGAGGATATCAAGATGTGGGGGAAAGGGGATAGTGTAGGTAGCCAAAATCAATTCACACAGAAATGAGGCAACAGAGGATGAGGAAACCCAGCAAACGTGAGGTGTTCCCCTCAGCACCTATTGTATAATTAACATCAAATAAAATAAGAAGAAAATGAGGGACAAGAGAAAAGAGAGAAAAAAAAAGATAGAAGAAAGAAAGAAAAGTGGGTGGGTAAAGAAAAGGGAGGGAACAAATAAGGAAAAGAAAAGAAGATATAGAACACCTCCAACAGCAACAACAAAAAACCGCTAAATAAATGGAAAAACAAAAAGACCTTGGGGGATACAATGGGAGAAAAGACTAGGAAATAATGCATTATTAGCAACCAGGACAATAAAAAATTAAAAAATTAAAAATTAAAATTAAAATAAAAAAAACACAATCATTGAGGGTTATGACAATCAAGGACCTTGATGAGCCTCAGGGTGTGGTGGATTCAAGGATGGAAATTTTGTGATACTGCAGACTCAAGAGGTGTGAGACTCTGTGGTGTGGGCCACCAGGGTTTAGGGGACACAGACCTGGCAACCTCAAATCTGGTTAACAGAGAGCTTGGGAACACCGCAGTGCAACACAGCCTTCAGGGATCCCTGTAGCTGGGTGCCAGCCCTATGAGAGAGGTCACATCCACAAACTCTGACCTATGTGTCTGAAACCCACAATTCCCCCTCTCACTAGGGTCTCTTCTGTGGCTGTATCACCAATTCGACTTCAGGACACCTCCCGCCCTGCAAGCCTCCGAAACAGTCAGTTGGGTGTGCCTCTATATTGCAGCCAATTTAAGGACAGTGAAGATACGCAGCCAGGCCTAGGGGGTGGGACTCTAGCCAGAAGCGCTGTATCTGTGTCTGAAACCAAAAATCCTATGCCTCACAAAAGATTCTCCTAATCGGCTCCCAGATGCCTCCCACGCTGCAAGCCCCCAAAATAGCCTCCTGGTGACATCTCTTTACTGCGAGTGATTTAAGGCCACTGCAGATCAGCAGCAGGCCTTGGGGGCGGGGCTCTAGCTGGAAGTGCTATTATTCGTGTCAGAAATCAAAAATTCCCCGCCTCACAAAAACCTCTTGTCTGTTTCACCAAATCGTTTTGTGATTGCCTCCTGCCCTGTTAGTCCCTTAATAGCCAGCTCAGGGCTTATGAATTCCCCAGTACCGCAGAGCCTCCAGGAATCGCCGCTGCAGTGCTGGTGCCATGGTTCCACCCACCCCAGGGGGGAGTGTCCCACTCGCAGCCCCTAACTCTGTGTAAGAGAGCTTCAATTGTATATTTTACACAAATTTCCTCTGTTACCTTCCCATGAAATTGATGTCCAGACACCTCCTGCCCCGCAAAATCCTGAAACAGCCTGGTCCTGAAGAATTTCTAATGCTGCCCAGCCACTTCTTTGCAGAACAGACTATCAGGTGCACTTACTCAACCACCATCTTGCCCCACCCTTCTCCCCAGATGGGTCTTGTAGTATTTACCCTTCAATGCCTGGCTTGCTTCACTCAATATTAAGGTTCTGAGTTCATAGTCAAGGCAGCTCTGTCCCATTCCCCAATGGAACAGCAACAGTCCTCCAAGTGCAAGAGCAAAGACTAGTGAAGGAGAATGGTCCAATTATGAGCACTTGATACTGATGTCTATGCTTATGGGCCTTTGTGCCTGAAATTTTAACCAGGCCTAGAGCAGCAGTGTCCCTAAGAGTTACATCCTGAGAGCCTCCATGGAGCTAAAATGTGGCCACTTTCTAAATAAATAAATGCATTATCTTTCCCCAAACATGGGACATGACTCCCAGGGATAAGCCTCTCTGGTACCAAGGGATTACTACTAATTACTAACTGGTGATTCAACTAGAAAAAGACCTTGAATAAATGGGAGAAATGATGGAGGTAAATGAGATTTTATAGTTAATTGTCTTCAAAAAAGAGATTGGAAGTCATGAGAGGCATCACACTTATGCCCACCTGAAGAGGATCTCAGAGACAGCCATAGTGGATGCAACCCACTGTACTGGTACTCCTGAAGCTACAGGGACACACAGGTTCTGCAGTCATGACAGATGATTCTGGAATTCAGTGCCTTGTCAGTGGACCCTACTTTGTAATTTGTGTTCCTGAGTGTGATGTAGTTGGACTCAGATGTGATCTTTCTACACATTCCTCTTCTGTCATTTTAACTGCTCCTATGGTTGGCCCTGAGATTGATGTATAATCAGGAGACTTGAATCTCTGGACTGGCCATGTGTCAGCTGGGTCCTGAGCCTCAGCAAAGTTGCAGCTCCTACTCTCCAGTACGTTGGACTTACCCAGGTCAACTAACAAGGAGGTGAAGATGGTGAACCAACACACCAGGTAACCTAGAGTACTTACAACTGTAAGCAGGAGAATCACATCCATCAACCATGTGGGATCTAAGCCCCCTTTCATTATAGAGATGGAGTGGACATCACCATCCTAGGGTCCACAGGATGGAGGAATAAAATATGGATTAGTGTAGACTTACTGGTATTCTACTATAGAACTCTTGTGACTAGTTTTGGAAGAAACTGTAGCATTGATCTGGAGAAAGTGGCCAGGTAGTTGCTGAGGCAGAGAGAGGGAATAAGAGATGTGATGTGGGGACTTTTTTGTGTCTTGGAGTTGTCCAAAATGATATTGCAGGGATGGATGTTAGACATTATATATCCTGCCATAACATACTGAAAGGACTGGAGGAGAGTATATACTACAATATAAACTATAATCCACTCAGGGCAGCAGTCCTTTGAAATGTATTCACAAAACAATGAATGTGCCACAGTGATGAAAGAAGTTGTTGATGTGGGAGGAGTGGGGGTGTGAGGGGTGTGGTATACGGGAACCTCATATTTTTTAATGTAACATTTTTTTTTGTGATCCATGTAGCTTCAAAAATTTAAATAAAATTTCTTTTTTAAATTACAATATACTCATATGTAATTTGGACCAGATCACTGCTTCTCAACAGTGATAACACTCTGCCTATTCTGCTTAATCTGTCTCTCATGTTCTCTTGAGTGCCTGTATGAGTATAAGTACTCTCATAATGATTAAAACAAAATACTTTTGTTTCAGTATACACATTTGGATTCTTTTACCAGTAAAAGTAGACAGATGTCTCCAAAATAATGGATACACCAATGACTTACATCCCAGAAAAAAATAAAGGGCTCTTCATTTTAGTTTTTTATTTAGCAAAAAGAGTTTATTTCCAAAAAAAAAAAACCTTTATCATAGAGTTTCTGGGAAAATTGACTGTGAAGTACAGTTTTTCCATTTTTCTAAAAATGAAGCATGTAGATATTTTGAAATGTGGGTTCTCACAAGTATAATATGCATGCCACAGTGGATGGGGTATAGGACATTATCAGGTGATTATGGTTAATATTATTGTATTAAAATATAACTCCACTTATTGGAAGACAAATATTGGTGATGTAATTTTTCAGATTTAAAATTAATCAAATACTCTAAAAGAGATGAAGATATTCATTCTGGTGTATAATGCATCCAAAAAGGGAATGGGAGTCAATTCAATCTAATATTAGAAGACAGTGACCCAGAACTCTGACTTACTGATGTAGTATTCAGTGAGGTATCTCTCTGTTACCACCACTGCCATGTTAAATCTAAGTTTAAATATTAAGTGACATTTTCCAAGTTAGGACTTTCTAAATTAGAAGTTATAAAAGTAAAAAAAAACCTTGTCTATAGAGTTAATGTGAAAAATTGTTCAGACTTGCCATTATGATTGTGAAATATATGTCTTCGTTGTTACTTCCATTAAGATATTTATGTTCAGTAAATTTAAATATAAAATTACTAATTTTATATTAAATTTAAATATCACATTCCATAGTAGTTATGTATAAAATAAAATACTAATTATTTTTTCATTTTAATGAGAATGAATTATTCATTAAATATTCATGGATGATCCAGTTTTGATAAAACTTGGCTTAAACGAATACCACATATATTAGTCAGCTAAAGGGGTCCCGGTGTCAAATAGAATAATTCTGTTGGCTTTTATCAAGGGTATTTTTTTGAGGTAGAAGCTCACAGTTACCAGGCCATAAAATATAAGTTACTTCCCTCACCAAAGTCTTTTGCCATGTGTTGGAGCAAGATGGCTGCCAACATCTGTAAGGTTTCAGGCTTTCTGGAGTCCTCTAATCTAGGGGCTAATTTCTCCCTGAGCTCAGCTGCTATAGTCTCTTAACAAGGCCAGCTGTACTCTAGCAGGAGAATGGCTCCCCTTTCTTCCAAGGACCTCTAGCATGTCTAATGGAGCCTTCTGTCCTTTCTGGCATAGCTCCTCTCTGTATGTTTATTTTCCAGACTCCAGGATCAAAGTTTCAACCTCCCTTCTCTATTGGCATGGCCCAATCAAACCCTTAATCATTTAATCAAGTAAACATGAAACCACTGTATCCAATATAATCTAATATGCCCAGAGGAGCAGCCTAGTATAAAAACATAATCCAAAATCTATTTTTGGAATTCATAAGAAATAGCAAACTGCTACACTATGTATTTGCATAAAAATGAAAATTCTAGGGAGGTACCTAAATGTTTTGATGTATTTTTAATGTAGTACTAAATATGTATATATGTATGCATTTATGTGCATGTTGAATATGAATATGTAATGAATATGAACATGAATTTTTGTGCTTCCTGAGGGGAAACTGCCATTTTTAATTTATAATCTCACTACAGAAATTTTTAATTTTTAGTTCCTTGAAATAAGAACAGAACTCTCATTATAACCAGAGACAAAATAAATGAAAAATAAGTACCAATTGACTGATAGTTTAGCTGCTTTATAAGTCACCAATTTTCTTAAGAAAGACTAATGTTTGCATTAATTAGTTTTCTATCCCTTTAAAAAATGGTAGATTAAAAAGAAAACTTAATAGTGACAGTAGAAAACTACTTTTTTAAAAAAGGTCATTTCATTATCAGGAAAACATATAAAATGAAGCCCAAGTGAGAAGATAAAAGGTAGTCTAGTTAAATATTGTCAAATGCTTGGCCCACAGGGAAATCAGTAAAAATCAGTTTACCTTACTATTTTAAAATCATAATCTGCTCTTCACTTTTGTAAAGAATACACCAGCAGTGCTTAATGTATCAGATCACTATGAATTATGCATTAGGAAGAAAGTGAAATCCAAGACAAAAATTAAAGAAAGTTCATCCACATATTTTTCTTAGGAGGCATCTAAATTTAAATGTTATTTACAGGACAGTTCTTTCCTCCACCATTGGGATCCATGAAACCTCATTATATACAATGCATAAATCATAATTCTTGTATACACCTATATCAAATTTTGATTAATTCAATTTACATAGTTATTTGCAAAACTTTCCATTCACTTCAGGAATATGCCACCAACATTTCTTAATCTAATTATCAAGACTGTCCTTTCAGAAATCCATCCACTCAACTTTTATTGTCACTCTGCTAATGAAAATACTAGAGGAAATTTTGTCAATGGAGTATAAAGCTATCTTGGAGTCCAACTCCAATATATTAATTTTAAGTATTTGATGTATAATATATACTGATAATGCAAAGAGTAGTTAATTTATTCTCTCAAGAAATTTGGTGACTGTCATCAAGAAAAATCAGTGACCCTGAAGATAAAGAAAATGAAATTATTCAGGTTGAGTAGGAGAAGAAAAATCTTTTTATAAATAAAAAGAATGTAAGACTCTTGTGGGGTGCATTCACATATATCATTATATACATTATGGATGTCCCTAGAGGAGAAGAAAGAATGGAGCAGAAGGAATATTTAAGGAAGTAATGAAAGAAAATTTATTGAATTTAGCAAAGCATGTAAATATGCACACTCAAGAATCTAAGAGAGCAACATCAGGAAAAACTTGGAAAGAAAGTCACCCATCACATACTGGTGTAAAATAGAGTGCGGTTAGAACAGTTCTGGAAGAAGAAAGTAAAAAGCAATATGCTATGTACAAGGGAGTACCAAATAGATTCAGTAGGAATATTTTATTGACAACCCTGGAAGCAAGAAGACAGTAGGATGAAATACTTATAGGGATGACAGAAAATTTCTAACCAAAACTTTTATATATATGGTGAGACTGTCTTTCATGAATGAAGAAGATACAAAGATATTCACAGATAACATCTGAAGAAGTACATTATTCTTAGACCTGACATAAAAACAATGTTAAAGGAAGTCTTACATCTGAAAGTACATCAGACAGTGGTTCAAAGTGATATAAAATCTAACACCCTCTGATAAGGGTGTTAGTGCATTGAATTTTTGGCATGTAACTCCACTTCTTCTTACATATGCTAAAATGGAAATGCATAAAAATCAATGATAAATTTAAGTTTCTGACATCAATTTAAAAAGATATTTTTAACAAGTACAATAAAAGTGCAGTGAAGGTATATAGGAACAGTTTATGTGTATGCAATTAAAGTCATTGTTACCTAGTCAAATATGATTGTAAAATGGATTAGGAATGGACTTACTGATGTTCTGCTATAGAACTATTGTGACTCTAGCAATGGAAGAAATTGTATCAGTGATGTAGAAACAGTGGCCACAGTAGCTGATGAAGGCATGGAGAGAGAAGAAGAGATGTGATGTGGGGGCATTTCCAGGACTTGGAGTCATCCTGGGTGGTACTGCAGGGACAGATGCTGGAAATTATATATCCTGCTATAACCCACTGAATGGAATGGGGTAAAGTGCCAACTACAATGTTAACTATAATCCATGCAGTGCAGCAGTGTCACAGAAATCTGTGACAGCAAGGAAAAACTACAAACCAAACCCAAAATCAGGAAAACATGGCTGAATTCAATGAACAAATAAAAAACCAGGAAGGGGAGCAGAACATCAACCAAATAATTAAAGAACTCAAAACATATATTAGAGACCAACTTAATGAAGTAAAGGAAGAGATTAACAATATGAAGAAAACACTTGGAGAGGAAATTGAAGACATACGCAAAAAGATAACAGATATTATGGGGATGAACACCACAGTTCAAGAAATCAAAAATACACTCTCAGCAAATAGCAGCAGATTTGAAGAGGAAAACGAGAGAATTAGTGATGTGGAAGAGAATACATCTGAAATCAAACAGATAGTAGAACTGATTGATAAAAAAGATAGAAAAAATCAAGCTAGGACTTAGGGACCTGGATGACAATGCAAAACGCACAAACATACGTTTTATAGGCATCCCAGAAGGAGAAGAGAAGGGAAAGGGGACAGAAGGTGTGTTGGAGGAAATGATGGCTGAAAACTTTCCAAATCTACTGAGAGAGATGGATGTACATGTCCAGGAAGCACAACGCATCCCAAATACCATAAATCCCAACAGGCCTACCCCAAGACATATACTTGTCAAATTATCCAATGCTCAAGACAAAGAGAAAATTCTAAAATCAGCAAGAGAAAAGAGAACCATCACATGCAAGGAAGGCTCTATAAGATTAAGTGCTGATTTCTCATCTGAAACCATGGAGGCAAGAAGGCAGTGGTATGATATAGTCAGGTACTAAAAGAAAAAAATTCCCAACCAAAAATACTCTACCAAGCTAAACTAGCATTTAAAAATGATGGAGAGTTCAAAATATTCACAGAAAACAGAAATTGAAAGAATATGCCAACAAGAACCCTGCCCTTCAAGAAATGCAAAAGGGAATTCTGCAGGAGGAATGAAAAAAACAGGAGAGGCAGAGTTGAAGGAGAGTGTAAGAGCAACAAAAAAGACAAAAAGAGAAGAAATAAAAAAACAAAAAATGACAAACACAAATCCAAACAAAATATGGCTAACATAAATAATTCCTTGAAAGTAATAACACTGAATTTCAATGGACTAAACTCACCTGTCAAAACATTCAGACTGGGAGAATGGATAAGGAAATATGACCCATCCATATGCTGTCTACAAGAAACACATCTTAGACCCAGGGATTCCTGGAGGTTGAAAGTGAATGGCTAGAAAACAATCTTACAAGCAGACAATAACCAAAAAAAAAAAAAAATGGCAGAAGTAGCTATATTAATATCAGACAAAATAGACTTTAAAAGTGAAACAATTGTGAGAGACAAAGAAGAATACTATATATTAGTGAAAGGGCAAATCTTTCAAGAAGAAAGAACAATCATAAATATTTATGCTCCTAACAAGGGCGCTTCCAAGTACATGAGGCAAACACTGACTGGAAAAACTAAGTGAAAGAATAGATGCCTCTACAATTATAGTGGGAGACTTTAATACACTACCATCAGCTTTGGACAGAACATCTCAAAAGAGAATCAATAAGGAAACAAAAACTTTGAACAGTATATTAGAGGAGCTGGATCTAATAGACGTATACAGATCATTACACCTGAATACAGCAGGATATACATTTTTCTCAAGTGCACATGGATCATTCTCCAACATAGACCATATGCTAGGCCACGAAGAAAGGCTCAATGAATTCAGAAAGATTGAAATCATACATAATAATATCTCTCACGATAGTGGAGCGAAACTGACAATCTGCAAGGGCCAGAGGCCCAGATTTCACACCAAGATAGGGAAATTAAACAGCACATTCTTTGAAAAACAGTGGGTCAAAGAGGAAATATCAAAGGAAATTAATAACTACCTTGAAACTAATGATAATGATAACACAACATACCAAAATTTATGGGATGAGCAAAAGCAGTACTGAGAGGGAAATTTATAGCCATAAATTCATACATCAAAAAGGAAGAAAGAGCAAAAATTGCAAAACTAACTGCACATTTGGAGGAATTAGTAAAAAAAAAACAAAGGAACACCACAGGAAGAAGAAAGAAATAACAAAGATAAGAGCAGAACTAAATGAACTAGAAAATAAGAAAGCACTTGAAAAGATAAACAAGACCAAGAGCTGGTTCTTTGAGAAGATCAATAAAATTGACAAATCTTTAGCGAGACTAACAAAGAAAAAAAAAGAAGATGCAAATACACAAAATAAGAAATGAGAAAGTCGATATCACCACTGACCCCACAGAAATAAAGACTAGCATAAGAGGATACTTTGAAAAACTATATTCCAACAAAAATGACAATTCAGAGGAAATGGACAAATTCCTAGAAACACATAAGCAGCCTATATTGATGAAAGAAGAAATTGATGATCTCAACAAACCAATCACAAGTAAAGAGATAGAATCAGTCATTAAAAACCTCCCAACTAAGAAGAGCCCAGGGCCAGACGGCTTCACAGGTGAATTCTACAAAACATTCCAGAAAGAACTAACACCAATCCTGCTGAAACTCTTCCAAAAAATTGATACAGAAGGAATATTACCTAACTCATTCTATGCTGCCAACATTATCCTAGTTCCAAAGCCAAACAAAGACACCACAAGAAAGGAAAATTACAGACCAATTTCTCTAATGAACCCAGATGCTAAAATTCTCAACAAATACTTGCTAACTGTATTCAACAACACATTAAGCAAATTATACACCATGACCAAGTATGATTCATTCTGGGTATGCAAGGATGTTTCAACATAAGAAAATCAATGAATGTAATACACCACAAAAACAGATTGAAGGGAAAAAAAACACATGATTATATCTATAGATGCAGAAAAGGTATTTGACAAAATACAGCACACTTTCTTAATAAAAACACTCCAAAAGATCGGAATACAAGGAAATTTTCTTAATATGATAAAGAGTATATATGAAAAACCCACAGCCAACATCGTTTACAATGGTGAAATCCTCAAATCCTTCCCTCTAAGATCAGGAACAAGACAAGGATGCCCACTCTAACATCTTCTATTTAATGTTGTCTTAGAAGTACTTATTCAAGCACTGAGGCCAGAACCAGATATAAAAGGCATTCAAATTGGAAAGGAAAAAGTCAAAATTTCATTATTTGCAGATGACATGATCCTATACATAGAAAACCCTGGCAGGTCTACAAGAAAGCTTCTAGAAAACATAAATGAGTTTAGTAAAGTAGCAGTTTATAAGATCAATGCACAAAAATCAGTAGCAATTCTGTTCACCAGTAATGAGCAAGCTCAGGAGGAAATCAAGAAACAAATACCATTCACAATAGTTAATAAAAAATTCAAATACCTAGGAATAAATTTAACCAAAGATGTAAAAAACTTATACACAGAGAACTACACAACACTGTTCAAGGAAGTCAAAGAAGACCTAAATACATGGAAGAATATTCCCTGTTCATGGATTGGAAGATTAAATATTATTAAGATGTCTATCCTACCAAAATTGATCTACACATTAAATGCAATCCAATAAAAATCAAGACATCATTCTTTAAAGAACTAGAAAACCTAGCTATGAAATTCATTTGGAAAGGACAGAGGCCTTGAATAGACAAAGACGTATTGAAAAAGAAAAATGAAATTGGAGGAATCACACTACCAGACTTCAAAATATACTACAAAGCTACAGTAGTGAAAACAGCATGGTATTGGCACAAGGAGAGACACACAGAACAATGGAACCGAATTGAGAGTTCTGATATAGATCCTCAAATATATATTCTTATAATATTTGATAAAGCCACCAAACCCCCTCAACTGGGAGAGAAAGGCCTATTCAATAAATGGTGCCTAGAGAACTGGATATCCACATATAAAAGAATGAAAGAGGATTACCGACTCACATCTCATACAAAAATCAACTCAAGATGGATCAAAGACCTAAATATAAGAGCCAAGATCATAAAGACTTTGGAAAGCAGTGCAGGGAAGCATATACAAGACCTTGTAACAGGAAAAGGCTTCATGAACTTCACACCAAAAGCACGAGCAGCAAAAGAACAAATAGATGAATGGGACTTCCTCAAAATTAAAGCCTTCTGCACCTCAAAGGAGTTTGTCAAGAAAGTGAAAAGAGAGCCTATACAATCGGAGAAAATATTTGGTAACCATATATTTGATAGGAGACTTATATCCTGAATATATAGAGAACTCCTATATCTTGAAAATAAAGACAAACACCCACTTAAAAAATGGGAAAAGATTTAAACAGACACTTCTCCAAAGAAGAAATACAAATGGCTAAAAAGCACATGAAAAAATGCCCCAAATATCTAGCTATCAGGGAAAAGCAAATTAAAACTACAATGAGATACTATCTTACTCCCATAAGATTGGCAGCTATGAAAAAAAACAGAAAACTACAAACGCTTGAGAGGATGTGGAGGAATGGGGATGCTCATCCACGGCTGGTGGGAATGCAGAAGGATCCAGCCATTCTGGAGGTCAGTTTGGAGGTTTCTCAAAATACTAGCTATAGATTTGCCATATGACCCAGCAATTCCACCACTGGGTATATACCCAGTAGAACTGAAAACAAGGACACAAACCGATATATGCACTCCAATGTTCATAGCAGCATTGTTCACTATTGCTAAAAGTTGGTTTCAACCCAAATGCCAATCAACAGATGAATGGATAAATAAAATGTGGTATATACATACAATGGAATACTACTCAGCTTTAAGAACAAATACACTACAAACTCACGTGATAACATGGATGAATCTTGAGAACCTTATGTTGAGTGAAGCAACCCTGGCATTGAAGGACAAATACTACATGACCTCAATGATATGAAATAAGTAATCCAAGCTGCCTCAGAGAGCTAGAGACTGGATGATAGGCTTAAAAGAAATTGGGGGGTAGAAGAAGGATGTAAGCTGACACCTACATGGGTGAAATCTATGATAAGCTGGAGGTAAGTATTTGTACAAGGAAGGGATAAAGTGGGGGCATACCTTACCTTTGGGTGGGGTTTGCATGCTTGAGGGGGATTAGGGATGGGAGGATGGGTAATATTGCTCAAGAAATTGGGGGGAGGGTGGGGCAACATAGATTGTCAGGTATTTGGTTGAGAGTATAATGCTGAGAAAACCTTTTCAAAAATATAATAAGGAAGGTTACCTCTGTAAGATGCTTAAAGGGGATAATCTGATGCAGGGCACGGTCCTAGGGAATATGTGAATGCTCATTTTGCCATAGTGGGTTATATCATTGGAGAGAGACCCATATAATGAGAATGAAGGTGCTCCCACATCCTGGGGAGGACTGATGCCCTCAAATAGAGGGAATTGTATCTCTCAAGAGAAATAGTGGCTCCCAGTGCATTAGGGCAGTTGAGCATGTCAGTCCCTCAACAGTGTTGCAAGTATATCTGAACATGGCCCTTCAAGCAATGAAGATTGACTGTCACTGTGTGGGCCCTAAGGGGAGGCCTAAAGAGGTATTGAATAGATGGAACCAATGTAACTGTGTGGGCAATAGAAGTGTTCCACAAGAGTACACAAGGATGGATATAAGACATGTTAAATTACACCAAAAATATATAGGGGCTGATAGGCTAAAATGTAAATCATAATGTAAAACATAAGATAACTAAAAATTTAGAAAATCGAATAGTTCAAAATATAAACCACAATGTAAACACAAATATTACCTTGTTCAA
Source organism: Dasypus novemcinctus (assembly GCF_030445035.2). Lineage (NCBI taxonomy): Eukaryota > Metazoa > Chordata > Mammalia > Cingulata > Dasypodidae > Dasypus > Dasypus novemcinctus. Next base: position 12,955,395 of record NC_080694.1, on the reverse strand, counting down.
AAACTATTGTCTCAGTATCTCTACATCAGTTTCAGTAAATATATTATAATATGTAAAAAATTATTACTGTGGAAGGAAAAAGGTTTTATGTTGATATGTGGGAATACTGTATATTGTATATATGAATTACTGTGATCTAAAACTTTTGTGAAGATAAGCTCAATAATTAGAAAAAGAAGAGTAAAAGATAGGATGTAAACACTGAGGAAATGACGGAAGTAGTTGCCCTGTCTATTTGCATACAGGGCAACACTTATTGCAGTGATGGAAGGCAAAACATCAAAAACAAAGCTTTTTAATTTTTTAATTTTTTGATACCCCAGTTTATTTTTACCTTAATTTTTCTAAATAGATATGTATTCTATATCTAACCTTTAAACTCATCACCATATTCCATTTTACTATTAATGGAACCTGGAAATATATTGGGCTTCACTTTTCAGGAAGTTTTGGATCACAGAGCTGTTCAACAATGGCAGGGGAGGAATACTGATGTGGAATGTTAATGACAGGGGACATGGTTGGCAGGGAGTCCTACAGGGCATATATCCAGGGTACATAAAAATGTTTGGATATTTTCATAGTGGATACGATTAAAAACAACAAATGAGGGAGTGCTGAGTTCCTAGCCAGGGGAGCTCTATCACAGTCCCTAAAGGACAAGCAACAATCCCCCAAGTGCAACCGCAACGACCAAAAAAGAATGAAGGTCCAACAATGAGCCCTTTATCCTAATGATTATGCTTTTCTGCCTGTGCGCCTGAAATAAGAACACGGCCTAGAGCTGCAGGGTGCCTAAGAGTTCCCTCCTGAGAACCTCCGTGTTGCTCAAATGTGGCCAGTCTCAAAGCCAAACTCAGCATATAAATGTGTTGCCTTCCCTCAGTGTGGGATATGTCTCCTGGGGATGAGCTTCCTGGGACCGAGGGATTACTAGCAAGTACCAGCTGAAAATGTAACTAGAAAATTACCTTGAATAAAAGGATCAACTCGGACCAGCAGAATATTTCAATCTACATATAATACCAGGAATTAAAAATGCTTTTTGACCTGAATCAAAGGGGGAAATGGAAAGGACAACTGAGTTTATATGGCTATGAGTCTCCAAAAAGAGCTGGGAGGGTATCAGAGGGGTTACCCTTATGCACACCTCAGCAGAGTCCCAGAGACAGATAAAGTAGATACAACCCCGGGTATTGGTTCTTCTGAGGGCTACAGAGACCCATGGGTTCTATGGTCATTGCAGATGAGTTCAGTGCCATGTCATTTGGCCCTACTTTGGAGTTTGTGTTCCTGTGTGATGGAGTTGGACTCAGATGTGATCTTTGTTCTAAAGCCTCTCCTGTTACTTTTACTGGAATTGTAGTTGGTGCTGGGGTTTAGTGTATAACCAGGGGACATGAATCTCTGGACTGACCATGTTATCGATAGCCAGGCCATGAGCCTCAACAGACTTCAGCTCCTACAATCTGGTTTATTGGACTTACCCCACTCAGCTAACATGGAGTTGAAGAAGGTCAACCACCACACCAGGGAAACAAGAGTACCTACAACTGAGAGCAGGAGAATTGCATCCAGCATCCATGTGGAATCTAAGGCCCCTCTTGATATAGAAGTGGTGTGAACACAACCATTCCAAGTTGCACAGGATGGACAAATAGAGTATGTATTAGAGTGGACTTACTGATATTCTATTCATGAACTATTGTGATTAGTAATTGAAGAAAATATGGCATTGGTATGGAGAAAGTCGCCATGGTGGCTACTGGATGTAGGGAATGGGAGGAAGAGATGTGATGTGGGGGTGTTTTTGGGACTTGGAGTTGTCCTGAGTGGTGTTGCATGGACAGTGACCGGACATCGTATATCCTCCCATGGCCCACTGGGTGGAATGTGGGAGAGTGTGGGCTATGATGTGGACCATTGACCATGAGGTGCAGCGGTGCTTAGAGATGTATTCACCAAATGCAATGAATGTCTCATGATGATGGAGGAGATTGTTGCTATGGGGGGAGGAGTGGGATGAGGGAGGTGGGGGGTATATGGGGACTTCATATTTTTTTAATGTAATATTAAATCAATAAATATAGACAAAAAACATGAAAGAAACTGTTCATTATGTTTATCTAAGTAATAGAACCATAAGTCATATTTTTCTTCTATTTGTCAGAATTATATTTATTAATATTTTTTAATGAGTATTGTAGTAAGCTGAATAATGGCCCATCAAACATGCCCATGTCCTAATCTACAGAATTTGAGAATAATATGTTACCTGATGTGGTAAGAGATCTCAAGATGAGATTATCAGGGATTGTCTGGATGTAATCACAAAGATCCTTTCTTATAAGAGGGATATAGCAGGACCAAATAATGAAGGCACTGTTTGAACAAATGTAGGGATCATCCTTAGAGAGAGAGAGTTAAAGATGCTACACTATTGGCTTTAAAGATGGAGAAAGGGGCCATGAGCTTCAAGATGCTGGAAAAGGCAAGGACACACATTCTTCTCTAGGGCCTCCAGAAGAAACGCAGCCCTGCCAACACCTAATTTTAGACCTCCAGAAATGTAAAGTAATAAATTTAAAAATAAATTTTAAGCCATTTGTGATCATTTTTTAGAGCATCAATAGGAAATGATTACATGTACAAATAATTTTTATGGTGGAAACAAACTTTGGTAAAAGCAATTTTATTTTCTTAAAATAGAAAAATTTTAAATGATGTATACATTAATATTTATAGTCCAGTATTACTTCACCATTTAGATGTCATAAAAAAATAAAATGTTTTGAATGTGAAAAAAAATAAAATAAAAACAATAAAAAGTTAATTATTGAATTTTTCCAATACTTTCAGTGAAAAGATGTTTCTTAATTTGCCTTCAAACTTTCATATCAGTTGAGGGAAGAATATTCTCTTTACTAAAATATTAGCTTAAATGTTTATTAGCAATACTTAAATATTGTCATCCTGGATGAAAATTACCTAACTGGTTGTTTTTCTTTGCAATTGCTTGAATAATTGTAAACTAGTAAAAACCTTCATTAACTTTTCTCTGTATGTGATTTTTTTGAGAATTGAAAATTCCTTCATTATATTTCAAGGCCCAAGAATATTCTTCTACAGCACCAAGCTTTGTTCTCTGATCTCTCAGCTCTACCTTCTAAAGTATTGCTTTCACAAACTGAACCCTTGATTTTACTTTTCCCCATTCTTTAATTTAGTGCATTTATAGCATTGTTATTGGCCTGCTTAGTGATAGTGTAATTTGTGAAGTCCAAAAGCTTTCTTTCATAACATGTCTATTTCTTACTCAGTCCAAGCTGAAAGCATTTCTTCTGGTCTAAAATTCTCAAGAAACTGAAATTTGCCTGGAATTTAAAAGTATTCACTCCATTAGGACATAGACAAGTCCACAGATTTATTTATTTATGTAAATAATTGAAGCTGATCTGTTGGATACTTCTGGCTTCTGTGAAGAAAGGTCTTCAACTTCCTAGAGGCCCTCTAATTTAATTGAGGATATACATAAAAATATCCTTACTGATCTGTAATTGAATTTGCTGATCTTTTGATTTTGCTGTGATTGAAAATAAAAAAACAAAACCTCACAACCTGAGGCTTTTCTCTCTGACACAATTTTGGCAGTAGTTTCTGAACTGCATATTTTTTTGTCTGCATAGAAAAGTTTTCCTATATCATCAAGTTCTGGTTTTTGTTTAAAATCCCTCACCTCCATTTTACTCTATCTCATAGTTTACCCTAAGCAGTAAATAGAAACCTGCAGGGAAATCTTCACTAATGTTCCAAGTTAATCATATGTGAGTTCTGCTTCCCACATTAACTGTAGTGCATAATTTTGCTAAGTTTATACCATTACATATCAAGGATCCCTCTACTTCCTGGGTCCAATAACATGTTCCTAATTTCCACCTCACCAACCGCATTCTTCCAGTCCAGATTTCCATGTATTCACAATGCTTTATACTTTTTCTAAGGTGACTACATCACTAGTAGCCAATTCATTGTATATATTTCAACTAAAAGTCTGCTCAAGGAAATCCAGGCTTATCCTATGATGTTCCTAAACATTCTTACAACATTTGCTTACTGCCCAATTCCCAAGACACTACTGTATTTTTACGTATTTTTACAGTGGCACTCCACATCTGGTTGCCAAAATCTGTATTAATTTTCTATCAATGTCAGAACAAATTATCACACATTCTGCAGCTTTAAACAATACCCATTTATTTTTTCACAGGTCAGAATTCTGGCAAGGCCCTCTTGGAAAGGTCTGATAAGGCCAAATTCAAGTTTTTAGTGCATTAAATCCCCATCATGTTGCGAATCTCTGACATCTTTCTCTGCCATCAAACTGAAAATAAAAATATCTGGCACATCCATATAATCTCAGTATCTTAAAAGTTACACCTTTGGGTCTTTAATTACATATGTAAAATCCTTACTCAGTAGTGTCTAGATTAGTGGTATTTGATTAAATAACCAGAGGATGGGAATCTTAGCAGGGAAAAGGTTGTTACCACAGGTATAATATAAGTTGTAAGACATTCTCAGTCTGTAGCTAATCCTTTACTTTTGGTAGTGGTGGTGGGATTTTATTATTATGTTTTTATTAAGAAAATTTATTAATGAATGGGCAAGGAAAAACATGCAAGATCCTGAAATATCATATTGGATTAAGTAAACCAAACACAGAAGGATGAATATTGTGTAATTTCACTCATACAAAATAATTAGAGGGAAACGGATGTGGCCCAGTAGTTAGGGCGTCCGTCTACCACATGGGAGGTCCGCGGTTCAAACCCCAGTCCTTCTTGACCCGTGTGGTGCTGGCCCATGTGCAGTGCTGAGGGGTGTCCCCCGCGTAGGGGAGCCCCATGCGCAAGGAGTGCACCCCGTAAGGAAAGCCGCCCAGCGCGAAAGAAAGTACAGCCTGCCCAGGAATGGCGCTGCACACACAGAGAGCTGACACAACAAGATGACACAACAAGTCCCATGCCACTGACAACAACAGAAGTGGACAAAGAAACAAGATGCAGCAAATAGACACAGAGGCCAGACAACCGGGGTTGGGGGATGAGGGAAGAGAAATAAATAAATAAATAAAGATTTTAAAAAATAATAATAATTAGAATATGAAAATTCATAAAGTCAGAAACTGGAATTCAGGTTAATTGGGGCTGGTGGAGGTTGGGAAGGGGATTTATGGTTAATTGTTACAGAGTTTCTATTTGGATTCATGGAGAAGTTTTGGTAAGGATATTGTTGATGGTGACACAATATTGTAAATGCAATTAACACCATTGAAATGAAAATAGATAAAATGGGAATTTTAGGTTGCATATATGTTCCCAGAGTTTTTTAAAAAGACATAAAACTAGTTAATAATATAGCTATAATAATATTTGTTCATCAATAGTAACAGATGTGCCATACCAATGCAAAATGTTAATAATAGGGGAAACAGTAATTTATTTGCTATTATGAATGGGAAGGTTTATATGAGAATTCTGTAGTTTATCATGAACTGATAAAAACTAGTTCAGCATGATTTTTCTGTAAACCTGTAACTACTTTATTTAAATGCATAAAATGTTAATGGATAACTTTAATTTCTATTTTATTATATATTTGAGTATGGTTTTGTGTTCTTTATGTCATGGTGGGAATTAAGTACTACCTGTCATATTATTAAACAGTCATATTTTAATAAGTAATTTTATACACAAATTGTCAGTTATCTCAATAAATGTGTATTAATTATCAAATTTTTGAAATCATTTTTAATGTTGCCTTCAGCTTTCCATAAGTTTGGTAGAAATACAATTTTTTAGGAAACTTGCTCTTCTTATCCAAGGATTGCCTGGAATATTCTAGAAATAAGAACAAATATATCATATTGAAATACATGAAATTGTCCTTTTGTTGTTGGTTTGAAAAGTAAAATATCACCAGTATTTTGCTGTTTAAACTAATGTAATGCTTTATGATATCTAAAGTGAAGTTTACATTGTTATACTGTGTTATTTTTTTAAAATCATGGCCATCTCATGATTTTGTTCTCCCTCTACTTCAAAAGAAATTCAGTATATTTTCAGGTTCAAAGTAAAACCTTGTTTCATATAGATCGTGATCAAATTAATTTATAAAATATCCATAAAATTCAATCACTCAAAATCAGAATATATTTGTTCCTCTTCATTAAATAAAGTTTATTCTGTTTCACATAGTTCAAATTAATCTTTCCTCATACAGGGTATAACATATATTAAGAAAAAAAGCCTTTATTATTCACTTACATCATCATTATAAGAACAAAGTTGTACGTTATTGACTCTTCACCATGCCCCTTGGGGTTACATCCATATAATAATTTTGTCCTACAGTGCATATGAGACTGCTTGCATGTATGTGGTATTAATTTATTTACACAGGCTACAAACACATCAGTTAGAAATGGAAGATTTTGACATAATCAATAAACTATTTGTTTGCAAAAAGTATACTATTTATTCTTTTTATCTGTAATTCAAGATCATTCATTTGTCCAACACAAGAAATAATTCCAAACTGATTACCAGAATTCTCAGTTGGGAGAAAGTATCTATGACCAGAAGAGTTTGTAACATTATAAATATTTAATTGATTTTATGTTGCTCTTCTCATTATAAAGTCAATAGCACAGAATGAGGTTCTGATTCTGATGAAGGGGCAAAGGCCCTGCCATGTGGGGAGCACAAGGGTCTTCCTTGAATCTATTTTGTTTTATTTATTTTCATGTTTGATTTGTCAACTGCTAATGGTCTAGAGCAGCCTAGACCAGCTGGTAATACATCCCTAAAGGATCCAATGATCTTTTTCCCTTTCTTAATGTAAATGGGCACATAATTCTAAATTTTGGACAAATCCTTGACTTCTGTTTCCTGAAATATCACTGAATTGCAGGTCCCCACTATAGATGATGCCTAGATGAAGAAATATGAATCTCACCATCTTGTATACATACTTTTGTCCTATAGTCCTGTGGCTAAAATATATAAAAATAAAATGTTTTCAACATAGGAAAAATATATATACATACATAGGTATTTTTTTTGAAGCCAGATTTTGGAATTTCAGCTTATTAATTTTACCCCAAATTTAACTCTAATATGGTGCAAAAAGCCTCATGTTGCTATTAATTAAATTTAAATTAATTAAAATTAAATTAAAATATTAGTTCCTCTATTGTAAAAGCCACAGTTCTGCATAGCAGAAAATTAAATTGCACAGTGCTGCTAAAAATCGTCTGTGCTTTCAAAAGGAATTTCTCTATATCTTGTTCTCTGCGATACTCACACACTTTGTGGCATTAGTTTAAAGAGCGCGCTGAGCAGTTCCACCAGCAAGCAGGTGTTGGAGAGTGACCTCTGGAGTTATTATAAGCACTGATTTCACCTGCACATCTTCTAAAGCGCAACTGAAGTTTAATTGCTTTCCACCACTTAGCTAGATAGCCAATTGAAAATACATAATATTTTTATGATGCTCTCTTATCTTACACTTATCCCTCTTCCTTTTGCCACATTATATATGAGGCAGTGTTTTTAGTTTAAGCAAAATATATTAAGGGGAAAAATCAATTTATTGATGTAAAGTAGGACAGAAAATCAAAATCAACACTAAAATACAAGATTCAGAAAGAACAGAAACCAGGAAAATTGCAAGGATCTTGGCTTTTTCAGTACAATGCCTTCAGATGATATCAAAGAGATAAATCAGACCTTCTGTCATTCTTTTCAAAAGTCTCTTTTCAGGGAGAGGAAATACCTAGCTTGAATTATATCCCTTGAATAGGGAAGGGGAAAAAAAAGATTGGCAGTTCCAGAAATGAAATCCAATTATGAAAGAGATACTCTGACCAGAAGGCAACATTTGACATGGAACACATTCTACTAAGTTATCCACGTCACCAATAACAACTTGTTACCCAATTTCATTAATATAAATGATGTATGATCTCAATTTTAAATACTTTTATAGACCCATAGTCTGTCTTGTACATGAGATCAGATAAAAGATTTAAACGGTTTGGAGACTTTGCCAAAAATTACCTTTCTTAGAGCATCTTTGATGTCTTTATTCCTCAGACTGTAGATCATGGGATTCAGTGTTGGGGGAATCACAGTGTAGAAGACAGAAGATAAAAGATCCAGAAAAGATGGGATATCTGATTTTGGCTTCAAATAGGGTGCTGTGCCAGTTGAGAAAAATAAGATCACAGTGAAGAGATGAGGCAGACAGGTGGAGAATGCTTTTGATCTGCTCTGTACTGAAGGGATTTTCAGCACAGCAAAAAATATATACGTGTAGGACACTATAATGGAAATAAAGCAAGACAAAGCCAATAAAAAAATTACAGCTGTTGTGACAGTTTCAGCAAGGTATGGACCAACACATGAGATTTTCATTAAGGAAGGAACATCACAGAAAAATTGTTGTACAAATAAGCTACAGAAGGTTAATGAGAAGGTGCTGGAAGTGTACATGCTCCCAACTATGCCCCCACTAAGCCAAGATGCTGCGAACAGTTGCATACAGAACTTCCTGTTCATGATGACCTCATAGTGCAAGGGATTGCAAATTGCCACATAGCGATCGTACGACATCACTGTGAGTAATACAAGCTCTGAAAATGCCAGATAAAGAACTGAAAAGAGCTGTGTGGCACAGCCTAGAAAAGATATAGAGTTGGTGTGGGTTAGTGAGTTAGTCATAGACTTGGGTACAGTGACTGAGATGAAACAGAAATCTAAAAATGAAAGGTGCTTCAGGAAAAAGTACATAGGAGTAGAAAGAAATTTGTCAAGAGAAGTAACATTAATGATGAGGGTATTCCCCACTAAAGCTGTTATGTAGATTAATAAGAATATTAGAGCATGCAAGATTTGAAGTTCATGAATCTCTGAGAATCCCATGAGTATAAAGTCTGTCTCAATAGTGGGGTTGGCCATTTCCCAAGCACAGATTTCTTCAGCTGTAGAAGAAAATAGGGTGAAAGTCACAAAAAAATATGCATAGTATATGACAGTCTACATCTCAATTACATTGTCTATATAGATGGAAATTTTTAAATCCGTGATAGTTCTTGTCTTCTGATTATGTAGGATGATGGAAATCATTCACATTTAGACCGTTAGAAATAAAACTCCCAAGAGCAGTACAAAATAACTGTATTAACATAATACTAACATAATAAGGTGGTGTTTGAGATCTGGGACTCCTCCTGGGAAGCTCAGGCCTTTGAGTTGGAGATTCGTCCTAGATTTATTTTTTTCAGGTAGTCATGCCTCTCAAGGGAGGTTAATAGATTTTAAACTAAGAGTAAATTTCTATTTGTATATTATTCATATACAGACATGCAAACCATCTTTTCCAGTCTCATCTGTTTACAAACACTCTGTAAAGATTCATCTAGGTAAATTTATTGAGGTAGAGAAACAGGCTACTTGGTTAGAGTTATATTCATTTTATACAACATGACCAGTATCTTGAAAATATTGAACAACTGAGACAAGAAAATATCAATATCATATATCAAGTAATGAGTCATATTAGGAAAAATATTTATCTCAAGTTAACTTAATATTTCAATGGTGTTAGTCTCAATCCTTTCCCTATTTTAGGTTTCTATATTATCAATATAAACAATAGAATAACACAGAAGGAAGTACCTTTATCGTCCATAGAGCCCAGAAAGAACAGAATAGTAACAATACTGACTAAGGTTAAAGGTGTGAGGTTTTCCTAAAATTCAATCAATTGTATTCCCAAGAAATCTTTGAATGTCATTTGAGATATGTATACTCTATCTAGAACATCTGATTAATTTGATGTATATTCAAAATTATATTTAGGGACAAATCAACAATTCCCATTTTATGATCAGAAAAAGGGAAAATATGACTATTTTGAGAGTATACATATTTTTATGATAAAGTTGTTATAAGCCATACTTTATCAAGCTATGCCATTAACATTTTGTATAATCTTATCAAAGTATCTACTTTTCTCAGTATTTATCCAATATGCATATTATTACCTCCCCCACTAGATTCCAGGATTGCTAAAATCTTAACATAATGTTGTTTGTTTCTGCCGGTTGTGTCTCTTTTTGTACTATTCTATCAAGTCAAAAATTTTGTTTGACTTTTTAGCATCAAGCAGTTTTAATTTTACACTTTTATACTCATTTCTCAGTCTTTCCCTATTTGACAAATTTCCCAAAGTAAGTCCTAATTCAAACTCTGTGGGATATATTTTATTTGTCCATCACTCCTCCATGATATCATTTCCCACTTTCATGTACACACAGATTATATAAATTGGTCTAATAAGAATTTTCCACCCAAACTGAATAATCTTATACATTTTTCACTGTCCAACATATAATGTTAAATCATTATTAGTATATTGAAAGATTCATCTCCTATACCAATTATCACAATTGTTTTCCTTTGATACATGAGTTTTGCAATTTTCTTCATCAATATTTTTGATTAGTTTCTTACCTGTAAAATGTTTTATCCCGGTAAGCCCAGAGATAAAATGTAGAACTCTTTAGTATGACCCCACTACCAAGAAGAACATCTCAATGAGCTATCATTAATGTTCTTAAATAACAGAGTAATAAAATGAATAAAATTTCAACATAAAAGATTCATACTTTTGGACTCAGACTGGTTATTTAAAGACTATAATTCCTTAAAGACTATAATTCTCTTGATAAGTAGACAAACTCACTTGAAAATTATGCAATAATCTCTGATAGGCTTTGTGAATGATTAAATCTGATGTTGGTTGGTGGATATTTATTATTTCTGTGAAATTCAAAGTCATGCATTTTCCTGTCTTCTGATTAATGGATAAATGTATGAAGATTTCATATCACCACCAAACCCTGCATTCACTCAGCACTTTTAAAGATATGCCAGCTTCTTCTTTTAGCTGAGAAAGTATGAATGTTGTCTTAGACATAAGACTATCACACAAAAATCATGTTCTCAGGGGATATATGCCTAGAGAAATTTAATGCATCACCAATTATATTTAATTATATAAGCAATTTAACATTTGTAATCCCAAAGGACTGATAACATTAAAAACATCAATGAACCTTATAAATAATTTATCAATGTATTTCCAAATTATACAAATGATCTATACACTTAAATTTCAATACTTGGAAGCCAATCATTGAAGTCTATACATTATTACCATTTTAATAATCATGCTTCTTTCCCATCTCCCCACCCTCTTTTACTTCCACAATTATTCTTCTAATTTATATTCTTACAGGCAACATCTAAAAAATGTTTAGAAGCAGAGAGTAAAAGAGGTTCAAAGAACCTGATGCTTTGTCAAGAACATTCTTATAATATTAACTATGCTCTTCATCCACCACTGAAATCAATGCATTATTCAAACTATAAAACCTTTTGTCACTCTCTAGCTTCTTTTCAAATGATATTTACATTCACAGACTACCCCTTTCAGCTAAAATATTCTTCATAAACCAGCAGTGTTAATTAAACTCTTTATACAACTCCAGAAATGCATCAATTTAAAATAAGTTGTCCATCTTTTTGGCATACAATCTTTCAAGGTAACCTTTTTTTTTTAAGATTTATTTTTGTTTATTCTCCCCTCCCCCAGTTGTCTGTTCTCTGTGTCCATTTGCCATGTGCTATGTGTTCTTGTCCGCTTCTGTTGTCAGCGGCACAGGAATCTGTGTCTCTTTGTTGTTGCATCATCTTGCTGTGTCAGCTCTCCGTGTGTGCAGCACCATTCTTGGGCAGGCTGCACTTTCTTTCCCACTGAGCAGCTCTCCTTACGGGGTGCACTTCTTGCATGTGGGGCTCCCCTACGTGGGGTACAACCCTGTGTGGCACGGCATTCCTTGCGCGGGTCAGCACTGCACATGGGCCAGCTCCACACAGGTCAAGGATGCCTGGGGTTTGAACCGCCAACCTCCAGTGTGGTAGACGGATGCCCTAACCACTGGACCAAGTCCACTTCCCAAGGTAACGTTTTTTGATACAATTTATTTCTAAGAGGTCAATAATGGTATTCTTTCTCTGATTTCCATTTCTGATTTTATATTTGCATCTCTTCTCCTTTCTAATTATTACTCTAGCTAAATAGTTGACAATTTTATTAACTTCTCAGAGAATATTCTTTCTGTTTTCTCTATTTTCAGTTTCATTTAATTCTTCTCTATGCTTTGTTATTTCTTTTCTTCTGCTTGCTTTGCAATCAGTTTGTAGTATTTTCTAGTTCCTCCAGGTCTTCAGTTTAATTTTTACTCCTTTTTCTGTTTCAATATAGGCATTTAGGGCTATAAATTTCCATCTCATCACTGATTTATTTGTGTAGAAGTTTGGTATTGTATATAAATTCCAAAATTAGTTATTGGATATGTTTCTTAACTAGTCAGTGGGAGATTTCACTTTCATTTGATTAAATAATGATTAAGGCTTTGATTTGACCATATCAGTAGGATTTTGTGTCCCTTCCCCCTTGATGGGTGGGAAATCACAGAAAAACCACTCCACAGAGAAGGGAGGCTAGGGAATTTGAGATGGAGGAAGTTAAAAAAAAAAAAAAAAAAGAGAGAGATAGCAAAGCAGCTCAGTCTGGAAAAAAATCAAGACCTAGGAAGAGAAACAGCCATTCACCTGATAATCTACAGCTGACCTTGTGGAAAAAATAGGTGCCTGGAAAGAAATGAGCCCTGGGAAAAGAGGAACCTAGGAAACCTGAAATCTGGAAGATGTTGGCAGCATTCTTGCTCCAACATGTGACAATAGACTTTGGTGAGGGAAGTAACATGTTTTTGTTTTTGTTTTTTTAAGATTTATTTATTTATTTATTCCCACACCCCCACTCCGTTGTGTTCTCTGTGTCTATTCGCTGTGTTCTTCTGTGATGGCTTCTATCCTTATCAGCAGCACTGGGAATCTGTGTTTCTTTTTGTTGCATCATCTCATTGTGTCAGCTCTCTGTGTGTGCGGCGTCATTCTTGGGCAGGCTGCACTTTCTTTCACACTGGGCAGCTCTCCTTATGGGGTGCACTCCTTGCATGTGGGGATCCCCTTTGAGGGGTCACCCCTGCATGGCAGGGCACTCCTTGTGTGCATCAGCACTGTGCATGGGACAGCTCCACACGGGTCAAGGAGGCCAGGGGTTTGAACTCTGGACCTCCCATGTGGTAGGCGGACGCCCTATCCATTGGGTCAAGTCCACTTCCCACAACTTATGTTTTATGGCCAGGTAACTGTAAGCTTCTACCCCAAATAAACACCCTTTATATAAGCCAACAGTGTTCTGATATTTTTCATTAGAACCCCTTTGGCTGACTAATACAGAATTTTTTTTGTAGGACAGAGGTGTTGTGCTTTTACAATTATCAAAATGCTGGAATAACTTTATAAATGGGTCACTTGTATTTTTTTTTTTTGAGGAACTGTGAGGTGCTTGGTAGAAAAGACCTACAGTGCTTTGAAGAGATTATTGATAGTAATAAAGACTTGAAAGACACTTTTTAAGAGACCTTATAAATGAATGATGAAACTATTCTTGGAAACTGGAGGAAAGGCAATCCATGTTTTAAATTTGCAGAGAACTTAGCAAGATTGGCTCCTAAAGTTTTACTGAAGACAGAATTTAAAAACAGCAAGTCTGAACATTTAGCTGAAGAACTTTCCAAAGTAAACTCAGAGAATGTGGCTAGTCTTCTCCTTAATGCTTATAGCAAAATGTTTGATGAATGAGATAAGCTGAGCACTGAACTGTTGGGCACCAAGAAAAGAGAAACTAATTCTGGAAATTCCAAGTCTCTAGAAATCAAGTTCCCAAATGATAGTGCCCCATTTGAGGATTTAACAAAACTTGGAACTTGTAAATCAGGATTGAAGATTCAGTTATCTACGAAAGATTTGTGGAAGGTCTTACTCTCTGATGGCTTGGACCCCTGCTTCTTGCATGCTACACAAACATGTTTTTTAAGAATGCTGTATGAACAAAACCAGTGTCGGCTTGGACTAAAAAGGACATGGAAAGGAGCAATTGAAGGAGAAAGAGCTATATGAGGAAAACCATAGAAGCTGAGATTTGAAATTAAGACACCAATTTGGACCAAGAGAGGAACCTCACCCATATGTAAAGAGAGGGAGAATTTGCCCTCACAGTTGAAAAGGGTTGATGCCCCTCCCCAACATTTAGAGAGAAGTTTGCTGCCCCAGCATACAAAGAGGGTAAAGCATATTCCCCAAATATTAGGGAGGTTTAGATACCTGCCCCATACGTCTTTAAGTGGCCAATCTGTATCCCAAAGATTAGGGATGGCAGGGATCCCAACTTGTTCCTATGAGAGAGTTCAACCAGTATGCCAAAGATTAGGGAGAATTTTGTCTTCATTTCACTGTACTAGGTGATTTAGGACTCCTACTGAAGTTTGCATAAAGTGTGGCAGTCACACCAATGATCTTAGAGCATGAGGTCTGGAGCTTGATCAACACCCAGATGCTTGATGAAAGATGAACCAAGAAAATGGACATTCGGCAAGCCTGGGGAAAGTATGGCTCCCATGAGACCCCAAAGAGCACAAGCAATCATCTTAAGAATGACTGTCAGACTTTGCCATCTAATGAATTATACCCTTCAGGTTTAGGGAACTGTTCTGGATGCATAGCTCATGTTTCCCTCCCAATTTCTCCTTATTGTATTGCAAATGTTTATCTTTTGTCTGTCAATTTGTGTATTGGAAGGAGATAAATGCTTTTGTAAGTTTCAGAAATCTACAACCAGACCAGACATTGCCTCAAGACAAACTGTACTTCTTTTGATTGTGATAAGATTTTGCACTTAGCTTTTTACCAATTGAAGGTTTTTTGAATATCAAAATGTCTTTTTGGAATTCAGAGGGTGGAGTGTGGCATTTTGGTATTTTTTGTAATTTCCAAAAATAGGTATTGGATTATGTTTGTAAACTCATCTGTGGGAGGTTTTGTAAGGGTAAAAACACATTAGGAAAATAGGAATAGAACTGCATTAAGAAATAGGAATTGCAAGTGCCTTCAGATAAATAAATAACTGAGGGCGGCCTCCAAGGAGAGTGCCAATAAATACCCTAGGGTGGCCTCCAAGGAGAGTGTCAATAAATACCTTAGGGCAGCCTCCAAGGAGAATGCCAATAATTAACTTAGGGCTGCCCACAAGAAAAGTGCCAATAAAATAACATGGGACTGCTCACAAGAAGAGGCTTTTCAAAAAGAAAAAAATAGATACGCTATCTTCAAATAACCGCAGTGTTCTGCTTCTGTGCCTGCTTGCATGCTAAACCCCCCTTTCTTAAAAGAATATAAAAACACCTCTTCCCTGAGACTCAGGGCTGTTCTCTCCTCTGCGTAAGATGAGGCAGTCGATGCGCGGCTAATAAAGCTCTCAATTGGAACTTTATTCATAGTCTGAGTCTGGTCAATATCGCTAATACTATAACAGTTTCACTTTTACTTGATTAAATAATTATTATGGTTTGATTGGGCCACATCAGTAAGAGGTTGAATCTCCAACTCCTTGATGGGTGTGTACTCACAGAAAAACCACACCACACAGAAGGGATGCTAGAGTTTTTGAGCTGGAGACCTGGAAGTACACATATAGGAGAGAGGAGAGCACCTGAGCTCAGAGATAAATGAGCCCCAGGAAGAGAGGAATCCAGGAAGCCTGAACCCTGGCAAATGTTGGCAGTCATCTTCCTCCAACATGTGGTAAAAGACTTTGATGAGGGAAGTAAATTATGCTTTATGACTGGTCACTGTAAGATTCTACCCCAAATAAATACCCTTTATAAAAACCAACCATTTGCATCAGCACACCTTTGACTAATACAGATGTATTCTACCAGTCATTCTGGAGAAAACAAATACCAGTGCTGCTCAAACTCTCCCCAAAAATAGATGTAGAAGGAACATTATTAACTCATTTTCCAATGCCAATATCCTAATAACAAAGTCATGTAAAGATGCTACAAGAATAGAAAACCACAGACAAATTTCTTTAATGAACTTTGATGTAAAAATCCTCAACAAAATACTTTCTAATTAAAGCCAACAAAACTTCAATCACAATATACAACATGATTGAATGGATTTTATCCCAAGTATGCAAGGATGGTTTAACATAGGAAAATCAATTAATGTAGTATACCACATTAACAGATTAAAAGGAAAAACAGTGGTCATCTCTGTTCATGCTGAAAAGGCAATCAACAAAATACAGTGTCTTTTTTTTTATTAAAAACTCTTCAAATGTATGATTAGAAGGAAAATTCCTCAATATTATAAAGGCTATAATATACACACATACACATACAGATAATGTCATACTCAATGGTGAAAGTCTAAAACACTTCCCTCTAAAAACTGGAAGAGGACAAGAATTCCCACTCTTACCCCTCTCATTTAACAATGTATTAAAAGTGCTTGCTTGAGCACTTAGGCAAGAAGTTTATATTAAACAAATCCAAGTTGGAAGGAAAGAAGTAAAAATTTCACTATTTGCAGATGACATATTCCTACTTCATAGAAAGCCCAGAAAAATCTAAAACAAAGCTTGTAGAGATGATAAATAAGTACAATAATCTGGTGGGTACAAGAGCAACATGCATAATCAGTAGCATATCTGTATGCAAATAATGAGCAATATGTAGAGGAATTCAAGAAAAAATTGCACTTACAATAACAACAAATTGAATTAAATATTCAGAAATAAACTTAACTAATGATGTTGTGATGGTTAGGTTAATGTGTCAACTCAGCCAGGTAATTGTGCCCAGTTGTTTGTTCAAGCAAACACTGGGCTAACTGTAATACAAGGGCACTTATGGACTTTACTCACCAGTGAGTTTACTGCATAGATAGCTCCTTAGATCTACATCAACCAAGAAGATTGCCATCAGCAATGAGTAAGGAATTATCCAATCTGTTGAATGCTTTGAAAAGGGAAATGATTTCAAAATTCAGAGAGAAATTCCCAGCTTATCTTTGAACAGTCAATATCTCTGGAAACTCATCAAGGACCTTTATTGAACTTTCATCAGAACCCCTGGTTTGCAGCCTGCCTGAAGAGCCTGGACTAGTGTACCCCATGTTCATGTGAGAGACTCTTATAAAATCTTATACTTATTTACCAATATATCCTATTGATTCTGTTCCCCTAGAGAAGCCTGTCTAATACAGCTTGGTACTGGGACTGGTTCTTGAGGAACAGAGTCCTAAAAATCGGTTGTCTGAAGTGGTTCTGTGAGTTTTTCAATTGTCTCTCTTCTCTAATTGGATTCAAGGTTCCTAGTGACTCCATTTGTAATAATGAAGAGAACACTAACATCCATGGCATGAGTTGGTAATGGAGATACACAAAATATCATCACTGGATTTCACTACTTCCATGCTTATGAAAAGCAAGGACCTGGATGAGAGTGTTTTTAACACCTTAAAAGAGTTTTGTGGAGTCAAAAGGTGTAATGATGTTGGCTGGCTCCTCTTAGATACTCTGGAGACAGTTACAAAAGAAAGAGATGAACTGAAGTCTTCAAATTTGAAGCTTAAATGCTGCATGAATGATGTATTTCTATATGTTCTCTGAAAGAAAATCTTGTCTCCTGCAGCCACAGACTTGAGATATCTGAGAACCAAACTCAAACTCTCATTGTATAAGTAACAGAGTTGCGAAGGAAACTAAAATCTCCACGCTGCAGATATTCTGTGGTTAAAATGAAGGCAATGACTGGAAATCAGTGGAACCCAGAGGATTGGGATGGAGACATATGGGATAATGATAATATTCCTGGGAACATTGAAACAATAAATTCTGCTGAGAATTTACCAGGTAAACATGTGATGGCCTGTTCTGTGGAGACCACACCTTTTCAACCTTGAATAACACAACCTCCAGACTGCCCAGGGGGTTCAGGCCTCCTTCTAGCCCTGAGGTGTGTACCAGACAAAACTGAAGCCTGTACAGCCCATCCTCTGGCCTGGTCCAGGGAGTCTGGGCCTCCTCCCATCCCTGAGGGAGTTACCACCCATATTCCATCAAGCACTGCCCAGCCACCACACTGCCCTGAGGCATCTGACTCCCAACCCTTGCCTGAGGGGATTAATCCTATATCACCAGAATGAAATGCAAAGGAATGCCCTGACTTCAGTAGTTTGCAAGGTATTTCTAACCCTTCTTCTTACTCACCTTGCCACCACTCTTCAAGATCTATTAATCGACTAAAATCGCAAGAAGCCCCCAAAGGTGAAATACAAAGTGCAACCCATAAGGAAGTATGTTATACTCTGAAAGAGCTGCATGAGTTTTCCAAATTTTGTAGACAGTAATCTGGGGAATATGTGTGATGATGGATACGAAGTGTATGGGATAATGATGGAAGGAATATAAAGTTGGACTATGCAGAAATTAATGATAAGGCCCACTAAGCAAAAATTCTGAATTCAGTGCTGTAGCTCAAGGGGTTAAAAAGGGCGCTAACAGTTTGTTTGGATTGCTGACTGAAACATGGACCAAAAGATGGTCAAGCATGTCAGAGGTTGAGATACCTGATTTGCACTGGAATACAGCAGAAGAGGGAATTCAATGGCTAAGATAGATTTTAATGCTAAAATGAATTTACCATATGAGACTTGCCCACCTACCTCAGGAATATCCAGAGCACACACATTTAAGAAATATGTGGAATTAATTTGTAAGACTAACTCCATCTTTCCTTAAGAACTCTATGGTTTCTCTCCTCTGTCATACAGATATTACAGTATTTAGGGCTGTAATTGAATTAGAATCCTTAAACTTTATAGGGATGACTATCTCTTGGTCTGGTAGAAGTCAAGTATTTGGCATTTAATCACCAAAGACAAGGTGGATGTGGATAGTGCATTGAAAGTCAGACCAAAAGTAACACTCAAAATAGTGAGCCACATAGAGTTATGGTTTTGGCTAATAGATCATGGGGTACCTAGAAGTGAGATAGATTGGCACTCTATTAAATTTATTCTAATAAATTTATTAAGCAGAAGTGTTCTAGGCCAGGTGAACAAAAACCTAGCACAACTTAAAGATGCAAAGAATCATGGCCCCTTAACTCCCATGTTATAGACCAGCGATATTGACCAGACTCAGACTTTGAACATAGTTCCAATTGAGAGCTTTATTAGCCACGTGGCAGCTGTCTCATCCTCTGCAGAGGCAAGAGCAGCCCCAAGTCTCAGGGAAGGGGTGGTTTTATAGCTTTTTAGGAAGGGGGGCATTTACTAATAAGCGAGCAAACAAGCAGGCAAAGAAGCAGAACACTGCGGTTAGCTGAATTTAATGTATCTATGTTTTTTTTCTTTTTGAAAGGCTTCTTCTAGTAAGCAGTCCCATATTATTCATTGGCACTCTCCTTACAGACCATCCTGTTATTTATTGGCACTCTCTTTACAGACCATCTTAAGTCATTTATCTATTTGAAGGCACTTGCAATTCCCACCTCCCAATGTAGTTCTATTCCTATTTTCCCAATGTGGCCTTACCCTTATACCCAGACATGAGATAGTTTACAGACCCAGAGTACCTTGAATGAGAAGACTGGGACCCCTTGGTGAAGGATCCTGTTAAACTGCCAAAAATTTATATTGTTAACCTTCCTCCCACATTTCCCCAAGGACACCTATGGCCTCTTACCAGAGTAACTGTGCTTTGGGGAAAAGGAAATAATCAGACTCTTTAGGGATTATTACACACTGGCTCAGAAGAGACATTAATTCCGGAAGAACCAAAATGTCACTATGGTCCACCAGTCAGAGACAGGCTTATAGAGGTCATGTGATAGATGGAGTTTTTGCTCAGGTGGGTCCCCAGGTCCATTCTGTGGTTATTTCCCCAATTCCAGAATGTATATTTGGAATAGACATGCTCAGAAACAAGCAGAATGCTCACATAGGGTCCCTTACTTGTGGAGTGATGGCTGCTATGGTTGGAAAAGTGAAGTGGAAGTCACTGAAACTGCCTCTCCCCAGCAAAATAGTAAATCAAAAGGAATACCAGATTCCTGGAGGGATTGATGAGATTAGTGCCACCATCAAGGATTTGAAGGATGCAGGGGTGGTGATTCACACCACATCCCCATTCAACTCTTCTATTGACCTGTGAAGTAAACAGATGGATCTTGTAAGATGACAGTAGATTTTCATAAACTTAACCAGGTAGTGACTCCAATTGCAGTTGCTGTCTCAGAAGTGGTATTGTTGTAGAATTTGAGAGAGGTTCAATTATTTGCGTATGGAGAGGCCAAGACTCAGGAATGATTTTGAGAAGGAAAAATGGTTTATTGATGGCCGGCCGGACTCGGGAGCTTTCTGTTTGAATCCTGAGCCCTGAACAAGACTTTTGAATCCCTTTTATACAGAGAGGAAAAGCCAAATGGTCCCTTTGTTTCAGTTCTCAATAGGATTCAATTAGCATATATATCTTCCACATCTTAGGTAAGCTTTTAGCATGGACTTCAGACATTCCAGGTATGCTTTTAGCATATTTAGTTTGCATTTCCCCTAAATACTTAAAAGTTTATAGGCCTTGCATTGTTAAACTGTTTCCTGAGACTGGAGTCCTTGCCATTGTTACCAAGGGCAGGACTGCAACCTCTTACCATCACACCCACAAGTCAGAGAGCTTAGGTTATCTCTGAAGAGACAAAGAGCCTCCCACCCATAGCCCACATCAGTATCATTGCCTGAGCAAATCAGCATACATCCTGGTACCTGGTATGCAGCCATTGATCTGGCAAATGATTTTAATTCTGAATTGTCCTTTGCAAGGACCAACAGAAACAGATTTCTTTCAGCTATCAACGCCAGTAGTATACCTTCACTGTCCTGCCTCAAGGGTATGTCAGCTTTCTAGTCCTTTGTCAAAATGTATGCTGGGAACTTGATCATCTTTCCCTACCAGAGGCATCACACTGGTACATTTTATTGATATCATGTTGATAGGAACTCATGATCAGGAAATAGCAAAGACTCTAGACTTATTGGTAAGGCCTTTTTTTGTGAGAGAGGACAGGAGATAAATCTAACAAAAATACAGGGGCCTTCAATTTCAGTGATTTTTTTTTTTAGGTTTCCAGTGGTGTGAGGCATGTTGAGATATCCTTTATAAATTGATTGGTAACCTGTTGCTTCTGGCCTCTCCTATGACCAAAATGAGGCACAGCCCTTAGTTGGTCTTTTCAGATTTTGGAGACAACACATTCCTCATTTGGGTATGCTACTGTGGTCCAGTTATCAAGTGATGAGAAAAGCTGGTATTTTGGATCTGGGACAAGAATAACATGAGGCTCTGCAACAGCTTAAGTCTGCTATGTAAGCTGCATTACCATTTGAGCCATATGATCCAGCAGATCCAATGGTGCAGAAAGTTTCAACAAGCAAATAGAGATGCTTCCTGGGGTCTTTGGAAGCCACCTGTAGGAGAATCACAATTCAGACCCTTAGTGTTTTGGTGCAAATACCTGCCATCCTCTGTAGATAACTACACTCCTTTTGAGAAATCTTTTCACCTGTTACTGTCCTTAGTGGATACTGAATGCTTAATCATGGGCCATCAAGTTACCATGAGACCTGAGTTATCATGAGCTGGGTATTGTCTGACCCACCAAACCATAAAGTTGGGCATGCACAACAGCACTCCATAATA
The DNA here is from genome assembly GCF_030445035.2 of Dasypus novemcinctus. Taxonomy (NCBI): domain Eukaryota; kingdom Metazoa; phylum Chordata; class Mammalia; order Cingulata; family Dasypodidae; genus Dasypus; species Dasypus novemcinctus. The sequence continues at coordinate 12,933,594 of NC_080694.1, read as the reverse complement.
AAGTGAAAGTGGCATATATGAGATAAGCTCAAGCAGGCCCTGAAGGCACAAATAAGTTGCATGAGGAAGTAACCAAAATGCTCATGGACACCACCCCTGCCATGTCATCTTCTCTTTCTGAGCCCACATCTTTGGCCTCTTCGGGAGTCCTTTGCAATCACTTGACTGAGGAAGATAAAACTCTGACCTGGTTTACTGATGGTTCTGCATGATATGCAGGTACTACCTGAAAGTGGACAGCTGGAGCACCTGCAGCAATTTTCTGGGACATCCCTGAAGGATAGTGATGAAGACAAATCCTCTCAGTGTGAAGAACTTTGAACAGTGTACCTGTTTGCTCATTTTTATTGGAAAAAGTAATGGCCAGATATGCATTTGTACACTGATTCATGGGGCATTGCCAATGGTTAGGCTGGATTGTCAGGGACTTGGAAGGAACATAATTGGAAAATTGGTAACAAAGAAGTCTGAGGAAGAGGTATGTGGGTTGACCTTTCTTATTGGGCAAAAACATGAAAATGTTTGTGTCCTAAATGAATGCTCACCAGAGGGTGACTTCAGCAGAAGATTTTAATAATCAGGTGAATATCATGACCCACTCTGGCTATTGCTCAGCCTCTATCCCCAGCCACTCATGTCATTGCCTAGTGGTCTCATGAACAAAGTGGCCATAGAGGAAGGGATGGAGGTTATGTATTGCCTCAGCAACATGTACATCCCCTCACCAAGGCAGACTTGGCTACAACCAACATTGGGCACCCAATCTGTGAGAAACAGGGACCCTACTCATCCACCAATATGGCATCATTCCTCAATGTGACCGGCACAGCACTTCTTGGCAGGTAGACTGCATCAGGCCACTTCAGCCATGGAAGGGGTAGTGATTTCTTTAACTGGAATAGACACATTTCTGGATATGGGTTGGCATTTACTGCATGCAATTCTTCTTACACAGCTACTATCAATGTACTTACTGAATGTCTTGTCTACTGCCATGGCATTCCATACAACATTGCTTCTGATCAAATAATTCATCTCACAGCAATGATGTGTGGGAATGGGCACATGCCCATGGAATTCACTGGTCTTACCATGGTCCCCATCACCTTGAAGCAACTGGATTGATAGAACGGTGGAATGGCCATTTGAAGACTCAGCTATGGTGCAAAGTATGTGTCAATAACTTGCAGGGCTTGTGCAATGTTGTCTAGGAGGTTCTGTATGCTCTAAATCAGCATCCACTCTATGGTGCCATTTCTCCCACAACCAGGATTCATGGGTTTTAGAGTTACAAAGTTTGCAATGATTAACAGGTCCTAAGGCTGTGACTCCATTCCTATTCATTGAGCAAAGCTGTCTATATTCAGAGGACAATTTATTTCCCCCCAAGCAAAAGCAGATAAGGACCCATTCTTTCCAGAACCCTGCTTTCCAAAAGGCCCTACCTCCTAGCCCACTTCCCCCAAGCCATGCAAGAGAATAATTCATTTTTACAGCCCCTTATTAACCAGAGATTATGCTCAGAGTCTAACTCCCTCCCCTTGAACTAATGTTTTCCCACCTATTGATGTACTGTCTAAATTCACACCTGCACCTTCCACAAGCAGGCTGAAGTCTAATCTTCAGATCCCTCCATTGGGAGAGCTTCTCAATAAATTTCCTGCCTGCAATTCTCAGTCTCCATGTCCTAGTGAGCACTGTTTCTCCAACATTTGGTACCAAAATCCCAGATCTGGGACTACATTGAGACTGATCAATTGGTGAGGAATTTCCACCCTGCCACTGCTGAGACAGCCCATTCAAAACTGGACATTGAATCTCAACTGAGTTAAGGGTTTCTCTGCTGGAGGATTCTGCTTTCTCTCTCTCCTTTTTCCATTGTCCAGGACAACCCACTGGAAAAAAAACCCTAGTACTAGGTCAGGAACCTCACTGTTCCCTAAAGGCCATAACAGATGGTAGACCTGTGTCCTCATGGGAAGAGACTACTTGGCTGCAGAGATATTGTGGAGAAGTAGGAGCCTGTGACCACCCCCATCCAAGAGGAAAATTCCACAACCCCCTAACCGCCTATATCTCGCTTCTGTAACAAGCTTGCTCGACTGTAAAACCTTATCTCAAGGCCTCCTGTAGAAAGTGACCTCAGCCCCTAGACCAACTTGACTCAGACCCTTATAAATAACAAAAACTCCCCAACCACTTATCTCCCCTAATAGAATTCCCAGCGCTTGATAAACTACAAACATCTGCTTCTGTACATGCTTGCTTGCTGAGTTATTGCCCCCCACCCTGAACCTAAAAGCCTATATAAGCAAACCCCGCCCCCCCCCACGACTCAGGGCTGCTCTCCCCTCTGCATAGGAGAGGCAGTCACCATGCAGCTAATAAAGCTCTCAATTGGGACTTTATTCAGAGTCTGATTCTGGTCGATATCACTGGTCTATAAAAATATTTTGTCCCAAGCACAGTCTCCTGTTTCTTTGGAGATATCTGATTGATTTGGGGACATCTGTCACACTTAAAATCTCCTCTCTCCTAGACATCTCTAGTCTCACCCATGCCACCTAATATGGGGAATTCAATTTCAGCTCCCCCAAATACCACACCTCTGGGTTGTCTCCTTCACAATCTTAAAACACAGTACCTGAAAGAAGACATCAGACCCAAAAACCTCACTTTCTATTTGACCTCTGTGTGGCCACAATATGAATTGTACAATGAAAGTCAATGGCCAGAAAATGGTACCTCTGATTTCTGAATTCTCTGGCACTTAGAGAATTTCATCCAGCTCAATGTCAAATGTTCTCAAATTCCTTACATTCATTTTTTTTCTCTTTGAAATCATCCCCCCTTTGCCAACCCTATTTCTCTTATCACATTCTTCTCTTACACAAAAATCTCTCTCAGAAATTTTCCTTCTCCTCTAAAACCTCTGAGATGCTTCTCTTCGATTTGGCAGACAAAGCCCCTCCCACACCCCCTCCTTATGTACCTTCACCCTTGTCTCTGTCCTCTCCTTCCATCTCCAATTCCACTCCCCCCCTCATCACCGCCACATTCCAACCCCCCATCTTTGGCTATGCCACACTCTTCTTCCCTCTTCTCTCCCCCTCAAGTGCACCCATGAGGATTAAACCCTTCCCCTCTCCCATTACTACCCTTTGCCTCTGTTGATGCAAAGCCGAGTCTTTCCCCACCTCTTAGCTATACACAGACTCCAAACCCACTCTTACACCTCCAAGAAGTAACAGGGGCCAAAGGAAGAGTTAAAGAACACAATCCTTTCTCACTCTCAGATTTGAGTAAAATAGAAAGCAGGTTAGGATCTTTCCCTGAGAACCCTGCCAAATACATTAAGGAATTCCAACATTCTACACATTCCTATGACCTTAATTATCAGGACTCTTACATTATCATTACTTTCTCAACTACTCCATAAGAAAAAAAAAACTGCATTTGGACTGCAGCTACCACTTTTACAGATTCCATGCACACTTAAGATTCCAAGGGACACCCAGTGGGCCCTTCTGCAGTTCCCACCAATAACCCTCCCTGGGATTACCAACAAGGCTCCACGGACCTTGCTCACATGGCCCATTTCTTAATATACATAATAGAAAGCATGAAGAAGGCTGCTCTTAAGGCAGTTAATTATGATAAAATTAAAGAGATCTCAAAGAAACCTGATGAAAATCCAGCTGCCTTCATGAATAGATTAAGCAAGTCTCTCCTTAAATATACTAACTTAGAACATTACTTGGATTCTGGTCAGCTGCACTTACACATCCACTTCATCCATCAATCTTATTCCTATATTAGAAAGAAACTACAGAAGTTAGAAGCTGGTCCTCAAACCCCTCAGAAATATCTAATTGAAGTAGCCTTTGAGGTCTTTAACAATAGAGAAGATGAAGCCAAATTGGAAGAGCATAAATGAGAGCAGGCTAGAGCATCCCTCCCAGTTGCCACCCTCAGGTTTGATTCTCAGAAACCTAATTATTCTTCCCTCTGGCTGCCTCCAGGATCCTGTTTCATGTGTAGAAAAGATGCACATAGGGCATGCTTCTGCCCTGATCCCAGGGACCCAACAGGACCTTGCCCAGTGTATCACTGGAAAGGTCATTGGAAGTCAGACTGTCTTGAAAACCCTGTTCCCAGGAAAGTTCTTTCAGTGCACCACATAGACTGGGAGCCAGGATATTCCTTTCCAGAGTTTCTTGGACTGAGGAAATTGACTGATGGGCCCTGGGTTCTAATGGCCCCACCTCTCCATCAGTAAATACAGGCTGAGGTTATCAACAAGTTTGGAATTAAGCCAATCTCCTTTTCAATTGACACAGTGACCACATATTCAGTCCTTTTAGAACATTCAGGACCTTTATCAGCTTCCTCAATCTCTATTTTCGGAGTTGATGGCACCCCCTTTTTCCCTTTAATTACCAAACCACTCATATACTCAATAGAAAATTTCACTTTCTCTCATCAATTCCTTATAATTCCTAAATGTCCCTCCCCACACTTAGGCCCTGACATATTATGCAAATTCCACTCTTCCATTTCATTTACTCTCCCATCCTCTCAAACTAACTTCAGTCTCCTCTTATCCACCTCCCCTCCCCTCCCCCATTCCCTCTAACATTCCTGACATTCCCACGGTACTGAAGGCACAAGTAAACCCCCAGGTCCATAATACTAATTCTCCTTCAGTCCCAATACACCACCACCCCTGTTAAGATAACCTTAAAAAGCCCTCCTCTTTTACAAACATCCCTCAGTATCCTTTGTCCCTCAGTGCTCTAAAAGGTCTTAAATACACTATTGACAAACTGTGTTGCTGGTCTTTTTCTCCCAACCAGCTCATCTTTTAACATCCCCATTCTGGTAGCAAAGAATCTAAACTGGAGCTATCACATTGTACATGTGTGTACAAACAAACTGTGTTGCTGGTCTTTTGCTCCCAACCAGCTCATTCTTTAACACCCCCATTCTGGTAGCAAAGAATCCAAACTGGAGCTATCACATTGTACATGATATTGCAACCATCGAAGAAGCCACACATCCTATTGTTCCTTTAATTCCAAATCCATACAGTCCCTTATCGACGTAAGTCCTCACACTACACACTACAATAATTGATTTTAAGGATGCCTTCTTCATATCCCCTTAGATGAATCTTCCCAAGATATTTTTACTTTCACATGGATGGACCGTGGGGATCCCCTAAACCCCCAACAGTTAACATAGATGGTCCTTCCTCAGGACTTTAGAGACAACACTCACATTTTTGGACAAGCTCTACACTGAAATCTCTCTGATCTTCCCTCCAACACCCTCCTAAAATATGTTGATGACTTACTCTTATTTAACCACTCCTTAAAAACCTCTGAAAACTCACACTATCACACTGCTTAACAGCTTTGAAGATAGGGGATATCGTGTGTCCCCAGGCAAAGGACAATTTTTTAGAACTGAAGTAACCAATCTAGGTCTCCACCTCTCTTCCTCACATAAACATCTAATGGCAGATCAAATCCAACTCATCAAGGACTATCGCTTCCCACAGACCAAGGCAGAACTCCTTTCTTTCTTAGGATTCTAGACAACTTTTCCCATCTCTGGATCCCAAACATTGGACCTATATCTAAACATCTTTATCAAGTTGCTTCTGACAACCTGTGTGAACCACTTGATCACCCTCTATCTTTCAAGTCTGTCTTCATGACTGCACCCTCTCTAGCCTTTCCAAATCCCACCAAACCTTTTTTCTCTACATCCCTACCCAACATAGATATGCACTAGGAATCCTAACAAAACCCTACAGTGAGGATAATTGAGTCATTGCCTACTTTTCCATACAGTTAGACACAGTAACCCTTGTCTACCCTATTTGCCTCAAAAGCCTCACTGCTGCTTCCTTTCTGGTACAAGAAAGTTTTAACTATCTCTGATAAATCATCTCAATGTTTTTACCTCACATTCCTTATCTCCTCTCTTAACTCACAAAACTATTACATTTATCTCCTCCATCCACCTCCAAACCCTCCATGCAACCCTTCTACAACACTCTGGAGTCCTGCTATACCACCATCCTCCTCTCAATCCTGCCACCCTCCTCCCCATTGAACCAAACTCACCCCCAGAAACACCTGATGCTAATTACATACATGATTGTAGTGAGGTACGTGATCTCCTTGCCAAACCCCATCCTAATATTTTAGGCACCCCTTTTCCAAATCCTGCTCATACATGTTTTATTGATGGTGGTTATACAAACTTAACACCACCACTCACTCTGGATATGCTATTGTTACCTTAACTGAAACTGTTGAGTTAGGTCCCCTTCCCCCCAGCAAAACCTCACAAAAAGCTAAGCTCATAGCCCTCACCAGAGCATTGGTCAGAGGCAAAGGCAAGCCCTGAACATCTACACTCACTCCAAATACGCATACCACATCTGACACTCACATGCCCCCATCTGGCAGGAAAGAGGGTTGCTAACTACTAGGGATCCTCCATTGTGAACAATGATCTTATCCTACAATTACTCAAAGAGGCATCACTTACAACCCAAGCTGCTATAATTCACTGCAAAGGGCACCCAATATTGATTTATTCTGTATCTGCTGGCAATAACTGAGCCAACTCTGAAGCCAAAGTGCAGGTTATGTAACCCTACCTAGGTTTACTACTCTATCATCACAACCATTCACCTAGCACTTTCATATCATGCCCCCCATTTATATACCTGAGGAAATCTCAAAGTTCCCCCTTATTGGAGAAAACAAAATTGAGGGGTGATTCATGAAAAATGGGAAAAAAAATATTTTACATGGTTTACAAACACATGACATTCTCACTTCCCTGTGCAACCAGTACTACGAAGAACACAAACCAATTTCACAACTCTTATCTAACTCTCTACACTGCCCTGAAGTCTTAAAACAATTAAAAGAAATTATAGAAAGTTGCTCTATTTGCTCACAAACTAATATCCATGGAAGCTCTATACCTCTCTCTTTCAGAGTGCATGAATTCAGAGGTTCTAAACCAGGACAGGACTGGCAATTAGGCTTTACCCACATGCCAAAAATAAGGAAGATTAAATACCTCAGTCTTTGTAGACACTTTTTCTGGATGGCTTGAAGCATTTCCAGTCAATTCCAAGCATACCGATGTTGTTATTAACATCCTGCTAATGGAAATAATTCCTAGATTTGGTCTCCCCTCCTCTCTGCAGTCAGATAATGGGACAGCCTTCATCTCACAGATCACAAAAGAGGTTAGTAGTGCTTTAGGAATTATCTGGAAGTTACATATTCCTTACAGACCTCAGTCCTCCAGAAAAGCTGAGCATACGAATGGGATCCTAAAATGACACTTAACCAAACTAACAATGCAGGTTGAGACACCATGGGCTGAACTTCTACCAAAAAACCACACAGCCTAAGCCCCTTTGAAATTGTGTATGTATGCCATTTCACCCTTGCCAATATACCCCCCAATCATTGCATTTTGAAAATAATACAGTCAGCCTAATATAAATGCATTAATTCCTGCATCAACTAAATGACTTCACTCTTTCTGGGCTGAACCTTCTGTCCCCTCACTCCCTATTCCTCCAGGTGACTGGGTATACGAAAAGGACTTATGCACCAGACCTTTAACCCCAATGTGGATGTGTTGTGGAATTTAAGAGAAGTTCAATTATTTGAGTATAGAGAGGCCAGGACTCAGGAATGATTTTGAGAAGGAAAAATGGTTTATTGACGGCCGGCCGGACTCGGGAGCTTTCAGTTTGAATCCCGAGCCCTGAACAAGATTTTCAAACGTCTTTTATACAGAGAGGAAAGGCCAAATGGTCCCTTTGTTTCAGTTCTCAATAGGCTTCAATTAGCATATATCTTCCACATCTTAGGTAAGCTTTTAGCATGGACTCCAGACATTCTAGATAAGCCTTTAGCATATTTGGTTTTTGCATTTCCCCTAAATACTTAAAGTTTATAGCCCCCGCATTGTTAAACATTTCCTGGGACTGGAGCTGCTGCTAGTCCCCAAGGGCAGGACTGCAGCCCCCCACCGTTCCACACCCACAAGTCAAACAACTTAGTTATCTCTGAAGAGACAAAGAGCCTTCCATTCATAGCCCACATCAGATGGGGCCTTTTCTTATTCTCCTAACCACTACAAATGCAGCAAAACTTTTAAATTTTCCATTGTGGATATGCTTTTCCAGATTAAAACCTGCTCCTCTGCCTTCTGCTGACAGCAAATTATGAGATCCTAAGCTCAAGATATATATACGCTTGTGAAAGTCTCAGAGACCTATGCTTGAAACTCACAAAAAACCTGAGATGACAAGATTCCAATTACTACTGACCCCATTTCCCTCTAATCTCTCTCCTTTTTCCCTTCCTGTCATTCAGTCATAACTACACTTAATTCTGGCTTGGCCAATTTTTAAGTTGTTACTCAAGGCAAACACATTTTGTACCGTTCTCTCCTCACACTTTACTGAATTTGTCACTCACCTCTAACTTTCACTAAAGCAATATGTTGACATCGTTCAGGACCTGTGGTTACAAGGAGCTCTTTCTGATTTTCACCCTGAAGAAATCCTCTTCTTCTATTTGCCACCTTGTTTCTTTTCATTACTGACTAAAGTTTCTCTACAATGGATGTTCTATATTTTACCCTTCCAATTCTCTTTGTACAAACCTTCCCCCAAAATGCTTATCATCCCCTTACAGATACTATACAAAACAAAACAACAAAAAATAACAATTATGATTTTCATATATGCCCTGAGCCTACCCATGCTGAAACTATATCTTTACTCACCTTCCTTTAAAGCCAGAAATTATTCAGAAAGCCCACCCAAAACACCCAAAATACACTGGCTTCAGAGGCTGATGGGTTACAGAACTTCCCCCAAGTTTATGAGAATATGGAGATATACTGAATCTCCATAAGGCCTTAAATATCTCTCATTTGGGGGAAAATTCAAATTCTTTTGGTATGGTCACAGTATGGACAGACATTTTTTATGCTTTAAATGCCTATCCACATTACCTTATTCAACTAATTTAGGACATATACACAATACATCCTGTAATCATACTTTACACTTCAACACTGCTACTCTGCACTTGTAGGCAGATATGAATGTGCCAAACAAGCATCTTAATTCATTCCTATTTTGGAATAACTCAGGCATCAAATAAACACTACCTACATGAGTAAGCAATAAAAATTATAGTGAAAATGTACTGTGCTTCAATAGCTTGTATAGACAAACCAAGTTATTTGGATTAGGAACACAATCAGGACAATTATACCATTTGACCAATCTAAACCCTAGGAAAAAAAAAAACATTTCTTCACTTTACTTTTCCTAAATCTTCTCTCTCAGACTAACCTAACATGTGATACTTCTGAACCCTACTACTATCCTTTATGTGTTTATGTAGTACATAGTGGGAACCAAATATCCAGCATTTCCAATCACCCATATTCATATTTTATTCCCTCTGGCCCCTCAACAGCACTAACTCTCGTGGGCACAGTTTCTATTTTCTATGAGGTAACACTGTATACCTAACACTCCCTACTGTATGCAGAGGGACTTACACTATAATATCTAATATTCTTAATGCCACCAACCTAAAACCCCAATATATGGCCTGCTCTGGACAGACACCTAAACTTGGCTCTTTTCTTAAAACCTCACTTCAGCCTCAAAAACTGAGTGTATGAAAAAGGGGACTCATTAGGGGACCCAGAACTTGGATATTGTGCCCATGATAATCCAATCCTAGAAAGGTCTGGCATAGGACACACCACCTTTCACAGTCTGTTCTTGTTTGTAGGTATTCCAATGTTAGAAAGAGCAATGCTAAATAGTTCCCTGACATTAAAGCTATCCTGGAATATAACCATACAGGCCACAAACAATCAACAGCTGGAAATGAATAGTCTGGCATCAGTTGTAATGCAAATAAAAGAGAACTGGACATCTTTTTCCACTGCCATGGGAGGCACTTGTGTAATCATAAATAAAACTTGTTCTTTCTATATTAAGGGACTTGGGCAGATAGAAGAAAATCTCAAAACTTTAAAGGTAAACATAGAGATCATTTAGAGGGCCCAAGACAACAGCTATGGAAATTAATCATGGTTATCCTCATTTCTTTCTTTTTTCTCCTCATCCCTAAAACCAATTCTTTTACCCATTATAACACCATTAATGATAGTATTGCTGCTGCTTCTTTTTGTTCCTTGTCTCTTATAGCTTCTAATTGGATTCATAAACCAAACTGTTACTGTATTTTGTCTAGGTTCTTGATTATGTTACAGAAATTAATTTCAAGAGCATGTCGGGTGAGTTAGGCCAGTAATTTATTCAGGCAGGGAGGGACAAGAAATGAGAAAAAATAACAGACTGTGGGTCCCAGGTAGAGAGGAAGGGGCTGAAAAATGGTCAAGTGGGCTGATTTACATTAGAATTCCCCATTATAAATTATAAATGCTCAGATTTTTCTTGTGTGGCCACATGGCAAATGAAAAATGGTGAGATTGGTATGCAGAGGGCAGGAACAGGGGTCCACAGGCAAGAGCACATAAGAGAGAGAGCTCAGGCCTGGTACCTGTCTTTTTCAACTGCTGATTATCCCACCCTTTTGTAATGGCAGGAAAATAGTTCCAGTTATTTATCACTTTGATTAATTATCTCTCCTATCAATCTCCCATGAAGGCCTAATGATAATGTCCTTGGAGATTATCCAGAGCTTCTCCTGGGTTCCAGAGAAAGTCTTCTTCTGAGTGGCAGAACCTTGGGGAAGGTCTTCCAGCAGCCATCTTTGAGTTATTGATGCCCATGTTGATTTCTTGCCAGGTTCCAGATCTATCTATTGATATCCTATCTTACTATCCTGCTTCATTCCCCCAACAGAGAGTTTACATCTTTATTCTTACAGGTGTGCTTAAGGGAGATGATCTTTCTTCTGTAGCTACTTCCTGCTGGTTAGGGACAGTAGGCTCTACCTGACAAGGTGTAAAACTCTCAGGCTGTAAACCTTTCAGTGAGAGGAAGATGGATCTGGCATCCAGGGTGAAGCTGGATGAAGTCTTCATATGGCTAACAAGATGTTGATTCTGGAAGAAATATACTTGATTATAATTTTGAGAATATATGGTCCCACTAAGAGAACACTGGACCACAGAAGTAGAAAAGTCCAGTTTCCTGAAAAGACTGCATTTTCCCAAAGTTGGTGGGAAACAGTATTCTTCCTTGAGTTAGAAATTTCAGTAGACAATGTGGTTAGCTATAAATTGCATTCTTAGCTCCTATGGTAGGAGAGGGGAATGGGGAAGAGGCATTGCCCTTTCAGTTAAGTTAAAAGAGATGAAAACACAGTTTCTTAAAGGGAAGTCTGGTTTGCTTTCCCCTAGCAATAAGTAGTTGGGCTAGAATTATGAGGAACAGCTGACTTTGACATATTACACTACATAGCTTTTTCTCTTGAAGAAGTAGTTCAGAGCAAACAATGACTGGCATTTGTATATCCTGTCAGGTGTTTCTGGTGAGCTGGCATTTTCTTGGGCACCTGGTTTCACTTGGAATTAATGCACCAGGCTAGAAATTCCATTAATTTTGATAGCTGTTGGAATGATCAGAACTACAGACTAAAGTTTGTGTGTGTGTTTTTTTAATTTTTTTACTTTTAGCTCTAATTGAGAATGAGGTTTGTTGTTTTGGTCAAGATCAGAACCTGGTTTGCAGGTCCTAGTTGAGGAAAGGTTGTCAAGGACTATCTCAGAGGGGCTAAGCTGAAGTGGATCTTAGTCATTCATTTGCTGTTTCCCATCTGGTGGGAAATGCTTAGCCCTGGTAGGATGGCATGCAGATCTTCCAGTCTTCCCCAGCATATGAGGGACAGGTTCTGGAATAAGAGCTACGAGGGAAGGTTGGATAAAGCATGTTCATTAACTACTTGGAAAATGAAGTTTACAAAGCCTTTTAACATGTGCAATATTTCTCTGCATGTGGTTTAGAATAGAAAAGATTTCACTATAATAATCAGGCATATAGTTAGAGTAGGAGATATAGGTACAGTGCTTAATTATAACTAATGTACTACCCTATGCATAAGTTTCTCTTTGAGCTGCAATTAATAGATATATTTTATTATTTTTTTTTAGGGATTTTTTTTATTGACTTTGTAATAATATTACATTAAAAATATATATGTGAGGTCACATTCAACCCCACCCCCCCACCCACCCTCTCCCCCCCCCAACAACACTCATTCCCATCATCATGACACATCCATTGGATTTGGTAAGTACATCTTTGGGCACCTCTGCACCTCATAGACAATGGTTCACATCATGGCCCATACTCTCCTCCATTCCATCCAGTGGGCCCTGTGAGGATTTACAATGTCCGGTGATTACCTCTGAAGCACCATCCAGGGCAGCTCCATGTCCCAAAGACGCCGCCACCTCTCATCTCTTCCTGCCTTTCCCCATACCCATCAGCCACCATGTCCACTTTTCCCAATCCAATGCCATCTCTTCTATGTGGACATTGGATTGGTTGTGTCCATTGCACCTCTATGTCAAGAGGAGGCTCAGATTCCACATGGATGCTGGATGCAATCCTCCCATTTTCAGTTGTAATCACTCTAGGCTCCATGGTGTGGTGGTTGTCCTTCTTCAACTCCATCTTAGCTGAGTGTGGTAAGTCCAATAGATCAGATTGTAGGTGCTGGAGTCTGTTGAGGCTCAGGATCTGGCTATCACATTGTCAGTCCAGAGATTCAAATCCCCTAAATATATCTTAAACCCCAACATTAACTGCACCTCCAGCACATTAGCATGAAAGTCTTATGAAGGGAGATCCCATTTGAGTCCAGATTCATCACATATAAACACCATTTCCAAAGAGGGGCCATCTGCCCTGGTAGTTAACCCCATCGGCCATGACCATAACTCCCATGGGTCTCTTTAGCCCTCAAAGGAACCAATATCTGGGGGTTGTATCTGCTTTATCTTTCTCTCTGACTCTGCTCAGTTGTGCATGAGGGCAATCCTTCTGCCAGCCTCCAGACTCTTTTTTAGAAACTCGTAGCCATATAAACTCATTTCTCCTTTCCATTTCCCCCTTACTTTAGGTCAAACAGCATTTTAAAGTCATGGTATTTTATGTAGACATGGATATTCTGCTGATCCGCATTGAACCTTCCATATAAGGTCATTTTCCAGTTGCATCATCAGTTGGTAGTTGATAGTGGTCCCTCGTTGCCAGGGAGGCTCATCCCCGGGTGTCCTGTCCCACGCTGGGGGGAAGGCATTGCATTTACATGCTGAGTTTGGCTTCGAGACTGGCCACATTTGAGTAACATGAAGGCTGACCGGAGGAAATTCCCAGGCACAATGTTGCTCTAGGCCTTGTTCTTATTTTAGGTTTATCAGCTCACAAGCATAGTCATTAGCATCAGGGGCTCACTGTTGAACCCTCACTCCCTCCCGGTCCCCGCCACTGTACCTGGGAGACTGTCGCTGCTCCCCTAGGGACCACGACAGAGCACCACTGGCCAGGAACCCAGTACCCCCCCGCTGTGGTTTTTAATTGTTGCCACTATGAGTATATCCAAACATTACCATGCACCCTGGACGTATGTTCTGTACAGCTCCCTGTCAGCCATATATCACCTGTCATTGGTATCCCATACCAGTATCCCTCCATTGCCATTGTTGAAACACTCTGTGATCCAGAACTCCCCGAAATTTGAAGTCCAATATAATGTCATGGTCCCTTACTAAGGAATGGCATATAGGGATGGGTTTAAAGGATAGATAAAGAACTTGGATAAAGTTAGATAAAGAGCTTAGATAAAGAATGTTGACTTGAAAAAATTCCACATCCTATCTTTTTCTTTTTTTTTTTTTTTTTCCCCCCCTTAATTATTCAGCTTTTCTTCACAGGAGTCCTAGACCACAGCAATGTATATATATAATATACAGCACTCCCACACATCCACCAGGAAACCTTTTCCCTTCCACAGTGATACTCTTACGCCCTATTCATATCATATTTACTTAAAGTGATGTACAGAGTCTGAGACATTAGCTTTCTAACAAGGTGACATCTGTGCTTACATTATGGTGCATACGTTAGGATACACAGTTCTTTACATTTTTAGTTATCCTATGTTTTACATTATGGTTTACATTATCAGTCTGTCATCTCCTATATGTTATGGTGTAATATTGCATGTTTTATATCCATCCTTGTGTACTCTCAAGAAACTCCTCTCTTACCCCCCATTTACTTTGGTTCCACACATTTAACGTCCATTTTCCCTTCCACCTTGGTGCCCACAGTGACAGCCAACCTCTGTTTCCTGAGGAGCCACTTCCAGAGATAGATGGAATAGTGTTCAGGGCCTAACTTGCTCAACTGCCCCAATGCCCTGGGAGCCACCCTTTCTCTCGAGGGATACAGTTCCCTCTATTTGATGGCATTAGTCCTCCCCAGGATGTGGGTCCACCCCCACTCTCACTACTTGGGTTTCTACCCCATGGTGTCACCCACTCTGGCAGAATGAGCATTTAGACATTCCCCAGGAGCCCGTCCTGCATCAGACCCTCCCCTCCGAGCATTCTAAACAGGTAACCCTCTTTATTATATTTTGATATGATTTTCTCGGCATTTTACTCTCCACCAACACCTGACCCTCTCCTGTGTTCATATGCTACCCCTCCCTCCCCCCACTTTTGGGCAACGTTACCCATCCTTCCCTCCCCAGCCACCCTCAAACCCGCAAAGCCCCAACCAAAGGCAACCCCTTGCCCCCCTTTTATCTCTTCTTTGTGTTCATACTTACCACCATCTCGTCTTAAATTCCACCCCTGCAGACATCGGCTCATATCCTTCCTCCACCCTCCGATTTCCTGTAAGCCTATCGTTCAGTCTCTTGCTATCTAGGGCAGCTTGTTTATTTCATATCATTGAGGTCATGTAGTATTTGTCCTTCAATGTCTGGGTTGCTTCACTCAACATAAGGTTCTCAAGATTCATCCATGTTATCACATGTGTTTGTAGTGTGTTTGTTCTTACAGCCGAGTAGTATTCCATTGTGTGTATATACCACATTTTATTGATCCACTCATCTGTTGATGGGCATTTGGGTTGATTCCAACTTTTGGCAATAGTGAACAATGCTGCTATGAACATTGGTGTACATATATCGGTTTGTGTCCTTGTTTTCAGTTCTGCTGGGTATATACCCAGCAGTGGTATTGCTGGGTCATATGGCAAATCTATGGCTAGTTTTTTGAGAAACTGCCATACTGTCCTCCAGAATGGTTGGATCCTTCTGCATTCCCACCAGCAGTGGATGAGTGTTCTCCTTCCTTCACATCCTCTCCAGCACTTGTATTCTTCTGTTTTTTTCATAGCTGCCAATCTTATGGGTGTAAGATGGTATCTCATTGTAGTTTTGATTTGCATTTCCCTGATAGCTAGAGATTTGGAACATTTTTTCATGTGCTTTCTTGCCATTTGTATTTCTTCTTCGGAGAAGTTTCTGTTTAAGTCTTTTTCCCATTTTTTAAATGGGTTGTTTATCTTTTTATTTTCAAGATATAGGAGTTCTTTATATATGCAAGTTATAAGTTTCTTATCAGATATATGGTTGCCAAATATTTTCTCCCACTGTGTGGGCTCCCTTTTTACTTTCTTGACAAACTCCTTTGAGGTGCAGAAGGCTTTAATTTTGCGGAAGTCCCATTTATCTATTAGTTCTTTTGCTGCTCGTGCTTTTGGTAAGATATTCATAAATCCATTTCCTATTACAAGGTCCTGTAGATGTTTCCCTACACTGCTTTCTAAGGTTTTTATGGTCTTGGCTCTTATATTTAGGTCTTTGATCCATCTTGAGTTGATCTTTGTATAAGGTGTGAGATGGTAATCCTCTTTCATTCTTCTACATATGGCTATCCAGTTCTCCAGACACCATTTGTTGAATAGGCCACTCTCTCCCAGTTGAGAGGGTTTGGTGGCTTTATCGAATATTATGTGGTTGTATATGTGAGGTTCTATATCAGAGCTTTCAATTCAATTCCATTGGTCTTGTGTCTCTCCTTATGCCAATACCATGCTGTTTTCACCACCGTAGCTTTATAGTATGTTTTGAAGTCAGGTAGTGTGATTCCTCCAATTTCGTTTTTCTTTTTCAGTATGTCTTTGGCTATTCGGGGTCTCTTTCCTTTCCAAATAAATTTCATAGTTAGTTTTTCTAGTTCCTTAAAGAAGGCTGCATTGATTTTTATTGGGATTGCATTGAATGTGTAGATCAGTTTTGGTAGGATAGACATCTTAATAATGTTCAGTCTTCCTATCCATGAACAAGGAATAGTCTTCCATTTATTTAGGTCTTCTTTGATTTCCTTGAACAATCTTGTATAGTTCTCGGTGTATAAGTTCTTTACCTCTTTAGTTAAATTTATTCCTAAGTATTTGATTTTTTTATTTACTATTGTGAATAGTATTTGTTTCTTGATTTCCTCCTGATCTTGTTCATTGTTGGTGTACAGAAATGCTACTGATTTTTGCGCATTGATCTTATAACCTGCGACTTTACTAAACTCATTTATGAGTTCTAGAATCTTCGTTGTAGATCTCTCAGGGTTTTCTATGTATAGGATCATGTCATCTGCAAATAATGAAATTTTGACTTCTTCCTTTCCAATTTGAATGCCTTTTATTTCTGGTTCTTGCCTCAGTGCTCGAGCAAGTACTTCTAAGACAATGTTAAATAGGAGCACAGACAGTGGGCATCCCTGTCTTGTTCCTGAGTTTAGAGGGAAGGAGTCTAGGATTTCTCCATTGTAAACAATATTGGCTTTAGGTTTTTCATATATACTCTTTATCATGTTCAAAAAATTCCCTTGTATTCCGATCTTTTGGAGTGTTTTTATCAAGAAAGGGTGCTGAATTTTGTCAAATGCTTTTTCTGCATCAATAGATATAATCATGTGATTTTTTCCCTTCAATCTGTTTATATGGTGTATTACATTGATTGATTTTCTTATGTTGAACCATCCTTGCATACCTGGGATGAATCCCACTTGGTCGTGGTGTATAATACGTTTAATGTCTTGTCGAATACGATTAGCAAGTATTTTGTTAAGTATTTTTGCGTCTAGGTTCATTAGAGAAATTGGTCTGTAATTTTCCATTCTTGTGGTGTCTTTGTTTGGCTTTGGTACTAGGGTAATGTTGGCATCATAGAAGGAGTTGGGTAATGTTCTTTCTGTTTCGATGTTTTGGAATAGTTTCAGCAGGATTGGTGTCAGTTCTTTCCGGAATGTTTTGTAGAATTCACCTGTGAAGCCATCTGGCCCTGGGCTCTTCTTAGTTGGGAGATTTTTAATAACTGATTCTATCTCTCTGCTTGTGATTGGTTTGTTAAGATCATCAATTTCTTCTTTTGTCAATATGGGCTGCTTATGTATTTCTAGGAATTTGTCCATTTCCTCTAGATTGTCATTTTTGTTGGAATATAGTTTTTCAAAATATCCTCTTATGATAGTCTTTATTTCTGTGGGGTCAGTGGTGATATCGCCTTTCTCATTTCTTATTTTGTGTATTTGCATCTTCTCTCTTTTTTTCTTTGTTAGTGTTGCTAAAGGTTTGTCAATTTTGTTAATCTTCTCAAAAAACCAGCTCTTGGTCTTGTTTATCTGTTCAAGTGCTTTCTTATTTTCTATTTCATTTAGTTCTGCTCTTATCTTTGTTATTTCCTTCCTTCTTCTTCCTGCTGGGTTACTTTGTTGTTGTTTTTCTAATTCCTTCAAATGTGCAGTTAGTTCTTCAATTTTTGCTCTTTCTTCTTTTTTGATATATGAATTTATGGCTATAAACTTCCCTCTCAGTACTGCTTTTGCTGCATCCCATAAATTTTGGTATGTTGTGTTATCATTATCATTTGTTTCAAGATAGTCATTGATTTCTTTTGAGATTTCCTCTTTGACCCACTGTTTTTCTAAGAGTGTGCTGTTTAATTTCCAAATCGTGGTGTGAAATCTGGGCTTCTGTCCCTTGCAAATCTCCAGCTTGACTCCACTGTGGTCAGAGATAACGTTTTGTATGATTTCAATCTTTCTGAATTCGTTCAGCCTTTCTTTGTGGCCTAGCATATGATCTATCTTGGAGAATGATCCATGTGCGCTTGAGAAAAATGTATATCCTGCTGTGTTTGGGTGTAGCGATCTGTATATGTCTATTAGATCGAGCTCCTCTAATATACTATTCAGATGTTTTGTTTCTTTGGTGATTCTCTTTTGAGATGTTCTGTCCAGAGTTGATAGTGGTGTATTAAAATCCCCCACTATAATTGTAGATGTATCTATTCTTTCACTTAGTTTTTCCAGCGTTTGCCTGACGTATTTAGAGGCACCCTTGTTAGGGGCATAGATATTTATGATTGTTCGATCTTCTTGAAAGATTTTCCCTTTGACTAAAATGTAGTATCCTTCTTTGTCTCTCACAATTGTTTCACATTTAAAGTCTATTTTGTCTGATATTAATATAGCTACTCCTGCCTTTTTTTGGTTATTGTTAGCTTGTATGATTGTTTTCCAGCCATTCACTTTCAATCTCCATGCGTCTCTGGGTCTAAGATGTGTCTCTTGTAGACAGCATATGGATGGGTCATATTTCCTTATCCAATGTCCCAGTCTGAATCTTTTGATAGGTGAGTTTAATCCGTTGACATTCAGTGTTATTACTATCAAGGAATTATTTGTGTTAGCCATATTTTGATTGGATTTGTGTTTGTCATATTTTGTTTGTATTTTTTTTTTGGATTTTTTTTTGTTGTTGTTGGTCTTATACTCTCCTCCAACTTTGCCTTTCCTGTTTTTTCCTTTCTTCCTGCAGAACTCCCTTTAGAATTTCTTGAAGGGGAGGTTTTTTGTTGGTATACTCTTTCAGTTTCTGTTTGTCTGCGAATATTTTGAACTCTCCATCATGTTTGAATGCTAGTTTAGCTGGATAGAATATTCTTGGTTGGAAATTTTTTTCCTTTAGTACCTTGACTATATCATACCACTGTCTTCTTGCCTCCATGGTTTCAGAAGAGAAATCAACACTTAATCTAATTGAGCTTCCCTTGTATGTGATGGTTTTCTTTTCTCTTGCTGCTTTTAGGATTTTCTCTTTGTCTTGAGCATTGGATAATTTGACAAGTATATGTCTTGGGGTGGGCCTGTTGGGGTTTATGACTTGAGGAGTGCACTGTGCTACTTGGATATGTACATCTGTCTCATTCAGTAGATTTGGGAAGTTTTCAGCCATTATTTCCTGCAACACTCCTTCTGACCCCTTTCCCTTCTCTTCACCTTCTGGAATGCCTATAATACGTATGTTTGAGCGTTTTGCAATGTCATTCAGGTCCCTAAATCCTAATTGGATTTTTTCTATCTTCTTATTAACCCCTTCTACTATCTGTTTGATTTCTGATGTACTGTCTTCCACATCACTAATTCTCTGCTCTGTCTCTTCTAGTCTGCTGATATTTGCTGCAAGTGTATTTTTGATTTCTTGAACTGTGGTGTTCATTCCCATCATATCTGTTATGTTTTTGCGTATGTCTGCAATTTCCCCTCCAAGTGATGTCTTCATGTTGTTAACCTCTTTCATTACTGCATCAAATTTGTCAGTGATAAATGTTCTGAGATCTTTCATTGCTTGTGCCAAGTTTTGCTCCCCTTCGTGATTATTGGTTTGTTGATTGGATTCAGCCATGTTTTCCTGATTATTGGTTTGGTTTGTAGATTTTTGTTGCTTTCTGGTCATCTCTTTATTTTGATGAATTTAATCAGTTCCTTAGCTTCTTTGTCTGCTCTTGGAGGTTAATTAGTTGTTATTTTTGCATAGGTGTTATATCTTCTCTTTGTCACTTTTTTCTTCTTATTCTAGTTACTTGTTGTTGGTTAAGCTCACTTTAGAGGAAAGTATTAGTGTTGGGGAAAGGCAATTGTGTAAGCAAGGGAAAAGTGTAAAGTAGTATTGGTGATGTATGTTAACAAAGCAAGAATATGAGATCTGGGAGGATGGAGGTTAGATTTGTGTAGATTGTATAGAGTTATAGCTGTAGGTAGAGTACCTTTTATGAAGTAGATGACTGAATATGGGAGGAATATGGTATGAACTACAAAACTATTGTTTTCATGAGAGAGGGAAAAAGAAAAGAAAGGTAATAGTTTCAAGAGTGGATAACAGACAGAAAACAGAACAAAGGTATTAGAAATTAAGAGTTAGACACTTTGTGGATCAAAGAACGGGAGGTGGGGGGTGGAACATAGGAGAGACAGTAGATGATAGTGGATATCAAGATGCAGGGGAAGGGGGTTAGTGTAGGTAGCCTAAATCAGTTCACACAGAAATGAGACAGTGGAGGATGGGAAAACCCCAGCAAATGTGAGGTGTTCCCTGTAGCACCTATTGTATACTTGAATTAAAATAAAATAAGTGGAAGATGAGGGACAAGAGGGAAAGAGAAAACCAAAAAACAAAAAAACTAATTATAATAAAGAAAAAAAGAAAGACAAGAAGAAAGGAAGAAAGAAAAAGAGGATGGGCAAACAGTGGGGAACGGATAGGGGGAAGAGAGATACAGGTATACACGTGTCACAATTGCAACACTATCTAAAACAACAACTTCCCCCCGCTTTGCCCTAAAACCCCCCGTCTGTCTGCCCAAATGGGTCTCCAAGCACCTCCCTTCCCACAAACCCCCAATAGGCCGCCCAGGGCCCACAAACTCCCCAGTACTGCAGATGCTCAAAAAAAAAAAAAAAAAAACAAAGAACAGAAACCCCTCCGCAGGCCCGACTCCGCCCGCCGCTGCCCGCCGCGGAGGCCTGGACCGGTTCTGCCCGGCTCCTTAGGCCGCCACGGCCTGGCCTGGCTCCGCCCGGCTCCGATCGCTACAGCGGCCCAGCCGGCTCCCACGTCCACCTCCCGCCGCCGCGGCCTGGACCGGCCCCGCCCGGCTCCATACGCTGCCGCGGCCTGACCTGGCTCCGCCTGGCTCCGCTCGCTACAGAGGCCCGGCCCAGCTCCGGCATCCGCCTCTCACCACCGTAGCCTGCAGCAGCCCCGCCTGGCTCCGTACGCCGCCGCGGCCCGGCTCGGCCCGGCTCGGCCCCGCCCGGCCCTGCTCGCCGCCGGCACAGCCCGGCCCGGCTCCAGCATTCACCGCTGCGGCCCAGCCTGGCTCAGCCCCACTGAGCGGGGCTAGATGCCTTGTCTCCGCCTACCCAAGGAGGAAATCCTCTATAGGTAGCTGGGATCTCCGTGTATATTTCACAGACGGATCCTCTCTGTTACCTTCCCTCCAAATCGATGTCCAGACACCTCCAGACCAGCAAAAATCCTGAAACAATCCGGTCCCAAAGAGTCTCCAATGCCGCCCAGCCGATTCCCTGCAGAAGACCCTAACAGGGATGTTCACTCAGCCACCATCTTGCCCCCTCCCCAATTAATAGATTTAAGTTCCAGGTTTGCAACACCATACATGTTATCTCTCCATGGGAGCAAACCATAATGCCAATTGTGTTTAAGTTCTACTCACAGTACTCTGGTGATTATTGTTCCACTTGGTATGTCCTTCACACAGCCAACAAGCTGCAACACCATTGAATCATCATTGGTTACTGCAGGAGTTGAAATTGTAACATAGTCTCCATAGACTTCAGGAGCACAACCAGAGATGTAGTAGATACCTTTATTTTTTTAGGGTCATTGATCAACATAGCCATTAACTCAAATGAAGATGCAAACTGCTGTGTATTGAAGGCCTGGTTTGAATGCATGAGAGAGTTTGACAATGCTGCAGTCTATCTCTTAATCAACTTTGTGAAGTTTCTCTGCTTTTCTAGCAGTTGAATTAATTCTTGTGATTTATACATTACATCCACTAGCAAGACAGTACTGACATTTAAAGACTCATTTTTAGGTTACCTTTCACTGTTATCCAATTTCTAACAAGTGAACCCCAAATCTGATTTCCTAGGCACAAGCCACTGACAAAGTTAAACTCAGATTTCAAAGTTGAACACAAAGTTAAGCACAGATTAAAACATAAGAGAGAATTTTATACCTTTAACATTTCTAGGAACTCTTTGATGTTAATTGATGGTACATGAGGGTTCTTATTTTCCAGGAGAGTTTTAGTAACTCTCCTGGATCTTGATCTCTATTCGCATCTTTTATAGGCACAACTGAGTTTAAATTGAGAAATTGGAGGTATGTTTTCTCATTTCTTTAAAGAGACACAACATGAGTTTTCTGGGTCTCAGATCTATCTGTTCTCTTTTCTTACACTGGTTTAACTGGAATTCAGGGTTTCATACAGAGGCAGCTTTCAGCTGTACTGTGTCCATATGGACCAGCACTTGGGAGAATTTCCTGAATCCTGAGAAAAGGCTCCTATGGGGACCTTGCTGGTATGTTAGAGGCTGTGTCCATTCCTCCAGGAAGAATGAAGAAGCACCTATTGGTCATCCAATCTGGCATCCTGGAATCCCAGTTTGAGTAAAATGTTCCCCACCCCACATAATTTGAAGCTGATGCGCTGTCCTACCATCAAGAGAATTTCAATTTTTGAGAGCCTTTTAGGCCTACAGTCATCCCTGTGGGTCACCTAGGTCTTGGGAGATATCTGATGATTCTGGTGATCAGAACAATGGGCCCAAGCTGAGTTGGTGGGAGACCTTCTGAGTAATTACCCCAAATCAGAGTGCCTGAGACAACTGCCTCAGGGGATATTTGGCTGCAGTCTTAATGAAAGGCTCCAAGAAAGAGGGGACGGTCAGAGTTTATTGTTCTGGTTCTCAGCACCTCTGACATTTCAGGGTATGAGTCTGGCTGCACAATTACCCAAACAGAAGTTCCTGAGTTAAACCTCAGGAAATGTTTGGTTGCTCTCTGATTCCTGTCTCCCCAGGAATCCCAGAGCCCCTGCTGCCAAGCATTTCCAGGGCCATTCTGGATTGACAGACACCCCAAATAGATTTCAACCTGAAGCTGTCAAGCCAAATACTGAACCTTCCTCAAATATTGCTCCTTCCTTGGAGAAGGGGCAAAAAGCTTCTTCCTTTTCTTACAGAGGTCCTTAAAGCCATCCTAGTTTAATAACTTTACTGTCTAAGAATTCCCCACTTAGACAAGCCATCAAAAAGACCATTAAGTCATTAAAGATCAATTGTCCTAGCTAACATGATTTGGGGCCCTGAGGCAATAGCTTCCTTGTTAGCAAAAATTTTTTCCCAGTTTTATAGTTTTTAAAAGATGTACTGTTATAGACCAGCGATATTGACCAGACTCAGACTTTACATATAGTTCCAATTGAGAGCTTTATTAGCCGTGTGGCGACTGTCTCATTCCTCTGCAGAGGAGAGAGCAGCCCCGAGTCTTAGGGAAGGGGTGGTTTTATAGCTCTTTAGGAAGGGGGGCATCTACTAATAAGCAAGCAAGCAAGCAAGCCGGCACAGAAGCGGAACACTGTGGTTAGCTGAAGATAACGTATCTATGTTTTTTTTTTCTTTTTGAAAGGCTTCTTCTTGTAAGCAGTCACATATTATTTATTGGCACTCTCCTTACGGGCCATCCTGTTATTTATTGGCACTCTCTTTACAGACCATGCTAAGTTATTTATTGGCACTCTGTTTACAGACTGTCTTAAGTCATTTATCTATTTGAAGGCACTTACAATTCCCACCTCCCAATGTAGTTCTATTCCTATTTTCCCAATGTGCCCTTACCCTTACAGTACCAAAGCATTCTAACACAAACCTGTAAAGACAGATTCAGAAGCAAGAAGTAGGAAAGTAAAAATGTGGGTAAAAGGTTAATTATGTAAGGGTATCCTGGCTAGTGACATCCTTGGGGGAGGGAAATCCCACAGCATCTGTTGTGGTACTGCTCACCACCTGGCATGCCAGCAAAGGCATGGACCCAGGAACCCCCAGCTCTCTGGCTCTCCATCAAAGCCATGTACCCCCTGAGGGGTAGAAAGTGGTAGAAGGTGATGGCTGCTGGTCCTGAGGGTAGAGACAATGGCTGCTAAAAGGAATTGAAAAAGCAGTGCAGTGAGCTCCAGTCCTGTGACCCAACCCCACTGACTGGTGTCAGATCTAACAAGCCTGGGCATGCAGTGTAGATGCAGAGAATTCCTATGCCCTAGCCCCTTCCCTCCTGGGATTACCTCCTGTGGGGGCTCATAGGTGAACCCATACAACAAAGGAAAACATTAAAAAAGCTGTAGGCCATTGTTTAACTTACCCAAAACTCCTGCCTGGCTCACCAAATATATTATTGGATTTTGTCTAGGTTCTTGACTATGCTGCAGAAATGAATTTCAAGAGCATGTCAGATAAGTTAGGCCAGTAATTTATTCAGGGAAGGAGGGAAGAGAAATGGGAGAAAATAACAGACCAGAGATCCCAGGTAGAGAGGAAGGGGCTGGAAAGTGGTTAAGTAGGTTGATTTACAGACTAGAATTCCTCATTATAGATTATAAATGCTCAGGTTTTACTTTTATGGCCACATGGCAGAGGAAAAATGGTTAGAGTGGTGCACATAGGGCAGGAACTAGGGTTAACAAGTGAAAGCACACAAGAGAGAGAGCTCAGGCCTGGTGCCTGCCTTTTTGAACTGTTGATTATCCCACCCCTTTGCTAATGGCAGGGAAGAAGTTCCAGCTGTTTACCATTTTGATTAATGTCCCATGAGGTCCCAATGATAAAGACCTAGGGAATACCCAGGGCTTCTGCAGCTTCCAGAGGAAGTCTTCTGATTGGCAGAATCTTGGGGAGCATCTTCCAGTAGCCATCTTGTGATTATTGATGTCCATGTGGACTTCTTGCTAGGTTCCAGATCCATCTGTTGACTCCCTATCTTAATAGTCTTCTTCAAAATTGTACAATCAACACCTCAGGAATATGTGAACAGTATCAATTTGTTACTTGAATGCCAATACCAACCTCTTCAGAACCAGAAATCAGAACCCACTGGACAGGATGGAAGGGAAACCTTCACTGCCTCATGACAGCAGGAAGTAGCCAGACTGAGTCAACATCTCAAATCCTCCCACCCTTCTGTTCTGCCCAGTATTCCCACCCATTACTTAGTTCCTATATATATATATAATCAAAGAGTTAGAAATGTTAGAGATACAAGGTTTGCAATGATTAACAGGTCATAAGTCTGTGACCCCATTCCTATTCATTGAGAAAAGCTGTCTACTTGCAGTGAACAACATATTTACCCCCAAGGATAAGCCTTGCCACAGTGGGAATGGAGCAGATAAGAACCCATCCTTTCCAGATCACGACTTTCCAAGAATACCCTACCTCTTAGCCTAATACCCCCAAACAATGCAAGAGAAGACTTCACTTTTAAGGTTCCTTACTAACCAGAGACTATACTCAGAGTTCAAACACCTCCCCTAAAACTAACATTTCCCTGCCTACTGAAGTACTATATAAATTGACACCTGCACCTTCCACAAGTGGGCTGAAGTCTAATCTTCAGTCACCCTTCATTGGGAGAGCTTCTCAATAAATTTAAGGTCTGCAATCCTCAGTCTCCATGTCCCACTGAGTGTCCTTTCTCTAACAATGGGTCCTGGAAAAAAGAGGTGGAAATGGGAATAGCACCACTCACTATTACCCCTAGTGACCCACAAGGAAGAATTTTGCTTTCTGTCCCTGCAACCTAAAGCTCTGCAGGTCTACAGCTTTTAGTCCCAAAAGAAGGAATGCTGCCACCAGGGAACTCAACAATGATTCCATTGAACTGGAAGTTAAGACTGACAACTGGCCATTTTGGGCTCCTCTTACCTTTGAAACAACAGATAAAGAAGGGAATTATTCTACTGGCTGGGGTGCTTGATCTTGACTATCAAGGGGAAATAGGACTGCATCTACATAATGAAGGTAAAGAAGTATTTGCTTAGAATATAGGAAATCGTCTAGGGCATCTCCTTGTACTGCCATGCCCATAATTAAAGTCAATGGAAAATGGCAACAACCCAAGCCAAGTAGGACTAAAAATGGCTGAGAATCTTCAGGAATGAAAGTTTAGGTCACCCCACCAGGTAAAGAACCAGGGCCAGCTGAAGAACTTGCTGAGGGCAATGGGAACATGGAATGGGTAGGGGAAGAATGTAATGATAAATATGAACTTCAACCAAGTGACCAGTTATTGGAGTGAGGACTGTAATAGCCATGAATCTTTCTTACTTGAAAAGTGGCCAAGTAGGCTGATTTACAGACTAGAATTCCTCATTATAGATTTTAAATGCCCAGGTTTTACTTTTATGGCCTCATGGCAGAGTTAAAAATGGTTGGAGTGGTGCACAGAGGGCAGGAACTGGAAATGGGTATGATTGATTAAGTACACAAAATGAATTTCTTTATTTTTTTCCCCAACATTTTCTCTTATATGACAAGTTATCTTAATTTCATCTCACAATATTTAAGGATGTCATGTTCAAAAGTGAATATAACCCAAGGGCTTGCACTCTATTCGATAGGGCATTAATGCATTTCTTTTTGTATGCAGGAGAGTAGAACATAGTCTGTTATTGTTTTTACTTAGAGACTAAGTATGGCTTAAAGTAATGTGTACAGTTACTGGGCTGACAATGGGTGGACTGCGATGCTTAGGCTAAAGTGTCAATTTAGGCAGGTAATTGTGCCCAGTTGTTTGGTCAAGCAAACACTGGGCAAATTGAAATATAAGGACATTCATGGACTTTGGTCACTAGTGAGTTTCCTGCTAGGTAGCTGATTAAATCTACATCAACCAGGAAGATTGCAATCTGCAGTGAGTGACACTTTATCCAGTTGAATGCCATAAACAAGGAAGTGACCTCAGCATTCAGAGAGAATTCCCCAAGTCATCTTTGGAAAGACAAAATCTCCTGGAAAATCAACAAGGATCTTCATTGGACATTCATTGGAGCCCCTGGTTTGCAGCCTTCTTGCAGAACCTGGACTTGTACATCCCCACAGTTATGTAAGAGATTCTTATAAAATCTCTTACAATTTACAGATAGCTCTTTTTTATTCTGTTTCCCTAGAAAAACCTGATTAATATAGATGCAAAGTACTTGTAAACAGAAAACTGCACAACATTGCCAAAGGAAGTCAAAGAAGACCTAAATAAATGGAAGATTGGAAGACTAAATATCATTATAATGTCTTTCCTATCCAAATTGATTTACAAACCCAATGTAATCACAATAAAAATTCTGAGAGAATTTTTCACTGACTGGAAACACCAATATTCTTATTTATTTAGATGTGTAAGTGACTATGAATAGCCAAAAACAACATTAAATGGAAAAATAATATTGAAGAAATCATGCAACTTGACATTAAAGCATACTATAAACCTACAGTTGTCTGAACAGATATTTTTGGCACAAGGTTAGACATACTGACCAATGGAACTAAACTGAGAATTCAGATATACACACACCCACACAAATTCATCCAACTGCTATTCTATAAGGGCAACTAGAAAAGTCAACTAGGACAGAATAATCTCTTCAATGAATGGAGCTTAGGGAAGAAGACATCCATATCCAAAATAATTAAAGAGGATCACCATCTCATGTGTGACACAGAAATTAACTCAAGATTGATCAAATCTTAAATACAAGAACCAAGAGAATAAACTCCTAAAAGATAACATAGGACAGCATGTACAAGATCTTGTAGTACATAGTGATTTCATAAATTTATACTCATATCATAATCAATGGGGAAAAAGTAGATAAATGGAACTTCCTCAAAATTAAAAATGTTTGTACTGCAAAGGAGCTACTCAAGAAAGTGATAAGGCAATCTATTCAATAGGAGAAAATATTTTATAGTATTACTGTGGAGGATTTGGATATTTGAAGGAAAGAACAATCTGATTTCTTAAGAGATTAGACTACTAGCTTTCATACCCCGGCTTTTACTTGACATTAAATCTGTTGACCAGCATATGCCCCTTTTAGCCACAAATTATGTCCTTAGATCAAATAACTCTATGCCTCAACTAATCAGGCAGCATTTCCTCTGATTTTTTGACATTTGGGAATATGCTAGGCACTGCAGCTAAGCGGAGGCTTAATATGTTCTGCTTCTCTGTGACTGCCATGTCTTAGAGTGAGGACATTTAATTCTTGACTTTCATAAGCAAATAATGGAAAGGTTTAATTATGATAAGCTTAAAGTTGAGGGGTTCAAGGACTGCTTAAAAGGAGGGGAGGAGGGAGGAAGGTTGTGAGTTGATGCCTACATGGGTGAGATCTATGATAAACAAGGACATAAGTATTTGTAGAGGTAAGATATAAGATGGTGGCATAAGGATAACTTTGGGTGGTGCTTTGCAGACTTGAGGGGGGTTAGGGTTGGGAAGATGAGTCAGATAGCCCAAGGAATTGGAGGGAGGGCTGGATATCAGTTGAACATGTGAGATTTTCAGGTATGTGATTGAAGATATAATGTTGGGAAAATCCCTTAGAAAATGTTATAAGGAAGGATTACCTGTTTAAAGTGCTTAAGGGGAGCATCTGGCACAGGGGTAGGCTTCTAGAGAGTGTGTGAGGCTCATTTTGTCAAAACGTGTTATATCTTTGGGTGGAGACCCATAAATTGAGTGGAAAGGTGTACCCACATCCTGCAGAGGCCTGATGTTCTTAAACATAGTGAATTGTGTCTCTCAAGAGAATTGGTATCTCCCAATCAGGGAGGGCAGACTAGTATGTCAAGCCCTCAGGATTGTTGCAAGTATTTGTGAATCTGGTCCTTCAGGCAGTGAAGATTGATTTTCACAACTGGCCCTGAGGGAAGGGGGAGAGAGGAATAGAATAGATGGAAGCAGAGTAACTGGGGGACAATAGATGTGTTCCCTAAGACTGTGCAATGATGGATATAGGACATGTTATATTACACCAAAAATTTATAAAAGTCCATAGGCTAAAATGTAAGCCATAATGTGAACTGTAATGTAACTAAAAATTTAGAAAATTGTATAGCCTAAAATATAAACCATAATGTAAACCAAAATGGAGCCATGTTTGATAGCTATGTTTCAATATCTGACATCAGCTGTAGCAAATATAAGAGGAACATGTAAGATAATTGCTGAGGAAGGGAGAAAAGGAAGGAATGTTGCATATATGGGAGTCCCCAATATTGTATATGTGACTTTACTGTGATCTAAAACTTTTTTGAATACAAAATTAAAAATTAGAAAAAAGAAGAAAGGATGTAGAAACCGAGGAAGAAATGAACAAAAAACTGCCTTGCCACTGTATAAATAGGGCCACACTATTACAGTGATGAAAAGCAAAATGTCATAAACAAAGTTTTATTATATTTTTCATTTTTTAAAATTCCAATTTATTTTTACTTTATTTTAGTTTTTCTAAATTAGTTTATGTGATGGTTAGGCTATTGTGTCAACTCAGCCAGGTAATTGTGCCCAGTTGTTTTGTCAAGCAAGCACTGGGCTAACTGAAATACAAGGACATCTGTGGACTTAAGTCACCATTGACTTTATTGCAGTGAAAAATCATAGCTAGCTGGTTATAATTACATCAATCAGGGAGATTGCCATCAGCAATGAGTGATGCTTAACCCAATTAGTTGAATCCTTTAAAAGGGGAAGTGATGCCAGGATCAAAAGAGAATAACTCAGTTTGTATTTGGATCGCCAACATCTCTCAGAACTCATCAAGAACCTTTAATGGAGTTTCATCAGAACTCCTGGTTGCAGCCTGCCTGCAGAACCTGGACTTAAGCATCACCCCAGATGCATGAGAGACTCTGATAAATCAGTTATTATCAACAGATAATAAGATATGTTGATTCTGTTTCCCTAGAGAACACTGACTGATACAGTATGTATCTATTTCTGATCTTTAAACCTAGCACTACTATTTCATATTCCTATTAATTGAATTTGGCAATTTATTAGGCTTCATTTTTGAAGACGTTTTGAACCACAGATGGGTTTAACCATGGCAGGGGAGGAACATTGGTGTAGGGTGTTTTTGATGGGGGACACAAGTTTGGGAGGGAGTTCTCCAGAGCATGTATTTAGGGTACATAAAAATGTTCAGATATATGTTGGATATTTGCATATTAGTTACAGTTACAAATGACAATGAAGGGAATGATGAGTTCCTAGCCAGGAGAGCTCTGTCACATTCCCCAATGGAACAGCAACAATCTCCCAAGTGCGAGGGCAAAGACCAATGAAGAAGGATGGTCCAATGATGAACCCTTGATACTGATGATTATGCTTATGAGCCTGTGTGCATGAAATATGAACTAGGCCTAGAGGTGCAGGGTGCCTAAGAGTTCCCTCCTGAGAGCCTCTGTGTTGCTCAAATGTGGGTACTCTTTAAGCCAAACTCAGAATGTAAATGTATTACCTTCCCCACTGCATGGGGCCTGAGTCTGGGGATGAGGCTTCCCTTTGCTGAGGGATTACTACCAAGCACCAGCTGATGATGCAACTAGAAAAAGACCTTGAATAATTGGGGAAATGGTAAAGACAAATGAGTTTATATGGCCAAGATTTTCAAAAAAGAGTCAGGAGGTCCTCAGGGTTGCCACACTTAAGCATGCCTCAGCAGGATCCCAGACACAGCCAAAGTAGATACAATCCCAGGTACTGGTGCTTCTGAAGGCTAAGAAGACACAAAGGTTCTATGATCATAACTGTTGGCCCTGGAGTTCAGTGCCTTGTCAGAGGGGCCTACCTGAGATTTTGTGTTCCTGAATGTGATGGAGTGGATTAAGATGTGAACTTTCTACACATGCTTCTTCTGTCACTTTTACTGAAGTTAGCGTATACCCAGAAGACTTCAGTCTCTGGACTGGCCATGTGCCAGCTGGGTTGCTGTTTCTACTCTCTGGTTTGTTGGAATTGAACAGGTAGCCTGTGAGTTGAAGATGATCAACCATGTCACCAGGGAACCGATAGTGCCCACAACCCCAAGCAGGGGAATCACATTCATCAACCATGTGGGATCTATACCCCCACTCTATATAGAGGTGGAGTGGATATAACCAACTGAGGATCTACAGAATGGAGGAATAAAATATGGGTTAGAGTGAACTTACTGGCATTCTGCTAAAGAACAATTGTGACTAGTAATAAAAGAAACTGTAGCATTAATCTGGAGAAAGTGGCCACAGTAGTTGCTGAGGGCAGGAGGAGGGAAGAAGAGATGAGATGTGGGGGCATCTTTGAGACTTGAAGTTGTCCTAAATGATATTGCAGGGACAGATACTGGACATTATATATCCTGCCTTAACCCCCTGAATGGACTGCAGGAGAGTGTAAACTACAATGTAAACTCTAATCTATGTAGTGCAGCAGTGCTCCAAAATGTATTCGCCATTTGCAAATGAATGTGCCACAACGATGAAAGAGGTTGTTGATATGGGAGGAGTGGGAGGTGGGGGGTGGGGTGTGTGGGAACTTCTTATATTTTTAATGTAATATTTTTTGTGATCTATGTATCTTTAAAAAATACAATTTAATTTTAAAGAGTCGTGTTGGTCAAGATTTTGACTTGTCCACATTTTCAGCTTTATTTGTGTTATATAATTGACAGAGGAAACATGATTTATAATCTAGCCTTGTTTTTCATTTAAAGTCCCTTTTTTTGCTTAAGAGAAAGCTCTGACCTGTTCTTGATTGCAAGCACATTCAGGGAAGTACCAGAATGAACCAAATGTAACAGATATAGAAATTTAGTTGTTTTTGTAGCATGTAACCATTTAAAAATTACTGAAATTATTTCCAATATTGTGATACTTCTGCTTAAGGGCAGGCATATCTGTACCAGTACATATATTGTACAGTGAATATGTCAACAAATTTTTAAGAACTTAATTTAGTTTTTTAATCCTTTGCATTGATGATATTTTAAGTACACAAATTTAATCAAGAGAAGCTTAGAAAATATCCTTTAATTGGACTCTTTCCATAGAGTGACAACATGTCAAATAAACCTAAATATATTTAGCATTTCCCTTTTTATAATGTTAAAGAACCAATTATTGGTGATTCTCCAAGAGCCATCTGGAAAGTTTACAAGACAATTTGAGATCTGGAAGGTATTATTTAGGATTTGTTTGGGTGAATCTAAAATGTAAATTTGACAGGAATTTTTAAAATATTGTCAAATTGAAGGGGAACCCCTGGCGCTCTATGGGTCCTTTCCTAGTAGAAAGAATTAAATTATATCAGATTGAGTCTACATGAGAAAAGTTTATTAAGAAGCATGTATAGGTTAGGAGACAGGTCTCAAATCTGCCTCCTCAAATGAAGGGTCAAGTGTATTTTTTAGAGTTAAACAAATAAAGGTGGGGAAAGAGATACCATTGGCTAGGTCCACCTACAAACTGGGGCCTGTAAGTGTATATCAGAGGGGAAGAAAAAGAGGTGAGCTTAGAGTTGCTGGTTTCACCCAATTTAATTGAGTGTTTTTGAATGTCCTTGGTTCCCAGGCTTTTCTGTGTAGTAACTGTTTTATGAGGTTTCAGAGAATGGGAAGAATTAAAAACAAGAGATTGTTCACAAAAAAGTCAGACTGAATCTAGGTGGTGAAAAATAGGAATTTGCTTTAGTGACTAAAGATAATATTCATTAATAAGCAACAATGTACAGTTACATACTGTGGATGACATAGTTAAAACTAAAATATTATCCATTACCTAAATTTATCTTTAGGGCTACAGTGTAATATATATCATATAACTGCTTACATAGATGATATGGTGGCTGTAGTAATATACACCATGTGACTGTTTTTGGCTTCTCTCAAAACAAGGTAATAGTTCACTGTGAAACATCATTTCGCTATCCACTTAACCAAAAGGACAATAAAACATTTAAATATTAATATGAACATTTTTATTTACCCAGTATACATGCCCTGGAGAACTCCCTCCCAACCATGTGTCCCCAATAAATAGCACCCCACATCGTTGTTCCTCCTTTGCCACAGTTGGAACCCTCTGTGGTCCAAAACTTCTTCAAAAAGGAAGCCTAATATATGGCCAAATTCAATTAGAAGGAAAATGAAATTGTAAGATAAGTTTAAAGATTATAAATAGAATACATACTAATTTAGGAAAACTAAAATAAAGTAAAAAATAATTTGGGGAACTAAAAATGAAAAATAGCATAAAACTTTGTTTTTGACATTTTGCCTTTCATCACTGTAATAGGTTTTGCCCTGTATGTACAGTGGCAAGGCAAATTCTTTCATTCATTCCTCATTTTCTTCATCCCTTTCTTTTTTTAAATTTTATTTATTTATTTATTTATTTATTTATTTTATTGATTTTGTAATAATATTACATTAAAAATATATATGTGAGGTCCCATTCAACCCCACCCCCCCACCCCACCTCTCTCCCCCCCCCCCCAGCAACACTCGTTCCCATCATCATGACACATCCATTGGATTTGGTAAGTACATCTTTGGTCACCTCTGCACCTCATAGTCAATGGTCCACATCATGGCCCATACTCTCCTCCATTCCATCCAGTGGGCCCTGTGAGGATTTACAATGTCCGGTGATTGCCTCTGAAGCACCATCCAGGGCAGCTCCATGTCCCGAAGACGCCTCCACCTCTCATCTCTTCCTGCCTTTCCCCATACCCATCAGCCACCATGTCCTTTCTTTTTAATTTTTAATTTTGTCTTCAAAAAATTATTGGATTACAGTAAAAAAGTCACATATACAATATAGGGGACTTCTATATATCCAACATCAAACCCTTTTCTCCCTTCACCAGCAATGATGTTTTAACATGTTTATGTTATATTTGCTGTAGCTAATGGAAAGATATTGAAGTATAGTTAACAAACATGGCTCCATTTTGGCTTACATTATGGTTAATACTTTAGACGTACAATTTTCTAAATTTTTAGTTGCATTATGGTTTACATTTCAGCCTATAGACTTTTAAACATTTTTGGTGAAAATAAACATGTCCTGTATCCATCATTGCATGACCTTGTGGAAGACTTTCATTGTCCCCCAGCTGCTTCCATATTTTCTATTCCTATCTCCCTTTCCCCTCAGGGCCCACAGTGACAATCAATCTTTACTGCTTGAAGGACCAGATTCACAGATACTTGCAACAATCCTGAGGACTTGACACATTAGACTGTCCTACCCCACTGGGATCCACTGATTCACTTGAGAGACACAATTCACTGTATTTGACAACATCAGGCCCCCCCCCCCCAGGATGGAAGTACACCATCACACACATTGTATGGGTCTCTACCCAATGATATAACACACTATGACAACATGAGCACTCACACACTCCCTAGAAGCCTGCCCCTGTACCAGATGTCCTCTTCATTGTCAGGGTTCTCCAGGGAAGCAGAACCAAGAGATATGTGCCAATAGTATGTGATTATGTAAGAGTCTCTCATGCATCTGTGGGGATGCACAAGTCCAGGTTCCACAGGCAGGCAATGAAAGTCAAAAGAAGTTTCTTGATGAGTTCTGAGAGATGTTGGCTGTCCAAAGACAAGCTGGAATATTCTTGCTCAATGCTGGAATCACTTCCCCTTTTAAGGCATTCAACTGATTGGATTAAGTATCATTCATTGCTGATGGCAATCTCCCTGATTAATGTAATTATAACCAGCTATCTATGATTTACCACTGCATTAAAGTCATTGGTGACTGATGTCCACAAATGCTCTTGCATTACAGTTAGCCCAGTGCTAACTTAACCAAACAACTGGCCACAATTATATGTCCAAATTGAAACAATACCATAACCATCATAGTCCACCCCTTGTCAACTCAGCAGTGATACATATTACCTTAAATCATACTTAGTATCTAAGTAAAAGCAGTAACAGACATTCATATATATATATATATATATTTTCACCTAATGATATTCAACTTCACTGCATACAACCAGAAACACATTAATTCCATACAGAATAAAGTTCAAGTTCTTGGGTAACAGTCACATTCAAACTTGGCATCCTCAAATATTATGACATGAAATGGATACACCTTGTTATATGATAAGGGGAAAGTTTGGGGAAGAAGGCAAAGAAATTTGTTTTGTGCACATATGCAATCATCATCATAATGAAACAAGGAAGAAAGATTCATGACCATTATAGTACTCATTTCTGTAACTATTCACATGGTCAAAGTTCATATTCATCACTACCATCCTCCACTACCCATTTTATGTTTCCATTACCCTCAGCAAGCACTTGAGCTGGTAGTGCTTCTTTGCCTGTTGGGGTGACACAAACTTTCATTCCTGAAGATTCTGGGCCATGGTAGTCCTGCTTGGATTGGGTTGTTGCAATTTTCATTTGATTTTTATCATAGGACATGACAGTACTAGGAGATGCCCTAGAGGATCTCCTTTATTCCAGGAAAACTCTTCTTTATCCCCATTATGGAGATGCAGTCCTATTTCCCCTTCATAGTCAGGATCAATAACCCCACCCAGTACAGTAATTTCCTTATTTGACTGTTGATTCAGAGGTAAGAGGAGCCTAAATTGCGATTCAATGGAGTTATTTTTGTGTACCCACTTCCAAAAGGAGGTCACAGCCCTCCTCCTTTTGGGCCCAATACTTGCAGGCGAGCAGAGTTTAAGGTTGAAGGGACAGGAAGCAAAATTTTTCCTAGTGGGCCACTAGGAATAATAGTGAGTGGTGCCACTGCCATTCCCACCCCTTGATTCTTGGACCCATGGATCTTGGTTATGGGAGAAACAGCACGATAGAGTAGATGCTGATTTAAAACATATACATCCTCCTGGAGAACACTGCCTCAGCCCTGCAAGGTATTTCCCCCTAGTTGGTGCCATAATTGAGTCTTCAAAAGGTCATTCCACCATTCTATCACTCCAGGTGCTTCAGAGTAATAGGGAACATGGTAAAACCAGTGAATTCCATAGGCACGTGCACATTCCCATACATCATTTGTTGTGAAATGTGTTCCTTGATCAGAAGCAATGCTGTGTGGAATGCCATGTCAGTAAATAAGACATCCATTAAGTCCACAGATGGTAGCTTTGGTAGAAGCATTGCATGCAGGAAATGCAAACCCATATCCAGAGTATGTGTCTATTCCAGTTAAAACAAATTGCTGCTCCTTCCAAGGGGAAGTAGTCCAATGTAGTAAACCTGCCACCAGGTAGCAGGCTGGTCACCTCAGGGAATAGTGCCATATTAGGGACTGATTGTGGGCCTCTGTGAATGGTAGATTGGGCACTCATCAGTGGCTGTAGCCAAGTCAGCCTTGGTAAGGGTAAGTCTGTGTTGCTGAGCTCATACATGACCTCCATCGCTATCTCCATGGCCACTTTATTCATGAACCCACTGGGAAATGATGGGAGTACCTGGGGAAAGATGCTGAACGTTAGCCACAGAGTGAGTCATCTTATCCATTTGTTTAATAAAATCTTCCTCTGCTGAAGTTACCCTTTGGTGAGCATTCATGTGGGATGCAAAAATTTTAATGTGTTTTTGCCCACTCAAAAATATCAATCCACATAACTTTTCCCCATACTACTTTGTCACCATTTCCAATCATGTTCCTTCCAAGTCCCTAACCATCCAGCCAAACCATTGACAACAGCACATCAATCAGTGTACAAACACACCTATGGCCATTTCTTCTTCCAAACAAATTGAGCAACCAGATGCACTGCACGAAGTTCTACACACTGGGAGGATTTCCTCTCACCACTGTCCTTCAGGGATGTCCCAGAAAGGGGTTGCAGTGCTATAGCTGTCCACTTTTGGGTGGTAACTGCATATCATGAAGAACTATCTGTAAACCAATCCCAAGTTTCTCTTCTTCAGTTAATGGATTGTAAGGGACTCACTAAGAGCTCAAAGCTGTGGGCTGGGAAAGAGAAAGTAACATGGCAGGGGGGCGGTGACCATGGGCACTTGGGTTACTTCCTCATGTACCTTACTCATGCCTTCAGGACCCATTCGAGCCCTATCTCATATAAAGCACTTCCACTTCATTATGCAGTGCTGCTGTGCATGCTCAGCTCTTTGGTTTGGTGGGTCACACAATACTCAGCTCATGATAGACAACTCAGGTCTCACGGTAAGTTGATGGACTGTGGTTAAGCGTTAAGTCTCTACTTAAGCCCAGTAGCAGGCCAAAAGATGTTTCTTAAAAGGGGAGTAGTTATCTGCAGAGGACAGCAGTGCTTTGCTCCAAAATCTTAACGGTCTGCATTGTGATTCTTGAATAGGGGCCTGCCAAAAGCTCCAAACAGCATCTCTATTTGCCACTGAAACTTCCAGGACAATTGGAACTTCTGGATCATATGGCCCAAGTGGTAGTATATGTTGCACAGCAGCCTGGACCTGATGCAGAGCCCCTTCTTCTTCTGGTCCACAGCTGAAACAAGCAACTTTTCTGGTCACCTGGTAAATGGGCCTGAGAAGCACACCCAAATGGGGAATGTGTTTTCTCCAAAATCCAAAGAGATCAACTAAGTGTTGTGCCTCTTTTTTGGTCATAGGAGGAGCCAGATTCAACAGCTTATCCATCACTTTAGAAGGGATATATCAACATGCCTCACACCACTGGACACCTAGAAATTTCACTGAGGTGGAAGGACCTTCTATTTTAGTAGGATTTATCTCCCATTATCTCTCACACAAATGCCTTACTCATAAATCTAGTCTTTGCTACCTTCTTGTTCACTAAGTCCTACCAACATGATATGATCAATATAATGGACCAGTATGATGTCTTGTGGGAGGGAGAGATGATCAAGTTCCCTGTGAACAATACTATAACATAGGGCTTGTGGGTTTATATACTCCTGAAGCAGAACAGTGAAAGTATATTGCTGGCTTGCCAGCTGAAAGCCAACTGTTTCTGGTGGTCCTTACTAATAGCAAATAAGAAAAAGCCTTTGCCACATCACCAGTTGCATACCAGGTGCCCGGGGATGTGTCAATTTGCTCAAACAATGATACCACATCTGGGACAGCAGCTGCAATTGGCATCATCACCTGGTTATGTTTATGATAATCTACTGTTATCCTCCAAGATCCATCTGTTTTCTGTACAGGTCAAGTAGGAAAGTTGAATGGGGACGTGGGAATTACCATCCCCGCATCCTTCAAATTCTTGATGGTGGCACTAATTTGTGTAATCCCTCCAGGAATCTGGTATTGCTTTTGGCTTACTATTTTGCTAGGTAGAGGCAGTTCTAGTGGCTTCCACTTGGCCTTTCCAACCATAATAGCCCTCATTCCACAAGTCAGGGATCCAGTGCGGGGATTCTGCCAGTTACTGAGAATTCTATTCCAAATATGCATTCTGGAACTGGGGAAATATCCACAGAATGGGTCCAAGGACCTACTGGACCAACTCTGAGCTAAAACTCCCCTAATCACCTGATTTCCATAACCTCTACTCTGACTGGTGGACCTCATTGATGTTTTGGGTCTCCTGGAATTAATGTCACTTCAGAGCCAGTGTCTAATTATCCCCAAAATGTCTGAATATTTCCTTTTCCCCAGTGCACAATTACTCTGGTAAAAGGCTGTAGATCTCCTTGGGAAAGGCAGAAGGAAGATTAAGAATATAAATTTTGGGCAGTTTAACAGTATCCTTCCCCAAGGAGACGTGGCCTCCTCCTCATTCAAGGGGCTCTGGGTCTGGAACCTGTCTCAAGTCTGGGAATTGATTAAAGGACCATGATTCTCTATGTCTGTAATTTGAACTAGGGTTTCATTCACTAAACCTAGAATTATTCTGTTTATACAGATCCAGAGGAAATTTAGTAGACTGTCCATCTATTTCACTGTTAGGTAACCCATGACATAATAGCCAACACCATAACTCTGCATGACTCAGACTATTTTGAGTGCTTTTTTGAATCTGCCTTTCATTGTGGTAGCTACACCCACCTTGACTTTGATGATTTACTCCCTGTATTTGGCTTTTACCAGATTAACATGCAAATATCCCCATTATATTTAAGAATTCTAATTCCATCACAGCCCTTCCTACAGTAATATCTGGACTACAGAGAAGAGCAACCACAGAGTTCTTCAGGGAAGATGGTGTTAGTTTTACAAATGTATTCCTCCCAATCCTGGTTAAAGGTGTGTCCTCTGGACATTCTTGGGGAGGGTGGGCAGCTCTCAAATGATAAATCCATTCTAGCCTTCCAATTCCCCTAAGTCTTTTTAATTTTTTTTGTCTTTATTTGATTTTTTAATG
This sequence comes from Dasypus novemcinctus, assembly GCF_030445035.2. Classification (NCBI taxonomy): domain Eukaryota; kingdom Metazoa; phylum Chordata; class Mammalia; order Cingulata; family Dasypodidae; genus Dasypus; species Dasypus novemcinctus. The sequence goes on along the minus strand of NC_080694.1, from coordinate 12,894,228 downwards.
TTACATTAAAAAAATATGAGGTCCCCATATGCCCCCCTCACCCCACCCCTCCCCCATAACAACAACCTCCTCCATTATCAAGAGACATTCATTGCATTTGGTGAATACATCTCTGAGCACTGCTGCACCTCATGGTCAGTGGTCCACACCATAGCCCACACTCTCCCACAGTCCTCCCAGTGGGCCATGGGAGGACATACAATGTCCAGTAACTGTCCCTGCAGCACCACCCAGGACAAATCCAAGTTCAGAAAATGGCCACACATCACATCTTTTCCTCCCACTCCCTATCCCCGGCAGCCACCATGGCCACTTTCTCCACACCAATGCCACACCTTCTTCGATTACTAATCACAACAGTTCATGAATAGAATATCAGTAAGTCCACTCTAATACATACTCTATTCCTCCATCCTCTGGATCTTAGAATGGTTGTTTCCACTCCACATCTATATCCAGAGGGGGCCTAGATTCCACATGGATGCTGTATGCAATCCTCCTGCTTTCAGTTGTAGGCACTCTTGGCTCCCTGGTGTGGTGGTTGACCTTCTTCATCTCCATGTTAGCTGAGTGGGGTAAGTCCAATAAACCAGAGTGTAGGAGTTGCAAGTCTGCTGAGGTGCAGGGCTTGGCTATCACATGGTCAGTCAAGAGATTCAGGTCCCCTGGGTATACATTAAACTCCAGCACCAACTACAGTTCCGGTAAAAGTAACAGGAGAGGCTTGTGGACAAAGATCACATCTGAGTCCAGCTCTATCACACAGAAACACAAACTCCAAAGTAGGGCCAACTGACATGGCACTGAACTCCATTTACCATGACCATAGAATCTGTGGGCCTCTGTAGCCCTCAGAAGAACTAATACCTAAGGTTGTATCTACTTTATCTGTCTCTGGGACTCTGCTCAGGTGTGCATAAGAGCAAGGGTAAATTGGGCATCTCAACCTCAGACACGTTACACCATCTTTTGGCCCATGTTTCAATCAGCCACCCAAACACACTGTTAGAGTCCTTTCTAGCCCTTCAAGCTACAGCATTGAATCTCTCACACAGCCATGGGTATGCACAAGTCCAGGTTCCCCAAGCAGGCATTGAAAGTCCAATGAAGATTCTTGATGGGTTCTGGTAGATGTTGGCTGTTCAAAGATGGGCTGGGATATTCTCTCTCAATGCTGGAATCACTTCCCCTTTTAAGGCATTCAACTGATTGGATTAAGAATCACTTATTGCTGATGGCAATGTCCCTGATTAATGTAATTATAGCCATCTATAATTTACTACTACAGTAAAGTCAATGGTGACTAAACTCTATAAATGGTCTTGTTTTACATTAGCCCAGTGCTTGCATGACCAAACAATTGGGCACAATTACCTGGCTGAGTTGAGACAATAGCCTAACCATCACATTCCCCACCCCATTTAGTAGCCCAAACAGAAAGCCATTCCTTATTATATTTTCTAAAGAGTTTTCTCAACATTAGACTTTCAACCACATAACCAACAATCTCCCATGTTCATCTGTTTCTCCCAATCCTTCCCCCAATTCCTTGGGCAATCTGACCTATTCTCCCAATCCTAGCCTGAAAAACCCCAACAAATATTATCCCTATGTCCCATCTTATCCCTTCCTTGGACAAATACCTCCAATTTATCACAGATTTCAGTGATATAAAAATGTTTGAATATTTGTTGAATATTTTCATTGTAGTTACAGTTACAAATGACAATGGAGGGAATGATAAGTTCCTAGCCAGGAGAGCTCTATCATGTTCCCCACTGGACAGCAACAATCCCCCAAGTGCGAGGGCAAAGACCAATGAAGGAGGATGGTCCAATGATGAACCCTGGATACTGATGACTATGCTTATGAGCCTGTATACCTGAAATTTGAACTAGACCTAGAGATGCAGGGTGCCTAAGAGTTCCCTCCTGAGAGCCTCCATGTTGCTCAAATGTGGGTATTCTTTAAGGCAAACTCAGGATGTAAATATATTACCTTCCCCCCCTCCCCCAAGCATGGGAAATGACTCCTGAGGATGAGGCTCAGTGGCACCAAGGGATTACTACCAATCAGTAACTGGTGATGCAACTAGAAAAAGGCCTTGAATAAAAGGGGAAAATGGTAAAGACAAATGAGTTTATATGACTATGAGTCCTTCAAAAAAGTTTCAGAAGGTCCTCAGAGAGGTCACACTAATCCATGCCTTGGCAGGATCCCTGAGACAGCCAACGTAGATACAGCTTCAGGTACTGGTGCTCCTGATGGCTATGGAGACACACAGGTTTTATGATCATGGCAGATGGCTCTGGAGTTCAGTGCCTTGTCAGTGAGCCCTACTTTGGAACTTGTGTTCCTGACTGTGATGGAGTTGGACTCAGATGTGACCTTTCTACATATGCCTATTTTGTCACTTTTACTGAATCTGTGGTTGGCATTGGGGTTAGTGTACACACAGGACACTTGAATGTCTGTCTGGGCCATGGGCCAGCTCAGCCATGGGCCTCAGTGATGGTGCAACTCCTACTCCCCAGTTCATTGGACTTATCCAGGTTAGGTAACATGGCAGGGAAGATGGTCAACTACCACATGAGGAAACCAAGAGTGCCTAGAACTGCAATCAGGAGAATCACATCCATCAACCATGTAGGATCTGGTCTTCCTCTCAATATAGAGGTGGGGTGGACATCACCATCCCTGGGTCCACAGGATGGAGGAATAAAATATCAGTTAGAGTTAACTTAGTGGCATTCTACTATAGAACTACTGTGACTAATAATGGAAGAAGCTGTAGCACTGATGTGGAGAAAGTGGCCACAGTACTTGCTGAGGGAAGGGAGAGGGAAGAAGAGATATGATGTGAGGGCAATTTTGGGACTTGGAGTTGTCCCAAATGATATTTCAGGGACAGATGCTGGACATTATATATCCTGCCATAACCCACTGAATGGACTGCAGGAGAGTGTAAACTACTATGTAAACTATTATCCAAGTGATACAGCAGTGCTCCAAAATGTATTCACCAAATGCAATGAATGTACCACCATGATGAAAGAAGCTGTTGATGTGGGAGGAGTTGGAATTTATGTGGGGTATATGGGAACATGTTATAGTTTTTTAATGTAATACAAAATACAGTTCAAAATACAGTTAAGATTAAAAATTAAATGGCAATCTGAAATATAAGTTAGTATGATTCCTTAAGAAATGCAGTTCTTTAAAAGTGAGAACATTTTCTTCTTTTAAACAATAAGGACATGATAAGTCAACATAAATTATAGGAAATTATTGTAATAAGACACACACTAGGTGCCTTCTAGATTAAATATTAAAAGACAGTAAAGGAGGGCAGACACAGCTCAGGAGTTTGGCACCCTGGTTGTGGGCCCTTCTTTTGAATTTATACTCCCAAGTGTGATAGAGTTGGACTCATTTGTGTTTTCCCTATACATGATTCTGCTTTCCCTTTATTTTAAGAGTTTGGGCTGTCAATGTGCCAGTTGGGCCCTGAATCACACTGAAATGCAACACTATTTTCAAGTTCATTGGACTCACTTTGGATAACTAACAAGGGGATAAATGACAATGACCATCTCAAGGAACAGAGAGTCTGCAACTGCAAACAAGAAAGTCCCATCCCCATGGACCCTAAGTCCCATCTCAATTAGAGGTGGAGTGGACATCACCATCACCTACACAGATTCCTTGGGATTGGGGAATGTATGATGGATTAGGGTAGACTTACAGTTGCTCTACTGTAGGCTTGTGATCCTAGCATAGAAGAAATTGCGTCATTGATACGGAGGCTGTGGCCACTGGAGTTTCTGAGTGGAGGGAGAGGGAAAAATAGATACAATGTGGGGGCATTTTGGGGACTTGGGAATTATTCTGAATGACATTTCAATGATAGATACAGGTCACTGTGTATTGTGTAATAATTTACAAAAATGTGTGTGTGTGGGAGAATGTAAACTAAAATCTGAACTATAATCATCACTTAGTGGCAATGCTCCAAGGTGTGTTCATCAACTATGACTAATGTACCACACTAATGAAGGGTATTGCTGATATGGAAAAATATGGGAGGGCTAAGGAACAGGACATATGGGAATCCCTTTATATTTTTGTGTAACATTTATGTAATATAATTTTCTTTTTAAAAAAGTTAAAAAAAATTAAAAAGTACATTTGATAAAGGCATTCCCACCTCAGAGAAAAGATAAGAAAATCTTTTAAAATCTCTTACTAACAACAGACCAATAATCCCGGTCAGTATTGGAAATTTAGTTTTACAAGACTATAAAACATGTCTTAAAAATCTTTTGGAATAAACCAATAAATTTTACCCAGACTTGACTATGAAAATTAAAATTCCTTTTCCCACAAACCATTGAGATCTCTCCATTCCATTTGGGTTTTATCAAACATTTTTTCTTGTTTTTTAATTCTGTAATAACAATTTTGCTTTAGGACAGAACTACTCATTCAGTAACTTCCAAAATGCAGTTGAGAGCCTTGTATGATGTTAAGTATATTTGTTTTATAAGTTCAAAACTATTACTGCGCAATTATTGTCCATGTATGTTTATTTAATATACATGTATGTATGTATATTTATTATAATTTACCTCAATAAATTTAAAAAATGCAATTTACCATGAATTGTCCATGTTCTGTACTATATTTATCCTTGGGCAATCTACATTGTTCAAGGCATCCTTGTCCTTTTTTGGAAAGTTTTTTGAAAAGCTCCTGATGCTTGTGGATAATTTATTAAATAAAAGACAAAAAAGAAGTAAAGCGATGAAAAGATAAAATGCCAAATAAGTAAATTAAATGAATGGATTGTTTTCTATGTGTATGTAAATTTAGAAAGATACAGATTGATAGACAAAAGCTTTTTATAATTCAGAAATGGATGTCATCATTATATTAATAAATAAAAAATGGTCATTCACATATATATATAATTATAATTTAGTGTTTATTTACACATATTTTATACATACAAATATAGTTTATTAAGCTGTTATTGCATGTGAAATTTGGAAAGGAAGATAAAATGAAAATTTGAGCATCAAATATTTTAAATCTATTCTTTTGAAATATTTAACATTCACTTTAAACTTCAGAAAATGGCATTACTTTCTTATATTTTCCTTGATTTCCGGCCTGGTGTATTCAATATTTAATCCCATTATTTAGCACTTTAGAACACTGTCAAATGACATATTTGATAGGAAATTATGTGTTTTTTTAAGAAATGATCTTTAAAATCTTTCATTAATTGCTATGTTGCTTAATATATTCCTTTTTAACTTAACTTCATTTTGTCATTTTATAATATGTATTATTTGAAATTTTTAATTTTTTTTCTTCTGTTCCTTGGGATAAAAATATTGAATTTTTGTTATATTTTTCTGAAAATAAGCCTTCACTTTATTTGTATTTTTATATAGAATTATTATTTTTGATTTCTAAAGTGCATATTATGAATGTTTCTGTGCATTACCTCGAAAACCTATAGGAATTGTCTAATTAAAATTTTATATTTCCCGTCAAATAAAAAATAAACCTATGATAGAAATTTGAAAAATTTATAGTGAACATCTGTAATCCATCTTATAGTTTACATTGTAAAATGAAGATTTTTCTATATAGTTTTTATTTGTTTTTTTAAAAAGACTTATTTATTTCTCTCCCCTTCCCCCTACCTGCCCCAGTTGTCTGTTCTCTGTGTCTATTTGCTGTGTCTCCTTTGTCCACTTCTGTTGTTGTCAGCGGCACAGGAATCTGTGTTTCTTTCTGCTGCATCATCTTGTTGTTGTTATGTCAGCTCTCCTTGTGTGTGGCACCATTCTTGGGCAGGCTGCACTTTCTTTCGTGCTGGGTGACTCTCCTTACAGGGCACACTCCTTGCGTGTGGGGCTCCCCTACGCGGGGGACCCCTCTGCATGGCAGGGCACTCCTTGCGCACATTAGCACTGCATGTGGGCCAGCTCCACACAGGTCAAGGAGGTCCTGGGTTTGAACCACGGACCTCCCATGTGGTAGATGGATGCCCTAACCACTGAGCCAAGTCCACTGCTTCTATATAACTTTTAAACATGTATTTATCCCTCTTTCTTTCCATCTATTAAAACTTCATGGTTTCTTTGTGCATTAATTAATTTATTTTTTTTACATTTCATATTAAGTTGCAAAAACTATTATATTTCTCTCCTAGACACTTCAGGATGCCTATCATGAACTGCCTGTTTGAGTATGGTTCTTATTGTTTTAGGCAAATTTTACAACCAAAAGTTTGCAAACTTGACAGAAAACCACTAGTAAAACCCAGACCCCTGTGAAATAAAACATTGTACCAATATTCTAGTGAAGGTCTCTTTCATTTTCCTAGTTAATCATAAAATAAAATTCTCCATTACACAGGTGCAACTACTAATCCATGATTTATTTATTTTATAATTGTTTATTTTTTTCTACCATAAAAATTTACATAAATTACATCATGTTATAGTCACACTTTGGTGCAAGGTGCTATTTCAAAAACTCAAAATAATAATTCTGAAATACATTCATATTGTTGGTTGTGTCAGTTTTCTATTACTTAGAAAAGTACTATTCTGTTCCATAAAAGAACCACACATTTTTCCATTTTTTGATGCACACCTGTATCATTTCCACATGTAATTTAATGTGAGCAAAACAATTTGATTATCATTTCCACTGAAAATATACCAAGATGGAACACATATTGAGCCATCAAACAAGTGTGCAAGATTAAAAAGACTTAATTTTGCATAATATGTTCTCTGACCACAATGGAATTAGAGATCTTTGTTATGGTTAGCAATCATTTCTCTATTTTCTGTAAGTATATATCTGGTATAATATTTAAAATACATGGAATGATCTCTAAATGAGGAAAAAAGAAATAACTCTTCCTTACATTTATAAATTATTATTTACTAATTTTATTTTGTAAAAACACAAAATAAATGTAATTTATCTCAAGGGTATAGGGTAGGAATATTTATCAAGATGAAGTTGAGGGGAGGTTGTTTCTCTTGAGATTAAAATTGACAGTTAACCAGTACTCATGAGAGCCATGACCCATACGTGTCTATCCTAAAGAAAAAATATATGTACACAAGAATTCAGAAGCAGAAAGGTTGTGCAAAATCTATCTACCTGAGAAGGGACTCCAGTGAAGGAAGTCTGAGGATCATGGATTTTGTCAATCATTTAATTATTTCAAACATATATTCATGTTAGGGAAGATAATCTTCTCTCAATTTCCAGGTATAATTTTATATTTTATTTAATTAGTTTCATTTATATTATGAAAGAATAACTCTCTGACACAGAACTGTTATGCCTCACATCATTTATGGTCTTAATTATTTCTTCCCCATATGACAAATTTTTGCTCATAAGATAGGTTGGATTTTACTGATGGCTTATTTTATGTTATTTTTAAAAATATGGTACTTGAATATCTGTCTGTGAATATAAACTTTGACCCAAAAGATTGGAAATATATTGAAACCCAATTCCTTTGTAATTGAATTAGTGGAGGTAACAAAAATTTGATATATTTTGAGCTAAGAGCTAAGAAATTTACAGGTATAAAAAGAGAGTTATGACAGCATTTCATGAAAATCTAGCAACATAATAAAAATAGTCTTTAAAACATCAATGTAAATTCCAAGATTTCCAGTGTAATTTTTACAATGAGCAATTTCTATATTTATTTGCTGGATATTATGAAGCAGCTATATTCTGTCTTGATTGTTTGAATATATTATTGTATATCATCTTTTTAAAATTATCAATCCCATCTTGTATATTATTGTTCATATTTTTAAATATCAATCCCATCTTGTATATTATTGTTCATATTTTTAAATAGTGAAATGTTTACTAAAGATCTCCGAAGAAACAAGGAATAGGAGATAAACCATGAACTCTCTCTATGGCCGTAGCTATTCATTTGACCAATATGGTGGATTTTGAAGAAGCTATGTGGTAAATTTAGTATAAGTAAACTTGAGAATTTCTATAGACTGAGGAGAAAGATCTTATATGATGAGATGGAACATAAGAAGGAGACTTTGATCAAGTGCTAATGCGTGGTTTTGATAAAGTAAATAGCAAAACAAAATAGTAATAATAAAAAGATGTAAGTCTGGAATAATTCGGTAACATGCACCACTGGTCAACATAACCACCTTAACCACTGAGTCATGTTTTGGTATTTAATAAGTTATCTGCTCATCATCTTTTCTATACTTTAGAAATTGAGACTATTAGTGTAGATATTATAGAAAACAATTTGTACAAAATATTTTGTAATGAGTAGAAATTCACATGGAAAAATAATGTAGGCAAGTCAACATTATTATTACTATTTATTAAAATGGGTGCTGAATTTGTAAAATATACTTGTAAAGACAGGCATTTCATATAAATGGAATATTAATAAAATAAAAATTTTGAACATGTATAATCATAATTTTTTAGTTCTAGGATTCCCACAAATGAAAATAAAATATTACTACAATTCCTTTTCAGGATAACTAGATTTAGTATTAAAATATAATATTGAAATAAGATTTCTTTATTTCTGTAATGCTTCAAGACAAGCACAATTAAATATATTATAGTTAGCATAATCATGATTGAAGAGATTTCTGCAACCATAAAAGTATATAGTGTAGAAGTTGGGCAGAATGTGGACCACTCACCAAAAATTGGAATCCTTAGCAAATGGTGAAAGGATGCTCTTTGTAGGGATATTGTCAGGTGTAAAGTTAAACGGAATGAAAATAAAGGAAACTCTAGGTTTACACTCCAAAATGAATCAAACGTAATTTTATGGATATGTTAAAAAGGAAAAAGGAGGAAAGAATTCATTTTACATTTCTTATATAGTAAAATTAAAAACAATGAGGAATAGTCATTTGTATCATTTGGAATAAAATCTCTGAAGATCCTTAGAACTATTCATTAACTTTGTAATAGAAACAATTTCTGGGTTATTTTGCATAGTGTGGAGATGTCAGAAGTCACCCTAGTTCCCCATGAAGAGTTTTAGTAACAACTGTGTAGTGGTAAAAACCTCTCATCTACGTAGATACTTTCTCACAGGGCATGTCTGCATTAATATCTGACATGGTGGAAAATAAAATAATTACTGGATGTGTTCAGGCTTAGGTTTGAAATTCATTTTAAGAAATACCTTAAATACTGCTCAATGATTGAAAGATTGTTCAACCTTAAATCTCATAGTAAATATTTATATTTGCTTAGATTCTATTATCTAGTGAATGTTGAAGTTACTATATCTCAGCAGAGCTAGGATAGGGAACAAAAAATTATGCATTTATTGGTTTTTATAAAGATTGCCATGGTTTGATTTCCTTTATCCGGATTTCCAGGTGAGAGGCTTTACTTTAATGCCAATGTTTGCTTATTAATAGCTGGTATTGTAGATTACCTTCATTTTGCTCTTTTGTGTTATATTATAATATTAAACCTTGCCTCCCAGGGAAACTGCAGCACATAAAATTACATATGAGCAATCTCACCATCTTCACAGAATTCATCCTCATGGATATCTCAAGCTCATGGGAGCTACAAGTTGCACGAGGTCTGCTATTTTTAGTGATTTATCTAGGAGCATTGACTGGGAATCTTCTAACTATTATTGTCATTGTGACTGACCCACGTCTACACTTCCCAATGTACTTCTTTATAGGAAATGTATCCCTGGTAGATCTTTGCTGCATTTCAGTTACTGTTCCCAAATTTATTGTGAATTCTCTGACAGGCAGTAAATTGATATCTCTCCCAGCATGTGCCTCTCAGATTTTCCTGTTTATCTTCTTTGGATCAACAGAGCTGTTCCTTCTTGTAGTGATGTCCTATGACCGCTATGTTGCCATTTGCCACCCTCTGCACTATGGGCTCACCATCACCCCAAGTCTGTGCACCCAGGCAGCTGGTGGCTCATGGGCTAGTGAACTGATCTATTCTGCCATCCACACAAGCAACATGTTCAGGCTTCCCTTCACAAGGTCGAATTTGATCCATCAGTATTTCTGTGATATTCCTCAAATTTTGAGAATTGCATCTTCAGCAGTTCGGTTTTCTGAGTTTGCTCTCCTAGCTATAAGTGTAGGCCTGAGCTTTTTATTCTCTGCCTTATTGTTTATGTCCTATAGTAATATATTTGCAATGGTGCTTAGCATGCATTCTGTGGAAGCCCGTAATAAAGCCTTATCCACCTGCACTCCACAGCTGGCAGTTCTCCTTATATATACAATTTCTGGAATTACTGCTATCTTAGGTCCCATTGCAGATAAAGCATCTCTCAGTAATCTCCTCACTGGCATGTTTTACACCATGGTGCCCCCAGTCATAAACCCCCTCATCTATAGTCTGCGGAACAGAGAGATTAACACTGCTCTAGGCAAAATGTTCCACAGATATTTTGAATTCCCAAACAAGAATTTCTTTGGTTAAAAAAAAAAAAGTAAAATTTCCAAGGACTTTCATTCATATTTGACATATGTTTTGAAATTTGAATCTGTTCCTATAAAATATCTAAAATTTTCTTTTCTCTATGTATTTTATTGTTAACATGTGATAGTAAACTAGAAATCTGTGTTATACTTTTTAAAAACACAAAGTATGGCATCATAAAAAAAAACTAATGATATCTATATCGGAAGTTAATGATGAACACAGTCCTCCTGTCATCGAAAGTAATAATCCTAGTAATAAAGTATGGATTTGCTCATATTCATCCTTTCTGAAATATATAATTTTATTTTAAATATTTTCATAATTGAGGATCCATCATGTTTATTCTTAAAATTTGTTCTCACTAGAGTTTTATTCCCAGCTGTTTCCTGGATAAATGTATCACTGACTCATTTATATTCAAGTAGCAAAGATTAGCTATACCCTTTGTAAATCATTGCATGTGTGAATATGTCTTTAAAGCTCATCATGCCTTTAATGATTATATTCCATGAAGAATTTCTGTCCAGGTTAATTTCCTCCAGACATTTTTCTATATAAATTGATTGAATTCTATTTCTCAGTGACTCCTGATAAGAATCTAACAGTCTTCAGATTCTGCTTCTTTCATTTCTTGATATTATATAGTATTTTATTTTACACATTTCTTGATATTTAATAGTTCTGTGTGCTTTAAATAAGGTGCTGGCATGTAGTATGACATATTAACAAGAAAACTCAAGTTTTCTATTCCTGAAAATTTTTTGTTTAGATTTGTTTATTATTGTATTTAGTCATCAATTTCATTTTTATCTCAGTAGTATTATGATCATTTATTTTTTCCATATTTTCAATGTATTTTTATAAATACATATTATAAGAAATATGTTTAAGATTTCTTCAAACATATGAAATGACCTTCAAATATATGTGTGTATATATCCCCTAGTACTCTTTCTTTATTGTCTAATATATATTTCTCACAGTATCATGCAGATGAAAAATACTTTTATCTCTGTAAATTTATTACTTAGACATATTAAAATGTTACACTCTCTCATTGATTGTCTTAGCATACTTAAGTTCACTTAAAATGGTTTCTTTATGTTTATTCTCATTCAAAATCTCAATTTCTGCCAAAGCTGTGCTTATTGAGATGTTTGTTCACAATTGTAAATTAGATGATTGAAACCTGTGGAGGAACATTGTACCCTGGAGGTAATTGGCTAGTGTGTTGTTTTAGTTACATGTAAATAACTAAACAAAAGATTTGGAAAAAGACATGATTTGTGGTGTCCCAGCAATGTCACAAACATGTCTCTTTCCTCTCAGGCTTCAATCCACAAATATTACCCGTCTTTCCCCCTGACAATTTTCTCAGTATCTATTTTAATAAACAAGATATTTTTGATCTGCACAGGGCTGCCTGCTGAATGTTCCTTGAGTTAGCAGGATGAAGTTAATGGATTTGAATTTCTCTATGTAAAGTCACAATCAAAGTAACATTGCCTGTTCTTTCCTTTCCTAAAGGCTATCTATTTCTGATTTTTAAGGTGTCCAAAATCATCTATCCATCACTCTGGTTCTACACATACTATCACCTAAGGCTCCCTCCTCCATTCACAGGGTGCCAATTTTACTACATTGATTTTAAATTAAGTACACTTATCATTATCTTCCTATTATGTTCACCAATGATATGCATACATTTGTTTTTCCTTAAAATTATTTTGATGGTGCCTACATCATGATAAGAGAAATGCATTCCTCTTAGACTAAATAACTATAGAAAATCTATTTTCTTTTTCTAGGATGTACTGGGGATCAAACCAGAACCTCTTACAGGGAAGCAGGTGCTCAAGAACTTGAGCTACATCTGGTCCCTCTATGAAAGATTTTAAGGGGCAATATAACATTTAGATGTGTGCATTTCATTAAAAAAAAGGTGAAATGATTTCTAAGTGACAGATAATCCAATGGTTATAACCAGATTATATTTCAGTCATTTAATTCTCACAGGAACTTGGAACTATGGCTTCATCTTGAAAGCATTTACATTTCCCCTTATGGCCTTATTTTTCAAGTATTTGCTATGTTACCGTCACAATCTTAGCTTCTCATCTAGTTGAGCCATGTGTCTTAACTTAGAATCCCTTGCCTCTGCTCATCATTCTAGCGATTAGAAAATTTAAATTTTAAATAAATCCAAAAAAAGGAAACAAACCATCCATTGGCAAATTAACAAATTAGTAAAACACAGCTCATGATGTCAATCCTGTTCTTATATTCACCTGTCACATGGTTGTTTACGAAGTATTCAGCTGGGCCAACAGCTCACCGGTGATAATTCTCAATTATTGAGCATTTAACACAGTGCAAACTTGTTCCACAAGAATAGATACATACACATTTATCTATTACATTGGAAAAAAATAATACCATACTTCTTGGAAATATAAATTGATAGTGTGATTAAATTTTAAAAGAATTAACTATAAATTTTAATATTAAAAATTTGTATCTGTAACTACCTCTCTGGCTTTAAATTCTGCATTATCCTAGGAACCCTAGTATCAGTGGTCATTTAATACAAAATGTATTTCTCGTTCATAATTTATACCCATTGTGTGTTGCCTGTACCAATCTTAGATTTTAATAGAATATGCTTCACATAGCTTTCATTATTCTTAAGATTTTAGCAATCCTCCTTATCAGAGGATTTTCTTCAAGTACACCATGGTTATAAAGCTAAAACATGAAGCAAACATAGGAACAATAAAAAACAAAAAGAAGAGAGTAAATACAGAGACTTGATTTTCTTTACCATAAACACTTTTCTCTAGACACTTGGGTAGAGGCTGTTCAGTTAGATTTGGTTCCAGACAGAAGAACTTTAGTTACCACACAAAGGACATTAACCATGAATTAGAACTAATTCTACACTGCGAATTGAAAGTTCACTCAGATATAGGGTAGCCTAAGTGCAATGATACAATGCCACACTATTTCTAACCTGGTTATACAAATTACACCAGAAAAAGTTTAGAGTTTTGCTTCCTCAGTTTATTAAAAATGCTTTATATTGTCAGATATTTAAAATTTTTCTAGATGCTAAATGTATGCATATACAGGCACACAGGCACACGCCTACACACATATATTATGGTGATTTTAAATTTTAATATACTTTAATTTTATTATGGAAATCCTCATGGTGTGTAATTTCTATTTACATCATGTGTTGCAGATAAATTCAGTTTGTTACATAGAACTTTGTGCTTGTCTATTTCCTTTGAAGAAAAGAATTTTCAGGTATAATAAAATGATATTCATCAATATTTTATTGTGATTTGTGTTTTATTTATTGTTTAAATTCTCCGTACATACCCTGTCCTGAAGAACATCTTCTGTTAGACCATAAAATAATTACAGTTTTGACTTTCATATTTTGTCCCTTTAACTTACATTTTTATTTTTTTTAGAGGTAGGAAAATTTTGATTATACAACTGCTCAACCATCTCTTATTGAAATATAAATATTACTGTTATTTTATTGCCAAACAGGAATTCTGTTATGTATTAAGTGTTTGTATAAGAGCATATTTGTAGCTGTTCCATTTATTCTGTTACATTGGTCTCTTTTTTATTACTCCAACTATACCACATACATTCATATTTATTTAACCTAAATTATATTTGAAAAAATGAAAGTTAAAATTTAAAATATATATATATTTTCATTATGCCCTTAAATGCTTCAAAAAAAGAGCAAGGAAATGGTTGAGTTTTGGGTGTAGAGTTAATGATGCATATTTTCCTTCAAAAAAGGGTGCACAATGTTTGGGAAAAATAATTCTATGCACTCATACATATGACGGTATTACTTTATTGGATAGAATTATGATTTTAGGAGGACAAAATACCAAGTGGAATTTTTTTTTGACTATGGATATGCATGGAAGTGGTAAACTGAAATGATAATTTTTTTGTATGATTTTTTTAAGTGAGACATATTTGCACTCTTGAGGGTGTCAAGAGCTGAGAGAAAATTAAATATTTTTTAATTGGGGGATATTTCACCTTTAATGGTATCAAAATCTGAGGGACTAAGTGAAGCTGAGACAGAGCTAACCTGAGAAGCCATTTGTTCAAAGTATTAGATTAAAAGATTCAAAGACCTTATGGAAGAAAACACTGAAGGCTTTAATCACTTACTATGCCAATATAAAAAAGAGCATAAAGGAAGGAAAGACGGCTACTCTCACCTGCTCATTTCCCCATGGAATGGCTCTAGCAGGAAAGGGTCAGATTCATCAGTACTGACATGGGGTCACTCTCTGCTGATGGTGACTAAAACAAAAGGCTTCTGCTGTTTTGTGGTTCCAGAGACTGTGGGGTAGGAAGAGACAGGGATCTAGGAGTGAAACAGTGCTTAGGCCTGAGGAGGAATAGAGAAAAATTCCTTAAGATTTTTTCTGCATTCCTTCAAAACATGGAATTCTCAGATGAAGTACCTGAAGAAGACTTTGATTTTGTGCCCCTTAAAAATGGACCTCTGAGGGCCTGAGTGGAGAAAATTTCCTTAAGGTTTTGTCCACATTCCTTCAAGACATAGAGTTCTCAGATGAGGTATCTGAAGAAGGCCTTGAGTTTGTTTCCCTGAGAAAGAGACCTCTGAATGGGTCACTTCCCCTAGAAATGCACAAAGGCATGACCAGGCAAGGGGGCCTGAGTTCATGCCTGCATCTCCCTTCAAGTATGACAATGCATTGGTTGTGCACCAAGTCTGTGTGGGAAAGTAGCTTTCCCCAATATGGCTGCCAGTAAAGGCTTTGTAAATGCTTCTGGGAAGCACTGAAAAATCACACACAGGTTTTTTATTCAGGAGCAAGTCTCCTCAAACCCACCTCTTGATTTAGGACCTAGTAAGAAATATAGACTCCCACAATATTGACCTAAATGAGTACCACTTTGAGGTGTTTTCTAAATAAACAGTTATTTTTTAGGCTGAGATATCAGCAGATGAAGGTTATGACCAAAATCTATCCAAGAACGTTGATAAGGCCTGGCAGGAGGACTGAATGTACCCATGGGCTTCAAACGTTCCTAGGCTAGGAAAATATAATTTTATATTGGGTCTCTTTTAGAGAGCAAGGGACCACTTTTCTTAAGCTTTCATACGAATTTTTTTTACCTGTCCTGGTTCTCTAAATTATATATTGCACAGCTCTGATCTGTAAGTGGAAACCTACCTGAATGCCTTCCAGTACTGAGACAGTGTCATGATAAGGCACACATATAAGAAGTAAAATTCCAGAGGACACACTTGGTTCCCCTGGAAACAAAAAAAAAAGATATTTAAGTTAACAGGGCCCCTAATATCACCTTCCATGGTGAGGCCTTATGCACCATGGTTTCCTGTCTCGTCCTCAAAATTTAGATTAGACCTTGGTTTAGAGTGACTGCCTAAGGCATTCAATTTCAAATAGTTTTGTTTTTCCCTGATGTCAGTGCATTTATGTCATGTGTATGGACATCTGGGTGTGTTCTGCTTGGAAATTTCAGGAGCTGAGGCTCTATCTGTTGTCTCATAGTCTGCACTATCAGCTGTGTTCATAGGTCAGCAGGTAACTGCAGTTAATTGCTGACCTGTGTAGCACAACATTTTGTAAAGGAAAGTTGTATGTGTTTCTTTAGGAGGGAAAGTTTTCTCGAACAGTTCTGAGAAAATAAATCATTAGCATGACAACTTCCCATGGACTTACCTAGGTTCTGATTTGTTTTTGCTTTTCTTATGTGTGCTTCTTTTTGTAATCAAAATTTAAATACATATTAAACAATCCACACTCTTATCCAAATCCAGCAGATTTGGACTCAAAAAGAACAAACATATTTTAACTGGAAAACATTTTTATATAGCATAAATAGAAAGTCAATCATATTTAATACTAGTTCATCATGAAATCCTGATTTTATAAGATATTTTACAATAGGTTTTCCTCACTTCCCATCATTTGCAGTTTAATTTTTATTTTAATCTCCCAACTACTGGAATCTTTGATAAGAGATTGATAGGGATGGAATGACTTTGCAGCCTCCACCCTCACCCCCAGGGAGAACAATGTCTCAATAATCATAAAGGAGGGTATACAATTGAAGGAAGGGAATAAACAGACTGATCAAATATATTGCCCAGATAGGAAGTACTGTTCAGGGAATTATTGCCTTGAGATCTCAGATTGACCATCTGAGGTGTGTAATCTAGACTGGGGTCACCTTGTCCCCATCGATTAACCACTTAAGTTCGTCTGTGAATTGTCCATTAAAATGCTCTGTTGTCGCTATGGCTTGAAGTTGATATGGAGCATGGAGAGTTGATAGAATATCCCATCATTGAGTCACTAATATATAGCTTGTCTCAGAAGTTTATGGCCATTATCAGAATCAATATGTTCAATAAACTCAAACAGGAAACAAATGTGGTCTTGTAGAATCTGGATAGTGTGCCCCAAGTCAATAGAACTCACAGAGATAGCTATACCAAAACTTGAGAAAGTGCCACCTGCAGTGGGGATTCAGCAATACCCTCTGTATTTGATGTGAGGCACAATATGATATACTACTAAAAAAGTCCTAGCCTATTGACTTGGGAATCTGTCTCTAGGCAGCATTTATAATTTTATCTGTATTTTTAACAGGTGGTACAATTCATCATGCTCTAATGGCATCTTCTGATAACAATGGCACTCCTTGCATGCTAGCACAGGTCAGAATGGTGTTAGAATCCTATGGACCATCCTATCATGGTGCCAGATGACAATGGTCTTACAGTTCTTTGATCTGGGGCAGAGGACAATTCAGTCTCACCATTCAGCTGAGATACCTGGTCTTGTATAGCGATGCTGTCAGTTGTCAGAATAGGGATCTTTATGGTGAGCATCTACCTGGGAAACAGAAATCATATTTAAGAGCAGAACATATTTGTATCTATATATCACATCCCCAGAAGTGAGTTTGTTTTATATGGCAGTAAGAGGCCTGCCACTGTCCTAATAAATGGCCAGGTAGTGACACTGTTCATGAGTCAGAGAAACATAGCTGAGCAGATTTACAGTCATTCATAAATGCATTTAAATTTGTACTAAATAAAGCAATGCCCTAAATGAAGCAATTTCACAGTCCTTGGAGAAGAACAGGAAACAAATAAGGGGTACACATATAGAATACAACAATACCAATAATATTTTGATAGTGGGGGCCATGCTATGGAGAATTGGAGAGGTCTAAAATGACCCTCCCGTAGTTGAGCTTGGGCAAGTTTCCCAGTGGTGATAATCTCAAACTAAAAAAATCAAGAGAGCATCGTGTGTTCTCTCCCCATTTTGTTGCTTATGGGTGGCAGATATCATCATCTCTTCTGAAGAGGTATCTAAAAGATCTAAGAATTGCAAAAATCCCTGTACCTCTGGGGCAGTTTGGTATTGTTTATGAATTCCAAAAATAGCTATTAGATTGTGTTTGTAAACTGGTCTGTTCCTTTGGGCATATGTAACACTTTGGTACTATTGATGAATTCTAAAAATAGACATTGTGTTATGCTTATAAACTAGTCTGTTCCCCTGTGCATATTAGATTGAATTAAATTCAGAGGTTTCACTTTTACTTGATTTAATAATGATTAAGGCTTTGATTGGGCCATGTCAGTAGGGTGTTGATCCCCCACCCACTTGAAGGGTGGGGATTCACAGAGAAAATTACATGGCAGAGGAGTTAGTTAGGATTTTTTTTTTAATATCAGAGACCTGGGAAGTAAACACACAGGAGAAGAAAACAGGGAAATAGAGGTGGCTCCATATACATGACAGAGACCCTGGGAAGAGAGTGAGCCGGATACTCTACAGCTGACCTTGTGGAGAGACCATAGCAGCTGAGCCTGGAGAGGAATGAGTCCCAGGAGAGACACAAGATTTATCCCAGCCTACAGTGGATGTTCGAAGAAGCTGGGACCATGGAGCCTTAAAAGGAAGAGGGATGCTGAAACCTTGCTGGTATCTGCAGCTTTCTTGCTCTAATACATGGAAACAGACTTTGGTGAGGGAAATAACTTATGCTTTATGGTCTGGTAACTGTACACTTCTACCCCAAATAAATACCCTTTATAAAAGCCAACAGATTTCTGGTATTTTGCATAAGCATTCCTTTGGATGATGAATACATCCCCTTCCCCATTGAACTCCAAACTTAGTACAGAGACTTCATTCACAGTGTCAACAATGGGTCTTCAGTGGTAGAAGTGAAAGGAACAGCCCCTGTGAGTCAAAGAGGGTACCATGGTGCAGAACTCAGTGGGCAATGTGTTTTTTTGGGGGATTGGGTAGAACTCCAAAGGTGGCACACAATAACATCCACAGAACTCAGAATTCCCTGGAAGGAGAGACAATAGTTGGAAATCTACAGCAGGCAGCTTGGACATTTATTCTGTGGGTTATGACATTGCTGTTGAGCTGGAAGCAGTTGAGCAAAGATGGTGATGAGGGATGTTTTGTTGTCACTTTAGGCTATTCTCTCTCTCTCTGTCTCTCTCTCTCTCTGCAATTTTATCTTGGAAAGCTCTATTTTAGCATATAGGCAAAAACACATAAGAGGTCACACCATTTCCCCACCATGGAGCTGAGTGCTTATTACATGTACTAAATGACCCTTTGGCCACCTGACAACAACCTAACAGGGACACTTCTGCCACTGCACTCAGCTCTGATATGGCTGCTGTTGAAATGTGTGCAGAAATGAATCCTCTTCATGTGAGCCAACCCTGACACTTCTGTAGCAGCCTCTATTGATGTCTTGGTGGTGGTCACTCTTAGGACACTTTCTTGTTGGTAGAGGAAGTAATATAACCCCTAAAGTGAAATTCTCTCTCACTAATTATAATAGAATTACCTCCATTATTGTGGAGGAGAACTAGGTCTCTAAATTATTTTTGGGCCATGACAATGGTGATCCTGAAGGGCTATAGCTTCTTTATTTCTGACATTTTAAACAAATTTCTGGGCAATATTGTGTCTACCAGGAACAGGGACCTGCTTAGTGTTGCTCAGCTTAGGGTTCCCCCAACTTTCTGCCACTATTTGGAGGTTTTAAGTAGTGAGAGGGAACTCCTTCAACAGTCTTACTGAAACCCTTCTGTTGGGTCAATAATCTTACCCATCCCCAAGTTCTTCCAGAGAATCAGAGCAAAAATCAGATCCAATGTTCCCCTTTGGAAGACAAAACTGATATGCATACTTCATGAGCATTCTTCAAGAATGTCACTTGCCCCTGATAACATTTCCACAGGCCACTGTCATAGCTGGAGAAATGTCCCAGATCTAATAACATTCCTTCAGACAGCACCACAAATTCCTCTACCTCCTCCTATATATGCCTGGCAACATCTTCATCTTCTGGTTTTCCAGAATGACTTTGTGCTTATTTGGCTACACTGCTCCATTGCCAAATTTTTTAAGAGCTGTGTTCACCTGCCATGTGTCATGGTAACTGATTTAAATACTCAAAGCAAAAAACATGTAAAAAGTGGTGACTTTAGTCAGTTACTGTAATAATATAAGGCCTAGAAAGGGATTTTAAGGAAGCACTGATATCTTAGGTAAGCCTAACAATTCATATTGAAGGGAAATAAAATTTTAACTATAATGAGGTTATACAAGAAATTCAGTAGATTGTAAAAGTAAATTCTGAAAATACCAATTGTTAGTGAGAATGTGATAGTCTCCTTTTTCATAGCCTTTTGTTCCACTGTGACGCTAACCACTCTCCTGAGTGGAAATGCAGGGTCATAGCATGTATATTTCCAAATTTAAAAAAATGTTCATTTTGAACCATTATTCACAATATCACTATCCCTTAGAGATATTCCTCTTGCTGTATCCTTGTAAGAGTAAATTTTTGTGTTTAAATTCATTACTGCCAGGCTAAGCCACAGGTGTACATCTTCATTTTCATTCTGACACAAGGACCAGTAACACCCCATATACAAACTGGTCCAGTAGCCTGGACAAAGAATGTTGATGACATGGCAAAGTCATAACCCATACACATGGGATATGTGTCATAAGTAGAAAGTGATATTTGTTGCTCTCAGCATCAAGAATTAAAACTAGTTGGTGACTGCAACCCAACATAATCATACCTAAATGTTACAGTCCAACGATTTTCCCAAGCTCCTGTACCAATTTATACACACATCAATAACACATAAGCACTTCCTTTGCTCCACATTCTCACTAAAAATTGGTATTTCCAGAATTTACTTTTCCAATCTACTGAATTTCTTGCATGGCTTCATTATAGTTAAACTTTTTATTTTCCTTCAGTATGAATGTTGCAGAACATAGGTTAATGGAGATATTAGTGCTTCCTTAAAATCCTTTTCTAGGCCTATTAAGTGACATTTAATTTCACTTAAGATATAGTGTGGATGTCCTTTTCCATGTGTTGCATGTAGAAAAAAAAACACTTCATCTTAATACAATCAATTCCCAAAAAATTTCCATTTCTATATATTTTTATATCTTTTTCTCCTCTTCCTCCTTTTCCTACTTTTCCTTCCTCTATGTAATTCTTTCCCACCTTCAGGTTCTGAAGATATCTTCCAAAATATAATATTTTTCCCATTTTATTATTTAATCTACTTAAAGTTGATTTTGTGTAGGTTAGGAAATATGAATACAAAGTGAATTTTCAGATAATTTCATCTAATTTTTCTGGCACCATTTACTAAATTATCCATACTATCCCCACACTTAACAGAGCTGTTTCTTTAATTAGTTGAGTCTCCTTATTTGAACCCATTTTTCTGTTGCATCATTTACTAGTCTACTTCTGTCTCCTTGGCACAATAATTAATTAGTATTATTTTATAGCAATACTTGATATGTGTTAATTAAAATCTTCTAACTTTTTCTTCCTTTAAATTGTTTAGATTGATTTTATATGAATTTTTGGGTCTGCTTTTCATACACTAAAGAAATGATGTGCAGAGATTCTTACTCTGGTATTAATTTATAAGTTGATACATTTATATCTGTGTAATACTGACTTTTCTAATGCTTGAATATAGCTAATTCCTTCACTAATTTAATTCTACTCTCATAATTCTCGAAGAAATATATAATTTTCTCCTTGAGTACTTTATTTCTCTGGTACATATCTCCTATGCAAAATTTCATGCTATTATCAATTTTTTTCATTTAAAATTTCATTTTATATTTTTTGTTGGTTGTTCATATGCATTTTATGTTTATTTGTTGACTTTTAGCAACCAATTGTCTTTAAAACCTATTCAATTAATATTCTCACAGTATTTGTGGAGGTTCTTTTATACCTTTCACATTCGCAATTAATTTGCTACTAATGCAAATTCCCTCTTTTCTTTTTGAATTCCTATGTAATTATTTGGAATGCTGCAGTGTACTGCCTAATAAACCTTATGAGAAAGCTATCTGTCTTTTTCCATATCAAATGCTTTTACAAGAATATTTTAAGTTCTATTATGTTTGACCAAGGAGAATTTCCTTTTTTTTTTGTCTTCATTTGTTTTTTCAATGTTACATTAAAAAAATATGAGGTCCCCAAATACCCCCCACCCCCCTCATCCCACTCCTCCCCCCATAACAACCTCCTCCATCATCATGACACATTCATTGCACTTGGTGAATACATCTCTGAACACCGTTGCACCTCATGGTCAATGGTCCACACCACAGCCCACACTCTCCCACAGTCCATCCAGTGGGCCATGGGAGGACATACAATGTCTGGTAACTGTCCCTGCAGCACCACCCAGGACAACTCCAACCCCTGAAAATGCCCCATGTCACATCTCTTCCTCCCACTCCCTACCCATTTAATGATGGAACTTCGATCACACTATCCAACATTGTTAGGATTGGCTAGTACCCAAATGAAGATAGCTGTTTTGGATTTAGAGTCACACATCAATGAAACAGCATAACAGTCTCCTGTGTGGGCTGCCACTGACTACAGGGGTCATGGGTAGCACCTCAGCAACTAATCTTCTATACTATATTGTCAGCTTCCAAGCTCCTGACCTTTTGACCAGACTGGGCTGTTAAAGAGTGACTAGGTGTTTTCTGACTCCCCTGCCTGCAAAGAGTCCTGAACCACTAAACAGATATCCTCTCCCCGACCTGGGCAATATTATTGCTTTTTGTGAACAACCTTGCTAGGCTCTGGCAAGTTGAAGAGTGGAAGTTGTCAAATGCCAAGGATATGGCTCAAATTTCTCCTAAGGAGCAGACACATTACCTCTTGTGATGGCAAGGCAGAGACAGTCAAATCTCTATACCTATACATGAGCAGTGATGCCCAAAATGTCCTATAAAGCCCCACCCACAAGCACATGCACACCTGCCGGCCATGGATCACCATGCCCACATGAGAGCTCACAATGCCATGGTTTTACCCTTCGACCTGTAGAGGCCCATGATTACTGTCACTTGGGCACCTGTTTTTAGGAGACCAGTGAAGTCTGGATTCCTTCTTTTCCTCTATCCCCTCAAACAGAAGCATAAACCTGCTGATACCCCTGATGGGGAAATGGAGACATTGGCCCCAACTCTAAACATTTCAGGTGAGGCAGATCATCCTTGTATCTGAGGCAAAAAAAAAAAAAAAAAAAATCTGAATTGTATTTCTCTTCCCTGTTGTCCTCATTGGGGGACATGGAAGCCTTTACAAGTAGTGTTTCCTGCTTCTCTTACTTTATTCAGGGACTCAGAAGACAGTGGTGCAGGATTGTAAATCTCTCCAGTCCTGAGAGCCATCTTCCTCATGTTCCTTTATGACTCTTACCAGGGCCTTCTCCCCTACATCAGAATTACCTCTTACCCCTAATAACATTGAGAAGGCTCTTTCTTAGGAATCTGTTTCCCTTTGATCTATCCCTTGTTTGAATAACCTAGGGCATAGTGCCTTGAAGGGGTCTCTGCCCCCATCATTGCCATCACCCATTCACATTTTATATTCCTCTTATGGCACTTTTTTGGCAGGGTAGCTTCTGTCACTCAACTCCTGTTCTGTGCCTGGCTGAGTGAAAACCTCTAGCACCTTCTTGCAATTTCCATCCCAGAACAGATATTATAGGGAACTTCTCTACACTTCAACCATTCTGAGGAACAAGGGAAGAACAGGGTGTTTTCCATTAGGAAGTTCTTGTTTCATTAGCTTCTCCAATACCATCTGACTCAGGACCATTTTATGTATGCCCCGCCCTAGGGATCATATAGCCAAATGTCTGTCACCTTTGCTACTAGGCCATTTACAGATTCATGCGCAGCTCTTGATGGTGTTTTACTTTTTTGGAAAATTCTTGCAGCTGGGAAAACTACTCATACACCCACAGAAACAATACCAAAATTGGCTTGGGTTTGTATAACTCTCCTGTCACTTGTCCTGTTTGATGCAGAGAAAAATGCACTATAACAGAGGATTGGTAGTTCACTTTCCCACACTGTGCTTGTGGACCCAAGACATCTGAATCTGCAATACCCCCTCTTCAGATAGATTCCCCAAGCTATCTTCATTACCTTCCCCTGGCTTTATCAAATACCTATAATTTAAATTCTATATTTCAGTCTCAGTAAAAGACCTCATTTTGAATGGTAATCCTATGAATTCTCTATGACCTTACAGGTCACAGAGAATAATTTTATACCAAGATTCATCACACAAGGTAAAAAGTTTATTAGGAAGTTGTCAGAGGGTAGGAGACAAATACTCAAACTTGCCTCCTCTATCAAAGGGGCAAGGTTTTTATTATAGCTAGACAAATAGAGGTGGGGTTAGGGATGCCATTGGCTGACTCCACTGTAAGCTGGGGTCTGCAAGGTGGGCATCAGAGGAGGGAGAGAATATGTGAGTCACAACTGCTGTATTTGCCCATTTAAATTGTGCTTCTTGGATTGTCTTTGTTCCCAGTCTTCCTGTCTGATGAATGGCTTATGAGGGTTCATATAAAGCAGAAAAGAAAAATAGGGGCTCCTTAGGGAGAAGAAAATCCTGATATGGAGTGAAAAAAAAGGAATTTTTTAGAGAATAAAAATATGCACTTGCTTTAGTGGCTAAAGGTAGTTTTCATTAATAGGCAACAGCATACTGCTGTATGCTGTTGATTACCCAAGTGAGGTTACATAGTTAAATCTAAAATATTATTCACTAGCTAAATTTAAAATTAAGGTTACATTGTAACATATATCATATGACTGCTTTCATATACTATATGGCAACATTCATATATATTAATACATGATTGTTTTGGGTTTCTCTCTCATTTTTAACATTT
The DNA here is from genome assembly GCF_030445035.2 of Dasypus novemcinctus. Classification (NCBI taxonomy): domain Eukaryota; kingdom Metazoa; phylum Chordata; class Mammalia; order Cingulata; family Dasypodidae; genus Dasypus; species Dasypus novemcinctus. The sequence goes on along the minus strand of NC_080694.1, from coordinate 12,869,336 downwards.
GGTTTTCCACGATGCCTAAGTTAGTAATGTGAGCAAAAACAGGTCTGATGTTGGTTGCACATATAGACTCACATAGAGAAGAAACACAGGAATGTGACCCATATATAATTATAACCCATTGAAAGCAAAAGTTGATAAAGTCCGTCTGTCAATGTTCATTCAATCCAGTGAGGATAGAGGCAATGTTTTAGATAATTAATACTTAATGATAGTGCCTTATGAGCCTGACATAGAATATTTATACTTTTTTGAACTACACTATCAAAGACTGCCCACCAGTATTTTGCTATTACCTCTTTTATGTAGGTTGTTTTAGGGATTCTAAAGTGACCAGGCTATCATCCAGGACTTCCCAGAATTTATTTTATAACACTGCTGATATTATCTTTTTCCAATTCAGAAGCATTTTGTTTACTGTTAATTTTTAAAGTTTTTGTCAGGGAGTTTATTTAAGGTACAAATCTTTGTTGCCCATACAATTGGTTGAGCTGCTAATTTTTATGACATATTTTGGCTCAGTTTTGTGAGTGTGAGCCTCTCCTCATGCTCGTGCTCGTGCTCTGTGTATATTTGTTTGTGTATATATATAATATAAAATTAGGTGATAATAATCCTTTTAATACTTCAGATACTTGTTTAACATTTTATTGGTTTCCTGATTAGGGCAGAAATTTGAACACAAATCATTGTTTTCCTAATGTTACAAAATCACAAACAACTTCAAATGCTTATCTATTGTCACTATAAATATTGGCAACTTTTCTTTTAGCTAAATAACAATTTCTACTTAAATGTTTTACCTTAGCATGCACGGTAAAGTTCAGGAGTTTGTTGAACTTCAGTTGCTTTTACTGTATTGGTTACTACATAGCCTGTTGATATTAATATGTTTGTGTTTTAAGATAAGGCACATCTACAAATAAGTTCAAGTCAGGCTAATCAAGGTTTTTATTTTTTTTAATTTTTTAATCTGGTCTTAGAGATGACAATTAAGAAAGCACAATCGTGCAGTCTCTAGACACAACTTCTTCAGGCAGATATAACAGACTGGTGGGAATTAAAGTATCATGGAGAAGGATTTGTATATTTGAAGGAGAGAACAATATGAAGTCTTAAGAGTTCAGCCGACCATTTGACATATGCTGGATTTTCTGTGAGATTAGAAGATGGTGAACAGCGTGTTGCTCTTTTAAACATATAGTGTGTCCTTGGACCATATTAGCCTATGACTCAACCAATTTGGCAGCAGTGGCTTTGCCTTTAGACAGCTGGGAATGTGCCAGACACTGAGTCCAAGTGAAGTACTAATAAGCTCTGGGTTGATTGCCATGTCTTGGAGTGAGAACAGTTAATGCTTAATTTTGATTTTCATAAATGAACAATGAAAAAGTTAATTGTGTTGGTTAAGCTTAAAGTTGGGTATTGGAGGGAATATGTGAAAATGTTTAAAGGGCCCTATTGGTCAAGGTATTTGACCCTACCCTATGCTATCAGTTTTACCAGGGATATGTAATTGACCAGCCTTGTTCTCATTTAAAGTCCCTTTCTTGCTGAGGACAAAGACTGACCTGTACTTAATTGCAAGCACTTTGAGGGAAGTGCCAGAGTGAACCAAAATAACAGAAAAGGGAATTTGGAGGTTTGGCGGGGGGGGGGGGGGGGGGGGGGCGTGGTTAAGCATGTAACATTTTAATAAAACAACTGAAATGATAGCCATTAACCCTATACTGCTGTCTAATATCAGACATATCAGTAGCAGGAAATATATTGGATAGTGAAAAGGTTGCTAAATCTCTAAGAACTTAGTATAGTCTCTAAAATATTTATATTATTATCTTTTAACACACCTAAATTTCACCAAGAGAAGGTTAGAAAATCCCTTTTAACTAGACACTTCCCAGGTAACTGACAATATGTCAAATATATATATATTTACCATTTCTCTTTTTATAACATGAAAGAACAAATCATATGTGATATTAAAAGAATCATCTGGAAACTCACAAGACAATTGAGATCAAGAAGACCATATTTAGGATTTATTTGGGGATGGCAACATGTCAATGTTGTCAGGAGTGTTTTACTTTGTCGGGTAATCACAGGTCACTATGAATCATTACCTGGCTTCATATTTAACCAAAGTGGCAATAAAAGTTTAAAAAATGTAATTATAGGGGAGTGGATGTGGTTTAAGAAGTTGAACACCTGCTTCCCACATGGGAGTTCCCAGGTTTGGTTCCCAATGCCTCCTAAAAACAAGCAACAAGCAAACAACAACAACAACAACAATTCAGGGTAGGTGATATGGCTCAGTGTTTGAATGCTGGATCCCCACATAAAAGTCCTGGGTTTAATCTCCTGCACCGGTACCTCAAAAAAAAAAAAGTAATTATAGACTTAATATGATACTAGAGAAAATGTAGTTAATTTTAAGGCACAAAGATGATTGTTTTAAACTAACAGGGACATGAAAAAGACAACATAAACTACAGGAAATCATTATGAATAACATACAGACTATCTGCCTTCTGCCAAAATGTTCAAAAGGTAAATAAAGCTTTTTACAATCTCTTACTAAGAGCAGAACAATCCCAGGCTTTATTTTCAATTTAACAGAAGAAAAACAAATTTTAGTTTTACATGAATATAATATTTATTAAATATCTTACAGAAAAAACAATTAAATCTTATCGTGCTTTGACCATAAAACATAAAATTCCTTTTCTGCAAACCATAGCCAACTCTCCATATTCATTCAAGATATTTTTCACAAATCAATTTTATTGATAAAAATTAATAAAGCATAAAAACATTCAAAGTGTACAAACAATAGCATTTGGTATGATCACATAGTTGTGTATTCTTCACTTTAATAATTATTAGAGTGTTTTCCTTATTCCAATATTAATAACAATCATAATGATAAACAAACTACCAAAACTTATCATCTTTCAATCTCTTTCTAATTTATTTATATTTTGTAAAATACATCATATATGCAATATTACAAATATTTGTATTTCACATGAGGTTTCACTTTGTTATACAGTCCTATGTTAAATTTTTTAGCTATCAATCTATTAATGTATATGTCCTTAGGCTTTCTTTTTTAAGCACTATCATACACATATTATGACTATACTAGTTACAAACACTTTATTATGTGCTTTCTCCATTTCTATTCTTTTCCAAAGATTTATAATGTTTTCCCCAATTTTACACAGATTAACTGTCAGCTCTCCATTCTCTACCCTCATTCTATTTTCTGGTGACCTATATTCTAGTTAATAACTCCATGAATTTATACAATATATTTAGTTTGTAATATCAAAATCATACAGTATGTGTCCTTTTGTATTTGACTTGCTTCACTCATTATAATGTCCTCCAGGTTAATGAATGTTGTCATATGCTTCATGACTGCATTTCTTCTTACAACTGCTTAATCTTCTATTGTGTACATAAACCACAATTTGTTTATACATTTATTGGTTGATGTACACCTGAGATTTTTCCATCTTTTGGCATTTATGACTAAGGTCAATATGAACATAGGCATATAGATGTTTTCTCATATCACTGATCTAAGTTCTTCTGTGTATATACCTAGTAATGGTATTCCCAAGTTACATGGCAAGTCTATGTTCAACTTCCTGTGGAACTGCCAAACAGTCCTCCATGGTAGCTGTACCATTCTACACTCCCACCAATAGTGAATAAGCATTTTTTTCTTGCCACATACTGTCCAACACTTGTAGCTTTCTGACTTTTAATAATGGCCAGTCTAATAGATTTGAAATGATATCTCATAGTTTTGATTTGTATTTCTCTAATAACTAATGATGTTGCACATTTTTTAACATTTGTTTCAACATTTGTATTTCTTCTTTGTACAATTACCTTTTCAAGCCTTTGGCTCATTTTTCAATCGGGTAGATTGTCTTTAATTTTTAACATATTTTGTTATCTTTTCTTTAAAGATACATAGATCACACAGAATGTTACATTAAAAAATATAAGAGGTTCCCCACTCCCCAAACACCCCACTTCTCCCAAATCAACTTCCTTCATTAGTGTGGCACATACATTGCATCTAATGAATACATTTTGGAGCACTGCCACAGCATGAATTTTAGCTTATATTGTAGTTTACACTCTCTCCCAGTCCCTTCCATGGGTTATGGCAGGATATATATGTTCTACATCTGTCCCTGCAATATCATTCAGGACAACTCCAAGTCCTGAAAATGCCCCCATAACACACCTCTTCTTCCCTCTTCCTGCCCTCAGCAACTCTTGTGACCATTGTCTCTACAACAATGATACAATTTCTTCCATAGCTAGAGTCACAATAAGTCCACTCTAATCCGTATTTTATTCCTCCATCCTGAGGACCCTGGGATGGCAAGGTCCACTCCACCTTTCAATTGAGAGGGGACTTAGATCCCACATGGCTGATGGATGGATTCTCCTACTTGCAGTTGCATACTCTCTCAGTTCCCTGTTGTGGTGATTGACCATTCTCACCTCTGTTAACTGACCTGGGTAAATCCAATGAACCAGAGAGTAGGTGTTGAAACTCAGCTGAGACTTAGGATCCAGCTGGCACATGGGCAGTCCAAAGATTCAAGTGTCCTGGGCATACACCAACCCCAGCACCAACCACAGGTTCAGTAAAAGTGACAGAAGAGGCATGTGTAGAGTGGTCACATCTGAGCCCAACTCCATCACATTAGGAGCAGAAATTCTAAAGTAAGGCCCACTGGCAAAGCACTTCCTACGTTTTCTTCTAGCAGATTTATGTTGTCCCTTTTATATTTAGTTCCATGATCTATTTTAATTTAATTATTGTATAAGGTGTGAACTTTTGTCCTTCCTGTTTTTGGATACAGTTATCCAGTTCTCCCTGCACCGTTTGTTGAATAGGCTGTTTGGGCCCAGCTTGGCAGGCTTGAGAGCTTTGTCAAAAACACTTTACAATAGATAAGAGGGTTTATTTCTGAGTTCTTGATTCAGTTCCATTCATCACTCTGTCTGTCTTTAAGCCAGTACCATGCCTTAAAGTCAGGACATGAGAATCCTTCAACTTTGTTCTTCCTTTTTGAGACATTTTTGGCTATTTTGGGCCCCTTATCATCTCTATAAATTTGATAATTGGTTTTTCCATTTCTGCAAAAAAAGGCTGTTGGGATTTTTATTAGGAGTGCACTGAATGTGAAAATCAGTTTGGGTAGAAGTTATCTCTTATTGATATTTAATCTTCCAGTTCATGAATGCAGAAAGTCCTTCCATATATTTAAGTCTTTTTCAGTTACTTGTAGCAAAGTTTTGTACTTTTCTGAATACAGGTCTTTTATGTTCTTGGTTAAGTTTATTCTGAAATATTTGATGATTTTAGTTGCTATTATAAACGGATTTTTTTCTTTCTTCCTCCTCATTTTGCTCACCAGTAGTATATAAAATTATTATTGGCTTCTGCATATTAACCTTTAGTCTTGCCACTTTGCTGAAGTTGTCTATTAGTTCTCGTAACCTTGATTTGAATTTTTCAGTATTTTCTAGTTATAAGATCATCATTAAATAGTGAAAAATTTTCAGCTTCCTTTATTTGTCTTTCTTTATCTTATTTTTATTTCTTTATTTTCCCCAATCATCCTTATCTTGTACTGACCTCAGCAGGACGGCTTTTGATCTTTCACTGTTGAGTACAATGCTAGCTGTAGGTTTTTCATAAATGTACTTTATCAAATTGAGAAAGTTCCCTTCTATTCCTATCATTTGGAGTGCTTTTATTGAGATGGGATACTCTAAATTGTCAAATGTCTTTTCTGCATCAATTGAGAGGTCCATTCTTGTTTTATCTTATATTTGTTTTGCAATAATCAATCATTTTTCTTGAAGATAGTATACATAATCAATTTTGTTTCCATTGCAGTTTACCTTGAATCCTCCAATTTCTGGTCTATTTTCATCCTTGGCCAATTTTTTTGTTGTTGTTTAAAAATTTATTGTCATTTTTTGAATAGGGCGTTGCTCCTAAAAACTCCCCTTGCTTGTAGCCATTTTATTTTATGTAGCATAAAAGAAAAGTAAACTAATAATGATAAAAATTTCCAAATTACTAAATTATATTCACAGACCATTTTCTATGTGTATATAAAATTAGAATAATACAGATAGATGGATAAAAACATATTTTTTATAAATAAGAAATGGATGTGATATATCAATCAATAAAAAAGTTATCACAATTAGAATTTTGAGGTTATTTTCTTGATGTGTATTTTATCTCTATCTAAATTTATTAAACTGTTATTGCATCTGATATTAGGATAAAATTAATATGAAAAGTTCAGCAGCATTAAATTTTAAAGTCAATGTTTTGGAATATTTAAAAGTCACATCAAAAATTTTAATTTTTCATGTTTTCATTTAAAATCAATTCTTAAATATTTCCTTTAATTAAGTAGTTGCTGCTCAATTGTTTCTTAATTTTTGAGCAATTTTTAATCTCCATATGATTTGTTTTAATGCCATATTGTTTGTAGAATACTATAAGAAACAATATTTTTTAGTGGTAACAAGATTTTATGTACATCCTATATGGAAATATGTTTCAATTATATTCTGATATAAAATTGAAAATATATTAATTCCATTGTGAATTGAAAAAATGTATTGAATAATTCTTTTGTCCAATTTAACAGAAAAAATGATTTACTAAATTTATTTCAAAGAAACTCCAACCCAAATTTAATTTATCTCAAGGGTATAGGCAAGGAATCCTTACCATCCCAAAGTTGAAGGAAAGCTCCTTCTCTTGAGGTTGAAATTGACATTTACCCAGGACTCATGAGAGCTATGACCCAAACATGTCCATCCTAAAGAAAAAACATGTTTATAAAGAATCTGGAGCATAATGGTTATTAAAATTCTCTCTCTCCTAGAAGGGGTTCCATGAATTTTATTCAGTAAAGGAAGAGGCAAGGTCACAGACTTTGCCAATCTCTTTTAATATTTCAAAAGAGATATTCATGTTAGGTAAGATAAAGTTACTAAATATTTGGTGTTATTGTATATTTTAATTGATTAGTTTCTTTGATATTTCTAATGAATAATTCTCTGACACAACACTGTTATACCTCAAGATCATTTGCACATTTATTTCATTTCCTTATGGCAAATTTTTGCTCACAAATTAGGCTGGATTTTTCTGATCCAATTGTTTAATTTTGATCTGTATGTACACAGTTTGACTCATAAGGTTGGAAATATATTACCAAAATTCTCTTAAATTGATCTAGTAACAGGAAAAGAAGTAAATAAGTAAGAGATATGGATTCTACAGGAAAGCTAAGAAATTTAAAGGCAAAAATAAAAAGACAGTTACCATGGCATTTCATGGAAATCTACCAACAAAAATAAAAATCATCATTAAAACATCAAATGGAAATGTAGATTTCCAGTGTAGTTTTAATGTTGAGTAATTTCTCCTTTTATATCCTGGATATTATGAAGCATTCATGCTCCATGTTGATAATTTTAATATACTACTATATATCATGCTTTAAAAATAGACAAGGAATTAGCAAGCCCACTTGATATGTTATTGTCCACATTTTGGAATTGTGAACTAAAGGCTTCCACTCCAAAGAAATGGAAGATAAGAAGGAGAATTTAATAAGTGCAGATGGAAGACTCTGATAAAGCAAATTTTATAAAAAGAAAAACAGATGTATTCTGGGTCAAATCAGTTACAGACCACAGGCAAACTGTATCAGTTGACCACTTGCAATGTTACGATTGTTGATAAAAATTATTTGATTAACATAATTTCATACCTTGGAAATTGAAAATATTAGATTTAGAAGAAACCACATATATGGAGAGGATATTATGGAATACAATTTGCAATTTTTTCTATACAATAGAATTTCACCTAGTAAAACCAGTGTAAGTCAGTCAATATTATTATTAATTATGAAAGTTTAAAAAATTTTGAAATATATTTGTAAAGACAAAATGTTTATAAATAAATAAAATAGTAATAAAATCCAAACTCTAAATTTTTTATTATAATAATTTCTTAAACATAGGTTTCCCAAAAGTGAAAAGAAATACTATTAAATTCCATATAATAGTTTTAGTGTTAAAATAATAATATTGAAACAGGGTTTCTTTGTACTCTGAAATACTTCAGGAGAAGCATAATTTATATATTAAATTTAGCATACTTATTTATGAATTGAGATTTCTGCAATCTAGAAAATCATTTAGGGTGGAGACCTGGGCAGAATGTTTCCCTTTCACTAAATATTGAAATTCATGATTGAAGGTGAAAGTATGCATTCTCAAGGAAAAATATCAGGTGGAATGCTTTTCTTAGATGTTTGTGTGCTGGTACAAAGCTTAACTAGATTGATAAGGGAACTCTAGATACACACTTCCATTGTTTTAACATTTTTGTACTGTTGTAAAAAAAAAGAAAGCTGATCTGCAAGTCTTATAAATCACCTAAAATTAAATAATGGTTATGATTCAACTTTTGTCTCATTTGGAATAATATCTCAGAAGACTGCAGAACAATTCATTAACTTTGTTACAGAAATTTTTTTCTAGGTTGTTTGCTGTAGAGAGAGATCAGAAATCTTCCTCGTTCCCTGGTTTGTAAAGCAATCAGTAACAGCTGTGCAGTGTTCAAAACCTCTGACAAATATATGAACTTTCTCATAGAAGAGGTCTACTTTAATATTTGATATTGTAAAAATAATAATAATAATAAGCCATCACTGGATGCATTCTGGTAGATTTTTAAGATATAAGAAACATTGTAAATGTGTTTTGATGTAAAGTTACCCAACCGTAATATCAAATTAAATATTTTTATTTGTCTGGTAAATACTGAAGTTATAGCTCAGCAGAGTTGGGTAGAAAATGAAAAAAAAATATGTGCATTGATTGATTTTTAAAGATTGCCATTTGTTGATTTCCTATATAATGATTTCCCGGTCAGATGTCTTCCATGAAGCTCATGTTTACTTATTATTTGTTGATATCATAAATTGGCTTCATTTTACTCTCTAATGCTATCTTACAATGTTATATTTTTACTCCCAGAAAGACCGCATCATATAAGTACACATGCACAATCTGACCATCTTTACAGAATTCATTCTCATGGATATCTCAAGCTCCCGGGAGCTGCAGATTTTACAAGGTCTGCTGTTCTTAGTGATTTATCTGGGAGCACTGACTGGTAATCTTCTAACTTTTACTGTCATTGTGATTGACCCACGACTACACTCTCAAATGTACTTCTTTATAGGCAATTTATCCCTCATAGATTTTTGCTGCATTTCAGTTATTGTCCCAAAATTGATCGTGAATTCTCTGATAGGCAGTAAGCTGATTTCTCTCACAGCATGTGCTGCTCAAATTTTTCTGTTCATCTTCTTTGGAATGACAGAGCTGGTCCTGCTTGTAGTGATGTCCTATGATCGCTATGTAGCCATTTGCCACCCTCTGCACTATGGGCTCACTATTACCCCACGTCTCTGCACACAGGTAACTGGTGGCTCGTGGGCAAGTGGCTTGATTTATTCTGCCATCCACACTGGCAATATGTTCAGGCGTCCTTTCACAGACACCAATGTGATCCTTCAATATTTCTGTGATATCCCTCAAATTTTGAGAATTGCATGTTCAGACGTTAGGTATTCTGAGTTTATTGTCCTAGCTGTAAGTGTCGGCCTGGGTTTAATATGTTCTGCTTTATTGTTTATGTCATATATTAATATATTTTCAAGAGTGCTCAGCATGCATTCAGTGGAAGCCCGTAATAAAGCCTTATCAACCTGTACCCCTCAGTTGGCAATTCTACTTATATTTACAATTTCTGGATTTATTGCTATCATAGGTCCCATTGCAGATAAAGCTTCTCTTAAAAATCTGTTCTCAGCCATGTTCTACACCATGGTGCCCCCACTTATAAACCCCCTTATCTATAGTCTGCGAAACAGAGATATTAACACTGCTCTAAGAAGAATGTTCAACAGATATATTGAATTACCTAGCAGGCCTTTCCTTAAATAAAACATACATAAGAATGATATTTGAAAGAAGTTTGTTTTATTTTTGATATCTGTTTTTAAATTTGAATCATTTTCTGTAAAATATCTAAATTTTTCTTACCTGTAATTATCTTGTTAACATGATAATATGCTATAAATTGATGCATAATAAGTTTTCTTACTCAATTCTAGATTGGTATAATTCACATATTCTTATTGAAAAGGCTTTCTATATTGTTGAAATTTCTTGGAAAATTATTAGGACAGTTAGGTCTAAATGCAAATTATGGCATCATAAGAAGACCGTGCCTTTGATATCAATACTTAAGTAGATGCCTATGTTTTTTAAATAAATTCATGGTCTTTGATTGTAATGGTAGCCCTGTAAGAAAATATTGGTTGTTTTCGTTTAGAGAAGCATTTTTTTTAAACTACTTTCCTAGCATTCACTCATATCCATGTGCCTGGTCTAACCAATAAAGTGATTAGAACTAAGAGATAACTGGGGCACTGAGGACTTTGTAAGGAAATAGCACTGAGACATCCATGCAGACATTGGAGTCTTTGAGAAATTGTTTGCCTCATTCAAATGGGGGACTATAAAAATTCTGACCTTTAAAACAGAATATAATTTTCAAGTTTGAGGTTTTAATCTTAGATATGTATGAAAAGATGTGCACTGCACTTGTTTTATTCAAGCTTTCTGCAGGAGGAAAACAGGATTCCTTTTTTTTTCTCTCACAAAATGAGTGAGATATAGCAATAAGTCATATTTTATTTACCTGCAGAATACCAATCTGCTAATATGATGTAATGCACTTTTAAAAAATGATATAAAAGTTATACCCTGAAGATTTAAAGATTTCTATTTTTCTGACTCTTAAAGGATTAGTCAGGCTTCATGTAGCCTAAGAATATATTACCCTTTTTATTTATCTGTTATACAGAAGAAAATAAAACTATAACACTTGGAAATATGAATAGATGGAATGAGTAAATTTTATAAGTATTTATTAGGAATTTTAGTAGCACCAATATTACATTCATCTATATATGTAACCACCATCCTGGTTTTAAATACCACTTTACCCAAGAATCCATGCCTTAGTGACCAACAAATACAAATATTTATTTCTTAATCATAACTTATATCCAGTGTGCATTGCCTGTACAAATCATTATTTTTTTATTCTTTTCCAATCATTAATTTTATTGCACTATCCTTAAAGTAGATTTTTATTAAGATGCTTTTGTCTTCTTCCTTATAAGAGGATTGTGGTTGACTAGTTCTTCGATATAAAGTGTGAGCATATAACAAATTGAGACCAAATGAAAATGGAAGTGAAGACTATGAATGTATGAAAGTGGTTATCTTTGCTTTGTTTTGTTTTGTTTTATTAACAGTGGTGTAGGGGTGTTAAACAGCTTGAGTTCCATAGTGAAGAGCTGTAACTAACATGCAAAGTATATTAAATATGACCTAGAACTTATTCTACAGTGTCAACTGAATATCCCCTCAAGTATAACATAAACTATGTATATTGTTACACCACCACACTATTTTCTAAATTTGTACCAATTTTACCAGCAATGATTGAGAGTTTTCTTTGCTCAAATTATGAAAAAATGTTTTATATTGCTAGATATTTAGTGTTTTTCTAGTGTGCTAAATATATGCACACACAGGCACACAAGCACGCATGCACATGCCTGATGTTGTTTTTAAATTATAATAAACTTTAATACTTTAATGGTATTATGGAAATCCTCTTCTGTGTAATTCATTTCTACATGATGTGTGGCAGATAAATTCACTTGTTATATATCATTTCGGGCTCACTAATATCCTTTGAGGAAGAGAAATTCTCATTATAATATAATGAATTTTATCAATACCTTTATTGTAGTTGGCATTCATTTTCTTTTTTTTTAATTGATTTTGTAAAAATATTACATTAAAAAAATATGAGTTCCCATTTGACCCTACCACCCCCACCCCACCACTCCCCCCCCTCCCCAGTAACCCTCACTCCCATCATCATGACTCATCCATTGCACCTGGTAAGTACATCTCTGGGCATCTCTGCACCCCATGGTCAATGGTCTACATCATGACCCATACTCTCCCAAATTCCATCCAGTGGACCCTGGGAGGATTTACAATGTCCAGTGATTGCCCCTGAAGCACCATTCAGGGCAACTCTAAGTCCCAAAGGCGCCTCCACCTCTCATCTCTTCCTGCCATTCCCCATACCCATATCAGCCACCATGTCCACTTTTCCCACTCCAATGCCACCTATTCTCTGTGGACCTTGGATTGGTTATGTCCATTGCACCTCTATGTCAAGAGGAGGCTCAGATTCCACATGGATACTGGATGCAATCCTCTTGCTTTCAATTGTAGGCCCTCTAGACTCCATGGTGTGGTGGTTGTCCTTCTTCAACTCCATCTTAGCTGAGTGAGGTGAGTCCAATAAATCAGATTGTAGGACCTGAAGTCTGTTGGGGCTCAGGGCCTGGCTATCATATTGTCAGTCCAGAGATTCAAATCCCCTAAATATATCTTAAACCCCAACACCAACTACAATTCCAGTAAAGTAGCATGAAAGTCTTGTGCAAAGAGATCCCATCTGAGTCCAGCTCCATCACGCAGAAACACCAGCTCCAAAGAAGGGCAATCTGCCATGGCAGTAAACCCCATCTGCCATGACCATAGAACCCGTGGGTCTCTTTAGCCCTAAAGGAACGAATACCTGGGGTTGTATCTACTTTATCTGTCTCTTAGACTCTGCTCAGTTGTGCTTAAGGGCAATCCTTCTGAAAGCCTCCAGACTCTTTTTTAGAGACTCATAGCCATATAAACTCATTTCTCCTTTCCATTTCCCCCTTACATTAGGTCAAACAGCAATTTAAAGTCATGTTATTATATGTAGACAGTGATATTCTGCTGATCCACATTGAACCTTCAATTCAAGGTCATTTTCCAGTTTCATCACCAGTTGGTACTTGGTAGTGATCCCTCGGTGCCAGGGAGGCTTATCCCCGGGTGTCATGTCCCACGCTGGGGGGAAGGCATTGCATTTACATACTGAGTTTGGCTTCAAGACTGGCCACATTTGAGTAACATGAAGGCTGTCAGGAGGAAATTCCCAGGCACAGTGCTGCTCTAGGCCTTGTTCTTATTTCAGGCATATAGGCTCACAAGCATAGTCATTAATATCAGGGGCTCACTATTGGACCCTCATTCCTTCCTGGTCCTTTCTGTTGCACCTGGGGGACTGCTGCTGCTCCCCTAGGGGCCACGACTGAGCACCCCCGGCCAGGAACCCAGTACCCCCCCAGCTTTAGTTTTTAATTGTTGCCACTATGAGTATATCCAAACATTACCATGCACCCTGGACATATGCCCTGTAAGCTCCCTGTCAGCCCTATATCACCTGTCAATAGTGTCCTATACCAGTATTCCTCCGCCGCCACTATTGAACCACTCTGTTATCCAAAACCTCCCGAAAATTGAAGCCCACTATAATGTCAGGATCCCTTACTAGCAAAATGGGATAAGGCAATGGGTTTAAAGGTCAGGTACAGAATACGTGTTGACTTGGAAAAATTCTACATCCTTTCTTTTTTTCTTTTTTTTCCTAATTATTGAACTTCTCTTCACAAGAGCCCTAGGCCACAGCAATTCATATATACAATATACAGTACTCCCACACATCCACCATAGAACCTTTTCCCTTCCACAATGATATTCTTCTAACTTATTCATATCATATTTACTTAAAGTGATGTACAGACTCTGAGACAATAGCTTTCAAACAAGGTGACATCTGCACTTACATTGTGGTCCATACTTTAGGATATACAGTTTTCTAAAGTTTTAGTTATCCTATGTTTTACATTATGGTTTACATTATTAGTCTGTTGTCCTCTATATGTTTATGGTGTAAAATTGCATGTTTTATATCCATCCCTGTGCACTCTCACGAAACTCCTCTCTTACCCCACATTTACTTTGTTTTCACACATTTAACATCCATTTTCCCATCCCCTTGGTGCCCACAGTGACAGCCAACCTCCATTTTCTGAGGAGCCACGTTCAGAGACACTTGCAACAGTGTTCAGGGCCCAACTTGCTCAACTGCCCCAATGCCCTGGGAGCCACCCTTTCTCTCGAGAGATACGGTTGATGGCATTAGTCCTCCCCAGGATGAGGGTCCACCCCCACTCTCACTACTTGGGTCTCTACCCAATGGTACCACCCACTCTGGCAAAATGAGCATTCAGACATTTCCCAGGAGCCCGTCCCGCATCAGACCATCCCCTCCGAGCATCCTAAACAAGTAACCCTCTTAATTATATTTTGATACGATTTTCTCAGCATTTTACTCTCAACCAACACCTGACACTCTCCTATGATCGTATGCTACCCCTCACTCCCCCCACTTTTTGGGCAATATTACACATCCGCCCATCCCCAGCCCCCCTCAAACCCGCATAGCCCCACCCAAAGGCAACCCCTTGCCCCCATTTTATCTCTTCTTTGTGTTCATACTTACCACCAGCTCATCATAAATTCCCCCCTGCAGATGTCGGCTCACATCCTTCCTCCACCCCCCGATTTCCTGTAAGCCTATCGTTCAGTCTATAGCTCTCTGAGGCAGCTTTCCTATTTCATATCATTTGAGGTCATGTAGTATTTGTCCTTCAATGCCTGGGTTGCTTCACTCAACAAAAGATTCTCAAGATTCATCCATGTTATCACGTGTGTTTGTAGTGTATTTGTTCTTACAGCCGAGCAGTATTCCATTGTGTGTATATACCACATTTTATTGATCCACTCATCTGTTGATGGGCATTTGGGTCAATTCCAACTTTTGGCGATAGTGAACAATGCTGCTATGAACATTGGTGTACATATATCGGTTTGTGTCCTTGTTTTCAGTTCTGCTAGGTATATACCCAGCAGTGGTATTGCTGGGTCATATGGCAAATCTATGGTTAGTTTTTTGAGAAACCGCCAAACTGTCCTCCAGAATGGTTGAATCCTTCTGCATTCCCACCAGCAGTGGATGAGTGTTCCCCTTTCTTCACATCCTCTCCAGCATTTGTATTCTTCTGTTTTTTTCATAGCTGCCAATCTTATGGGAGTAAGATGGTATCTCAATGTGGTATTGATTTGCATTTCCCTGATAGCTAGAGAGTTGGAGCATTTTTTCATGTGCTTTTTAGCCATTTGTATTTCTTCTTTAGAGAAGTGTCTATTTAAATTTTTTCCATTTTTTCAATGGGTTGTTTATCTTTTTATTTTCAAGAAATAGGAGTTCTTTATATATGCAAGTTATAAGTTTCTTATCAGATATATGGTTGCCAAATATTTTCTCCCACTGTGTGGGATCCCTTTTTACTTTCTTGACAAACTCCTTTGAGGTGCAGAAGGCTTTAATTTTGAGGAAGTCCCATTTATCTATTAGTTCTTTTGCTGCTCGTGCTTTTGGTGTTATATTCATGAATCCATTTCCTATTAAAAGGTCCTGTAGATGTTTCCCTACACTGCTTTCCAAGGTCTTTATGGTCTTGGCTCTTATATTTAGGTCTTTGATCTATCTTGAGTTGATCTTTGTATAAGGTGTGAGATGGTAACCCTCTTTCATTCTTCTACATATGGCTATCCAGTTCTCCAGGCACCATTTGTTGAATAGGCCACTCTCTCCCAAATGAGAGGGTTTGGTGGCTTTATCGAATATTATATGGCTATATATGTGAGGTTCTATATCAGAGCTTTCAATTCGATCCCATTGGTCTGTGTGTCTCTCTTTATGCCAATATGATGCTGTTTTCACTACTGTAGATTTGTAGTATGTTTTGAAGTCCGGTAGTGTGATTCCTTCAATTTCGTTTTTCTTTTTCAATATGTCTTTGGCTATTCGGGGCCTCTTTCCTTTCCAAATAAATTTCATAGTTAGTTTCTCTAGTTCCTTAAAGAAGGCTGTGTTGAATTTTATTGGGATTGCTTTGAATGTGTAGATCAGTTTTTGTAGGATAGACATCTTAATAATATTCAGTCTTCCTATCCATGAACAAGGAATATTATTCCATTTATTTAGGACTTCTTTGATTTCCTTGAACAGCCTTGTATAGTTCTCAGTGTATAAGTTTTTTACCTCTTTAGTTAAATTTATTCCTAAGTATTTGATTTTTTTATTTACTATTGGGAATGGTATTTGTTTCTTGATTTCCTCCTGATCTTGCTCATTATTGGTGTACAGAAATGCTACCGATTTTTGCGCATTGATCTTATAACCTGCGACTTTACTAAACTCATTTCTGAGTTCTAGAAGCTTTGTTGTAGATCTCTCAGGGTTTTCTATGTATAAGATCATGTCATCTGCAAATAATGAAATTTTGACTTCTACCTTTCCAATTTGAATGCCTTTTATATCTGGGTCTTGCCTCAGTGCTCAAGCAAGTACTTCTAAAACAAAGTTAAATAGAAGGGAAGACAGTGAGCATCCTTGTCTTGTTCCTGACTTTAGAGGGAAGGATTATAGGATTTCTCCTTTGTAAACAATGTTGGCTGTGGATTTTTCATATATACTCTTTATCATGTTCAAAATAATGTCCTTGTATTCCGATCTTTTGGAGTATTTTTATCAAGAAAGGGTGCTGTATTTTGTCAAATGCTTTTTCTGCATCTATAGATATAATCCTGTGATTTTTCTCCTTCAGTCTGTTTATATGGTGTATTACATTGATTGATTTTCTTATGTTGAAACATCCTTGCATACCTGGAATGAATCCCACTTGGTCATGGTGTATAATTCGTTTAATGTGTTGTTGAATACAATTAGCAAGTATTTTGTTAAGTATTTTTGCATCTAGGTTCATTAGAGAAATTGGTCAGTAGTTTTCCTTTCTTGTGGTGTCTTTGTTTGGCTTTGGTACTAGGGTAATGTTGGCATCATAGAATGAGTTTGACAATGTTCCTGCTGTTTCGATTTTTTTGAATAGTTTCAGCAGGATTGGTGTTAGTTTTTTCCAGAATGTTTTGTAGAATTCACCTGTGAAGCCATCTGGCCCTGGGCTCTTCTTAGTTGGGAGATTTTTAATGACTGATTCTATCTCTCTGCTTGCGATTGCTTTGTTAAGATCAACAATTTATTCTTTTGTAAATATGGGTTGCTTATGTGTTTCTAGGAATTTGTCCATTTCTTCTAAATTGTCATTTTTGTTGGAATATAGTTTTTCAAAGTATCCTCTTATGATAGTCTTTATTTCTGTGGGGTCGGTGGTGATATCGCCTTTCTCATTTCTTATTTTGTGTATTAGCATCTTCTCTTTTTTTTTCTTTGTTAGTCTTGCTAAAGGTTTTGTCAATTTTGTTGATCTTCTCGAAGAACCAGCTCTTGGTCTTGTTTATCTTTTCAAGTGCTTTTTTATTTTCTATTTCATTTAATTCTGCTCTTATCTTTGTTATTTCCCTCCTTCTTCTTCCCATTGGGTTACTTTGTTGTTGTTTTTCTAATTCCTTCAAATGTGCAGTTAGTTCTTCAATTTTTGCTCTTTCTTCTTTTTTGATATATGAATTTATGGCTATAAATTTCCCTCTCAGTACTGCTTTTGCTGCATCTCATAAATTTTGGTATGTTGTGTTATCATTATCATTTGTTTCAAGGTAGTCATTGATTTCTTTTGAGATTTCCTCTTTGACCCACTGTTTTTCTAAGAGTGTACTGTTTAATTTCCAAATTGTGGTGTGAAATCTGGGCCTCTGTCCCTTGCAAATTTCCAGCTTGACTCCACTGTGGTCAGAGATATTGTTTTGTATGATTTTGATCTTTCTGAATTTATTCAGCCTTTCTTTGTGGCCCAGCATATGGTCTATCTTGGAGAATGATCCATGTGCACTTGAGAAAAATGTATATCCTGTTGTGTTTGGGTGTAATGATCTATATATGTCTATTAGATCCAACTCCTCTAATATACTGTTCAAATGTTTTATTTCTTTAGTGATTCTTTTTTGAGATGTTCTGTCCAGAGTTGATAGTGGTGTATTAAAATCCCCCACTATAATTGTAGATGTATCTATTCTTTCACTTAGTTTTTCCAGCGTTTGCCTCACGTATTTAGGGGCACCCTTGTTAGGAGCATAAATATTTATGATTGTTCGATCTTCTTGACAGATTGTCCCTTTCACTAAAATGTAGTATCCTTCTTTGTCTCTCACAATTGTTTCACATTTAAAGTCTATTTTGTCTGATATTAATATAGCTACTCCTGCCTTTTTTTGGTTATTGTTTGCTTGTATGATTGTTTTCCAGCCATTCACTTTCAATCTCCATGCGTCTCTGGTTCTAAGATGTATCTCTTGTAGACAGCATACGGATGGGTCATATTTCCTTATCCAATGTCCCAGTCTGAATCTTTTGATAGGTGAGTTTAATCCATTGACATTCAGTGTTATTACTTTCAAGGAATTATTTGTGTTAGCCATATATTGATTGGATTTGTGTTTCTCATATTTTGTTTGTAATTTTTTCCCTTCTCTTTTTGTCTTTTTTTGTTGCTCTTATACTCTCCTCCAACTTTGTCTGTCCAGTTTCTTCCCTTCTTCCTAGAGAACTCCCTTTAGAATTTCTTGATGGGGAGGTTTCTTGTTGGTATACTCTTTCAGTTTCTGTTAATCTGTGAATATTTTGAACTCTCCATGTTTGAATGCTAGTTTAGCTGGATAGAATATTCTTGGTTGGAAATATTTTTCCTTTAGTACCTTGACTATATCATACCACTACCTTCTTGCCTTCATGGTTTCAGATGCGAAATCAGCACTTAATCTTATGGAGCTTCCCTTGTATGTGATGGTTTTCTTTTCTCTTGCTGCTTTTAGGATTTTCTCTTTGTCTTGAGCATTGGATAATTTGACAAGTATATGTCTTGGGGTGGGCCTGTTGGGGTTTATGACTATTGGAGTGCACTGTGCTTCTTGGATATGTACATCTGTCTCTTTCAGTAGATTTGGGAAGTTTTCAGCCATTATTTCCTGCAACACTCCTTCTGACCCCTTTCCCTTCTCTTCTCCTTCTGGAATGCCTATAATATGTATGTTTGAGTGTTTTGCATTGTCATTCAGGTCCCTGAGTCCTAGCTGGATTTTTTCTATCTTTTTATTGACCCCTTCTACTATTTGTTTGATTTCCGATGTACTGTCTTCCACATCACTAATTCTCTGCTCTGCCTCTTCTAGTCTGCTGATATTTGCTGCAAGTGTATTTTTGATTTCTTGAACTGTGGAGTTCATTCCCATCATATCTGTTATCTTTTTGCGTATGTCTGCAATTTCCCCTCCAAGTGTTGTCTTCATGTTGTTAACCTCTTTCATTACTTCATCAATTTTGTCAGTGATAAATGTTCTGAGTTCTTTCATTGCTTGTGCGAAGTTCTGTACCCCTTCCTGATTTTTAGTTTGTTGATTGTATTCAGCCATGATTTCTTGAATACTGGTTTGGTTTGTAGATTTTTGTTGCTGTCTCATCATCATTTTATGTTGATGGGTTTAATCAGCTCCTTAGCTTCTTTGTCTAGTCTAGGAGATTAATTAGCTATTGTTTTTGTGTAAGTGTTATATCTTCTCTTTGTCCTTTGTTCTTCTTATTCTAATTTCTTGTTGCTGGTTAAGTTCACTTTAAAGGAAGGAATGTAAGTGCTGTGGAAAGGCAATTGTGTAAGCAAGGAAAAGTGTAAAGTAGTATTGGTGATATATTAATAAACAAGAATATGAGATCTGGGAGGATGGAGGTTAAATTCATGTAAATTGTGTATAGTTATAGCAGTAGGTAGAGTACCTATTATGAGGTAGATTAGTGAATATGGGAGGAATATAATATGAGCTACAAAGCTATTGTTTTCATGAGTGAGAGAAAGAGAAAAGAAAGGTAATAGTTTCAAGAGTGGATAACAGACAGAAGAGAAAGCAAAGGTATTAGAAATTAAGAGTTAGACACTTTGTGGATCAAAGAAAGGGAGGTGGGAGGTGGAATATAGGAGAGACAGTAGATGATGGCAGATATCAAGATGTAGGGGAAAGGGGAGAGTGTAGGTAGTCTAAATCGGTTCACACAGAAATTAGGAAGTGGAGGATGAGAAAACCCAACAACTGTGAGATGTTCCCTGTAGCACCTATTATATAATTTAGTTAAAATAAAATAAGTAGAAAATGAGGGACAAGAGGAAGAGAGAAAACAGAAAAAGAGAAAGAAAAAAAGGGAAAGAAGAGGAGAAAGGAAGAAAGAAAAAAGGGGGTGGGCAAAGGGTCGGCAACAAGTAGGGGAAAGACAAAAATAGATATACACAAACCACAATTACAACAGGAACTACACCAATAAAAAAAACCCTAAATAACTGAATATAAAAAAAAAAGGACTTTGGGGGATACGCTGGGAGAAAAGACTAGGGGATAATGCAATATTAGCAATCAGGACATTAAAAAAAGTAAAAAATAAGATTAAATGAAAATAAAAACAAAACAAAATGAAACAATAAGGAAAACACAAACATTGAAGGCTAGGGCATTCAAGGACCTCAGATGGACCTCAGGGCGTGATGGATTCAGGGGTGGAAAGTCTGAGATATTGAAGACTCAAGAGGTGTGAGTCTCTGGGGTGTGGGTCACCAGAGTTTAGGGGATTCAGACCTGGCCACCTCAAATCTGGTCAACAGGAAGCCTAGGAGCCCTGCAGTGTAACACAGCCCTCAGGGATCCCCGCAGCTGGGTGCCAGCCCTATGGGGGAAGTCAGATCCACAAATTCTATATTTTGTCTGAACCCTGCATTTCACTTACTCAGTTTATTATATTAGGATATATCATCAGTTCAGCTTTTGGGCAGCTCCCACCCTGTGATTCTACACAACAGCCACCTGAGGGTGCCTCTACACCATGGCCAATTTAATGGCCCAGATCAGAAGTCCGGCCGGTGGGTGGGGCTCCAGTTGGAAACTCAGACAAAATCGGCGTTCCCAAGCTTCACAAAATATTCCCCAATCGGCTACCAGATGTGTCCCCCTCCCTCGCCACACCCTATAACAAGCTCCCAATTATGTCCCTTTATTGTCTACAATCTAATTCCGTTGCAGATTGGCAGCCGGGCTTGTGGGGGCGGGGCTCCAGGTGGAAGCGCTACTATTTGTGTCCACAATCAAAAATTCCCCCTGCTTCACCACAAAACACCATCTGTCTCCTCAAATCTATCTGCAAAGGTGTCCCATCCCGTCCGTCCAACAGCCTGCCCAGGACTCGTGAATTCCCCAGCACCACAGAGCCACCAAAAAACGTGGCAGCAGTGGCGATACCACGGCTCCACCCACCCCCAAGGAGGGCGCAGCCTGTGTGCAGGTCTCACCTCCAGGCAATAGAACCCAAATTATATCTTATAGACCAATCCTCTCCATTACCTTCCCTCCAAATCGATGTCCAGACACTTCCTGCCCTGCAAAAATCCTGAAAAAGCCTGTTCTCAGAGAACCTCCAGCAGCGCCTGGCTGCCTTTTCCCAGGAGAGCCTTAAAGGCAAGCTCAGTCAGCCACCATCTTACTTCCTCCCTCCTCCATTTTCTTTTTAAGAACTCTTTACCAACACTCTATTTGAAGGCAATCTCCTTTTTTTAGTCACCAAAATAATTATAGTTTTAACTATCACATTTTGTACTTTAATATTTATCTTAACTATGGTTAGATGTATGAGTCAAATTTCAGTTTATCCAATGTTTATCCAACTGTCCAATCAACACTTACTGAAAAGTATTTGTTATTGCTATTGTATTACCACAAACTATTTCTGTCATATATTAAGTGCTTATATAGGAGCTGGTCTTTAGCTGTGCCATTTATTGTTAATGTGGTATCTTATTTTATTTATGTACCCAAACCACATAAATTCAAATGAATTTAACAAAATTTTATTTGGGAATGTGAGATTTAAAATGTTAAAATGTATTTTAATTATGACTTGAAATACTTCAGATAAAGCTCATGGAAATGGTTGCAATGATATGTAACTTCATGTTGTATATTTTCCTTCAAGGAAAAGGGAAGACAATGCCTGAGAGAAATAAATTTAGGGCAGACTGGTATGTACACATTAGAATCATTGGATATGATTTAGATTTTAGAAGGACAAAAGTTCAAATGAAATATTTTCTTGGACAGTGTGTGTCCAGTGAAGAGGTGACTCAAAGTGATAGATGGTTTGTATGATTTTTTTCTACAGGGAAAGATGTGAAATTTTGAGGATGTCAAGTGATGAGAGGTATCTGAGGTGAGAGACTGCTGAGCTCAGTTCCCCTAGACCTGACCTGAGATGTCAGTTGTCAAATGTTAAAAATTACAAAGTTAAATCCAAAAGAGAAGCAAACACACCCTTTAATCATTTATTGTAATAAGATAAGCAAAAGCACAAAAACAAATAGAGTTTACCTTTTTCCATTCCTGCATGGAATGGTGTCACCAGGAGAGGGTCTACTGGATGAACATTGACATGGGTAGCTCTTCTTGTTCAACGTGCCCCAAATAAAAGTCTTCTTTTATTGGACCCAGAGGTTGTGGGAAAGGAGATAAAGGGGAGATGGACTGTGTCTAATAGTGGAAAAGTGCTTAGTACAGAATAAGTGTGTAAAAAATGAAGTGTACTCAAGGGTGTGTCCTCTTTCCTCCCAGACATTGAGGGTTAACTATGGCACATGTTTCAGGATTCCATGTTTTTGAACCCTTAGCAATAGAAATTAAGATATCAGAGGATGACCAGGCAAGAGGATCTGAGGGCTTTACTGAGTTGACTGTTCACCAAGTCTGCATGGGAGGGCAGACTTTCTTCTATGTGGCACACGGGTAAAGCCTTTGTATTTGCCTCTGGTCAGAAAAGAAAAATCATGCATAAGATTTTATCAGGTACAAGATTCCTCAAGTCTATTTCTTGTTATTTTAGGATCTATGTGAGAAATATAGCCTGCACCAAATGTGTTGTATTTTAAGGTATTGTGTAAACAAACAGTTATATCATCTGAGGAAATAGCAGACAAAGCTTTGAACAAAATAACTATAAGTACATTGATCAGGCTTGCCAAGAGGGTTGAATGTAGCCAAGAGCTTCAAACATTGCCAAAGTAGGAAAAGTCAACTTACAATATATTGGGTTAGTTTTAGAGAACCAAGAAGTTATTGTCTTAATTTTTCGTATGAAATGTCTTGCCTGACATTAGGCACTGATTTGTGTATGGCACATTTCCAACTTGTAAGTGGAAGCTTACCTGAATGGTGTCCAGTGCTGAGGGAGTGTCACAATAGAGAACACCTATAAGAAGTACAATTTCAGAAAACACAGAAAAAAGAGCTTATAATATTAAGACACCTCAATCAAGAACTATATTAATTAAGTATTCAAGGTTACAAATCTTCCAATATAACCTACTATTGCCAGGGTTCTGCACTAGGACTATTAATCTAGACCAGTAATTCAGTTTAACACATTGTTTAGAATGATCCACCTAAAACATTCAATATCAAACAGTATTGATGTCTATGTTTTTAGTGTTTCAGTAGTGTGGACATCGGAGACTTTCAGCTTGGACAATGTTGATGCTGAGGACAAATCCTTAGTTTCATAGTCAGCTCTGTCAAGTGTGTTCCTAGGTGAACATACAAAGCATATTGGAAAGTCAGCATATGTGTGCCATCCTACGCACCTCCCCAGGTGCTGGCTTCTTGTTGTTCTTATTTGTTTGTTCTATTTAGTAGACAAAACACAAAAAGGAGGAATTGTGTGAAGATGATGTCAGCCTAGGAAGGCAGGGCAAAACTCTTTCAGGAAAACAATGGAGAAAGAGCCTAAAGCTTTCCAAAGGAACTAATTTGGGGGTCAGCAGACCTGTACAGTTTTAACCCCCAGAAGGGTGAGGGACAGAGAGAGGGAGAACCTAAAACAATGGATGTTAATTACCAAACTCCTATGGCAACTGGGAAGAGGTCCCCTCCCTCACTTGCAAGATATTAAGATGGAGTGAATCCTATGGCCCACAGAAGTTTACTGAGAGTGGAAGAGACATCTTGCTTTCTGTCAGCTGTTACAAAGGACAATGGAGGAGGACTTTGGTGATTTTCTTCAGTGAATTCTGCCAGCAGAGAATCCACTTTGAATCAAAGCTCTGGACAGAACAAAACACAGGGAAAACAAAATCTGAAACACTTCCATGTAAGGTATGCTGATGAGCTCAAAATCTCTGGCCAGTCTTGAAATTGAATGGACAAAAACTCATTTTTGTTCTTTCTGTACCTTAACTCCTGGTAGAAAATCTGCACCCCTTGAATGAGTCCTTGGACTAATTTTGATAACTTAAGCTGGGCAATTATAAAGATTTATAATACATTTAATCAAATATCAAAGGCAAGTGGTGGAAAAAGTAATAGGCAAGAGAGAGAAATTAGTTATCAGAATAAATTCACCAACATTTGGAGATGTCTAGGCATCAGCAGAAAATCATAAGCCACACTAGGAAACAGGAAAAGATGGCCCAGCAAATGAACAAACCAACTATCCTGAAGAGATAGAGTATTTAAGGCAATTAATCAATGTAAGTTTACAAATTTTTTTAAAAAAATTGAAAGAAAATATGACTAAAGATGGATATTAAGAAGACACTAGTCTATGGCCATACCACCTTGAATGCACACAATATCATCTGCTCTTGGAAGAAGATACTGGATAAACATAAAGAACAACATGGGAAGCTTGCAAAGGAAAGTAACAGATCTTATGAGAATGAAAGATGATAGATGATATTTTTTAAAAGTGCATTAGAGGCACATAAGAACAGATATGAATGTCTCAAAGACAGAATTAGTGATTTGAAAGACAGAAGGTCTTCACAGGAAAAAGACGAGTGAAGAGAAAGATGGAAACATTGAAACAGATTCTCAGGGAATTGAAGTAAAAGATGAGAAAAGAAGACAAAAAGAGAAATAGATACAGAAGATCATATAGCAAATGGACACAGACAGCAAATAAACAGCAGGGTGAAGACTGGGCAGGAATGGGGTGGGGAAATGGTAGCATCAAGGAAAATAAATAAATAATTAAATCTTTTTAAAAATGTGATATGCACAAATATATGCATTTATCACTGTACTAGATGAAGAGAATGCAAAGAGAGCAGAAAGAATATTTGAGGAAGCAAGGATGAAAAACTTCCCAATCCTTATTAAAGACAAAAATATCAATATCTAAGAAGGACAATGCATCACAACAGAATAAATCTGAATAGACCTACAAGACACCTATTATTCAGAGTGGCAAATGTGAGAGAGAGAGGATTTGAAAGCCACAACATAAGCAAAAAACATCTGATAAAAGGGAACCTTGAGAAGATTTAGTTCCAACTTCTCATCAGAACCCATGGAGGAAAGAAGAAAGTGGTAGGATGTATTTAAGGTATTGAAAGAGAGAATCTGTCAAGCAAGAGTGCTTTATCTGTCAAAATTGTTCTTCAAAAATGGGGGACATTTCAAAGCCTTCAAAGAATAACAAATACTGCTAAAATATGTTACCAAAAGAATAAAATCATAGGAGATACTAAGGAGAGTGCTGCAAACTGAAAGGAAAAACAAGAGAAAGAGATTGAAGAAGTTTGTAGAAATGAAGGGTACTATAAAGGGTAAATTAAAGGGTAAAAAGACAGAGAGTAGTATGAAGTGACAGCAGAGAGCCAAAGGACAAAATGGATGAAGTAAGTAATGATATTCCAATAATAACCTTGAATGTTAATGGCTTGAAGTCCTCAATTAAAAGACATAGGTGCATAGAATGGTAAAAAAAAAAAAAAAAAAAAAGACAACAACAAAACAAAACAAAAAACATGACCTTGTATTTGTTGTATATAACTGGCAAACCTTAGTTAGAAAGACATAACCAGTTAAAAGTGAAAGTTGGACAAAATACATTTTAATGCAAAACTGTTATAAGGGATGAAGAAGTTCATTATATCATTATATATTAATAAAATGGGCAATTCACCAAGTAAGAAATAACTATGTGAAATATTTATGCACCTAAACTGAGTGACCCAAGATATATGAAGCCCACACTGGAAGAGCTGAAGGGAGAAATAGATGTCTTGACAATAATAGTTGGAGACTTCAATAAACCACTCTCATTATTGGGTAGAGCATCTTGATATAGGACAAATAAAGAAACAGAGAGCTTGAATAATATGAGAAATGAACTAGACCTAATAGACATTTACAGAGCATTGCAATCCAAAACAGCAGGATATACATTCTTTTCAAGTGCTCATGGATCCTTCTCCATAATAGGCCATATTTTGGGTCACAAGACAAGTCTGAAATTTGAAAAAAGATTGATAAAGCAAAGAATTTCTCTGATTGTAATGGAATGAACTGTAATCCAATGAAAGGCAGAAAAAGTGAAAATCCATAAATACATGGAAATTAAACGACTCTTAAATAATCAGTATATTAGTCATCCAAAGTGGTGCTGATGTGAAATACCAGAAGTTGGTTGGTTTTCATAAAGAGTATTTTTTGGGGCATAAGTTTACAGTTACCAGGTCATAAAGTGTAAGTTACTTCCCTCACCACAGTCTATTGCCCTGTGTTGGAGCTAGATGGCTGTGAACCTCTGTAAGGGTTCAGGCTTTCCAGTTTCCTCTCTTTAAGTGGCTTACTTCTCTTTCCTCACGTCAAGCTCCTCTGTGTGCCTGTTTACTGGGGCTCCAGCTCAAGACTCCAGCATCAAAACTCCAATATCAAAACTCCAACTCTCTTCTTTTGCCATATATTTTAATTTTTAGTTCCCATCCATGAAGGGGTGGGGACTCAATGCCCTACTGACATGACCAAACCAAGCCCCTAATCATAATTTAATTAAGAAATGTGAAACTTCCAACACACCAATGTCTATTTGGGATACTTAACTATATTAAACTGCTACAATCATTGTGCCAAACTGGAAATTGCAAGAAATTTCAGCAAATATCTTGAATGAACTCTAGAATACAACATATCTAAACCTATGGTACACCACACAAACAGTACTGTCAGTGAAATTTATAGCTTTCATTGCTTATATATGAAAAGAAGAAAGATCTAAAATTGAAAATCTAATTGCACACCTGGAAGAACTAGAAAAAGAAGAGTAAATTATTTCCAAACCAAGCTGAAGAAAGCAAATAGTGAAGATCAAAGGAGAAATAAATGTTATTGAGAAAAAAATTAGAATCAGCAAAACCAATCATAGATTCTTTAAGACAACAAAATTAATAAAACTCTAAATAGACTGACAAAGGAAAAGAAAGAGAAACAAATAAAATCAGAAATGAGAGGGGAACATTACCACTGACCCTGCAGAAATAAGAGCGATCATATGAGGTATGAAGAACAGTATGCCAACAATCTACAAAATTGAGGGGTGATAGATAACTTCTAGAAACACACAAACCATTTATCCTGACCTAGAAAAACAGAAAACGTCAGCATATCAATGAAATTGAAGATATTGAAACCATCATCAAAATCCTCCCAAGATGAAAACGAGGACTATGTGGTTTGACAGATGAATTCTACCAAACATTCAAAGATGATCAAATACCAATCTTCCCCCAGCTCTTCCAAAAATTTCAAGAGAAAAGAATGCTGCCAAGTGAATTTTGAAGCCAACATCATCCTAATGCCAAAATTAGATGAGGTGTTAGGAACAATGAAAATGACAGATCAAAATCTCTAAAGAATTTAGAAGCAAAATTCCTTTAAAAAAAATTACGAACCTAATTCAAAAATTGTTAAATGAATTATAAACCATAATCAAGTGGGTTTTACCCCAGGTATGCAAGAGGGGTTTAATATATTGATAATTTCAAGAAGAAAAATCATATGATTCTCTTAATTGATACAGAAAATACCTGCCTTTGAAAAAATACAGCAGCCTTTCTTGATTAAAAAGAAAACAACACTCCAAAGATAGGAATAAAAGGAAGTTTCTCAATATGGTAAAGTGGATATATGAAAAATCTACAGCTAGCATTGTACTCAATGGTGAAAGACTGAAAATCTTTCCACTTAGATCCAGAAAAAGACAAGGATGCAAATGTCACCATTGTTATTCAATATAGTGGTAGTGTTTCCACCTAGATCAATTAGGGTAGATAAAGAAAAAGCATCCAAATAGGAAAGGAAGAAATAAAACTTTCACTATTCACTGAAGATATGATCTTATAACTAGAAAATTCTGAAAAAATCCACAACCAAGCTAATAGAATTACAAGTTTAACCACAGATCTGCAATTCTACTAGCTTTGTCATTTGTTGCTTGATCATATTGACATCTCATAAAATGAAATCCCATATTCAATATTTTACCTTTAGTATTGATATGGTACCTTATTTAACTTTGCTACAAAAATATTTCAATATTATTCGTAACTATAGACTATAAGTTACACTACTGGTATTTGTCCAGGTATCATCATATTCGAAACAACTTTTAATACAGTAATATCCTTGTATTTTATTATTAACCACAATACTCATCTACCACCAACATCACTATGTTATACAGTTCCTACAATACATTCTAACTACCTTTTAACTAGCATTAACCTTCCTAGACTACCTCTTTCAGCCACAACCACATTTAAAAATCAGCAGTGTTAGTTTTACACATTATAATGTGTTACCATGAGCTGTATCTATTTGTTCTCTTTTGTTAGACCCTGTAAATTTCTATATTTTAAATGTTAACTCATTTATTTAATCCCTGAGCTGCCTGTTTCTTTTTTTTTTTTTCCTTAACTAGCTGATGATAATTCAGACATTTTCTTGAGGTTCACCCCTCCTTTCATGAAGGTCTTCATCACAACTAACAAGAAGACAATGATGGGCAATGCCCATCCCAAGTAACAGAATGTTCATAACTGCAAGCAAGATAGCTCTATCCATCTGCGCCATGGGATGGAATGAAAAGCAGAGTGGCATCTCCATTCCCAAATCCTCAAGATTGGGAATGAAGAATGGAGTTATGTAGACTTAGTATTGTTCTACTAAAGACGTTATTATTCTAGCAATGGAAGAGCTCTTATCATTGATGTAAAGACAGTGGCCATCAGAGTTTCTGATGAAGGGCAGATGGAAAAATAAATGTAAGAATGGGGCATTTTGGGAAATTGGATTTTTCTTGCATCCCATTGCAGTGACAGATACAGGCCATTGTTTATTTGACCATAACATAAAATTCTGCAGGACAAATTGTAAAGTATAATGTAAACGGTAGTCCATGATTACTAGCCATGCTTCAATACGAGTTCATCAATTGTAGCAAATGTACCACACTAATGAAGATGTTGTTAATATGTGACAGTGTGGGAGGGGGAAGGAGTGAGACATGAGAATCCCTTATATTTTAATGTAACATTTATGTAATCTAAGGCTTCTTTAAAAAATAAAAAATAATAATATAAAATAAGGCTACTAAAATTAAAAACAGGTTCAGGAAAGTGGTGGGATAAAAGATTAATAGACAAAAATCAATAACATTTGTATACATTACTGATGTGCATTCTGAGGAGGAAGTGAGAAAAAAAATTCCAATTATAATAGCAACTAAAACAATCAGGTATATGGGAATTAATTTAACCAAGGGCATAAAGGACCTATATTCAGAAAACTACAATCATTGCTTAAAAAACAACAACAAATAAAACTAAATAAATGAAAGGACATTCTGAATTCAAGAATTGGAAGACTAAATATCATTAAGATGTCAATTTATCCAAACTGACTTACAGATTCAACACAATCCCAATGAAAATATCAACAGCCATTTTTACAGAAATGGAAAAACCAATTTTCAAATTTATTTGGAATGGTAAGGGGTCCCAAATAAGGAAAAAAATATTTAAAAAGAAAAATGAAGTTGGAGGACTCTCATCCTGACTTTAATTCAGCTTACTTATGTACAGTGGTTAAAACAGGATGTTACTTGCAAAAAGACAGACACATTAACCAATGAATCCAAATAAATAACTCAATAATATAACCTCACATCTACAATCAAGCGATTTTTACAAGGATGTCAAGACTTCCCATCTGGGTCAGAACAATCTATTCAACAAATGGTGTTGGGAGAACTAGATATGCATATCTAAAAGAAAGAAGAACAGTATCTCACACCATATGACAATATTAACTAAAATTGATGAAGGTCCTAAATATAAAAGCCACAACCATAACATTTCTAGAAGAAAATGTAGGAAAATATCAAGACTTTGTCCTAGGAGGGAGTTTCTTAAACCTTACAGTCAAAGCAAAGCAATGAAAGAAACAACAAAAAAAGGATAAATGAGACCTCTTCACAAGTAAAGAATTTTGTGCTTCAAGGTACATTGCCAAGAAGTTGAAATTGTAAGCTACTCAGTAGGGAAAATATTTGGAAACCACATATCTGTTTAGTATTTAGTAAATCAGATATATAAAGAGACCTCACAATTCAAATATGTAAAGAAAAATAACCCAATTCAAAAAGAGGCAAAAGTTGCCTATAGACATTTTTCCAAAGAGGAAATGCAAAAGGCTGAAAAGGAAAAGAAAAAAATGTTCAGCATCACTAGCTATTAGTGAAATGCAAATCAAAATACAGAGAGGCATTATTCATATTAGAATGGCCATTATTTAAAAAAAAAAAACAGAAAATTTCATGTGTTTGAGAGGATGTCGTAAAACAGGACAGTTATTCTCATTTGGTGGGCAGGTAGAATGGTACAGCCACAGTGGAATACAGTATGGTGGTTCCTAAGGAAGCTGAATATAAAGCTGCCATAAGATCCAGCAATATACTTCTAGTTAAAATTCAGAAAAGTTGAAAGCAATGACACAAACTGCACAGCAATGTTCTTAGTGGCAGTATTCACAATTGCCAAAAGAAATAACCCAAATGTCCATCAATTGCTGAATGGATAAAAAAAATCTGGTATATACATATGATGGAAAATTATTCAGCCATATGATGAAATGTCATCTTGATCCATGAAATGCGATCAATATATTACTATTCACTCTTATTTATAGCTTTCTGTAAGTGTATATTATTAACACCTTGTGATAGTAACATACATGGAAGTGCATTAGATTGAAATTAACAGTATTGATATGTGTGTGGAATTGTAGTTGAAAATGAAATTTTGTTAGTATATGTCACTAGAAGGAAAGCTAGGGATTGAAACATAGGATCGTATAACATAGTAAATTATGTTGTGAACGAGTGTGTTCAAAATTAAAAATAAAAGAACATTTTCCATGAATTAGAATGTATTTTGATGTATGTAACTATTACAAGGTGTTAATAATGAGGTATGTATGTAAAAATACGCTTACAGACTCAAAGTACTACATATTATTTGAATCAATTTAAATAAATTTAAATACAAAATAATTTATAGACATGGAATTAGATCCATGGTTACACAGGGCTGGTGAAGAAAAGAGGAAATAATAGGTGACTGGTAAGGAGTATGTGGTTTTGTTATTGGAGTAATGAAACTGTTCTAAAATAGATTATGATGATGAATGAAGAATTCTGTGTTTATAGTAAAGGCCATTGGTTGTACACTCAGAAAAGTTTCTATGGTATGTGACTATAACTCAATAAAGATTCTTTAAAATATCTGAGAGATCAATATTGCTTCAGGGTCTGTGCTAACACAATAAATTTAACGCAAATAAATTTCATTGTCTTCATGGATTCTGCAAAACTAAAAAAAAAAATCTTCAATAAATCACATAAATTGAGTGCTCATTTGTGGGTTCTATCATTGGGTGGAGACCGATACAATGAGAGTGAAGATATACCCACATCCTGGGGAAGACTGATGTTCTCAAATAGAGGGAATTGTATCTCTCAAGAGAATTGGTGGCTCCCAATGGATGAGGGCATTGAGTATGTCAAGCCCTCAACATTGTTGCAAGTATCTGTGAATATGGTCCTTCAAGTAATGAAGAGTGATTGTCACAGTGGGCCCTGTGGGGAGGGGGAAAGAGGTTCTGAATAGATGGAATCAGTGTAACTGTGGGGAAATGGAAGCGTTCCACAAGTTCATGCAATGATGGATATAGGACATGTTAAATTACACCAAAAATGTATAAAAGTCTATAGGCTAAAATGTAAACCATAATGTAAAGCATAAGATAACTAAAAATTTAGAAAATTTTAAACTCTAAAATATAAACCATAATGTAAACCAAAATGGAATCATGTTTGAAAGCTATTGTTTCAATATCTGTACATCAGCCACCGCAAATATATGAACATGTAAAAAGATCATTGTCTGGGAAGGAACAAAGGGCTAGATTTTGGAAATGTGGGAGTAACATATATTGTATATATGAATTATTGTGATGTAAAACTTATGTGAAGACAATCTTAATAATAAAAAAAAAAATGTTAAACTCTTCCAAAAAAGCAGATTGGGTGCATATTGCTTAACTCATTCAATGATGCCAACATCACCCTAATAATAAAGCCAAATAACGATGCCATAAGTAGGAAATCTACAGACCAATCCCTCTAAACAACATAGATGCTAAAATTCTAAATATAATGCTTGATAATCATATTCAACAACACATGAATGTATTACCGGACATTATCAAGTGAGGATCTTCCATGGTATGCAAGTATGGTTCAACAGAAAGAAGTTAATCAATGTAATACAACAGCTACACATTAATTGATTGAAATAAAAAATCATGTAATAATCTCTACTGAGGCAAAAAAGCATTTGACAAAGACTAACATCCTTTCTTGATAAAACACTTTTCAAAAGAGGAATATAAGGAAACTTCCTCAACATGATAAAGGGTATATATGGAAAACCCACAGTTAACATCATATTCAATGGTGATATGGTAATGGTTTACTTCTAAGATTGGGAACAAGAAAAGGGTGCCCACTATCACTGCTTTTATTTAACATTGTGTTAGAAGTACTTGACTGAGCACTAAGGTAAGAAAAATAAATAAAATATATCCAAATTGGAAAGGAAGAAATAAAGAATTTTGCTGTATATAGATGACATGATCCTATATGAAGGAAGTCCTGAAAAATTTACAACAAAATTTTTAGAGCTGAAACTTATAAGTTTCCAGATATAAGGCCAACATGAAAAAAAAAAAATAGCAGCACTGCACATTAAAAATCTGCAATCTGAGGAGGAAATTTAAAAAATTCCATATACAATAGCAAATAAAATAATAAAATATTTCAGAATAAACTTAACTAAAGATGTAAAGGACTTGTACACAATAAACTACACAACATTTTTAAAGAAAATTTATAAAGACCTAAATAAATGAGAGAATATTCCATGTTCATGGATTGGAAGACAAAACCTCATTAAGTTGTCTGTCCTACTCAGATTTATTTACAAATGTTACATAATCCCCCCAAAAATTACAGCAGCATTTTTTTACAAAGTTGGAAAAAACTTTTATGAATATGATTTGGGAGAACAAAACTCCCTGAATTGCAAAAAATAATTGGAAAAGTAAAACAAATAAGGAGTAATTGTGCTGCCTAATTTTCTAGTATACCAAAAAGCTACAATCATCTTCTAGTCATGACAGATGACTCTAGAGTTCAGTGCCTTGTCAGTGGTCACTACTTTGGTATTTGTAATCCTAAGTGTGATGGAGTTGGACTCATATGTCACTTCTCTATGCTTCCTTCTTCTGTCACATTTACTGAACCTGTGTTGGTACTGGGATTGGTGTATACTCAGCAGACTGAATTGCTGGACTGTCAATATGCAACCTGGGCCCTGAGTCTCAGCAGAGTTGCAACACCTACTGTCTGGTTCATTGGACTTACCCAGGTCAGCTAAGAGGGAGGTGAGGATGGTCAACCACAACACTGGGGAACTGAGAGAGTCTACAGCTGAAAGCAGGAAAATTCCATCCATCAGTCATGTGGGATATAAGCCCCCTTTCAATTTAGAGGTGGAGAGTGGACATCACCATCCTTTGGTCCTCAAGATGGAGGAATAAAGTTTGGATTAGAGTGGACTTACTGGTATTCTGTTGTGATGCTAACAATGGTAGAATTTATATCATTGATGTGGGAGACAGTAGCCATGGGAGTTGCTGGGGGCAGGGAGAGGGAAAAAGAGGTGTGATATTGAAGCATTATTTGGACTTGGAGTTGTCACAAATGACATTGCAGTGACAGATACAGGACATTATATATCCTGCCATAACCAATGGAATGAACTGGCAGAGAGTGTAAACTACAACATAAACTATTATCTATGCTATGTAGCAATGCTTCAAAATGTACTTATCAAATGCAATGAACGTTCCCAAATAATGAAAGAAGTTTTCAATGTGGGAAGAGTGGGAAGTGTGAGGAGTGGGTTATATGGGAAGGTCTTATGTTTTAAAGTAACATTTTGTGGATCTATGTATCTTTTTAAAAAGACAATTAAATTAAAAAGGAAAAAAATAAGGAATCTTTCAAAATAAAGTACAAAATAAAATATTATGGTGAAACATGGAAAAATATAACTAAAGTCAATTATGGATTACACTTAACAGTAA
The DNA here is from genome assembly GCF_030445035.2 of Dasypus novemcinctus. Lineage (NCBI taxonomy): Eukaryota > Metazoa > Chordata > Mammalia > Cingulata > Dasypodidae > Dasypus > Dasypus novemcinctus. The sequence continues at coordinate 12,834,623 of NC_080694.1, read as the reverse complement.
TTTTCCAATATTTTGCATCAATTGCATTAAACTACATCAGTGTTAAGTAGTGGGATTACTCTGTGATGAAGCTGAGAGCTGCTGAGTGTAAACTTTGGATTGATTATCCAATTCATAGGAATTTATAACATAGAGAATTCTGGGGTGGGTTCTATTTTGTGGCTAACAGTGTGTAGTAGTTTGATATGATTATGAATTCCAAAAATAGATATTGGATTATGTTTGTAATCTGATCTGTGCCTAGGCATGATTGAGTTATGATTAGGGCATTGAGTACCCACCCCTTGGTGGGTAGGAACTCACAGATAAAATGCATGGCAAACAACAGAATTGAGTTGCCTTTTAATACTGGAGTTTCGATGTTGGAGTTTGATGCTGAAGCTGGAGCTCCAGGGAGAGAGACAGAGCCTTTCACCTGATAGTCTACAGCTGACTTGTGGAGAAAACACAGAAGCTGAGCCCTGAGGAACCCAGGAAGCCTGAACCCTCACAGACTTGGGCAGCCATCTTGCTCCAACACGTAAAAATAGACTTGGTGAGGGAAGTAACATGCTTCCTGGCCTTGTATTTGTAAACTCCTATCCCAAATAATTACCCTTTATAAAAACCAACCAATTTTTGGTATTCTGTACCAGCACCCCTTTGGCTAATACACAGTGCAAATATGAGAATATTTTTACATGGATTATAGGAAATTTGTAATACAAATAGGGTAGTTAATGGGAAAAATAGACCTATTGTAAGTTACTGTATATAGTTATATGTAATAATATGTATTTTTTAAATCAATTCTAATAAATTTTCCACAAAAATATAAGCCTTGGGTGGTGGGGTGTATATTATGCATAAATGTTTTCAATGTATACATCCTGACATGCTTTCATATGCTTAAAATTGATTCCTAATTGGATGATATTATAAATGGAATTGTTTTCTTAATTTACATTTCCTACTATTCATTGACAATGAAAAGAAACAGAACTGGTTTCTGTGTATTAGTCTTGTACCTTGCAACCTTGCTCAATTTGATTTTCTTTGGTAGATTTTTAAAGCAGGATTCTTTGAGATTATCTGGATATATGCTAGTATCATCTGCAAATGGAGATACTTTACTACATTTCTAATTTTGTTGTCTTTTATTTCTTTTTCTTGGATAATTTCTCTGGATAGATATCCAGTATAATCCTGAATAGAAATGATTAAAGTCAGTATCCTTGTCTTGTTTCTGATATAAAGGGGAAAACTTTCCATCTTGCACCATTGAATATAATAGCTCTGGGTTTTCCATATATAATATTATCAGTTTGAAGAATTTCCCTTGTTTCACTAGTTTTCTTTTCTTTTTTTTTTTATCATGACAATGTGTTTTACTATGTCAAATACTTTTTTTGAAACAATTGAAATGGTTGGATATTCTTCTCCTCTTCATTCTATTAATGAAGTGTATTAACCTGACTGGTTTTTATTTGTTGAGCCACCTTTATTTTCTTGGAATAAAATATATAAAATCGTGATGTATAATCCTTTTTATATGCTACTTCATTTGTTTTCATAGCATTTTGTTGAGGATTTGTTCCATGTATTTATATGTGATATTGGTCTATAGTTTTCTTTTGTTGTGATGTCTTGGTCTGTCTTTGGTTTCAGGGTGTTAAGGCCTAACAAAATAAGTTAAAAAGCATTACATTATTTTCCTTTTATTTTTCTTTTTTTGCAAGAGTTTGGGAAAGTTTGGTGTCAATTGTCTTTGAAAACTTGGTGGCATAAACAGTGAAGATACATGGTCCTAAAATTTTCATTACCGATAAGTTGTGCTGACTCTCTATTATGATTATTGACTCAATCTCTACTTTTTATATATAAGAACAAATTTTCTATTTCTTTTTGAGTCATATTCAGTCACTTGTGTTTCTAGGAAATTTTCCATTTTCTCTAGGGTATCTAACTTTTTGGTATTTTATTTTTCATTGTACTCTCCTACAATTCTTTTTATTTATGTGAAGTTAATAGGAATGTCCCCACTTTCATTTAAGTTTTCATTTATTTGTGTCTTCTCTATTTTGACCTTTGTCCCTCTACATGTTTGTCACATTTATTGATATTTTCCAAGGACACAATTTTTGCTTCCATTTTTTTTCTCTATTGTGTTTTTATTAAACCTAATCTCTATTATTTGTCTCCTTTTGTTAGATTTGGTCTTAGTTTGCTCTTCATTTTATGGTTCCTTTAGGAGTAAAACTACTTTCTTGATTTCTGTTCTTCCTTTTTAATATAGGTACTTATGGCCATCAATTTCCTGCTGAGAACTGCTATTATTAACTCCCATACAATTTGGTATGTTTTGTTATATTTATGTTATTTCAAACAAGTTTTTGATTTTCCTTGTTATATCTAATTTGAATCCTTCATTGTTTCAGACCATATGTTTAATTTCCATGTATTTGAGGATATTACAGTTTTCCTTTTGTTATTTATGTTTTATCATTTAATTGATGTCCAAGGAGATACTTTGTTTTGTTTCAATTGGTTTAACATTATTGAAACATTGTGTGGCTTAAATATAGTCTATATTGAAGAATGATCTATACTTATTTGAGAAGTTTCTTTATTCTGCCATTGTTTGGTGAAGTGTTCAATAAAATACTATTATTTCCAGTTGTTTTATAGTGATGTTCAAGTACTTCAACAGATCCTATCTAAAAGTCTTCTACCTGTTATTGGATATTAGGCATTAAAATTCATAGTTATTATTGTAGAACTGTCTTTTATCCCCTATAATTATTTTAATGTTGGATTCAGTTATTTGGGAACTCTTGTTTGGTGTGTATGTTTATAATTGTTATGTCCTACTAATGCACATTTTTATTAATTTATAACTTGCTCTGTCTCATAAAATTTTTGTCTTTAAGTATTTATAATCTAATATCAGCCAATTTCTCTTTTGATAACTACATATCTGGAATATTTTCTTCCATCACTTAATACTCAACCTGTTTGTATTATTGGATATAAGATGATTTTCTTATGGAGAGGATATTGTTGTGTCATGCTATTTTAAAAAATCACCATAGAAATCTCTCTTAATTAGTGAGTTTAATCCATTTATGTTTAATATGATTAATAATCAGGAACACAATTCTGCAACTTTTGTTGGCTTACTATAGCTTCATATCTATTTTATTCCTAAATTAATGTAATGCTACTTTCTTTGTGTTGATTGACTTTTATACTATACCATTTTGAATCCCTCCTCACTTCTAGTTCAGTGTAATTTCAGTCATCTTAGCAGTTACTCAGGTGATTACAAATAATATCCTAATTCTATAACAATGTAATAAAAATGATACCAACTTAGATTCAACAGAATGAAAGTGCCTGCTGCTATAAAACTCCATGCTCAATTATGTTTTATTTTTCAAAATTCAGTAATTATACACTGTATGGCCTTTAAAATGGGTTTACAATATTGTTATCCATGTGTGATTTAAATCATACAGAAAAAAATTACAAACAAAAAAATTGTACTGGATTTTATATTTAAATATGTACTCACTATGAAACATTTTTTCCTTCACACAATAACTTGTGTCCTTTCTTTTCTACCAGAAGGATAATCTTTGGCATTTTTGATAAAGCAGGTGCTAGAACAATCCCTCAGTTATTGTTTATCTTGCAATTACTTAATTTCCCCTTCATTTGGAAGGGCAATTTTGTTGGATATAGAATTCTTTGCTTGATCTTTTCATTTTCTTTCATCAATTTAATATTTTTAAATATTTTAAGGGCCTACATGTTTTCAGTTCAGAAATTAACAGTACATCATTAGTAGCTCCCTTACATATTATGAGTTGCTTCTCTCATTCCATGATTCTCTCTTTCTCTTTAACTTTTTAAAATTAATTTATTGAAATATATCACCCACACACAAACATACATAAACAATAAGTGTATAGTAATAGTTGTGAACTTACAAAACAAACATATATAACATCATACAGGACTCTCATGACTCACCCTACCACCAACACCTTACATTGTTAAACCTTTTTAACTAATGATTAAAGAGCATTGTCAAAATATTACTACTAACCAAATATTTCCCCCAACCCCCCCATTATTAACTTTATGTCATTTATATAAGAATATACATAAACAATTAAGTGTATAGTAAAAGTTGTGAACTTACAATTAAACATGCATAACAGGGTCCCATGCATCCACACTCCACCAACAACTTGCATTGTTGTGAGATGTTTGTTACATATTATGAAAGAATAATTTCAAAATCTTACTAGTAATTATACTCCTTATCTTACATTTGTGTTTTCCCCCAACACACATTATTATTTTTAAATATATATTTTTTATAACAGCAGTTGTAAATTTATAAAACAATCATGCACATATGCAGAATTACAAAGCAACCCCTCTCTACCAACACACCACATTGTGGTGGAACATCTGTTACAGATAAGCTATCATCTGCTTGTTATCATGTTCATAGTGTACATTTGGCTCACATTTTCCATACTGCCTTATTATCAACACAGGAAATCTTTGGTACAGATGCAAGAATATTATATTATTACTGCTAACCACAGTTGATACATCATTCCAGTTGTATTTTTCCCATGCATTCCCAATACCTTGCAGTAATGATATACATCTGCTCTAGCTCACAAAGGACACTCTTACATCTGTACCATCAACCACAATTCTCATCCACCTCTTGGTTTACTGTGCTATCCAATTCCTAGATTATTCTCTAGAATTCTGTCAGTTGGCATTTACATTCCTAGACTACCATTTTCAGTCACATCCCTATTTATAAACTAGCTATTAGTATTTTTACCATCCATTCTATACATTTCCACATTTTTACAGTAAAGCTAATTAAAACTTCTACATACATTAAACATCAGTAGTCCATCTCAGTCCTTTTATTATCTCCATTAAGAATCTACCACCTACCTCGAGGTCTTGAAGATATTTTCCTAAAATTTCTTCTAGAAGTTTTATGGCCTTGCCTTTATTTTAGATTTTTTATCCATTCTGGGCTAATTTTTGGATAAGATGTGAGATAGAGGTCCTCTTTCCTTCCTCTGGTAATAGATATTCAGATCTTTCAGCACCATTTTGCTGAATGCTCTTTTCTGTCCAAGTTGTGTGAATTTGACAGGTTAGTCAAATATCACTTGACCACACGTGAGGATTTGTATCTGAGCCACCAATTTTGTTCCATTGCATATGTACCTGTCTTTATGCCAACACCATATTCTTTTATACCATTTTAGCTTGGTAGTATGATGTAAAGTCCAGAGATGAGGGTTCACTTTTCCTTTTTTGATATTTCTGGCTATTCAGGACCCCTTACCCTTCCAAATAAATTAGCTAATTGTGTTTTTAATATTTTTTTATATGCTGGTGGAATTTTTTAATCAGAATTGCATTGAATCTATATATTAATTTGAGTAGAATTGACATCTTAATGATAATTAGTCTTCCAATCCATGAAAATGGAAAGTACTTTCAGTTATTTAAGACATTTAAAAATTTCTTTTAACATTGGGTTGCAGTTTTCTGAATACAAGTGCTTTACGTTGTTGGTTAAGTTTATTCCTGACTACTTAAGGTTTATCTGTCAAATTTTATTTTCACCACTCTTTTGACAATTTTTGTTACTTTTATTGATACAGTCTTCATTTCTAGACACTCTTCCAGGCCTCTCTCTCCTGTCTTTTCTTTTCAGGCTCTAGCACACTCTTTAGTGTTTTCTGAAAATCTGGTCTCTTGCTTAGAAATTCTCTCAGTTTCTGTTTTCTGTGAATATTCTAATCTTGCCCTCATTTTCGAAAGACAGTCTTGCTGGATATAAAATTCTTGGCTGGAAGTTTTTCTCTCATAGTATCTTAAATATATCATACCAGTCTTCTTGCCTCCATGGTTTCTGGTGAGAAATCAGAACTTAATCTTTTTGGGTATTACATATATTGTTCATGGCTTTTCTCTTGCTGTTCTCAGAATTCTCTCTTTGTCTTTGTCATTTGACATTCTGATTAGTATGTGTGTCGGACTTGGTCTATTTGGATTTTTTTGGACCAGCAGTGCATAGTCCTTGCCTTTCACAGAGTTAGGAACAGAGTCACAGTTGTGTGGAATAATCCATGTTGTGCAGGCAAGGACTGTAGTTGCCCAGAGACTGAAGAAGCTTCACACCCCTTTCTTCTGTGCCTGGGGCATGAATGGAGCTGTAGATGTGGACACAATCTATACAGTGCTGGTCCAAGATATCAAAAGCATAACCAGCCAAGAATTTTATATCCAGCTATATGGGGACCTCATATTTTTTTAATGTAGCATTAAAAAATAAATAAAGAAACATAAAAGAAAAAATAAAAATGGAAACCTGGAGGAAAAAATAGAAAAAAATAGGGTTGAGAAATTTTCTAACATTATTTGGTCAAATATTCCTTCTTCCCCTTTTCCTTTCTTTTCTCCTTCTTGGCCACCCATGACACATATGTTTGCACATCTCTGGGTGTCATTTAGTTCCCTGAGACCTTGTTCAATGTTTTCCATTATTTTCTTCATCTGTTCTTTTGTATGTTCATTTTCAGAGGCCATTTTTCCAAGTTCATCAATCCTTCTTCTGCCTCCACAAATCTGCTGTAATTTTTTTTTCAAAATTTCATTTATTGTGCCTTTCATTCCCATAAGATCTGCTATTTTTCTATGCATGCTTTCAAATTCTTCTTTGTGCTCATCCGGTGTCTTCTTAATATCCTTAATCTCTTTATCCATCTCATTGAATTTATTAAGGAGATTTGTTTGAACATCTATGATTAGTTGCCTCAACTCCTTTATGTCATCTGGAGTCTTATCTTTTCCTTTAACTGTGTCATAGCTTCCTGTTTCTAGGTGTGGATTGTACTTTTTGGTTGGTGTCTTGATATCTGGATTACTAGAATATTTATTCTGGATGCAGTTTTTCTCTTTAATTTAGGGTTTCCTGCCCTTTTTCATTTGCTGACTGTGAAGTAGGAGCCAAGGATGTAATTGGTGCTGTAAATTGTGGGGGCTCAAGTTGCCCTCATTGCCCCAGAGATGGATGAAGCTTCTCACAAATTTCTCCTTTCCCAGAGTTAGGGACAGAGTCACAGTTGTGTGGAATAATCCAAGTCGTGCAGGTAAGGACTGTAGTTGCCCAGAGAGACTGGTGAAGCTTCACACCCCTTTCTCTTGTGCCTGGGGCATGGATGGGGCTGTAGATGTGTACAGCAATCTATGCAGTGCTGGTCCAAGATGACTGCAGTTGCCTGAGGAGACTTTTTTTTTGTCTTTACTTATTTTTTTAATATTACATTAAAAAAATATGAGGTCCCCATATAACCCCCACCTCCTCACTCCACTCCTCCCCCCATAACAACAATCTCCTCCATCATCATGAGACATTCGTTGCATTTGGTGAATACATCTCTGAGCACCAGTGCACCTCATAGTCAATGGTCCACATCATAGCCCACACTCTCCCACATTCCATCCAGTGGGCCATGGGAGGACATAAAATGTCTGATAACTCTCCCTGCAGCACCACTCAGGACAAACCCAAGTCCTGAAAATGCCCCCACATTTCAACTCTTCCTCCCATTCCTTACCCCAGCAGCCACCATGGCCACTTTCTCCTCACCAATGCCACATTTTCTTCGATTACTAATCACAAAATTTCATGAATAGAATATCAGTAAGTCCACTCTAATCCATACTCTATTCCTTAGAGTGGTTGTGTACACTCCACATCTATATCAAGAGGGGCTTAGATTCCACATGGATGCTGGATGCAATCCTCCTGCTTTCAGCTGTAGGCACTCTTGGCTCCCTGGTGTGGTGGTTGACCTTCTTCAACTCCATGTTAGCTGAGAGAGATAAGTCCAATAAACCAGAGTGTAGGAACATAACCAGCCAAGAATTTTATATCCAGCTATATGGGGACCTCATATTTTTTGAATGTAACATTTAAAAATAAATAAAGAAACATAAAATGAAACATGAACTATTGTGATTAGTAGATATCAAAAAAATGTGACATTGGTGTCAAGAAGGTGGCCATGGTGGCTGCTGGGGGTAGGGAGTGGGAGGAAGTCATATAGAATATAGGGGTCTCCCATATACCCAACATCCTCCACCCTTTCCCCCTTCCCTATTAATAAACCTTTTTATATGTGGATGATACATTTTTTACAACTGATGTACAAATATTGAAAAAATGCTACTAACCATGGTCAGTGGTTTGCATTATCATTTCCATTTTCAACCATTTTTATAATTTTTGATGAAATTTTAGATGGCCTGTATCTATCATTGCAAGGTCATGCAGAACACTTCCATTGACCTCTAAATACTCCTTTTTTCATTTATTCTATTTCCCCTTCCCCCTCCCCTCAGGGCCCATGGCGACCACCAGGCTTCAATCTTTGCAGGACAAAATTCATACATACTTGCAACAATCCTGAGGGCTTGGCACACTCATCTCTCCTCCCTATTATAAAATGCCAATGGTCTTGAGAGACACCCTCCCACCTGAGAACATATCAGGCCTCCCTAGGGTGAGAGTCCAATTCTTTCCCTCTCATTGTGTGGGTGTCCCCTCAGTGATACAACACACTATGAAAAAATGATCACTCCTATATTCTCTAGAAGCCTGCCTCAGGTGCACCCTGTCACAAATGTCTCCCCATCCAACACCCTAAGCCAGTAATGATTCCTTGTCATATTGCAAAAAGACCTTTCTCAACATTGTAGTTTCAACCAGGCTTTGATGCCAGTCTCATATACACTTTGGACAATTACATTAAGACTGCTTTGCCCTTATCCATTAGCAATAATATGAGATTGTTCTGACTAATGAACATCACTCTATTCCTGAGAGGAAAACCTTAGGACTGAGTAGAAAATCTTAGTGCCTGTGATTGGACTGAGCTGAGGCAAGATATGAATCTCCTATTTTGCAACTTGGCCTCTGGGATCCACAGGCATTTCCCCTTAAGAGCTCTCAGAATAGAGGAACAGTGGTTATCTTTCTAAGTGATTATCCCTTTAATCTTCAATAAATCTTTACATATGTTCAAATAAACTAATATATCTTAATATAAAAGTTCTGTACATGGACAGATTTTACTTGCTTCCTGTTTCCTATCATTCTAGAACCATTTTTCTCACTGAAATTTCCTGTGGGCACTGGATATTATTGTTGTCATAGCCAGAGTTCTCAGGGGATTTATTTGATGCCATTGGAGGCCCCAATTTGGAAATAAAACTTAACATGAAAATTTTTGTTATAATAGAAATGTTCCATTCTGGATGTTAGTTAGTTCTAAGTATATTTGCTCATCTTTGTTTGCAGTTGTAACATCATTGGAACCTTATCGGGAATCCTGGTTTTTATATCCAGTGTAGGAAAAAGCAAAATTAACTTCTAAGGCTTTGTTGTTTTTCAATCATTTTCTCTGTTCCTTCCCTTCCCTCCATATATCTCCCTTCATTTCTTCCCTGTGCTGTGCACTTGATTTAAGAAACAGTGCCAAGGAGACTAATATAAAAAATATTTATAAATATGTTTTTTTCCTATTTGTAGTACTCTAACATTCTTTAAAATTCTTGGGTAGGAGGCAGGGGAAGATGGCATCTGAGTGAGTGCACCTCATAATCTCTCCTGCAAAGGACTGACTGAATAGGGTTGGGATCTTGCAGGAGTGGGTTGTTTTAGGGGCTTTCAAGGCAGGAGGGGTCTGGATGTCGATTTGGAGAGACTGTGACAGAAGTAGTGCTTGCTATAGGTAGAATTGTGGATTTCTAGCACAGAGGTCAGAAGTTGGGGGGAGGCAGAACCCTTCCCCTAGGGCTAGCAGCTGCAGTGTTCCCTGAAAACTGTCAGTTGTACAGTGGTGTTCCCAAACCTGATATTCCCCAGATGCACGGTTCCCAGGTCTGTGTCCCCTAAGCCCCTTTAGCCCATGTTCCACAGACCCAAATACCCTGTCCACAATATTCCAAACTTCCCTTTCCCAAGTCCAATGCTCCCTGAGGTCCGGGATTACACTAGCCCTCTGTTTTTTGACTGACTTCTGGAGAGGGAGGGATTTGGTGGGAGGTGCAGGGGGGTCAAACAAGGGTGGGATCAATTTTCTGGTCCCCCTCATTTTTTGTTGAACTTGGAGGAGCATACCAACTGGCTTGGGGAGAGTCTGGGAAGAAAGGAGAGGTGAACCTGATGAGAAAGCACAATTTACCTAAATGCCCTGGGATAGAAAACTTGATCTGGGAGAAGGTGGAGTCAGAAAATCAACTAGACTTTTTGTAGCACACCTAAAGAAGGACTGTAGGACGGGCTTTCCAAGCTTCCAATAGCATATTTGGGGTTCCATGATGTGTGGGTGTTCTCTCTCTGGAAATTAAGAGTCATTGTTTTCTGTGGAGAGCTGGCTCATGAAAGACCTACTTGAATATCGTACCAGACCCCTAACACAGCTTTCCTCCTGCCCTGAGAGAGAGGGAAGTGAGAAAGAGAGAAAGGGAGAACGTCAGACTCTTAAGCATTTTATTTAAATGCAAAAAAGATTCCTTGCTTGAAACTTTGGCCCTTTTGTTGGTTTGTTTTCTTGTTTTTCCTTCCTCTCTATCCCCCCCATGGCCCTTTTTTTCCTCTTTTTCTTTTTCTTGCTTGCTTCCCACCCCCTTTTTCTCCCTTTCTTTTTCTTTCTTTATCTTATTTTTAATTATTTTTTATATTAGGTGCTGCAGGGAGAACTTCACATTTGCTGTGTTTCCTCATCCTTGATTTCCTCTTTTCTGTGTGTACTGATTTTGACTACCAACACTATCCCTGTTCCTTTACATCTTTCTGTCATCCATCATTAATTGCTTCTCTTACATTCCACTCTCTTTGTTTGGCCCCCAATTTTTCTGACTTTATTTCCAATATCTTTGTTCTGTTTTCTTTCTTTCATTCATTCTTTATATTATTGTCCTTTCTTTTCTCTTTCCTTCTCTCCTAATAACATGGACCTTTTAATTGACACTATATTCCTCCCTATATTCAGTTTATTGTCTCATTATAGGTACTCCACTTTTCTTACTCTTATAACTCTACACAGCTTACATGAGTCTAATATCCATTCTCCTAGCTCTTACATGGTTCCACTGTTAACACTTACTATCAATACTACTCTTATACTTTTTTCTTTTCTTGCTCCTTTTGTGTTCTCTGACCCTAATATTTTCCTTCATGTGAACTTAGCCAACAACAAAGAAGTAGAATAAGGAGAACAAAGCAACAGAGAAAATGTACAGCACACACAAAAACAACTAATTAAACCCCAAGACTAGACAAAGAAGGTAAGCAACTGAATAAACATATCAAGATGAAATCATGACCAGACAGCCACAAAAACCTACAAATCAAACCAATAATCAGGAAAACATGGCCCAATACAATGTACAAACTAAAAACCAGGAAGAGAAGCAGAATATGAACACTTGGAGAGATAAAATTGCAATCATATTCAAAAAGAATGGATATGCTGATTATGAACAGCACAATTCAAGAAATCAAAAATACATTCTCAGCAAATTTTAGCAGATTCAAAGAGGCAGAGGAAAGAATTAGTGATGTGGAAGACAATACTTCTGAAATCAAACAAATAGTAGAACTGATTGATAAAAACAGAAAAACTCCAGCAGGGAAATAGGGACCTGAATGACAATGCAAAATACACAAACATATGCATTATAGGCATCCCAGAAGGAAAAAAGAAGGGAAAGGGGACATTCTATTATGGAGGAAATAATGACAGAAAACTTCCCAAACCTATTGATGGAGATGAATGTTCATGTCCAGGAAGCACAAAGCACCCCAAACAGCATAAATCCCAACAGGCTTACACCAAGACATATACTTGTCAAATTATTCAATGCTCAAGACAAAGAGTAAATACTAAAAACAGCAAAAGAAAAGAGAACCATCATATACAAAGTAGGCTCAATAAGATTAAGTGCTGATTTCTCATCTGAAACCATGGAGGGAAGAAGGCAATGTTAGACATAGTCAAGGTACTAAGAGAAAAAAATTCCAACCAAGAATACTCTATCCAGCTAAGTTAGCACTAAAAAATGAAGGAGAGCTCAAAATATTTACAGATAAACAGAAACTAAGGAATATGCCAAAAAGAATCATGCCCTTCAAGAAATACTAAAGGAGATTCCACAGGAGGAAAGAAAAATCAGCAGAGACAGAGTTGGAGGAGAGTTAAGAGCAATTAAAGAGATGGGAAGGGAAAAAAAAATCAAACAATATATGATAAACACAAATTCAAAGGAAATATGACTAATATAAGTAATTCCTTGAAAGTAGTAACACTGAATGTCAATGGATTAAACTTTCCTGTCAAGAGACTCAGACTGGAAGATTGGATAAGGAAATATGACCCATCTAATTGCTGTCTACAAGAAACACATCTTAGATGCAGAGTTTCAAGGAGATTGAAAGTGAATGACAGGAAAACAATCTTACAAGCAAATACAAACCAAAAAAGGGCATGAGTAGCCATATTAATATCAGACAAAGTAGATTTTAAATGCAAAATATTTGTGAGAGACAATGATGGACACTACATAGTGAAAGCAATAATCTTTCAAGAAGAAAGAACAATTATAGACACTTATGCTCCTAGCAAGGGTTCCTCACAAAATGTGAGGCAAACACTGGAAAAACTAAGTGAAGGAAGAGATGCTGCTACAATTATAGTGGGAGACTTTAATACACCATTATCAACTTTGAGCAGAACATCTCAAAAGAGAATCAAAAAAACAACAATGATTTTGAGCAATATATAGAGGAGCTGGTCTAATAGACATATACAGAAAATTACATCAAAATACAGCAGGGTATGCATTCTTCTCAAGTTCATGCTAGACCACAGAGAAAGTCTCCGTGAATTCAGAAAGATCAAAATCATAGAAAATAATTTCTCTGACCACAGTGGAAGGAGGCTGGAAATCTGAAAGAGCCAGAGATACAGATTTGGCAACAAGATACGGAATTTAAACAACATACTCTTAGAAAAACAGTGGATCAAGGAGGAAACTTCAAAACAATCAATACCTACCTTGAAATGAATGAAAATGATTATACAACCTATAAAAATATATTGGATGGAGTAAAAACAGTACTGAGAGGGAAATTTATGGCCATAAATACATACATCAAAAAAGAAGAAGAGCTAAAATTGAGGAACTAGCTGTACATTTGGAGGAATTAGTAAAAAAACAACAACAAACTAAACCCAAAGGAAGAAGAAATAAATAAATAAGGGAGATCAGAGCAGAACTAAATGAAATAGAAAGTAAGAAAGCACTTGAAAAAATAAACAAAACCAAGAGCTGGTTCTTTGAGAAGATCAGTAAAATTGACAAATCCTTAGCTAGACTAACAAAGAATAAAAGAGAGATGAAATACACAAAATAAGAAAAGAGAAAGGGGATATCACCACTGATCCCACAGAATAAAGACTATCACAGGAGGGTAATTTGAAAAACTGTATTCCAAAAAGAATGACAATTTAGAGGAAATAGACAAATTCCTAGAAACATATAAGCAGCCTACATTTACAAAAGAAGACATTGGTGATCTCAACAAACCAATCACAAGTAAAGAGATTGAATCAGCCATTAAAAGCCTCCCAACTAAGAAGGGCCCAGTGCCAGGTTGCTTCACAGGTGAATTCTACCAAACGTTCTGGAATGAACTCACACCAATCTTGCTTAAACTCTTCCAAAAAACCTAAACAGAAGGAACACTTCCTAACTCATTCTCTTATGCCATTTCCCTAATAACAAAGCCAAACAAAGACACCACAATAAAGGAAAATTAGACCAATCCCTCTAATGAATCTAAACATGAAAATCCTCAACAAAATATTTGCTAGCCTTATTCAACAACACATTAAACGAATTACACACCATGACCAAGTGGGATTCATTCATGGTTTGCAAGGATGGTTCAACATAAGAAAATCAATTAACTTAATACACCATATAAAGAGATTAAAGGAAAAAAATCACATGATCATATCTATAGATGCAGAAAAAGAATTTGATGAAAGACAGCATGTTTTCTTGATAAATACAATGCAAAAGATCAAAATAGAAGAAAATTTTCTGAACATGATAAAGGGTATATATGAAAAACCCACAGCTAACATCATTTACAAAGTTGAAATCCTAAAATCTTTCCCTCTAACATAACAAACAAGACAAGGATGCCCACTTTCACCCTTTCTATTTAACATTGTCTTAGAAGTACTTGTTCGAGTACTGAGGCAAGAAACAGACATAAAATCATCCTCATTGGAAAGGAAGAAGTCAAAATTTCACTATTTGCAGATGACATGATCCTATACATAGAAAGCCCTGAAAAATCTACAACAAAGCTTCTAGAACTTATAAATGAGTTCAGTAAAGTCTCAGGTTATAAGATCAATGCAAAAAATCAGTAGCATTTCTGTACACCAAAAATGAGTAATCTGAGAAGGAAATCAAGAAACAATTACCACTTACAATAGTAAATGAAAAAATCTATTACATAGGAATAAATGTAACTAAAGATGTAAAAGACTTACACACAGAAAACTACACAACACTGTTCAAGGAAGTCAAAGAGGACATAAATACCTAAATACATGGAATAATATTCCCTGTTCATGGTTAGGAACACTGAATATTGTTAAGATGTTTATCCTACCAAAACTGATCTACAGATTCAAAGCAATCCCACTAAAAATCAACACAGCATTCTTTAATTAACAAGAGAAACTAACTATGAAATTTATTTGGAAAGGAAAGAGGCCCCGAATAGCAAAAAAACATATTGAAAAAGAAAAATGAATTTGGAAGCCTCACACTACCTGACTTCAAAACATACTACAAAGCAACAGTAGTGAAAACAGCATGCTATTGGCACAAGGACAGACACACTGACCAATGGAACTGAATTAACAGTTCTGATATTGATCCTCATGTATACACTCATCTGATATTTGACAATGCTACCAAGGCAACACAACTGGGAGAGAATGGTTTCTTCAACAAATGGTGCATGGAGGGAAAGCAGACTTGGCCCAGTGTATAGGGCATCCATCTACCACATGGGATGTCCGCAGTTCAAACCCTGGGCCTCCTTGACCCATGTGGAGTTGGCCCATGCACAGTGCTGAGGCACACAAGGAGTGCCATGCTAGGCAGGGGTGCCCCCCACATAGGGGAGCCCCACGCACAAGGAGTGCACCCCATAAGGAGAGCCACCCAGCGCAAAAGAAATTTCAGCCTGCCCAGGAATAACACCGCACACAAGGAGAGCTGATGCAGCAAGATGACGTACCAAAAAAAGACACAGATTCTGTGCCACTGACAACAGCAGAAGTGGACAAAGAACACGCAGCAAATGGACACAGAGAACAGACAAGGGGGGGAAGGGGAAAGAAATAAATAAAATAAAAATTTATTTTAAAAAAAGAAAACAAATGGTGCATGGAGAACTGGATATCCATATACAAAAGAATGAAAGAGGATTACCGATTCATACCTTATACAAAAATCAACTCAAGATGGATAAAAGACTTAAATATAAGAGCCAAGACCATAAAGACCTTGGAAAGCAATGTAGGGAAGCATCAACAGGACCTTGTAATAGAAAATGGCTTCATGAAATTCACGCCAAAAGCACACACAGCAAAAGAACAAATAGATAAATGGACTTACTCAAAATTAAAACCTTTTGCACCTCAAAGGAGGTTGTTAAGAAAGAGAAAAGACAGTGTACCCAATGGGAGAAAATATTTGGTAATCATATATCTGATAGGAGACTAATATCTTGCATATATATAAAGAACTCCTATGTTGTGAAAATAAAAAGGCAAAAAATACATTTAAAAATTGGGCTAGAGACTTAAACACACATTTCTCTAAAGAAGAAATACAAATGGCTAAAAAGCACAGGCAAAAATGCTTAAAATCACTAGCTGTTAGGGAAATGTAAATCAAAACTACAATGAGATACCATCTTTCTCCCAAGAGACTGGCAGCTATCAAAAAAAAAAACAAAAGACAACAGGTGCGGGAGAGGAGGTGGAGGAATGAGAACACTCCCACTGCTGGTGGGAATGCAGACTAGCTATAGGTTTGCCATATGACCCAGCAATTCCACTGCTTGGTGTATACCCAGTAGAACTGAAAACAAGGACACAAACTGATACATGCACTACAATGTTTATAGCAACACTATTCACTATTGCCAAAAGTTGGAAACAACTCAAATGCCCATCAAAAACAGAATAGATAAACAAAATGAGGTTTATACAAACAATGGACTACTTCTCAGTTATAAGAATGAATACAGTACAAACACGTGATAACATGGATGAATCTTGAGAACATTATGTTGAATGAAGCAACTCAGGCATTGAAGGACAAATACTACATGACCTCTCTGATATGAAATAAGTAAACCAAGCTGCCTCAGAGAGCTAAAGACTGGATGATAGGTTTGAAGGAAGTTGGGGGTAGAGGAAGGTTGCAAGTTGACACCTACATGGGTGAAATCTATGATAAGTTGGAGGTAGGTACTTGTACATGGAATGGATAAAATGGGGGCATAGGGATGCCTTTGGGTGGAGGTTTGTGGCCTTGAGGTGGGCTAGGGATGGGAGGATGGGGCAGATGGCCCAAGAAATTAGGGAAAGTGTGGGGGGAACATTTAGGAATAGGAGATTGTCAGGTGTGGGTTTGAAACCATAATGTTGAGAAAATTCTTTAGAAAATATAATGCAGAAGGTTACCTATTTAAGATGCCTAAGGGGTGGCATCTGACACCGGGCAGGCTACTAGGGAGTGCGTGAGTGCTAATTTTGTCATTATGTGTTATATCATTGGGTGGAGACCCATATAATGAGTGTGAAATTATGCACACATCCCGGGGAGGACTGATGTTCTCAAACAGAGTGAATTGTGTCCCTCTCAAGAATTGGTAACTCCCAATGGGTTTAGAGCAGTCGAGTATATCAAGCCCTCAACATTGTTGTAAGTATCTCTGAATAAGGTCCTTCAAGTAATGAAGATTGATTGTCATGGTGGGCCCTGAGGGGAGGGGGAGAGAGGGAGGGACTGAATAGATGGAATCGGTGTAACTGTGGGATAATGAGAGTGTTCCACAAGAACATGCAATGATTGATATAGGGCATATTAAATTATACTAAACATGTATAAAAGCCTATAGGCTAAAATGTAAACCATAATGTAAAACATAACTAAAAATTTTAAAAATTATATACTCTAAAATATAAACCATAATATAAACCCAAATTGAAACATGTTTGAAAGCTATGTTTCAATACCTGTACATCAGCTACAGCAAATATAATATGAATATATAAAAAAATCATTGCTGGGGATGGGACAAAATGTTTGATGTTGGATATGTGGGAGTAACTTATATTGTATATGTGAATTACTGTGATTTAAAACTTTTGTGAAGACAAAATTAATAATTAGAAAAAAAAGAAAGGATGTAGACACTGAGGAAGAAATGAAAGTAATTGCCTTTCCAATGTACTTACAGGGCAACATGTATTGCAGTGATCAAAGGCAAAATGTCAAAAACAAAGCTTTTGCATTTTTTCATTTCTGATGCCCCAATTAATTTTCACTTTATTTAATTTTTCTAAATTGGTATATATTCTATATCTAATCTTTAAACCCATCTCTATATTCCATTTTACTATTAATAGAACTTGTCAATATATTAGGCTTCATTGTTGAAGAAGTTTTGGACCATAGAGAGGTTCAACTATGGCAGGGGAGGAACACAGTTGTGGGGTGTTATTGATGGGGACACATGGTTTGGGGAGTCTCCAGGGTATATATCCAGGGTACATAAAAATGTCTGAATATTGTCATAGTAGTTACAATTAAAAACGACAACTGAGGGAGTGCTGAGATCCTACCAGAGGAGCTCTATCACATTCCCCTACAGAACAGCAACAATCCCCCAAGAGCAATGGTAAAGACCATAAAGAAGGAAGGCCCAACAGTGAGTCCTTGATACTGATGACTATACTTATGAGCCTGAGCACCTGAAATATGACCTGGGCCTAGAGATGCAGGGTGCCTAAGAGTTACCTCCTGAGAGCCTCCATGTTGCTCAAATGTGGCCACCCTCTAAGCTAAACTCAGCATATAAAAGCATTACATTCCCCCCAGCATGGGACATGACTCCTGTTGATGACCCTCCCTGGCACTGAGGGATTACCCACAAGCACCAGTGATGATGTAACTAGAAAAAGACCTTGAATAAAAGGGTCAAGTCAGACCAGAGAATACCTCAGCCTACATGTAATATCAGATGTTAAAAACTGCTTTTTGACCTTGAATAAAAGGGGAAAATGGAAAGGACAGATGAGTTTATATGGTTATGAGTCTCCAAAAAAGACTCAGGAGGTCATCAGAAGGGTCATGCTTATGCACACCTCAGCAGGATCCCAGAGACAGCCAAAATAGATACGATCCCAGGTACTGATTCTCCTGAGGACTACAGAGACCCACAGGTTCTATGGTTATGGCAGATGGCTCTGTAGCTCAGTGCCATGTCCTTTGGCCCTACTTTAGTGTTTGTTTTCCTCAGCGTGATGAAGTTGGACTCAGATGTGACCTTTCTAAACAGGCCTCTTCTGTTACTTTTACTGAACCTGTGGTTCGTGCTGGTGTTGGTGTATACTCAGGAGACCTGATTCTCTGGACTGTCTATGTGACAGCCAGGCCATGAGCCTCAGCATACTTGCAACCCCTACCCTCTGGTTTGTTGAACTTACCCTGGCCAGTTAACAGGGAGGTGAAGAAGGTCAACCACCACACCAGGGAGCCAGGAATGCCTACAAATTCAAGCAGGAGAATAGCAGCCATCATCCATGTGGAATCTAAGCCCCCTCTTGATATAGAGGTGGAGTGGACATAAACATCTCAGTGTCCACAGGATGAAAGAATAGACTTGGAATAGAGTGGACTTACTGATATTCTACTATGGAGTTACTGTGAGTAGTAATGGAAGAAATTTTACATTGATGTGTAAAAAGTGGCGATGGGAGCTGCTGAGTTCAGGGAGAGGGAAGAAGAGATATGATGTGGGGGCATTTTCAGGACTTTGAGTTGTCCTGGGTCATATTGCAGAGGCAGATGCTGGACATTGTATGTCCTGCCATGGCCCACTGGGTGGACTGGGGGAGAGTGTAAACTACAATGTAAACCACTATCCATGTGTTGCAGCAGTGCTCCAAAATGTATTCACTAAATACAATGAATGTGCCATGATGATGACAGTGGTTGTTGATGTGGGAGGAGTCGGGTGGTGGGGATGGGGGATATATGGAAACCTCATATTTTTTTAATGTAACCAAAAAGAACAATATTTATTTTGAAAAAAAGGAAGGAAAAAGGATAGAAGAAACTTTAAATTTGCCAAATTTAGCTTTGCAAAACAAGAAGAATATTTGGAGGAATAGTACATGATTCAAGACTTATAAAATTGCAGTCATCAAGACAGTGTATTATTGGTGTGTTGAAAAACAGATAAATGAACTACAACAAAAAGTCCAGAAATCTATCCACAAATGGTAAGTAAATACACAAAAATATTTTCAACACCAGTTTTCATGAGGGAAATGCACATTACCACAATGAGGTACGTCTATGCTTTATTAGAATGGGTAAATTTTAAAAGTCACAGTATACCCAGTGTTAGCAAGGATATGGAGGATAACAATTGCTTACATGGAAATGGTAGGAATGTAAACTTAGAAATGCTTTGGATATCACTGTAGTATTTTCCTAAAATGTTAAATATATACTTACTAGATGGCCTAACCATTCCTCACCATTCCTCACCTAAGTGTTTAAGTAAGATTAAAATATGTTTCTATCTATTTAAATACTTGTACATAAATTACCATTGTAACTTTATTGGTAATACCCCAAACTGGAAACAACTCCTCACACTACCTGCCAGCCTCGTTCCATTAACACTACATAGCCAAATGACATTTAGTGGGCTCTGTAGGGCATCCAGGCCAGGCCATCTGCTGTCCCCACCTGCCATCTGGAGAAGGATGGGCTCTATTCTATGATTTGACCACCTGTGTAATTGTGACCAATTAGTGTGAGATATATGTTCAGCAAGTGTTTGGTACTACACTTGAACCAATAGATGTGAATCCTTCTGTAAAAATCAAAAACCAAAATACAAACAACTACACAATTATCTATGTCACCCTGGGTTTGCCTTCTCTTCAAAGTAAGGAAGACATATAATACCTTTATTTATATCTCACTCTTCCTTGCATTTTATGCCCCTTGTCAAGATTCTAATTTAATGCACAAGTCTTCCTTTATTTTTGTGAACAGATATTCAGAACAGAGGAAAATTTTAGTTGTCAGCAGGCCACAACAAATAGGGTATATTTACATATTCTTACTCTTATCTGAATCTTCTGTCTGGTATATTGTGCACAAATGGAACACAAGCTTTAAAACAGGAAAATATTTTTAAAAACTTAACAAGAAAGTTGAGTCTTGTTTAAGAATAGTTTGAAACAAAATCATGAATTTTATAAAAATTTTTATAATAGGTTTTCCAATCTTCCCATCACTTAAACTTTAAAATTTATCTTAATCTCTAAACTAGGTGAATCTTGAAGTTTGGAGGGTTTGGGATGGTCTTGCAAGCCCACCTGAGATCAAGGTATCAAAAACAATAAAGAGGGGTGTACAATTGAGGGAAGGGAACATGCAGCCTGATACAGAGCAGGTGGCAAATGTTCTTTGAGGGAGATGCTGCATTGAGACCCCAGACTTACCACCTGAGATGTGTAATCTAGACTTGCATCCTCTTGTCCCCATCCATCTGCCACTTAAGTTTGTCCTTTAATGGTTCATTAAAATGCTCTGTGGCTTCAGGGTGATATGGAGCATGGAGAGTTCATCAGATGTCCCATCATTGGGCCAATCCTATATCCCTGGGACACAAGTTTGGGACAATTATGTGATATTATGTGTAAAAGAAAGCCAAATAGGAAACACCTAGATAGTGTGGCCTCAGTCAGTGGAACACAAGGGAATGGCCAAACCAAACTTGGAGAAAGTTTCAACTGCAGGAAGGAACACAGGTCTGATGGAAGGAAGGAGAGCCCCACTATGATGTATGTACTCAAAATATCCTGGCCGAAAGGCTTGGGAATCTGTGCCTGGGAAGTATTTTTAGCCATGGCCAGGTTCTGGCAGGTGGGACAGCTTCTTCATGTTGCACCAGCAGCTTCTATTGAGAGTGATGTCCTGTGCCTGCAAGCCTAGGTCAATAAGGCATCTGAGCCTCAAGGACCATGTGATCATGGTACCACATCACAATAGGTCATACATTTGTTTGATCTTTGGCAAAGAGCAATTTAGTGTTCCCATTTAGCTGATAAGCATAGTCAGTTGTAAGTTTTGTTCCCCCTTGTCAGCATAGGGGCCTTTATGATATGCATCCACGTGAATAACAAAAAACTTATTTAGGATTAAAAGTTATTTTTACCCACATATCTCACCCTA
Source organism: Dasypus novemcinctus (assembly GCF_030445035.2). Taxonomy (NCBI): domain Eukaryota; kingdom Metazoa; phylum Chordata; class Mammalia; order Cingulata; family Dasypodidae; genus Dasypus; species Dasypus novemcinctus. Next base: position 12,812,939 of record NC_080694.1, on the reverse strand, counting down.
TAGTGGGATATACCAGTCAGATGCTTGTCCATGGCCTGAATAAATGGCCAGGTAAAGACACAGCCCATGAATCAGTGAAAGTATAGCTCAGCAGATTTACTGCCTTTCATATACCACTTTCAATTTGCCCTCATCTCAGCAATTCCCATCAGTGTTTGGAGGTGAAGGCTAGGAGGGGTGCACATAGACAGTACAGCAATATGAATATACATTTAATAGTGGAGGCCATACAAGGGAGGTTTGTAGGGACCTGAAGGGACCCTCCCATAGTTGAGTCTGAGCAAGATCCCCATTATTAGTGGCCTCAGACCCAAAGCATGAGAGAATCATTTGTTCTCTCACTATCTTGCTGCTTAGGTAGGTATCACCATCACCTATGCACCTGTATATAAAAGGCCTAAGAAAGCAACCCCCTCTCCCTCACTTCCCCACTGAACTCTAACCTTTGCACAGAGCATTTAATAGGAAAACTGTAAATTTTGGAGAGGATGTGGTGAGATAGGAAAACTAGTCCAGGATCATCCACAGCCATCTTCTGGGAAAGGGTTTCACTTGATGCCTTGATTTGTAAATTTTTCTCAGCCTCAGAACTTTAAGTTTATAAATTACCAAATCCACATTGTAAAAATCAACCCATTTCTGGTATCTTGCCTTGAAAACCTTTAGCAGACTAAAACTGTCCTATATTAAGTTGAAGGTGATTCTTCTTTCAAAGATTTCATGTCTTTTCTCCATTTGCCAAACTTTCCCTGCTGACTTATGTAACTATGTTGATAATCTCTGGGCATATATGGAGACTTATATTTTCAAGTCTTCATTTACAAGACTATTTTGGGAACTTCTCAATCTCTTCAATATTCTGCTAATATCCAACTAGCATCTATTAATAGGAATTTTTAGAAAATGACAAATGGGCTATTTTCCTCAGAATGACTTTGGGCATAGTAACAAAATCAAAGTGTTACCTTACATTATTATCATACACTATATACAAGTATCTCCTGAATGCATTTGATAAGAGTCCATGCTGTACCACAGCTGTTTTTACTTGATTTCTTTTAAAAATCCATTCCAAAATATATCATATTTTTCTTTAATTTGATAGCTACTGGGCACATTTTTATATGTATTTGTTGTTAATTTTAAAAAATATATGATTTTCCATCACGCCATAATATTAATTCAAACACTTAGAAAAATATTTTATTGAAATTCTCACAATATTATGGATGGATGCATTATTATGTGTATAAAATGTATTTATAATATGAAATAAATTAAAAATGCATTGAATCACCACTGACCTAAGATACATTATAAATTCAACTCTTTTGTTAACTTTGACAAAAAAAACTCTGCCAATATATTGATAACAAGCACTATTTCCAATTTAACGAATCTCAAAAGTATAGCCAAAGAATCTCAGCCAATCAGGATTTCAGAATAAATTGGCCTTTCTGGAGGGTGAAATCACCATTCCCCCAGGTCTCCTGAGAGGGATGTCCCAAATGAGGGCTTCATAGGGAATGACCATGTACACAAATGATGTAGAAGCAGAATTGTTCATTTGATTAAAGCTAAATGTTAATCTCCCTGAAAAGTGACTCCATTAATTTTATTCAGTGAGAAAGGAGGCAGAATCATGGATCTTGTAAAGTTTCTAAAATTGCATAACATAAATATTCATGTTACAGAAGGTAAACCTGATTCATCATTTTATCAGGTATGTTTATATGTTAAATTGATGTTTTTCTTTAAAAAGACTAAAGAAAATGTCACTGGAAAAGCTGTGATATATCTCAAGATGTTTAGCCTACTTTATTTTACTTTCCTATTATAAATTGATACACAGAGTATGAATGTTACCAATTCTGGTTTGTTATAGTTGATTGATTTTAAAAATGGTAACTGATTAAATATATGGGATACATACTGTACTCAAAATTTGGAATATATGATATAAAAATGAACAAGAGGCTGGAGCCCCGCCCCCAAGGCTGGCTGATGATCTGCAGTGGCCTTGGATTGCTCACAGTAAGGAGACGTCACTGGGAGGCTGTTTCGGGGGATTGCAGGGTGGGAGGCATCTGGAAGCCGATTAGGGGAATCTTCTACGAGGCATGGGATTTTTGGTTTTGGACACTGATACAGTGCTTCCAGCTAGAGCCCCACCACCTAGGCCTGGCTGCGGATCTGCAGCATCCTTAAATTGGCTGCAATATAGAGGTGCCCCGAATTGGCTGTTTCAGGGGCTTGCAGGGTGGGAGGTGTCCTGAAGTCAAATTGATGATACAGCCACAGAAGAGACCCTCGAGAGAGGGGGGATTGTGGGTTTCGGACACATAGATCAGAGTTTGTAGATGTGACCTCTCCCATAGGGCTGGCACACAGCTGCGGGGATCCCTGAAGGCTGTGTTGCACTGCGGTGCTCCCAGGCTCCCTGATAACCAGATTTGAGGTTGCCAGGTCTCTGTCCCCTAAACCCTGGTGGCCCACACCCCAGAGACTCACACCTCTTGAATCTGCAATATCACAGACTTTCCATCCCTGAATGCACCACGCCCTGAGGCCCATCTGAGGTCCTTGATTGTTCTAGCCCTCAACGTTTGCAGTTTTTTTTTATTTTAATTTTAATTTTTTATTTTTATTTCTTATTGTCCTGGTTACTAATATTGCATTATTTCCCAGTCTTTTCTCCCATTGTATCCCCCAAAGGCTTTTATTTTTCTTTCATTTATTTAGGGTTTTTTGTTGTTGGTGTTCTATATCTTCTTTTCTTTTTCTGACTTGTTCCCCTCCGTTTTTTTTATCCCCCCCCTTTTTGCTATCTTTCTTTCTTCCCTATTTTTTTTCTCTCTTTTCTCTTGTCCCTCATTTTCTTCTTATTTTATTTTATCTTAATTATACAATAGGTGCTGCAGGGAACACCTCATATTTGCTGGGTTTCCTCCTCCTCTCTTGCCTCATTTCTGTGTGAATTGATTTTGGCTACCTACACTATCCCCTTTCCTGCACATCTTGATATCCTCCATCATCTACTGTCTCTCCTATATTCTACCTCCCTTTCTTTGATCCACAAAGTGTCTAACTCTTAATTTCTAATACCTTTGTTTTGTTTTCTGTCTTTTATCCACTCTTGAAACTATTGCCTTTCTTTTCTCTTTCCCTCTCTCATGAAAACACTAGCTTTTTAATTCATACCATATTCCTCCCATATTCAGTCGACTACTTCATTATTGGTACTCTACTTACTGGTATAACTCTACACAACTTACATGAATCTAATATCCATCCTCCCAGATCTCATACTGTTGTTCTGTTAACATTTATTACCAATACTACTTTACACATTTTCCTTTCTTACACAATTGCCTTTCCCTGGTGCTAATACTTTCCTTCAAAGTGAACTCAGCCAGCAATAAGAAATTAGAATAAGAAGAACAAAGTGACAAAGAGAAGATATAACACTTATGCAAAAACAAAGCTAATTAATCCCCAACACTAGACAAAGAAACTAAGGAACTGATTAAACCCACCAAGATAAAATGATGATCAGACTGCAACAAAAATCTACAATCCAAACCAGTAATCAGGAAAACATGACTGAATACAATGAACAAACTAAAAACCAGGAAGGGGAGGAGAACTTCGCACAAGTAATTAAAGATCTCAGAATATATATCACAGACAAATTTAATGAAGTAAAGGAAGAGGTTAACAATATGAAGACAACACTTGGAGGGGAAATTGCAGACATACACAAAAAGATAACAGATATGATGGGAATGAACACCACAGTTCAAGAAATCAAAAATATACTTCAGCAAATAGCAGCAGATTAGAAGAGGCAGAGCAGAGAATTAGTGATGTGGAAGACAGTACATCGGAAATCAAACAGATAGTAGAATTGATTGATAAAATGATAGAAAAAATCCAGCTAGGACTTAGGGACTTGAATGACAATGCAAAATGCACAAACATATGTATTATAGGCATCAGAGAAGGAGAAGAGAAGGGAAAGGGATCAGAAGGAGTGTTGCAGAAAATAATGTCTGAAAATTTCCCAAATCTACTGAAAGAGACAGATGTACATATCCAAGAAGCACAACACACCCCAAACATCATAAATCCCAACAGGCCCACCCCAAGACATATACTTGTCAAATTATCCAATGCTCAAGACAAAGAGAAACTTCTAAAAGCAGCAAGAGAAAAGAAAACCATCACATACAAGGGAAGCTCCATATGATTAAGTGCTGGTTTCTCATCTGAAACCATGGAGGCAAGAAGACAGTGGTATGATATAGTCAAGGTACTAAAAGAAAAAACTTTTCCACCCAAGAATACTCTATCCAGCTAAACAAGCATTCAAAAATGATGGAGAGTTCAAAATATTCACAAACAGAAATTGAAAGAGTAGGCAACAAGAAACCTCCACTTCAAGAAATTCTAAAGGGAGTTCTGCAGGAAGAAAGGGTAAAACAGGACAGGCAGAGTTGGAAGAGAGTGTAAGAGCAACATAAAAGACAAAAAGAGAGGGGAAAAAAACCCAACCAAACAAAATATGACAAACACAAATCCAATCAAAATATGTCTACCATAAATAATTCCTTGAAAGTAATAACACTGAATGTCAACAGATAAACTCACCTATCAAAAGATTCAGACTGGGACATTGGATAAGGAAATATGACCCATCTATATGCTGTCTACAAGAGACACATCTTAGACCCAGAGACTCATGGAGGCTGAAAGTGAATGGTTGGAAAACAATCTTACAAGAAAACAATAACCAAAAAAAGGCAGGAGTAGCTATATTAATATCAGACAAAATAGACTTTAAATGTGAAACAGTTGGGAGAGACAAAGAAGGATACTACATCTTAGTGAAAGGGACAATATCTCAAAAAGAATGAACAATCATAAATATTTATGCTCCTAACAAGGGTGCCTCTAAATACATGAGGCAAACTCTGGAAAAACTTAGTGAAAGAATAGATGCATCTACAATTATAGTGGGGGATTTTAATACACCACTATCAACTCTGGACAGAACATCTCAAAAGAGAATCACTAAAGAAACAAAAAATTTGAACAGTATGTTAGAGGAGCTGGATCTAATAGACATATACAGATCATTACACCAGAATACAGCAGGATACAATTTTTCTCAAGTGCACATGGATCATTCTCCAATATAGTCCATATGCTAGGCCACAAAGAAAGGCTTAATGAATTCAGAAAGATCAAAATCATACAAAATAATATCTCTGACCACAGTGGAGTGAAGCTGGAAATCTGCAAGGGCAAGAGCCCAGATTTCACACCAAGATATGGAAATTAAATGGCACACTCTTAGAAAAACAGTGGGTCAAAGAGGAAATCTCAAAAGAAATCAATAACTACCTTGAAAGAAATGATAATGATAACACAACACACCAAAATTTATGGGATACAGCAAAAGCAGTACTGAGAGGGAAAGTTATAGCCATAAATTCATATATCAAAAAAGAAGAAAGAGCAAAAATTGAAGAACAAACTGCACATTTGGAGGAATTATTAAAAAAACAACAAAGTAATCGCACAGGAAGAAGAAAGAAAGAAATAACAAAGATAAGAGCAGAACTAAATGAAATAGAAAATAAGAAAGCACTTGAGAAGATAAACAAGACCAAGAGCTGGTTTTTTGAGATCAATAAAATTGACAAATCTTTAGTGAAACTAACAAAGAAAAAAAGAGAGAAGATGCAAATAAACAAAATAAGCAATGAGAAAGGCGATATAACCACTGGCCTCACAGAAATAAATACTATCATAAGAGAATACTTTGAAAAACTATATTCCAAGAAAAAATGACATTTCAGAGGAAATGGACAAATTCCTAGAAACACATAAGCAACCCATATTTACGAAAGAAGAAATTGTTGATCTTAACAAAGCAATCGCAAGCAGAGAGATAGAATCAGTCATTAAAAATCTTCCAACTAAGAAGAGCCCAGGGCCAGACGGCTTCACAGGTGAATTCTACAAAACATTCTGGAAAAAACTAACACCAATCCTGCTGAAACTATTCAAAAAAATCGAAACACAAGGAACATTGTCAAACTCATTCTATGATGCCAACATTACCCTAGTACCAAAGCCAAACAAAGACACCACAAGAAAGGAAAACTACCGACCACTTTCTCTAATGAACCTAGATGCAAAAATACTTAACAAAATACTTGCTAATTGTATTCAACAACACATTAAACGAATTATACACCATGACCAAGTGGGATTCATTCCAGGTATGCAAGGATGTTTCAACATAAGAAAATCAATCAATGTAATACACCATATAAACAGACTGAAGGAGAAAAATCACAGGATTATATCTATAGATGCAGAAAAAGCATTTGACAAAATACAGCACCCTTTCTTGATAAAAATACTCCAAAAGATCAGAATACAAGGACATTATTTTGAACATGATAAAGAGTATATATGAAAAATCCACAGCCAACATTGTTTACAAAGGAGAAATCCTATAATCCTTCCCTCTAAAGTCAGGAACAAGACAAGGATGCTCACTGTCTTCCCTTCTATTTAACTTTGTTTTAGAAGTACTTGCTTGAGCACTGAGGCAAGACCCAGATATAAAAGGCATTCAAATTGGAAAGGTAGAAGTCAAAATTTCATTATTTGCAGATGACATGATCCTATACATAGAAAATCCTGAGAGGTGTACAACAAAGCTTCTAGAACTCATAAATGAGTTTAGTAAAGTTGCAGGTTGTAAGATCAATGCGCAAAAATCAGTAGCATTTCTGTACAATAATAATGAGCAAGATCAGGAGGAATTCAAGAAACAAATACCATTCACAATAGTAAATAAAAAAATCAAATATTTAGGAATATATTTAACTAAAGATATAAAAAACTTATACACCAAGAACTATATAAGACTGTTCAAGGAAATCAAAGAAGACCTAAATAAATGGAAGAATATTCCCTGTTCATGGACAGGAAGACTAAATATCATTAAGATGTCTATCCTACCAAAACTGATCTACACATTCAATGCAATCTCAATAAAAATCAACACAGCCTTCTTTAAGGAACTAGAAAAACTATGAAATTTATTTGGAAAGGAAAGAGGCCCTGAATTGCCAAAGACATATTGAAAAAGAAAAATGAAATTGGAGGAATCACACTACTTGACTTCAAAACATACTACAAAGCTACAGTAATGAAAACAGCATGGTATTGGCATAAGGAGAGACATACAGACCAATGGAATCAAATTGAAAGTTCTGATATAGAACCTCATATATATAGCCATATAATATTAGGTAAAGCCACCAAACCCTCTCAACTGGGAGAGAATGGCCTATTCAACAAATGGTGCCTGAAGAACTGGATATCCATATGTAGAAGAATGAAAGAGGATTACCATCTCACACCTTATAGAAAAATCAACTCAAGATGGATTAAAGAGCTAAATATAAGAGCCAAGACCATAAAGACCTTGGAAAGCAGTGTAGGGAAACATCTACAGGACCTTGTAATAGGAAATGGCTTCATGAATATCACACCAAAAGCACAAGCAGCAAAAGAACAAATAGATAAATGGGATTTCCTCAAAATTAAAGCCTTCTGCACCTCAAAGGAGTTTGTCAAGTAAAAAGGGACCTACACAATGGGAGAAAATATTTAGCCTTGCATATATAACGAACTCATATATCTTGAAAATAAAAAGTTAAACAACCCATTTAAAAAATGGGAAAAAGATTTAAACAGACATTTCTCCAAAGAAGAAATACAAATGGCTAAAAATCACATGAAAAAATGCTCCAAATCGTTAGCTATCAGGCAAATGCAAATCAAAACTACAATGAGATACCATCTCACTCCCATAAGATGGGCAGCTATGAAAAAAACAATACAAATGCTGGAGAGGATGTGAAGAAACGAGAACACTTATCCACTGCTGGCAGGAATGCAGAAGGTCCAAACATTCTGGAGGACAGTTTGGCGGTTTCTCAAAAAACTAACCATAGATTTGCCATATGACCCAGCAATTCCATTGCTAGGTATATACCCAGCAGAACTGAAAACAAGGACACAAACCAATAGATGCACACCAATGTTCATAGCAGCATTGTTCACTATCGCCAAAAGTTGGAATCGACCCAAATGCCCATCAACTGATGAGTGGATCAATAAAATGTGGTATATACATACAATGGAATACTACTCAGCTTTAAGAACAAATACACTACAAACACACGTGATAACATGGATGAATCTTGAGAACCTTATGTTGAGTGATGCTACCCAGGCGTTGAAGGACAAATACTACATGAACTCAGTGATATGAAATAAGCAAACTGCTTCAGAGAGCTAGACTGGAAGCTAGCCTTACAGGAAATTGGGGGTAGAGGAAGGATGTAAGCGGACATCTACATGGGTGAAATCTATGATAAGTTGTAGGTATGTATGTGTACAAGGAAGGGATAAAATGGTGGCATAGGGTTACCTTTGGGTGGGGCTTTCAGGGTTTGAGGGGGCTAGGGATGAGCGGATGGGTAATATTGCCCAAGAAATTGGGGGGAGGGTGGGACAACATATGAACATAGGAGATTGTCAGGTGTTGGTTGAGAGTATAATGCTGAGAAAACTTTTTCAAAATATAATTAGGAAAGTTACCTGTTTAAGATAATCAAAGGGAATAATCTGATGCAGGACAGACTCCTAGGGAATATCTGAATGCTCATTTTGCCAGAGTGGGTTATACCACTGGGAAGAGACCCATATAATGAGAGTGAAGGTAGACCCACAACCTGGGGAGGACTAATGCCATCGAATAGAGGGAACTGTATCTCTCAAGAGAAATGGTGGCTCCCAGGGCATTAGGGCAGTTGAGCAAGTCAAGCCCTCAACACTGTTGCAAGTATCTCTGAACATGGCTCCTCAAGAAATGAAGATTGACTGTCACTGTGGGCCCCAAGGGGAGGGGGAAATAGATATTGAATAGATGGAACCAACGTAACTGTTAGGGCAATAGAAGTTTTCACAAGAGTACACAAGGATGGATATAAAACATGTAATATTATACCAAAAACATATAGGGGCTGACAGACTAATCATGTAAACCATAATGTAAAACATAGGATAACTAAAAAGTTTAGAAAACTGTATAGCCTAAAGTATAAACCACAATGTAAACACAAATATTACCTTGTTTGAAAGCTATTGTCTCAATATCTATACATCAGTTTCAGTAAATATGATATGAATATGTTAAAAGATTAATGCTGTGGAAGTAAAAAAGTTTTATAATGGATATGTGGGAGTACTGTATATTTTATATATGAATTACTGTGATCTAAGGCTCTTGTGAAGAGAAGCTCAATAATTAGGGAAAAAAGGAAAGAAAAAATAGGATATAGAATTTTTCCAAATCAATATGTATTCTACATCTAACCTTTAAACTCATCACTTTATTCCATTTTACTATTAAGGGACCCTGACATTATATTGGGCTTCACTTTTCAGGGTGTTTTGGATCACAGAGTGGTTCAACAATGGCAGTGGAGGAATACTGGTATGGGATGTTACTGACAGGGGAAATGTGTTTGACAGAGAGTTATACAAGGCATGTGTCCAGGGTGCATGGAAATGTTTGGATATTCTCATAGTGGAAACAATTAAAAACAACAGCTGGGGGGGGTACTGGGTTTCTGGCTGGAGTAGGGGGTCTCTGTCGTGGTCCCTAGGGAAGCAGTGGCAGTCCCCCAGGTGCAACAGCAAGGACCAGGAAGGAATGAGGGTCCAACAGTGAGCCCCTGATACTAATGACTATGCTTGTGAGCCTATACACCTGAAATAAGAACAAGGCCTAGAGCAGCACTGTGCCTAAGAGTTCCCTCCTGACAGCCTCCGTGTTACTCAAATGTAGCCAGTCTCAAAGCCACAACTCAGCATGTAAATGCAATGCCTTCCCCCCAGCGTGGGACATGACACCCGGGGACGAGCCTCCCTGGCACTGAGGGATCACTACCAAGTACAGGCTGATGATGTAACTAGAAAATGACCTTGAATTAAAGGTTCAACACGGACCAGCAGAATATCCCTGTCTACATATAATAACAGGAGTTAAAAATGCTGTTTGACCTAAAGTAAGGGGGAAATGGAAAGGACAAATGAGTTTATATGGCTGAGTCTCTAAAAAAGAGTCTGGAGGTTGTCAGAAGGATTACCCTTATGCACACCTGAGCAGAGTCTCAGAGACAGATAAAGTAGATACAACCCCAGGTATTGGTTCTTTTGAGGGCTAAAGAGACCCACATGTTCTATGGTCATGGCAGATGGAGTTCACTGCCATGTCAGTTGGCCCTTCTTTGGAGCTGGTGTTTCTGCGTGATGGAGCTGGACTCAGATGGGATCTCTTTTCACAAGTCTTTCATGCTACTTTACTGGAATTGTAGTTGGTGCTGGGGTTTAAGATATATCTAGGGGATTTGAATCTCTGGACTGACAATATGATAGCCAGGCCCTGAGCCTCAACAGACTTCAGCTCCTACACTCTGATTTTTTGGACTTACCCCACTCAGCTAACATGGAGTTGAAGAATGTCAACCACCACACCATGGAGCCTAGAGTGCCTACAACTGAAAGCAGGAAGATTGCAGCCAGTATCCATGTGGAATCTAAGCCCCCTCTTGACATAGATGTGGAATGGACACAACCAAGCCAAGGTCCACAGGAAGGAGGAATACAGTAAGGATTAGAGTGGACTTAATGATATTCTATTCATGAACTATTGTGGTTAATAATCGAGAAAATGTGGCACTGGTGTAGAAAAAGTGTCCATGGTGGCTGCTGGTTGCGTGGAATGGGAGGAACAGATGAGATGTGGAGGCATTTTTGGGACTTGGAGTTGTCCTGAGTGGTGCTGCAGGGACAATTGCCAGACATTGTAGGTCCTCCCATGGCCCACTGGATGGAACTTGGGAGAGTGTGGGCTATGGTGTTGACCACAGGCCATGGGGTGCAGCGATGCCCAGAGATGTACTCACCCGATGCAATGGATGTGTCATGATGATGAGGGAGAGTGTTACTGTGGGGGGACTGGTGGGGTGGTTGTGGTGGGGGTGAATGGGAACCTCATATTTTTTGAATGTAATATTTTTTTAAAAAATGAATAAATAAAATTAAATAAAAACATAAAAATTTTAAAAATTTAAAAAAAAAAGAACAAGAAATTGAACTAGCACCAGCCCTTAAGAATGAAATATTACTTGAGCTAGATTGTATTGGATAGCTCTGGTGTACATAGGCAACTGTGAGTTAGCAAAGCATTTCTGAGAATTCAGTCCAGATAGTTTCACTGGAGATATCCAGTGAAGTTTCTAATATAAACAATTTTTTAAATATTTATTTACTGGATATGAGAACATATAATTCTTATTTTTAAAAGTGGAACCATATGAAATTTGCTTTTCATCCATTTGAAAATCATTATGTATTTTATAATTTTGCAGTGGACTTGTTATGCTTTATTAGATGTTATTAATTTTTTATGAATTTACTACATATTACATTAAAAATGAAACAGAATTAATATAAAATAACTATGTAGTGAACATTTACATTCCCATTGATTTATACCACAAGCATGTTGCTTTATATGTTATATATATATCCATCCATCAATCTTTATTTTATTATTTTTTATATCTTTGCATTAAAGTAAAATACAAACATTAGTATTGCTCATCTCTAAACACTTCAGGGTCAGTATAATTAAATAAATTTTGTAAACATCATTCTTGCCTTTGGCAACATTTGCAAACACTTACGTTTATGAAAGCTAAATTTATACTAATAATTTTTTGCAAAGTTTAACATGCTTTTAAGTCAAACCATAACAAAATATAGCAAATTATCACCACCCAAGAGATTTCCCTTTATTCTTGCAAATGAATACTCACCTCACTCTCCTTAGCAAAAAAACCTAATAGTCTATTCATTCATTAACTTTACCATGGTGAAGTAACAGTGCCAAAATCTCTATTGAGATCTGTCATTGTAAATGAGAATCCAATCACCATAATCTGAATCAAAACAGATTATCTGGTTAAAGAACTGGTCTGTATGTTTTCTAATTTTGATCCTGCCTTTCTTGAATTTTCCACATGTAAATAAATATTTTTAGTCACAAAGTTAACAGTGTTTAAAAGCTGGCCTGACACTTCAAGTAAAGTTTCCAATGCTGAATACATTTACTATATTGATCTGTGGAATGGTTAGACTGAATTTTAACAGGACGTCAATGCCTTTGATACATAAGCCCTTTAACCTCTTATTTTTGCCCATTGATCAATTTCTGCTGGATAGAACATATTTTAGACTCATTTTTATCATCTAAATATCAGCAAAACTATCAATCAGTAAAGGGGGTAATTCTAGAAACCTCTGAATGACTGGAGGCAGGAGACGATCTAAGATTAGAACACTAAGAAGGATTCAGAGTAATATATTAATGACCTATGTACTAGTCTGCAAGTATGTCAAAAGAAATACAAAAGAAATGGGTTGGCTTTGACATTGGAGATGTTGCTGTTTGATATGGTTATGAATTCCAAAAATAGATATTGGATTATGTTTGTAATCTGATCTGTACCTGGGCATGATTGAGTTATGATTAGGGCATGATTAGATAAAAGTAATGGAAAAGAATAGAGTTGAGGATTTCTGATGTTGTAGTATTGATGTTAGAGTCTGATGCTGAAGACTTAACCTGGAGCCCTGGGAAGTAAGCTCACAGAGGAAAGAGAAGGCAGCCCCAGGAAGAAATGAAATTTGAACCCAGAGGGAAGCAAGACTCTGGAAGGGAGGAATTCAGGAACCTGAACCCTCACAGATTTTGGCAGCCATCTTACACCAACACATGAAAATAGACTTTGGTGAGGGAAGTAATTATGCTTTATGGCCTGATATCCATAGGCTCCTACCCAAATAAATGCCCTTTAAAAAAAACAAACAATTTCTGGTATTTTGCATCAGTACCCCTTTGGCTGACTAATACAGAATTTGGTACCAGGAGTGGAGTAGTGGGGCAGTACTTTTGCAATTACTGAAATGTTGGAATGATTTTATAAATGGATAAGGGATTTTTTTTTTGGAGTTATTGTGAGATGCTTGATGGAAAAGGCCTAGATTACTTTAAAGAGACTGCTGATAGCAATATGGATGCTAAAGATACTTTTTATGATGTCTTAGAAGTAAATGATGAAACTCTTATTGGAAACTGGAGGAAAGATGATCCACATTTTAAAGTTGCAGAGAACTTAGCAAGATTAGATCCTGGTGTTTTTTTGGAAGGCACCATTTGAAAATGGTGACCCTGGCATTTAGCTGAAGAAATTTCTAAATTAAACCTGGAGAATGTGGCTTGGCTTATGCTTGCAGCTTATAGCAAAATGCTAGATGAGAGAGATATGCTGAGGACTGAACAGTTGGACATAAAGAAAACAGAAATTGATTATATACATCCCAGAGAGAGAAGAGAAGGGAAATGGGACAGAGTGAGTGTTGGAGGAAATAATGGCTAAAAACTTCTCAACCCCATTGAGAGAAATGGACATATATGTCAGGGAGCACAGTGCATCCCAAACAGTATAAATCCTAGCAGGTCTACTCCAAGACACATATTTGTCAAACTGTCCAATGCTCAAGAAAAAAAAAAGAAAATAGTGAAGGCAGCAAGAGAAAAGAGAACCATTATATACAAAAGAGATTCAATAAGACTAAGTGCTGATGTCTCATCTGAAACCATGGAAGCAAGAAGGCAGTGGTATCACATAATTAAGGTACAAAAAGAAAAAAAAGAAAACAACCTCCAGCCAAGAATTCTCTATCCAGCAAAACCAGCATTCAAAAAAGATGGAGAGTTCAAAGTATTCACAGATAAATAGAAATTAAGAGATTATGCCAGTAAGAAACCTGCATTTCAGGAAATATTTAAAAGAGTTCTACATATTGAAATGAAAAAAGAGGAAAGAAGGAGCTGGAGTAAAGTCCAAGAATAACTAAAAAATAAAAATAAAAAAATAAAAACAACATATAACCTACATAAACCCCCAAAAAATAATTGTTAGTGTATGTAATTCCTTGAGAGCAATAACACTTAATATTAATGGATCAAACTCAACAGTTAAGAGACACAGATTGGCAGAACAGATAAGGAAATATAACCCAAATATATGCTGTCTCCAAGAAACCCACCTTAGACCCAGGGATTCGAGGAGGCTGAAAGTGAAAGGCTGGAAAACAAACTTACAAACAAATACTAATGAAAATGATGGCAATAGCCATACTAATATCAGGAAAAAATATATACTTAAGTGTAAAAGTATTGTAAGAGACAAAAATGGACATTATATGTGAGTAAAAGGGGTAATATTTCAAGAAGAAAGAACAATCATAAACATTTATGCACCTAATCAGGAAGCCTCAAAATATATGAGGCAAACACTAGAAAAATTAAATGGAGAAATGATGCCTCTTACAGTTATAGTGGGGAACTTTAATACACCATTATCACTGTTAGCACATCTCAACATAATCAATAAAGAAATACTTTGAATAATACATTAAAGTATCTGGAATAAACAGACATATGCAGACCTCTATACCCAAATACAGTGGGATATACTTCTTGAGAGCACATAGATTATTCTCCAAGAGAGACCAAATGCTAGGTCACAGAAAAATTCTCAATGAACTCAGAATGACTGTAAATATAAAAAGTAATTTCTCTGACCACAATAGAATATAGCTGGAAATCAGTAATGGTGAAAGAACCAAATTAGGCACAAAAATGTGGAAGTTAAACAACACACTCTTAGACAAATGTTGGATCAAGGAGTAAATTTCAAAACAAATCAATAACCACTTTGAAATAAATGAAAATGACAACACAACATATCAAAACTTATGCAATGAAGCAAAAGCTGTATTGAGAGGGAAATTCATAGCCTTAAATGCACATATCAAAAAAGAAGAAAGTGCTAAAGTGGAAAACGTAAATACACAGCTCAAGGAATTAGATAAAGAACAGCAAACTAACCCTAAAGGAAATAGAAAGTAGGAAGTAACAAAAATTACAGTAAAACTAAATGAAATAGAAAATAAGAAAACACTAGAAAAAATAAACAAAACCAAAAGCTGGTTCTTCAGAAACACCAATAAAATGGACAACCCCTTAGCTAGACTAACAAGGAAAAAAAGAGAGAAGATGCAAATACACAAATTAAGAAATGAAGTAGGGAATATCACCATTGACCCCACAGAAACAAAGAGTATCATAAGAGTATCTTGAAAAATTATATGCAAACAAAAGGATAATTTAGAGTAAATTGAAAAGTTCCTGGAAACATGAAAGCAACATACATTGATAAAAGAGGAAATTGATGAATTCAACAGACCAATCACAAGTAAAGAAATAGATTCAGTCATCCAAAACCTCCCAACACAGAAGAGCCCAGTACCAGATATTTTCATAAACAAATTCTACCATTCAGGAAAGAACTAAAAACAATGCTGCTTAAGCTCTAGTGAAAAATATAAGTAGAAGGAACATTGCCTAACTCATTCTATTATGCACATTTGTTTAATGTATTGTTCTGCCCAAGCTGTGTGAGTTTGACAGGCTAGTGAAAAATCACTTGACCATACCTGTGAGGGTTTGTTTCTGAACTATAAATTTGGTACTATTGGTCTATTGTGTCTGTCCTTAGGCCAGTACCATGTTGTTTTTACCACTATAGGTAGGTATTATGATTTAAATTCTGGAGATGAGGGTTCACTTTTCCTTAATGATGTTTCTGGTTATTCAGGGCTCCTTACACTTTCAAATAAATTTAATGATCATGTTTTCAATTTTTTCTTTAATGCTGGTGGAGTTTTTATCAGGATTGCATTAAATCTGTATATCAATTTGAGTAGAATACACATTTTAATGATGTCAATTAGTCTTCCAATCCATGAGCATGGAGTGTTCTTCCAGTTATTTAGGGATTTTTAAAATTTATTTTAACATTGGGTTGCAGTTTTCTGAATACAAGTGCTCTATATCATTGGTTAAATTTATTCCTATTTGAGTTTTATCTGTCATATTTTATTTTCACCACTCTTTTGACACTTTTAGTTACTTTTATTGATAAAATCTTCATATTCTAGACTCTCTTTCAGGCCCCTCTCTCCTGTCTTTTCTTTTCAGACTCTAGCACACCCTTTAATATTTCCTGAAACTCTGGTCTCTTGCTTAGAAATTCTCTCAGTTTCTGTTTATCTGGGAATATTCTAATTTCACCCTTATTTTTGAAAGACAGTCTTGCTGGATAAAAGATTCTTGGCTGGAAGTTTTTCTCTTGTAGTATCTTAAATATATCAGATCACTGTCTTCTTGCCTCCATGGTTTCTGGTGAGAAATCAGCACTTAATCTTATTGGATATCCTTTATAAGTTATACATTGTTTTTCTCTTGCTACTCTCAGAATTCTCTCTTTCTCTTTTGCCTTTGAATTTCTGATGAGTATATGTCTTGGAGTTGGTCTGTTTGGATTTTTTTCAGATGGGAGTACATTGTGCTTCTTGGACAGAGATATGTATATCCTTCAATAGGTTTAGGAAATTTTTTACCATTATTTCTTTAAATATTCCTTCTTTCACTTTTCGCTTCTCTTCTCCTTCCGGGACACCCAAGACACAAATATTTGCATGCTTTTTGCTGTCATTTAGTTCCCTGAGACCTTGTTCATTTTTTTCCATTCTTTTCTTCATCTGTTCTTTTGTAAGTCCACTTTCAGAGGCCATTTCTTTGAGTTTACAGTCCTTTCTTCGGTCTCCTCAAATCTATTATTATATGATTCCAATGATTTTGTAATTTCATTGATAGCACCTTTTATTCCCATAAGATCTGCTATTTTTCTATGTATGCTTTCAAATTCTTCTTTGTGCTCATCCAATATCTTTTGAATATCCTTAATCTCTTTAGACATCTCATTGAATTTATTAAGGAGATTTGTTTGAACATCTATAATTAGTTGTCTCAACTCCTTTATGTCATCTGGAGGCTTATCTTGTTCCTTTAACTGGGCCATAGCTTGGTGTGGATTGTAATTTTTTGTTGGTGTCTTTGCATCAGGCTTCCCTTAGTATTTATTCTGGGTGCAGGTTTTCTCTTATCTTTAGGGCTTCCTATCATTTCTCCTTTGATGGTTACGCAGTAGGAGCCAAGCATGTAGTTGGTGCTGTAAGCTGTGGAGGCTCAAGCTGACCTCATTTCACCAGGGACCATTGAAGCTTCTTCCAACTTTCTCCTTTGCTAGGGTTAGGGACAGAGTCACATCTATGTGGAATAATCCTAGTCACACAGGCTTAGACTGTAGTTTCCCAGAGAGTGATGAAGCTTCACATCCCTTTCTCTCCTTCCTGGGGCAGGGATGGAGCTGCAGGTGTGGGCAGCAATCTATTCAGTGTGGGTCCAAGATGACCACAGTGCCCTGGTAGACTTCTGATTTTCAGTCTATGCCAGCCAAAGTTGCTAGGGTTGCAGGCTGATCTGTGTGAAAGAAACTGGTTCCTGTGGACACTGAGAGCTTCAGTATTTCTGGCTTTCCTTCAGGCTGGGGTTGGAGTCAGAATGGCAGCAACTGTCCTCTTTCTGACTTGGGCTGGTTCTCACCCCAGCTGTTCCCAGGGTTATCTCTTAGTCAGCCAAGTCTACCAATCAGTAGCTGAAATCAGAAGCCAACCACCTCCTCCTCCCCTATTGCTGGGAAATGGAGCTTCCAATTCCCATCACAGAGCAGCTCCTGTGGCAGCTCCTGCTGCCAGAGCAGGACAATCACCAGCCTCCGTGGATTGGCTGGTATTTCCCAGAGAGGCTGGCATAGGTACCCTGCATTTTCCTCCCTGCTGGAGGTGGCACTGGGCTTAGGCTAGACCTGCAATATGATCTGGATGGGAAGAAGCCAGTCCCCACCAGCACTAGGATTTTCTGTCTGCCTTGCTTCCACTCGTGCCAGATGCAGAATTAAGATGGCAGCTCCCAGTCTCTTTCTGACCCGGACAGGCTTCAATCTTAGCTTTCTCAGGATCATACTTTAGCCTGCTGAATTTCCTCATCATAGTTGAAATTGGTGCCCAACCATCTTTTTCTTCCCTGTTTTGGGGAAGTGGAGCTTTCAATTCCAGCCACAGAACAGCTCTGGAGGTGGCTTGTGCCTCCAGTGGAGGATGGGCACTGGCCTCCTGGTAAGACTACTTACGAGTCTTCTCTGGAGATGGGCTGTTCCTCCTTCCACTCCTTCAAGGACATTGCAGGATGCCCTTCTGGCCTCCTGGAGCCCCCAAACAGGTGCTTCAGCTAGCTCCAGATAGCTCTGGGTGTTTGTTAACTGCCTGGTAGCAGGAGCTGACTCTAGGAACTCCTTACTCTGCTGCCATCTAGCTGGTTCTCCATATCTCACAGTTTTAATTTGCATTTCCTTAGTGACTGGTAAAATTGAATATATTTTTCCCATTTTTACTAGCCATTTGGATATTCTTTTTGGTGTGCAAGTTTTTTTTAATGCACTTTTCTTTTGTGTTGTCTTTTGTCTTATTGTTTTGTAGTCTGAATCTTAGTATTTGTAGGTTTATGAGTCTTTTCTTGAAAATATGTATCACAAATATCCTTTCTTACTCTATTTTTGCCTTTTCACTCCCTTGATAGTGTTTTTATTATTTTGAGAAGTTCTTAATTCTACTGTTGTCCAAATTATAATATTTTCCTTTTATGATTAATTTTTTTGTCCTGCTTAAGAAATTTTTGCCTGCCCCAAGGTCATGAAAATATTCTCCCTTAATTTCCTCTGAATGTATTACTGTTTTAACTTTCATATTTAGATACATAACCTATTTGGAATTGATTTTTTAGATATTTAATCACTGTTTATATCTCTTCAGTGAATTTACTTTTTATGCCCTTTGGCCATTTAAAAAAAAATTAGATTTGGTCTTTAAAACACTGATCTGTAAGCACTTTTAATTCATTATATATATATTTTATATATATATGAATTATTTTTTATTTATTTCTCTCCACTCTCCCCCTTAAGTTGTCTGCTCTGTTTCCATTCACTATGTGTTCTTCTGTGACCATTTCTATCCTTATTAGCAGCACCAGGAATCTGTGTTTCTTTTTGTTGTGTCAGCTCTCCGTGTGAGTTGCGGCATTCTTGGGCAGGCTGCACTTTCTTTCGCGCTGGGTGGCTCTTTTTATGGGGTGCACTCTTTGCACATGGGGCTCCCCTAAGCGGGTACACCCCTGCGTGGCACAGCATTCCTTGTGCGCATCAGAACTGCACATGGGCCAGCTCCACATGGGTCAAGGTGGCCGGGAATTTGAACCTCAGACCTCCCATGTGGTAGGCGGATGCCCTATCTATTGGGTACACAGGATGGAGGAATAGAGTACGGATTAGAGTGGACTTACTGCTATTCTACTATGGAACTACTATGATTAGTAATAGAAGAAATTGTAGCATTGATGTGGAGAAAGTGGCCATGGTAGCTGCTGAGGATAGGGAGAGGGAAGAAGAGATATGTGGGGGCATTTTCAGGACTTGGAGTTGTCTTGGGTGGTACTGCAGGGACAGATGCTGGACATTGTATGTCCTGTCGTGGCCCACTGGGTGGACTGGGGGAGAGCATAAACTACAATGTAAACCACTTTCCACGTAGTGCAGCATGTTTAATTTCTCTGGCTAGAACCTTCAGTGCAATGTTGAACAACAGTTGTTGCAATAGATATGCTTTCTTAATAAAATTAAGAGGGAAGTTTCAGTTTTTCTCCATTGAGTATGTTACCTTGTGTGTTTTATTAAAATATTTCTTTTATGACGTTGAAATACTTTTTTTTTTACTTTTAGTTTTCTTTATATTATCATCAAGAACTAGACTATAGTCAGGGCATATAGCTCAGGAGTTTGGTCCCTTGCCTACTATGAAATTTATGGTCCCCAGAGGGACAGATTTGGACTCAGATGTGATTTCCCCATACATGGCTCTTCTGTCCTTCTATTTGAACCTACAATTTGTACTAGGGTTGGTCAGTGTACATCCAAGAGACTTAAATCTTGGGGCTGTCCATGTACCAGCCTGGTCTTGAATCTCAATGGAGTTGCAACACCTACTCTCTATTTCATTGAACTCACTCAGGAAAACAAGGAGGAGATGATAGACAAACAGCGTACCAAGGAACTGAGAATATCTACAACTGCAAGCTAGAGAGTCCCATCCATCATCCATATGGCAGCAAAGGCCCCCTCAATTAAAGGTGGAGTGAGCATCATCATCAGAGTCCTCAGGATTGGGGCACTAACTATGGACTAAAGTAGACTTACTAGCTTTCTACTATAGACTTATTGTGATTCTAGCAAAGGCAGAAAGACCATTGACATGAAGGCATTGGCCACTGGAGATCCTGAGGTTAGGGAGAGGGAAAAACAGGTATACTATGGGGACATTTTCAAGAAATGAGAATCATTCTGAATGATATTACAACAGATACAGGTCATAGGTGGGTGGGAGAGAGTGTGAACTTCAATGTAAACTACAATTCATGCTTAGTGGCAATACTCCAAAATGTGTTTATCAATTACAATGAATATACCACACTAATGAAAGATGTCAATGTGGGAAAATGTAGGAAGTGTGGGGAGTTAGGCATATGGGAACCCCCTATATACTTTATGTAACATTTATGTAATCTAAGCATCTTTAAATAATAAAAACAAAAATAAAAAGAATGGGTCCTGGGACTCTGGGAGAAGATGGTGTCAGAGAAGTTCAGCCAGAATGCAGTACACAGACAAAAAGGAGGGGAAAGAGAAGAAGCTGCCTGAAGGAGTTCCTATGGGGATCTGCAGACCAGAAAGTGCAATATGCATTATCAAGGAGGGATTGGGGACAGAGAGATTAAGAAGATGGAAAGAAAACTGTGAGTTGTTCTTCCTCATGGCTCAGAATGGAGTCCATTTCCCAACATTGAGAAACACAGTGTTGCTAAAACTTGTGGCTTATTGTGGCCAACTGAGAGGATATGGGTATATTCCTCCCGTGGAAGACAGAGGGTACAGCAGAGGGTTAAATGTGGTTTCCCTTTCATGAGGTTAAATAATAAAGCCCAACTTAAAATTGTAGGCTTGGTAAATTGAGTCAGTGGAACGTGAAGACCCACTTTTGTGGAATGATTTGCCAAAGAGTGCTATCTGCAGGCAGGTCAGAAAAGTGAAGGAAGAAAAGACTTTTCTCTCATCCCTAGTCCACCTCATTGTGGATCTGGTCTATATCAATTAGTGGGTTCCTGGCCCTGTTTTCATAACTTGAACAGGGCAATCATAAAGTTTTTGAGAAAAAAATTGATCTCCAAGTAAAGAAGAGTTGTGAAACAAAACCACTAGGCAGGAGAGAGAAATTGACCGTCTCAGTAAATTCACCAACATAATCAGATACTTATTTTTTTTTAAATACCTTAGGTGATATATATATAAAGATTTATTTATTTTATTTCTCTCCCCTCCCCCCCCATTGTCTGTTCTCTGTGTCTATTTGCTGTGTCTTCTTTGTCTGCTTCTGTTGTTGTCAGCAGCTCGGGAATCTGTGTTTCTTTTTGTAGCATCATCTTGTTGTGTCAGCTCTCCATGTGTGCGGCACCATTCCTGGGCAGGCTGCACTTTCTTTCACGCTGGGCTCTCCTTATGCAGCACACCTCTTGCACGTGGGGCTCCCCTATGTGGGGGACACCCTGCGTGGCAGGGCACTCCTTGTGCGCATCAGCACTGCACATGGGCCAGCTGTACATGGGTCAAGGAGGCCTGGGGTTTGAATCGTGGACCTCCCATGTGGTAGACGGACGCCCTAACCACTGGGCCAAGTCCGCCGCCCAGATACTTAGAAATCAGCAAAACATTAGAAGCCACACTAAGAAACAAGAAGAGATGGCCCAGCCAAAGGAACAAAACAAGAATCCTGACTAGACACAGAATTTAAGACAACTAATCAATGAAGTTCACACAATTCTTCTAAATCAATTCAAGGATTTGAAAGGATACATGCCTAAAGATAAAAACGATGTTAAGAAGACACTGGGTGAGCATAAAGGACAATTTAAAGAAACCCTGCAAAGAAAAGTAAAGTAACAGAGCCTAAATGAATGAAGGCACAATGGATGAAATTAAACATACACAATAGGCATATAATAGAAGATCTGAATTAAAGAAGGACAGAATAAGTGATTTAAAAAACATAGATTCTGAACTTGAAACAAGAGAGCAGAAATAGAAATAATAGAAAAAGTTGAACAGGGTAACATTGAATTAAAAGATAGCACAAAATACACAAGCATGCCTGTAATCAATATCCCAGAAGAAAAGCATGGAAAAGGAACAGAACAGGAATTCTCATTAGAATAGTTTCAATAAAGTTTAGACTGATTATTTCTCCCTGCATGTTGTGTCCTCAAGAATGGAATGATTATCCACAGGACTGGCTGATAAATATATTCTTTCTCGGCCACTCATAGGAGTGGGCAGATGCAGATAGGTCAGTGTTAATGACATCAGAGGGTGATAGATATAATATTGCCTCTCAACTAAACAGGTAAAATGCGAAGCAAGGACATTGCAAATATTATTAGAAAAGCATTTCAGCTGTTAGAAAGTTGATAAAGATGCTTGCATCTTAATGGCACCAAAATATTCTTCAGGTAAAATATGCTATCTTAATATTGGCTCTCCAATTCTTGCATGGAAAGTAAGTTGTAGTGGATTGAACCTGTGTGTACCCTAGAAAAACATGCTATTAAATCTAATCCTTTTCTGTAACTGTAAACCCATTATAAGTAGGGCATTTTCATGAGGCTACTTCATTTAAAGTGTCTTTGGACCAAAACAATCAGGATCGTTATTAACTGTATTCTGGAGTCCTTTATAAGTGGAATGAATTCAGACATGAAAGAGAGAAAGCCACAGGATGCAAGAAGCTGGACCCAGAAGAGAAGGGAGAGATGAGAAGAGGCAAACACATGCCCCGCCATTTGATACACTATGGGCCCCAGGATCCATTGGAGACAGTCTTAAACATCATTGTCATCAGGAAGAAGGTATCACCCTGATGATGTCTTGATTTGGACTTTTTTTTAGCCTCAAAATGTAAGAAATAAATTCCTATTGATCAAGTCAAACCATTGCATTTGCATTTGCATGAGCAACCTAGGAAAATTAAATAAATGAATTGATAAAATTGGTATTCTTACATGTAGAATTAAAGCTAACTTTTTTTCCCTTAGCTTATATTGGAGTCAAAAATTGAAATTACCAAATAATTCTATGTGTGTAATTGCATTAACATTGCATTAACCAAATAGTATCCACATGACTGTAGGGTATTGTTTTAGAGTTCCACTATGCAAAGGATATCACATTATACAGTGTTTTCTTATATTTATATATATATATATATATATATATATATATATATATGAAACCAATCTGATTCTGAATACAAGTTTATGCCAGCATGGTGTAAATCAATTTGCCATTTTAATTGGAGCTCTGCATTCTAACTTAATGAACATCTCTCTCTGGATACCACTAGAAGTTTGTTGTTCATTTTTGTGAGATAGGCTATTCTTTTCATATGTATTATTACTTCTGTTTCCCTAATGAAAGATATTTGCCAAAGCTATAAGGGTCTTCTTTTTCCAGAATATGAAAAAAGTTCTCCCTCATTTCAGGTTAATGAACCTAATAATTTCAATGATTAGGTTATTCTAATTTATCACTGCAGAACAATGGTTTTCATCCTATCCCTGCTACCTGATGAAAGTTTTCCTTTGATTACAACAGTGATGCAGAACTTCCAGGAAGATGGAGGATTAGAGAGTTGCAGAGCTCACTTTTCTCTCAGGAAAACAGCTAGAAGGCAGGCAGAATCTGTCTGGAATAACTGTTCTAGGGCTCAGGAGAAGAAGGGAGGACTCAGTGGCCCCCAGAACAGAAAGAGGCAAAAAGAAGGAGACTCTATAATGAGGATCCATAAGTAACCAGGACAGCTGCTGTTGCTGGACCTAATATCCACCCTTGGAGCAGAGATCTTTGGTTCCTCTGGCCTGGGTGGGTGGCTACAAACTGAGAGGGCTTCAGGGATCCACTTCCCCAGGAAAGGGGAGAAGGAGGGACACAGCTAATGGCTGATACCATTTTTGGCCAGAAAATTTGGTCTGCTGGATCCCACCATTTCCACACTTCCTGGCCAGGTGTATCCACATCATTGTCTCCACCCAAGAGCAGCAGAGTGCTAAGGATAGCCTGCTTTCTCAAACAACCTCCTTACTGACCAAGCATGGTTGCTGCCAACTTAGAAGTAGCAGAAATCTCCTCCCTGATGCCAAAGAAAACATTGATCTACCTTTCCTAACTTTGGCCCCATCCTGGGGACCTCCTTAAGGACAAAACAGGCAGGTTTGGTTCTGGAAGTATTCTGCTCCAGAGGGTTAGAAGGAAAGACTGCAGAAGAAAAGAATCAGGACCAGGGATATCCCTACATGAATAAGAAATGGTAGGGTACTAGAGAAATAATGTATCAAAGGCATAACCCTAGACATGAATCCCAATTTTCTCCTTTCTGTAAGTATCTATGCATGTCAGTGAAATAATGTGATCCTGTAAAAAAGACTAAATAAAATGAGGTTATTGAAAGAAATGCAAAACAGTGATATGTGAAATCATTTGCCAGTGTGAGTTTCCCTCACCTCTTTTATTATGGCTCTTAATCTTCTTACTGGAATCCTTTATAAATAGAATGAATACAAATAGAGAGAAATAAATATTTGAATTGCACTTAAGCAATACATATTAGGAGACATGTTTAATGGATAAATTATCAATGGCCAAAACGTGCTGTAATAACACTCATAATGTTGGCACAGCTCTAGGAATTCAAGCAGAATGAGCATTTCTGAGGAGAGCCATACTGAGCTAAAGACTTAGTGACCCTTATTGGACACTTAGAAGGGATGCTATTTTGCAGGAGGAAGTGAAAGGTCACAAACAGCCTGGACAGGAATAATAGTTTCAGAAAAAATGATAAAATGATCTCAACAGTATGAATATAGCATTCCCGGACACAAAGATGGAAAATTAATATAAGAACAGCTGTGAAAAATGTTCCTTAAATGGATGCTTGAGATCTTGGAAGAGACATACAGTGATGAATTTATGGGAATCTTCTGATCCCCTTTATCTTGCGAGCATGCATGAAGAGATACAGTGAGTTGTTTAGGTGTTCTCTTAACTGCCAAGGTCCCATAATCAGCTAAAACTGTATATTCCCAATAGTGCTGTTGGTCAGAACAGGAAATCTATTAAATTTTACTAGAAATTTACTAGTTAGTAGATGATGGGCTTTAATTAAAGTAAGACTAACTAGAGATCCCATGTCAGTATAGCCTTTTAGTATGAAACAGGGCATATGGCTAGGCTTCAAGAAACTCATATCCAGAATTGATTGCAACTCGGCACTTGATTTATACTACAATCCATGCCATATTGTTAGATAGGCAAAGGTCAGTTTTGTTTGAAAAGACAATAAAATACTATCATAGTCCTAAATGATTTATCTTGTAATAATCTTAATTTTTTTGTGTGAACTGTTAAAATTCATAGGATTAATTTGATGGATTTAACCTAAATATATGATAATACTGCTATTGATGACTAAATGTATTAGGAAATTAAATTAAAACCACTGCATGATGCTCATCCAATGAAATATGAAAGGTCAGAGATGGAACAAATATTAGTCAACAATGTATTAATTGTTAGAATAAATCAATATATCCATATCTTTCATTAAGTTAAAGTAGTGAGAGAAGGTAAAATAGTTGTCAAACCTATATGATTAGGAAAAATCTCATGCTGGAATATTTGGCAAACTGAAATCTTCTTTAAAGCAATACCTACACCTTATTTGATGGTACAGATTATTAGCATCTTGATGTTCTCTATTCCATTTTTCTGTTCTATAAATAGTACAAAATACTAAGGAGAAAGAATGTTCATTAGTGATTTACTAAAAAGGCTTGACCATATTCAGAGTATAGTCTATACAGGATAGAATCATTCCCCCCTCCCCCGATATGGCTCCTTCATCTCTTTGCTCACTGCTCATTTTTGTGCTCATTATCTACTCATTGTCTGTTTATTTATTCTTTAGGAAGCACTGGGAACCAAATCGGAATCTCCTATGTAGGAGGTGGGCTCTCAACTGCTTGAGCCACATCCTTTCCCAGGATACAGTTATTTTACAGTTCAAAGAAAGTGCTGAGAACATCTGCTCTTCATCCTAGAGTAGGATACAGGCAGTGGGATTTTTGATGTGCTGTTTAAAGTCCAAATATTCCTTGGTAAATCCAAGGGCCAGTTTTTTGTTTATTTTGTTTTTTTAATAGAGTTTTCATCTACCATAGTAAATTGACCAGAGAGACACAAATATGCCTTTGAGAACATATGCCTTGAAACCCTCTTGAAATCAAGATTTACATGCAGATCTTAGTGCTTCAACTGAAGACATAGTTTCCTTATGTGTGAGTAAGAAGCCAGAGCTGATTGTGCCTGGATGTCTCTTGGAACTCCAATGCTTGCTTGTGTTCCTTTTCTCTTACTGCACACTATCCTTTGCCTTAAAGTAAAAGTCTTACTTAATAATGTTCTTTGGAGTCTTGTAAGTTCTTTCAAATATCCAGACCTGTGAAATCTTTGCAGGTGAATCTCTGTTGCAAATATTTTAGGATCAGTGGGTTCAAATGTGGAGGTGAAGTAGGATGGAACCACACAACTTTATATCTTTATCACCTTGCACACGTGTTCTTTTCATTGCCTGATTCAGTGAGCACAAGTATAGTACTAAATTTACATATACCTAAGGAAGGTGGTACTGATACCTAAAACATAATATCCATGCAATTACATTTGATAATATGTATTCCTAAGATTTTTGAAGTGGGTCATAACTTTACCTCATGTAATCCATTTAAGGATAACTGTGAATGTCGCCCAAGTACAAAATGACAAGGATAATCCTGATACTTTTTCCCATCAATTGTAGGATATTTGTTTGAAAATGTTTCCAAAGACTATGTTAACAGTGTTGCTCTTACATCCAGCCATGTTGAGATGGAAAATACAATGATGGAGATATAATTATGGGTCAAAAATAATAATAAGTGGTAACAGTGGTTATTACCTCAAAGGGAAAAGTAGCTACATGTGGGTGATGATACTAAGAAGGAAAGCAGTTATGCTATTTTCATGACCTCTTTAGAAAAAAAGATAGTACTCTTAGGTCATCCCTCAGATATGATGCTGATTAAAGCTTACTCTGCCAATAATCTGCAGACCTGTTTACTCCAGAGAAGAGGAATTGGATCCCTGATGATTTACAAGCAATGCTTAAAATACCAATTTGGCTTATTTGGAGAAAAGAGATAGTGCCTTGAAGATTCAATTGATGATTTGACAGCTATGGTTTAGAGATTATAGTTTAGAGATTACGAGCTATTTTTAAGACAACTTATTTTTCAGGTGACTTGTGAAAACCACTAAGTCATACTGGGCATAAAATGTTGAAAAGCAGGGCTTCTATGTTGCAACAAATCATTATGATATGATGCTAAACTGTCTGCACAATATGATTAACTGCCAAGTATACCAGAGATCCATTTGCTCCACAGAATACACTGTAGGTGAAAAGAGATGGTATGCATTTAAGGAATGTACAAATGGGACCAAGAGAAAACCTTGAGGTAGATGAACTTGGGTATGATTTAGTGTCCCAATAATACTGATATGCCTTCTCTAGAGATATAAAGGATATTTATGGGAAGCCTTACAGAATAACCAGATGGAGCTGTATTGAGGATAGAGCATATTCACTTGTTATGCTCACGGGGCATGCAATATATGGAGAGAAACTTTCTTCAAATTGCATCAACCATGAATATCCAACTGCAACAAATAGCAGGTGGTTTAATCAGCCCTTTTCCCACCTTTATAAACATTGTGCAAAGATTTTAGCTGCTGATCATGAGGTACTGAGACAAGCCAAAATGATGATGCAGGAAGTTTATACAGATGAAAAAAACTTGTTCATCCAAACAGGAACCATAGCAAGAAGATTTTCTCAAGATGCATTAAAAAGCTAGCAAGTACCGGAAATCATAATTGTTGCTAGCACCCTATAGTGTATGACTGCATAACTTCTTTCTGTATTGCCTTAAATCTTAGGTAAAGGGAACAAATGAGGTATATAAATTCATGCTTTATATACTTCAGTTTGTGAGTGTGTTACACTGAAGGAGAAAGGTTTAATTTGATTTGGTTTTGGAGGACTGCTATTATCCATTTTACATTATTTGAGAACGTAGATGACTGCAAAAGTAATGCTGATGAGTCCTCTTCTTAACACATACATCTTTGTAATGATGAAATTAGTCAAAGGATTAGTAAGGATAAAGTGTGTTTTGAAGTGTTAAAAATGAATCCTGAAATCTTCTTGGCTTAATACATGCAATTTTATTTTCTGTACAGGCAAAATTCACAGAGGATTTGGGGATCCTGTAGGGTATTTTTCATCCATGTAGTTACTCAGAGTCCAGATAGCTTCCTCTGCATAGCCATCCAATTGTATTATATTCCTTCTAGGCTTTCTGCAGAAGGGAACATAGAAGCTGCAAGGTAGCACACAGGCACTTGCAGGTTTCACCCTTTATGTGCAACACATCATATCTGCAAGCTAGTCACATAGCCCTTCTTAAACAAAAAGGGGCTGAAAACATGGATAAGGGGTTGGAGCATATGTATATTTGATGATGAGGAAATGTTTTGGTCACAATTGAGAGAAAGTGTCCTCCAATTCAGAATTAATTGTTTGCTAACGTTTGCATATTAGTATGCATGTAATACATATATATACTGAGATATAGGAATAGCTGAGAAGCAATTTGGGTTAATGCAGTCTTTACAAACTCAGAAATGTAATATCAAAGTTAAGCAAGAGATCTGCCTTGGGCAATCTGGATCACGTTTTATCCAGATTCATTCTCTTAGAATTATCCTGTAAGTGATCACATTTCAAATAATTACCTATTTCATTGATAGACAGTTGGCCTGCAATTCTCCATTCAAATTTGAATGTGCAGACTTTCTGCCTTGATTACTCAGATATAAAGTCCCTATTTTTAATTCTATTAGGTAAGACTGTAATCTATTCAATAAAAGCTATTTTGAAGGTAAAGTTTGTGTGATTCCTTTGACAGAAAAATTGTTCCCCATATGTATTCTACCTGGAAATACCATGTGCAATATTGTTCTATTGCTGTACCTGAAATAATTTAATATCCCTTCTTGGTTTTAGGCAGATAAAATTATTTTACTGAGCAGAGCCAGGGTTACTATGTAATTGGTGTTTTGTGGCTTGTACAAAGGAACAGCATTAATTATGGGATGACTCTGCCTTCATGATCTTCTCTTTTTCCTCAAAATCCATTAGTTACTGGATGACTCCTATTTCATACACACACACAAAATTGTCTACAGTCATGACAGAAGTGAGGATTAACACAATGCATTTTTAACAAAATTCTAACAATACAGCTATTTTTAATGTATATATTTAAAGTACTTCCACTATTGGTTAGAGAAGCTTCACCGAAAGATTTGCAGATTTTTGTATAGAATATATAATGCCATATATTTTCCAAACCTTGTGAAAATTTCATTTAAATTAACTAAATCCCATTGATTATTAATTTGTTTATGCAATGGGTTTTCTAATTGGAGTAGACTAGAGTCACCATTTATGAAAGAAGAACAATTAAGGATTTAAGAAAACAAAGGGATAATATGTACTTAATTCACTTATTCTGAATACAAGGCCATTTATTTTGTTTTAGACACAATTGCTCTTAGAATATGAATAGATTTTATGTTATCTTATCTATTTACACACTTCTAAATTACCGGTAAAAGAACAAAAGCTCACTCTTTGACTCCAGAGCTTCCTCATTGCATTTTTCACCTCTGCATTTCTGAGTGTATAGATTAAAGGATTTAGCATGGGTGTTATCATAGTATAAAATACAGCCACTGCTTTATCAATGGGAAAGGTGCCCGTAGGCCGAAGGTATATAAACATACATGGCACAAGGAGTAAGACCACTACAGTAATATGTGCGGCGCAGGTGGAGAGCGCCTTCCGCCGTCCTTCAGAGCTGTGAGTTCTGAGGGTACAAAGGATGAGGACATAGGAGGTAATAAGAATAGAAAAAATGAGCACACACATGAATCCAGTGTTCGCGGCAACAAAGAGTCCTAGCATTTGAGTATCAGTACAGGAGAGTTTTAGCAGAGGGTAAAAATCACAGAAGAAATGGTCAATGACATTGGGACCACAGAAGGATAACCACAGCATAAAAAGGATTTGAATCAGGGCATGAAGAAATCCCCCAGCCCAGGACACCACCACCAAGAGAACACACACCTGCCGGTTCATTGTGATCATGTAGTGCAGGGGCCTGCAGATGGCCACATAGCGGTCATAGGCCATCACTGTGAGCAGGATGACCTCAACTCCACTGCTGAAATGTTCCCAAAAGACCTGAGTCATACAGCCATTGAAGGAGATAGTTTTGTTTCCAACAAGTAAGTCAAATATCATTTTGGGGGCTGTAACAGAAGAAACAGTGCCATCTATGAAGGACAAAAATGACAGAAAAAAATACATTGGGGTGCTGAGTGCTGGGCTGGTGGCGATGGTCACTACGATAAGTAGGTTGCCCACAAGGGTGAGAAAGTAGATGAGTGTAAACACAACAAACAAGAGTTTCTGCATGTCTGGGTTCTGTGTCAGACCGAGCAGGATAAACTCTATCACGTTGTTCACTGCTCCATGAATCAAGGTTTGCATTTGGATAATTGATTTATCTGCAAATGGCACAGGGATTGCAATGACATTAGAAAAATTTCAATCAAGATAATATATCTGTCAGATAAAATGTTTTCTGTATGATTGTTGGAAATGCTGAGCAGGTAAATCCTAAATTTAATGTTGGGTAAATTTTGAGTCATCTAGTGAATACATCAGTCAATTCTACACACACTGACACAAGCATACAGTTTTATGATTGTTAACATTCCAGATGCCTTTATTGAAATAATATATGACTGAGGTGTCTTCCAGCCACTGCAATAGTGTGTTCTCCCATGGAAAACAGGAATAAAAAAGGACCTGTCTCACAGAATAAAAATTAACAAAATGAATCCCTGAAACTAGGCTGGACAGTGAACATTAAGTTAAACCATGGACTATAGTTCATAATACAATTGTAAAAATGTGCTATCATCTATATAGCAACTGTTCCACACTAATGCGATGGTTAATAATAGAGTGGTATATAAGAACCCTGTATTTTATACATGATTTTTCTGTAAATCCACATTTTCTCTAATAAATGAGGAAAGAATGAAAAACAGATTTTTAAGGATTAGAGACTTAAATTCCTAGGTCTGTTCTCCTATGTTTCCTCTATTGTCACTCCTGCTGCTAAGGCTAAGTTGCTGAGTAGTTTTTCTTGATATTTTTAACTTGTTTCAGGGTGCCTATAAAATCATCACGTGAGTTTTATCTGAAATTAGGGATGATTTAGTCATATTTCCAAATCAACTGGGCTGAGTGAATATTTGAAGCTATAGCAAGATAGATCCTGATAGATTTGTGACTTTAAGCTACACTAACTCAAATTTGAATAAGAAAATTAAAAATTCATTATTGACCATCTCTGGAAAAAGGATATCAGGAAGAGGATAAAACAGGCAGCATGATACAATGCTACTTTATTTGATACTCTGAAATTCACTCTTTAAGAAACTTCTATCATATGTTGATTTCAGATATTTTTGCAAATAAATAAAGTCATTTTAAGGTATTTATGAAACTTTCTCTAGATTTATTTTTAAAAGCAAACAGGCATTTCTTAGGCAAGAAAACAAAGCATCAGGGTTTATTGGACAAATGTGTTCTTTAGAATTGACGGAGTATTTAGATGATTTTTGGATTCTGTATTAACTGATTACTTGTAGCCATGTGATGCTGTGTGTGGGACTTAGTCTTACTGAACCCAACATATATATATATATATATATATACAAATATATATATATATATATATGTAATAAAGGAAAAAGAACAAAGAACAAAGGAATGGAAGTATATTTTAAACTATGTCAAAATTTGTAAACTAAAGCTAAAAAGAATAGTATTCTTCACACTTCCAAATTACTGGTAAAAGAACAAAAAGGAGAAACTGTATATCAATATTTTTATCCTTGAAATATTTGATCGTATAGCATGAATTGAGTAAATGAATGAACTGGGAGAATAAACAAGGAACAAAGTAATCAATTCAAGAAGCTAGAAAAACAGCCAATTTTATTAAGAAAAACATTTGAAACAGAAATCAGTAAAACAGACAAAAATATTAGATGACAAATAATTTCAAAAGAATATCAGTTTATAAAATACTAATGAAACCAATCAGCACAGATAAGTTCAATGAGAAGCAAGTATCGACCAATCCTCAAAAGATCCTAATTTTCAAAGTATTTAAAAGAATATTAGGTATAATTCAGTGGAAGCAATAAAATTTTTTAAAATATTGATTAGCATTTTTTGAAATAAAGTAAATCTTCTCATGCCAGTCTGAAAACTCAAGTAAAATAAAAAAGGGACTTGTGTGCCTTAAAATATTAAAATAAAACATAAATTAGTACAAAACAAAACAAAAGTAGTGACTGACAGGAATTTAATCTCTCAATGGAGCAGAATACCGCTGGAGTAAAGCAAAAGAAAATGGTATAAAAGGACAAAAATGATAGATTTAACTACGTGAAGTCATGAAACACACTGGAAAAATAATTGCAACAAGTGTAACAGACAACCACTATTATAACAGAAATTGCTTTCAAAAACAATAAAAGATCTTTATGAAGACTGGGTAAAATTAATGAAAAGATGATCCTCAGGAAAAAAAATTAGACATGTAAGAATTCATTCATTTCAGATGTCATCAATACATGCAATTTAAAATTAGTGAAATTTTAATTGGCAAATTAGCAAACATTAATGAGTGCTATATTATCCAATACTGTTGAGAATCTGTTGGTATAAAATTTTTGGTACTCCTTAGTCTTAGAATCTACACTAGACAAAAAATATGGACAAAACTACACATGCAGGTTGTATTTCACTTTTTATTATATACAACAGGAAAAGTAAGCAACTAAAAGGTCTGCATAGGGAAATACAGTTAAATGCATTGTGACCTATGGTTATAGAGAGTCAGATAGACTTTAAAGTGATTTGTAAAAAGATTAATGACCTGGAAAGAGCTTTTGAAATAATACTGAGTGGGAAAGTCAGAATATATAATGTCATATATAATGACAATAAGTCTAAAAAGACATATATATATAGAACAGATCTAAAGAACATACACTAAACACCAATAGACTCATCTGATTATAAGATTAAGGAAGATTGTTGTTCAGTTCTTGTACAAATTTTATGAGATGACTTTCTATAAGAGAATATTTTCCCTTTGTATTCAGCAAGATAATTGAAAAAAAGAGCTTTTTTGCTTATCTCATGCCTGGGTCCATAATATTTCATGTGAATGCTATGTTGGGTAGAATGGGTATGCCAGTCATTTTATATATATATAAACTCACCAATTTATATATATACATGAAAATTTCATTAATTTTACTGAATCTTCATAAAGATCTTTCATTGTTTTTCAAAACAATTTCTGTTATAATAGTGGTTGTCTGTGACACTTCTTGCTAATATTTTTCCAGTGTGTTTCATGACTTCATGTCGTTGAATCTATCATTTATATATATATATATATATACATAAAACTGTGACAATAGAAATAGATTTTTAAATATAAATTACATGTAAATTTAACTCTAAAGTCACCTAGAAAAATTACTAATTAAGAAATCACTGATTATACCTATATCTCTGAATGCATTTGGGGAAGAAGTAACAAGTTTCTCCCATATTTATAAAAATCATGTTCTGTGGGATTATCACTGACCCATCACTATATACTGCTTTGCAAGTTCAGCTATTTGTATCTTAAGTGTAGTGTTTCTTTACTTCAATTAGTGACTTGAAAATGCATCCTAAGGGGACTTGCTAAGTAAATCTTAGTCTACATGGTATGTTTATCTTTGTTCTAGGGTGTGTTTATCTTTGTTCTAGAAGCTCACACCAAACTGTGAATGTGGGCCACCAGCATCCCAGCTCAGATAAGAATTTTTTTCATAGAGAACTTTCCAAATTTTAGACTTCAGGAAAAATGGACATTGAGAAAACTAACCATTGAAAGACATCCTTTCCCAAACCTCCCTGCTGCACATCTGTCAGGCTTGTTTTCTTGGTGACCAGATAAAGTATATTTTTAAAAAGTCCCTTGATCTTTACTATAACTTGATTTAAAGACCTGAAAATAGCAAACTGTATAATAAAGAATAACTGGGAATTACAAGTACCATGAACTCAGCAACAAATGAAGGTTGTCCTGGAGTAGCAGGTCTCTGAGGTCAACTCATTTCAGTTTTTACTTTATGTAAAGCTTGGGATAGACTGGTGATAGCTCCTTTGTTTCCTCAGAATCTCAATATAAATGGGCTGGCAATTTAGAAACAAAGAACATCTATAATCTCTGGCTCATTATCTTTAGGTGATATTGCAGGCTTGATAATCCCCAGAGTATGTCCTCATTTATATTTTCATGTATAACTAAAGGTAAATATTTACAGAATATTGCTCAAGCACAGGAAGGAGTTAGGTATGCTCTGACTTTCTGTTCCCAGAGGG
This sequence comes from Dasypus novemcinctus, assembly GCF_030445035.2. Lineage (NCBI taxonomy): Eukaryota > Metazoa > Chordata > Mammalia > Cingulata > Dasypodidae > Dasypus > Dasypus novemcinctus. The sequence continues at coordinate 12,777,899 of NC_080694.1, read as the reverse complement.
CTTGAGTTAATAACTCCATCCAAGTTGGCAGTCAAACAAGTTTCTACTCTTCTCTCTTGTGGCTGTGGCATCTGTGACCAAGAGTGTTGGGCAGAGAGCTAGCAGAGTTAGTACAGCAGCATCCTATGCCTGTATTCTGGAAATCAATGTAGGGTCTGGGAAGTAGGGCATAATTTAATTTAGGATAATGGATGCAAGAATTTATTGGAGTGTTTATTTTATTTTATTAGGTAGGCTAATAATTTATTAAAGTAGGGAGGGAAAAGAAATGGAAGAAAATAACAGATCATGGGTCCCAGGTAGACAGGAAGGGGCTGAAAAGTGATAAGCAGACTGATTCACAGACTACAATCCCCCATTATAGATTATAAATGACCAGGTTTTACTTGTGTGGCCATCATGGCAGAGGAAAAATGGTGAGAGCAGAGCACAGAAGGCAGGAACAGGGCAGGAACAGGCAAAGGGACAGGGTCAGTAAGCTTTTTCTCTTATCATTTAAACCATTATCAGAGTATTTAAAACAATCCTACTACCTGTCTCACAGAGTCATAGGAGGAATAAACAAAATGAAGTGTGAAAACGCCTAGACCATTAAAAATTACTATTCTCCTTTTGGTGCCCTGAGGATAGACACATGCAGGCTAGAGAACCTGCTCTCTAAAATTAAAATTTTGCCATGCTTAAGAGGAAATTAATGTGGTATTGGTGTGGAGAAAGTGGCCATGGTGGCTCCTGGGTGTGGAGAATGGGAGGAAGAGATGAGATGTGGAGACGTTTTCGGGACTTGGAGTTGTCCTGGGTGATGCTGCAGGGACAATTACCAGACATTTATGTCCTCCCATGGCCACTGGACGGAACGTGGGAGAGTGTGGGCTATGAAGTGCGCCATTGACCATGAGGTGCAGCAGTGCTCAGAGATGTATTCACCAAATGCAATGAATGTCTCATGATGATGGAAGAGATTGTTGCTATGGGGGGAGGAGTGGGGCAAACGGGGTGGGGGGTATATGGGGACCTAATATTTTTTGAATGTAATATTAAAAAAATAAATAAAGACAAAAAAAAGAGAGGAAATTCTTAGAAGTTCCATAAACTGCATCTCCAGGGCTGGCTCTTCTACTTCCTGCTTTGTGACATTGGGCAACAGCTTCCTTATGCCTCATTTTCCACAATTGCACAAAGGGGATGAGAAGAAACCTATACCATAAGACTGTTGTTGGCTTATAGGAGATCATACATGCAATGTTTAGTATGTTGTCTTGCAAAGAGTCAGCCCTTTATTGTCTGTTGTCATCTTCTGGCTGAAACAGAGATCTCATGGTGTAAAAGCACCTTAGTCCTGGCAAAAGTGTTCTCAAGTCATATGTGTAGCTTGTTTTCATTTCTCTTGTGGATGGTAGGATTGTGGGCAAATGATGGAATCAGGAGAAAAGAAAGGCCAAGTGTAGAACTATTCAATAATTTTTCACTAATTATAATTCTGAAATCTTTTATCTTCCCTCTAAATTATCTAATAGTGAACTTGAGATTATCAGAAAAGTTTGTAAGGGATAAAGGAAACTTGAATATTATTAGAATTAATATGTAATGAGCACTTTTATATATCAGTCAATTTTCTAAGTGTGGTATTTGCTCTGATTCTCATATAACCCCCATGATAAAGTTCTTTTTATTTTCACTTTATATAAAAGCAAATTTGGGCACGGGAAAAAACTAATAATAAGATCTGTTTTCTAATTCTGAACTCTTCCTATAATGTTATTGTAACTTATCAGAAATTGGGGCTGTGATGTGTCCACACTGGATAGTAGAGGAAGTGCTGACCCTGACCAAATTTGGATTGTTCAGGAACTTTCTATCACCAGGTGAAGGCAAACTTTACTATTCAGATAGATATGAAGTTCAGCAGCTGAAGAGGAAAGAGAGTGAAGAGAAGAGATCATTTCCTAACTTCCTCTTATCTTTAACACTTCTGCTGGAAACTTGCCCAAGCTTGAACAAGGCATCTTTGATTTAGTAATTACTTTTTGATTGGAGGATGGAATGGAAGTCAAAGCAGAAGATTTAACTTCTGAACAGGGACATCCTCTACATAAATGGGAAATATTAGCATACCTGAAGGAAATGAAATTGTATATAACTCCTTTTTTTTCCCCCACTTTCTAATGTATGACTCTATGAATGACAATTAATTTGTAAGGGCCTGTTAAAGAGACTTAAATAAAATATTATTAGAAGAGTTACAAAAGATAGCATATGAAAACATTGAATTAGTGTATTTTGCATAGAAAATGCTTTGCATATATTTTCTGGATTGAGGGAAATGTCTTATGATTGACATACTTATTACTGTGACACTGTCAGTAATAATTTTTGATTTCTGTCCAATCTGTGTCATCTTAGGTAAGTATCTCAACTACTCTGTGTCTCAATTTCCTCTTTTGAAGAGTAAAAGTTTGCAAAATGAATAGTTGTACAGGAAAAGACAAAGAGAATGACATCATTCTATGTGCCAGAACCAATGCATGTGAGAAGACAGTGGGTCCCTATGTGAAAGAAAAATTTGTGAAAGAAAAATTGTCAAGCTATAATATATAATGTATGTTTTCATCAATGCAAAACTAACAGAATTCATGGTCAGCACACTCACAGTACAATATAGAAAAGGAGGTTTTCAGGCAGAAGTAAAGTGATGCTAGATGGAAATATGGTTTATAGAAGGAAATAGATCACCAAAAAAGACAACTACATGAGATATGATTTTTATAATAATACTTAGATTTAGTATGATTCATCATATATACTGATGATTGACCTTTTAACTAATGATTGTGAAACAGGGGATTTAAGGGACTGGATTCCCATGATTCATACTCTCAGTTGAATGATTTAAAATACATGCATATAAACATTTCTTTTTTCATGAGTCACTAAAAGTCAATACATAATAAAAGATATGGAGGAATAGAGTAGCATTTTTTTCACCCCACAAATGGAAGTTCACAAACATAGAATGATGGTTGATATTCATTTGAAAAAGTCATTGAAAAATCACACTCAGCCAGCCTCTTCCTTGTAAAATATATCTGTAGGATGAAGAATAGAAACACTGTAGGAATGAGGCCTCAACTTCCATTTCTTCTCCTTCAGCCTCCAATATGGAATTTGTTGCTATCTTGCCAAAAATCAATTTTGAGTTGGTGTAATTCATTTGGCATTTTGTGTTCAGGTTATTTCTATGTCTAAGGAGATGATGATGGATAAGGATGTGCACCCTCCAAACCCACAGAAGGATCTACCATTAGAAAATTTCCTTGAGCAAGAAGTGAGTGTCCTTGAGGGTCCATTGAAACACATTCATTTATGTAGGGCATGGCTTTTTTTAGCCACATTGCTTGATTGGATTTCTGTCTCCATAAGAGGATGTCAGTAGAGACAATATGAGACCAATCTCTAGTGAAAAGTTCTAGCAATGGCTCAAAATATGTCTAACAACTCTAACTTTAACAACTCTATATCTAGCACTAACTCTCATTGCCATACAAACAAGAAGAAAACTGGGTTTTGTAATCCCCTCCATTGTTTTAATTCTGAAGCAAAACCTCTCATTAAAACTTAATAGGGCCCATAAACATTTTGAGGGTGCTCAGGAACTAGAAACAGCTTCCCACTGTCACTATTATTATTCAATATTTTGCTAGAAGTCCTAGCTAGAACAATTAGGCTAGACAAAAAAACAAAAGGCGCCCAAGTAAGAAGGGAAGAAGTAAAACTTTCACTATTTACTGATGACATGATCCTATATCTAGAAAATCCTGAAAGATCCACAGCAAATCTACCAGAATTAATAGTTCAACAAAATGGTGGGGTACAAGGTTAATATGCAAAAATCAATAGCATTTCTGTACTCTACACATGTGCAATCTGAGGAGGAGATCAGATAAAAATTACATTTATAATGGCAACTAAAACAATCAAATATTTAGGAATCAACTTAACCAAGGACAAAAAGGACCTGTGTTCAGAAAACTATGAAACATTGCTAAAAGAAACTGAAAAAGACTTAAAGAAATGGAAGGATATTCTATGTTCATGGATTGGAAGACAAAATGTCATTAAGATGTCAATTCTTCCCAAACTGATTTACCAATTCAATGCAATCCCAATAAAAATTCCAACACCTTTTTTTTTTTTTTTTGCAGAAATTGAAAACCCATTAATCAAATTTATTTGGAAGCCTAAGAAACATGGAACAGCCAAAAGTATCTTTAAAAAAGAAGAACGAAGTTAGAAAACTCTGGTAAAAACAACATGGAACTGACATTATGGACAGGAAGATTGAACAATGGAACCAAATCAAGAGCTCAGAAATCGACCCTCACAACTATAGTTAAGCGATTTTTGACATACTGTTTAGTCCACTCATCTGGACCAGAACAGTTTATTCAAGAAATGGTGCTGGGAGAATGGGAGAGCCATATATCAAAAGAAAGAAAGAAGACCCCTATCTCACACCTTGTACAAAAATTAGCTCAAAATGGATGAAGGACTTTAATATAAAAACAACATCCATGAAACTCCTAGAAGAAAATGTAAGAAAACACCTTCAAATCTTGTGGTAAGCAGTAGTTTCCTAAACTTTATGCCCAAAGCACAAGCAACAAAATAAAAAATAGATAAATGGGACCCCTCAAACTTCAACACTTTTGCACCTCAAAGGATTTTGTCAAAAGGGTGAATAGGAAGGTGACTCAATGGGAGAAAATATTTGACAATAATATTTATCTGACAAAGGTTTAATAACCATGATATATAAGGAGATCATGCAACTCATCAATAAAAAGACAAAGTATCTGATTAAAAGATGGGCAAAAGACTTGAAAAGACAACTGTTCAAAGAAGAAATACAAATGGCAAAGAAACACTTGAAAAGATGTTCATCACTAGTGATTAGGGAAATGCAAATCAAAACTACAATGAGATACCATTTCACACCTATTATACTGGCTGCTATTAAAAAGTCAGAAAAGTGTAAATGTAGGAGAGGATGTGGAGAGATAGGAATGCTTATTCACTGTTGGTGGGAATATAGAATGGTACAGCCACTGTGGAGGACTGTTTGGCAGTTCCTAAGGAAGCTGAATATAAACTTGCTATGGGACCCAACCACACCATTGTTAGGTATACACCCAGAAGAACTGAGAGCAGTGACATGAACAAATATCTGCACACCAATGTTCAAAGCAGTGTTATTCAGAATAGCCAAAAGTTGGAAACAACCCAGCTGTCCATTGACTGGTGAATGTATGAATAATTTGTGGAGTATACACATGATGGAATATTATGCAACAGAAAGAAGAAATGAAGTTGAGAAACATATGAAAACATGGATGAACTTGGAGGACATTATGTTGAGTGAAGCCAGCCAGACATAAAAAGACAAATACTGTACGACTGCCCTATTATGATTTAAATATATTATGCGGAATATGGATATGGGTAGAATTGCATATTTAAGACCATTTTTCTTAAATATGAACAAATGTAAGTTAATAGTACCAAATGTCAGAAAACACACAGAACACCAAACACTATATTAAGTGAAGGAGACCAGATACAGAGTACTACATATTGTATAATTCCATTTCTATAAAATGTAAATATAGATCAACTTATAAAGATGAAATTAGATTAATGATTATGTCTGTCTGAGGAAGGAATGCTAAGGAGTGTGGGGTCTTTCTGAGTATTGAAATTGTTCTAAAATTTTTGAGATGATGAAAGTACAACATTGTGATTATACTAAAAGCCACTGATTATACACTTTGACTAGCCAGAAACAGTACCTATGTACTGTGGGTGAAGCATAGAGAGATTGGGAGGTGGGGCATTTTTCTTATTTGTTTGCTGTTTGTTGGTATTGTTGAAATAATGAAAATGCTCTGATGGTGGTTGGGGTGACAAGTGCACAACTATGTGATTGTAGCTGGTGCCATTGTTTGTGCACTTTGTATGAATTGTGTGTTAATATGTATCAATAAAATATATTTCTTAAATATATATGTACATCAATTGGAGCCCCTCCATATATTTTTCTATTGGGCAGGGAAGCATGAAGGCGAAATGGTTTTAACAAATTATTATTGATAAGGAAGTTTAAGACAGAAATAATGATGCTATGATGGCCCTGTTTTCCTGACAAGTAAAATGTGGGATACATAGTCACGTGAAATGATAGAAGCATTTGTGAGATAAGGATTACAGGAATTTGGTACAAAATTGGAACTTATGAAAAGAAGGATGTATTGTAGAGGTAACTGTGTAGAACATCTATTCTAGTTCACATAACAAAAATACTCAATTCATATTGGCGCTCATAATTGTTTTTGAAATTTCTTAGGGTGTGATTCCCTAATTTTCTTAAGTTTTATCTTACATCTTTGGTTAAGGTGTAAAAAGCTGATGTATAAATTTATAATTTAAATATTTCAGTTGTAGTTTGTTACATTGAAGTAGGGAGAAGCTCTAATTTGGTGTGGTTTTGTAGAGGTTGCTATTCATCCATTCTACACTATTATAGAATCAGGAAAATTTCAAAAGTTAAAGATGATCTGCACTCTATTCACATCTTCTGTCTTTGTAAAGATAAATTTGGTCAATGAATTAAGCAGCTTAAGCTGCATTTTGCAATTCATTTAACACACAGACACTGATATTTGAATGTCTTAACTTACTCAATTTTATTTCCAGCTCAAGCTAAATTCACTTAGGGATTTAAGAACCTCTAGGGCATTTGTCTTCTGTGTGGTTACTCTAAAATTCCCTCTGTGTGTTTCTGCCTTCTTTTTTATTTTTAATTGTATTTTTTAAAGATTTATAGATAACAAAAATATGTTACATTAAAAAATATAAGAGGTTCCCATATAACCCACACCCCACCCCACTCCACCCCACTCTTCCCACATCAAAAACCTCTTTCATCAGTGTGGCACATTCATTGAATTTGGTGAATACATTTTGGAGCACTGCTGCACCACATGGACAATAGTTTACATTGCAGTTTACACTCTCTCCCAGTCCATTCAGTGGGTTATGGTAGCATATATACTGTCTACCATCTGTCCCTGCAAAATAATTTAGGACAATTCCAAGTCCCAAAAATGCCCTCATACAACTTCTCTTCTTCCTTCTTCCTACAATCATCTACTATGGCCACTTTCTCCACATCAATGCTACAAATTCTTCCAATACTAGTAGCAATAGTTCTATAGTACAATACTAGTAAATTCACTCTAATCCATATTTTATTCCTCCATCCCTTGGGCCCTAGAATGGTGATGTCTTCTCTGCCTCTATATCAAGAAAGGGATTAGATCCCACATGTTGAAGGATGCATTCTCCTCCTGGCAGGTGTAGGCACTCTTGGTTCCCTGGTGTGGTGGCTGACCACCCTCTTTCCTGTTAGCTGACCTGGGTAAGTAAGAGTTGCAAATCTGCTGAGGCTCAGGGCACAGTTGGCACATGGCTACTCCAGAGATTCAAATATCCTTGGTATATACCAACCCCAGAGCGAACCACAGGTTCAGTAAAAGTGACAGAAGTGGCATGTGTAGAAAGGTCACACCTGAGTCCAACTTCATCACAGTCAGGAACACAAATTCCAAGGTAGGGCCCACGGACAAAGCACTTAACTCCAGGGCCATCTGCCATGATGGTAGAACCTGTGTATCTCTGTAGTCCTCAGGAGCACCAGGACCTGGGTTGTATCTATTTTGCCTGTCTCTGGGACCCTGATGAGGCATGCATAAGAGCAACCCCTCTGATGACTTCCCAACTCTTGTTTGAAGACTTTTAGCCATAAAACATGTTTGTCTTTACTATTCCCCCTTTTATGGAAGGGCTTTTTTTTTTTTTTAATTGCATCATCAGTTAGTGATTGGTAGTAATCCCTCTGCACCAGGGAGTTTCATCCCCAGGAGTCATGTCCCACACTGGGGGGAAACGAATGCATTTACATGCTGGGTTTGGCTTACAGAGAGGCCACATTTGAACAACATGTTGGTTCTCAAGAGGAGGTAACTCTTAGGTCCCCTGCAGCTATAGGCCTAGTTCAAATTTTTAGCATTCAGAAATAGTCATCAGTATCAAAGGCCTGTTATTGGACCATCCTCCTTCCCTGGTATTTGCCCTTGGACATGGGCAATTTTTGCTGTTCCATTGGGGAATGTGATAGAGCTCCCCTGGCTAGGAACTCAGCACTCCCTCATTGTCATTTGTAACTGTAACTACTATGAAAATACCCAACAATATTGATATGTTTTTATATACCCTATATATATGTCCTGGAGAACTCCTCCCCCCCCAACCATGTGCCTCCATCAATAACACCCCACACCAATGTTCCTTCCCTGCCATAGTTGAATCCCTCTGTGATCCAAAACTTCTTCAAAAATGAAGGTTAATATAATGCTAAATTCAATTAGTAGGAAAAGGAAATAGTATCGATAGGTTTAAAGATTAGAATTAGAACACACACTAATTTAGAAAAATTAAAGTAAAAAACGAATTGGGGTTTTAAAAAATGAGAAATACCATAAAACTTTGTTTTTCATGTTTTGCCTTTCATCACTGTAATAGGTGTTGTCCTGTATGCCCAGTGTCATGGCAATTTCTTTCATTCCTCCCTCAGTTTCTACACCCTTTTTTTTTCATTTTTCATTTTATCTTCAAAAAAGTTTTAGATCACAGTAAAGTCACATATACAATATAAAAGTCTCCCATATATTCAACACCAAATCCTTTTCCACCTTCCCCAGCAATGATCTTTTTATATGTTCATGATATATTTGCTGCAGCTGATGTACAGATATTGAAATATAGGTAACAAACATTGTTCCATTTTGGTTTACATTATGGTTTATATTTTAGGCTATACAATTTTCTAAATTTTTTGTTACATTGTGGTTTACATTTTAGTCTATAGATTTTTGTACACTTTCGTTGAAATTTAGCATGTCCTATATCCATCATTGCACGATCTGGTGGAACACTTTCATTGCCCCCTGACAGTTACCCTGCTTCCATCTGCTCTATTTCTCTCTCCCCCTCCCCTCAAGGCCCACAGTGACAACCAAGCTTCACTGCTTGAAGGACTAGATTCACAGATATTTGCAACAATGCTGAGGGCTTGACACACTGGACTGTCCTCCCCCACTGGGAATCACCAATTCTCTTGAGAGACACAATTCCCTATGTTTGAGAACATCAGGACTCCCCAGGATGGGGTACACCTTCCCACTCATTGTATATGTCTCCACCCAATGATATAACACACTATGGGAAGATGAGCACTCTCATGCTCCCAAGAAGCCTGCCCCTGTGCCAGATGTCCTCTATTAAGCACCATAAAAGGGTAACTCTTCCTTATTATATTTTTTATTTTTATTTTTTTATTGACTTTGTAATAATATTACATTAAAAATATATATATGAGGTACCATTCAACCCCACCCCCCACCCCACCTCTCCCCCCCCAGCAACACTCGTTCCCATCATCATGACACATCCATTGCATTTGGTAAGTACATCTTTGGGCACCTCTGCACCTCATGGTCAATGGTCCACATCATGGCCCATACTCTCCCCCATTCCATCCAGTGGGCCCTGTGAGGATTTACAATGTCTGGTGATTGCCCCTGAAGCACCATCCAGGGCAGCTCCATGTCCCAAAGATGCCTCCACCTCTCATCTCTTCCTGCCTTTCCCCATACCCATCAGCCACCATGTCCACTTTTCCCAATCCGATGCCACCTCTTCTATGTGGATATTGGATTGGTTGTGTCCATTGCACCTCTATGTCAAGAGGAGGCTCAGATTCCACATGGATGCTGGATGCAATCCTCCCACTTTCAGTTATAATCACTCTAGGCTCCATGGTGTGGTGGTTGTCCTTCTTCAACTCCATCTTAGCTGAGTGTGGTAAGTCCAATAAATCAGATTGTAGGTGCTGGAGTCTGTTGAGGCTCAGGACCTGGCTATCACATTGTCAGTCCAGAGATTCAAATCCCCTAAATATATCTTAAACCCAAACACTAACTGCACCTCCAGCACATTAGCATGAAAGTCTTATGAAGAGAGATCCCATCTGAGTCCAGATTCATCACACATAAACACCAGTTCCAAAGAGGGGCCATCTGACCTGGTAGTTAACCCCATCGGCCATGACCATAACTCCCATGGGTCTCTTTAGCCCTCAAAGGAACCAATATCTGGGGGTTGTATCTGCTATATCTGTCTCTCAGACTCTCCTCAGTTGTGCATAAGGGCAATCCTTCTGAAAGCCTCCAGACTCTTTTTTAGAGACTCGTAGCCATATAAACTCATTTCTCCTTTCCATTTCCCCCTTACATTAGGTCAAACAGCATTTTAAAGACATGTTATTTTATGTAGACAGGGATATTCTGCTGATCGGCATTGAACCTTCCGTATAAGGTCATTTTCCAGTTGCATCATCAGTTGGTAGTTGATAGTGGTCCCTCGGTGCCAGGGAGGCTCATCCCCGGGTGTCATGTCCCACGCTGGGGGGAAGGCATTGCATTTACATGCTGAGTTTGGCTTCGAGACTGGCCACATTTGAATAACATGAAGGCTGACAGGAGGAAATTCCCAGGCACAATGCTGCTCTAGGCCTTGTTCTTATTTTAGGCTTATCAGTTCACAAGCATAGTCATTAGCGTCAGGGGCTCACTGTTGAACCCTCACTCCCTCCCGGTCCCCGCCGCTGCACCTGGGAGACTGTCGCTGCTCCCCTAGGGACCACAACAGAGCACCACTGGCCAGGAACCCAGTACCCCCCCTGCTGGTGGTTTTTAATTGTTACCACTATGAGTATATCCAAACATTACCATGCACCCTGGACATATATTCTGTACAGCTCCCTGTCAGCCATATATCACCTGTCAATGGTATCCTATACCAGTATCCCTCCATTGCCATTGTTGAAACACTCTGTGATCCAGAACTTCCCGAAATTTGAAGCCCAATATAATGTCAGCGTCCCTTACTAGGGAATGGCATATAGCGATGGGTTTAAAGGTTAGATAGAGAATACGTGTTGACTTGAAAAAAATTCTACATCCTATCTTTTTCTTTTTTTTTCCCCTAATTATTGAGCTTCTCCTCACAGGAGCCCTAGAGCACAGCAATGCATGTATATAATATACAGCACTCCCATACATCCATAACAAAACCTTTTCCCTTCCACAGCGATACCCTTACACCCTATTCACATCATATTTACTTAACAGCGTCTAAGACAATAGCTTTCTAACAAGGTGACATCTGTGTTTACATTGTGGTGCATACTTTAGGATACACGTTTTTTTACATTCTTAGTTATCCTATGTTTTACATTATGGTTTACATTATCAGTCTGTCATCTCCTATATGTTATGGTGTAATATTACATGTTTTATATCCATCCTTGTGTACTCTCACAAAACTCCTCTCTTACCCCCCATTTACCTTGGTTCCACACATTTAACGTCCATTTTCCCTTCCACCTTGGTGCCCACAGTGACAGCCAACCTCCGTTTCCCAAGGAGCCACTTCCAGAGATAGATGGAATAGTGTTCAGGGCCTAACTTGCTCAACTGCCCCAATGCCCTGGGAGACACCCTTTCTCTCGAGGGATACAGTTCCCTCTATTTGATGGCATTAGTCCTCCCCAGGATGTGGGTCCACCCCCACTCTCACTACTTGGGGTTCTACCCCATGGTGTCACCCACTCTGGCAGAATGGTATTTTCTGAAGTTAACTGAACATTATTGTTTCAACCACATACCTGACAATCTCCCATGTTCATCTATTCCCCCAATCCTTCCTTCATTTCCTTGGGCCACATGACCCAACCTCCCAACCCTAGCACACCCCAAGCCTGCAAAGCCCCATCAAATAGTATCCCTATGCCCCTATCTTATCCCTTCCCTGTACAACTACCTATCTCCACTTTATCATAGATTTCACCCATGTAGGCATCAGCTCACAACCTCCCCACCCCCCAATTTCCTGTAAGCCTATCATCCAGTCTGTAGTTCTCTGAGACAGCTTGGTTTACTTATTTCATGTCAGAGAGATCATGTAGTATTTGTCCCTCAATGCCTGGCTTGCTTCATTCAACATAAGGTCCCTAAGATATATCCTTGTTATCCCATGTGTTTGTACTGTATTCCTTCTTACAGCTGAGTAGTATTCCATTTTATATATATACCATATTTTTTCCCACCCATTCAACCTTTGATGGGCATTTGGATTGATTCCAACCTTTGGCATTAGTGAATAATGCTGCTATGTACATTGGTGTACATATCAGATTGTGTCTTTGTTTTCAGATCTTCTGGGTATATACCCAGCAGTGGAATTGCTGGATCATATGACAAATCTACAGCTAGTTTTTTTTTTTTTTGAGAAACTACCAAACTGTCCTCCAGAATGGCTGTATCCTTCTGCATTCCCACCAGTAGTGGATGCATGTTCCCATTCCTCCACATCCTCTCCAACACTTGTAGTCTTCTTTTTTTTTAATAGTTGTTGGTCTTATGGAGTAAGATGATATTTCATTGTAGTTTTGATATGCATTTCCCTAATAGCTAGTGTTGATTTTAAGTATGTTTTCTTGTACTTTTTAGCCATTTGAATGTCTTCTTTGGAGAAGCATCTTCAAATCTCTTGCCCGTTTTTAAAATGAGTTGTCTTTATTTTCAAAATATAGGATTTCTTTATATATGCAGGATATTTGTCTCCTATCAGATACATGGTTACCAAATATTTTCACCGATTAGGTAAGCTGTCTTTTCTCTTTCTTGGCAAACTTCTTAGAGGTGCAAAAGGCTTTGATTTTGAGGAGGTACCATTTATCCATGTACCTATTCTTTTGCTGCTCAGGCTTTGGGTGTGAAGTTCATGAAGCCATTTCCTATTACAAGGTCCTGTAGACGATTTCCTACACTGTTTTCCAACTCTTTATGGTCTTGGCTCTTATATTTACATCTTTGATACATCTCAAGTTGATTTTAGTTGGTATAAGGTGTGAGATGATAATACTCTTTCATTCTTTTACATATGGATATCCAATTCTCTAGGCACCATTTGTTGAAGAGGTCTTTCTATCCCAGTTGAGTGGGCCTGGTGACCTTGTCAAATATCAGAGGAGTATAGATGTGAGGATCTATATCAGAACTCTCAATTGTGTTCCATTTGTCAGTATGTCTATTCTGTGCCAATACCATACTGTTTTCACCACTGAAGCTTTGTAGTATGTTTTGAAGTCAGGTAGTGTGATTCTTCCAATTTCATTTTTCTTCTTCAATATGTCTTTGGCCATTCAGGGCCTCTTTCCTTTCTAAATAAATTTCATAGTTTTTCTAGTTCATTAAAAAATGCTGCGTTAATTTTCATTGTGATTGCATTGAATCTGTAGACCAGTTTGAGTACAAGAGGCATCTTAGTGATATTTAGTCTTCCTAACTATGAACAGTGAATATTCTTCCATTTTTAAAGTCTTTGATTTCTTCAAGGAGTCTTATGTAGTTTTCTGCATGTTTTATATCTTCAGTTAAATTTATTCCTAGATATTTGATTTTTTAATTTACTATTTAAATCATATTTTTTATTTCATCCTCAGATTGCTCATTAATGGTATACAGAAATGTGGGAGAAGATGGACCCGAGGGTATCGGGAATGAAAGATAAAGAAAGACTGGGTTCAGGGGATCTGCCAGCATTGAAGCCTCAAGCTCATCAGACAAGTTTATTAATCTCAGGGGCTTCTTTATATACCCCAAGCAATTGTGAGAACCAGCAACTATTCTAGCTAACTATTCCCATTACCTCATTCTAAATAACACAGTGCACAGTGGATAAGATAGGTACTAAAACTCATAAAGTTCTATTATATTATTAAAACAAATATACTCATTAATCTTGTTGCCCAGGTTACTTGAAATATCAAGTCTGGGTTCTGCTGGAATGTTATGTTTCCCAGAGAGATTAGCCACCTGCACATACATCTCCAGGGACAGCATGACCCAGTGGTCAGAAAGTAACTTGCTTCCATGGAAACAACATGCCTTTGTTTCCCACATATCCCCCTTTTTGTTTTAGTCAGGGTGACTGTGCCTGTCTTAGGTTGCCCTCCTCTGAGAGTCTTACCCATCGTTGACTACCAGCCAAGCGCTCTGACAATGGGGAATTATATCAGGGTTTTAGCAAGTACCAAATTATTAGCTTGTCCCATCGCGTCAACATGGTACAGTCTTTGGCATACTCCTCGTCCCAGGCAAGTGACAACAATGAGCAACAAGATTAATATATAAAGTCCTATTTCTAATGCTGATAAAAAATGCTGAAACTTCCACCAATCTATTGGATTAAACTTATTAATATGAGAAATTAAATCATTAAAGATATCCTTATCTTTAGCTACATAAATCTGATTATGAGACATTTCTAATATCTTTTTCTGTAATTATTCTATTTCTAATGACATATTACCTTTATGACCTATTAAATGATTTTTAATCTTTTCCTAATCAAATATAGAATTATTATAAGCAAGTGGAGTAATACAAAAGTTACTTTCATTCCAATCACATTTCAATCCCCTTAAGTTTAAATTATACAATTGATCTCCAATATGCAAAACAGCTGATTCTAAATTATTAACTCTACTGTTTAATTCTCCATCAATATATTCTTGACTATGCCATAAGTCACTAGCATTCTTATGCCATTCATGCACATATTGTTGAGTCTGCACCGTCTCATGCAAGGCCACAGTAGCTGTAGCAGCAGCTGCAATGACACCAATCACTCCTAAGATGCCAGCTATTATCAGTCCCACAAATTGCTTTGAACGCTTCAGGATTTCTTGAGCCATATGGAACAGTAGTTGACTCTCAGGTGACAATTGCCAAATTCAGTTCAGTCGCACTGGGATCCACACTCCCTGCCACCTTTGAGCCATTGTAATGAAATCTCCATTCTGTAAAATGTTCTCAGACAAATAAGTATGCAAGGCCCTACTTTTATAAAATAGAGCATTCTTGGTTATAGTTAATTTTCCAACCACAAACACATAAGGATCTCTTACACATGACTGAAGATGATGAATTTGATTTAAATGCAGATATTGACCATTCTTACTATTATTCTCAATCCATTCTATAGTAGGAGCTATTCCTAGAAAAACTTTTCACAAATTCTTCTGCTTGTGTATAGAAGTAATATTACACCATGGAGAAGGGATCCATTTTCCTTTCTATTTCCAAATACTATTATTTTTAGTAAAAATTATTTTTTGTTGTCCTTTACTATTTAGACCATGCCAAATAAATCTGTCATTATATTCAATGGGACTCCCCATAGGGGCACTTTCCACACTATTCCATAGGAATCATTAAAAATGACAGATCCTCTTCCTATATGGCACTCTTGCCATCCTTCTTTATCCCTACTGTCTTTTAGCGGACAATCATAAGTAGGATTTTTGGTCATGAATAAATTGGAAGAGGGAAATAAAGTCACAATAAACTGAGTATTATTATTTTTGAAGATAGTTGTGGCCTGATTTTTAACATACATACAGGAAGGATGGGTACCCATGCATAAGGGCTGATAATCAAATGGTAATACGAGATTATCAATTCTTTGTCCTTCTTCATAGGGTTTAATTGGCAATCAATCATCAATTAGTCCAGGGAATATATGGGTTTTATTCAGATATATATGAAAGAATAGATCTTTCCAGGTTAACACTTTAAGTAATGGGGGTTTAGGTATATAGGCCAAATAAGTGTAATTACTGGCAGCTTCTTCATTACTTACGATCACCATCATCAGAAGTTGCAGGAGACTCCATCTCTTTGTTCCAGGGTTTAATCCTCTTTGCAGGTAGCCAAATTTGTTCTCCATTTTCTGAAATGATAAGAGCATAGCCTCGCCCCCTTACTTTAATCCTGCCTTTTTTCCATTCATTGCTTAAAATATCTTTCCAGAATATTGGTTGATCTTCATTTCCTGCGTCCACTGCAGATATTTGACATTTTCCAAAATGACATTCTGCAGGTGTCAATGAATTATAAACATTAAGAAAATTTAAAGTAAATAAAGCTTTTGCCAATTGATCTTTTGGTGTTATAATACCATCATCTCCCCCTTTTTGTTTTAAAAGCATAGTTTTTAGGGTATGATGGCTGCATTCAACTATGGCTTGACCTGTAGGATTATAAGGAATTCTGGTAACATGTTCAATACCATATTTTAAACAAAAAGATTCAAAGGATTTACTAATGTAAGAAGGTCCATTATCAGTTTTAATTTTCAGAGGGCATTCCATTACAGCAAAAGCAGACCAGAGGTGTGAGCGAACATGATGAAACCGTTCTCCACTTTGAGCAGTAGCACAAAAATGAGAATAAGTGTCAATACAAACATGAACTTATTGTAGTTTACCAAAGGATGGTATGTGAGTAACATCCATCTGCCATAATTGATTAGGAGTCAGGCTTCTGGGATTAGTTCCAGCCTAACAAGGCACTGCTGTTAGTGGTCCACAAGTAGGACAAGTGCGAATAATTTCTTGTGACTGTTGTCTTGTTAACTTTTGATATTTATCTTGCAGGCCTTTAGCATTAATATGAGTTAAAGCATGATAATCATGAGCACTTTGTAAACACCCTATTAATAAATCAGCTTGAGCATTATTTGCTGTCATAGGACTAGGCAAAGAGGTATGAGAGCATACATAAGTAATGTAAATAGGTCTTAACCTAATGGGATGTTGCAAGTCAGCGAAAAGTTGAGATAACTTATTAGTAGCAAAGATATGAGCTGTTTCAATATGTTTGAGAGAAAGACATTCATATTCAGAGTCAGAGACAATGTTCAAGGGCTCTCAAAACATTTGTAAAACCTTAATGATGGCTGAACGCTCTGTACGTTGAGCAGATGAATAAGGAGTTTGCCAAATCTGTTCTTTTTGAGAAATAACGTATGCTGCTTTTTTATTACTATCAGTAAATACTGTACAAGATGGTTGGGCTATGCACATAGCCCTGAAAAGCACTGCAAAAGTTTACTTTTGGGTTTTTTACATATAGAGGAATGCAGCTGGCTTGATTTGTCTAAGAAGACACTAAAGAAAGTCTTAGCAAGTTTTAAAACAAAGTGATAGCAATACAGCTGGACATTAACCTTTTGCAACATACTAGCAGTGTTTGGGATTGCTGCATACTACAGTGTTGTTACTTTCATCTATGATAAGAGGTTGTTTCTGTGACACACACTCTTTTATAGTAATTAAAACCATAATTAAACACATTGTACTTTTCTTTTTAATATTATGCTGAAATATTGGTAACTTTATACACTTTTAAGCATTTATAGAAAACTTTTACTCATACAACTTTAATTAACAGAGAGTTAAAGGAAAGAAAAAACTTAATTTTATAACACTTTAAAACACCTTTTATTCAACTTATAACATATTAAATGAATTCAACTATTACTTTAATTTTTCTTTCAAGGTAAAAGAACAAATCTTTTATAATTAGTTTGGAATAAAAGGCTATTTTTCAGGATTTGATTTTGAGAAGGCAATTTTCAACATTATGTTCCTTTAAAAGAGATAAAATTTTTCCTTCTGGGAACACCGAGGAAATGATGAGGTTAATGCACAAGAAGCTATTTTGATAAAACAGACTTTCTTTGTATACTGATTATTCAGGAAACTTTTACCAAAACAGATTAATGATTTGAGAGGCTTTGAGAAAGAAGAAAATTTTAATTTTGCATTAGTATACTACTTGATAATAAAGCCTTTAAAATTTTATAGATAGACCCATCAAATCTTATTCAACTTTAACCATAAAAATTCTTTTTCCACAAACTTTCTGCACTTTTAGTATTCATTGAGGTTTTGTTCCATATTTTACTCTTTGTTAATAATCAATCATTTTACCTTAGGACAAAATCATTTCCTGTTTCTTTAATAATAAAAACACATTTCATATAACCCACATATGAAGTTATCAAGCAAATTTCTTATAATACCGTCAACACTAAACAAGCTTGTGAAAACAATAAACTTTACTTTACTTTAAATACTTAGTAGCATGCAATATCAGAAACAGTTTCCTAGAAGCAAGTTGTCAAGGGAGGCTGGCTGCAGCCAAGCTTTTCTGTTATAAAATTACCTTTTATCATTATTATTATTAATTCAGGTTTGTTTAATAATGACCTTTTGGAATTAGCCACTTAAACACTATAATTTAAACAATGCTTCATAAGACTTTTTATAATTATTTATAACCATATAGACTATATTTATATTATTTTAAGACAAATTTTACTTTTACAGAACACATTTCTTTACTTAAAGTTACCACAATACTTTCTATAACTTGCCACATACATTTAAGTTCCAAGAGTTTATGAAAATTAGTCATCCTACTTTAGGGCAAAACACACTTTTTAGAAAAAACTTATTAAATTTCAGTCAGCATTTCCACAAATTTTTAACCATCTTTAATATTCATTTAAGTTTTATATCCTTCATCTTATCCTGTGAAGAAAAACAAGTTATTCATTTCAATCTAGGCAAGAACAACGTTTTATAAAAAGATTTATAGTAATTTTGTTAATCAAGACTTACATTTTTTATCATTGTAGAGATCTTATTAGCATTTAAACTTATGTATTAATATAAGCACTTATTTAATTTTTGGCCATTTGAATAGAGCTCTTTTATAAATTTTTATTAATTTATATTACCATCTGGAGGTATCGAAATATACACTTACATTGAACGAACAGACAAACACAGAACAATCACAACACAGTAACAGAAACATACAGTTTACAATTAACTCATAATTCTTACTTTCTTGGTATAGCTGCTTTTAAGTTCTTATTAAGATTTCCTCTGGAATCCATGTTGCCTGTAACATGCAAGCTTGTGCTTGGAAACATTTTTATTAGTTATCAGCGATCAGTTAAGATAACTTGAGACAGACCGTTAACACACATTTTTGGATTATTACTCTGTAAGACTATACAGAGACTTGAAGTTCAGGAGTAAACTATTGATTTAAAACTGAAAATTCCTTTTTAAACCTTGATAAAAATTTTGTACGAATTTTATTATCTTGGTTAAATAAGTCCAATGAGAATTAGCATGGAAATAAAACAGAACACCAATGTTGCCATGTTTTTCTCTTTTTTCAGTGGCTTAACTCTATTAACCCCCACTAGCCCACAGCTACATTGTCATGTAGACAGCAGGGGGTTTGCAGAGTTGCTGCCAGAACAGTTTCCTTATCTTAGTTAACATTTTAACAAAGAGTTTTCTTACAAGCCTGATTTCGCTAACAAGGACTTTATTTAGTATCTTTGCCCATTTTAAATCTTTCAATAGTTTAAAAGTTTTTGGCTCAGGATGAAACTTGACACCCCCTTGCAAATTCTTTGAATCTGGTGGTATCGCATGTAATGTTACTGGGAAAGCAGATAATAATTGTTTAACATAAGGCAAACCATCGGTAACATCTGAAAGCATTTCTGATTTAGGCTTAGTAACAGAAGGCAATTCAGTAGGTGCAGAGAGATGTACTGGCTACACAGAAGATATTTCATTAAGACACTTCACTGAGCTTTTATTGATGAAAGGGTTAATATCAGGATGAGGGGAAAAAACATGATGGTTCCCCATTCGCCTCAACCTCCAGTTTTTGTTCCAATTTACTTTCTTTCATTTTAAATTTACTTGTGGGCTGAGAAAATATAGTAATTTCATCTTTCTCTCCTTCTTCAAACTGTAAAAGATCTAAGGCAGCAGCAATTTGCTGGCACAAAGCCCACACAGATAAAGGAATGGACTCCCCTCTTTGATATACTCTTCCTAAACTTTCATTACACATTTCCACTGTTTCAAATTTAAAACATTATGCCCCTGAGGCTGAAACCAGTAACAATGTTTCTGAACTAAGGCAAAAAGCTCAAGTAAATTTGCTGTTTTTATTGTGATGCCAACCATATGTAAAAACATTTTTAAAACTTGTGAATATTCTTCCCAGCATCCTGGCTGATTACCCATACCCTGATGCTAGCGGAAACAATATTAAAATATATTTATGCACGGCAATGCCAAACACGGGTTACTACTGATTGACGCTCTTACCTTAAAGGCTTTTCTGTTTCAGCGTTCCGATACTCTCCTGGAAGAATCTCTGCTACAGTTATTGACTTGGGCCCCACGTTTTAGGTGCCACTTGTGGGAGAAGATGGACCCGAGGGTATCGAGAATGAAAGATAAAGAAAGACTGGGTTCAGGGGATCTGCCAGCATTGAAGCCTCAAGTTCATCAGACAAGTTTATTAATCTCAGGGGCTTCTTTATATACCCCAAGCAATTGTGAGAACCAGCAACTATTCTAACTAACTATTCCCATTACCTCATTCTAAATAACACAGTGCACAGTGGATAAGATAGGTACTAAAACTCATAATGTTCTATTATATTATTAAAACAAATGTACTCATTAATCTTGTTGCCCAGGTTACTTGAAATATCAAGTCTGGGTTCTGCTGGAATGTTATGTTTCCCAGAGAGATTAGCCACCTGCACATACATCTCCAGGGACAGCATGACCCAGTGGTCAGAAAGTAACTTGCTTCCATGGAAACAACATGCCTTTGTTTCCCACACAGAAATGCTACTGATTTTTGTGCATTGATTTTATTACCTGCAACTTTACTGAAATCATTTATAAGTCCTAGAAACTTTGTTGTAGATTTCTCAGGGCTTTCTATGCATAGTGTCATGTCATCCACAAATAATGAAATTGTGACTTCTTTCTTTCCAATTTGGATGCCTTTATATCTGATTCTTGCCTCAGTGTTTGAGCAAATACTTCTAACACAATGTTAAAGAGGAAGAGTGAAGGTGGACATGCTTGTCTTGTTCCTGATCTTAGAGGGAAAGATTTTAGAATTTCACCATTGTAAAATGTTAGCTGTGGGTTTTTCATATATACCCTTTATCATGTTCTGAATGTTTCCTCCTATTCCTATCTTTTGTAGGGGTTTTATCAAGAAAGGGTACTATATTTTGTCAAATGCTTTTTCTGCATCTATATATATGATCATGTGATTTTTCCCCTTCAATCTGTGTATGTGGTGTATTACATTAATTGATTATATGTTGAACCATCCTTGCATATCAGGAATGAAACCCATTTGGTCATGATGTATAATTCCTTTAATGTGTTTTTTGAATACAATTAACAAGTATTTTGTTGAGAATTTTCACATCTAGGTTCATTAGAGGGATTGGTCTGTAATTTTCCATTCTTGTGGTGTCTTTGTTTGTCTTTGGTATGATGTTGGCATCATAGAATGAGTTAGGCAATGTTCCTTCTATTTTGATATTTTGAAAGAGTTTAAGCAAGATTCGTGTTAGTAGTCCTTTCCTGAATGCTTTATAATTCACTTGTGAAGCCATCTAGCCCAGGGCTCTATTTAATTGGGAGGTTTTTATTGACTGATTCTATCCCTTTATTTGAGATGGTTTTGTTGAGATTGTCAATTTCTTCTTTTGCTAATGTATACTACTTACGTGTTTCTCGGAATTTGTTCATTTCCTCTAAATTGTCCTTCCTGTTGCCATATAGTTTTTCAAAGTATCCTCTTATGATAGTCCTTTTCTGAGGGGTCCATTTTGATATACCCCTTCTCATTTCTTATTTTGGGTATTTCCATCTTCTCTCCTTCTTTTTTTCTTAGAGAAGATAGGGTTTGTCTATTTAATTGATCTTCTCAAAGAATCAGGTCTTTGTTTTATTTTTTCTACACTTTCTTAATTTCTATTTCATTTAGTTCTGCTCTGATCTTTGTTATTTCTTTCTTTCTTCTTCCTTTGGGGTTGGTTTGTTGTGTTTTTACTAATTCCTCCAAGTGTGTAGTTAGGTTTTCAATTTTAGCTCTTTCTTCTATTTTGATGTATGAATTTAGGGTTATGAATTTCCCTCTCAGTACAGGTTTTGCTGCATTCCATAAGTTTTCTTTCTTTTTTTTAAAGGAAGAAACACAGCAATGTGCTTTATTTTTTATTTTTTATTTTTTAAAGATTTATTTCTCCCCTCCCCCTCTTGGTTGTTTGCTCTCCTATGTCCATTTGCTGTGTGTTCTTCTGTGTTCACTTGCATTTGCAGTGGCACTGGGAATCTGTCTCTTTCTGTTGCATCATCTTGCTGCATCAGCTCTCCATGTGTGTGGTGTCACTCTTGGGTGGGCTGTGCTTTCTTCACATGGGGTGGTTCTCTTTGCAGGGTGCTTCCCTTTGTGGGGTACATCCTGTGTGGCATGGCACTTCTTGGATGTGGCAGCTCTGTGTGTGGACCAGCTCACCTCATGGGCCAGGAGGTCCTGGGTTCAAACCCTGGACCTCCTATATGGTAGGCGGATGCTCTATCAGTTGAGCCATATCTACTTCCCAACCATAAGTTTTCATATGTTGTGTTATCATTTACATTAGTTTCTAAGTATTTGTGATTTATGCTGTTTTGTGTGTGTTGTACTTCCTGGATATGTACATCCATCTCCCACAATAGGTATGGGAAGTTTTCATCCATTATTTTCTCCAACCACCCTTCTGTCCCCTTTCCCTTTCTCTTCTCCTTCTGGGATGCCTATAATGCACATGTTTGTGCATTTTGTGTTGTCATTCAGATCCCTAAGTCCCTGCTGGATTTTCTGTCTTTTTATCCATCAATTCTACTATCTGTTTAATTTCAGTTGTACTATATTCCACATATTATTTCTTTCCTCTGGCTCTTCATATCTGCTCTTACTTGCTGAGAGTGTATTTTTTATTTCTTGGATTGTGCCATTCATCACCATCATATCTATTATCTTTTTGCATATGTTTACAATTGCTTCTGTATGCTCTCCATGTGTTTTCTTAATATCCTTAATCTCTTCCTTCATTTCATTAAATTGGTCCATGTTATATTGATGTGGGCTATGGGTGGGAGGCTCTTTGTCTCTTCAGAGATAACCTAAGCTCTCTGACTTGTGGGTGTGATGGTAAGAGGCTGCAGTCCTGCCCTTGGTAACAATGGCAAGGACTCCAGTCCCAGGAAACAGTTTAACAATGCAAGGTATATAAACTTTAAGTATTTAGGGGAAATGCAAACTAACTATGCTAAAAGCTTATCTAAGATGTGGAAGATATATATGCTAATTCAAGCCTATTGAGAACTGAAACAAAGGGACCATTTGTCCTTTCCTCTCTGTATAAAAGGGATTCAAAAATCTTGTTTGGGGCTCAGGATTCAAACAGAAAGCTCCCGAGTCCAGCCAGCCATCAATAAACCATTTTTCCTTCTCAAAATCATTCCTGAGTCCTGGCCTCTCTATCGCAAATAATTGAACCTCTCTCAAATTCGACAACATTTTTGGTGACCATGAAGGGACAACAAACAAAGGCCAGAGACGGTAGCATTTTGCTGCCCCTTCCAAATCCCCGAGGAAGCCGGGAGGACTCTGGTGAACCCCAAATCTGGGCGCCCCTGGATTAAATTTAATCCAGAAAAGATGTGGGCTCCACCAGAATCTTCCCGACAAAAATCGAGGGCAATGGAAGGTCTGAAGAGAAAGATTCTGGGAATGAAAAAGAACTCTGAACATGGAAGAAAGTAAGACTCCCGGGTGAGCAAAGTCTGGAAAGCCCTAGCTTTAATTGCTAGGAAGGGGAGGTTGATCACCTCCTGAGAGAACCCTAGTAGCCCAGGAAATTGGGGGGAAGCTGTTCTCTCTAGGCCTGGGAAAAGGAGAAAAACCAGGGGAAAGCCCTGGTGTTTTAGGTTTGTCTAACTGCATGTTAGAATCTGGTACTGGTCTCACATCCACTGAAGGAGTGGAGTCTTGATTTTAATAGGAAGGGTTGTTTATAGGTTCGAGTCCTAATGTCCTGGGGAAAAACCAGGAAAAAGCCCTGGTGTTTTGGGTTTGTCTAACTGCATGTTAGAATCCAGTACTAGTCTTATATCCATGAAAGGAGTGGAGGCTTGATTTTAATAGGAAGGGCTATTTATAGGTTCAAGTCCTAACGTCCTGGAAATTGGTCTAGATTAAAAAAAAAAAACTTGGTTACAGGAAAATGGATGGGCTTTTCTGGTGGAGCTTGGTCTGGGTGTAAAATTTAAACAGTGGAAAAGTCTAGCTGAAATCTTTTATTATGGTGCTAAATTGTGAATGAATTAGCTTCATACCAAATGTTAAGTGTTCTAAGGTTTTTGATGGCTGTGGGGGCAGTCATGCTGAAAATATATATATAAACTTTTAGGTCAGATTAGTGACCTTTGTGCTTCTGTCTGTGTCAGCTCAATGCTAGTGTTGGAGTTGTGTCCTTATGTAAAGTAGAATTACAGCTGAGCTGGAGCCCTCCCTTGCCATTGGCAAGGGGTGAAATGATTATGGGGCAAAACTGAGGAGTCTGGATGTTTGCAGAGTCTAGATGTTTGTGCATGCTCTGCTGTCTTGTCTCTGATCTGGCCCTTTGCCACGGCTTGGAGGCCATCTGTGTCCATGCCACGCGCCCAAGTTTGTTGGGGATGTCCCAGCCAGGGTGGCTGGATCCCTGGGAGAGTTGCCAAATTTGAGTAGGTTCTGTCTGCCCATTTTGGCTGAAAGCTGGAAAGGGGGGAGCAGCTTGCCCCTTTCCAGTGAGTCCACACCTACTATTCATAAGCCACATTCCTGTTTGTTGTGCACCCGACTGCCTGGAAGGGAGGAAGTGAAGGGGGTGAAAAGCAGAATCAGAATAAATGCAGTAAAGTTCCCTGCATAGGGTGTCAAAGCCAAAATACGTTTGCATTCTGCCCAGGTTCTTAGAAGGTATTGTAGTAACTTTAAGTAAGAGAATGTGTTCTGTGAAGGTAAAATTTGTCTTAAGGGTATAAATAATTATAAAAGTTTTACAAAGCATGGTTTAAATTAAGGTATTTAAATGGCTAATTGCAGACAGTCATTAAACAAAAACTGAATTGATAATAATAATAATAAAAGGTAATTTTATAACAAACCTATTTGGCAGCCAGTCTCCCCTGCCAACTTGCTCCCAAAAAAATCTGTTTCTGGTATTACATGCTACTAAGTATTTAAAGTGAAGAAAAGTTCATTATTTTAACAAGCTTGTTTAGTATTAATGGCAATTATATAGTGTAAGAAGTTTGCCTGGTAACTTAGTATGTGGGATATATGGAATGTGCTTTTATTGTTAAGGAAACAGAAGATGATTTTGTCCTAAGATAAAATGATTGATTATTGGAAAGAGTAGAGTGTGGGACAAAACCTGAATGAATACTGAAAGTGTAGAAGGTTTGTGGAAGGAAAATTTTATGATTAAAATTGAGTAAGATCAATATACAAAGAAAATCTGTTTTATCAAAATAGCTTCTTGTGCTTTAACCTCATCATTTCCTCAGTGTTTGAAGAAGAGTCTTACCTCTTTTAAAAGAACATAGTGTTCTAAAAATCAAATCCTGAAAAGTAGCTTTTTATTTCAAACTAACTGCAAGAGATTTATTCTTTTACTTTAAAGGAAAAATTAAAGTAATGGTTAAGTTCATTTAATATGTTATAAGTCGAATGAAAGGTATTTAAAGATGTTATAAAATTAACAGGTTTTTAAAAAATTAATAAAAACTGTAACTGAGTTAAAATCATTTATAAATGCATTTATATTATAAAACAGTGAAAAGATAATAAATGAAATTATAGCTGAGTGAATTTAGCTTGAAACTATTATTTAAGTGTAAATTCTAAACTAACCTTTCCTTTGTTTATGGTTACTTCAAGCCTAACCTCACCCCTTGCCTTTGCCTATGGTTGTTTCATAATTGAGAAGAGCTGGGACATCACTGTCTCCTCTCCTGGTATTAGTAACCCTTTCTCTCATGAATTCAAGTGTAAACTAAATAAATTGCTACCTAATGTAATAAGGTTAAATGACCACTGGAGTTTTATTATCTCCAAAATCAAAAAAAGGGGGGTGGAGGGGGAGAAGTCTCCTGCCCTGATGGTCAGTGTTCCTAAGAGTATTAATTCATGAGAGAAACCAATCTGTCTCCCTGAGGCTTCAAATAGCCTCAGTAAATATATATAAAATAAATCTTGTTGCTTATCCAAAATTCTGCTAATTTCAAAGTAAAATATAAAGTTCTGAAACAAAAAATAGTGCTAAAGCATTGAGAACATTTTGGTTACAATCCATTAATTTAAAAAATTCTTGTGTAAAACTGCACAGTCATAGTGCAAATTAAGAAAAGTTTCAGGAGTCTTTGAAATGTTTTGTAGTCACACTTGTTTTGTAAAAATTAGAAGTTTAAAGTTATGTTTTTGTGTCAAACTATTCATGTCTGCCTATTTGCTCAAATTGTTAAAAACTAAATATGCAGTTATGTATGTAAATAAATATTCTTAAAGCCCAAATTAAACTAAGCAGGATGAAAAAGTCATAGAAATCTGATTATAGAAACAATTGGGAAAGGGTCTCCTCTTTGCAAAAGCTTTAAAGGCAAGACTAGGTGTGGCAGATTAATCCTATCTACTAGGCTAGGGAATTAAGAATCAGTTTGCCCGGTATTTCCCAGTTTAAACCTTTTGTCAGCCATAAAATGTAAAAACAAACAAACAAACAAACAAACAAGTATTAGGTTAGTTTTCACATAAAGGAAAAAAAAATGTTGATTTCTTAACCTGGTGGCCTGCTGCCTCAGTCTCCCACTCCCGGGTTGGACAGCAGTGGAGGAAACCATCTTATTCCAGTCCTATGGGTAGTGAAAGGATGCCCAGGAAGGAGCTAGGTCGGTGCCATTTCAGTACTAAATTCTATTCCTTATTTAACAAAGGGAACAGGTAAAAGCTAAAATGGTTGGAACGTGATAGAGGAAGCAGTTAAATCACAAATTTTTGCATGGGAAAGTTAGATCTCAGATAAGCTGTAATTTCCATAGATTGGAAGTGTCCAATCTATGGAAAAAAAGATGAAGAGCTTGTGTGCTAGGCTTAGGGGTATAAATTGTGTCATTTTTCTTTGTTTGGGGTGCCAACCATATCTGGCTCTGTGCCCCTTCTTGCAAGATTGAGAATAAATTATTTTCTTCTCCACAATCTGGTGAGCCTTATTTACTTCCAGAAGATTTCTTTCCAACAAAATAAAGGTAATTAGTGGCTCTATTAACAAATTTCAGTAAGTAAAGAAAAGTCCATAAAAACTATGGAGAGATCTTTCCTGGGTTATGATTAAACAAATTAAATAATTGTGTAATGTGTTTTAAAACCTGGTAGTCAGTATGCTTTTAAATTATTCATTTTCATAACTTAAACAAAGAAAAGAAGTTTTTAGCTTCCTGTAAGGGAGAAAGAGAACATTCCTTGCATAAACTATAATGGTTTCAATTTTATTTAACTTGAGTGTAATCTCCCATAGTTAATTTATAAACTAAATTAACATTATGTATGAAATCTTCAGAGTAATGAAAATTGTAAGTTCACATTGGTGAAATTAGGCTAAAAGAAAAGATTGTAGATATGCTCTCTTAAATAAATAGAGTAAATTTCTTTGGTAATTGTAATTTAATAAGTTTATTTAAACATGAGATGGGTAGTCAATGTGGTTATAGTCACTTATAAGGAGTTTGTAAAACATCTGCCAAACTGAAAATGTTTAAATAGTTCTAGTTCTAGAAGTCACTGTTAACTAAAACTTAGATTGTTATTGGTAGCAGAAATAACTTAATGATAATAAAACCTGTCTGAAGGCCACCTCAAAGTACATATTTAAGTAAATGGTAATAAAAAGTTATCTTGATTCTATTGGAAATATTCTGTTTTCATTTTTTTAATTGATTTTGTAATAATATTACATTAAAAATATATATGTGAGGTCCCATTCAACCCCACCCCCCCATCCCACCTCTCCCCCCCCCCCCCCAGCAACACTCGTTCCCATCATCATGACACATCCATTGCATTTGGTAAGTACATCTTTGGGCACCTCTGCACCTCATAGTCAATGGTCCACATCATGGCCCATACTCTCCTCCATTCCATCCAGTGGGCCCTGTGAGGATTTACAATGTCCGGTGATTGCCTCTGAAGCACCATCCAGGGCAGCTCCATGTCCCAAAGACGCCTCCACCTCTCATCTCTTCCTGCCTTTCCCCATACCCATCAGCCACCATGTCCACTTTTCCCAATCCAATGCCACCTCTTCTATGTGGACATTGGATTGGTTGTGTCCATTGCACCTCTATGTCAAGAGGAGGCTCAGATTCCACATGGATGTTGGATGCAATCCTCCCACTTTCAGTTGTAATCACTCTAGGCTCCATGGTGTGGTGGTTGTCCTTCTTCAACTCCATCTTAGCTGAGTGTGATAAGTCCAATAAATCATATTGTAGGTGCTGGAGTCTGTTGAGGCTCAGGACCTGGCTATCACATTGTCAGTCCAGAGATTCAAATCCGCTAAATATATCTTAAACCCCAACATTAACTGCACCTCCATCACCTTAGCATGAAAGTCTTATGAAGGAAGATCCCATCTGAGTCCAGATTCATCACACATAAACACCAGTTCCAAAAAGGGGCCATCTGACCTGGTAGTTAACCCCATCGGCCATGACCATAACTCCCATGGGTCTCTTTAGCCCTCGAAGGAACCGATATCTGGGGGTTGTATCTGCTTTATCTGTCTCTCTGACTCTGCTCAGTTGTGCATGAGGGCAATCCTTCTGCCAGCCTCCAGACTCTTTTTTAGAAACTCGTAGCCATATAAACTCATTTCTCTTTTCCATTTCCCCCTTACTTTAGGTCAAACAGCATTTTAAAGTCATGTTATTTTATGTAGACAGGGATATTCTGCTGATCCACATTGAACCTTCCGTATAAGGTCATTTTCCAGTTGCATCATCAGTTGGTAGTTGATAGTGGTCCCTCGGTGCCAGGGAGGCTCATCCCCGGGTGTCATGTCCCACGCTGGGGGGAAGGCATTGCATTTACATGCTGAGTTTGGCTTCGAGACTGGCCACATTTGAGTAACATGAAGGCTGACAGGAGGAAATTCCCAGGCACAATGTTGCTCTAGGCCTTGTTCTTATTTTAGACTTATCAGCTCACAAGCATAGTCATCAGCATCAGGGGTTCACTGTTGAACCCTCACTCCCTCCCGGTCCCCGCCGCTGCACCTGGGAGACTATCGCTGCTCCCCTAGGGACCACAACAGAACACCATTGGCCAGGAACCCAGTACTCCCCCTGCTGTGGTTTTTAATTGTTGCCACTATGAGTATATCCAAACATTACCATGCACCCTGGACATATGTTCTGTACAGCTCCCTGTCAGCCATATATCACCTGTCATTGGTATCCCATACCAGTATCCCTCCATTGCCATTGTTGAAACACTCTGTGATCCAGAACTCCCCGAAATTTGAAGCCCAATATAATGTCATGGTCCCTTACTAGGGAATGGCATATAGCGATGGATTTAAAGGTTAGATAAAGAACTTGGATAAAGTTAAAGATCTTAGATAAAGAATGTTGACTTGAAAAAATTCTACATCATATCTTTTTTTTTTTTCCCCCCTAATTATTCAGCTTCTCTTCACAGGAGTCCTAGACCACAGCAATGCATATATATAATATACAGCACTCCCATACATCCACCACACAATGATGGATATAAAACATGTAATATTACACCATAACATATAGGAGATGACAGTCTGTTTTCCTTTTAACAATGAAAAATATTTTTCCTCTATTACTGAAGTAAAGTACCTACTGTTATCTTCATAGTAAAATTGTGTAAGTAAACAGTCATTTGATATATGTGTTGCATTAAGTTGTTTAAAATATATATAAAAACAAGGAATAAACTTTAACATTTTCAAACTCTTGTGCATTCAAACCAGGCCTTGAATACATTACAGGTGGCCTCTCCATGTGAGTTATTGGCTAGGCTGGTCACTGACCCCTCAATTAAAAATATTTGCTATATCAGCCTCT
The DNA here is from genome assembly GCF_030445035.2 of Dasypus novemcinctus. Taxonomy (NCBI): domain Eukaryota; kingdom Metazoa; phylum Chordata; class Mammalia; order Cingulata; family Dasypodidae; genus Dasypus; species Dasypus novemcinctus. Next base: position 12,747,775 of record NC_080694.1, on the reverse strand, counting down.
GGTTCTGCTCCTGAAGTCAATGGAAACTACGTTGCAGTTTCAAGTTCCTGCAGCAGCCAATAATGACTCGGTACAGCCAAGTGTACAATGGATATCACCTCCAGACTGGCACTGTTCCATGGTGCCAGAGAGCAAGCACTATACACCAGGCTAGTAGAATACTGGAAAATCTCTCTAAGTTCAAGGATGCTGTGACTTGCTCACTGCATTGAAGAACATGCTAAGTGGAGCCATGATACCAGGATACTGTAAGTGAAACTTAAACACAATTGGCATTATGGCCTGCTCTCATGGAGAGATAACATGTAAAGTATTACAAACCTGAAAACTCAAAACTAATAATTGTAACTCTGAATCCTTATGCATTAAGTAATACATTAGTTAATATTAACTAATACTGTACATTTATCCTGTACTAAATATATGCCTAATAATTATAACGTTATCTTTTCTATTTTGGATCAAGTGCAGAAGTATATTAGACATGTTAAATTCCTGGTAAAATCATTTTCTAAACAGTTAATAAACATGTCTATAGAATAAGGTGGCAGTCTCAGTCAACTTACTATATTCTACTGTACTCTGCTGTGTAGCAAAGGTGAGGCTTGCTTGCTGATGGTGAGTCACCTATTGAACAAGTCAAAATTGCTAGAAATTGTACATTTAAAACCAAGATGTAAAAAACCTATATTCTGTAGTTCTGATCACTCCCACAGGGGAAAACTAAGAGAATTTCCAACTTAGTGTTCTAATCCTGAATGAAGCCAGTTGCCCAAGGAGTGCCAGTTGACCAGGAGCATCTGACAGAGTGAATGAATGCCAATCATTGAACAGCTTGGAATGTGTCTTCAGACAAAGCTAAGTGTCTGTTGCAATTTCTCTCTGAAGATGAATAACTTAAAAAATAATATATATGCTGTTCCCACCAGCTTTTAAGTAGTGCCATCTTTATAGGCTCTTAACCTTGTCTACCTCTGTAATCCAATGTCCTCTTTTAAAAACAGGTATTCCAAATTTTTAATTAAGTTTGTTTCTTTCAGAGTGAACATCTTATTAACCATATGAAAACTTCATCCAACTTCGTACAGAATGCCAGATCCATCTTCCTCCAGTTAAAATAAATTAAGAGTTTTACACCTTATTAGGCAATGACTACAGCCCATGGCCAGCAGGAAGCAATTACAGAAAAGAGAGTGTCTCCCTTCAGCACCCCTTTTAAATTAAAGGTGTAAATTCTTCAAGGGTAAAATAAAATTAATAGATGGATCTGGAACCTGACTGGAAATCCACGTGAGCACCAGTGGCTGCAGGATGACTGCAGGAGGCCCCTGCCCCAGGATTCTGCTGTCCAGAATGAAAACTTCTAAACTTTTAAAAACAGTCCTGGATGCTACACTAAAGATTGATAAATAATCAATCAAAACAACAAACAGTCATCCACCTCATAGCTCCAACAATAATTATGCCAAAGCTTAGCAAGTTAAACTTTGGCAAAGGGGGGAAATGATGTGGGCTATGGGTGGGAGGCTCTTTGTCTCTTCAGAGATAGCCTAAGCTCTCTGACTTGTGGGTGTGATGGTAAGAGGCTGCAGTCCTGCCCTTGGTAACAATGGCAAGGACTCCAGTCCCAGGAAACAGTTTAACAATGCAAGGTCTATAAACTTTAAGTATTTAGGGGAAATGCAAACTAACTATGCTAAAAGCTTACCTAGAATGTCTGAAGTCCATGCTAAAAGCTTACCTAAGATGTGGAAGATATATATGCTAATTTAAGCCTATTGAAACAAAGGGACCATTTGGCCTTTCCTCTCTGTATAAAAGGTATTCAAAAATCTTGTTCAGGGCTTGGGATTCAAACAGAAAGCTCCCGAGTCCAGCCGGCCATCAATAAACCATTTTTCCTTCTCAAAATCATTGCTGAGTCCTGACCTCTCTATACGCAAATAATTGAACCTCTCTCAAATTCTACAACAACATAATTTGAGAGCTTTGATTAGTTGTTCCATGTTCCATTCCTCTTCAAGGATTTTAGTTTATTCATTGGATTGGGCTATGTTTTCCTGATTATTGATATGGTTTGTAATTTTTTGTTGCCATCTGGTCATCATTTTATCTTGATGGGTTTGTTCAGTTGATTAGCTTCCCTGTCTGGTCTTGAGATTTATTAAGGTGCTGTTTTTGTGCGTGTGTTCTCCTTGACCCTTTGTTCTTATTCTATTTCTTTTTGTTGTCTAAGTTCCCTTTTAGGAAAATATTACAGCCAGGGAAAGCAAAAGAGTTAAGAAAAGAAAATTATAATAGAATAGAGATGTTAGAAATAAAAAAAGTTAGAAAAATTGGGAGCTAAACAAAGAGAGGTGGAATGTAAGAGAAACAATCAATGATGGAAGCTAGAAAGATGTAAAAGAAAGGGGATAGAGTTGGTAGCCAAAATCAGTACATACAGAAAAGAGAAAATCAAGGATGAGGAAGCACAGCAAATAAGAAATGCTGCCTGTAGCACCTAATAGGGGGGAAAAGAAAAAAAGAAAGAAAAGAAAGGAATAAATGAAAAGAGAGAGTTAAAAGGGCCATGAGGGGATAAAGAGGAAGGAAAGGCAAGAAAACAAACAAAAAACACCAGACAAGGCCTCAAGCAAGGAATCCTCTTTGCAATTGAATAAACTGCTTAGGAGTAGATCCTTCCCCTTCTCCCTTCCTCACTTCCCTCTCTCCCAGGGCTGCAGGAAGGCCATGTGATACCTCCCCTCTGAGATTTGAATGGAGTATTGGGAACCAACTCTCTACAGAAAATACTTTCTTTGAGAGAGAGCACCCACAATTTGCCAGGAACCCTAAATATGCTATTGGAAGCCTACCATGCATATCCTACTGTCCACCTCCCTTAGGTGTGCTGCACTGGACTAGTTAATTTTCTTACTCCACCTTCCCCCAGACCAAGTTTCCCTACTCCAAGGCATTTAGGTATATTGGGCTCTCTCAACAGATTCACCTCTCCTCTCTTCCTAGCCTCTTCCCAAGCCAGCTGGCCTGCTCCTCCAAGCTCAAAAAAGGGGTTGTCAGACAATCAAACCTGCACTGCTTGGGCCCCTCTGCACCCCTCTCCAAAACCTTCCCACTCTTGGAGTTTGTCTGAGACCAGAGAGCTAGGGGAATGCCAGAGTTCTGGGAGTGCTGCGTTTGGGGAACATGTGCCTAGGGAACATGGGTTTGGGGAATGTGGGTTATGAAGAATGTGGGGATTGGGGAGTATAAGGTTCAGGGAACAAGGGTTTGGGGATCATGTATTTGGGTAATATGGAGCTCAGGAATTCTGCTATGTGACCAGCAGTGTTCAGGGAATGCTGCCACTATAAACCCTAGGGGAAGGGTTTAGCCTTCCCATGACTTCTGGCTCTAGTGTCAGAATCCAGTGGTTTTACCTTGAGCAAGCACTCCTTTTGTCACACTCTCTCCAGGTCGATGACCAGATGCCTCCTGCTTTGTGGGTTCCCAAAACTGCTCACACAGGCAGAATTCTGTCCCCACTCAGTCAGGTTTTGCAGGAGAGAAGATGAGGTGCATTCACTCAGTGCATTCACTCGGATGCCATCTTGCCCAACCCTACCCTCCTGCCATCTTAATGCATGTCTTTTATTTATTGCAGCAGGGAGATTGAATTCTGGAGTCTAGAATACTGGCTCCTAAAAGTTTCTTTCTGAGTGCAGAATACATCACTACTGCAATCTATTCACATGGTCTCAATTAAATACAAATGAGATAAGATTATGGTGAGGCTCATGGATATTTGCTGACCATCAAATGGGTTAATAATCACCACTGGGAAAACTGGTTTCTCACTTGGAATTAATTCTTTATTAAACTATTGAATATTAATCTGTATACAAAATATACTTAACATAATATCTAGTTATTGTAATGGAGTAATTTGTGCTAATTAACTTCATATGAAGATGGAAGTGAAGTCACTAAGATCACCAGATTCTGCCCTGGAACAAATATGGATCCTCTTTTTTATCTGGGTTCTTTCCTTTAGAATTGCAATGTAGCTGTCAACATGTCAAATAATCCCAGTTTCATTGTTCTGAAACTGGTTTGCAGTTTTCTTTTTCTCTTCAAATTTTAAAGTGTAGAATCTCTGACTTGTTCATTCAGTAATCATAAACTTTCTGCAGATATTGTTCCTATCACCAAAGGCAAAAATTCATCCAATAGAGCCTAGTTTGGTTGTTGTGGTGCTGAGGAGACTGTTTTTTTATAGAAAAGGTGCTTTTTAAGTATTTCCTCTCTGGGAATTTTGAACTGGTTCTTCTATGGCTGTACCTGAGAGAACTTAATATATATCCCTGTCTAAGGGAAGATAAAATTATTCTGGGCTTTGGCCAGATTGAAATAAAGTGATACTCTCTCTGACGGTGAAATACAGCAGCACTAATTTTTGAGTGAGTTCTGCCTGAATGACTTTTTCTCATTTTGGCAATCCCATATATTTCAGGTATCAGCACCACTCTTCATAATAAGTCTACTCTGACTGTAGCAGTTGAGATTAAACCTATGATTTTTTTTCAACAAAATTCCTATTTGGGGGACTATTCAGTCTCATAAACTTCAGGTGGGATGTTGATTTCCCAGTCCAAAATGGTCTTTTGTACACCTATTTAAAAAATATATAATAACACATATAAAATCAGTGAATATCCTGTTTTCTTTTTATTTCCAACCATAAAATCTCATCCTTGAAATGCTGAGAACAACTGCTTAAATGAACACCTGTGCAAATAAGCAATTATAAACACACGTGCCTATACAGACACACATGCCTTCACAAAGAAATGCAAATAACTGCAGGCATTGCAAAATACACATCCATTTAGAAAAAAAAATGGTTCTTCCAACAATACAAAAATACTTGGCACTGGTATTTAAACTCTTCTGACATATTCACTTAATTCAAAGGTCACATAATAAAGCTGACTCAGTATTAACAATAATAAAAGAATTGGGAGATAATTTGTTACTAGAGCTTTACCCAATAACAAATGGGTATTTAATTTATATGCATGAATTTCAAAGGTTATCTTTCAAATGTGTAATTCAATCTCTCAATACAGGTTTGGGTGCTAAAGAAGTGTTTAAGTTTACTGGTAAATTTGTAGGAAACTATTTAGGGCTTGAAGATGGTTGTACTCAGTTCTCAGGTATCCTAAAGCCCAACTTGGATTCTGCATCCTCCTATTCCAGGACATCAGACATTGTGATGGTTCTTTTATCAAAGAAGGAATTCTTTTTTTCTCTCAATTCTTACTGTCATTTATTTCTTTATTCAATTATTCCAAATGATCTATAATCATTTCATTGCCTCACAAGAGTTTTAAATTCTTCAATGTGTTGAATAATGAGTAAATCTCAAGCTGTTAATTGCTCCCTAGAACCAAAATAATGATGTAAGTTCCATATTTTTGCTACTTTCTTTAGTAAGTAACTATATGGAATGATGCAAATATATCTGTACTATCCCCTAACAAATGTTTCACAAACTTTCACTGCCCTCATGATGAGCTTCAACAAAAAATGAAGCAATGAAGTAAATAGGAGGTTATAAGATCACAAATTCTTCCATTCACTCACCAAAAATTTAAAGGTTTTTTTCTTATATGTCATGACCTCAGTCTTAAACATAGAATTGACTCTGTGTGAAAAAAGAATGTGGGCAATAAATAAGAAGGAAGTATTCTATTAGGAAGGTTTGAAGGTATTGAAATCTCTGCCACACCCATTTATATCCCTTTCTTGAACTTCTTTAGGACAGGAGAAGTGAATTGAAGTGAATATGTCACCTAGGGTTATGAATCTGTGTTTCTGAAGTGCAATTAATGTGTTTTATGTTTGTCACAGATTTCAGAAATTGAGTTTGCCACTAAGAAAGCAAATTAAACAAATAAGAATCAGATAGGGTTTGCCAGTATCCATTTTACTAGACTTTAAAAGGATACAGTTTATTATGAAACACAGGCAAAGCATGAAATCTGTGACTAACAGTGCAAATGCCCAAGTCTTCATTACCATAAATTTGCTCTATGGTCCAGGATGAACAAATGAAGTTACCACACAAATGGGAGGGATCATTATCTTTTAAAAAGTTCATTATGTAGAGGTATAGAACATATCCATTTTATACCACAGTAATTACATATTTGGAAATGACATGTATAAGCAGGTCATACACATATATCTGCTAATTCCAATACATTTCCCATAAGCAATATAGAGAATCCTGGTATATCATTCTAAATACATTCCATAGATAAGAATTTCAATTATCTTTTCACTAGAAACCAAAACCAGGAGATCTCATTAGAATATTTTCAAAAAAGCTTAGACCCAATTTTTTCTCTCTACATTTGTATCCAATATTGGAAAGATTAATCCACAAAACAAGCTGATAAATATTTTCCTTCTCAGCAACTCATAGGAATGCACAGATGCAGATTTGCAGGTGTTTTAGATTTCATAATATGGTATTTATACTCTTTACTCTCAACTAAACAGATAAATGTTGAACCAAGAACATTGCACAAATTATTAGAAAAACATTTGTCATTATAAGGTTGATAAAGATCCTTGTGTACCAATTACACCAAAAAAAAAATACTAATCAGGTAAGATAAACTATCCTAATATTTTTTTTTTTAAGATTTATTTATTTATTTAATTTCCCCCCCTCCCCCGGTTGTCTGTTCTCGGTGTCTATTTGCTGCATCTTGTTTCTTTGCCTACTTCTGTTGTCGTCAGTGGCACGGGAAGTGTGGGCGGCACCATTCTGGGCGGCTCTCCTTATGGGGCGCACTCCTTGCGCGTGGGGCTTCCCTACACGGGGGACACCCTTGCGTGGCTACGGCACTCCTTGCGCGCATCAGCACCGCGCATGGGCCAGCTCCACACAGGTCAAGGAGGCCCGGGGTTTGAACCGCGGACCTCCCATGTGGTAGACGGGTGCCCTAACCACTGGGCCAAGTCCGTTTCCCACTATCCTAATATTGTTTCACCAATTCATAGGAGAAAAAATGTTGTATTGGTTAGAACTTGAACAAGATGCTCTTTAATCTAATCCATTCCTGTGGGTGTGAACTCATTGCATGGATAACTTTTGGATGAGGTTGCTTCAATTAAAGTATATGTGAGGGCCAGACTAATCTAGATGGGTCTTAATGCCATTCTCATCCTTTACATGTGGAATGAATTCGGACATGAGGGAGAGGAACCTGCAAGAGGGAAGAAGCTGATACCAGAAGAGGAAGGAGAGTCTAGGAAAAGCCACCATGTGTTTTGCAATGTGACAAGCTAAGAATCCCAGAATCCCTGGCAGCGAGGCACAGAATGTCAATCTTTGGGAAGAAAGCATTTCTTTGATGATGCCTTGATTTGGATATTGGTTAACCCCCAAAACTATAAGTCATGAAATTCCTATTGTTTAAACTGAACTATTTCATTGATATTTTCATGAGCAGCCTAGGAAATTAAGACAGATATTGTTACCAAAACAGTAGGTTATTCTTACTGTGAATACAAAATGTGGAAATAATTTTAGAATTTGATAATTTATAGAGGCTTGGAAGAATTGTGAGGTGCTTGATATAAAAACTTAGCTTTGTTTGAAAAGACTGTGAGTAGAAATATGGATGATAAAGGTACTTCCGATGAAAAGTTAGAAGGAAATGATGAATACTTTGTTGATAACTGGAAGAAAGATGATCCTTGTTTTATAGTGACAGAGAAGTTTTCAAAATTGTGTTCTGATGTGGAATGGAAAGCAGAACTTGAGAGCCATGAACTTGGATATTTTGCAAGGGATATTTACAAGCAAAATGTTGGAAGTGAAGCCTGGTTTCTCCTTGCAGATTTTAATGAAATGAAAGAAGAAAGAGATAAGCTGAGAATTGAACACTGAAGCACAAAGAAAACAGAAATTGACTGTTCGGAAAATTTTGTGAGTTTCCAAAATGTGAATCCTCAGCGAATAATGCTCCATGTGAGGGTTTAACAGAAATGGGACCGGTCAGCAATTTCTGAGGAAGTAAGAATTGGAAACTAAGTTATCTAGGAAGAATCTGTGGAAGGGATTTTGCTTGATGGTTTGGACCTCTGTGAACCACATTCATAATGACAAGTTTTTCCACAATTACTATGAATGGAACTGCTACCAGCCTGAAAAAATGAGACAGAAAATGGACAGGTTGAGGGAAAAAAATCTCTTCAAGTTCACAACTATAGGAGATGGGGCTGGACTGAAGACATCTTGGGTGAAGAGAGTGGACCTACCCATGTTTGTAGAAAGGGTGAGTCTGTCCCAGCATTTACATAGGATTTGCCGTCCACCATGTTGTTCAGGAAGAGTGCTGCTGCAACAGTACTTACAGAGGATAGAGCCTTTGGGCCTCAGATTATGGAGAGTTTGCCCACCATCCCAATGCTTTGAGAAGGTGAAACCTGTACCCTGTCATTCACTGAGAACCTTTCCACCATCCTGATGCTAGGAGAGGGTGGGGCATTCATCTCAGCTTTCAAGAAGAGCATGGTTGCCAATCTCTTGGAATGTGTTAGGCTGGCACTTGGTCACTGATGAGGTTTCAAATTTCATTCCATAGATGATTCTCAGGCCTTGAAATCTAATGGAGTATACCCCATAGGGCTTCAAAAATGTTTGTAACTCATGGCTTCCATTCCCCGCCCCGCCCCAGTTTTTCCCAGTGGGAATAAACCTTTATCCTATGCTTGTCCCTCCGTAAGAAACAGCGAACTTGTTTTCTAGGTATCACAGATCCACAGACATAGGAGAATCGTACCCCAAGAGAGACCAATCTACAACTGATTTTCATCAAACTTTGTACCAAGCATTTTTTTAAATGATTTGTTTTTAAAAAATATTATGATGGAATTAATGCATTTTTATGTAGAAAGAACATATGTTTTGGGGATCCAGAGTGTAATCTGTAATGGTTGAAGCTCTATGTTACCCAGATGAACATATTCTTATATCTAATACCTTTCTGTAGGAGTGAACTCATTGTAAATAGGGCCTTCAGATGAGCTTATGTCACTTAAGGTATGTGTGGTCCAACCCAATCAGGATGGGTCTTAATTGTATTACAGGTATTCTTTATAAGTGGAATGAACTTAGACACAAGAGAGAGCGAGTCACAGGAGACAAAAAGCTAGTCCTGAAAGGCAAGGGAGTGTGCAGGATATACTGCCATGTATCCTGCACTGGACACACTGATGTCCCAGGATCTGTGGCAGACAACCCTAGGACACCATAATCTTCAGGAAGAAAACATTGCCGTGATGCTAACTTTTTTTTATCCATATAACTGTACCTACATACATTCCCATTGTTTAAGCTGAACCATTGTTTGCACAACATAGGAAACTAAAACATATAGATTGATAAATAACTTATTACCACATGAAGAATTGGAAAATAATATTTTTTACTTAAGCTAGTTTTAGAGGCAAACATTCATATTACCAAAATAGTCTCTGTGTATAATTACATTATTATTTTAAAACAAATAATACTTACATGAGTATGAGATTTGGGTGTTATTCTTGAGTTCCACTATGCAAAGGATATTGCATTTTTCTATGTTTTTTTAAAAATATCAAACCAATTTGATTCTGAATACTCCAAGGTTATGTCAGGATGGTGGAAATCAGTTTGCTGTTGTAATTGAGACTCTACATTCTAATTTAGTTAACAACTCTCTCTGGATACCACAATTTTTTAATTAGATAAGTTGCTCTTTGAGTTTATTAATATTTCTTGATCCCTAATCAAGTAGATATTTGCCAAGGCTAGGAGTGTCAACTTGTCACACAGATGAGAAAACTCCTTCTCTCATATCAGGTCATTCCAACAAGTAGGTTGTTGTCATTTACCACTGGAGCAAAATGGTTTGCATCCCTTCCAGCTACTTGATGAGTATATGTCCTTTGATTAAAATATTGATGCATATTTTACATACACATGATTGCAAAAATATATAAATACAGCTGAATGCATTTTCATACATTTCACAGACTCAAGTCACCAGCATCCATCCCAAGAATCAGATCAGAGCCACGACACCCAGAAGCCCTTTACATGTCTATTTTCAGTTCCAATTCCCAAGGTACACCATGTACCTTGGTACCATTAGGGAGCAATGGCTTGTGTTTATTCTTTAAGTAAAATAAATGCCATTTTACAATATACGCTCTTTTGGGCCCAGTTTATTTTGTTCAGTATTATTTGTAAGGTCATTCATATTTTGTATATAGTTGTACATTGTGCAATTGCATTGTTGTTCATAATATTTATTTGTTTGCATATGATAATATGTAACCCTTCTAGAGCTCAAGGATGACTAGATAGTTTCCAGGTTCAGGTGAAAAGATATAGGCAATACTTCTCTCTTCTCTGTTCTCTTCTTCATGTATGGCAACTCAAAAATGATACAATGATAGTGATGTTTATGATTTTATTCCATGTTTTAAATTTCTATTGCAACAGTAATGAATTATTTTATATCTAGGAGATTAAAACAACACAAAATTTTAGTTACAATTCTGTAGGTCAAAATTCTGATGCTGGTTTCACTCATATAAAATCGGGGGTTCAGAAGACCTCTGTCCCTTTTAAGTAAAGAATTTGTTCTGTTGCATTTTCTAACTCCTAGAGATCGACCACATGATTTGGATCAGGTACCACTTCCTCTATATTCAGTGAGGTGAATGGCAACAAATGAGAAAATCTAGTGAAGCCTTTCTTACTCTTTCATCTTTCTGGCTACAGCCAGGAAAGGTCCTCAGTTTTGAAGAATTTATGTAATTGTAATTACTTTGGACCTTAGTGAAAAACTGATAGTATATAAAGAAAAGAAAGATAGGTCAACCAATAACTTCTTTCAGTTCTTACATAATCATTAATAACAACATAAAGATGATAGTATATAATTGAGGTAAATATGTGTTTACCAAGAAATGAAATTAAAAAAACAAAATGAACTAGTTGTGTGCACAATTACCAGTCTTTTGCCAAAACAATTTACATATGCATGTTGCATTATCTGTGAAAAGTGAATCATAAATCAGTAGAATATGCATATAAATTAAATAATTTCTGTTTACATTTAAAAGTGATTCAGCAGAATATTGAGATAAACAGTAAAATACAAACTAATAATTTATATTTTTACATTTTTGGAACAGTATTAAAGAACAAATTAAAAATTCCATGACAACTTCAGCAAGAGACTTCAGAAGAAAACAAAACATTTTATAAATTTGTTCCACAAGTATCACAGATTCCCTACATTTCAAAGAGTGGGCCTCTTCTTTGCATTTTTCCTTTGAACCCCCAAATTATGTAGCTAGTCCTGTTTCTATTAATAATTGCCTATAAGCTCCCAACAGCTGATCCCACAGACTCTGAATTCAAGTACATCAGTAATAAAAAAAGCACCAAAGATATAAATAATAGCTAAAAAAACTCAATGAAAAAAAATTCACATATTTCTTACAATGTCCAGGACTCTGTGTCCCAGATATTTTCTGTAACAACACATATAATACTCACAATAGTGTTATAAGGGAATACATCCATGAAATGACCTAGGTTGCCACCCATAAACACTGTGCTTTAGGTAAAGCAGGTCTATATTTTTCTCCATCTATATGCCTATGGTGCACCAGCTAAGTAACGGAAACATCCTACTGATTCAGGTATTTGGATGACGACAGTAGCAGTTTGATATGTATTATGAATTCCAAAAACGGATGTTGGATTATGTTTGTAAACTTGTCTGTCCTTCCAGGCATATCAGAATATATTGGATTCAGAGGTTTTGTTTTTACTTGATTAAATAATGATTAAGGCTTTAATTGGGCCACATCAAGTAGGACATTGAGTACCCAACACTTGGTGGGTGTGGACACACAGAGAAACCACACTGCAGAGATGGGAACTTGGAGTCTTGAACAGTCTGAGGAAGAAAGCAAGGGGAGGAGCTTGGTTGTGAGGGAAAAGAAGCAAGCCCTGGGAAGAGAAGAACCCCAGAACCCTGGCAGACATCAGCAGCCATCTTGCTCCAACACATGGCAAAAGACTTTTGTGAGGAAAGTAACTTATGCTTTATGGCCTGGTAAATTGGCTTCTACCCCAAATAAATAACCTATTAAAAACCTACTGATTTCTGGTATTTTGCATCAGTGCCCCTTTGATGACTAATCCAATTGCCATCTTAAGTGTTGCTGTGACATGTCATGACATACCATGACAGAGGAAAATGAGTGTATGTCAAAGCCAGTTTGCCATAGCAATAAAAGGAAGAACCATCTGGTCAGAGAGATCATAATTTCAGTGTCTGCTGTGTCAATTTTTGGTCACTATATGTCATTTCCTGAGCCTGTGCATTAGGATTTCCTATAAAATAGAATCTTGTATCTCACTTTAATATCACAAATGCATAACATAACATGAACCACATAAAGAAATTGTATTTCTCACCTACAACAATGAATGAAGTCATCCATTTTCAATTTGCAAAACATGAGTGGAATATTGAGAAGGTGAGTATAAAAAAGTGAGGTGCCATATTTCACCTAGCTCAGAACAAAATCAGAGCAAAAACAGAGTAGTGTTTATGATCATTGAAAGATTTTTTAAAAAGTTGCAGCAACTTGAGGCAAAATATTATCATTGATACTTATTAATATACATCATAAATTCCAGGACTGAAAGATAATAAGCAAATTTCTTTTGAAATTCATAGCATCAAATATTCTACATGCATACTGAGAAGTTTGTAAAACTATATGCATGGCAGGACAGTTTGCATGCTTAGAAAAGTCCTGAAAATGCCCTATGATATTAAGGCCTTATTTCTAAAGTCAATGCAAGAAGGAAGTTCAAAATAAATTAGACTTGTAAAAGTCATATTCCAGCACAGAGACTTTTGGTGAAGTGTGAGAGAGGTGTTTTTGCTTGTGGGACATTTTAGATTGGTTGGTTGTGTTTTCCCTTATTCTTTCATTTCCTTTTCTGTTTTCTTTTTAACTCAAGAATTTCAATGAAATTTGTCAAAATACTAACTGACAACTTAAAGGACAGAAACTTTGGGGACTATATACAATATAAAATATTGTCTTCAAAGAATAGTTTGGAAAAGTCATTAAACAAACAATGACTGGAAATATCAATTATGAAGAATGGTAATACTTGTGGAAGAAGAATATCTTTTCCAAAGTTACCAGGTTATAAAAATTAAAATATACACTTTTTAACCCCCAAATCACTAAACCAACAAAGAAAAACAAGAACAGATGACCTGTTAAAAGGAAAAGCATAATTTGCCAGAAACTGTTCCTCAGGAAACATAGATATTGGAATTAATTGAAAATACTTCTATTATTTGTCCTTATTATGTTCAAGGAATTGAAGACAAAGAACAAAGGAATCCATGAAAATGATAAATGTACCAAATGAGAATAAAAATAAAAATTAAATATTATATAAAGAGCCAAGTTATAATTCCTTGTCAGAAAAGTACAGTACTTAAATGAAAATTTCACTACAAATTTTCAACAGCTAATTTGAACTGACAGTAGAATGAATCAGTGAACTTGATGATAGGACAATTGAAATTATCTACTCTGAAATGCAGAAATAAAAAAGGATGAAGAAATTTGAACAGACCATAAAGGAACTGTGGGAAAGCATTAAGTGGTCCATCATTTTCATAATGGTATTTCTGATGTCAGCTATTGGGATGGGGGGCTGTTCATCTCTTCATAGATAACCTGAGCTGTATGTGTCCTGAGCTGTGCATTTGGAACAGTGAAAATTGCAGCCCTGCCCTTGGTAACCATGACAACAACTCCAGTCCTTGAAAAACAGTTTAGCAATGCAAATTGTATAAACTTTAAATATTCAGGGAAAATGCAAACCAAATGTGCTAAAAGCTTATCTTGAATGTATGAAGTCCATGCTAAAAGGTTACCTAGGATGTGGAAGATGTATGTTAATTCAAGCTTATTTAGCACAGAAACAAAGAACACTTTGGCCCTTCCTCTGTATAAAAGGAACTCAAAAATCTTGTTTGGCACTTGGATTTTGAATGAGATGCTCCAAGCCTGGCTGGTTGTAAATAAATCTTTTTTTCCTGCCTAAAATTATTCCTGAGTCCTGGCCTTTCAATATGCAAATAATTGAACCTCTCTTGACTTCAACAGCATTTTGCTGGACTCTCCCAGGATTTGCAAATGAAAGCCAGAGAAAGCAGCATTTTGCTACACTTTCTGGATCCCTGAAGAAGCTGGGAGTACTCAGGTGAACCCCAATCTGGGCACCCCTGGATTACATTTAATCCAGAAAAGATGTGGGCTCCACTGGAATCTTCCCAATGAAAATCAAGGGCAATGGAAAGTCCAAAAAAAAAATTCTAGGAATGAAAAAGACTCAAAACATGGAAGAAGACAAGACTACCTGGGGAGCATACTCAGGAAAACCCTAGCTATAATTCCTAGGGATGGAGCCTGATCACCTCCCAGGAGATTACCTCTGGAAATTTGGGGGGAAACCATCTCCTCCAGGTCTGAAAGGAAAGAAAAAAAGGAAAAAGCCTGGTGTTTTGGGTGTGTTTAACTGCATGTTAGCATCTGATACTGGTCTTGTCTCCACTGAGGTAGAGAAGGCTTGATTATAATAGGAGAGGATGTTTATAGGTTCAAGTCCTAATATCCTGGAAATTGGTCTGGATTTTGAGAAAATTGGTTACAGGAAAATGAATTGTCTTGTGAGTGAAGGTTTGTCTGGATGTAAGGTTAAACAGTGAGAGAAGTTTAGCCAGGAATCTTTTATCTTGGTGCTGAATTGCAGATAAATTCACTTTGTAAACAGCCAGGGTAAACAGAAAATCCTGTTAAATTTTAGTATTGAAAGTTCCTTCTTTCTAAGGTTTGTAATGATTGCAGGGGCAGCTGTGTCCAGAAAATATAGAGATTGTGAGTCAGATTGATAAGTCTTGTGCTTCTGTTTGTGCTCAAATGGTGGTGTTGAATTGTGTAATTATGTAAAGTGGTAACCTTTGGTTAAGCTGGACACCTCCCTTGCCATTGGCAAAGGAGTGAATTGATTATAGTTTATAAGGCAAAATGGCAGAATCTAAATGTTTGCACATGCTTTGCTGTCTCATCTCTGAGTCCACCCCTTTACTGGGGTTTGGGGGATGTCTGTATCTGTGCTGCACATTCAAGTTTGTTGAAATTGCCCCAATCAGGGTGGCTGGGTCCCCAGGAAAGGTGCCAAATTTGAAAAGATCTTTCAAGCCATTTTAGTGGAGAGCTGGAAAGGGGAGAGTGGCTTGCCCCTTTCCAGTGAGTCCATGCCTTCTATTCATAAGCCACATTCCTATTTAATCACTATGCACCCAACTGCCTGGAAGGGGTGTGCCAATCAATACCAGAATAAATGCAATAAAGTTCCCTCCCTAAGGTGTCAAAGGCCAAAATAAATTTGCATTCTGTTCAGGTTCTGCTTTTCTGAATCTCTCTTTGTAAGTCTATGAAGAAATGCTTTGGAATGGTTTAAAGCTGTTAAATTGTCTAAAGGAAGGAGGCTATTGCTTGAAAACAATAGACCTCTAATCGCTTGATAGCCATTATAATGGTCTGGCTGGGAACGTCAGCAGTTAGAATTGTAAAACTGCAGGAAAAAAAAAAGAATAAACCTCAAGTTTAAAATATGTGTTTGACCTTTGTCAGTTGCCTGTGCCTAAGAATTCATGGTAAAAGGTAGTTTAAAAATGAATCTTTAAATGCTAATACTTTCTTGCTGGTGAATTAAATGCATAACTCACAGATGAGAATTTGTTCCATTACTGGGAAAAGGTAGAACTTCACAGGATTGTTACTAATAAAATTCTTATAACTTAATTAATAAAGGTATCCAATTCACCTTAAGGTAACAACTTAATGAAAACTGTAACTAAAAGTTAAGATCATTTATAGATGCATTTATAGTATAAAACAACAGAAAGTTAATAACTGAAATTATAACTGGGTAAATTTAACCTGAACCTATTATTGTAAGTGTAAATTCTAAACTAACCTTACCTTCATTTAAGGTCACTTCAAGCCTATCCTCATACCTTGCCTTTGCTTATGGTTTTTTCATAACAGCTTCTGCCCCTATAGCTCAGGGAAAAGCATACATGAGACATCCCTCTCTCCTGTCCTACTGGTATTAGTAACCCTGCTTCCTCTCATGTGGACTAATTTGCTGCCATGTGGAATTCTTGACCCTCAAGGTTGAATGTCCTCTGGAGTCTTTTTATCTCCAAGGACTGGGAAGTGAAGGAGGCCTCCTGCCTTGACTGTCAGGGTTCCTAAGAGTGGCAATTCATGAGAGAAACTAGTCTCCCTGAGGCTTCAATAGCCTTGGTGAATATAAATAGAATTAGTCTTGCTCATCCAAATTCTGGTGAAGTCAAAGTAAAATATAAGATTTTACTGAAACAAAGGAAAATTGTATTGAAGCATTGGGAACATTTTGGTTAAAAGCCATTAATGAAGTAATAAAATTCTTGTGCAAAACTGCATGGTCATAGTGCAAATTAAGGAAAAAAACACACATAAAAAGCATTTCAAGAGATCTTTCAAATGTTTTGCAGTCACACTTCATAAAAAAAAAAGTTTTAATTAACTAAGCTGTGTCTCTGTCTCTAACTCTATTTATGTCTGCCTATTTCCTCAGGTATATCTTCCTACATTGCATGATAATGTCAAATTAATAAATGAAACTTCATAAAAGAGCTCAAATCAAATTGTTAAAAATTAAATATGCCGTTATATATGTGAATAAATATTCCTGGACCCCAAATTAGACTAAGCAGGATGGAAAGGTCATGTAGAAATCTAATTATAAGAACTATTGGGAAGGGCCTTCTTTTTGCAAGAGCTTTGAGGGAGGGGCTATGTGTGGCAGATTAAAACTATCTGCTAGGCTGGGGAATTAAGAATCAGTTTGCCCTGTAATACCTAGTTTAAACCTTCTAAGAGACTTAAAATAAAGGTGGTTAATAATTCTATTACCAAATTTCAGTAAGTAAAAGAAAGTCCATAAAAGCTATGGAAAGATCTTCCCTAAATTATGATTAAACAAATTATACAATTATAATACATTTCAGAACCTAGTAGTCAGTATGCTTTTAAATTATTCACAATTTCAGAACTTAAACAAAGAAAAGAGTTCAAAGAAGGGAAAGAGAACATTCCTTGCATAAACCATAATGGTTTCAATTTTATTTAGCTTGGATGTAATCTCCCTTGGTTTATAAAATACCCATTAAATAAATTAACATATGTACAAAATCTTTGGAGTACTGAAAATTGTAAGTTCATGTTAATGAAATTAAACTAAAGAAGAAAATGTAAATATGTTCTTTTAAATGAATAAAATAAACTTCTCTGATTGGTAATTATAATTTAATTTTTATTTAAATGTAAAGTAGCTAATCTATGTGGTTATGGTTAATTATAAAAGTTTACAAAAGGATCTTCTAAGTTGAAGCATTTAAATGGCCAATTCCAAAAAAAATCATTTACTAGCAGCCTGCATTGCTATTAATGGCAAAAAGCTGACTTCGTGGTAATAAAACCTGTCTGAAAGTCACCACAAGGTGCATAGTTAAGTAAATAGTAATGAAAAGCTACCTTAATTCTCTTGTGAATCTTCCATTGTCATTTTAACAATGAAAAAGATTTTTCTTCTACTACTAAGGTAAAATACCTTCTAGTACCTTCATGGTAAAAGTGTAAAAATAAACAAAGTAATTTGATATATAATGTGTTGCTTTAAAAATGTTTAAAAATATATTTCACTGTGGGCCCCAAGGGGAGGGGGAAAGAGGTATTGAATAGATGGAACCAATGTAACTGTGTGGGCAATAGAAGTGTTCCACAAGATTATGCAAGGATGGATATAAGACATGTAAAATTACACCATAAATATATAGGGACTGGTAGGTTAAAATGTAAATCATAATGTAAAACATAAGATAACTAAAAATTTAGAAAATTGTATAGTCTAAAATATAAACCACAATGTAAACCCAAATGTTACCTTATTTGAATGCTATTGTCTCAATATCTGTATATCAGCTTCAGTAAATATAGTATGAATATGTAAAAAGATTATTGCTGTGGAAGGGAAAATGTTTTATGTTGGATATGTGGGAGTACTGTGTATTGTATATATGAATTACTGTGATCTAAAACTCCTGTGAAGATAAGCTTAATAATTAGAAAAAAGGAAAAAAAAAAAAAAAGATAGGACCTAGACACTACGGAAAAGATGGAAGTAGTCGCCTTGCCAATTTGCATACAGGGCAACACTTATTGCAGTGATGGAAGGCAAAACATCAAAAACAAAGCTTTTGCATTTTTAAATTTTTTGATACCCCAATTTATTTTTACCATAATTTTTCCAAATTAATATGTATTCTGTATCTAACCTTTAAACTCATTGCTATATTCCATTTTACTATTAATGGAACCTGGTAAGATATTGGGCTTCACTTTTCAGGAAGTTTTGGATCACAAAGAGGTTCAACAATGGCAGCAGAGGAATACTGGTGTGGGATGTTATTGACAGGGGACACTTGGTTGGCAGGGAGTTCTACAGGGCGTATATACAGGGCACATAAAAAATGTTTGGATATTTTCATAGTGAATACAATTAAAAACAACAACTGAAGGGGTGCTGAGTTCCTAGCCAGGGGAGCTCTAGCACAGTCCTTAAAGGAACAGCAACAATCCCCCAAGTGCAATGGCAAAGACCAAAAAAGAATGAAAGTCCAACAATGAGCCCTTGATACTAATGACTCTGCTTGTGAGCCTGTGCATCTGAACTAAGAACAAGACCTAGAGCTGCAGGGTGACTAAGAATTACCTCCTGAGAGCCTCTGTGTTGCTCAATGTGACCAGTCTCATAGCCAAACTCAGCATGTAAATGTGTTGCCTTCCCCCCAGCATGGGACATGACTCCCGGGGATGAGGCTCCCTGGCACCAAGGGATTACTACCAAGTACCAGCTGATGATGTAACTAGAAAATGATCTTGAATAAAAGAGTCAACTCGCACCAGCAGAATATCTCAGTCTACATATAATACCAAGAGTTAAAAATGCTTTTTGACCTAAAGAAAAGGGGGAAATGGAAAGGACAAATGAGTTTATATGGCTATGAGTCTCCAAAAAGAGCAGGGAGGTTATTAGAGAGGTTGCCCTTATGCACATCTCAGCAGAGTCCCAGAGACAGGTAAAGTAGATATGGGTATTGGTTCTTCTGAGGGCTACAGAGACCCACAGGTTCTATGGTCATGGCAGATGGAGTTCAATGCCATCTCACTTGGTCCTTCTTTGGAGTTTGTATTTCTGTGTGATGGAGCTGGACTCAGATGTGATCTTTGTTTACAAGTCTCTCTTGTTACTTTTACCAGAACTGTTGTTGGTGCTGGGGTTTAATATATACCCAGGGAACCTGAATCTCTGGACCGACCATATGATAACCAGACCCTGAGCCTCAACGGACTTCAGCTCCTACACTCTGGTCAATTGGACTTATCCCACTCAGCTAACATGGAGTTGAAGAAGGTCAACCACCACACCATGGAGCCAAGAGTGCCTAAAACTGAAAGCAGTTGGATTGCATCCAGCATCCATGTGGAATCTAAGCCCCCTCTTGATATAGATGTGGAGTGGACACAACCATTCCAAGGTCCACAGGATGGAGGAATATAATATGGATTCGAGTGGACTTACTTGTATTCTATTCATGAACTATAGTTCATGAGCTATATTCATGAACTATAGTAATTGAAGAAAATGTGGCATTGGTGTGGAGAAAGTGGCCATGGTGGCTGCTGGGTGTGCAGAATGGGAGGAAGAGATAAGATGTGGAGGCATTTTTGGGACTTGGAGTTGTCCTGGGTGGTGCTGCAGGGACAGTTACTGGACATTGTAAGTCCTCCCATGGCCCACTGGGTGCACTGTGGGAGAGTGTGAGCTATGATGTGGACCATTGACCATGAGGTGCAGCGGTGCTCAAAGATGTATTCACCAAATGCAATGACTGTCTCATGATGATGGAGGAGATTGTTGCTATGGGGGGAGGAGTGGGGTGAGGGGCATGGGGGGTATATGGGGACCTCATATTTTTTTAATGTAATATTTATTTTAAAAATAAAGACAAAAAAATATATATATATATAATCAAGGGATAAACTTTAACATTGTCAAACTCTCTTGTGCATTCAAACCAGGCCTTGAATAAATTACAGGTTGCCTTTTCATGGGAGTTATTGGCTAGGCTGGTCACAGACCCCTCAAATAAAAATATTTGCTATGCCTCTGGTTATGCCCCTGAAGTTGGCAGAAACTATGTTGCAGTTTTAAGCTCCTGTAGCAGTCAATGATGGCTCAGTACAGTCAAGCATACAATGGATATTGCTTTCAGATTGACCCTGTTCCATGGTGCCAGAGAGCAATGTGCACCAGGTCAATAAAAGACTGGAAACTCTCTCTAGGATCAATGATGCTCTGACTTGCTCACTGTGTGAAGAACGTGCTAATTGGAGCCATAATTACCAGGATACAGTAAGTAAAACATAAACACAATTGGCATTATGGCCTGCTCCCATGGAAAGATAACATGTAAAGTATTACAAACCTGAAACTTAAAACTACTAACTGCAACTCAGAATTCTTATGCATTAAGTAATACATTAATTAATATTAAGTGCTGTACTTATATCCTGTTCTACATATATGCCTAATAATTATAATGTTATCTTTTCTATTCTTGATCAGGTACAAAAGTATATTAGACATGTTAAATTCCTGGTAGCTTAATTTTCTAAATAGTTAATAAATATGTCTATAAAATAAGGTGGTAGTCTTAGTTGAAAACAATGGGGCCACCAGTGGCTTGTAGGTAGTCAGTTAATTAGTGCCAGGCTCAGCCACCCTACTACTCTACTGTACTCTACTGTGTAGCAAAAACAAGGCTTGCTTGCTAGTGATGGGTCAACTATTGAACAGTGAAAATTACCAGAAATTATTCAATTAAAACCAAAATGTAAAAAACTTTATTCCATAGTTCTGATCACTCCCACAGCTCAAAAACCTGAGAGAATTTCCAGCTTGGTGCACTAATCCTGAATGAAACCAACTGCCCAAAAGGTGCCAATTCACCAGAAGCACCTGACGGAGCACATGAGTGCCAATCATCAAACAGTCTGAAATGCATCTTCAGAACAAATTTTACCACTATAACTAGGTAATATGATTTAAAGTCTGGAGATGAGAGTTCACTTTTCCTTTCTAAGATGTTTCTGACTATTCAGGATCCCTTACCCTTCCAAATAAATTTGAAAATCATATTTTCAATTAAAAAAAAGTGCTGGTGGACATTTTTAAAATCAGGATCACATTGAATCTGTATATTGATTTGAGTAGAACTGATATTTTAATGATATTTAGTTTTCCAATCCATGAGCAAGGAATGTTCTTCCACTTAATTAGGCATTTTTAAAATCTCATTTAACATTGAGTTGCAGTTTTCTGAATACAAGTGCTTTACATTGTTGGTTGAGTTTATTCCGGACAATTTGCATTGTACCTGTCACATTTTCTTTTCATCATTCTTTTGACACTTTTAGTTACTTTTATTGACATAATCTTCATTTCTAGATTATCTTCCAGGCATCTCCCCCCATCTTTTCTTTTCCAACTCTAGCCTGAAAATCTGGTCTTTTAGTTAGAAATTCCCTCAGTTTCTGTTTATCTGTGAATATCTAAACTTGACCTCATGTACTGAAAGTCAATCTTAGGAAGCGGACTTGGCCCAGTGGTTAGGGCATCCATCTACCACATGGGAGGTCTGTGGTTCAAACCCAGGCCTCCTTGACCCATGTGCAGCTGGCCCACACACAGTGCTGATGCACACAAGGAGTGCCCTGCCACACAGGGGTGTCCCTGTGTAGGGGAGCCCCATGAGCAAGGAGTGTACCCCATAAGGAGAGCCACCCAGCGTGAAAGAAAGTTCAGCCTACCCAGGAATGGCACAGTACACACGGAGAGCTGACACAACAAAATGATGCAACAAAAAGAAACAGATTCCTGTACCGCTGACCAACAACAGAAGTGGACAAAGAAGAACACACAGCAGATAGACACAGAGAACAGACAACTGGGGTGGGGGAGAGGGAGAGAAATAAAATAAATAAATCTTTAAAAAAAAAGAAAGTAAATCTTGCCATATATATGATTCTTAGCTGGAAGTTTTCTGCTTGTATTATCTTAAATATATCATACTACTATTTTCTTTCCTCCATGATGAGTGAGAGGCAAGAAATATTATAATATTACTGCTGGTGAGAAATCATCACATAATCTTATTGGGTATCCCTTATAAATTATGCATTGCTTTTCTTTTGCAGTTCTCAGAATTCTCTCTTTGTCTTTGGTATTTGACATTCTGATTAGTGTCTCAGAGTTGGTTTATTCAGATTTTTTTCATATGGGAGTATGTTGTGCTTCTTGGACATTGATATCTAGGTGCTTCAATAGGGTTGGGAAGTTTCCTACCATTATTTATTCAAATATTCCTTCTGCCCCTTTTTCCGTTCTCTTCTCCTTCTGGGAGACCCATTCCACATATGGTTGCACATCTTTTACTATTATTTAGTTACCTGAGACCTTGTTCAATTTATTCTATACTTTTTTAATCCATTCTTTTGTGCATTTACTTTCAGTGGCCATTAATTCAAGCTCACCAATCCTTTCTTCTGCCTCTACAAATATGCTATTATATGATTCTAATGTTTTTGTGTTTTTTCCTTTTATTTCATTTACTGCACCTTTCATTCCCATAAGATCTACTACTTTTCTATGTATCCTTTGAAAATCTTCTTTGTGCTCACCCAATGTCTTCTTAATATCCTTAATCTCTTTAGCCATCTCATTGAATTTATTAAGGAGATCTTTTTGAACATCTATGGTTAGTTGTCTCAACTCCTTTATGTCTTCTGGATGCTTATTTTATTCCTTTAGCTGGGACAAATCTTTCTTATTCTTGGTGTGGATTATAATTTTTTGTTGGTGTCTTGGCATCTGGATTACTACAGTATTTATTCTGGGTTCAGGTTTTCTTTTTAGTTTGGGGCTTCATGCCCTTTCTCCATTGCTGGTTATGTAGTAGGAGCCAAGGACTTAGTGGGTGCTATAAATATGAAGGCTCAAATGGCCCTTAGTGCCCCAGGGACCAATGAAGCTTCTCCCAACTTTCTCCTTTGCCAGGGGTGGGGACAGAATCACAACTGTGTAAATAATTCAAGCCATGCAGGCCTAGACGGTCATTGCCTAGAGAGACTGATGAAGCTTCCCACTCCTTCCTCCCCTGCTTGAGGCAGGGATTGAGCTGTAGGTGTGGGCAGCAATCTATGCAGTGTGGGTCCAAGATTACCATAGCTCTCCCAGTAGACTTCTGATTATTTAGCCTGTTCCAGCCAAATGTACCTGCAGTTACCCTGATAGATTTGTGCAGTACCTGCTAGCCTCCTCCCTGCCAGAGATGGGATGAAGCCTAGGCTAGGGATGCAGGGGTATCTGTGTGAAAGAAACCCATTCCTAGCATCACTGTGATTTTCAGTCATCCTGGCTTCCCTTCATGCTGGGGTGGAGTCAAAATGGTGGCCACCAGCTTCTCTCTGACTTGGACAGTTTCATACTCTAGTTGTTCCTTGGGCTATACTCCAGCCAGCCAAATTCACCGATCATTAGCTGGAATCAGTGACCAACCACTTCTTCCTCCCCCATTTTTGGGAAATGGAGCTTCAAATTCCAGCCACAGAATACCTCCTGGGTGACCTGTGCTGCCAAAGTAGTATAATCACCAACATCTGCAGCTAGGCTGGTAATTTCCTAGAGATACTGGCATATATATTCCCAGCTTCCACCCTGCCATAGTTTAGGCTTAGCCCCCTGAAGATTTAAGTCTCTGTGACATATATTTAAAGGGTACAGTGCTAAGTATAATCTCAAATAAAAGGGGTAGATGAATCATGAGTAAGAAATTATAAATGAGACTAGCACTGTCATACTAGGGGAAGAGTAATGGTTTACTTATGAACTTTACTTTTGTAAAAGTGAAGCAGCCTAATAGTATCTAATGCCTAAGAGTTACCACAGGAAAATCTTCTTGTTACTTAACTGTGGCCTCTCACTTAAAACAAACTCAGCAAATACATTCAATATCTTCCCCACTATATTGGACATTACTTCCAGTGATGAGCCACTGTGAGATGACTACCAATTGCTAATGAGCAATACATTTTGAAAAAGACCTTGAACAAAAGGGTAAAGTATAAAATAAAAAAAGAATTTGCTGGCAAAGAAATTTCAAAGTGTGTTGGGAGATCATTTCATACATAACACTTATGTACATCCCTTACAGATCTCAATAACTGCCACAATAAACTAACCCTCAGAAAGGGCTGCTCCCAAGGGCTCTAGAAATGTCCAGACATTTTAAACAATACACATATTCCCATGAAATTAGCACCCAATTATTGTTTTTTTCCTGGAATATATGCAATTCTGTTTCCTTTCCAATTTTGATTATTTTAGCCAAATTTCTCTGGCAAAGATTTCCAGTGAAATATTGAATACAAGAGGTGAAAACAGGCATGTTAGTATTGTATCTGAAATCAGGGGAACACATTCAATCTTTAAACACTGAATACAATAGCAACCATGGTTTCAAATGTGTATCCATTATCAGATTGAGGAATTTACCATATACTGTTATTTTTCTGTGACTTTATCATTAAAATATGTTTAGTATTTTCAAATGAGTTTTCTGCTTCCATTGAGGTATTCATGTGATTTTTGAATCTTCATTCTGTCTCTCTGTTGTATCTGCATTGGTTGATTTTCTTGTAGGTTGATTTTATTACATAGAAATTTTCTATTTCTGGGGTAAATAAGACTTGGCCAGGGTGCACAATTCCTTCATATGTTGTGTTGATTTGATAGTATTTTACCAAGTATTTTTGCATTTATATTTATAAGGATATTGGTCAGTAATTTCCTTTTCTTTTCAAATTCTTATCTGTCTTTCATGTTAGGGTACTGTTCTACATGACTGTTCATTCTATTTCATGTTTAGTATTGTTCTAATCCACTGTTTCCTTGATGACCTTACCTCTACATTTTATGTCTAGTATTTTGTTTTATTTCTTTTGTACCATTTTACTGTGATTGAGCACACATGTACAAATAATAATACAACTTAGTGAGCTATAAATTGTCAAACTTGTAACTCCCACACATTCAGGAATTAGAACAGCTTTCTCTCACAGGAGTCACTAACACAAACCCTCCCTCCAACAGCAGCCACTCACATTTGTTTTTTCATAGAGTCAGACCTCCACATACTTCTCTACAGTTCATTCCCAAATATCCAACTGTCCATCTGTAGATACAAAATTCCATATTTTTTATTTTCATTGTCTTTCATGGATATTTAATTTTCCTGTGAACAGGCCTAAATTTTCAATACAACCAGCCTGTTTTCACAAATGCTTAGTTGTCTTATTGAGGGATCTTTTTTTCTTGAATTGAAACCTGCAATAATTATTGCAAAACCATCTATTGCTCTCTTCAAATTTTTGATGTTTGTGTATTGTGTATTGAGACTCCACTATTAGGTGAATATAGATTTGTAATTATTTTATTTTCTTGGTTCTTTGACACTTTTATTAAAATAAAATGTTCTTCTTTTTCTCATAAAAGTTTTTGACTTAAAGTCTAATTTTCTGATATTAATATGTGCACCCCATATATTTCTTTTCTTATTATTTGTACAGAATAAATTTTTCCATCCCTTTACTTTCATTCTGTTGGTGCATTTGCCTAAATGGTAAGTTTCTTATAAAATGTAGTTGGATTATGCTTTGCATCTCTTCTGACAATCTGCCTTGTGATTGGAGAATTTAAACTATTTACGTCAAATAAGTGTAGCCAAGCAGGACTTACTTTGTCACTTACTCTTTGCTTCTTTGGCTTGTTGAATATATTGTCCCTCATTTCTCCACTGCACCTTATTTAGTATATAATGGATCATTTGTAACAAAACAGTTTGATAACCTTCTCATTTACTTTTCTTTTTTTATTTTAAATAATTTATTCATGGTTTACTATCAGGTCTGTATTTAAAACCCTAAGTCTATAATAAACTAATTGAAAATGATGCCTACTTATCCTCAACAACATGAAAAAACTCTCTTCTTAGATAGTTCTGTTCTCCTTCTTTAGGTTGTTCTTGATATATATTACTCTCTATATTTGTATGGCCAGTTAAAGAAACATACAATTACACTTTTTATGTAATTGTATTCTATATGTTAAAGTAAATAAAATAGAGTAATACATTATAAATATGATACTGAAATTTCCAGTAACCTCTGTAGTTAGCTTTACAAAAGATATTTGTTTCTTCATAGAGCTTTAAGCTACTGTCTACTGCACTATACTTTCAATCTGAAAAACCCCATTTAGCATTTCTTTTAGGGCAGGTCTAGTGGTGATGAACTCCTTTGCTCCATCATTTTAAAATGATAGTTTTAACAGAAGATTTGCATCCAGCATTTTTTCTCTATCAGTATTTTATTTTATTTTTTTACCTTTTCTGTCTTTTGTAAGATACATAGATCACAAAAATGTTACGTGAAAAAATATGAGTTCCCTTATACCTCTCACCCTTCCCCACTTCTCCATATCAGCAACCTCTTTCATCATTGTGGCACATTCATTGCATTTGGTGAATATATTTTGGAGCAATGCTTATCACATTGATTATAGTTTCCATTGTAGTTTACACTCTCTGCCACTTCATTCAGTGTGTTATGGCAGGATATATAATTTCCAGCATCTATCCCTGCAATATCATTTAGGACAACTCCAGGTCCCAAAAAATTGCCCCCACATCACATCTCAGCAACTACCATGACCACGGTCTCCACATCAAAGATACAATTTCTTCCATTGTTAGAGTCACAATAATTCTATAGTAAAATAGCAGTAAGTCCACTCTAACCCATGATTTATTCCTCTGTCCTGTGGACCCTGTGATGGTGATGTCCATTCTACCTCTAAATTGAGAGGGGTCTTAGATCCCACATAGCTGATGGATGCAATTCTCCTGCTTGCAGTTATAGGCACTCTCGGTTCCCTGGTTGGTGGTTGATCACCTTCACCTCCCTGTTAGCTGACCTGGGTAAGTCGAACAAACCAGAGAGTAGGAATCACCACTCTCCTGAGGCTCAGGACCCAGCTGGCACATGGCCAGTCCAGAGATTCAAGTCTCCTGAGTACACAACAACCCCAGTGCCAACCAAAGATCTATCAGTATTTTAAATATGTCATATCAC
This sequence comes from Dasypus novemcinctus, assembly GCF_030445035.2. Lineage (NCBI taxonomy): Eukaryota > Metazoa > Chordata > Mammalia > Cingulata > Dasypodidae > Dasypus > Dasypus novemcinctus. The sequence continues at coordinate 12,720,250 of NC_080694.1, read as the reverse complement.
TGCTTTCTCACTTCCAGGGCTGTGATGAACAATTTACATTTAATCTCATTTTTAAAGATTCATTGTATGAAATTTGTCACTTCTTCAGTGCTTTCAGAATTTTTATTATTGGAATTCAACATTTTGTATTCATATACCTTGGAGTAGGTCCATTTATGTTTATCCCATTTGAAGTTCATTGAAATTCTTGCATATGTATATTCAACTTTTTGGTCAATTTTGAAAAGACTTTAGTCAATATTTCCACAAATATCCTTTCTTCCAATTTCTCTTTCTGTTCTCCTTCTGGGATCCCTGTAATGCATCTTTTAGTACACTACATGTGGTCCTGCTCCCGCTGGTCCCTTGAGTTCTGTTCCATTTTCATTCTTTTTTCTTTCTGTTTTCAGAATGTAGCATTTTAACAAACTTTTCTCCAAGTTCCTGATTCTTTCTGATATATACTCAGTTCTTCTCTTGAATCACTCTACTATATGTTCTCTATCGGTTATTGTGTTTTTCATCTAGATAAGGTCAGTTTGTTGCTTTTAAAAATTCCTAATTCCTCTTTCTTTATACGCAACACTTTTTAATTCATTTGGTTCTTTATCCTTTCTTTCATTTAGCTTATTAAACTTATATAGGAAAAAGACAGCATTTTTTATTAGTTGTTTCAATATCTAAAAATCTTTTTTTGTTTTATGGTGCTCCTCTGAAAGGCCAGCTCTTTCTCTTTCTTTGTACATCTTGTGAATTGTTGAAGCTTGTGTATTTTATTATTTTTATTATGTATCTCTGAAAATCAAATTTTCCCTCTCAAGGTTTTACTGTAAATTGATGCTGTGTTGAGACTTTATCAAAAGTTAGCTCATTTTATTCTGTTTTCCCTGGGCATGTGTGATAGGTTTAAATTTTTCTCCAGTGTGTGTTATTGTTTTTTCTTGCAGAAAAGAAGTTCTTCTCACCAATTTACCTTCCATGGCTCTTGGTTATGCTTTTTGTTTTAATTACAGCCTTATTTTTCTCCCTGTTAGCTAGAGTCAGCTCATCTACAATCTTTGTCCTTTGGATTACTTTTTCATTCCAACTTCCAGCTTTGTGAATTTTTATAAATCAGAACCTTTAATAAAATGCTTTTATGTCCCCTGAAATTTACACATTTAGGGACTCATACCTATGCCCTGAATCTGTCTTCCTTTGAGTCCACTGATGTTGGCAAACAAGGTCCTTCAATATTTTCACTTAAGTGATCAAATATTCAAGACTGTGAGATTTTAACTGTAATACAGACAGACAACACATTCACCCCCATGAGTCAGTCTGCCTTCAGGGACCCATCTCAAACTGTCACTGTAGTTCAATCATATCTCAGAGACCTCTCTTTGAATTAAATTTTTCCACAAAACCACTGCCACATATCACACAAACTGTCATGCAAATAGAAAGTTTGTAGAAGGGACTGTAGGTGTGAATTTTCTGATTTTCTCTGACAAATTTTAGGTACTTTATTTTCCTAATTAATCATTTTTTAGTTCTCTAGTTTTGGTCATCTTCCAGTGTTTTTAGAAAACAATTAGTGTGCCTTCTCTTTACTTTTCTTAAGGTGAGACCTTTACTAGGGCAAATTACAGTACATCTTGGTGACATCATCTGCTCACTAATTCTGTTTTTTAAAGATAAATTTGGGTTTATAGAAATATCTTGCAGAAAATGCAGAGTTCTGAAACACCTTTATCATATGCTGTTTTTCCTATTATTAATATTTACATTAGAGCGATTTCTTTGAAATAATTGATGAAAGAGAATTATTATAGTTACATAGTTAATTTTAGGCCATAGTTTATATTATGAGTCACTGTTTTTATTGTAGAGTACTATGCTTGTGTGCAGTATTTGACATATTTGCTCTTTAGTGTTTGGTCAGCAAATATCATAACAGATATTCCTTTAAATAACTAGAAACAAGGAATAAAAAGGAGAAGGGGAAAAAGGAAAAGAAGAAGAAGAAGTAGAAGAAGAAGAAGAAGAAGAAGAAGAAGAAGAAGAAGAAGAAGAAGAAGAAGAAAGAGAATGCTCTCCTTTTCTTGACAACTTGCCCAAGCTTTCTATAATTTTGTTTAGTCTTCAATTCCTGTGTTTCAAGACTATGTATTAAACAGAGGTGAAAATTTAGCATATTCTCATGTCTTTTCTGAAAATATATCCTGCCTAGTACATACAGGTCTTTCTAGTTTCTCTGTTATATATCTGATGTTTTACAATGCCATTTACCTTAATTTATTCAGGGTTGCCAATGCAAAGTACCAGAAATTGCTTGGCTTATATAATGAGAAGTTGATTAGGGGAAAATCTTAAAGTTCCAAGACCACAAAATGTCCAAATAAAGGCACAATTAGAGATACTTTGTGACCAAAGTCAGCCACTGGCAATCTTGTTTTTCTGCGGTGTGGCAAAGCAAAATGGTAGCCAATCTTTCCTGAAATCTCTTCCTTCACCTTCAGGCTGTTCACTGTCTCTTTAGCTTGGCCTGCTCTGTAGGCCCAGTCTCTTGGGGGCTTTGACTGCTACCAATCCTTGACTGCTCTCTGTCATGTGGCCAGGTCAAAATTTCTGAGCTCTTTTCTGTGTTCTCTTATTTCTGTCTCCATTTATATAATACCTAGAAAGAGGGTGGATACACAAACTTTGGCATGCCTCAATGACATAACCCAATCTAAAGCCCTAAACTGATCAAATCAAGTGATTTAATCAAAGGCACCTTTTCTTGTTTTAATGCATTAAATAGGCTGCTTACACTCAGGAAAGGACTTGTTCAAAAACTTAATTTTGTGGAGATTCACCAAATTCAAACTGTCACACTATTATTTTCCAAAATATATGTCTCCCCAAATTTTCCTCCCTGCTTTTCAAGTAGGCTATTATTTACAATAATTATAATCACTTAAAATTGTAACACTTTTTGCCTTGTCTTTCAATGATTTAAAGGAATGTCACATGCATAACCACTATTTTCACTGATGGAATTCTTATTTGAAACAAAATCATATACCTTACATTATTTCTTTAACATTAGTACAGACAGGTCCACACAGATAAGAACAAAGTATTTGATTAAATATTTGCTGTTCTCATTCCCTTATTAAGTATGCACTAAAATAATGTGGGCTGCCATATTTAAAACTGAAGAGTTTCTTAGTTGAGGGAGGTGTGATTATCAAAGTTAAAATTTCTTGATAGGATTTCCAGGAGGATGGCATCCATATAGGCAGGCAGGACTTAACTATCAGAAAGACAACAGAGAAAAAGTTAAATGCTGTCTGAATACCTACTTTGAGGTTCAGCAGGACAGGAGATTGCTACACAACTCCCAGAAGGTTAAGGGAGAGAGACCAAGAACCCAAACAACAAATGTGAATTACCAAACCCAGAAGTGGCCAGGAATAGTTCCCCTACCCAGCCCCAAATTATTTTGCTAGTGTAAAGTCCCCGACTCAATGCAGTCAACTGAGAGGGATACAGGCAGCTTCCTCCATGTCAGCTTTTACAAAGGAAAAGGGAGGTAGATTTGGTGAGTGAATTTGGCCAGTGAGTCTGACTTTGAATCTTTGATCTCACCAGATCAAAACAAAGGAAAGCTAGGATTGAAAAACCTTTGTGGAAAGGTGTGCCAAGTGTCACCTGATGCCTGTTCTGGAAATTGCATGTACAAAAAGTGCTTTTGGTTTCTTTGCAAACTAACTCCTCTGAGAAAAATCTGGGTTCCAGTACAATGCCCAAACAATTTTTTTAAAAGATTTATTTATTTATTTCTCTCCCCTCGCCCCCTCCGTGGTTGTCTGTTCTCTGTGTCTATTTGCTGCATCTTCTTTGTCTGCTTCTGTTGTTGTCAGTGGCATGGGAATCTGTGTTTCTTTTTGTTGCATCATCTTGGTGTGTCAGTTCTCCATGTGTGCAGCACCATTCCTGGGCAGGGTGCACTTTCTTTCATGCTGGGTGGCTCTCCTTACAGGGCTCACTCCTCTCACGTGGGGCTCCCCTATGCAGGGGACACCCCTGCGTGGCACAGCACTCCTTGCATGCATCAGCACTGCACATGGGCCAGCTCCATACAGGTCAAGGAGGTTCAGGGGTTTGAACCGTGGTAGATGGACACCTTAACCACTGGGCCAAGTGTGCCACCCCCAAACAATTTTGATAACTTAAGCTAGGCAACATTAAAGACAAAGAATAAGTTGAATAAAATGTCAAAGAACTGCTGATAAAATAAATAAGAGAGATAAATTAGCCATCAGAGTAACTTGATAACATATTCAGATACCTAGATAGCATCAAAATTTACAAGACATAATAAAAATCAAGGAGAGATGACACAGCCAAAAGAAAAACAAAAAACAAAAAACACAAATACCCTGAAGAGATACAACATTTAAGGGAATTAATAAATGGTAAGCACACAATTCTCCTTAATCAATTCAAAGAATTGAAAGAAAATATGAATAAAGAGATAAAAGATATTAAAAGGACACTGTTGCAACTCCTACCCTCTGGCTTATTGAACTCACCCCAGCCAGTTAACAGGGAGGTGAAGAAGGCCAACTACCACACCAGGGAGCCAAGAATGCCTACAACTGCAAGCAGGAGAATTGCATCCATCATCCATGTGGAATCTAAGTCCCCCCTCAATATAGAGGTAGAGTGGACATAATAATCCCAGGAACCACAGGATGGAGGAATAGAGTGTGAACTACAGTGGACTTACTGATATTGTACTATGGAACTGTGATTAGTAATGGAAGAAACTGTAGTATAGATGTGGAGAAAGTGGCCATGGTAGCTGCTGAGGGTAGGGAGAGGCAGAAAAGATATGATGTGGGGGCATTTTCAGGACTTGGCATTGTCCTGGGTGTTAATGCAGTGACAGATGCTGGACATTGCATGTATTGCTATGGTCTCCTGGGTGTACTGGGGGAGAGTGTAAACTACAATATAAACCATTATCCATGTGTTGCAGCAGTGCTCCAAAAAAGTATTCACCAAATGCAATGAATGTGTCATGATGATGAAAGAGTTTGTTGATGTTGGAGGAGTGGGGTAAGGGGGGAGGTGGGGTACATGGGCACCTCATATATTTTGAATGTAACATTTTAAAAAAATAAAGAGAGAGAGAAAAAAGACAGTTTGTACATTAAAAAGAAATCAAAGCCTGCAAAGAAAAGTAGCAGAATATATGAGAAAGAAAGACACAGTTGAGGGCTTACAAATATATTAAAGCATATAAGAGCAAATTTGATGTGATTGAAGGCATAATTAGTGATTTCAAAGACCATATGAACTGGGAAAAAAAGAACAGAAAGAGAATTTTGAAAATGGAACGGTGGCTCAGAGAATGAAATGACAATGTGAAACATGAAAATACATGTATTATTGATGTCACAGAAGGAGAAGAGAATGGAAAAGGGGCAGAAAGAATATGAGTGAATAATGAATGAAACTACCCCAAATTTATAAAAGACCAAAATACCAAGATCCAAGAAAGACAGTACACTTCAAACAGAATATATCTGAAAAGGCCTCCCCTGAGACATCTACTGTTCACCACCACAAGTATCAAAAATAAGGAGAGGATTCTGAAACCAGTAAGAGAAAAACAAAGCATCACATTTAATTGAAACTTGATAAGATTAAGGGTGACCTATCATCAAAAACCATGGGGGCAAGAAGAAAACGGTGAGATTTATTTAGAGTATTGAAAGAGAAAAACTGCCTGCCAAGAATTCTGTATACAGCAAATACATCCTTCAAAAATGTTGGGGTTCAAGACTTCACAGACAAAGAAAAACTTGTAGAATATGTTACCAAAGACCAGAATTACAAGAGAAACTAAAGAGAGTGCTACAACCTGAAAGGAAACAACATGGATCAGAGACATGGAGAGTTTAGAAAGGGAGATTATTAAGAAAGACAAACTAAAGGGTAAAATGATAGACAATAGTACACTGTGACAACAGAAAGAGGACAAAATGGATGAAGTAATACCTTACAGAAGTTACATTTAATGTTAATAGCTTGAACTCCCCAATCAGAAGACATGGACTGATTAAGGGGGAAAAAAGCTATCATGTGTTGTTTACAATAGACTCACCAATGACATAAGAACATAACCAGCTTAAAAGTGAATGGTTGAAATATTCCATGCAAATAGTAACCATAAAAGAGCTGTAATAGTGATACTATTAGATAAAATACATTTTAAATGCAAAACTTTTATAAGGGTTGAAGAAGATCATTATATGTTAACAAAAGTGGCAATTCCCCAGTGGAAATAACTATTCTATATATTTGTGCACCTAATCTGAATGCTTTAAGGTGCATGAGATACCCTCTGGCAAAATGGAAGAGAGAAACAGAATGTCTTTACAATAATAGAGACTGCAACACAGCACTGTCAGTATTGGATAAAACATCTGGGCAGAGGGCAAATGAGGAAACACAGAACTTGAATAATTTGATAAATGAACTAGACCTAACAAATATCGATAGAACATACCACCTCAAAACAGCATGATACACACTCTTTTCAATGCTCATGGGTCCTTCTTCAAGACATAGCATATGTTGAGTCACAAAACAAGGGTCAATAAATTTAGAAAAGAAAAAAAAAATTTGCAAAACATTTCCTCTGATGATAACAGAATGAAAACCAATGATGGGTGGCAAATGGGAAAATACATAAACATATGGCGATTAAACAACACCCTGAGATAATCAGTGGATTAAAGAAGTGGACCATTGACCATGAGGTGCAGCAGTCCTCAGAGATGTATTCACCAAGTGCAATGAATGTCTCATGATGATGGATGAGGTTGTTGTTATGGGGGGAAGAGTGGGCTGAGAGGGGTGGGGGGTATATGAGGACTTCATATATTTTGAATGTAACAATAAAAAATAAATAAAGACAAAAAAGGAAAAAAAGTGGCATAAGATTCATTAAATATCTTCAGATGAATGAAAATTAGAACATTTCATATTAAAATCCATAGAAGACCACAGCAGCAGTGTGTAGAGGAAACTTCATATCCCTCCATGCTTACATTTAAAAGGAAGCGCTAAAATGGAAAACCTAACATCAAACCCAGAGGAACTAGATAAAGAAGAGCAGACTAATATCAAACCAACCTGAAGGAAAGAAATAATAAAGATCAGAGCCAAAATACATGAAGGGAAGAGTAGAAAGAACAACAACAACAACAAAAATAGTATCAACCAAACCAAAAGTTGGATCTTTGAGTGGATCAACACAATTGATAAAACATTAACTAGACTGGCAAAGAAGAAAAGACAGAAGTCAACTCAGAAATGATGGGTAGCATTACCACTGGCACCACAGAAACAATAGAGATCATAAGAGGACACTATGAACAAAATTATGCCAAAAAGCTAGACAATGTAGATGAAATGGATAAATTCCAAGAAACACATTAACTGCCTACACTGACTGTGGAAGAAATAGAAGACCTCAACAAGCTAATAAAAAGGGAAGAGATTGAAACAGTCATCAAAAACCTCCCAAAGTTGAAGAGCCCTTGACCAGATAGCATCACAGGTGAATTTTATCAATCATTCCATGATCTAATATCAATATTGTTTAAGCTCTTTCAAAAAATTGAACAGGAATGAACATTACCAAACTCAATCAATGAAGCTAATATCACCCTAATACCATTTAAAAAAAAAAAAAAAGCGGAAAGGAATTTAGGGAGAAATAACTCTAACGAATTTAGATGCAAAATTCTTCAACAATACACTTGTAATCTGAATCCAAAGTACATTAAAATAATTATACAGCACAATCAAGTGAATTCTATGCAAATTATGCAAGTTGGTTCAAAATAAGAAAATCAATTAGTGTAATAAACTGCACTGATAAATTGAAGAAGAAAATCACATGATCCTCTCAAATGATACAGAAAGGTCTTTTGACAAAATACATCACCCTTCTTGATAAAAATACTGCAAAGTAGAGGACAGAAGGAATCATTTTTAATATGGTAAAGTGTATATATAGCATTGAATTCAATGGTGAAAGACTGAAAGCTTTTCCACTGAAATAACAAATGACAAGGATGCCCACTGTCACCAATATTATTCAATATTGTGTGAAAAGTTCCTGTTAGAGATATTAGGTTAGAAAAAGAAATAAAATGCATCCAAACATGAAAAGAAGTAAATATTTCACTATTTGCTGATGATATGATATTATATCTATTAAATCCTGAAAAAATCTACAAAAATGTTAATATAACTAAATAGACAATTTCATAAAAGTGGCAAGATACAAGTTTAATATGCAATAATAGCATTTATATACACTACTGATGTGCTGTCTGAGGAGGAAATCAGAAAAAAAGTCCATTTATAGTAGAATCAAATATTTAGGGATAAACTTAACTAAGGACATAAAGGGATCTATTTTGAAAAGTAAAAAATTGCTAAAAAACTGAAAAAAATCTTAAATATTGGAAGGGCATTCTGTATTGATGGACTGGAAGCCTAAATATAACTAAGATGTCAATTCAATCCAAACAGTTTTAAAAATTCAATTCTATCCCAATAAAAATCTTAATAGACTTTTTTTTTTTTTACAGAAATGGAAAACCATTTACCCAATTGAAGGGTAAGGGGCTCTGAATTGCCAAGATTGTCTTTCTTGACTTTGCACCATATTAGTTAGCTACAGTGGTAAAATCATCATAATACTGGCATAAAGACAGAGAGATTGGCCAATGAAACCATACTGAGAACTCAGAAATAAAACCTCACACCCCCAGTCAATTGATTTTTGTTAAGGTGGTCAAGACATCTCCACTGGGCCAGAACAGCCAGTTAACTAAATGGTACTGGGAAAACTGGATAACCATATCCAAAAGAAATAAAGAGTCCCCTATTTCACAACTTATTGAAGAATTTCTTTTTTTTTTTTTTTTTTTTTATATTAATTTCTTATTGAAGAATTAACACAAGGTGGATCAATGGCATAAACATAAAAGTGACAACCATAAAACTCATAGAAGAAAATGTATGAAAAAACTTGTCTAGATCTTGTGGTAAGTGGTAATTTTTTAACCTTACACCTAAAGCATGAGCAACAAAAAGAAAAATATATATATAAATGGAACTTTCTCAATATTAAAAATGTTTGTACGATAAAGGACTTTGTCAAAAGGGTGGAAAAACAGCCAATTCAATTGTAGTAAATATTTGCCAATCGCATATTTGATAGAAGGTTAATCCATGATATATAAAGAAATCATATGGCTCAATGATAAAAACACAAACTACCCAATTAAAAAATGGGTCAAAGACTCGAAACAACAATTATCCAAAAAAGAAATATAAATGGTGAAAAACACATGAAAAAATATTCAACATCACCGGGAAATAGGGAAATCCAAATCAAAACCATGAGATATCATTTCATACCTATTAATCTGGCCACTATTAAAAAGTATGAAAACTCTAAATGTCAAAGAGGATGTTGAGAGATAGGAATGCTTATTCAGTGTTAGGGGAATGTAGGATGGCACAGCCACTGTGGAGGATTGTTGGGCAGTTCAAAAGGAAGTTGAACACAGACTTATCATGGAATTGAGCAATATCATTACTAGGTATATAACCAGAAGGTCTGAGTGGTGACACTAACTGACATATGCCCTCCAGTGTTCTTAGCAGCATTTTTCACAATTGCCAAAAGTTGGAAACAATCCATGTCTCTACCAACTGATGAATGGCTAAGCAAATTTTGTTGTATATATACAATGGAATATTATGCAGCAGTAAGAAGAAATGAAGTCATGAATCATATGACAAGGGCAAACCTGTAGTATATTAAGTTGCATGAAGAAAGCCAGACACAAAAGAACAAATATTGTATGATTGCACTATAATAAACTAAATATATTGTGTTAACACATGGATTAATAATTAGACTATAAGTCACCAGAAAATAGGAGAGTAGAGCATGGAAAGGTAAAGATTTTTCTGCTCAGAAGTGATTAAAATGTTGTTTGTAAATCTTTGAAAATGAGTGAAATGGTGAGAGCATATCATGGTATTTGTGACTAGCAGAGCTATTTTATGGATTTGACAGTGGTTGAAAGGAAAAGTCAAAGGACATGTATAGAACTAGAAGGAAACCTAAAAATTGTAACATGGAACTGTATAACATAGTGAAACCTCATGTAAAATATGACTATGTGTGAAATTGCATATATAAGACTGTCTTAATAATAAAAATATGAATATACTAGTGAGAAGGAAATGGAATAGGAGCTATGTACAGAACAGAAAGTATAGAGAGCCTGAGAGGAGATGAGTTCATTTGGTTTTTTTTTTTTTTTTACTATTTTTATTTTTTCTGGAATAACATAAATGCTCTTAAATTGATGGAAAAGATGAATACACAATTATGTAACTGTACTGTATAACATTGTTGTACACTTTGGATGGATTTATGCTTTATTAATATGTATTAAAAAGTCATGAACCTCTACCAGTATCTAAATGTCTTTGTTTTAATTCAGTCTTAGTTTGGTCATTGTAAAAAATTTACTATATTATAGCTTTTGACCAAGGTGACTCTGATAGATTTTCTTAACTTTTCTGTGACAGGATAGGCACTTGGAAATTTCTAACTTTGCTAGTGTCAGTAGTATTACTTCCTGCACCAAATTATGTTTTTATATATTATATTCACCAATTAGTAAAATATTAAAGTAATAGTAAAAGTATTTTCAAACCCTATCACACATGTAAGAATGGATCTAATGAAAGCTATACACTACTCATGAGCACTAGATTATACCAAAGTGAAAAATTAAAGAAACCTAACATAGAAAAAGAGTTCTAATTCATAGATAAGGAATTTCTACATTTCTAACAAATTTATTCTTACCAAATAATCTACATAATCCAATGAATTATTAATAAAAATGCCAGCAGTTTATTTTTCCTTTATGTCTGTGTGTATTTTTAATTAAAAAAGCATTATTCTTAAAGTTTGTATAAGAAAATCAATGATTCAAAAACCTATGACAGAAAGGTGTGGCTGAAGCAGTTGAGTGCCTGCCTCCCACATGGGAAGTCCTAGATTCTTTGCTGGTGCCTCTTGAAAACATAAACTAACAATAAGCATAACAAAAGAAAGAAAAACAACTCAGGGAAGCCAGTGTGGCTCGGTGGTTGACCACCAGGTTCCCACATACAAGGTACTGGATTCAATTCCCAGCCCTTGAAACTAAAAACAAAACAAAACAAAACAAAAAACCTATGACAGTTTTGTAGAACAATTAAGTTGCATAATTTACACTGGAAAAAAATCAAGATTTATACAGAGCAACGGTAATTAAGCTTTATGGTATTTGTGAACAAACTGATAAATTTACCAATAAAACAGAATAGAACATTCATACATAGAACCACAGGTATACCTTGCATTTATTTAAAACAAGGCAACAAATCAATTCAAAAGAAAAAAAATGGTATTTCAATAAAAGTTATTGGAAAAAATGTAGGTAGAGTGGCAGAGACATTCAGCCTGGCTGTGTTGCGAGCGACTAGATGAGCACACTCTCTAGTCCACATGCTTTTGGGCACACCCAAAAGATGGTGCATGGGCACTGAGCCAAATGTCTCCAGCCCCACCTCACCCTCCTCCCATAAGCCCTCCACCTATCAGCTATGTCCGTAAGCCAAACGCTATATAAATGCTGCAACTTCCTCAATAAAGCAGACATGCATCATGAACCCTTCTCCAGAGTGAATCTGTCTCCGTCGTCCTTACCCCAACGAGCCCCTCATTCAACAAAAAAGTAATACCTATATTGACAAAAACTTTTCCATATTTCTCAATTTCTTAAATATTAGTATGATGTGGAAGATGGGACAATATTTAACGTGTTGAGAAAGATAACATCAAACAAATGAAGAAAAAATACATCTTCTACAGAGAGTTTTTCTGCCTTGGAATAGGCAAAAAATTCACACATCATTGTTATAAAGGCACTACTATAAATGAAATTGTATTTAATAAAATTGTGAAGTTCTCTTCATTGACTGGCACTATTATTGAGATAAAAATAAGCCATAGATTGAACCAGATGTCATTAAAAATAATGCATCTGATAACTTATTTCCATCCAGTTCATGAACAACACCCATGACAAAGCCAATAATAAAATGAACAAAAGAATGGAAGAAGCATTTCAAAAAAAGAATGTCTAATTGTCTGATGAGGTTATGAAAATATGCTGTGCATAAAAAATATGTTGGACATGAAAATTGAAACCTCTGTGTGATACTAATACCCACTTAGGAGGTTCACTCATGTTTTAAGGAACTGGTTACAAAATTTTACCTCTATTTGAAGGAGATGGAATTCTTGTACATAGTGAGTGGAAGTGTGAAATGTGCCCCAAATATGGAGACAACCTTTTAGTGCCTACTCTATCAAAACATACATCTGCTTCATGTTCTTGCAATTTCTCTTCTATATACGTAAGAAAAACATAGGTATTTGAATAAAAAAGATACACAATATCTTTTATATGAGATTTATTTTCCCAAGTATCAAAATCTGATAAAGACCAAAATGATCATTATTAAGAAAATAGATAAATAAGTGAATATTTATATATTTAAATACTCCTAGCAGTGAAATATATAACCAGTGATACAACAAATGGAATAATTTGATAGAAGTTTGTAAGAAAATTCAGTCAGATACAAAAGAGAACATATTCTTTAATTTTATTTTTATATAGTTTTAAAAAGGCAAATAATGATACATCAGGGAGACTTTGATACCAAAGAACAAATCGAGATATACTCAGTTAAAAGAAAACAGAAAAATGTCAAGTTATCAGCCTTACAACACATGAAATATTTGCAGAATTTCTTGAGGTTAATTGGAAAAAAATTCCAGAGTGAATCATTGCATGTCAAGAAATGATATAATATAGAAAGTTTGTGAAAATGTCCTTCTAGAAATTGTGAAAATGCTAAATTAATTCAGCTGGAAATGAGTGGAAGGTGAACATTGAAATGCCTTGGATAATAACTAATAATGAGATAAATGGCTTATGACTAAATGGCTAAAAGTGGAGGAAAAATAATAAGGTAAATAGGTATTTTATTAATCCATTAGAAAGAATAGGGCAAACGTAGATAAGGCAAATGTTAAACAAACAAAAAAATTGATGTGGCTTGGAAATATGTACCTCAGAAAGTCATGTTCTTAATATTAATCCATTCCTGTGTCTGTGAACCTATTGTAAATAGGAACTTTGGATGAGGGTACTTCAATTTAAGTGTGATTCAACTGTATTAGTATGGATATTCATCCTATTACTTAAAGTCTTATAATAAAGTCAAAAAAATAAAGGCAATGAAAGCACATTGGAAGCTAATGCTACCTGGAAGAGAAGTGATGGTGCAATGCCCTGTGATGGGAAAGTCGAGGAACTTCAAAGATTGCTGACCAGCCAGGAGATGTGAGTCTGGGAGAAAGCATGTCTTGAAGTCTCTAAAACCATGAGCCAATGAATTTCAGCTGTTAAGCCAACTCATTGGTATATATTTTAACACCTAGACAACTAAAACAAACATGTAGCAAACATAAACAACCTGAATGAGTGATTATGTTTAATATAAATAACCTAAAATATTCAACTAAAAGACAGAGGTTAAAAATATACAACCTAAACCTATGGTCTTAATAAGAAATTAAATTTAAAATAAAAGGAACATATATGTTGAAATAAAAATACAAAAAGTTGGAAAATATAAATAATGAAAACAAAAGTCAAAAGACATCTAGTATGGCAAAATGGTCAAGTCATTTCCTATAATTGTAGGCCCTAAGGCAAGAAGTAGAAAAAAATTGCTAAGAGCAATTATGCCTCAGGATAAATGGTCCAATGCAATAGAAATATTCAAAAATTCCAAATTTGTATCTTACAAACATTCCTTACAAATAAATATTGCACAAACGTATATAACAAAAAGATAATTTTTAAAGCATACACAATTACACTTGGAGCTGTAAGTACAATCCAGTCAATATATAAATCATAAGTAAAAATCAGACACATATAAAGCTTTGCAGAGTGCAAATGATTAGATTGCCCTAATTAGCAAATATGCAGTGTCATGTCTAAGTATCCAGAATATTCATTATTTTCAAGGGTGTGTTACAATGTATCAAATTATATCATACATTCTGTCAGTATTTATCATATGTCATGAGTTTTGAATCATTGAGTGTCAAATTGCTAGCCACAGTTGAACTGGAATCAATGACAAAAAATGTAATACTTCTATGAAACAGGGAAGGCTTCCACTCTTTTCACAGAAAATGACTGATCCATTCACATCATTCTAATAGTTCTTCTTGTGGCATCTGTTTTGGCTTTGGTATTAGGGTAATGTTGACCTCATAGAGTGATTTAAGTGATACTCAATCTAATTCTATATTTGGAAGAGTTTAAGCAGGATTGGTGGTTTTTTTTCTGGAATGTTTGGCAGAATTCACCTGTCAATCTGTCTGGCCCTGGAATCTTCTTAGTTTGGAAGATTTTGATGACTAATTATATCTCTTTACTTGTGGTTTGTTTGTTGTGTTCATCAATTTCTTCTTTTGCCAATGCAGGGTGCTGGTGAGTTTCTAGGAATTTGTCCATTTCCTCTAAATTATCCATCTTGTTGTGTTATAATATTTCAAAGTATCCTCTTAGGATCCTCTTTATTTCTGCAGGGTCAGTTCAGATACACCCTTCCTTCTTTATTACTTTATATATTTTCATCTTCTCTCTTTTTATCTTTGTTAGTCTAGCTAGGTATTACTCAATTCTATTAATATTCTCAAACATCCAGTTTTTGGTTTTATCTTTTCTAATGCTTTCTTATTTTCAATTTCATTTAGTTCTGCTCTAATCTTTGTCATTTCATGTTTCTACTTCTTATGGAATTAGCTTGTTGTTCTTTTTTAAATCTTCCAGTTGTGCCATTACATTTTTAATTTTAGTACTTTCTTCTTTTATTATAGGCATTTATGGCTATGAATTACCCTTCATTACAGCTTTAGTTGCATTCTATAATTTTGATATGTTGTGTTGTCAATTATATTTGTTTGAAGGTAGTTACTAATATCTTTTAAGATTTCCTCCTTGACTAACTTTTTGTCTAAGAATGCATTCTTTAACTTCCATATTTTTGTGTCTAATCTGGTTCTCAGTCCCTTACTGATTCCCAGCTTCATTCCATTGTGGTCAGAGAAACTACTTTGCATAATTTCAAACTTTATGAATTAATTCAGAGTTGTTCTTTAGTCTTGCATGTGACCTACTCTGGAGAATGATCCATGTGTCCCCAAGAAGAATGAATATCATGCTGTATTTGGGTGTAATATTCTATTAGGTGTTCTATTGGGTGTATGTATCTATTAGGTCCAGGCCCTCTAATCCATTATTCAAAGTCTTTGTTTCTTCATTGATTCTCTGAAAAAATATTCTGTCTTATGGTAATAACAGTGTAATGAAGTGTTCCATTCTAATTGTAGAGGCATCTATTTCTTCACTTAGTTTTTCTAAAATTTGCCTTCTGTATTTTGAGGTGCTCTGGTTAGGTGCATAAATGCTTATGATTGTTCTTTCTTCTTGGTACATTACCCTTTTTTAATATATAGTGTCCTTCTTTGTCTCTTGCAATAGTTTTTCATTTAAAGTCTATTTTTTCTGATATTCATATAGCTACTCCTGCCCTTTACTGATTATTATTTGTTTGTAAAAGTCTTTTCCAATGATTCATTTTCAGATTCCTTACATCCATGGTTCTAATGTGGGTGTCTTGTAGACGGCATATAGATGAATAATATTATCTTATCCACTTTGCCAATCTGTTTCTTTTAACTGATAATTTTAATCCACTAACATTCAAGGTTATTACTGTAAAGAAATTACTTATATTAGCCATACTTTCTTTAGATCTATGTATGCTTTGTGTTGTTTTTATTAACTTTTTATCTTCTTAGTTGTTCTTCCACTGTCCTTCAACTCTGTTTCCCTGGGATTTTTTTTTTTCCATTTCCACTTGCAAAACTCTCTTTAGTATTTCTTGAAGTACAGGTTTCTTATTGACATATTCTCTTAATTTCTGTTTATCTGTGAATATTTTTTAACTCTCCCTCACTTTTAAATGTCAGCTTTGCTGGATATATAATTCTGGGCTGCAGGGTTTTTTTTTTTTTTTCTTTTAGCACCTTAACTATATCATACCATTGCATTCTTCCTTCCATTATTTCAGATGAGAAATCAGCCCTTAATCTTACTGAACTTCCCTTTCATGTGATCGTTCTCTTTTCTCTTGCTGCTTTCAGTATTCTCTTTGTTTTGAGCATTAGAAAATTCTTCAAGAGTGTGTCTTGGAGCAGACATGATAGGATCTATACTGTTTGGGTATGCTGCACTTCCTGGACATGTACATCCAATACTCTATATAGGTTGGGAAATTTACAACCATTTTTTTCCTGAAAATCTCCTTCTGCCCTCTTTCCCTTCTATAGGGATGCCTATAATGTATATGTTTGTATGTTTTGTGTTGTCACTCAAATCCCTAAGCACTTACTGAATTTTTCCTTCTTTTTATCTTTCCATTCTACACTTTTATTTAATTGTAAATGTACTATCTTCCACATTGCTGATTTTTTCCTCTACTTATTCAAATCTGCTGTTTTCTATTTCCAGTGTATTTTTTATTTCTTGGATTGTGCCATCAATCACCATCATGTCCATTATATTTTTGTGTATATTTACAATCTCTTCATATATTCTCCCAGTGTCTCCTTAATATCCTTAATCTATTCCTTCACTTCAAGTTGAATCATGATATTTGTTTAAACACCTTGATTAGTTTTTCCATGTTCTGCATCTACTCCTTATTTTTAGTTTGTTGAAATAGATCATGTCTTCCTGTTTCTCAGTATGGCTTGTAATTTTTTTTGGTGTCTAGGTATCTGTTTATCTGAAGGGTTTATTCTGTTGATTAGATTATCTATTCTATGGTTTTATTTTGTTGATATTTTTGTGTTTGTGGTAAGGTTTCACTTTGACACTTCATTCTTCTTATTCTATTTCCTTGTTGCTGTCTATGTTCCTTTGAAAGAATAAAATTAGGACAAGAGAAAAGGAAAGAATTATAAAGAGAAAATGATTAATAGTAATAATGACAGTAAAAGGTAGAACATCCAACATACATGACCTAGTAAATAGAAAAATTAACATGAGTAAGAAGCACAGAGGAATTGGATTAGAAGAGTGGAATTGATACAATGAAACAAGAAACAGCATAGGTAATCATATATAGAATTAATTTTAAGGCTGGAATGGTGAGAAGAGGGGTAAATAATAGAGGAAGAGACAAAGAAAAAAGTAAACAGAAAAATAGAGAGAGAGAAGTAAAAACAAGAAAATTGGAGATCAAATAAAAGAGGTAGAATGAAAGGATAATAACAGAAAACAAGAGATGTAAAGATGAAGGAGAAAAAAGAAATAGCATAGGTAGAGTAAATTATTAACAAAAGTAAAAAGAAAAACAAGCAAGCAGAGAAACAAAGGAATAGGATATACAACAAGCAAGAAACAAGACAGCGCAACTCATTTTTTAAAAGGGGACAGAAAAACTAAAAACTAGGAAAAAAATAAACACAGAAAAGCAGCCTTGACTCTTACACCCCCAAGGATCTTCTCAGGCTGCTGGTATTCATCAATCACCCTTCAGCCTACCCTCAGCAGGTATTAACTGTGATTTAGTGAGTTATGTAAGGGACATTTTAAAAGAGGAAACTTTAAAAATAAAATAAAATAACAGATCCAAGAAAATGAGACATATAAATTGTCTATATGTTCCCTGACATAATGTTTCAGATGGATGCCTGACAACATGGTGGATCACTTCTCCTCAAGGAAAAACCAGGAATCAAATGAGGAACCTTGTATATGCTATGCAAGAATTCTTCCACTGAGCTGTTCTGACTCCTTAGGTTAATGAGTCTTTCTAAGTCTAGCGGCCCCTGATTCAATAGGGCAGGTTAGAGTCCCTGCAGTCTGCTGGAGTGTAGCTATCAGTTGCCTGTCTCTGCCTCTTCTCTGATGTAATTTATCTCTTTTCCTAGGTGACTGGGCATGACCACCTGCCTCAGGAGAACCCCCTCCCATCTCTCTGTTGAATTGGGGTCCCTTCCAATATTCAAGTGGGGCCCAGCTGGCTAAACTCACCCCAAAGAAATCACTCTCCACCCTCCCAAACCCTTCTTCCTCTCAGGGAATCTGCTCTCACACTCCAATTTGGAGTAGCG
Source organism: Dasypus novemcinctus (assembly GCF_030445035.2). Taxonomy (NCBI): domain Eukaryota; kingdom Metazoa; phylum Chordata; class Mammalia; order Cingulata; family Dasypodidae; genus Dasypus; species Dasypus novemcinctus. The sequence goes on along the minus strand of NC_080694.1, from coordinate 12,701,865 downwards.
GACAAAGAACTCCACATAGTCTATACGCCCTGAGGGCCAGGGATGCGTGCTGCTTCCAGCCACTGAGGTAAGCAATTCATGATTTTATCCTGGCTTCCCTATCTGTCCAGTACCCTCCTAGATGACTCAGAGCACCTTCCCACACAAGTAGACTTCTGCCTTCCTCTTACTATATACAATTTACCAGGAGTTTCACCTTTGCTTAATATTTCGATGTTGGGGAACAAAGCCCTTCACAGCAGCCAGCAGGTTTAAAAACACATGATTACTTGTTTAGACTTCTTCATATACCTGACCCTCTCTCTTCTGGGAGTTGGGAAGCAGTGTCCTGGTTTGCTGTACCTGAAAGCAGGTCCCCAAGGCAGCCTATGGCTTTTTCTGTGTTATTTAGCAAGACCTAAGCCTTATCTGCCTAATCCATTGGCCATGCTCCCACTAGTATTTGCTTTTCCTTAGTTATTTTTTCATTCTACTCTACCTCACTCCATGAATCACTCAAACTTCTTTATTGCATATTTCACTTCTTTAGAGACACTGCTAATAGGACTCTCTGTATATATAGATAAGGAAGGAATTAACATTATGAGATCCATACCTTCATTTTAAAATTTTTGCATTAAAGTATTTCCTTCCAGAACTTTCAGGGGATTTGCTATTTTTCCATGGAATTGAATAGTAAACATATATCAACAATGGACAGAGCCAACAAAGGATGTGGGGGCAGAAGTGGTCTCTACATGCTGCTGAGAGCTGAAGTACACAGAATGCTAATTTCCATGATAGCTAAATAAATTTAATGACAGGAATCCTATTTATGTAACAAATGGAAGTAATGATTTATGCATAGTAATTCTAGTACAGCTATTCAAATAATAATTGCACAAATACTTGGTTTTACAAATGTTACTATTTCAATAGATTACTAGTTTTCCATATATATAATCATCATGAAAGAAAAATTTTACCTCTTTCAAATTTTAAATCTCTTTTTTATTTCATATTTTATTTTAATAATGTAAACAGAATAATACTGAATATAAAATATTTTTCTAACACATTTTTTGGTATATGTGTTATTTTCGTCTTTCAACTTCATGTGAGTAGAAATTAAATGCAATTGGCATTATAGCTTGCTCCCATGGAGAGATAACCTATATGGCATAGCAAACCTGAAAATTAAAACTATTCACCTCAATGCAAGGAGAAACATACATGTTGAGTAGTACATTAATTAATATTAAATTCTGTACCTATATCCTATTCTAAATATATGTCTGATGATTATGGTAATATTCTAGTAAACCATAGGCAAAAGGACATTGAACATGTGTTAAAAGCCCTGGTCAACTTCATTTTCTAAGTAATAAATAAGCATGTCTGTGAAATAAAAAAAAATGGCCACTTTTACTAAAAACAGTGAGCTAACATCCTTTTAATTAAAAAATAAATAAAAACAAATTAACTTGGGGGCAACCTATCACAATTTTTATCCCACACCAGGTGAAAGATATGCTTAAACCCAGGACCACCAGAAACTTACAGATAGCCAGTTAAATAATACCAGGTGGAATTACTAAAAATCCCTGAGTTGCAGATAAGGGTGTGTCAAACTCTCACCCTAGCCATCCTCCTACTGATAGAAGGTCCAAACTCAGATCCTGAAGGACCTATTCTCCACTCCTGTCTTGAGACCCCTTACCAAAGCCAGTCAAGCAGGCCAGATCTAAAGGATGAGCCTCCTGTGAACCCAAACGTTAAATGGCTCACAGATGAAAGCAGTCTTATTAAGAGACAAGTTAAAAAGGCACGCTATGCAGGGGTTTCTCAATTTAAAATCATAGAAGCCAGAGCTCTTCCCCTGGAAACCAACCCTGAAAAAAGAGCTACTTGCCCTTACCCAAAGTTTAAAGCCAGCAGGTGGGAAATGGGCTAATATTTACATAGACTGTAAGTATGCTTTCCTTGTCCTTCACACTATCTCTGCTATGTAACAAGAGCAAGGCTTGCTTACTAGCAGTGGGTAAATTATTAAACACAGGCAAAAATCCTGGATTTACTTACAAGCCATACTATTGCCTCAGGAAATAGCAGTTATGCATTGTCCAGGGCATCAGAAAACAAACACTCCTATAGCAAAAAGAAATGCTCAAGCTAATGCAACTGCTAAAGCAGGAGGATAAACCCATGCTTCCCTCCTACCCTTTATTCCAGCACCTGTACCAGTATTTGAAGTTCTACAATATACCCAGGGTGAACAAACAAGGGCAGTTAGCTTGGGGTTCACCCTGAAAACTGATGGGTGGCTTGTTTAAAATGCTCAAGTCTACCTGCTAAGAGCAGTGCAGTGTAAAGTCCTTCATGAACTTCACCAAGGCACTCGTCTGGGGAGGGATGGCCTAACCAGCTTAGCCAAATGAGTTAAAAAAATAAAACCTGGTATAAACAGTCAAAGAAATTACCAGGAGTTGCTCAATTAAAGCCAAAATATACAAACTTTACTTTGTAGTTCTGATCACTCCCACAGTTATTAAAGGAAAAGAAATGTCCAGCTTGGTGTACTAATCCTGAGTAAAGTCAGCTGCCCAAGAGTGCCAGTTCACCAGAAGCACCTGACAGAACACATGAGTGCCAATTATTGGACAGTCTGAGATAACTCTTCAAAAGACAAAGCTAAGTAGTGTCTAAGTCAAAATCAACTGTTTCCTCTAACTCTAGCCCAAATGACCTGCTAGGAAAAAAGCAAACGAGACTTCCCTTTAAAAATCTTGCCTCTTTTCATCACCTTTAGCTTAACTGAGAAATGATTCTTCTCATTCCTCTCCTCTACCATTAGAACTGATATTGACAATTTACACCTAACCCCATTGTTTATGGCAATTTTTCTCTGAAGTTAACCAACAACATAAACTAACTTAAAATATATATATAGTTTCCCACCAACTTTAGGAAAATGCCACCTTTGTAGGCACCTGACCTTGTCTACTTCTTTGGTCCAATGTCCTCTTAGTGGGACCAAATAGTCTCAAAATTCTATTTGAGTTTATTTCTTCCAGAATCAAGATCTTGTTAACTATAAGAAAACTTCACCCAGCTTTGCACAGGATAACAAATCCATCTTCCTCCAACTGAGATAAGATAGCAAGAGAGTTTCATACCTTGTTAGGTAGGGTCAATTGCACCTGACCAGCAGGAAGTAACTACAGAAAAAAAGATCATCTCCCTATAGACCCCCTTTAGGATTAAAGGTGTAAACTCTCCAAAGGAAAAAAATAAGACAGGCTGGTAACATAGGAAATCAGTAGATGGATCTGGAACCTAGAAAAAAATCTCCCCAAGATTCCACCATTCAGAAGAAGATTTCCTCCAAAAGCCAAGAAAAGCCCTGGATGTTCCCAGAGACTTTAATATTAAGCCCTCCTAAAAAAAAATTAATGGGAAAAATGAGCAGTTAACATGGTGAACAGCTGAAACTCCTCCTATGCTCTCATACTTCCCTGTTTCCTCCCCTTAATAATAACTAGAGTACACACTGAGATCACAAATGGCACCCCACCTAATAACTCCAAAAATAGTGATGCCAAAGCTTAACAAACTTAAGAAAGGCATCAAGCAGAGGATATAATATAGCCTGTGCATGAATTCAAACTTATCTAATTCTGTATCCAAGTTTGTCTAGTTTCTAGAAAGCCATTTAAGTGATATAGGCCCCATAGGCTTTGATTATTCAAAAAGGATGTAGATCAAATGTGTATTCAAAGTTACATCCAGACAGAATGTGGGTGATGTGTTAATACAAGCTTACCTGGAATGTGGGCAAATTGTTAATTCAAGCTTACCTGGAATGTGAAAGGTATGCTAATTCCAGCTTAGCTGGTATTCAAACAAATGGCTGAACCCTAAAAAACTAAAGAAGAAAGGTTTTTTTTGACCCCTGAGTCTCTCCTGGCCCCACCACATGTGTCTCTTGTATAAAAATAAACTAAAACCCCTTCTTTTACCTCAGAGATTCCTGAGTCCTAGCCTTCAATATGTGATCATAAACACAAACCAGTATAGTATTAATATATGCACTTCCAATGTTCCACATTTCCATTGACAACTGGTCCTTTCATATTTTTATTTCCAACTTATTGAATTTATGGTAGTACATCAATGAGGTTATGCTTTTCATTTTCATACAATACTGATGTTGCAAAAATGCTGAATCTAAGAAAAAGAAAAAATATCAAATATGAAATTTCTATCTTGGCTTTTTGTCCATACCTTTACACCTCCCTCAATACCACACAGTTTGGGAGTCACACAGTGGCAAGAACCTGTGTCCTCTCTACCAAAGAGGCAGATTATAGAGCCCTGTAGAGCAGTGACTAAGAATTCCATGCATGTATATGCACAGGCACCCAAGTCCACAGAGAACCAGGACAGAACAAAAGACTTTAAGCCATGCTGAACATAAAAGCCCCCCCCCCAGGGGAGGGGAAAGTAAGACTATGGGAGAACTGGTGGCAAAAGGTATGTTAAATCAATATAATTTCTGTTTTTTAGCCCTCCTAAAAGCAAAATGGTTTGACAAAATTTGAATTGTTAAACATGGACTACTCTAAAGGTCTACAATAAGTTGGATTATGTGTCAAAGAAGACACTTAACACAAACACAGTAAAGAATAAAACCCTTAGCAAAAGGAATAACTTGACCTTCAGAATTACCTCATCATATACCAAATACCCAGATATCAGGAAAAAAATATATACAAGAAACAGGAAACTATGACTCAGTCATAGGAAAACCATTCAAACTTCAGAGAAGACAGAATTTTGAGCAACTATTCAATTAAGATCCAGCAGATGTTTCAGGGATGATGTAATAGAAATTATTAAGCTACTTTATGAAAATATTACTGTATTTGCAAACAATAACCCAAAGGAAAAAAAATCCTATAAATCTCCTAACTCATTTAAGAGGAAGAAGGAAAATATGAATAGAGAACTGAATGATATTAAGAAGAAAATGTGTGAATATAAAGAAGAATTTGAAAGTATATAAAGAAACATAATGAAAAAATCTGAATCAAGTGCAGAATTTAAACAACATTCAGTGTTATTACTGTAAGGGCAGAAATTACTTATGTACTTTGTCCTTTGATTTTTATATGCCATATCTTTCCTTTGCCTCTCTATTCCTGTATTGCAATTTCCTTTTATGTATATTCAAACATTGTTTTAAATATCTGACTAATCCCATTCTCATTTATGTTTCTTTATATTGTACACATTTCCTTTGTGGCAATCCTGGGGCTTATATTGCACCACCTACTTATGTAACTTACAGATTTGAAAAGATACCAACTTACTTTCTGCAGCATCTGTGTATTTTTTGCTTCCATATCTTTCTGTTTCCCTACTTTATTCTCTTTTTGTTCCACTGTACCACTTTATATTTTGCATGTCCACTATCAGGAAATATGCTTTTGTAGCAGATGAAAAGTTGTAATCATGAACAATTATGTTAACACTCAAATCTACAGTTCTTGTTTTACTCACTTTAGTCAAAAAATATCCTGAGAAATAGGCTGGAAGTAAATAATTTTGACAATATCATCCACCCTTAGAAAGGGTACTGTAGCAGTTTGATATAATCATGAATTCCAAAAATAGATAATGGATTATGTTTATAAACTAGCCTATACCTTGGCATGATTAAATTATGAAAAGGGTTTTGATTCAGCTATGTCAGTAGGGTGTTTAGAACCTGCCCCTTGGTGGGGTGGGGACTCACAGATAAAAGATATGGTAAAGGACAGAGTTGGAGGGATTTTGCTGTTGGAGTTTTGATTTGGAGTTTGATGCTAGAGTCTCAAGCTTGAGCTTCAGAAAATAAGCATATAGAGGAAAGAGAAGCAAGACTCAGGAAGAGAGGACCTGAGCCAGGAGAACACAGAGGAATAGAGATGGGTCCTTAGACATGGCAGAAACCCCAGGGAGAGAGACAGAGCCATTCACCTGATAGTTTACAGCTGACCTTCTGGAGAAAGAGGACCTGAGCCCAGAGGGAAGCAATATCTGGGAAGAGAGGAGCCCAGGAAGCCTGAACCCTGGCAGACATCAGCAGCCATCTTGCTCCAAGATGTGGTAATAGACTTTTGTGAGGTAAGTAACACATGCTTCGTGGCCTAGTGTCTGTAAGCTTCTACTCCAAATAAACACCCTTTATAAAAGTCAAAAGATTGCTGGTATTTTGCATCAGCATGTGTTTGGCTGACTAATACAGGCACTATGGAGAAAGGCAGCTCAAACTGGCAACCAATATTTTGAATATCATCCAAAAAGGCTTTATCTTTTAAAAACTTGTCATGGGCCTGCATTTCAGTCATGAGAGTGGCTAACCAGTCTGGTCCCATTAGTCTGGTGGTGTCCTAAGGGAATCATCATCCCAGAACTCTACCTTTGTGTAGAAGGTGGTCACCAAACTTTCTTAGAGAAAGCTATGGGACAGCAGCAATGTCATGCTGTCTGAGGTAAGCGATTGCTAGCTCTGGGACATTCTGTGTAATGTCTGGAACCATGAGGAAACTATTTCATTTGGCAGAGAGTACATTTGGAATCATAATTGGTAGAATTACTAGGACCCCAGGCCTATATACAAGACAAGACACATGGGTAGAAAGAATTTGGGAGGCCCCATTGATTTGACAAGTAGCAGTTTTCTAAACTCATATGGATAAGTCCTGAAGGAGTGCACTTGCACAAGTCATATTGCAGAGAAAATGGAAGAGGTCTTCTTTTTTACCCTTCCTTTTTTATTTGCTTTTTGAATTCTAGTAAAGTTTTTCTATAGCACTATCTGGATACAACCTTAAAGAACAGAAGCAGCAAATTAGTCATATTTTCTTCATATTCTTTACACAAAACAGCATATTAAAGCAGAATGAAATTAGAAGCAGATATAATAATTCAGTTATTTCCCTGTAAGTTAGTGTTAAAATGATTTTCAAATTGTAAAGCAATTATCTCTTATCATTATTATTATTTAAATTTTTGGAAAATAATACATTTTTCATAAAATGATTATTCATTAAAATAAGAAAGATTAATAATTTTAATAATTTAAATAAATATTTACACATATATATGTTTTAATTTCCAATGTGGTAATTCTCAAAAGATAGAAAACACACAATTATATGTTATATTTTGGGGTGATATTTTTGGCTCTATTTATTTATTTACTTGCTTACTTATTTAATTCAATACCCATTCATGATTATTTTTAAAGTTAGCCAATCAGGAATAGAAGGAAACATCCTTAAACTGGTAGGTACTCTTTGAAAAATATATAGCAAAAAATCTTTCCTTCTGAGAGTCACAGTGAAACAAAGACACCCACTATCACCACTGCTGTTCAGCCTTGAATTGCTGATCATGGTTACCACTGTAAAGTAAGGAAAATATAGGGACTGTGAGGAAGGAAAATCCACCATTTTTGCTGGGTGTTTAGACTCCACTTTATGAAAATTCAGAGAAACCTGCTAACTCTCCTTGGGCATTTCTCTGGCTTAATATCCTATTTGTAATTCTAGATGTCAAGTTTAGGAATGTCCATTTTAAAGCAATTGGCCTATATTTTGAATATTATACTTTTAAGAATTATAAGTTCTTTAATAACTTTTTACAGTGTGAAGGGTCAATGAAAATTTATCCCCCAATCCTGAGGATTCAGGGATGGTGATGCCCACTCCACCTCTGATTGATAGGGGTCCTCAATCCCATACATCTGATGGGATCTTGGTTGCAGTTGTAGACTTTCTCATTTCATTGGTATGGTGGTTATCCATCCCCACCTCATTGTGGTCCTGGCTGACTCCAATGAACTGGAGACTCAGTGGTGCAAAGTCAGCTTAGGCTCAGGACCCAGCTGGCACATGGACAGCCCAAAGATTCAAGTCTTTTGGTCCTACACTTACCAACTCCAGCCCTAACTATAGGTTCAAATAGAAGTGACAGAAGAGGCAAGTGTAAAGACAAAACAATAAAACTGTGTCACATTCAGGAGTGCAAATACCTTCCCACTGGCAAGGAACCAAACTCTGGAACTATCCTCCATGACCTGAGTGTCTCCAGAGCCCTCATGAGACCAACTATTTCAGGTAGTATTTACTTTGACAGTCTATGAGATGTGCATAAGTTTTACCTCTGGGATGACCTCCCAACACACCTTGAAGTCACTTAGCCATATAAAATCATTTGTCTTTACCTTTTCCCCCTTTTATTCAAGACATTTTTCCACTTGCATTGCTAGTTCATGCTTGGTAGTGATATTTTGGTGCCAGGGGGGCTCATTCCTGGGAGTCATGCCCCATGCTGGTGGGAAGGTAATGAATTTATATGCTGAGCTTGGCTGAGAGAGGCCACATTTGAGCAAAATGGAGGCTCTCAGGAGGTAATTCTTGTACACCCTACAGCACTAAGCTAATCTGGAATTTCACCCAAAAGCCCCAAGCATACTCATTAATACCAAGCACCCCTCAAATGGGTCACCCTTCTTTACTAGTCATTGCTCCTGCACTTGACGCATTGATATTGTTCCATTAGAGAATGTGGCAAAGCTCCCCAGGATAGAAATTCAATATTTTTCTGGATACTGTGTGACTCTCCACCTACTGTGATAATGCCCTATGAACACTAGAACATATTTATATACTTTATATTTATGCCCAGATGAATTTCCTCTCATGTATCTCCCATCACTGACACCCAATGTAAGTGATCCTCCCTTCCCACAGTTGTAACCCCTCTGTGATCCAAAACTTCTTTTAAAAAAGCAAAGAATTTCAATAAATACAATTAACAAGAAAATGAAATAAAAATGATAGGTTAAACAAAAGAAATAAAAAACATAACAATTTAGAAAACCAAAATAAATTTTTTAATTGGGATAATAAAAACATTACAAAAATATTTTTTAGGTTTTGCTTTTTATCACTATAACAATTTTATACTGTATGTACAGTGATTTTTTTTATCCATTTCTTCCCCAAAGTCTTACTTTTTTCATTTTTCTTCAAAGAAGTTTTAGGTCAAAGTAAAATAACATACAGAACACAGGAAACTCCCATATATCCAACATCCTCCCACTTTTCCACTTTCTGTATCAAAAACCTTTTTATATGTGGATGGTATATTTGTTACAATTGATGTAATATTATGAAACATAGCCAATAGTGATGGTCAATGGTTTACTTTATGGTCTACCATACACTTATAAACTTTTGATGAAATTCAAGGTGGCCTGTATCCTTCATTGCAAGATCGTGTAGAAGAGTTCGATTGCCCCCTAAAAAAATCCTCTTCTATCCACTGTATTCCTCCTCCCCCCTTTTCCTAGGAGCCCAGGGTCATCATCAGGGTTCATTCTTTCAAGAACAAGATTCATAATCACTTGCAACAACACTGAGGACTTGACACACTGGTCTGTCCTCCCCTATTAGGAACTCCCCATGTACTCCTGAAAGACACCCACCTCTCTGTTTGAGAACATATCAGGCTCCTCCAGGATTGGAGCCCAACTCCTTCCAGCTCATTATGTGGGTCTCTACCCACTGATTAAACACACTATGACAAAATGATCACTTGCCTTTTCCCTAGAAGACAGCACAAGGTGCACTCTTTCCTGAATGCCCCCATCCTATACCCTAACTAGTAAACCTTCTTTGTCATAATGCCAGCAGAGCTATCTCAACTTTGTAGTTTCAACCAAATACCTGCCAATCCTGTGTTCACCTGCTCCCAACCCCAACAAATATTCCACGAGTCATCCAACCCACCCTCCACACCCTATATTCCTGTCAAATTTACACTGCCAAATAGTATCATTACACCCCTGTCATATTCCTACACTGCATAAATACTCACTTCCCCCTTATCATAGATTGCACCCAAATGGGCATTTTTTATACATTTTTTAATATTACATTCAAAAAATATGAGGTCCCCATATACCCCCACCCCCCTCACCCCACTCCTCCCCCCATAGCAACATTCTGGTCATTGACTCATTACCTTCTTTTACTTTCTATTTCGAGTAACCTTATCTTTCAGGCTCTTGCTGTCTGAACCTGCTTGATTTGCTTTATTCATATCAGTGAGACCCTATAATATTTGTCCTTCAATGCCTGACTTGTTTCACTCCACATAAGGTCCTCAAGATTCATCCATGTATTAGTAATGTATTCTTTCTTAAAGCTGAGTAATATACCATTGTGTGAATATACCACACTGTGTTTATCCATTCACCTGTTGATGGGCATTAGATTTGAATCCAACTTCTGGAAATAGTGAAAATGCTGCTATGAGCATTGATGTGCATATATCAGTTTGTGTCCTTGCTTTCAATTCTTCTACGTATACTCAGCATTGGTATTGCTGGTTCACATGACAGATCTATATTTAGATTTTGAAGAACTTCCAAACTTTCCTCCACAGTGGAAGTATTATTCTACATTCACACCAGCAGTGAATGAGGATTCCCATTCCCTCACATCCTCTCAACACTTGTAGTCCTTTGTCCTTTTAATGGCCACAGTTCTAATGGGTGTAAGATGATATCTCATTTTAGTTTTGATTTTAATTTCCTTTAAAGCTAGTGAGGAGCATTTCTTATGCACTTTCAAGCCATTCGTGTTTCTTCTCTGGAGAAGTGTCTATTCAGATCACTTGCCTTTTTTTTCATTAAATGGGTTGTCTTTTTAATTTATGAGATATAAGTTTTCTTTATATATGGTGGGTGTTAGACTCCTATCAGATGCCAAATATTTTCTCCCATTGGGTAGGCTGTCTTTTCACATTATTGACAAACTCCTTTCAGCTGTAAAAGTTATCAATTTTGAGAAGGTCCCATTTATCTATTTTTTCTCTTGCTGCTCATCCTTTGGGTGTGCAATCCTTGAAACCATTCCCTAATATAAGGTCCTGTAGATGCTTCCCTACATTACCTTCCAAGGTCTTTATTATCTTGGTTCTTATATTTAGATCTTTGATCTATCTTGAGTTGACTTTTGTATCAGGTGTGATATGGTATTCCTCTCTCATTCTTTTGGATATGGATATCCAGTTCTCCTAACACCATTTTCTGAGCAGGTCATTCTTCCCAGTTCAGTGGACTTGGTGGCCTTGTCAAATATCAAATGACTATATGAGAGGATCTGTATCAGATCTCTCAATACTGTTCCATTGATCAGTATGTCTTTCCTTGTGCCAATACCATGCAGTTTTTACCACTGTAGCTTTATAGTATGTTTTAGAGTCAGGTAGTATGATTCCTCAAATTTCTTTTTTTTTCCCCAATATATCCTTGGCTAATCAGGGCCTCTTGCCCTTCTAAATAAATTTCATCACTTTTCAAATCAGTAAAAAATGCTGTGTTTTTTTTTTTTTTTAACTGAGATTGTATTCAATCTGTAGATCAGTTTGGGTAGGATAGACAGCTTAATGATGTTTCATCTTCCCATCCATAAACAGGGAATATTCTTCCATTTATTTAAGTCTTCTTTGATTTCCTTTAACAGTACTGTGTATTTTTCTGTGCATAAGTAACCTATACATATAGTTAAATTTATTCCTTTTGATTCTTTTATTTGTTATTGTAAATGAGATTTTTTAATTGATTTCCTCCTCAGATTCCTCATTATTTTTGTACAGAAATGCTACTAATTTTTGTGCATTTTTCTTATGGCCTGCAACTTTACTCCACACATTTATAGGCTTTAGAAACTTCATTGTAGATTTTTCAGTGCTTCCTATGTTTGGGATCATGTCCTTTGCAAATAGTGAAAATTTGACTTCTTCCTTTACAGTTTTGATGCTTTTATATCTTTTACTTGCCTAAGTTCTCAAGCAAATACTTCCAACACAATGGTAAATGTAGTGGTGATAGTGGGCATCCTTGTCTTGATTCCAATCTTAGAAGGAAAGGTTTTGAATTTCACCACTGTATATGATGTTAGCTGTAGGTTTTTCATATATACTCTTTATCATTTTGAGGAAGTTTCCTTCTATTCCTATCTTTTGCAGTGTTTTTATCTGGAAAGGGTGCAGTATTTTGTTGAATGCTTTTTCTATGTCTATAGGTATGATCATGTGATTTTCTTCTTGAATCTGTTTATGCGGTGTATACATTGATTCTTTTTTTATGTTGAACCATCCTTACATACCAGGGATGAAACCCACTTGGTCATGGAGTATAATTCATTTACTGTGTTCTTGAATATGATTAGCAAGTTTTTTGCTTGAGGGTTTTAGTATCTAGGTTCATTATTGAGAGGTTGATCTTTAATTTTCCTTTCTTGTGGCATCTTTGTTTCCCTTTGGTATTAGGGTTATGTTGGCATCATAGAATGATGTTGGCAATGTTCCTTCTACTTCTATTTTTGGAAGAGTTTAAGCAGTACTGGTGTTAGTTCTTTCTGGAATGTTTAGTGGAATTCACCTATAACGGTATCTGTTCCTAGGCTCTTCTTACTTGGGAGGTTTGTGATGACTAGTTCAATCTTGTTACTTGTGATTGGTCTGTTGAGTTCATCAATTCTTATTTTATGTAGGCTGCTTATGTGTTTCTAGGAATTTGTCCATTTTCTCTAAATTATGCTTCTTGTTGGCATATATTATAATTTTTGAAAGTATCCTCTTTTGATACTCTATTTCTGTGATATACTCTTCCTCATTTCTTATTTTGTGTTTTGCATTTTCTCTCTTCTTATCTTTGTTAAGATAGCTAAGGGTTTGTCAATTTCATGATCTTCTCAGAGGACCAGCTCTTGGTTTTACTTTTTGCTAATGCTTTTTTATTTTCTATTTCATTTAGTACTGCTCTAATCTTTATTTCCTTCTTTCTGCTTCCTTTGTAGTTTGTTTTTTATTCTTTTTCTAATTTCTCTAGGTGTGCAGTTAGTTCTTCAATGTTATCTCTTTCTTTTTTTTGTTATATTTTTATTCATTTGTAAAGATACTCAGGTTACTCAAAATATTACATAAAAAATATAAGGGATTCTCTTATGCCACACTCGCCACACCTCCCACTTTTTCCCATATTAGCAACTTCTTTCTTTAGTGTGGTCCATTTACTGCAATTGACAAACTCGATTTGAAGCATAGCTACTAGGAATGGATTAGAGCTTACATTAGAGTTTATGCTCTTCTTTTTTGATATATGCATTGATGTCTATATATTTCCCTTTAAGTACAGCTTTTGCTGCACCCCGTAGGTTTTGATATGCTGTGTTGTCATTTTCATTTGTTTCAAGTTACTGATTTTTTTTGGTAATTTCCTCCTTCGCTCTCTGTTTGTATTAGAATGTGTTGTTTAACTTCCATACATTTGTGCCTAATCTTGTTCTCCGGCCATTACTGATTTCCAGCTTCAATCCATTGTGATCAGAGAAGTTAATTCATATAATTTCCATCTTTTTGAATTTAATGAGAGTTAATCTGTGGCCTAGGATGTGGTCTATCTTGGAGAATGATCCATGTTTACTTGAGGAGAAAATATATCCCAATGTATTTGGCTGTACTGTTCTGTATATGTCTACTAGGTCCAGATTCTCTTGGATTATTCAAAATCTTTCTTTATTGACTCTCTCTTGAGATGTTCCTTATAATGGTAACAATGATGTGTTAAAGTTCCTTGCTAAAGTTATAGAGGCATCTAATTCCCCACTTATATTTTCTAGTATTTTCCTCATATATTTTGAGGTGCCATGGTTAGGTGGATAAATGTTTATGTTTGTTCTTTCTTCTTGAAAGGTAACCCTTTTACTAATATATAATGTCTGCTTTTGTCTCTTATTTTATTTTATAAAATCTTATTTTGTAAGATTGCTTTAGGGAATAGTTTCTTAACCTTTTTTATTCCATGGACCCCTTTGCCAATCAGGTGAAAGCCACAAATCTCTTACTAAGTCCACACTATACTGTGTATTATATAATAAATATATCACACCTACACCAACATATACCCACAGTAACAATTTTTTTTTTGTTTAAATTTAAGCTCATTCACCCCTTGTTAAGAACACCTGCTGTAGGGCTTCTGATTAGACTACATCAGGGGTGCGACTCAGGTTGAGTCCCTGCCACTTTGCTGGGTCTGATGTAAATGGATATTTGCTCAGGAAGAGAGAGCTCTTATTTTTCATCCTGCCACGTGACAGAAAGGAGAAGCTAACACAACTGAGGCCAGAGGGAGAGAAGAGACATTTGCCTGATAGCTTCCAGCTGAACTAGTGGAGAGAGCAGAGCAGCTGGGCCTGGGAGGGGAAGCCCCAAGGGGAAGGAGAGACTAGGCAGGACCACCTGCTGTCTTACTAGAACACGGGGCAGCTGACTTGGTGGGAAAGCACCTCTTATGGTGCCTTGAGTTGGGTTTTTCATTCTTGGAACTGTAAGATTTACCCCAAATAAATCCCCATTATAAAAACCAACCAAGTTCAATTATTAATATTTTGCATCTTTATCCCTTTGCCAAACCAAAACAGGGATGTTAGAGCAAACACTTGAAAGAGGTGAAAGAATTAGTCTTGCAACTATATGCTAAAAAGTATTCCAATCATATAGGACTGAGGAGGGAACATTCCTGATATGTACATGGTAAAGAAATAAACTTTGTGGAGGGGTCCCAATTAACAATTAAGTATTTAGGGTGATATGAAGTGCAGAGGGGAAGTGGGTTCAGGTTGGAAAGAATTCTGCTGGCTATTTTTTCTTAGAGAAGTTGGGAATATAAACAATAATGCATAAAATACAGGATTTCCATATACCACCTCACTATTAACACTCTGCACTGTTGTGGTACATTTGCCATGATTGATGAAAGCACATTTGAAAAATTGTACTATTACCTACAGTCCATGATTTAACATAAGGTTCACTATTTGTGTAGTATAGGTCTATGAATTTTTAAAAAATGATTTTTCTACTGCCATTTATACAACTTAACATTTCCCCTCTTAACCACATTCAGATATATATTTAAGAGGTATTAATTATATTCACAATGCTGTGCTACCATAGCCACAATCCATTACCAAAGCATTTCCATTGCTCCAATATTAATTATATATATATATTTAAGTCTTAACTTCCCATTTAGACTTTAATATCCCCAAAATACCTATTGGCTACTTTAAAGATTTTGGATTTTATTTTGAATGAAATGGAAAGCCAATGGAGAGTTTTAAGGTTATTATATGACTTATTTTAAAAAGATGTCTTGGACTGCTGTACTGTGAATAAAATATGTGGACTGATGTTGAAGCAGGGGAAACAGATTAAGAATCTCATGCAGGAATCCAGTAGAGATGATGGTTAGGAAAAGTATGGTACCATGGAGATTTTAAGAGACTTAGACTTGTACCATATAATACCACAATATCTCTTGAAAATTTATATCACTTTTCAGACAAATCCTTTTTGACACAGTGAATTTTTTCTGCTATAAAATATGTTGACTATCTATAATAAATAAAACTTGACAAAAGTTTTAGGAAAAGATAAATTCATTATTTGCATGACATAATAGCTTCTTCTCAGAAGATATGCATATGATGCAAACACATAGAAATTACTCTCTATGTTTAAATGAACCCAACATATTTTATGCACAAGTAAGAGGATAAGGCAGTCTGTATATGACTCATTAGTCTGTGGTTTTTCTTGGATATTTCTCCATATTTTGAAGAGTTCTCTTGAAAACCCAAGGAGGTTGAAAACTTGGTAAAAGAAATAGGCCAAAAAAGGAAAACAAAATGAATATAACTGTAAGTGAACAATTCAGAAATATTAAATAAATTCACAGTTACCATTGCTACCAACCATTATCAAAATTTTTCATCACATCAAACAGAAACTCCATATCCATTAAGTAATACCTCTCCATTTCCCTCCCCCATACACACACTCTGATAACCTTGAATCAGCTTTCTGCCTGAATGTATTGTTTATTCATGTAAGTAGAGTCATAGAATATTTGCCCTTTGCGTCTGGTTATTTCATTCAGCATAATAGTTTCATTCATCCATGTTGTGGCATGTATCAGAGTTTCATTTCTTTTTTTTCCACTGAATATTATCCCATTTTCATATATATACACACACACACTCACACGATGTTTCATTTATCCTTTCATCTGTTGATGGACAGGGGTTGTTTCCACCTTTGGGATATTTTAAGTAATGCTGATATGAACATAAATGTGTAAGAAACATTAGGGTCTCTATTTTCATTTCTTTCTGGTATATACCTAGAAGTATGGTTGCTGGTCATATGGTAATTCTATATTTAAACTTTTAAGAAATTACCAATTATTATTCCATGGAAACTGCACAATTTTCCCCTTCCAGTCACATTATTTTTAACCATTTCTTTCTTTTGTAAACATACATAAGAAAAGTGCATAGAACAAAAATAGTCAATTCAAACAGTAATTATTAAGCAAACACCCATATATTTTAAAATATTGCCAATATCTCAAATCCATCCCAATGGACAATTCTTTACTTTTCCCAGAAATTTCCACACAACTAACATTATAGGAATTGCATTCTTTTTTTTACTTTTAACCACCTTTGAAAGCATCCATTCAATATTGCATAGTTTTTCCTGTTTTTGAACTTTATATAAGTGTCTTTATTTGTGTCTTTATACAAGTATATTTATTTGTCTTGCATTTTTGCTTGTTTGTTCTACTACCATATATACAACCTAACATTTTACTTTTAAACATATTCAAATATATAATTCAGTGATGTTATTCATGTTCACAATGTTATGCTAAAATCATCATACCATTATGAAAACTTATCCACCATCCCAAATAGAAATTCTGAACATTTTAATTGTTTTATTTTATTTTTTGACTTTATTTATTTATTGAATCCCGATTCCCTCCTTCTACCCTGGTAACCTAAATTCTAAACTCTGATTCTATGAGTTTGCTTATTTTACATAATTCACATCAATGAGATCATAGAACATTTGTCCTTTGGTATCTGGTTTATTTCACTCAATATGATGTCTTCAAGGTCCATCCATGTAGTTGAATGTATCAGAACTTCTTTCCCATTTATGGTTGAATAATATTCTACTTTGTATACATACTATATATTGTTTATCCATTCATCAGTTAATGCACACGTGGGGTCCATCCATCATTTGGCAATTGTGAATAATGCCACTGTGAACATGGGTGTGCAAATATCTACGTGAGTCCCTTTGTTCAGTAGATTTGGCTATAGACCTATGAGTGTGATTGCCACATCAAATGGTAATCCTATAGTTAAATTTCTGCAGAATTGCCAAATGATTTCCACAGTGGAACCATTTTATATTTCCACCAACAATGAATGAATGTTCCTATTTCTCCACAGCTTCTCCAACTCTTGTGATTGTCAGTTTTTGAAAGAGTATCCATCCTAATGGGTGTGAAATGGTATCTCACTGTGTTTTTAACTTGCATTTCGCTAGTGTTTAATGATGTCAAGCATCTTTACATGTGCTTTTGGTCATTTGTATATTATCTTTAGAGAAATGTCTACTCAAGTCTTTTGCCCATTTTTAAAATTGTGTGGTGGTTTGAAGCTTTATGTTTCCCAGGAAAACATCTTCTTAAACTTAATCCTTGTAAATACCAGTTACTCTCTCTGCAGACTGGCTACTTTTGCCCATCCCCCACTTTCACAATAGGCAGCAGTGGAATCCAGCCCCTCCCATAGCTTGCTAGTGCCAGAGAGAGAGACATGGGAACCTGTCTCCACAAGATTGAAGATGGTACAACACAGGCCCAAGGTTTCCCACTGCATTTGAGTAGCTACTTTGGATCACTGGGGCCATGGTCCTAAAGGAAATTATTGTTCTAATGTCTCCCTTCCCCAACAAAGGTGGCAGAGGAGACTTAAAGAAAGACTGCTTCCTCAGAGCTGCAGAAAACAGTTGAATTGCATTTGCTAGAAAGGTGCCAAGTTAAGAAAGTACAGCTTTGGGGAGCCATGAAATTAAAGTGCTAAGAGAAAATAACTACCAGGAAAGAATTGTATATCTCTAAAGACTTGCTTTCAAATGTGAGAGACAGATTATGACATTCTCTGATAAACAAAAACTGAGGAAGATTATCACCACTAGAATACCATACAAGCAAAGCTAAAGGGATTTATACAGACTGAAAGGAAACTAGACAGTAGTTCAAAATGGCATAAGGAAATAAAGTCATCAGATAAGCTAACCATATGATAATTGTAAATGAAAGTATTATTATATAGTATTTTTTAGCATGTAACTCCTCTTTTCACACACTAAAGTTGTTAAAATGCAAAGAAAGTGATGATAAATCTATGACTTTTTAAGGAAAATGTACACTGATATAAGTTGTAACAAGTACAAAAAAGGGTAGGGGAATGGTGGGTATAGGAACACTGTACCAGTATGCTATAGAAGTCAAGTTGGCTTCAAATCAAATATGACAGTTACATATTTATGGTGCTGAAGTTTAAGCCATGGTGACCACAGAAAAATATATGAAAAATAAAACCCATAAAAAATGAGAAGGTACTTATTATGGTATAATACAAAAAATCAAATGAATATGAAAATAGGCATTAATGGAAGAATTGAGGAATAGGAATAGGAATAGGTATTAGATTTGCAAAGACTAAATGTATCTTGTCATAACTTACAAAATTATGTGGGAGAGAGTGTACATTACAATGTAACCTATAATCCGTGCTTATGGCAATGCTCCAAAATGTTTCCATCAATTGTAACAAATGTACCATGCTAATGAAGGATGTTGTTAATGTGGGAAAATGTGGGAAATGTTGGGACTGGGGCATATGGGAATCCCCTATATTTTTATGTAACATTTATGTAATCTGAGTATCTTTTTAAAAAAATAAAAATATGTATTTAAAGAAAAAAACTAAATTGAAAATGGTTGAAGAAAATCCTGCATTATCAATAGTTATTTTAACTGTAAATTAATTAAACTCAAAAGGCAGAGATTGGCAGAATGGATAAAATAGCATGCCCCACCTATATACTGTTTACAAAAGACTCATCTTATGATTAAAAGATATAAGTAGGATGAAAGTGAAAGGATAGTGAAAACATACCAGGCAAGTATAAAAGAAGAGAGAGCTGGAGTAGCTCTAATAATATGATAAAATAGATTTTAAGCTTAAAACTGCTACCAGAGACTAAGATGGCTATTACATATAGAATAAAGAAGTCAACTTAGCAAGAAGACACAACAATAATAAATATATATGCATCTAAGAGTAAGGCACCAAAATATATGAAAGAAATACAGATTTGAAGGGAGAAACGATGATTCTACATTAAGAGTTGGAGATTTTAAACACCACATTCAACAATGGATAAAATATTTTGACAAAAGATTAATCAGGAAATAGAAAACTTGAATAATACTCCAAATCAACAAGATTTACTGGGTATATATAGAACACTTCACCCAACAGAATAGACATTGATCTCAAGTGCAAATGGATCATTTTCATGAATAGACCATGTATTAAGTCACAAAACAAGGCTCAGTGAATCCAAAATACCAAAAATACAGAATGTTCCTTCTCTCACCACAATTAAATGAAGCTAGAAATCAGTAACAGAGGTAGAAATGGAAAATTCACAAATGTATAGAAATTAAACCATGTACTATTCAACAACCAGCAGGTGAAAGAGGAAATCACAAGGGAAATTAGGAAATATCTTGAGGCAAAAGAAAATGAAAATATGATGTACCAAACTAATAGGTGTCAGCAGAAGCAGTGCTGAGAGAGAAATTTATAGCTCTGAATACCACCATTAAAAAAGAAGAAAGAGGGATTGTGATTGAAAGGGGGTAGTCTAGGGATGTAAATGTCAATTGAAAGAAAACTAGAGAATAATCTAGGGACTGAATAGAAGAGTGAACCCAGAAGTGAATGAGGATTGTGGCTAATAATACAAATCCAAGAATGTTCTTCCATGAACTAGAGAAAATGCACATTACTATTATACAATGGTAAGAATATAGTGATGCAAGGTAAAAAAAAACAAGTAAAGTAAATTATGGACTATAGTTAACAGCAATACTGTAATTTTTTTTTGGCACCAATGTCAAAGAAAGTACTTGCTAAGGGCCAATAATAGGGTTGTATGGGATTTTTTCTTTTGGACTAAGGAAAAAGTTCAAAGGTTTACTGGGGCAAAGGTTTGTTGGGATAATGATAGCATAACTCTTTGATGAAAGTGATATCCACTAAGTGTAGACTTTGGATAGATGGTTCAAGCATGAACCATGTGCTGGAAGGTGGATTGTGGTACACAGTACAAATATGAGAGTGTTTTCTGTTATGTGCTATAACAAATGTGCAATACTAATGCATAGTGCTGATAATAGCAAATGTATTTAAAAAATAAACCAAAGGTGCATTATGACCATAATTAGTGATAATAACCTGTTTTTATTCTTTCAAAGTCTGTAACAAATGTTCAACAACAGTATAAGGTGATGGCAGATGGGTGATATATGGGACTTCTGCACATTATGCCTAATTATTTTGTAAGCTCGAAAGTTCTCTAATAAAAAATTAAAAAAGAAGATAGATATGAAAAAAAAGAAAACTTTCAAAGCAGAGAGCTCTCCTTAAAACTGGAAGAGCTAGTAAAAGAATAACAAACTAAACCCAAAAGGAGAAGAAGAAAGGAAATAACAAAGCTTCAAATGGTGATCAATGAAATGGAGAATCACAAAACAATATAAGTCATCAACCAAAAAGCCAATAAATTTGACAAAACCTTTAGGTAGACTAACAAACAAAAATGAGATAGGACAAAACTAATTAAAATTGGAAGTGAAAAAAGAGACATTATATTACTGCCTCTTTTTATTACCCCAGTGAAATAAATAGGACTATAAGAGGATACTGTGAATAAACTGTACAATAACAAATTAAATAAGCTAGATGAAATGGACAAATTCCTAGCAACACACAAACTATCTAGATTGACTCAAGAAGATATAGATGTTATCTAATCAGTAATAAGTAAAGAGATGAGTCATCAAAACTTCTGAACAAAGAAAAGCCAAGGACTATATTGCATCATAGGGGAATTTTACCAAACTTTCCAAGAAATTTAAGACCAATCCTGTTCAAATTCTTCCAAAGAAATTGGAAGATGAGTCTAATGACTTGAAGGTTTACATACTCCAGAAAAGTATATTCTGCATGTTCACCCATTCCTGTGGGTGTGGATCTATTTTAATGAGAATCTTGGTGACTCAGGTCTTAAGTTAAGATGTGACTCACCTCTTTCAGGGTGGGTCCTAATCCTCTTACTGGAGTCCTTTAGAAGAGAATGAAATTTAGACAAAGAGAAAGTGATAGAAGCAAGAAGTTGGAAACAAACCTACCTGAGAGAGAAGGGAGATATCGGCAGAAACATCTTTTTCCAGCTCTTCCCTGGTGGCTGCACAGTATTCCACTGGACTCCAGAATTTTGAAATAGTTGATTCAGACAGTTCTTCCCTGTCTAATAAATAGTTGTTCTGGTGGAGGGACTGATTCCTGGAGCTTTCTATTATGCCGTCTTCCCACAGTTCCCCAGTATGCATGAATTCTTGCATGTGTCATTGTGCACACATGCCCAGGTTTCTCTAGAGAAGTTGTTGGCAGAATCATTGGGCCATATTGTATGCAGTTACCCAACTCTGTTACAGAATGCCACAATGACTCCTAAACAGTTACACCATTATGTTGTCCCTTTGTCAGCATATGATAGTACCTATTGCTTCACACATCTTTTTTGCATATCATGTTGTCAGTCCTTAAAATTTTGGTAAATATTTCATGTAAGTATATAATTGTATCACCTTTTAGTTTTAATTTAGCTTTCTCTATGAGCTCCTTTCTTTTACTAACTGACATCTCTTATGAAGTACTTGTTCAGTTATCTTGCCCAATTTTCATATAGGATTGTATGTTTGTACTGATTTCTGGAAGGTGTTAATATATGCTGGACATAGCCTTTTACCATTTATATATGTTGTTAAAGTCTTCTCTGACCAGTTAATGTTTCTTGAACATATTTCATATTTCTTTCATCAACCAAATATTCTTAATTTTTCTGTCATAATGTGGGGGTTCCCCTCCTGACGGGGGCTGCTGGAGGGGTCAGGAGGGCTGCACCTTAGCAGGGTTCGAGGTCGCAGCAGACGGCTTCGGGGGCTCTCAGGTGTGGAGGATGCACGGCAGGGGAAAGGAAGATGCCACGGAGACCAGATCTGTGCGCAAGTCCGGTTTATTAAGGGAGTACAATGGGTTATATAGGAGATGCAGGGCGTGGGGGGAGACGTGGTGGTAGGGGATTGGCAGAAGCATGGGCGGACTTGTGGTTGGCTGCCGTAAGCAGTTACTAGGGATGGGGGCGGGTATTAGGTTCTATAGGGACGGGGATTGGTGCAGGCAGGTACTGCCTTCCGATAGGTGGTTGCTAGGCAGAGGGCAGGCAGAGAGGCTAGGGGCGGGGGGAGGAAAAAGGGGGAAGCGGCTAGGCGGGAGTCTACTATCTAAGCTGTTTAAGGGGATAGGCCAACATTTGCCCCTTCTAATTTATTGATTTGAAGGAACGCAAGAATGAGGGTTTGGATTTTTTGGTTTTGGCGGTGGTGGGGGCGCTGGCTGGAGAGGGGAACGGGGTTGGCTGTTAAGGTGGGAAACGCGCGGGCCGGGGGTGCAATGGGATGTGTCGCGGGGTTTTTTTAGGTGTTGGGTTGTTCTTGATTTCTTCTTGGGGCGGGCTGAGCAGGGCTCGTTGGGGGGGCCGTCTTCAGTAGCGAGCTGATGGTACTGGACGCGCACGAAGGACGTGAGGATTGCATTGGTTTGGTCCTTGGCAAGCTGGATGATCTTTTTGACTGCCCAGGGCCCTACGGTAAGAGCTAGGAAAATCATTATTAGCGGGCCTAGGAAGGGGAGGAGGTATGGGAGGAGGGTATGGAAGACCCTGGAAAAATAGTTTGCGGCTTCGCGCTCCTTTTGGCACCGCTCTAGTTTTTCTCGGACCTTTCTTAGGCTGCCCTCAGCGAGGCCAGTAGAGTTGGCATATATACAGCACTCTTCTCCAAGGGCGGCACAAAGGCCTCCCTCCTTGAGGAGGAGAAGGTCAAGGCCCCAGCGGTTTTGGAGAACTACCTCAGAAAGGGAATTGAGAGAGTTTTTAAGATGGGAGATAGCGACTTGGAGGTGGGAGATATCACTGTCGTCAGCTTGCATGAGGGAGGAAAGGGAAGAGGATTGTGTGGTAAGAGCGGCAATTCCCATGCCTGCTCCGGCGAGACCTAGAAGGGTAGCAACTGTGAGGATGGTGAGGGGTTCTCTCCTCTGGAGGTGAGCAGGGAATTTTTGACTCTGAAGGGCGGAGAAGAACCCTTCGTCACTGTGGAAAAGGACTCGAGGGGCTAGGAGAATGAGCAGACAGGTTTCATTGGTAGCATTAAGGGTGGCGACATTGAGGCAGGGGGTTAGTCCAGTGGAGGTGCAAAGCCATTGGGAGGTGTTAAGGGGGATTACGAATTTGGTGGAAGCGTTGGGAGAGGAGTAGTTGGAACAAGCATCTAGGAGGGGATGGGAACCTTGGTGAGAATGAACACAGCGCCCTGTGGAGGAAACAGATTGAAAGGTTAAGGGGATAGAAGAGGCATTCCAATTGCATTCAGCAGGATTATGTTCAGAGGATTCGCTGAAGGCGAGGTTAGTGGCGAAGGGCTCATATAGAGGAAGAGAGGGGGAGAGACAAAGCCAACAGTTCGCAGTGAGGTTGGGGTGGGAGATATTCAGAGAGGTGTACGAGGCTTTGATTAGGTTGATGAGAGGGCTGGAATACTGAGTAGGGGGTAAGCGAGGCTTGGGGTTGTGGGAGCTAAGGGGGGCAGTTGTGAGGGAGGTGCCGGGCGAAGGAGAGGGCAAGGCGGAGCAGGGCGGAGAGGGAGGCTGTGCCTGTGGAGGATTGAGAACCTGATTTGGGCCCACTGGGGTGGAACGTGTGGGAATTGGCTCCTTTTTTACAATGATAAAGGCGCCGTAGTCGTAGCCAGTTGCATATAGGCGGACTCCCCACGTGCGGCCAGACAACCAGACTGAATCTAGGGGATTTTGACTTGTAGGGTGACGGAGCACCAGTTTGTGCTGCTGTGGACGAGCTTAATATAGTGGTCTTTGTTAGGGGCACCTGACCACCCATAGGCGATGGTCTCACACCCCTAGGAAGGGCAGTAATAGTGTGCAGGGTCATGGCATCCTCTGGCGGTGGATGGACAGATGTAGAAACCTGAGAAATGGTTACCATTGGGGCCAAGGCACTTTTTGGTGAGGCCCGCACCGTACGTGGCTGCAGGGGTACGTCTGCTGCGGCGTGATGGGGGTGAAGTATAGCAATGAAGAGAGCAGCTATCGAAGGCACTGCTATAACTGGACGTGTAAGCTAGGTTGGTGAGATTACAGATGTGCACGGTGAAGGAAGGAGCGCCTGCAGTGACATTTACAGCAAGGAGCTTTTCCTGCTGCCAAAGGGTGAGCGTCCAGTTGAAGGGTTGGTGCGAGGGGTTGGAGAAGGCAGGCGGGAGAAGAGGAATGAGGAGGAGAAGGACTGGATGCAGGCGAGCTTCAGTCTTCTGCTCTATTGCCATTGCTATCTTCTTGTACAGGTGGAGTAGGTTCGTCCGCTGGCGGTGGGCTCTCTGGTGTTTGATCAGTGACTGGCCGAACAAAGCATCCCGGGATCCAGAGGGGCTGTGGCTTGGAATCTGGGAAGATACAAGAAAAACCCCTACCCTGGGCAAGGGGGGGAGCTGGCCCTTGCCAATTATTATTTTTGGGGTCTTTCCAACGAACTAGAGGAGCTTGGGTGGGGCGGTATGAGGGGCCCCAGTGCTTATGGACGGGAGATAGCCCCTTCTCATCAAAAGAGAGGAGATTAAGATGGATAAGGCAGGAAGTGATGACGTCTCCTGGAGTCTTTAAGGGATTTTCCTGTCTTTCTTTGTGGATCAAGAGCTTGAGTTGCTGGTTGACACGCTCGATGATGCCTTGTCCTTGCGGGTTGTGTGGTATGCCGAAGTGATGGGTGATCTTGTAGAGCTGCAGGAAGGCCGCGAAGGCAGCACTTCGGTAGGGCAGGGCCGTTGTCCATCTTGAGGTCCCAGGGCACTCCCATGAAGAGAATGGCTTGGCGCAGAGCTCGGATGGCGTGCTTTGCTGTTTCTCCAGGCAAGGGCATGGCGTAGCACATGTGCGAGAAGGTGTCAATGGCCACGTGTATGAATTTGAGCCGTCCGAAGGAATTGACGTGCATGACGTCCATCTGCCATCGGGAGTTGGGACGGAGGCCTTGGGGGTTGACTCCTTGTGGCTGGAGAGGCCCGAGGGGCAGGAGAGGTGCACAGGTGCGGCAGGAGTGCAGATGTTTACAGGTCTCTATGGGTAAGTCTGGAAAAAGCCAGTGAATGGAATGCGCAGAGAAGTGGAACTGTGTGTGTAGGAGCTTGGCTTGGTTGATGGTATCCCCAGGGTCGAGAGGCCGAGGCGTCGTGTGGTTGGTGAGAGCGGCCGACGGGGCAGCTGAAGGTTGTACAGATTGGTCTGCTGCCTCGTTTCCGGCAGTCAGCGGGCCTGGGAGGCCGGAGTGTCTTCTGATGTGTGAGATGAACCACGGATGACATCTCAACTCCAATTGACGTAGAAGGAACTCGAGCGCTCTGTCGATGGGTGAGTCCGTTGGGAAAAAGGTGGCGAGGGGCAGGTCATGACATGCCTGCAAGGTATACAAGCTGTCCGTGAAGATGTTCAGTGGTTGATCTGCATAGGTGTGCAGTGCGATGGCGACGGCGAGCAGTTCTTCCACTTGGACAGAGAATGCATTGGCAAACAGGAGAGTCCGTGGCTTCTTGGTTGTGGGAGTATAGATCATTGCAGCATAGCTAGTTTTGGAGGCATCAGTGAAGATGGTGACGGCGTGAGGAATGGGCTTCCAAGCAGGAAGCGGGTGGAAGAGGGGGGAGAAGGGCAGTCGAGTGATGCCTTGCAGGAGTCAGTGATGCGGGTAGTGGTTGTCGAAGGAACCTCTGAACACTTCGGCGAGGACTTGCATGTCTGCATCATGCTGGAGCAAGTTGGTGGTGGCCCTGGCTTTGAAGGGCCAGACTATTTGAGCAGGTTGGATGCCATAGGTGTGCATACTTTGGTAGACCAGGTCAGTGGCGAGAGCGATCCATGCCCGAGTGAACGGGCAAATTTTTGGGAGCTTGCTCTTCGCCGTGTGAAGCCAGAGTAGCAGCCCATATTGCCAGAGGAGTCTGGTGGGTGTTCCCCGCGTAGGGAGAACAAGAGCTTGAATAGATTTGCCAGGATCATGGTGCTCGAGTCGGCAGTTTTTGAGCGCTTTGTTAACAGCCTGTACAGCTGCTCGGGCTGCTGGGGTGATGACGATTTTCTGGGCAATGGCTGCTGGAGGCTGGCCCTTAGTCTGCAGGGGCGAAAAGAGAGGTTGGAGCTGGGCGGTGGTGATGGGGAGCGCAGATCACAGCCAGTTGATTTGTCCACATAATTGCTGCAGCTCCGCGAGCGAAAGTTTTGGCGGGATGGTCAGCTCTGGTGCTAATGGAGTGATGGTGTGATGGAAGCGGAATCCCAGGAAGTTAAAAGGCGGTTGAAGACGAACCTTGTCCAGCTGGACAGCCAAATCGATTTGGGCGAGGAGACAAAGAAGGTCTTGAAGGACACTTTGTAGTTCTTGAACGTCCTCGTGGGCAACGAGCAAATCGTCCATGTAATGGATGATAAATGCCCGTTTGTGCAACGGAGCAACAGCACGGTCGACATAGAGCTGACAGATGGCAGGACTGTTGCGCATCCCTTGTGGAAGCACTCTCCATTGGAAGCGCTGCACTGCTCCTTGGTGATTTGTCCGTGGTATGGTGAAGGCAAACCACGGGCAGTCGTTCGGGTGGAGAGGAATAGAAAAAAAGCAGTCTTTGATGTTGATGGTTGCTGCATGCATATACTGAGGAACTGCGGTGGGGTGCGGACACCCTGGTTGCGGTGAGCCCATCGGCTTGATGTGTTTGTTGATTTCCTGCAGATCATGGAGGAGGCGGTACTTTCCATTGTTCTTCTTCAGAATTACAAAGACAGGTGAGTTGTATGGACTGGTGGAAGGTTCAATGTGTCCTGCTTGTAGCTGCTCCTGAATGAGAGACTCAAGAGCTCTCAGTTTATGGGACGGAAGAGGCCACTGCTCAACCCAGATGGGTTCCTCTGTGTCCCATTGTAGAGGAACGGGTTCAGGTGGTGTAAGACGAACAGTGGCGCTTAGTATTGGGGGGACCTTTGGACTGTGGAGGCTGCCGTGGTGAGAATTGTTCCCGTCTGTTCGAGGATGTCTCAGCCCCAGAGAATGTTGGAGATGGTGGAGAGAATGAGGGGGCGGAAGTGGCCATGGCAGCCTTCTCTGTCCTCCCACTTGATGGCAGTGGCACACCTCCAGGAGTCGGAGGAGCCCATGGCTCCAATGACTTGCGGCCCTTGCTCAAGGGCCCAGTGGTTGAAGGCAGCAATTTCAAACGGGATGCAGGAGATTTCTGCTCCGGAGTCGAGTAGACCTTCCAGCCATTGGCCTTCCACTTTAAGCTCCATGAGGGGCTTTGTCCCTCTAATGGGAACAGTACACATCACAGTTGAGGCGGGTGTGGCATTTTGGCCTCTTGGGTGCGGGGCTGAGGCCTGCCCCGGGAGGTGTTTAAAGGTGGCTGGTTGGCATTGGTTGAGCGGCAGTCACAAGCCCAATGGTACCCTTTCCCGCACCTGGGGCACGGGGTAGGTGGTCCTCGGCAGCGAGGTGGAATAGCTAGGACAGTGGTCACATGGGGTGGCGCAGTGGGCCAGGCGTGAGGGCATTCTCGGGCAAAGTGACCTGTCTCTCCACATCTGAAGCAGTCAGAAGAGATGGCGAGGGCTGTAGCTATAGCCTTGGCTAGAGAGGTGGCTTGTGGGTCAAGGCTGCGACAGGCCAGGACCCAATCATGCACCCCTTTGTCTCTCATGGTGAGGATGACCTGTCTGCAAACCTCGTTCACTCCCTCTAAGATGAGCTCTCTGGTGAGAGCTAGTTGGGCTTGCTCCCCGACGACCTTGCGCTTGCAGACCTCAGTGACTCTCGAGACGAAGGTAGAGAACTCTTCATCCTTGCCCTGTGTCAGTTGGGTGAATTTCTGAGGCCGAGAGGTGGCGGCGCTGCGGAAGGCATGGAGGGCAACTTCCCAGAGCCGAAGCCAAAAACCAGGCGGGGCATTCCGGTAACGGGCGGGGTCAGCGTACCGTCCGGTGCCGGTGTATGCGTCCGTAGGGTCTTGGATGCCTGCCCTGGCATTCTCGGCGACACGCCTTTCTGCTTCTGCCTGGAAATGTGCTCTCCATTCAATGAACTGTTCTGGGGTTAGAATGGAATGACCCAGGGAGACCCAATTGTACGGGAGGACCAGCTGCGTGCCGAGCTCCTCTAAGAGTTGCTGAGAGTATGGGCTACCGAGACCATCCTCCTTCACTGCGCGCCGGAGATTCTTGATTTCATCGGGAGTGAAGGGATACCAGTAATGCGGGCACTGCGCTGTCGCGTTGGCATTCAGTGGATAGAAGTGCGGAGTGCATGGAGTGCACGGAGGCTGGCCCCAGCCTGCAGGACTAGGCTGCCCTCGGGGGAGAGGCGGCGGTGCTGCGAGCAGGTGAGCGGGGGTGGGGGGTGGGGGGCCACCGGCATGGCGCGGTGGGCCCCCAGAGTCTGTCCAAGTGTCAGCGTCCACCCATGATGGCGCCGACGGCCTCGCTGCCTCTGCCTGTCCCCAGGATGGCGCTGGCCCTCCTTCCGGTGGACCACCAAATGGCAGCTGCAGCACTTCCAGCGGCTTATAGGATGGCGGCGGCCCGCCCTCTGGGTCGCCCCAAGATGGCGCCATGGCAGGAAGGGGCGGGTATAGGGAGCTGGAGTTTCCGCCCGCCTGCCCCTCTGGTGGGGGCTTCCCCCTTTCAAGCGAAGAAGAAGGAGGAAGTTTGCCATCTTGGCGCCCCGGCGGGGACTTCTCCTTTTCGGGTGGAGAAGAAGGAGGAAGTTCACCATCTTGATGGCTGCAGTCCTTAGGGGGATTCTGTTCAAGATCGGCGTTAAGCTGATCTGACAGAGACTGGGTGCCGGAGTCGTCGGGATCCGACTCCCCCTCTCCAGAGCCGCAATGGAGGGGTCGTTTATTGCCCCATGTGTCACTATAATAGGCGCCTTTCGGAGCAGGTGCGCCGAGAAGACAAGCGCAGAGGGCCACGAGTGTGGGCAGAAGGCCGGGGGGAACGACCTGCCGTCATTCTCCATCAAGGAGGTAACAGGATCAATTAGGCGCGTGTAAGTTTCTGGGCTCCAAAGGTGGCAGGTGGCCAGCCACGGATTGAAAGGTAGAAGGAGGTCCCAGTACTTTTGCAGTTGGCACAGGGAAACCCTGACGCCATTAGTGTCTAAGAGGCTGGCAAGTGCCCTGACTTGCGGCGCTTGGCGGGAAGATAGACGCCCGCCCATTTTGCTGCCAGTGGCCAATCAACGGGGGGTCCTTACCTTGAGAGCGCGGCGAAGTGGTGGGAGTGGGATCCCACGGGGGTGGGGCATCAGTCGCAATGGACCGGCCCCACGTTGGGTGCCAGAGATGCGGGGGTTTCCCCTCCTGACGGGGGCGGCTGGAGGGGTCAGGAGGGCCGCACCTTAGCGGGGTTCGAGGTCACGGCAGACGGCTTCGGGGGCTCTCAGGTGTGGAGGACGCAGGGCGGGGGAAAGGAAGATGCCACGGAGACCAGGTCTGTGCGCAAGTCCGGTTTATTAAGGGAGTACAATGGGTTATATAGGAGACGCAGGGGGTGGGGGGAGACGTGGTGGTAGGGGATTGGCAGAAGCATGGGCGGACTTGTGGTTGGCTGCCGTAAGCAGTTACTAGGGATGGGGGCGGGTATTAGGTTCTATAGGGACGGGGATTGGTGCAGGCGGGTACTGCCTTCTGATAGGTGGTTGCTAGGCAGAGGGCAGGCAGATAGGCTAGGGGCGGGGGGAGGAAAAAGGGGGAAGCGGCTAGGCGGGAGTCTACTATCTAAGCTGTTTAAGGGGATAGGCCAACATCATAAATTTCTTTTAACCACATTCATAGTTGCTATTAATTTCTGTGTCTTTTTTTTAAAGAAAAAATGTATGATGATAAATACAAATATTACTTTGTAACATCTTTATATTCTTTCCCTCAACTTTTTGCATGTAATTGGCTTGGCATTTTATTATGTCATATTGGGACAGATGTGCAATTAAATTTTATATGCACATCTATTTAGATTTATTCTAATTGGAGTACGCTGTGCTTCCTGGACACATATATTCATCTCTTTCATGAGAGTTGGGAAACGTTCAGCCATTAAGTACTCAAATACTCTTTCTGACCCTTTTTCCTTCTCTTCTCCTTCTTGAACTCCCATAACATATGTGTTGGTACCCTGTGTGTTCTAATTGATCTCCTTGAGCCCTTATTTAATTTTTTCCAGGCTTTTCTCTCCCTGTTTTTCTCTATTTTCAATGTATGCTGGTCTGTTCTATACATAGTTGAATCATTTCTCGATGATTTGAAATCTTCTGGTTTATGCCTCTATTGTATATTTAGTCTCACTTATTGTGTCTTTCATTCCCATAAGCTCTGCTATTTTTCTCTCCCAAGGTTTCAAATTTTTCTTTGTGTTCATAGAGTGTTTTCATAATGTCTTTTATTTCTTTAACCATGCTGTCCTTCAAATCTATGATTTGATTTAGGATATTTGTATGAACTTCATTGATTAGTTGTTTTAAGTCCTGTGTCTCATCTGGAGCTTTGATTTGTTCCTTTGTCTGAATAATATCTTCCTTTTTCTTAGTATGGCTTGTAAGTTTTTACTGATGTCTAGGCATCTGATTATGATGCTGAGTTTCTCTGATGTGCATTTTCTCTCTCTTGCCAAAGGATTTTCTGCTAAGTAGCTGTCTGCTACCACTGTTCTTTGATTTTGAGTTCAACTTCTTGATATTTAGGATTGCCCTTGTTTAACTGCTCAACCCAGGGCTAAGAACCCAGTGTTGGGGTGCAGGCCAGTTCCCAAGGGCCCTGGAGGGGTGGCAGTAAAGGCACCTGATTCCCTCTTATTTTTCAGGTATTTTTTTGTTCTGTCAGCAGATGGTGGACTTTGGCAGACCTCTTAGCTTCGACCCCAAATGTTAGGTAGTAGTGCATTCACTAAACTCTACCAGAGATGGCAGCACAGGCCAAACCTTACAAGTTTCTCTGAATTGTTCTCCTCCCTTGGCTGGCCTCACCCTTCCCTGCTCTGCCTCCTCAGCAACCAGCACAAGGCTATAGAGTAGGTGTTTGAGAAGGCAAATTATCTTTAGTTCCCTGCCAGGTGTAAGGGCAAACAATTTCATGGCCCCACCCCATCTAGAAGTGAACAACCCCTGGGCCACAGCAGACAAAATTCACTGGTCCAAAATCTGAATTTGCTGTAGATTGTGTCCCTCCATCACCCCTTACTTGGGGAAGACAAGACCTGCAACCCTTGCAGTCTGCAGCCACAGCAGTCCACAGCCATTGCAGTCTACAGACTGATGTTTGTTCCAAGGGTCAAGGATAGATTTTTCCAGCCAGCTAAGACTCCTCTCCTTTGCCCCTCTTTCTTCTGTGTCTCACCTTCCCCTGGTTTCCTGAGCCCTAAAGCAACCCTGGAGAGAGTCTCTCCTGTCCTCCAGCTATTTTTCTGGGAGAGAAGTGATCCTGCTGCTTCTCTAATCCTCCCTCTCTTCCTGGGTGTTTTAAGCACTCTCAAAATGAACACATCAAAACTAAAATCCCAGGCTCTCTAAGGTTCTGTTTGCTCTTCACAGTTCCTGATATCAGAATAGGGAACACTGTCCATCTGTCACCTGTGACAGCATGTTTAACCTCTTCCTCCCTCTCATTTGTTATACATAACCTATCAACAATACTGTAAATTTTACCTTTTAATTATGTCTCTAGCACATCCACTTCTTTCCAGTTTGTTTCAACTACCTCTCATGTGGATTTCTACACAGGGATAATTAAATAATTAATCAAGCAAAGCCTTTATCCTTTCACACATTACCATGTACACATAATTTTAATGCAACATGGAACTTTCCTTGTCTTATTTCCTTCTTTAAAAAATGGGTTCATTTATTATTGAGGCACTAATGACACATATGTGAATAAATAGTAGCCATACCTTAATAGAGTTACACACTGTAGCCGTTGGATATTATTTATGAATTCCTACATATGTATTTATTTATTTATTTATTTATTTATATTTGATTATGTTTGTAAACTGATCTGTTCCTCTTGGTGTGATACCTTTTGGCTATATTAGATTCAGCTGAGATGCCTTTGATTAAATTATTTTAAGATTAGGGCTTTCATTCCACAAAGTCATTAGGGTGACTCAGTTTGAATTCCCACCCACTTTTTGGGCTATATAGATGGACATTCCATCAAGGAGACACATGGAAGCAGATATGTGAGAAAAGCAGGTATGTGTTCATAGACACAAAAGAGAATGCTACAATCCCCAGAATAGAGATGAGCTATTTGCCTAAAAGTTTACAGTCGACCTTATGAAAATAACAGAGCAGCTGAGCCTGGAAATAAATGAACCCCAGGAAGAAAGATGAGCTTTCCAGTCTATACCCAAGATCAGAAGAAGCTGGGACATTGGAGCCTTGAGAGGAAAGAGGAAGGCTAAACCCTCACAGATGTTGTCTGCCATCTTGCTTCTATATGTGGCAATAGAGTTTGGTGAGGAAGTAACCTTGAGTTGGATTCTTTAGGGCCTTATAACTGTAAGCGGTTACCCCAAGTAAATACCCTTTATAAAAGTCAACAGATTTCTGGTACTTAATAGCATCAGTACCATTTGGCCAACTAATACACATGTTAATGATCCAGCTAAGTTTACTGGTAGATTTTCACTATAAGATTATATCTATTATGAAAAATAGAGAAGTCAAAAATAAGGGAAAATTCATTTCAACAAATTGTTAGGTATCTAACTCAGTCTAACAAAAGAGAGTTACATTTTTAAAAATTTTATTTGAATTTTTGGTACTGAAATGACTTTGTTGCAAAGTAACATTATCTAAACAGTAAAGCTACTTCTTGAAAAAGGAGGAAAGAGGCGGAGGACTTGGCCCAGGGGTTAGGGCATCCATCTAACACATGGGAGGTCCGCGGTTCAAGCCCCGGGCCTTCTTGACCCGTGTGCAGCTGGCCCATGAGCAGTGCTGATGCACACACGGAGTGCTGTGCCACACAGGGCTGTCCCCACGTAGGGAGCCCCACCCCATAAGGAGAGCTGCCCAGCGTGAAAGAAAGTGCAGCCTGCCCAGGAATGGTGCCGCACACATGGAGACCTGACACAA
This sequence comes from Dasypus novemcinctus, assembly GCF_030445035.2. Taxonomy (NCBI): domain Eukaryota; kingdom Metazoa; phylum Chordata; class Mammalia; order Cingulata; family Dasypodidae; genus Dasypus; species Dasypus novemcinctus. The sequence goes on along the minus strand of NC_080694.1, from coordinate 12,668,295 downwards.
CAAGATGATGCAACAAAAAGAAACACAGATGACCGTGCTGCTGACAAAAACGGAAGTGGACAAAGAAGAAGACACAGCAAATAGACACAGAAAACAGACAACTGGGGTGGGGAGGGAAGGGGAGAGAAATAAATAAATAAATCTTAAAAAAAAGAAAAAGGAGGAAAGAATGTTACTATTTGCTAATGACAAATATATTGTGTATAAGAAAGGAAAAAAGGTACAGGTGAGTTTAAAGAGGTTGCCAGCTTGTATAGAAACCAAGAGTCTTAAAATGATCCGTTTTAAGGCCAGAGAGTAAATTCCTTAGAAGTTATTTAGAAGAATCAGAGGATATATTTGCACCATAAAGCAGGACAAGGTTAGAAATGGAATGCTATCCCTTGTACTGAGAAAGTCACAAAAGTGAATTCCCAATAAATTGAGGAATGGGAAAACAAAAAAGGTTTTTTTCCTTACAATGTAGATTTTGGAGATTGTTAACTATGAATGGATAATTAGAGAACCATGTGAAAATGGAGGTTCTCCTATTTCAAATAACTCAACTTTTACAATTAATACTTTTAAAAAGGAAAAGAATTATTTAAAGTCTCTTCAGAAATGTAAAATTGACATTTTAAAGTAGCAAGAACTGCACACTGTTCAAGAATGCCGGGGGGAGGAGGCAAGATGGCGGCTGAGTGAACTTCCCGGTTACTAGCTCCTGGAGGGAATCAGCTGGGAGGCGTCGGAGACTCCTTGGGACCGGGCTGTTTCAGGATTTTTCCTGGTCCCAAGGTGTTTAGACATCGATTTGGAGGGAAGGTAACAGAGAGGATCCCTCCGTGAAATATACACGGAGATCCCAGCTACGTGTGGAGGATTCCCTCCTTGGGTAGGCAGAGCCAAGGCAGCTAGCACCGCGCCGAGCCCCGGCGGGCGGCGGCCAGGGTAGCCTAGCTGGGCCGCAGTGGGCGGCGGGCGGGAGAGCCGAGCCGCGCTGTGCCGCGGCGGGCGGCGGGCAAGGGAGCCGAGCCCAGCCGAGCCTAGCCGCGCTGCGGCGGGCGGCGGGCAGTGGGCGGGGAAGCCGAGCCAGGCCGAGCCCAGCTGAGCCGCGGAGGGTGAGGGGGCCGAGCCCAGCCGAGCTCAGTCGAGCCCAGCCGCGCCGCGGAGGGCGGCGAGCGGGAGAGCCGAGTCGCGCTGCGCCGCGGAGGGTGGCGGGCAGGGAAGCCGAGCCCAGCCGGGCCCGGCCGAGCCCAGCCGAGCCACGGCGGGCGAGGGAGCCGAGCCCAGACGAGCTCGGCCAAGCCCAGCTGCGCCGCGCCGGGCGGGAGAGCCGAGCCGCACTGCGCCGCGGCGGGCGGCGGGCGGGAAAGCCGAGCCCAGCCGAGCCCAGCCGAGCCGCGACGGGCGGGAGACCCGAGCCCGGCCGAGCCTAGCCAAGCCCAGGCAAGCCCAGCCGAGCCGCGGAGGGCAGGGGACAGGAGCCCAGCCGAGACCAGCCGAGCCTGGCGGCGGGGTTTCTGTTCTTTGTTTTTTTTTGTTGTTGTTGTTGTTTTTTATTTTATTTTATTTTTGTTGTTGTTGTTGTTGTTTTTTTAATCCTCTCTTTCCTGTCCCCAATATTCTTCTTATACTATTTTATCTTAACAATACAATAGGTCCTACAGGAAATACCTCACATTTGCTGGGTTTCCTCACCCTCCACTGCCTCATTTCTCTGTGAATAGATTTAGCCTATCTACACTATCCCCTTTCCCCTACAACTTGATATCCTCCACCATCTGCTATCTCTCCTATATTCCATCTCCCTTTCTTTGATCCGCAAAGTATCTAACTCTTAATTTCTAATACCTTTAGTTAGTTTTCCATCTGGTATTCGTCCCTGAAACTATTACCTTTCTTTTCTCTTTCCCTCTCTCACGGAAACAATAGCCTCTTAGTACGTACCACATTCCTCCCATATTCAGTCATCTACCTCATTATAGGTACTTTCCTACTACTATAACTCTACACAATTTACATGATCTAACCTCCATCCTCCCAGAACTCATATTGTTGCTTTGTTAACATATATCACCAATACTACTTCACACTTTTTCCTCCCTTACACAATTGCCTTTCCCCAGCACTAATACTTTCCTTTAAAGTGAGCTTAACTAGCAATAAGAAATTGGAATAAGAAGAACAAAGTGACAAACAGAAGATATAACACTTACGCAAAAACAACAGCTAATTAATCTCCAAGACTAGACAAAGAAGCTAAGGAACTGATTAAACCCATCAAGAAAAAATGTTGACAAGACAGCAACAAAAATCTACAAACCAAACCAGTAATCAGGAAAACAACATGGCTGAATCCAATCAGGAAGGGGGGCAGGACTTCGCACAAGCAATGAAAGATCTCAGATCATTTATCACCGACAAATTTGATGAAGTAATGAAAGAGGTTAACAGCATGAAGACAACACTTGGAGGGGAAATTGCAGACATGCGCAAAAAAATAACAGATATGATGGAAATGAACACCACAATTCAAGAAATCAAAAATACACTTGCAGCAAATATCAGCAGACTAGAAGAGGCAGAGCAGAGAATTAGTGATGTGGAAGACAGTGCATTGGAAATCAAACAGATAGTAGAAGTGGTCAATAAAAAGGTAGAAAAAATCCAGATAGGACTTAGGGTCCTGAATGATAACGCAAAATGCTCAAACATACGTATTATAGGCAATCCAGAAGGAGAAGAGAAGGGAAAGGGGTCAGAAGGACTGTTGCAGGAAATAATGAATGAAAACTTCCCAAATCTACTGAAAGAGACAGATGTACATATCCAAGAAGCACAGCGCACTCCACTGGTCATAAACCCCAACAGGCCCACCCCAAGACATATACTTATCAAATTATCCAATGCTCAAGACAAAGAAAAAATTCTAAAAGCAGCAAGAGAAAAGAAAACCATCACATACAAGGGAAACTCCATAAGATTAAGTGCTGATTTCTCATCTGAAACGATGGAGGCAAGAAGGCAGTGGTATGATATAGTCAAGGTACTAAAGGAAAAAAATTTCCAACCAAGAATACTCTATCCAGCTAAACTAGCATTCAAAAATGATGGAGAGTTCAAAATATTCACAGATAAACAGAAACTGAAAGAGTATATCAACAAGAAACCTCCACTTCAAGAAATTCTTAAGGGAGTTCTGCAGTAAGAATGGAAAAAACAGGACAGTCAGAGATGGAGGAGAGTGTAAAAGCAACAAGAAAGACAAAAATAGAAGGGGAAAATAAAATAATACAAACAAAATATAACAAACACAAATCCAATCAAAATATGGCTACCATAAATAACTCTCTAAACGTAATAACACTGAATGTCAACGGACTAAACTCACCTATCAAAAGATTCAGACTGGGACACTGGATAAGGAAATATGACCCATCTATATGCTGTCTACAAGAGACACATCTTAGACCCAGAGACTCATGGAGGTTGAAAGTGAATGGCTGGAAAACAATCATACAAGCAAACAACAACCAAAAAAAGGCAGGAGTAGCTATATTAATATCAGACAAAATAGACTTTAAATGCGAAACAATTGTGAGAGACAAAGAAGGATATTATATTTTAGTGAAAGGGACAATCTGTCAAGAAGATCGAACAATCATAAATATTTATGCTCCTAACAAGGGCGCCTCTAAATATGTGAGGCAAACGCTGGAAAAACTAAGTGAAAGAATAGATGCATCTACAATTATAGTGGGGGATTTTAATACACCACTATCAACTCTGGACAGAACATCTCAAAAGAGAATCACTAAAGAAACAAAACATTTGAACAGTATATTAGAAGAGCTGGATCTAATAGACATATATAGATCATTACACCCAAACACAGCAGGATATACATTTTTCTCAAGCGCACATGGAACATTCTCCAAGAGTGACCATATGCTAGGCCACAAAGAAAGGCTTAATGAATTCAGAAAGATCGAAATCATACAAAACAATATCTCTGACCACAGTGGAGTGAAGCTGGAAATTTGCAAGGGACAGAGACCCAGACTCCACACGACAATTTGGAAATTAAACAGCACACTCTTAGAAAAACAGTGGGTCAAAGAGGAAATCTCAAAAGAAATCAATGACTACCTTGAAACAAATGACAATGATAACATAACATACCAAAATTTATGGGATGCAGCAAAAGTGGTAATGAGAGGGAAATTTATAGCCATAAATTCATATATCAAAAAAGAAGAAAGAGCAAAAATTGGAGAACTAACTGCACTTTTGACGGAATTAGAAAAACAACAACAAAGTAACCCAACAGGAAGAAGAAGGAAGGAAATAACAAAGATAAGAGCAGAACTAAATGAAATAGAAAATAAGAAAGCACTTGAAAAAATAACAAGACCAAGAGCTGGTTTTTTGAGAAGATCAACAAAATTGACAAACCTTTAGCGAGACTAACAAAGAAAAAAAGAGAAAAGATGCAAATACACAAAATAAAAAATGAGAAAGGTGATATCACCACTGACCCCACAGAAATAAAGACTATCATAAGAGGATACTTTGAAAAACTATATTCCAACAAAAATGACAATTTAGAGGAAATGGACAAATTCCTAGAAACACATAAGCAGCCCATACTGATGAAAGAAGAAATTGATGATCTTAACAAACCAATCACAAGCAAAGAGATAGAATCAGTCATTAAAAATCTCCCAACTAAGAAGAGCCCAGGGCCAGATGGCTTCACAGGTGAATTCTACAAAACATTCCGGAAAGAACTAACACCAATCCTGTTGAAACTATTCCAAAAAATCGAAACAGAAGGAACACTGCCTAATTCCTTCTATGATGCCAACATTACCCTAGTACCAAAGCCAAAAAAAGACACCACAAGAAAGGAAAATTACAGACCAATTTCTCTAATGAACCTAGACGCAAAAATACTTAACAAAATACTTGCTAATCGTATTCAACAACACATTAAACAAATTATACACCATGACCAAGTGGGATTTATTCCAGGTATGCAAGGATGGTTCAACATAAGAAAATCAATCAATGTAATACACCATATAAACAGATTGAGAGAAAAAAACCACATGATTATATCTATAGATGCAGAAAAGGCATTTGACAAAATACAGCACCCCTTCCTGATAAAAACACTCCAAAAGATCGGAATACAAGGAAACTTTTTGAACATGATAAAGAGTATATATGAAAAACCGAAAGCCAACATTGTTTACAATGGCGAAATCCTGAAATCCTTCCCTCTAAACTCAGGAACAAGACAAGGATGCCCATTGTCTCCGCTCCTATTTAACATTGTCTTGGAAGTACTTGCTCGAGCACTGAGACAAGAACCAGATATAAAAGGCATTCAAATTGGAAGGGAAGTAGTCAAAATTTCATTATTTGCAGATGACATGATCCTATATATAGAAAACCCTGAGAGATCTACAACAAAGCTCCTAGAACTCATAAATGAGTTTAGTAAAGTCGCAGGTTATAAGATCAATGCGCAAAAATCAGTAGCATTTCTACACACCAATAATGAGCAAGATCAGGAGGAAATCAAGAAACAAATACATTCACAATAGTAAATAAAAATATCAAATACTTAGGAATAAATTTAACTAAAGAGGTAAAAAACTTATACATCGAGAACTATACAAGATTGTTCAAGGAAATCAAAGAAGACCTAAATAAATGGAAGAATATTCCCTGTTCATGGATAGGAAGACTGAATATTATTAAGATGTCTATCCTACCAAAACTGATCTACACATTCAATGCAATCCCAATAAAAATCAACACAGCCTTCTTTAAGGAACTAGAAAAACTAACTATGAAATTTATTTGGAATAGAAAGAGACCCCGAATAGCCAAAGACATATTGAAAAAGAAAAACGAAATTGGAGGAATCACACTTCCTGACTTCAAAACATACTACAAAGCTACAGTAGTGAAAACAGCATGGTACTGGCATAAGGAGAGACACACAGACCAATGGAATGGAATTGAAAGTTCAGATATAGAACCTCATGTATATAGCCATATAATATTCGATAAAGCCACCAAACCCTCTCAACTGGGAGAGAATGGCCTATTCAACAAATGGTGCCTGGAGAACTGGATAGCCATATGTAGAAGAATGAAAGAGGATTACCATCTCACACCTTATACAAAGATCAACTCAAGATGGATCAAAGACCTAAATATAAGAGCCAAGACCATAAAGACCTTAGAAAGCAGTGTAGGGAAACATCTACAGGACCTTGTAATAGGAAATGGCTTCATGAATATCACACCAAAAGCACGAGCAGCAAAAGAACAAATAGATAAATGGGACTACCTCAAAATTAAAGCCTTTTGCACTTCAAAGGAGTTTGTCAAGAAAGTAAAAAGGGAACCCACACAATGGGAAAAATATTTGGCAACCATATATCTGATAAGAGACTTATAACTTGCATATATAAAGAACTCATATATCTTGAAAACAAAAAGACAAACAACCCATTTAAAAAATGGGAAAAAGACTTAAACAGACACTTCTCCAAAGAAGAAATACAAATGGCTAGAAAGCACATGAAAAAATGCTCCAAATCTCTAGCAATCAGGGAAATGCAAATCAAAACTACAATGAGATACCATCTTACTCCCATAAGATTGGCAGCCATGAAAAAAACAGTAGAATACAAATGCTGGAGAGGATGTGAAGAAAGGGGAACACTCATCCATTGCTGGTGGGAATGCAGAAGGATCCAACCATTCTGGAGGACAGTTTGGCGGTTTCTCAAAAAATTATCCATAGATTTGCCATATGACCCAGCAATACCACTGCTGGGTATATACCCATCAGATCTGAAAACAAGGACACAAACTGATATATGTACACCAATGTTCATAGCAGCATTGTTCACTATCGCCAAAAGTTGGAATCAATCCAAATGTCCATCAACAGATGAGTGGATCAATAAAATGTGGTATATACACACAATGGAATACTACTCAGCTGTAAGAACCAATACACTACAATCGCACGTGATAACATGGATGAACCTTGAGAATCTTATGTTGAGTGAAGCAACTCAGGCATTGAAGGACAAATACTATATGACCTCAATGATATGAAATAAGTTAACTGCCTCAGAGAGCTAGAGTCTGGAAAAGTGGCTTACAGGAAATCGGGGGGTGGAGGAAGGATGTGAGTTAATGTCTGCAGGGGTGGAATCTGTGATGAGCTGGCGGTAAGTATGAGCACAAAGAAGGGACAAAATGGGGACAAGGGGTTACCTTCGGGTGGGGTTTTCTGGGTTTGAGGGGGGCTGGGGATGGGAAGAGGGGTAATATTGTCCAAGAAATAGGTGGGAGGGAGGGGCAACATACGAATATGGGAGAGTGTCAGAAGTTCGTTGAGAACTAAATGTTGAGTAAAACGTATCAAAGTATAAGTAGGAGGGTTACCTGGTTAGGACGCTCAGGGGGTATGGTCTGATGCGTGAAGAACTCCGGAGGGAATAGCTGAAGGCTCATTTTGCCAAGGTGGGTTCTACCATTGGGTGGGGTGGACCCATATCCTGGGGAAGACTAATGCCGTTGAATAGAGAGAACTGTATCTCTCGTGAGAAAGGACGGCTCCCAGGGTATTAGATTGGCAGGCGTTGTGGGCCCTAAGGGGAGGGGAAAATGGATGTGGAATGGATGGAACAAAGGTAAATAAGGGGGCAAAAGAGGAGTTATGTGAGAGTACACGAGGATGAATATAAAACAGCTAATATTACACCAAAAACATATAGGGGACGACAGACTAATAATGAAAACCATAAGACAAAACATAGGATAACTAAAAAATTTAGAAAACTGTACAGCCTAAAATATCGACCACATAGTAAGCACAAATGTCACCTTGTTTGAAAACTATAGTGTTGGAATCTGTACATCAGTTTCACGAAATATGATATGAATAAGTTAAAAGATTATTGCTGTGCAAGGGAAAAGGTTTTATGGTGGATCTGGGGAAATACTGTATATTGTATATATGAATTTTGGTGATCTAAGACTCTTCTGAAGCTGACATTATGTTGGGATTCACTTTACGGGAAGTTTTGGATCACAGAGTGGTTCAACAATGGCAGCGGAGGAATACTGATATGGGATGTTATTGACAGGATATATATGGTTGACAGGGAGTTATACAGGGCATATGCCCAGGGTATATGGTAATGTCTATATATACTCATAGTGGAAACAAAAACAACAGCTGGGGGGGTACTGGGCTCCTGGCCGGGGGGTCACTGTTGTGGGCCCTGGGAGAGCAGTGGCAATCCTCCAGGTGCAACGGCAAGAACCAGGAAGGAAGGAGGGCCCAACAGTGGGCTCGTGATACTAATGGTTACACTTTTGAGCCTATACACCTGCAATAAGAACAAGGCCTAGAGTAGCATTGTGCCTGGGGGTTTCCTCCTGACAGCCTGCATGTTACTCAAATGTGGCCACTCTCACAGGCAAACTCAGCATGTAGATGCGATGCATTCCCCCCAGCGTGGGACATGACACCCGGGGATGAGCCTCCCTGGCACCGAGGGATCACTACCACATACCAGCTGAAGAAGCAACTAGAAAATGACCTTGAATTAAAGATTCAATGCGGAACAGCAGAATATACCTGTCTACATATAATGACATGACTTCAGGAAGCTGTTTGACCTAATGTAAGGGGGAAATGGAAAGGAGAAATGAGATTATAAGGCTGTGAGTCTCTAAAAAAGAGTCTGGAGGTTGTCAGAAGGAATACCCCTATGTACAACTGAACAGAGTCTAAGAGACAGATAAGGTAGATACAACCCCAGGTATTGGTTCTTTTGAGGGATAAAGAGACCCACGGGTTCTATGGTCATGGCAGAAGGGGTTCACTGCCATGACAGATAGCCCTTCTTTGGAGCTGGTGTTTCTGCGTGTGGAATTGGACTCAGAGGGGATCTCTTTTCACAAGACTTGCATGCTACTTTATTGGAATTGTAGTCGGTGCTGGGTTTAAGATATATGTAGGGGATTTGAATCTCTGGACTGATAATATGACACCCAGGCCCAGAGCCTCAACAGACTTCAGCTCCTACACTTTGATTTATTAGACTTACTCCACTCAGCTAACATGGAGTTGAAGAAGGTCAACCACCACAGCATGGAGCCTAGAGTGTCTACAACTGGAAGCAGGAGGCGTGCATCCAGTACCCATATGGAATCTAAGCCCTCACTTGACATAGATGTGCAATGGACACAACCAATCCAATGTCCACAGAGAAAATGTGGAATGGGTGTGGGAACGGTAGCCATGGTGGCTGCTGGGTGTGGGGAACGGGAGGAAGAGATGAGATGTGGAGGTGTTTTCGGGACGTGGAGTTGTCCTGGATAGTGCTTCACGGACAATTACGGGACATTATAGATCCCCCCAGGGCCCACTGGATGGAACATGAGAGAGTCTGGGCTATGATGTGGACCATTGACTATGGGGTGCAGTGATGCTCAGAGATGAACTTACCAGGTGCAATGGATGTGTCATGATGATGGGAGAGAGTGTTGCTGTGGGGGGAGTGGGGTGCGGGGGCGGTGGGGTTGAATGGGACCTCATATTTTTCATAATGTAATTTAAAAAAATAAATAAATAAATAATTAAAAAAAAAAAAAGAATGCCTGCCGTTCGCTGTTCACTTAAAATTCAGTGTTATCATCTGAGTAAACAGTCTGTGCTTAAGCAGCATGTGGTCATGGCTCAGAGCTTCATCTTGAGGAAATGGGAAGGTGAATTTTGGTGAGTCTGCTGCTTGGAAAACTGTCCACATTTGTTATTCTTTGAGAATGTAACTGTTGTTCAGGCCCCTTCTGTAGCTTACCAAGAAAAATCTGACATTGGCCTCCAGATGTACTGCAGATTGCCTTTAAACAATTAAGGTTATATCAGTGGAGAAATGGTAACCTTTTTTTTCCTTCAGTTTTCCATTGGGAAGAGTTTTGTGTTGTTTAAAAGATATTTTGAAAAAGTTAACCTGATTTATGGACTCACCTAATGTTTTTTACTTCCATTCTTTGTCCCTTTTTTCAAAGAATTGCTTGCCTTATCCTGTTTATTTTTAGGATGATTTTTTAAAAGACACAATACATTTTGAGGTGAAGCAATGAATTTTTTCTGATAAGAGTATTTATTATTTAATCCAGATTGATTTGTTGAATATTTGTTACTGTCCAATTCTTTAAGCTATACCTGGTAACTTCAAATGGTTATTATTGTATACCTTATTGTTTACTTAGCTTTTGTACTTATATTTTTTAGAGGAAAAAATACTGAAGTAAATTATAAATAGCCAATACAAAACTGTGTTATATGCAGAACTGTAACTGTTAGCATCATCATCACGGAAGAATTGATAAATAAAATTTATTTACTATATGAAAAAAGAAATCCAGTCAGGAGCTCTCTAGATATCCCAGGACAGTTACTCAAGGGAGTTATACATCAGGGTATATCTCTATGGACCACTCAATGATACTCTTTTGCTACTGCCTCAGGCAAACATTATCATGGAGTAATCAGAATGAATTTAATTTGCAAGTGATTGCAAATGTGCCAGGTTAAGTCACTGACATCTTACTGCTAGACAGCATGTTTCTTTTTTTTCCCCATGACCATGTCCCAGGATCCTCTATTATGGATATTTTAATGAGCTACATATTTCCCACAGAGAAAAGATAGTAATTCTCTTACCCATCTGTGGAGTGATGATACCACATCAACAAACTCTTTTATTTATTTTCTCTTTTCTCCCCTGCATAAGCCCTATGATTACTGAGAAGGTAAGTCACTGGGGTTTCCCATTTTCAAGATCTTTTTCTTATGAGTGAGGGAACTGGGCTCACTTCCTCCAAACACATTTTCAGGAAGCCCTAAAATCTAGTTTAAAAATCTTTAGCTAAAAAGGTTTAACAATAATGTGAAGTATTGGTGGTAGGGTAAGTTATGAGAGTCCTATATGATGTTATTTATGTTTGTTTTGCAAGTTCGCAGCTATTACTATTCACTTAATATTTATGTATGTTTATTTATGAGTGATATACTTCAATAAAATTTTAAAAAAGACAAAAAAAAAAAAAAAGAAGTCATTTGATTCATTCCATTACTTGGAATAGGCATATCCATGTTGTACCCCTGACTGCATGAACCAAGAGCAATATCTCTTGGAGCTGCTGCAGAGAGATTCCAGCTCCAGAGAGCTTTCAGCCAGGAGTCCATGTTGTGATGATTCTTCCTCATAACTGAGGATCAAATTTACCTGTGCATCAACCTCACACAAGATGATTTTAACATACACTCTTCCAGAGAAGTGAGAACAATGAACTGTCATTTTTCTAGATATAATGACACCCAATTTGTGTAGGAAATTAATAAAAGGACTCTGCAACAAATGGACTTTTTCTTAGAGTTTTATATTTGTTGCCTAGTTTGTCCTTTCTCCAATAACTCCTGTAGGAGTGGGGCACTGACCTGGGAATGCGAATTTATTTCATCTCAGAATACAGGCAGCTGAAGATACCATGAACACAGAAATGACTCCTGAGGTAACCAGATGCTCTTTACTGATTGGAAGTAGGTATGCAGAAAAAAACAATCATTTGTGCAACCATGATGGTCAGATTGGATGCTTTATTGTACATGGAGGAACTATGAAGTAAAAGCTGCTAAAGATAATCCAGATGTTGGAATTCAAATTGTCCTTTTCTGTTGTTTCAGAGTATTTCAGAATATTTTCTCACATACAATAGAAATTCTGGGTTTGTTTTGATTCTTTTTATATATTTATTTTTATTTTTTTTGATGTCCAACATCACCTCTGTGAAAGGTCATCAAAGTATGGATTTAAATTGAACATACCAGAGATTTTATATTCTTCACAAAGGAAAAGAATATCCTCTGACCCTGAGTTTTCTTCATGTAATACACATTCATGAATCATCTTGCCAACATCTCAAGACAATATCACTAATTGAAAAATAAGAATGAAGCCAGGATATAAATTATTAGCTCAATAGAGCTTACTTATTGACTGAAAATTCCTGGGAATTGAGCTCCTAAAGGATATTAATATTCGGCACACACCTACACCTACCACATCCTCTGCCCCTTTATGTAATTGCAGCCTCTGTCTCCTGAGCAGCTCAGGCTGACAATCACTGCTCTAGACAATTAAAATGATCATAATTGTTCTTCTATATTATTATATATTTTTCCCATGTTACATGCCATAATCTTCTGGTCCTATTGAGAAGATATTTGGGCTAAATTTTAAAAATTGTTTTCAATGCAACTTCTTTTTCTTTTTAAAGATGCTTTAGATTACATAAATGTTACATTGAAAATATAAGGGATTCCCATATATTTTACTCCCTCCCCTTCCTACACTTATCCCTATTAATAACATCTTTCATTAGTGTGGTGCATTTGTTGCAATTAATGAACTCATATTGAAACATTGCTACTAACCATGGTCTATAATTTATATTATGGTTTACAATTTGCACCACTCAATTTTATATATTTTAAACAAAATGTATAATAGCCTGTATCCATCATTGCAGTGTCATGAAGGACAATTCCAAAGAATGTTCCAAAAATGCCCCATATTACACCTAATCTTCCCTCTCCCTCCCATCAGAAGCCCTGGTGACCACTGTTTTTATATCAATGTTACAAGTTCTTCCATTACTAGAATAATAATAATGTCTATTTTAGTCCATAGTTGACAATGCCACTTCTATTGTTTTGATATTGGACATCAAAAACAAACAAACAAAAAGAAGCAATCTCTTATAAAAAATTCCATTTTATAAGAGAAAACATTCTTTCATAATCTAAGACAACATGAAAGGACTAATTTGAAATCCACCATCTGGATTCTCTTTAGTAGTTTTGACATCATATTTTCTCTATACGTAATAAAATATAAAAGGCATAATTAGTTAGGTAATGAGATGTGAGGGCTCCTGACCTAGAGTTATCTCTATTCTGTTTGGGTAAAAAGTGGTGTTTAGGATTTTTAAAAGCCTTTAAATTTATGATTTATTGTTGGTTTTTGGAAAGTAAACAAGAGTCTACAGAATAAGATAGTTGGAGGAATGATTCAGAGCCAAATTTGTATACTAAAACAGTATTTTAAGGAGAATAATAATGTATATGTTCAGCTCTATGGCAGTACTTGCCACCCATGAGCTGCACTGACATGGTGAAAAAATGATATACTCCTTTCAAAGTGAATAATATTTAGTGCTACAGGACAAGTCACAATAAAGGATTTACATAATTTGCTGATTTATGTGGGATTTCTGGTGGAGACAACCCAGAAGCATAAACTGGGGAAGTGGGGCTAGAGACAGACTCTCACAAATTAGCAGCGTGCCTAATTCCACAAGAGAGAAGAGCACCGGGTGGATGTGCGGAGTAGTGAGTGAGGTTCAGCACAAGGGAAGATGCGGCTTTTATCAGTGCTAACGATACACTCGGACAGGACACTGTTAAATGTGAAAAGAGATAGAAGTTTGCAAACACTTTGAGGCCGATATTTTAGAACAGAGTACACACAGCAATTTATTATGAGCAGCTCGTTCTCTGAGTGCGGAATGAATCAGTGTTCCCTAAAAGTGATATGTGACTATGGGAACACAAAAAGCAGTATTGCTAAGAATGTAGAAAAGCTATCTTACGGGATGCTCCAGGGGCCCTGTGGATAGGTTGTAGGAAAAGCTCCAAAAAGCGTCCACATTGGGAAGTCTTTTCAGCTGCCTAGTCCAAAAGTTTGGGTTATGCCATGGTTTAGGGCCCACGCCCTTGTGTGCATGGGAGCCAAGGGAAGGATAGCTGCACTAAAAGAAGAAAGAGAAATGCATGCTATGAATTTGGGAAGCCCTGGGTGGATGGGATATGTTGGCCCCTTAAAGAGGCTCCTTAGGTATTATTGGTAGAAGGGGCAATTATTGGCATGATTCATTGGATCTCAATTAGAAAACCTAATTCTAAGATGCTTTTTTATAATTAGGGAAATCAATCTACGAAAAACTTTCTAGTATAATTTAAAATTTTAATGATGATATTTTTGTACTGATATTTTACAGCATTTTTACTAAAAATGAAAATCCATTACATTGTAATGTTTTAATTACCTGTCATATATGGAAATCTCTTCATAAATTAAACTCCATTAAAATATTATGTAAATATTTCCAAAATGTAGTGTATTTGTTAATTTTCTATTATTATTTTCAAAGTACTTTTGGATTCTTTATTTTTTTGCTGTTTCTTTTATTCATGAATTTTAATCAATATTCACAATTTTTAAAATTTATTTTTAATTAAAATTAAAATTGATTTTTTAAACATTTTGCTTCTCATGAGATTTATTTTGTGGTATTTTTCTAACTTCTTTAACTTACTCATTTCCTTATTTTATGTTGTTTAAGAAGAAGTTTAAAACTGTGAATATTATTATGTTTTGATATTCAGGTTTCTTTTAAAAGATATACTCTCACACTTACTAACTGAAATTTTGGCATCTACCAATTCTTTATTATTAATATCAATTTTACCAATGATGAGTTAGAAAATAAAAAGATCAAAAATTGTACTCTACATTTAATCAATGTTTTCATTAAAACCTGGCCAATGACAAAATCCTTATATCACCTGCATGCTTGCTTTAAGTTATTTTTTGTATCTTATGCATGAAAACTTATCAGTGATGTCTTCAGTGTGAGCTGTGTAATAAATGGCTATAAACTAACTGAAAAAAATTACTGCTTAATCAGCAGATGGCACCATGTGCCTTGCCATGTGACAGAAGAGTCCAGTAGTCAGTCTTCAGGGAGAAAGCATCTCCTGATGATGACTTGATTTGGAAATTTTTTCTCAGCTTCATAACTATAAGCATGTGAGTTAATAAATTCCCATCATGAAAGCCAAAAAAAAATCATTGCTTTAATTTTGAAATTAACTTTCATGGTATTAAAAAGTGACCTTCTGATGTCAAGAAACAATAACTGTGAAACTTAGGATATGCTGTAATGTTGTTGCTTGACTTTTTAATGTCATCTTCTTAATATTTTTTCTTTATTTCTTTGCATTTTGGTCTATAGAAGTTACTCAAGCTTATCATTGTTTAAGCTCTATTTCTGCCTTCCCAAATATGGTTTACATTGTCTTGACAATTTTAGTTCCTTGACTTATTTAAATATCTTAGCTAAGTTTGCCTTTTAAATCTGCTTTTGTTTCATCTCTTGTTTCAGTAATTCCAGATTCTTTTAGTATTTTTCAGAGTTTAGAGGAAAACTTCACCTTTTCAATATTTATACTTCTTTTTGGAGCAATTCTCCTTCAAATGCACAGTTTCCACACACTTTATCTCTTATGAACCTTTTTTCTTTTGTTATTTTTTGTGTTTTTCCTTGTTTTAATAGAATAGATTTTGTTGTGTATAAAACCAAGGTACTGTGTTTTATATTTTTTGCATATCCATAATCTTTGGGAAAATAAAATTATCCAGGATTGCTCTATCCATAAATATATTGGGAGAGTTTGCTTTGTCTTTTCCTCAGAGTTTTCCCAGGTGCTGTTTTACTTGGATTTTTAAAACGTGAACTGGAAGATAAATGTCAGTAATTTTTAGTTTATGTTATATTCTGTAGTCATTTGGTGGGAAAGTAGAGTGATATATGTATGTTTCATTCTGATATAATTTTACAAAATAAATGGTAACTTCCTCTGGAATCATATCTAGCTACCTTTGACTCCCAGCCATCCCTCTCATCAACAGAGCTAATTTTCCCAACAATGGAACCATCTCCTATATGGATATTTTATGTCCCATGGCCTGCTACATTCTACATTTTATTTTTCCATGGTAAGTGATACATAGGATGGTGCTTTGCAAAGGGTTTTGCTCTCTGTGTCCAAGTGTTTTTTTATTAAATTTCTCTTTATCAGGCACATGATCTATGGAACATGTGATATAGGATGATGGACGATCCATAGTTTTAGGACTATTCCTTTTTATAGAGAAATTTCCTTTTCCTTTTCTTTTCTTTTGTTAAAGCTAATAGATTTAAAGTGAGAAGTTATGGAAATATTGCACTCACTCAACCAATATCTATCTCTCCTTAAAAACAGAGTGTTTTTTAGAATTCATTTCATACTTTTCTACGTTCTTTCACTTATGCTATTTGTAATGAGTAATGAGTACTATTTGATATATTCGGAAAAATACTACTATTAAATAAGTTCAAGTTAAATGGATGTATGTGTGAATTCATTATTTTCAATGTATTCTTCCATGCACCTGTGGAAAATGCCTGGATAATCCTACTGCTCTCTTTGAGTTTGCTTATGAATATTTACTCTGAAGACCTTAATGATTCATCATGAATGGGGATATATCCATCACAGAAATATATGTGCATGGAATGTAAAGCCAGATATTTGGGAACTCAGCAATAGGAGAAAACATTGGGTATGGTTTGACTTGCAGTGACAAAAGGCAGACTAGTAATAGGTAATTTTGCATAAAATTTACCAGAAGAAAATCAATTTTTAAAGGACACTTTTATTTTTGGAATATAAATGCAATACTTGAAACTTCCTACTTGGAGGCAGTGGGGGAAATTGAACAAGTTAATAATGAGGATATTGTAGAATGTCTCTGTTTTTGGAATTGCAATATTAGGGAGGAATTGATGTCAAGTTGCCACATTTATAAATGCCCCTTAATCACATTATTACTATTAATAAGGGTAGAAGCATATGTGCTTATGGCAGTTTAATTTATTGTGGAATAGTAATTTGAGAGAGATTTATGCAGAGGGTGAGGATGAGATCACAAGTTGATGGATTACGGTTATAAATTCAGGACATTTTATAAAGACATCTCATTGAATATTTAGCAAGGTTGAGCAGAAACATTTTATGTCCCATGGATCTATCACAGAAATTTCTGTCATTGTTGCTAGTTCTATTTAAGACATCACTATGGACCCTTGAAGAGTACATAGTGATATGCCTTATCCTGATGCATTCTATGAATAAGTATGAGGTGCTGGCAATTACTATCCCTGCATCATTTCAGATATTCATAAGGCCATGCTCACCCAGAAGTAATAAGACAGATACAGTAGGAAGTTAGCAATGTTAACTTTCAATTAATGCTAGGAGACCCAACCATATCTCTTGGGGTTGAAAAGAACTGGCTCTTCTTAGTTCATTTTCATAATGCTTAAGTGAATTTTGTTAATAAAATGGAGATATTAAGGGGATCTACAAAGGTCAGAGGGAAGAAAACAAGATTTATAAAGAAAAGGTCATATTTAGGACTGAAGGTGTCACAGAAGATCTATGTAAATAAAGAGGGTCTCTAATATTATAGATTCTTTTGTTCAATGTTATCCAAAATAATTAAAACATTATTTTCAAAATAATTTAATTGAAGTTATACTGCGGAAATTCAAATATATATATATATATATTTTGAAATTTTATTACAATATGATATAATTGAATTGCTTTGAAATAAATTAAATATTAATTATCATTACCAGAGATTACATTCAGGATAATTAGAAAGTTTTTTTCCAACTATACATTTAGGCACCTCTTCATTTGACAATGATGTCAACTATCTACTAGTTGACTTAAGCTGTTTCAGACTCTCTTGTGAAAATCAAAGAGGTATAAATTGATGGATATAACTTGTATGGACTGCTAAATTGATTTTTGAGAAAGTACCATGGACTTGGATCCTGTGAAATCACCAGCTATTGTGAATAAACAGACATACAATTTAGTCAAATCAAAGAGTTAAAAACAAAGGTTTTGGGAATGTATAATATTAAAGGACTATTTTATTTTTCAGCAGAATTGAGGGAAGTCTCCTTAGTAACATTAGATTAGAAGAAAGGCCTGGTCTTTTTATAGTATCTCCCATAACTAATAGCTTACTGAGCAGTTTCATTTCATAAATCAGATATGATTTCTTCATTTGGAAGGAAAGATCCTTTTACATGCTTACTTCCTTTACCAGGAAGCACATTTCATATTCACATTTTGAATGAGGGTTAGAATGCAAAGGATTCCAGGAAAATAATTTTAAAAAGTTAGCAATATGAAAATAACAGGTACCATTTCATTTCCTAAAAATCAAAAGGTCCTTTGGACCCTGAAAAAGAAAGCAGGTAAAAATCAAGAAAAACATTAAAACAACAACAACAACAACACTGGGAGAAGGAAGAGGAAATGAAGATAGTGAGTGGAATCAAAATCAACTTTGCCATGGATTCAGAAGAAATGCATCCAAGCTTTGCCTTTCTCAGTAAACAGATGCCTTTAAGCAGGTTATGTAAGCTCTTAGGAGCTATTTTTCAGTAAATGATAATCACATCTAATTTATTTCAACCATGTAACCTTTCTACAATTCTTGATGAGGAGGGACAATTCTCCATAACAGAAAATGTCTTAAAAATTCACTTTTCTGTCTTTTGCTGGAATTACCTGAATTTCCTCCTTTCTGTTACTAGAAAGATAAATTAATATAAGGAGGCAAATTTGGTGGCATTGGAAAGAAGCAATGGTCTAAAGTTTTTCCTAGAGTAGATGATGGTGTTTGTTAATATGCCAATTGTTTTATACTTTGAAGAATATTAGAAGACAACTAAGAAGTGAAATGAGTAGAATAAACACATTAGGAAAATGGATTGATATAAGTACTAGCTCTAAGGACATAAACTCTTACCAATTTAACATAGGACACTTTTATGAGAGGTGCATTGTCACTAACTTGACCTTGTATAATATGCCATCTTTCTCAGCTATGCCTCAGCATTCTGGAAACTACTTTTCAAATGGGGATGATGAGGAGTACCAATGAGAGCAGCCTGACAGGTTTCACCCTGTTAGGGTTTTCTGATTATCCTCAGTTACAGAAGGCTCTATTTATAGTCATCTTGACCTTGTATTTACTAACCATCTTGGGTAACACTACCATCGTACTGACATCTCGTCTGGAACCCAAACTTCACACACCGATGTATTATTTCCTTTCTCATCTCTCTTTCCTGGACCTATGCTTCACCAGCAGTGTGATTCCTCAGCTCCTGGTAAACTTGAGGGATTCCATGAAAACGATTACTTATGGTGGCTGCATTGTTCAACTCTATGTCTCCTTGGCACTGGGTTCCACGGAGTGTGTTTTGCTCACGGTGATGTCCTACGATCGCTATGTTGCTGTCTGCCGTCCCCTCCATTACTCTGTCTTTATGCATCCCTGTCTCTGTAAGATCCTGGCCTCTACGGCATGGCTCAGTGGGGTGGCCACCAGCCTGGTACAGTCCACGCTCACTCTTCAGCTGCCCTTCTGTGGTCATCACCAAGTGGACCATTTCTTTTGTGAGGTCCCTGTGCTCATCAAGTTGGCTTGCAAGGACACCACTTTCAATGAGGTTGAGCTTTTTGTGGCTAGTGTCCTCTTCCTTGTAGTACCCGTCTCCTTCATCCTGGTTTCTTATGCCTACATTGCCCAGGCTGTCTTGAAGATCAAATCAACCTTCGGGAGACAGAAAGCTTTTGGGACCTGCTCTTCCCACCTGTTAGTGGTCATCATCTTCTATGGAACCATCATCTTCATATATCTGCAGCCATCCAAGAGCAAATACAAAGATCAGGGAAAGTTTGTTTCCCTTTTCTACACTGTGGTGACCCCTATGCTGAACCCTCTTATTTATACTCTGAGAAACAAAGAGTTTAAAGCAGCTCTTAAAAAAGTTCTAGGGAATATTCTGTGTATAAAATTAACATGAATCTCAAAGAATGCCTAAAAGTGATATTGTGATGAAAACCTTCCAGAAGGACCACACATTGGCCATTTTATTCCATTTTCTTTTAATTAGTTGCTTACTCAATTTTTAACATTGGAAAAATATTATGGAATATATGCACCTAGTCCTGACTCCACTATGACCCAACACAGCATACAGTTAGTATTTACTCAATCTACATTTCAGTGTCTTTTCTTCAGAATATATTATTTAAGTAGCAAATCTGAGATTACTTTTAAGTGCTAAACCCTTTACAAGATTAAGGTGATCATATAAACATTCAAGGCATTCATAAGGTCATTTGTCCTGCCCATTGATCATTTATGACAATGCAGTTGTTCAGTCTTGCAGATGCCCCATAGCTATAGATGTGCAAGTAGCTTAATTCTTTCCAAAGTTTCAGAGCTGGTTGTAGTTAGGATGTCTGAATCTTGAGCAAACTGTCATGAATCAAAAGACTTTTTATTTCACCCTATTAGAACCTGGAAGTGATGTGTAGAGGGACAAAATCACTATGAGAACTAAAGCAATGCATTAAAAATGGTGAACAAAGCACCTGGAAGGAACCCAGTTCCCTAATTGTATAGTTGAATATATAGTTGAATCAATGAACCATTTCTAACTGCCTAACTATGAATTCTCTTTCCTGAGATGAATCACAGCTCTAGAATATTTTGTGTCTTGAAAACACAGGCAATAAATAAAATTTGTTAGTGGTTTTAAAACTTATATTTTATATATAAAACATCTTATCTTTATTTTGAATTTTATTTTCTGAATAAAATCTGAATCAAAGATCTTTCACTATTTACTATTAAACACTGATAATCATTTCTCATGATTTTACTCTAAGTAGTCTATTCATGTGCATTCCTTTTCTGAAAATGAAGAACATTTACATATTGATTTTGGGAAATTCTGTGTGAATATGTGAGTCTACATTCTACTTCCTTGCATGATGGCAAGAACTGGGTTGTATACTCTATTGTAAGCAACAATAGTGGGTTCCAACAAAATCAAAATAAAGAAACATTTTAGTGAGGTGGGAAAAAAGATTCTCATTTAGAGTGGGAATTTCTTGTAGATCCAAGTGTGTTAATCATTTCTTTTAAAGAGTAAGCAAATCAAGGAATGACTGACCCATCACTTATGACTTCTAAGAAGCTGAGAAAGAAGTTGTCCCAGAGAAACTAGAAGGATGTTAAAGTTTAACTCAACTAAAGAAAAGTTTTTAAAAGTCATATATATAGCGAGATTAGCGTGCTTTTATAACTGAAGTAAATTTAAAATTATGAAAATATTAAAGGAACAAAATAAAATGTAACATGGCTGGACCAAAGATTTATAGTTGAGGTGAGAAGACAGAAAACAGTCTGAATTGATGAAGTAATGAAGGGTCATGTATGCCAGATAAGGAGGTGGAACAGTACAAAATAGGAAGCAAAACTCTTGTAGTTAGAAAGATTTATATTGTAGAAGTATCACCCAGTTTAATGTTTTTATTTATAAAACCTGCTCCTCCTGTCACTGTCTGGGCAGGGGACAGCATCTGAGAAACTTTCCTCCATGCAATCCCTCGATTACCCAAACCTGGTGTCAGACCCAAACTTTGAGAATTAATTTGTCATGAGAGTTGCTGATAACTGATTTCCCAACTTCTCTTGGATGCACGTTGTGAAGAATGCAGAGGTAAAAATTTGAGGTTAACCCATGAATTATGATGATGCATGTTTGTTAAAATTTTCAAATGCCAGATTCATTGAAGGGATTTTTTAAAAAAAATGTTCTGTAATAATTTTTATTCCCAATCAATATTACCACAAGACACACTGTTGTATCTTGTATGAGGCAACATAAAAATAAAAATCAGGCTATGTCTTTGGAGTTGAGAAATTTCAAGAAAGTCTTAACCAATATAGGGATCATGTAAGAACCTGGATATTTAAAGAGGTATAGAATTTAGATGTATAAAAATGTCTACATTATTTCAACATGTCAACTAATGTTAATGTAGTGAAAATAACACCAGACATAGAAAAGATGTCTTCAGTTTTAGGCCTAATAATTCTTATAACAAGTGCAAATCTCTACATTTATTTTTGACTCATTTTACCCTTTACTTAATGAGGTAAATGTATTAGCACATAAGAGATCTTCTTTCAGCTTAAAATTTGCAACTACTATTGGAGGTTGAAGAATCAATAAGGTGTGCTCATATTTGAGAAATATTTAGGTGTTACTTGTAATTGGGGGACTTGATATAAAGGATAAAAAGATAACCTTAATGACAGTCACATCAGTGATGGGTCTAAGTTTCTACCTTGCATACATTGGGCTGATGATGATGCCAGTTACTTTTAGAAGAAACATAATATTGAAAGTAAGAGCTTAGATTTGAACAAATGTCATTTGGGGTGTTTCTCAATTGGAGATGCTGATTTGAAAGTTGAGTATGAGGATCTGGTCCTCACTAGAGGAATGTACTCATAATTAATGTAGTGATTAGTAGATGGGTTCACTTAGGGAGAGATTTAGTCATGATAAGAGTTGAGGATGATGGATTGATGTTTGAATAATCCAACATTTAAAGGTTTGGGGGAGAAGAATAAGATTACAAAGGAGACAGTAAACCTAAACTTACCTCTAGATGATTTTACTATGAAATTTCTTTGCACTAATAAGTAAAGATGTTGCTAGTTCTAGGGAGTTATATGATGCAGATAATCCAAGTTACAGGTAGAAGGATTAGCTTTAAAGGGGATGACAGAGATGTCCTTTCTTGTAACTGGAGAGAAGGAGCAAGGAGGCAACACAAAAAAGTTGTTTGTTTATTTTTTTATGTTTGGAATCTGATAGTTTCCTTTACAAAGTAGGAAGTCACAGAATGATGCTGTATCAAAAGCAGAATACTCCTCATTAGGGAAATATGTATATCCATTCTCCCTATTTGATCCCCTGGAGTTAGTTACTTCCTCTGCTAATTGCCTGCTGGGGACACAGGTTACCTCAGAAGATTTAGTAAATATGAATAAACATGAGTTTACCATAAAGGGATCCTGTCCACTTCAGATCTCCCTCTCTTCCAAGTCTCATTATGACTAAAACAGTTTCTTCAGGCTTTGTTCTTGTGAGAAATATGAGTCTTCAATAGACATTGTTTTGAAGCTAAGGTGCCTGGTGAGTCAGGACCAGGTTTGACACAGAAACACAAAGCTTAGAAAATGCTATATAATGAGCTTTCTGATGATTTGGGGAATACCAACACATTTATATAGCTCTGGTAGTAAGACTTCAGTTGAATTTAGGATTACTTGAGTGTACTTGTTTTGAATGGATTTATAAAAGTTATTGAAATAGCAGCCTTATAGTTTTCTATCCCTGCTGGACATGTTTTGTCATTAATGTAACATGAAATGTTGAGTGAGAAAGTTAAAGTATTTGGATTTCAGGTTCTTTTTTCTGCAATTAGGGGGATGTGGCAATTTTCTGTTGCTATTCACTAAGTACAAGGTAGTGTCTTGCAACAAAGTAGTACAACTGATATTTTCAATTTAAGTTGTCTGTTACAGGAAAAACATAGAGATGATAGATGATAAATAGATACATAGATATATAGATACATAGATACATAGATACATCTAAATAGATATAGAGCCCTAGATACAGAGAGGACAGATGATAGACAAATAGCTACTTAGATACATAAATAGTTGCATAGATATTTACATAAAAAGATACATAGGTGGATACAAACAACACTCTGGAGCACTCAATTCAATGTGATAGTCTTCTGTAAAAAAATTAATTAGAACTTCATTAACGTTCTACAACTCAAGCTGTATGTCAGTGCAAGCCTTTGAGCTCAGTACTCTTCAACCTCAAATGGAGGAATAGTGTAAGTACAATGCCACTAAAATGAATTATTAGGTTTGGTTTTATTGAGAAAATAAAATGCTTTCCAGAGCATTTTTCATTATTGGCTTTGTTAACATTATGGTCTCATTTGTCAGTTTCCTCAGAGAAATGTGATTGTATGTTATTGATGCTTGCAGGGGTCAGTGAGTTGAGGGATAGAACAGCATAAATCGAATGTACACTGCAGAGAACAGTTGCTTAACATCAAATCAGGCCTTTGTCTCCTCAGGTGGGTAACTTTAAAACACATGAGCAGATATTGAGAACTCTAAAATCATAGGTCTTGTGCTTTCCCCTAAAGGCAGGGCAGACACAGAGGAATAAGACATTTGGTAAATGGTAAAGAGGAGGTGTAGAAATAGTAATATTCATTCACTACTGGGGCCAATGAAAATTGGAGCAGACACTGTGGAGGACAGTTATGTTGTTTCTCAGGAATCAAAGTATAGAATTGCCATATGATCCAACAATCCTGCTACTCATTATATATCCAGATTTACTGAAATCAGGGACATGAACAAATATATACCCACCAATGTTCATAGCTGCATTAATTCACAATTGCCAAAAGTTGGAAGCATACCAGATGTTCATCAACAGAAGAATGAATAAAATGTGGTATGTACATATGATGGAATTTTATTCAATTGTAGTAAAGAATGAAATACCGATACACACAAAAATTTGGATGAACATTGTAGACCTTAAGTTTAGTGAAATAAGTCAGACACAAAAGGACAGATATTGCATGAGTTATAATGTATTTTTTTTTGTTGTTGTTGTTGTTTTTTTTTTTTAATTTTTTTGTTTTTTATTGACTTTGTAATAATATTACATTAAAAATATATATGTGAGGTCCCATTCAACCCCACCCCCCCACCCCCCCTCTCCCCCCCCCCCCCAACAACACCCGTTCCCATCATCATGACACATCCATTGGATTTGGTAAGTACATCTTTGGGCACCTCTGCACCTCATATACATTGGTTCACATCATGGCCCATACTCTCCTCTATTCCATCATGTAGGCCCTGTGAGGATTTACAATGTCCGGTGATTACCTCTGAAGCACCATCCAGGGCAGCTCCATGTCCCGAAGATGCCTCCACCTCTCATCTCTTCCTGCCTTTCCCCATACCCTTTGTCCATTATGTCCACCTCCATTTTTCTGTTTTTTATCCCCATGATTTCTGTTTCTTTTTAAATGTTCAAATACTTATCTATGCTCACAAATTTTCCTCCCATATCCTTCAACTCTATATCCACCATTAATTTATTTCTATCCAAATTTACCTTCATCTTCTTCAAATGATAAAGGAGACTTGTTTGTACTTCTGGATTTATTTTTCCAAATTCTATGTCTTCTCTGAAGTTTTTTTATTCCCTTGACTTAGCCATATCTTCCTGTTTCTTAGTATGACTTACAACATTTTTCCTGATGACTGGGCATCTGAATATTTTGATGTGTTAATAGAGAAGGTTGCTTTTTCCCTCATGCCTAGAGTTTAATTGCTAATTGGCTTTTTATAGCCTTTTCTTTGATGCTCAGTCCATCTTATTTTGGACCTTAAGTGTAGACTCTCTTTAACTGTTTAGATTTTCTCAGCTCTTCTGCACCTGATGCTTGCCTTAGACATGTAGTTCAATTTTTAAAATTGTTCTTTTATGCACAATTGTTTCATTCATGAGAGAGTGTTTACATCCTTCTCACCCTTCTCTGGGTATCACGATCATGCTCTATTTATTTTGTGTGTGTGCAGTGTTTTATCTTCAGCTCCTGTGATTTGTGTAATTTCAATCAAAACTCAATGTCTCTTATCCATTCTGAGACACATTCTTCCATCCAGCAGTTCAGTCTCCATACCATTTTTGTGTTCATGAGGCTTTTATGATTTGGGTTTCTTATCTGTTAGTGTATCACACTATATAGAGCCAAATTGGGTCAATCCCGAAAGGTTTGTTTTGTATTAGGTGGTCCAGCAAACAGAAAATAGATTATTTGTACCTCTTGCCAACAGTTCTGCCAAGCTCTCTTGTTAGCCTTGTATTACTTTTATATGTAACATCCCTTTGCCACATATATTCCATCTTGGGTCTCTGGAGACTTGGGTCTCTCTGCTTGGATATGCATGGGGTTCTTATTACTATGACACTCATAATGGAATCACTTCATCAGTTTATTTTTTAATTAAAAATATTATTTAGTTACCTCCTGAAAGACTTCTTGTTCCTCAAATGTAACCTCTCTGTAAGCCAAAATCAGCATATAAATGCACTAGTTTCTCCCCAATGTTGGATATGAATCTCAGGGATGAACCTCCATGACACCAAACTCTGACTAGAAATGTATCTGAAAAGATACCTTGAACAAAAGTGGGAAATATTAAATACAAATGAGTTTTTATGGCTAAGATATTTTATGCTGAGTAGGGAGGTCATTCCAGATATTATGCTTGTGCATGTCTCAGCTGGATATCATTGACTGCCACAGTAAACAATGTCTCAAACATTGGAGCATCTAGACAGGGCAGACACATTCAAGAATTTAGCACCTGTCAGTGGGTCTTACTTTGAAATTTATATTCCCCCATAAAACAAAGTAAAACTTGTTTATAATTTCCCAATTCATGGATTTTCTGCCCAGTTCATTGAACCTACGATTAACACAATACTTGTTAAGTATATGTCTCAGAAATATAAATCATTTGTCTGTTCTTATACCAGCTGAGCCATGAATCTCAGCAGAGTTGCAATACCATTCTTCATTTCATGGGACTCACCCAGGACAATTAATAAAAAGATGATGATGGACAACACCCATCCCAAAAATCAGTGTATCTGCAACTGCAAGCAAGACAATTCCATTCATCTGTCCCATGGGATTTAATCCCCCTCTCCATAAGAAACAGTGGGCATCACCATCCCAAAATGCTCACGATAGAGGAATCAACAAACATAAGGGGTAAATGCAATTATGGACTCGAGTAGATTTTTTCCCTAGCAATTGAAGAACTTGTGTCATTGATCTGAAGGCAGTGGCCACCTATATTTCCTAGGGGAGGGAGAGGGAAGAAAATGTGTAACATGTGGGCATTTTTGGGACATTGGAATTGTCCTGCATGACATTATAATGATGGATAAAGGCCATTATTCATTTTGTCAACACCTATAAAACTGGGCAAAGTGTAAACTATAATATAAACTATAGACCATGGCTAGTAGCAATGCTTCAATATGTGTTCATCAATGGTAACAAGTGTCCACACTAATGAAAGATGTTGTTAATGTAGGAAACTGTGGGATGGGGAGGGGTTGGGTATATGGGAATCCTCTATATTTTTTATGTAACATTTACGTAATCTAAAGCTCCTTTAAAAATAAAAATGATTTAATATATATATTCTTTATAGTAGAAGTTGTAGATTTGCAGAATAATCATGCACAAAATACAGGATTTCCATAGAACATTCTAACAACCACAACTTATATTTGTGTGGAAAATTTGTTAAAATTAATAATAGGACATTTTAAAAATTGTACTTTTAACAATACTCCTTGGTTAAACTTAGCATGCACTATTGTGTGTAGTTTAATTTCACAGATTTTAAAAATAATTTTATTGTCACCATATATACAATGTAAAATTTCTCCTTTTAATCACATTCAAATATATATTGTAGAGTTGTCAAGTACATTCACTATGTTGTGCTATCTTCAGAACAACCCATTACCAAAATATTCCCATCATTCCAAATATGAACTTTATGTGTTCTAAGGCTTAACTTCACATTCCCTATCCACAGCCCATTCATTTGTATCCTGTAGTCTAGATATCGACAGTAAGGATTTGCTTATTATGATTGTTTCAAATTGATAAGATCATACAATATTTTTCATTTTGCATCTGGCTTATTATACTCAACAATATATCATCAAGATTCATCAATGTTGTTGAAATTTATCAAGACTTTATTCCTTTTTTATGGCTAAACAATAATCCTTTGCATGTTTATACCACATTTGTTTAGTCATTCATCAGTTAATGGGCACTTGGGATGCTTCCATCTTTTGGCAATTGTGAATAATGATGCTATGATCATTGGTGTGCAAATATCTGTTTGAGTCCCTGCTTTCAATTCTTTTGGGTGTAAAACTATTAGTAGGATCTCTGGGTCATATGGTAGTTCTATACTTGGCTTTATTTTGAAGTGCCGAAGTCTCTTCAATGGCAGCTCCAACATTTGGCATTGCCACTTGCAATAAATGTTGTTCTCATTTCTCTGCACCTTTTACAACCCTTGTTATTCCCATTTTGTTTTCTTTAGTAGTAGCCTTTCTCATAGGTGTGAAATGGTATCACATTGTGGTTTTGATTTGCATTTACAGGACGGTTAATGATGTTGAGCATCTTTTTATGTGCTTTCTGGCTATTTTTATATCTTCTTTGGAGAGCTAGCCAAGAAATTTGCCAATTTTAATTTTTTTTTTTGTCATTTTGTTGTAATGTTGATGACTTATTTATATGTTATCTTGATATTTAACCTTTATTGAATAAGTTGTTTTCAAGTACTTCCTCAAATTTTGGGGGCTGCCATTTTACTATAATAATAATGTCCATCGCAAAAAAGTGTTTTTAATTTTGATGAGGTTTCATTTCTCTAATTTTTTCTTTAGTCTTTGTGCTGCAGGAGTAAGCCTAAGAAACCACTGTTTAACACATAGTCGTGAAGATGCTTTCATATATTTTATTCTAAGACTATGATAGTTCAGGTTCTTATAATTAAATCTTTAATTCATTTGGAGTTAATTGGTGTGTAAGATGTAAGTTAAAGGTCCTCCCTCAGTTTTTATTTTGCAAATGAAGATCCAGTTTTCCAGTAACATTTGTATAAGAAACTGTTCTTTCCAACTTGAATGGCCTTTGTGCCGTTGTTAAAAATCTGCGGGCTGTGAATTGAAAGGTTGCTTTCTAAGCTCTCCATTTATTTTCTTTGGTCTATGTATCTCTTCTTGTTTTGATTACTGTGGCTTTGTAATAGGTTATAAAATCAGGAGAAATGTGAATGTTACAAATTCATTTTCCATTTTCAAGGTGGCTTTAGGTATTTGGAAACCCTTATCCTTCCATATATTTTTGATTAGTTTTATTTCATTACTGCAAAGACGATTGTTGGAAATGTTATTGTTTTGATTTGAATCTATAAACTGCTTGGGGTAGGACTGACATCTTAAAGATATTCAGTCTTCTAGTCCACAAATACAGAAAGTACTACATCACTCTTTTTATCATTAATTAAGGTGTTAACTGTGGGTTTTTCATATATGCCCTTTATCATAATAAGGAAGTTTCCTTCCATTCCAAATATTCTAAATGTTTTACATTAAAGAAGGTGTATTGGATTTTGTCAAATGTCTTTTCTGCACAATTGAGATGTAATTTTTTCCTTCATTATGTTAATGTGATATTAATTTTCTTATGTTGTGATTATGTGCAATTTTTTCCTTGATTGGGTTAATGTGATATATTAATTGATTTTCTTATGTTGAATCTATCATTTTTTACAAGGATAAATCCCGCTTGATCCTCTTGTATAATTCTGTTAAAACTTTTTAATTTAATTTAATTTAATTTTATTTTATTTTATTTTGTTGATCTATATTCAAAAGAGATATATAGGGTATATAGATAAGTTCAGATGTTTGCTGGATATTTTCATAGTGGGTAGAGTTACACACAACAGCTGAGGGAGTACTGAGTTCCCATTCTTGGGAGTTCTGTTACATTCCCCAATGGAACAGCAACAATCCCCCAAGTGCAAAGGCAAAGACCAGTGAAGAGATGGTCAGGTGATGGGCCCTTGATAATAATGACTATGCATATGAGCCCATGTGCTTGAAATTTAAACTAGGTCTAGAGCTGCAGGGTGCCTAAGAGTTACCTCCTTAGGGCCTTCATGTTTCTTAAATGTGGCCACTCTCTAAGGCAAGCTCAGCATGTAAATGCACTACTATCCCCACAGTGTGGGACATTACTCCTAGTAATGATCCTCCCTGATGCCAAGGGATTACTACCAATCACCAGCTGGTGATGCAACTAGAAAAAAGATCAAGAATAAAAGATGAAAATGATAAATACGAATGAGTTTGTATGACTAAGAGACTTCAAACTGAGTCAGGGGATCATCAGAGGGGTCATGCTTATGCACATCTCAGCATACACCAACGGGGTTGGTGTGTGCTAAGGAAACTTGAATCTCTGGACTTTCCATATGCAACCTGGATCCTGAGTCTCAGCAGAGTTGCAACAGCTACTCTCCAGTGCATTGGACTTACTCAGGTAGTTAAGAGGGAGGTGAGGATTGTCAACCACCACACCCGGGAACCAAGAGTCTACAACTGCAAGCAAGAGATTCCCATCCATCAGCCAAGTGGAATCTAAGCCCCTCTCAATTTAGAGGTGGAGTGGACATCACCATCCCAGGGTCCTCAGGATGGAGGAGTAAATTATGGATTAGAGTGGACTTACTGGTATTCTACTATAGAATTTTTGCAGCTCTAGCAATGGAAGACATTGATTGTATCATTGATGTGGAGACAGGGGCCATGGGTGTTGCTGAGGGCAGGGAGAGGGAAAAAGAGGTGTGATATGGGAGCATTTTTGGGACTTGGAGTTTTCCTAATGATATTGCAGGGACAGACAGATCCAAGATATTACATATCCTGCCATAACCCACTGAATGGACTGAGGGAGAGAGTAAAATATAACATAAACTATAATCCATGTGGAGTGGCAGTGCCCCAAAACGTATTTGTCAAATGCAGAAATGTGCTACACTGATCAAAGAAGTTGTTGATGTGGGAGGAGTGTGTGGGGGAATGGGGAATGGGAGGGAACTTCTTATATTTTTAATGTAACATTTTGTGGGCTCTATGTATCATTTTAGTTAAGATAATAAAAAAGAGATATAGTCCTGTAGATTTCTTTTGTTGTGGTATCTTTATCTGTCATTGGCATGAGCGCATTGTTGGCAACTTAGAATACATTAGGGAGTGTCCTCTTCTATTTAATTTTTTGGAAGTATTTGAGCAGAAATGGAGTTAATATTTGTTGCCATGTTTTCTATAATACCCCTGTGATGCGATCTTGTGTTGGGCTTTCCTTCCTGGGAGGTATTTGATTACTAATCCAAGTTCTTTACTAGTAATAACTTGGATGAGATCTATTTTTTTTCTTGCATCAATGTAGGAAGTTTGAAAGTTAATAAGAATTTGTCTAGATTTGCCAATTTATTGGCATACAGTTTCTCATAGTATAACCTTATAGTCTTATATTTACCTGGTTTGGCAATATTTTCCCCTTTTTCATTCATGAATTTCCATATAATAAATTTAATTTATAAAGAAGTTTTAGATTGCATAAAAGTTACACTGAAAGTATAGGGGATGCCCCTACCCCAACCTCTCCCCTTCCCACATTTTCCTCAGTTAATAACATCTTACATTATTGTGGTATGTTCACTATAATTGTTGAACAAATATTGAAGCATTGCTACTATCCAAGGTCTACAGTTTACCATATGGTTTGACTTTTCATTTTTCATTTTTCTTTTTTTGTGTGTGCACTGGTGCTGGGTATTGAACCTGAGTCATCATATGTGGGAAGCCAGCACTCACCCACTGAGCCACATTGGGTCCACCATGTTTTTAAAATTTGATTGTTGTTTGTTTTGATTTATTTTGTTTTGATGCACTGAGGACCAAATCCAGGTCCTTCCACACTTCTCCCAGGTTTACAATTTTGAATGTACAATTTTATAGAATTTGACAAAATGCTATTTTTACCTACATCTGTATTTGCAATATAATGTAAAACAATTACAATGCCCCCAAAATGCCCTATGTTTCAACTGTTCTTTCCTCTGCCTCACAACAGCACCTCTTGTAACCACTCTATTTATATCAATGTTAAACTTTCTTTTGTTACAACAATACTTAGTCTACTTTGGTTCATTGTTGTATTACCCCCTTATATTTGCTCATTCCTCATGTCTCAAGATTTTGTTATGGTGATTCTTGCTTTGCATCAGAGTAAGAGGGGATTAGATTTTATCGGGTAAATTGAAAGAACTGTTTTGCTTGCATTTGGAGATTTTTTTGGGGATGGTGGACAGCAAGGTTCTTTAAATTTCATTTCCTTTTTATGGAAAAAAATCCTTTTTCCATTTTTGAACCACTTTCCTTGCAAATAGATTTGTTAAATGGCTTTTCCAGGTCTATATAAAAAATGTTGGGACTTATATTGAGATTGCATTGAATCTTTAAATCAATTTCGGTAGGATGTACATTTTAATGATATTTAGTCTTTGAATCCATTAACATGGAATATTCTTAGATTTATTTTTTTTAAGATTTATTTATTTATTTCTCTCCCCTTCTTCCCTCCCACCCCGGCTGTCTGTTTTCTGTGTCTATTTGCTGCATCTTCTTCTTTGTCCGCTTCTGTTGTTGTCAGCAGCACGGGAATCTGTGTTTCTTTTTGTTGCATCATCTTGTTGTGTCAGCTCTCTGTGTGGGTGGCAACATTCTTGGGCAGGGTGCACTTTCTGTCATGCTGGGTGGCTCTCCTTATGGGGCACACTCCTTGTGCACAGGGCTCCCCTATGCAGGGGACACCCCTGCGTAGCACAGCACTCCTTGCCCGCATCAGCACTGTGCATGGGCCAGTTTCACATGGGTCAAGGAGGCCTGGGGTTTGAACTACAGACCTCCCATGTGGTAGACAGACACCCTAACCACTGGGCCAAGTCTGCTTCCCTCTTTGATTTATTTAGATCTTATTTGATTTCTTTCAGTGATGCCATGTAATTTTCTGTGTAAAAGTCCTTTACATTCTTAGTTAAGTTGATTCATAGATATTTGATTCTTTTAGTTGCTTTTTGAAACAGAATTTTTTTCTTGATTTCATCCTCAGACTGCTTATTTTATTGTACAGAAACAATACTGATATTTGCATGCTGATCTTATATGCTGTCACTTTTCTGAAATTGGTTATCAGCTCTGAAAGCTTGTCAGATTTTTCAGGAAATACTACATATAGGATCATGGCATCTTCAATAGGAAGTGGTTCACTTCTATCTTTCCAATTTTGATGCTATTTATTTCCTTTTCTTGCCTAAGTGCTTGAGCAAGTATTTCTAAAACAATGTTAAGTAAGGTAATGACAGTGGGCCTGCTTGTCTTGTTCCAGATCTTAGAGGGAAAGGCTTTGGCATTACACTATTGAGTATGATGTTAGCTGTGGGTTTTTCATATATACCCTTTATAATGTGGAGGAAGTTTCCTTCCATTCCTATCTTTTAAAGTGTTTTCTTTGAGAAAGGATGCTGTATTTTATCAAATGCATTTTCTGCATTGATATAGATGATGATGTGATTTTGTCCTATGATCTGTTAATAAGGTGTATTTTAATGATTGATTTTCTTATATTGAAACATCCTTGCATGCCTGGGATAAAACCAACTTGATCATTATATCTATATCTATCTATATATCTATACATCTGTTATTTTTATAAATTATATATTATTTATATATAATTTATTTGATAAATTATTTAAATTAAATTATTTAAATTTATCAAATAAATTTGATAAAAGCTGGGATAAAACCAACTCAATCATTATATATATAATATAAATATAAAATAAATTTGATAATGTTTTGATAAAAGTAAGTTGGGATAAAGCCAACTTCATCATTTTATATATATATGTATATTATATAAATAATATTTGATGTGTTTTTGTATTCCAATATCAAGTTACCAAGGAGGAATTTTCATTTATGTAATTTAGAGTGATTTTTCTGTGTCCTTTTGTTATAGTGTTTTATGTGGCTTTGGTATTAGGATGATTTTGGCATCAAAAAATGTTAACTATTGCTCCCTCCTGTTCAATTTTTTGGAAGAGTTTGAGCAGGATAAGGTATAAGTTCTTTCTGGAATTATTGATAGAATTTATTTGTGTAGCCATCTGGTTCTGGGATTTTCTTGTTTGGGATTTCTGTGATTAATTCAATCTCAATACTTGTGATTGGTCTGATGAGTTCTTCTATTTTTTTCTTGTGTCTTTCTAGAAAATCATTCATTTCATCTAAATTGCCTGTCTTGTTGTCATATAATTGTTTAAAGCATCCTCAATTTATAGACTTTATTTCTGTGGGACTGGTGGTAATATCCCTTCTCTCATTGCTAATTTTATTTCCTGAAATTTTTCTCTTCTTTCCTTTGTTAGACCAGGTAAGCATTTGCCAATTTTATTTAAAAAACTGACTTACAGATTCAATTCAATCCCAATAAAATTTCAAACATTGTTTTTCCAGAATTGGAAAAGCCAATTATCAAATTTACTGGAAAACTTAAGTGGCCATAGATAACCAAAAACATCTTGAAAATTAAAACAAAAGTAGAGGAACCATGCTGCCTCTCTTTAAAGCATGCTACAAAGTTATAGTG
The DNA here is from genome assembly GCF_030445035.2 of Dasypus novemcinctus. Taxonomy (NCBI): domain Eukaryota; kingdom Metazoa; phylum Chordata; class Mammalia; order Cingulata; family Dasypodidae; genus Dasypus; species Dasypus novemcinctus. The sequence goes on along the minus strand of NC_080694.1, from coordinate 12,633,974 downwards.
GTAAAACTGTGTGGTAGTGGCATAAAGATAGATATACTGACACATGGACATGAATTGAGAGTTCAAAAATAGAACCTTGCATATATGGCCAAAGGATATTTGACAAGGCCATTAAGCCCATTAAACTGGGATAGAATAGTCTCTTCAACACATGGTGCTGGAAGAACTAGACATACATATACAAAAAGTACTAGAATCTCAATCTCACACCTTAAACAAAAATTGACTCAAGATGGATAAAAAACTAAGTTTAAGATTCGAGACCATAAAGCTCCTAGAAGACAATGTAAAGAAGCATCTACAAGATCTAGTAATAGGAAATGGCTTCATAAAATTTACACCCAAAGCACTAACACTGAAAGATAAAATAGATACATGGGGCCTCCTTAAAATTAAAATTCCTTGTGCTTCAAAGAACTTTGTCATGAAAGTGAAATGTCACCCTTCTCAACTGAGAAAATATTTGGTAACCACTTATCTGATAACGGTCTAATATCCAACATATATAAAGAAATCTTATATCTGAAAAATAAAAAATATACAACCCTTTTAAAAATGGGAATTGAATAGACACTTTAGTCACAAATGAGACTTGAATAGACACTTTTCAAAAGAGGGAATACAAATTACTAAAAAACACATAAAAATGATCAACATCACTAGTGATCTGACCCAGATCCTACCCCTCTGTTGCAGGACCCTCCCACTTGCATAATCCACCCCTGGCCAAACACTGAGGTGAAGGTAGGCTGGCCATGCCTGTGGAGGGGAGGGGACTTGGCCCTCAGGGCACAGTCACAATCTCTTCCCCTTACTGTCCACTCCCTTTACTCAGTCACTGAGAAACAACTCTTCTCTTCAGCTACTCTAAAATTGAAAGGGGTCCACCTTGGGCACCAAAAACAAAATTTCACATATATACATATGTGTGTGTGTGTGTGAGATTTATATATATATCACCCATACATATATATATATATACACATATACATACATATACATATATACATATACATACATATATACATATATATACATATATATCACTCATACATAAACATACATAAACAATAAGTGTACAGTCCTGAACTTACAAATAGACATATATAACATCATACAGGACTCTCCCACCTCACCCTACCACTAATATATTATTGTTAAACCTTTTTAACTAATGAGTAAAGAGCATTGTCAAAATATTACTACTAACCCAAAGTATTTTCCCACAACCCCCTATTATCTTTATATCATTTATATATGAACATACATAAATAGTATGTATACAGTAAAAGCTGTGAACTCACAAAGCAAACATGCATAACACCATAGAGAGATCCCATACGTCAACCCTCCGCCAACTCCTTGCATTGTCATGAGATATTTGTTACAAATTATGAAAGAATATTGTCAAAGTCTTACTACCAGTTAGAGTCCTTATCTTATATTTGGTGTATTTTCCCCCAACCCACCCTATTACTATTTTTAAATATATTTTTTTATGACAGAAGTTGTAAACTTATAAATCAATCATGCACTCATGCAGAATTCCCAAACAACACCCCTCTGTCTACACATCACACCATGGTGGAACATGTTACAAATAATATATCATCTGATTGTTATCACATCCATAGTGTACATTTGGCACACATTTTCCATACTGTCCCACTATCAACACAGTACATCTTTGGCATAGATGCAAAAATATTATATTATTATTGGTAACCATAGTCCATAGGTTACTCCAGTTGTATTTTTCCCATGCATTTTCACATTCCCACCACCCTGCAATAGTGATGAATATTTGCTCTAAATAGCAAAGGTCACTCTTGCATCTATACCATCAACCACATTTCTCAACCACCTCTTGGTTTACTGTGCTATTCTGTTCCTAGAATATTATCTAGAATTCTGTAAATTGGCACTTATATCCCTAGACTACTATTTTCAGCCACATCTCCATTTATAAACTAGCTGTAACTATATGTTACTATCACTCTATACATTTCCACAGTTTTACAGTAAAGTTAATTAAAACTGCTACATACCTTAAATATCAGTAGTCCAATCTCAGTACTCCTCTTATCTCTTTTAGGAATCCACCACCTACCACCAGGTCTTGAAGATATTTTCCTACAATTTCTTCCAGAAGCTTTATGGTTATTGATTTATTTTTAGGTTTTTTATCCATTTTGAGTTAATTTTTGGATAAGGTGTGAGATAGGAGTCCTCTTTCCTTCTTTAGGCTATGGATATCCAGTTCTTTCAGCACCATTTGTTGAATGGGCAATTCTGCCTGAACTGTGTAGGTTTGACAGGCTAGTCAAAAACCACTTGAACATGCACGTGAGGGTTTGTTTCTAAACCATCAATGTGGTTCTATTGATCTATGTGTCTGTCTTTATGCCATTACCATAATGTTTTTACCACTATAGCTAGGTAATATAATTTAAAATCTAATGAGGAGAGTTCACTTTTCCTTTTTAAGATGTTTTTGGCTATTCAGGACCACTTACCCTTCCAAATAAATTTGATAATCGTGTTTTCAATTTTTTTCTTAAAAAAAATGATGGTGGACTTTTTATTGGGATTGCATTGAATCTGTATATAAATTTGAGTAGAATTGACATTTTAATAATATTTAGTCTTCCAATCCTTGAGCAAGGAATGTTCTTCCAGTTATTTAAGCTTTTTAAAATTTCTTTTTAACGTTGAGTTGCAGTTTTCTGAATACAAGTGCTTTACATCATTGTTTAAGCTTATGCTTGGCTTTTTGAGTTGTATCTGTCATATTTTATTTTTTACAAATCTCTTAACACTTTTAGTTACTTTTATTGAAATAATCTTCATTTCTAGACTCTCTTCTAGGCCTCCCTCTCCTTTCTTTTCTTTTTAGGATCTACCACACCCTTTAGAATTTGCTGACAATCTGGTCTCTTGGTTAGAAATTCTCTCAGGTTCTGTTTATCTGTGAATATTTTAAACTCACCCTCCTTTTGGAAAGACAATCTTGCTGGATATACGATTCCTGGCCAGAAGTTTCTCTCTTGTAGTACCTTAAATATATCACAATATTTTCTTCTTGTATTCGTGGTTTCTGATGAGAAATCAGTGCTTAATCTTATTGGGTATCTCTTATATGTTATGCATTACTTTTTTCTTGCTGTTATCAGAATTCTCTGTCTCTGGCATTGGACATTCTGATGAGTATGTGTCTTGGAGTTGGTCTATTCAGATTTTTTCAGAAGGGAGTACATCGTGCTTCTTGGAAATGAATATTTATGTCCTTCAATAGGAGTAGGAAATTTTCAACCATTATTTCTTCAAATATTCCCTCTGCCCCTTTTCCCTTCTCTTCTTCTTCTGGGACACCCATGACACATACGTTTGCATGTCTTTTGCTGTCATTTAGTTCCCTAAGACCTTGTTCAATTTTTTCCATTCTTTTCTTCATCTGTTCATTTATATGATTGCTTTCAGAGGCCATTTCTTCAAGCTCATCAATCCTTTCTTCTGCCTCTTCAAATCTGCTATTATATGATTGCACTGTTTTAAATTTCATTTATTGTGCCTTTCATTCCCATAAGATCTGCTATTTTACTATATATACTTTCAAATTCTTCTTTGTGATCATCCAAAATCTTCTTAACATCCTTAATCTCTTTAGCCATCTCATTGAATTTATTAAGGAGATTTGTTTGAACATCTATGACTAGTTGTCTCAACTCCTTTACATCATCTGGAGGCTCATCTTGTTCCTTTAGCCATAGCTTCCAGTTTCTCGGTGTGAACTGTAAATTTTCATTGGATCCTTGGCACCTGACTCAGAATATTTATTCAGGGTACAATTTTTCTCTTTAGTTTAGTGCTTCCTGCCATTTCTCCTTTGCTGGTTGTGCAGTAGGAACCAAGGATGTAGTTGGTGCTATAAGCTATGGAAGCTTAAGCTTCCCTCATTACTCCAGGCAGTTTTGGTTTAAGATGACTGCAGTTGCCCCAGTAGACTTCTGATTATTCAGTCTGTGCCAGCCAAATGTACCTGTAGTTACCTGGATAGGCTGATGCTGGGCCCACCAGCCTCCCCCATGTCAGAAGTGGGGCTGAATCCTAGGTTGGGGCGGCAGGTTGATCTTGGTGTAAAAAACTGGTTCCTACCATGCCTGTAATTTTTGGTCAGCCCAGCTTACCCTCAGGCTGGGTGTGGAGTCAAAATGGTGGCTATGAGCATCTTTCCAACCCGGACAAGTTCAAACTTAACTGTTCTTAAGGTTATACTGTAGCCAGCCAAATCCACCAATCAGTAGCTGAAATTGGCAGCCAACCATCTCCTCTTCCCCTGTTTTTGTAAAATGGAGCCTCCAATTCCAGCCACAGAATAGCTCCCGGGGCAGCTCATGCTGCCAGAATAGGATAATCACCAGCCTCCATGTCTTGGCTGGTAATTTTCTGGAGAGGTTGGCACAGGTTCCCGCAGCTTCCTCCCTGCTGGAGGTGGCACCAGGGCCTAAGCTAGAGCTGCAATCTGATCTGGATGGAAAGAAGCCAGTCCCCACCAGCACTATGATTTTCAGTATGCCCCACTTCCCCTCATGCCAGCCATGGAGTTAAAATGGCAGCTCCCAGCCTCTTTCTGACTTGGGCAAGCTCAAATTTTAGCCATTCTCAGGGTTATATTTTAACCCACTGAATTTACTCATCAGTAGCTGAAATTGTTGACCAACCATCTCTTCATCTCCCATTTTTGGGAAGTGGAGCTTTCAATTCCAGCTGTGGCCCAGCTCCTGAGGTGGCTTGTTCCTCCAGTAGAAGATGGGCACCAGACTCCAGGTCATGGAACACTCTACTCAAGGATGTTGCAGAATGCTCTTCTGTTCTCCTGAAGCCCCAAATAGGTGCTTCAGCTAGCTCCAGAGAGCTCTGGGTGTTTACTAACTGCCCTGCAGCAGAAGCTGACTCTAGGACAGCCTTACAACACCTCCATCTTGCTGGTTTCCCTCATCCATATTTTTTAGGTAACTTTCATGTAATCTAAAACTTCTCTATAAATAAAGTTTATTATACGGGGAAAAACTGAAAATATGAATAGAATTTTAATAGGGTACCACAAATTATTTCTACTGTGAAACATTAATAATTGCATTAATGGTAAAAGACAAACCAGTAAATACATAGTCAATTTTCATATACAAAATTCTAAGCTCACAGTACTCTTACTAATTATTTTATTTTTATTGTTGTATTTCGAATGCCACAATTGTAATATCAGGTATTGTTATAAACTTTGTATTCTATGTATAAATATAAAATAATCCTGATAATTGTTTCATTATGTCATCTCTTTTGTTTCAAAATTCTTATTTTCCAAACTTTTTTGCCATATGCTTAGAAAATTCACAGAAGTGTTTGTACCTAAGTTACAGAAGAGACTAAGAAGGACATTACTTTTAAAGTGAAACAAAATGTAGTGCTGTTGAAATGTATAGAACAATTAATAAAGTCCATTTAATATTGTATTTTCTTAACAAATGCTTAAGAAACAATTCTATAGTGTTGACTTCCCTTTTTACCAAACATAATGTAAGGACTTAGGGACTTTTTCAGAAGCTGAGACTTCAGGACTTTGTTAATTTTTTGCCATTTTTAAAAAAATTTCTGTTAGAGTTGAAAAATTAACATTCAAATATATTTTGAGAGAGTCAGATGACAGCTTATTTTGACTGAATGAAACTCAAAATTTCATGAGTAATAAATCCACCCAGTTTTCTGATTAATAATTTTAGAATCTAATATATAAGATACAGGTATCCTGCTGAATCTTGGCAAAATCATTGGATTAATGTGGTCAAATATGGGAAATTCCTATAGGAAGGTGTTTTAGCAACACTGGATGAAATATATTTTTTAATTATTAAAAACAGTACTGATTTTTAAAAAAGATTGGTGATGCTTAATTATACCAAATGGATTGAATAAGCCTAAAGATTAGCTAAAAAATATAATTTAAATTTTATATATTCCTTAACTTGGATTAATTATGTCTCTACTATATTTATCCACCATCAGAAATTCTACTTAAAATCTTTACCTTGATTTTGATTATGGAGCAAAAATTTAGTAAGACATAGTGCCTGGTATTACTTAATTCAGTTCAAGATTTCCTGATACATTTCTTTTATGGTATATTAATGAAGTGTTGGCATGGACTATAATTTATAAAGGCCATCTACTTACACACAAGAACCCAAATAAAACATTTTATGATGAATATTCTTGAATCTAGTTGCTGGTCCAGTTTGTCTAGTTTGGACATAAAGTGGTATTAGTTACAATCTAAGGAAACAAATTGGCATGCATTAATTTTTCCAAACGTGAACAATTAGTTAGTGCTGATAAAGGAAACATTTACAAAAAGAAACCTAAGACCATTAAATTTTACTACTTCTCCTAAATATTAAGTTGTCACCTATAATAAATGTCTATCAGGTTTTAATCATTTCTTCACATGTATAATAATATTTACATTGATATATTTATATCTGTGTTATTTATAATTTAAAATATATAAATAAATTTATATTATGTTCATAACAGAAGACTCCATCTGTCCCTAAGTCAATTTAGAAAGTGAAATGGCATATTATGAATTGAATCCCATTCATTGTAGAAGTGTTTCTGGATCTTGAGTTAGCAGTGTGTGTTATATTGGAATGAAGAAATTCATTGAAACACAATGTCAAATAATCTCACCTTTTTTCCTGAGCACCATTCTTGGGTCTTTCAAAATTAATTTTAACATTTTTATACTAAAATAATGCAACTATGAGTGAATGTGTGTTTAGTACAGTTTGTAAGTACGTGAAAATATCACCATGCTACTTAAGAAAACAGAGTTGGGATTTCAGGACATTATATACTTACTGAAATATTTCTCAAAGATTTTATAAATGACCCTACTTAGTTAATATTTTTAACAGAAAAGTATACTTTAGAAAATCAAAATCTTTAATTAATCAACTCATAACTTTTCTTGATCTCTGGAGAAATATTTTATACATTCTTATTTTTTAAAAAATCAGCAGCGCAATATGAAAAGAGTAAGCCCCAAGCACTCATAAATTACTCATATAAAAAGGAATGTACTTTAGAAAATGACATCAGAATAGTTCAGGCAGGGCACAGCACTATTGCAAAATAAGGGAGAAGGTATAGAATTCATCTGGGTGACCCGTTTGGGGACCACACACCAGGAAAAGGCTGTGTGTATCATCTCAGAAGTAATGGGGACAGAGAGATGAAAAGGCCATAGGGAAAACTATGGACTGTTTCCCCTGTGGCTCGGAATGCTGCCCATGCCACATCACTGAGGTAAACAGCCTTGGAAAAATCTGTGGTTATGACCAATGAAGGAAGGGAATGACATATTCCTCTCTGAGAAAAGTGAGGGTGCAACAAAGGACTGAGAGTGTTTTTTCTTTGATGTATGTCACCCCTGTGGAAAAGTTTGCTTAGTAGCCTTATCTTTTGGCCAGGTGGGAAAATGAATGAAGATAGGCTGGTCTTCCCTGGTTCTTTCCCAAGCATAGTAGATTGGTTGGGTTCCATTAGCAGTTCCCAGCCCCTGTTTTGACTACTTGATCAAGGTGAAATTAGTTTTAGAAAAATTTTAAACTAAAAATCAAAGAGGAGCTGTAAAATAAAAGCACTAGGCAAGAAAGAGAAATTTATCAATAGAGCTAAATTAAAAACAAATCAGATCATATGTATTAACAAAAGATAACAACCCATACTAAGAAACAAGAACATAAGGCCCAACAAAACAACAAATCAAGACTTAAGATAAGACAGAGGATTTAAGACAACTAATAAATGGTACTCATATAATCCTCCTTAATCAGTTTAAGGAGATGAAGAAAATTATGGTTAAATAGATAAAGGTTATTAAACTGACACTCTGAGAATAAAGAAAAAATTGAAAGCCTGCAAAAAAAGTAACAGTTATTTGGGGAATGAAAGACACAATGGATCAGATTAAAAATATTTTAGAGTTGTGTAATGGCAGATCTGAAATGTTAGAAAGATGAATAAATGAATTTGAAGATAGAACATTTGAACTTAAAAAGATAGGACAGAAAAACTAATCAAAAAAAATTGATTAGGGTCCCAGCAAATTGAACGATGATACAAAATGCCAAAGCACATGCATTAAGGTGTCCTAGAAAAAGAGAATAGAAAATGGGTAGAAGGAATATTTGAGGGTATACTGATTGAAATTTTCCAACCCTTATGAAAGACATAAATAGGACTAGTCAAGATGGATAATGTAACACAGATAGAAAAAAGCTGAAAAGACCAACTGCATGTCATTTATTATTCAGAATATTAAAGGCCAAAGATAAAGAGAAGATTTTGAAAGCAGAAAGAGAAAAAAAAATGTATTTATGATACAGAAAGAGAAAATCTGCTACCTCAGAATTCTTTATCTGGCAAAACTGCCCTTCAGTAATGAAGGTGGGTTTAAAGTCTTTATAAACAAACAAAAACTGAGAGGGTATGTTACCAAAAAGATCTGTTACAGCCAGGAAGAGGAAAAGACAGGAAAGAGAACCTTGGAGAAGAGTGTAGAAATGAAGCACATAAGGAAGAATAAATGAAAAGGTTAAAAGAAAGATAATAGTAAGATACGGAAATAGAAATCCATAGCAGATTGATATTTTTAAATGAATTTTTAAAAAAGACATTTGATTATGTTTGTAAACTGGTTTGTTCCTCTGGTCATTATATCCTTTCATTGTATTAGATTCACCAGAAGTGCCTTTGATTAAATTATGTTAAGATAAGGACCTTGATTTGACCACATCATTAGGGTGACTAAGTTTGAGTCCCCAATTCCTTTGTGGGCTATCTAAACAGACACTCATTCAATGACACACACAGAAGTAGATACACAGAGGAAGACTTAGAGGAATAGAGAGAGCTTCATCTCATGGAAGAGGATAGAACATGTCAGCTTTGGTCCTGCAGCCCTGGGAAGAGAGATGAGTCATTCACCTGACAATTTACAGCTGACCTTGTGAAAAGAAGAGCAGCTAAAGTGCAGAAAGAAACAAGCCATCCAGCCTACAACTGATATTAAAAGTAGCTGGGCCTATGGTTCCTTACGAGGGAAGAGGAAGACTGACCATTCACAGAAATCAGCAGCCATTTTGCTTCAACACATGGAAACAGATTTTTGTGAGAAAGTACTTTTTATTGTACCTTAAGCTGGACTCTAGGGCCTTGTAGCTGTAAGCTCTACCCTAAATAAATACTCTTTGTAAAAACAGGCAGACTTCTGGTACTTTACATCAGCACCACTTTGGCTTACTAACACAAAAGAAAAGGGAAAAAATAGATGAGGTAAGTAACACTGTTACAGTAGTAACACTGAATGTTAATGAATTGAATTTCCATTTAAAAGACAAGTTCAGATAGAATGGATAAAAAAATGAGCCATCTATACTTTTTTTACAGGAGACTCACATGGAATGACACAATCAATCTGAAAGTGAAAGGATGGGGAAAAGTATATCAATAAAAAAAAACTTGTATAGCAATACCAAATTAAGATAAAATAGATTTTAAAAAACAAAATTGTTATAATACATGTAATAGTTTAATGTATATTATTAAAATGGAAATTCACCAAGAAATAACAATAATGAATATTTGAGCACCTAATATAGGTACTTCAAAATACATGAGACACACACTGGCAAAACTGAAGGGAGAAATGGAAATCTCTACAATAATAGCTGGAGACTTCAAGACTACACTCTCAGCATTAGATAGACTATTTGGACAGAGGATAAATAATGAAATTGACAGATAGAATAATACGATAAGTGAACTAGACTTAATAGACATTTTTGGAGTATTACACCCCAAAAGAGCAGGATATACATATTCTACATTGCTCCTGGATGTTTCTCCATGATAGAACATATGCTTTGACATAAGTCAGGTCACAGTAGGTTTAACAAAATTGAAATTATGTTTAAAAAAACAAACACTATCTCTGCTCATAATGGAACAAAATTGGAAACCAAGAAAATGCAAAAATTCACAAATATATGAAAATTAATCAATACTCTCAAATAATCAGTGGACTAAAGAATTATTTGTAAGAGAAATTAGTAAATATCTCAAGACAAATTAAAACAAGAATGCAACATAAATCGAAGTCAGTTCTGGGAGGGAAATTTATATTCCTCAATACCTATATTAAAAAAGAAGAAAAACCTAAAATCAAAGACTTAACCACACACCTGGAAAAACTAGAACAAGAAGAGTAAATCAATCCCAAAGCAAACAGAAGTAAAGAAATAAAGATTACAATAACAACTTTCCTTATTATATTTTTGAAAAGGTTTTCTCAGCATTATACTCTCAATGAACACCTGACAATCTCCTATGTTGGTATGTTGTCCCATCCTCCCCCCAATTTCTTGGGCAATATTACCCATCTTCCCATCCCTAGCCCCCTCTCAAGCCCACAAAGCCCCACCCAAAGGTAATGCTATGCCCCCATTTTATCCCTTCCATGTACACATACTTATCTCCAGCTTATCATAGATTTGACCCATGTAGATGTCAGCTTACGTCCTTCTTCTACCCCCCAATTTCCTGTAAGCCTATCATCCAGTCTCTAGCTCTCTGAGGCAGCTTGGTTTACGTATTTCATATCATTGAGGTCACGTAGTATTTGTCCTTCAATGCCTGGGTTGCTTCACTCAACATAAGGTTCTCAAGACTCATCCATGTTATCACGTGTGTTTGTAGTGCATTTGTTCTTAAAGCTGAGTAGTATTCCATTGTATGTATATACCACAATTTATTTATCAATTCATCTGTTTATGGGAATTTGGGTTGATTCCAACTTTTGGCAATAGTGAACAATGCTGCTATGAACATTGGGGTGCATATATCGGTTTGTGCCCATGCTTTCAGTTCTACTGGGTATATACCCAGCAGTGAAATTGCTGGGTCATATGGCAAATCTATGGTTAGTTTTTTGAGAAACTGCCAAACTGTCCTCCAGAATGGTTGGATCCTTCTGCATTCCCCCCAGCAGTGGATGAGTGTTCCCATTCCTCTACATCCTCTCCAGCATTTGTATTCTTCTGTTTTTTTCATAGCTGCCAATCTTATGGGAGTAAGATGGTATCTTATTGTAGTTTTGATTTGTATTTCCCTGATAGCTAGAGAATTGGGGCATTTTTCATGTTCTTTTTAGCCATTTGTATTTCTTCTTTGGAGAAGTGTCTGTTTAAATCTTTTTCCCATTTTTTAAATGGGTTGTTTATCTTTTTATTTTCAAGATATAGGAGTTCTTTATATATGCAAGTTATAATTCTCCTATCTGATATATGGTTACCAAATACTTTCTACCATTGTGTAGGCTCCCTTTTCACTTTCTTGACAAACTCCTTTGAGGTGCAGAAGGCTTTAATTTTGAGGAGGTCCCATTTATCTATTTGTTCTTTTGTTGCTCATGCTTTTGGTGTGAAGTTCATGAAGCCATTTCCTATTACAAGGTCTTGTGGATGCTTCCCTACACTGCTTTCCACAGTCTTTATGGTCTTGGCTCTTATATTCAGGTCTTTTATCCATCTTGAGTTGATTTTTGTGTAAGATGTGAGATGGTAATCCTCTTTCATTCTTTTACATATGGATATCCAGTTCTCCAGGCACCATTTGTTGAATAGGCCATTCTCTCCCAGATGAGAGGGTTTGGTAGCTTTATCAAATATTATATGGCTATATATATGAGGATCTATATCAGAACTCTCAATTCGGTTTCTTTGGTCTGTGTGTCTCTCCTTATGACAATATTATGCTGTTTTCAGTACTGTAGCTTTGTAGTATGTTTTGAAGTCAGGTAGTGTGATTCCTCCAAATTCATTTTTCTTTTTTAATATGTCTTTGGCTATTCGGGGCCTCTTTCCTTTCCAAATAAATTTCATAGTTAGTTTTTCTAGTTCTTTATAGAATGCTGTGTTGATTTTTTTGGGGATTGCTTTGAAAATGTAGATTAGTTTTGGTGGGATAAACATCTTAATAATATTTAGTCTTCCTACCCATGAACAGGGACTATTCTTCCATTTCTTTGGGTCTTCTTTAATTTCCTTGAACAATCTTGCGTAGTTTTCTGTGTATAAGTATTTTACATCTTCAGTTAAATTTATTCCTAGGTATTTGATTTTTTTATTGACTATTGTGAATGGTATTTGTTTCTTGATTTTCTCCTGAGCTTGCTCATTATTGGTATACAGAAATGCTACTGATTTTTGCGCATTGATCTTACAATCTGCAACTTTACTACACACATTTATGAGTTCTAGAAGCTTTCTTGTAGACCTCTCAGGGTTTTCTATGTATAGGATCATGTCTTCTGCAAATAATGAAATTTTGACTTCTTCTTTTCCAATTTGAATGCCTTTTATATCTGGTTCTTGCCTCAGTGCTCAAGCAAGTACTTCTAAGACAATGTTAAATAGAAGAGATGATAGAGGGCATCCTTGTCTTGTTCCTGATTTAGAGGGAAGGGTTTTAGGATTTCATGATTGTAAACAATGTTCGCTGTGGGTTTTTCATATATACTCTTTATCATGTTCAAAAAATTTTCTTGTATTTCAAACTTTTGAAGTGTTTTTATCAAGAAAGTTTGCTGTACTTTGTCAAATGCTTTTTTTGCAACTATAGATATAATCGTGTGATTTTTTGTCCTTCAATCTGTTTATATGGTGTATTACATTCATTTATTTTCTCATGTTGAACCATCCTTGCATACCCGGAATGAATCCCACTTGGTCATGGTGTATAATTCGTTTAATATGTTGTTGAATATGGTTAGCAAGTATTGTGTTGAGTATTTTTGCATCTAGGTTCATTAGAGAAATTGGTCTGTAATATTCCTTTCTTCTGGTGTCTTTGGCTTTGTTACTAGGGTAATGTTGGCATCATAGAATGAGTTCTGTAATGTTCCTTCTGTTTTGATTTTTTGGAAGATTTTTAGCAGGATTTGTGTTAGTTCTTTCTGGAATGTTTTGTACAATTCACCTGTGAAGCCATCTGGCCCTGGGCTCTTCTGAGTTGGGAGGTTTTCAATGACAAATTCTATCTCTTTACTTGTGATTGGTTTGTTGAGATCATCAATTTCTTCTTTCGTCAATATAGGCTGCTTATGTGTTTCTAGGAATTTGTCCACTTCCTCTGAATTGTCATTTTTGTTGGATTACAGCTTTTCAAAGTATCCTCTTATGATAGTCTTTATTTCTGTGGGGTCAGTGGTGATATCTCCTTTCTCATTTCTTATTTTGTGTATTTGCCTCTTCTCTCTTTTTTTCTTTGTTAGACTTGCGAAGGGTTTGTCAATTTTATTGATCTTCTCCAAGAACTAGCTTTTGGTCTTGTTCATCTTTTCAAGTGCTTTCTTATTTTCTATTTCATTTAGTTCTGCTCTTATCTTTGTTCTTTGTTTCTTTCTTCTTCTTGTGGGATTACTTTGTTGTTTTTTTTAACTAATTCCTCCAAATGTGCAGTTATTTCTTCAAGTTTTGCTCTTTCTTCTTTTTTGATGTATGAATTTATAGCTATAAATTTCCTTCTCAGTACGGCTTTTGCTGCATCCCATAAGTTCTGGTATGCTGTGTTATCATTATCATTAGTTTCAAGGTAGTTATTAATTTCTTTTGAGATTTCCTCTTTGACCCACTGTTTTTCTAAGAGTGTGCTGTTTAATTTCCATATCTTGGTGTGAAATCTGGGCCTCTGGCCCTTGCAGATTTCCAGCTTCACTCCACTGTGGTCAGAGATATTATTTTGTATGATTTTGATCTTTCTGAATTCATTGAGCCTTTCTTTGTGGCCTAGCATATGATCTATCTTGGAGAATGATCCAGGTGCACTTGAGAAAAATGTATATTCTGCTGTATTCAGGTGTAATGATCTGTATATGTCTGTTAGATCCAGCTCCTCTAATATACTGTTCAAATATTTTGTTTCTTTAGTGATTCTCTTTTGAGATGTTCTGTCCAACGTTGATAATGGTGTATTAAAATCTCCCACTATAATTGTAGAGGCATCTATTCTTTCACTTAGATTTTCCAATGTTTGCCTCACATATTTGAAGGCACCCTTGTTAGGAGTATAAATATTTATGATTGTTCATTCTTCTGGAGAGATTATCCCTTTCACTAATATGTAGTATCCTTCTTTGTCTCTCACAATTGTTTCACATTTAAAGTCCATTTTGTCTGATATTAATATAGCTACTCCTACCTTTTTTTGTTTATTGTTTGCTTGTAAGATTGTTTTCCAACCATTCACTTTCAGCCTCCATGAATCCCTGGGTCTAAGATGTTTTTCTTGTAGACAGCATACAGATGAGTCATATTTCCTTATCAATATCCCAGTCTCAATCTTTTGATAGGGGAATTTAGTCCATTGACATTCAGTGTTATTACTTTCAAGGAATTATTTTTGTTAGCCATATTTTTATTGGACTTGTGTTTGTCATATTTGGTTGGTTTTTTTCCTTCTCTTTTTGTTTTTTTTTGTTGCTCTTACACTCTCCTCCACCTCTGCCTCTCCTGCTTTTTCCTTTCTTCCTGCAGAGCTCCCTTTAGTATTTCTTGAAGGGGAGGTTTCTTTGTTGGCATACTCTTTCAGTTTCTGTTTATCTGTAAATATTTTGAACTCTCCATCATTTTTGAATGCTAGTTTAGCTGGGTAGAGTATTCTTGGTTGGAAATTTTTTTCTTTTAGTACCTTGACTGTATCATACCACTGCCTTCTTGCCTCCATGGTTTCAGATGAGAAATCAGCACTTAATCTTATGGAGGCTCCCTTGTATATGATGGTTTTCTTTTCTCATGCTGCTATTTGAATTTTCTCTTTGTCTTGAGAATTGGATGATTTGACAAGTATATGTCTTGGGGTAGTCCTGTTGGGGTTTATGATGTTTGAGATGCATTGTGCTTCCTGGATATGTACATCCAACTCTCTCATTAGATTTGGGAAATTTTCAGCCATTATTTCCTGCAAGACCCCTTCTCTCCCCTTTCCTTCCTCTTTTCCTTCTGGGATGCCTATAATATGTATGTGCATTTTGCATTGTCATTCATGTCCCTAAGTCATAGCTAAATTTTTTCTATCTTTTTATCGATCAATTCTACTATCTATTTGATTTCTGATGTACTGTCTTCCACATTGCCAATTCTCTCCTCTGCCCCTTCTAATCTGCTGCTATTTGCTGTGAGTGTATTTTTGATTTCTTGAACTGTGGTGTTCATTCCCATCATATCTGATATCTTTTTGCGTATGCCTGCAAGTTCCTCTCAAGTGTTTTCTTCATATTGTTAAACTCTTCCTTTACTTCACTAAGTTGGTCTCTAATATATGTTCTGAGATTTTTAATTACTTGTCCGATGTTCTGCTCCCCTTCCTGGTTTTTAGTTTGTTCATTGGATTCAGCCATGTTTTCCTGATTATTGGTTTGGTGTGTAGTTTTTGTTGCTGTCTGGTCATCATTTTATCTTGATGGGTTTAATCAGTTCCTTAGCTCCTTTGTCTAGTCTTGGGGATTACTTAGTTGTTCTTGTGTAAGTGTTATGCCTTCTCTTTGTCACTTTGTTCTTCTTCCTCTAATTTCTTATTGCTGGCTGAGTTCACTTTGAGGGAAAATATTAGGGCCAGGGAAAGGAAATTGTTTAAGAGAAGAAAATGTGTAAAGTAGTATTGGTAATAAATGTTAACAGAGCAACAATGTGAGATCTGGGAGAATGGATATTAGACTCATGTAAGTTGTGTAGAGTTATAGCAGTAAGTAGAGTACCTATAATGAGAGAGTCAACTGAATATAGGGAGGAATATAGTAAGAATTAAAAAGCTGGTGTTTGCATGAGAGAGGGAAAGAGAAACTAAAGACAATAATATCAAGAAAACAGAACAAAGGTATTAGAAATTAAAACTTAGACAATTTGGGTACCAAAGAAAGGGAGGTGGAATGTAAGAGAGACAGTAGAAGATGGAGGATAGCAAGATGTGGGGGAAAGGGGATAGTGTAGGTGGCCAAAATCAGTTCACACAGAAATGAGGAAATGGAGGATGAGGAAGCACAGCAAATGTGAGGTGCTCCCTGCAGCACCTATTGTATAAATAAAATAAAATAAAATAAAATAAAATAAGAAGAAAAAGAGAGAAAAGAAAAAAGAGAAGAAAAAAAGGGGGGTGGGCAAAGAAAAGGGGGGAAACAAGTGAGAAAAAGAAAAGAAGAAAGAAAAAATATACTAAATAAATGAAAAAGGACCTTGGGGGATAAAATGGGAGAAAATACCAGGAGATAATGCAATATTAGCAACCAAGGCAATAACTAAAAAGAAAAGAAAGAAAAAGGGGAAAAAAACCCCACAAATGCCAAGGGCTAGGACAATCAAGGACCTCAGATGGACCTCAGGGCATGGTGGATTCAGGGATGGGAAGTCTGTGATATTGCAGACTCAAGAGGTGTGAGTCTCTGGGGTGTGGGCCACCAGGGTTTAGGGGACACAGACCTGGGAACCACACATCCGGTTAACAGGGAGCCTGGGAGCACTGCAGCACAACACAGCCTTCAGAAATCCCTGCAGCTAGGCACCAGCCCTAGGGGGAGGGGTCATGCCCGCAAACTCTGACCTCTCTGTCAGATACCCAAAACTCCACCTCTCACAAGAGTCTCTTCTGTCACTCTCTCACCAAATCAACTTCAGGACACCTCCCACCCTGCAAGCCCCTGAAACAGCCTGCTGGGGGTGCCACTGTACTACAAACAATTCAGGACCACCGCAGATGGGCCGCCGGCTCTAAGGGGAGGGGCTCTAGCTGGAAGCTCTAATTTCCATGTCAGAAACCCACAATTCCATATCTCACAAGAATCGCCTCCGTCTCTGTCTCACCAAATCATCTTCCAGACACCTCTCACCATGCAAGCCCCCAAATAGCCTGCTCAGGGCTTGGGAACTCCCCAGCACAGCAAAACCTCCAGGAATCGCCACTGCTGGGCTGCCAGCCCCAGGGGCAAGTGTCCCGCATGCAGTCCCAATCTCCGTAAAAGAGACCCAAAATTCTACCTTTTACAAGAATCTTCTCTGTCACCGTCTCACTAAATCGATGTTCAGACACCTCCTGCCCTGCAAACACCCGAAACACCCTGGTCCAGCAAAATTCCAACCCTACTCAGCTGCTTCTTTGCAGGAGAGTTTATAAGGTGCACTCACTCAGACACCATCTTGCCCCGCCTCTCTCTTATGTTTTTTAATATAACATTTTTTGTGATCTATTAACTTTAAAAAAGATAATTAAAAATTAAATTACATTTAAAAAGAAGGAAAAGTAGATCTGTCTTAAAGTCAAATGACTACTTTTTATAGAACGGAATGAGAAATATAAGACAAGACTTTAAATGGATAAAGTAAATCTCATTGTTTGCTAACTGTAATTTATAAGCTTATTTAAATGTGAAGTAACTAGTCTATGAGGTTATGATGAATTTTAAGAAGTTTGTAAATCATCATCTAAACTAAAGTATTTAAATGGCTAATTCCAGGAAGCCTTTATTAATTAGAAACCTAAATAGATATTACTAAAAATAGTAACTTCCTAACAGGGAAGTCTTTCAGAGGCTACCTAAATCTTCATATCAAAGTGGTGGTAACAGAGATTCTATTGAGAATCTTATATTTTCATAAAATAATAGAGTAATTGTTCCTGTACTGCTAAAGTAAAATACCTGTTAATGTAATCATGGTAAAGGTGTAGAAATTAAAATTAAAGTACTAAAAACATTTAAGGTCATTTGCTATGTTACACATTGCATTGGAAGTGTTTACAAATTGTATAAAATTAGAAGATACAGACCAGTATTTTTAACCCTCTTGTGCACACATTCAAACCAATCCCAAATGCCCTGAATGGTGCCTATCCATTTGAGTAATTGGCTAGGTTGGTCATTATAACCCCCAAAATAATAAAAGTATCTACCAGATCTGGGCATGCTCGTGAAGTAGATGGAGAATATATTGCAGTTTTGGACTTCTCCAGCAGCTGACAATGGCTCAGTATGTCCAAATTTACAATGAACATTGCCTCTATCCTGACACTGTTTCATAGTGCCAAATGGTACCATGCACCAGGTGGTGAAACACTGGATCCTGCCTTCCAAGCTTCTGTCTAAAATCAACAGTGCTTCAGCATGCTGGCTGTGTGAAGGACATACCAAGTGGAGCAATAATTATCAGAGTAATGTGAGCAGAACTTAAACACAACTGGCATTGTGGCCTACTCCTTTTAGAGACATGTGCTATATTGCAAACCTGGAGCTTAGATCTATTAACTGCAGCTCAAAGAAGAACTTGTGCATTGATTAGTCTTAAGTGTTGTACTTCTATACCTGATAAATGTAATATCTCCTCTGTTCTAGATCATACACAGAGAGTATTGAATGTGTTAAAATCCAGTTAAATTAAATTCATTTTCTAAGTAGTTTAATGAACATGCCTATGAAGATAGAAGAATGTCTCTTTTAAAAATTTTTATAAAGGATGAAAGTCATTGGATATTAATGAAAGGGACAATTCAGCAAGAAGAAATAACTAATAAATACTCATGTACCCAAGCTCACTCCCCCTAGAAACATGAGAAACATACTGGCAAAGCTGAAAGAAGAAATAGGTGACTCAACAACAATAGTTGGAGACTTCAGTACACTCTCAGTGTTGGATAGATCATCTGGACAGAGGACAAGTAAAGAAAAACAGAGCTTGAATATCATATATACACTTAATCTAACAGGCATTTATAGTGCATTGCACCCCAAAACAGTAGGATGCTCATAGATCCTTCTCCCAGATAGAATAAGTGTGGGGTCACAGGGCTCAATAAATTTTAAAAGACAGATATTATACACTACGCTTTCTCAGATTATAATGGAATGAAGTTGAAAATCAATAATAGATGGGAAGAAAAGAAAGTTTATAAATATTTTGAGATAAAAAAACATGCTCTTAAATAATTAGTTAGATAAAGAAATTGCATGATAATTCAGCAAATATCTTGAGATGAATGAGAATATGAACACAACATATCACAACCTATGTGTAGCAATTTGGCATTGTTCATGAATTCCAAAACTAGTTATTGGATTATGTTTTTAAACTGATCTGTCAGAGGTATTACTTTTAACTGAATAAATTATGATTAGGACTTTGATTAGGCAATGTCAGTAGGGTGAAGGCCCACAGAAAAAAGACATGGCAAAGGACAGAGTTGGGAACATTGATGCTGGAGTTTTGATGCTCAGTTTTGAGCTGGAGCCTGGGAAGTAAGCACACACAGGAACAGAGCATGTGAGCCCAAAGAGAATCAGACCTCAAGGGGAGAGACAGAGCAGGTTGCCTGATAGCCTACAGATAGCCTTCTGGAGTGAGGCAAAGTAGAGAGAGCCTTATTGCCTATGGCTGACCTTGTTGAGAAAACAGTGGAGCTGAGCCCAGAAAGAAATGAGCCATGGGAAGATAGGAGCCCAGGAAGTCTGAACCCTGGCATATGTTGGCAGTCATCTTGCTGCAACACATGGCAATAGGCCTTGGTGAGGGAAGTAACTTACACTTTATGGCCTGGTAACTATAAGCTTCTACCCCAAATAAATGCCCTTTGTAAAAACCAACTGATTTCTGGTATTTTGCATCAGCACCCTTTGGCTGACTAATACACTATGGGACATCAAAAAGGCAGTGCTAAGTGAGAAATTTACAGCTCTAATTGCCTATATTAAAAAAGAAGAAAGCAAAAATTGAAGATCTAACTGCACACCTGGAGGAAGTGAAAAAAGAACAGCAAACTAAACCCAAACCTAGCTTAAGGGATGAAATAGCAAAGATCAGAGCAGAAATAAATGAAATTGAGAACAAAAAAATAGAGATAATCCACAAAACCAAAAGTTGGTTCTTTGAAAAGATCAATGAAATTGACAAATAACAAAGGAGAAAATACACAAATAAATAAAATCAGAAATAAGAGAGATCATAATAGGATACTATGAGTAACTTATTGCCAAAAATTAGACTACGTAGATGAGATGGACAAATTCTTAGAAACACATGAACCACATACACTGATCCTAGAAGAAATAGAAGACATCCACAAACCAACCACAAGGTAAGAGATTGAAACAACTCGCAAAAACTTTCCAAAGATGGAAAGCCTGGAAGAAGAAGGCTTCACAGGTGAATTCTACCAATAATTCAGAGATGATGTAATACCAATATTGCTCACGCTCTTCCAAAAAATTTAACAGGAAAGAATGGTTCCAAACTCATTCTCTGAATTAAACATCACCCTAATACCAAAATCAGGTAAAGATACTACAAAAAAAGAAAATTACATACCAATAGCTCTAATGAATAAAGATGCAAAAATCCTCAACAAAATACTTACAAAATGAATCCAAAATCATATTAAAAGAATTACACACCATGATCAAGTAGGTTTTTAAAGGATGTTTCAACACAAGAAAATCACTTGCTCTAATACATCACATTGATAAATTGAGGAAGAAAAATTACATAGCTGCTGAGGGTAAGAAGAGGGAAGAAGAGATATGATGTGGAGCATTTTCAGGACTTGGAATTTTCCTGGGCGGTAATGCAGGAACAGTTACTGGACATTGTAGGTCCTGCCATGGTCCACTGGGTGGACTCGGTGAGAGTGTAAACTACAATGTAAACCACTATCCGTGTGGTGCAGCAGTGCTCCAAAATGTATTCACCAAATGCAATCAATTTGCCATGATGATGAAAGAGGTTGTTGATGTGGGAGGAACAGGGTGAGGGTGGTGGGGGCTATATGGGGGCCTCATATTTTTAAATGTAACATTAAAGAAATAAACAAATTTTTAAAAGAAGGGGGAAAAAATAAACCAAAGAAGTCTTAAATAAATGGAAGGGCATTTCGTGTTCATGGATTTGAAGACTAAATAACATTAAGATGCCAAGTGTACTCAAAATGATTTACAGATTCAATCATTCCCAATAACAATTCCAACAGCTTTTTTTTTTTTTTTTTTTTTGCAGAAATTGAAAAGACAATAATCAAATTTATTTGGAAGGTTAAGGGACCCTGAATAGTAAAAAAAAAAAAAATCTTAAAAAAGCATGAAGTGCGAAGACTTACTTCCTGACTTTAATGTCTATTACTTCGTTACAGTGGTAAAAACAGCATGGTGCTGGCATGAAAACAGACAGATTGACCAATGGAACTGAATAAAATACTCAGAAATGGACCCTCACATCTACAGTCAAGAGATTTTTGCAATTCATTTATGACCACCAAGATGGGACAGAACAGTCTGTTCAACAAATGTTTCTGGGAGAACTGGATAGTCATATACAAAAGAAAGGAAGATGATCCTTTTCTCACATTTATACAAAAATTAACTGAAAATGGATCGAAGATTAATCTAAAAACAACAACCATAATACTCCTAGAAAACAATGTATTGAAACATCTTCAATATCTTGGGGTAGGTGGTCGTTTTTCAAACCTTCCACACAAAGCATGAACAAGAAAAGAAAAAATTAGGTAAATGGCACCTCACAATAAATTCAACACTTTTGTACCTCAAAGGACTTTGTCAAAAGCATGAAAAGAAGCTGACTCAATTGGAGAAAATATTTGTTAATCACATACCTGATAAAACTTTAGTTTCTGTGATATATTAAAAAATCATGCAACTCAACCCTTAAAAATAATCAAAACTATCTTATTAAAAATGGGGGAAAGACCTGAAAAGATGTTGGTCCAAAGAAGAAATATATATGTTGAAAAAAACCACAGGAAAAAAATGTTCAACATTATTAGTGATTAAGGAAATGTAAATCAAAACTACAATGAGATATCATTCTTATTAGACTGTTCACTAATAAAAGGACAGAAAACTGTAAATGTTGAGGAGTATATGGAGAAATAAGAATCATTTTGCAATGTTAGTGAGTGTGTAGAATGTTAGTGACTGTGGAGGACTGTTTGGCAGTTTCTAATTAAATTGAATATGGACTTGCCATGGTGACTGAGCAACATCATTTTTAGGTATAAACCCAGAAAAACTGAGAGCAGTTACATGAATAGACATCTGCACACCAATGTTCATAATGGCTTTATTCAGTATAAACAAAAGTTGGAAACAACCCAGGTGTGCATCAATGATGAGTGGATAAACAAATTATCCTGTATGCACATGATAGAATATTGCACAGCAGTAAGAAGAAATTAATTTGTGAAGCATATGACAACATGGATGAACCTAGAGGACATAATGTTGGTTGATGCAAGCCAGACACAAAAGGACAAATATTGTATGATTGCACTATTATGAACTGAATAAATTATGCAAATTCCTGGAATTAATAATCAGAATAATCAGAAAATAGAATGAAGGTTGACAATGGAAAGCTGATGGTTAATCTCTGTAAAATGGGTTAAAAAGTTGTTTTTAAATCATTGGAAATAAATGGAAATGATGAAAGCATATTATGTTGCTTGTAATTAGCAGAGCTATTACATGGGTATGACAGTAGTTGAAATGGAAAGACTAAAGACATTTATATTACTAGAGGAAAAGCTAAAAATGGAACCTGGGACTGTATAACATAGCAAAACCTCTTATAAAACAAGAATATTTTGTGATTTTACTTATATAAGACTGTTTTTACAAAATGTAAATATCAATGAACTACCAATAAGGAAACAGAATAGTGGCTATGTATAGCAAGTGAAACATAGATTGAGAGGTGATGATTTTTGTTTGTTTTTTTAAATTATTTTTATTATTATTACTGGAATACTGAAAATGCTCTAAAAGTGATTGAAGTAATGAATGCAAAACTTTTTGACTTTATGAAATACTATTCAGTGTACACTTTAGATGTATTTTATTCTTTATTAAAATATATATCTATCAGTAAATTTGATTGGTTAAAAAAACTTTTAAACCTTCAAAAATGTAATATAAATGTTCTGGAATAATATGATGTGAATTAATAAGGCAAATGTCATAGAAAAAATATTATCAATGAAGAACACCAGAAATGTTAACAATATCAATAAACATATGGTAGTTTTTGTTCTTCATGTATGTGTAAAGTAATATATTATCACATGAAGGTATAATGAGATAAGTTAAATATATAAAATGTAACCTCTAAATCAAAATACAACTTTAGCTAAAAGCCAGTGAGAACATAATCCAAATGAGTCTGATAAAGAGAAGTAGAAATCAAAGAAGAGAGGTAGCAAAAAGAAAAACAAAACAAAACAATACAATATATTTAACAAACACGTCAATACTTACAATCAATTCAAATAGTAAAAAACCACAAATATAAGACAGAGAACCTTTAATAGGATGAAAAATAAGCCCCCATTCTATGCTGCTTTCAAGAAATTCACTTTAATATAAAGATTCAAATAGATCTAAAGTAAAAGGATATTGAAGATACATATGCTAACACAAACTTTAAAGAGGTGTATTAGTTAGAATAATAACAGAAAATATAGACATTGGAACAAATACCAGGCATAAAGCATGTTATTTTCTATTGATAAAAGAGCCATTTAATGAAGATGACACAAAAGTATGTAACAGCACAGCAAAAAAGCAGAAGAGCTTCAAAATGCATAAGGCAAACCTAGAGAACTGTTAGGAGAAAAAGACATGTGAAGAATTAGACTCAAAGATTTCAATACTCCTCTATTCTTCTGATACCTGAGGTCAAAGAGCATATTATGTAGTTTCAGCATTTGAACTTTGTGCAGTCTTCTGTATGGCCCAGAGTATTGTGTAATTTAGTAAATTATAAATGTTTATTTGGAAAGAAAATATATTTTGCTCATGTATGGTACAGTGCCATACAAATGTCATTTTGGGCAAGTTAGTAAATACATACTCAAATCATATATTAATTCTCACGTTTTGCAATTTTCTATGATTTGTAAGGAACCATATCTTAAACTGTTTAAAAATGATGGTAGTTTTCAATTTCTCCATTTTATTTTAATAATTGCTGTATATATTGCCATGCTATATAATTATGTGTGTACAAAATTATGCCATTTCATTTGAATAAATATTTCCAAATGAGCTCTCTAAATTCTAAAGGAAATGATCACAATTTTCTTTAAGGCATTGATCTCCAAATTTTGTTGTATATTAAATGATTGTTTATTCATTACCAGCTATGCTGGTATCATCACATGTCATTTTGTAACTAGAAAAGTTGTATTTTTACAAAAAAAAAATTCAGAAAATAGAGAATTCTCATATACTCCCCTATTAAGTATACATGCATTAGTGTGGCATCTATGTTACAAGAGATGAAAATATTATAATTATACTACTAACTATAGTCCATAGTTTACATTAGGCTACACTGTTGTACAGGGCTAAGTTGTTTTTTTATTTTTATTCTAGTAAAATTTATATAACCTAAGATTTTCCATTTTAAGCACATTACATTTCTACCATTACAAATATAAAGGCAAGGAATTATGTCCATTCATATATGATGGAAAATACTCTGTATAACATTAATGCAAATGGTATCTAATAAAAAAAGTGTGAAGAGAATATAATATTTTGCAAAGATGATATTTCATTGACTAACAATATATCAGTGCCATGTGATAAAATTGTTCTTGCAAGTAGCAGAAGAGGCAGTGCTGATTTTAATGAGTGACAATCAAGACCCCAATTTACAAAATGGAACTCTAATATATCAGTGATTATCTGTAAAAATAAATATGTTTCAGGAATTTATTTATCCAGTATGGTAAACTATTTGCCAGCCATCAGAGAGTACTCCTAATTCAAAGGTTACTCTAGGGGTTATATGCCATAATACACAAGATGAATAAAAACATACAATAAACTTGAGCACAGCAGAAAATATGTGAATATAAGACATGGTGGCGGCGGACTTGGCCCAGTGGTTAGGGTGTCTGTCTACCACATGGGAGGTCCGTGGTTCAAACCCTGGACCTCCTCGACCCATGTGGGGCTGGCCCATGCACAGTGCTGATGCACACAAGGAGTGCCCTGCCACCCAGGGGTGTCCCCCGCATAGGGGAGCCCCACACGCAAGGAGTGCGCCCGTGAGGAGAACCGCCCAGTGCAAAAGAGAATGCAGCCTGCCCAGGAATGGCACTGCCCACACTTCCCATGCAGCTGACGACAACAGAAGCAGACAAAGAAGCAAGATGCAACAAAATAGACACAGAGAAGAGACAACCGGGGAGGGGGGGAGGAATTAAATAAATAAATAAATCTTAAAAAAAAAACTAACCAGGCCTCCTTGACCCGTGTGAAGCTGGCCCATGCACATCAGTGCTGATGCATGCAAGGAGTGCCATGCCATGCAGGGGTGTCCCCTGCGAAGGGGAGCCCCATGCGCAAGGAGTGTGCCCCATAAGGAGAGTAGCCCAGCGTGAAAGAAAATGCAGCCTGCCCAGGAATGGTGCCACACACATGGAGAGCTGACACAACAAGATGACGCAACAAAAAGAAACACAGATTCCCATGCCACTGACAACAACAGATGCGGACAAAGAAGACAAAGCAAATAGACACAGAGAACAGACAACCAGGGTGCCTTTTATGTTTGGTTCTTGCCTCAGTGCTTGAGCAAGTACTTCTAAGACTATGTTCAATAAGAAGGGTGATAATGGGCACCCTTGTCTTGTTCCTGATCTTAGAGGGAAAGATTTTAGGATTTCAACATGTAAATGATGTTAGCTGTGGGTTTTTCATATATACTCTTTATCATGTTCAGAAAGTTTCCTTCTATTCTGATCTTTTGCAGTGTTTTTATCAAGAAAGGGTGCTGTATTTTGTCAAATGCTTTTTCTGCATCTATAATAAATATGATCATGAGATTTTTTCCCTTCAATCTGTTTATGTCATGTATTACATTAACTGATTTCTTATGTTGAACCATCCTTGCATAACAGGAATGAACACCACTTGGTCATGGTGTATAATTTAATGTGTTGTTGAATATGATTAGCAAGTACTTTGTTGAGGATTTTCACATCAAGGTTAATTAGAGAGGGAAGCAGACTCTGCCCAGTGGTTAGGGCATCTGTCTACCACATGGGAGGTCCGCAGTTCAAGCCCCGGTCCTCCACCCATGTGGAGCTAGACCACGTGCAGTGCTGATGCGTGCAAGGTGTCCCCATGCAGGGGAGCCCCATGTGCAAGGAATGCACCCCGTAAGGAGAGCCACCCAGCATGAAAGAAAGTGCAGCCTGTCCAGGAATGGCACCACACACACAGAGAGCTGACATTTGTCTGATATTAATATAACTGCTCCTGCCCTTTTTTGGTTATTGTTTGCTTGTAAGATTGTTTTCCAGTCATTCACTTCCAACCTCCTTGAATCCCTGGTTCTTAGATGTGTTTCTTGCAGACAGCATATAGATGGATCATATTTCCTTATCCAGTCTTCCAGTCTGAGTCTCTTGACAGGTGAGTTTAATCTATTGACATTCAGTTTTATTACTTTCAAGGAATTATTTATGTTAGCCATATTTTCTTTGGATTTGTGTTTTTCATATTGTTTGATTTTCTTTTTCTGTTTTTGTCTTTTTAGTTGCTCTTACACTCTCCCCCAACTCTGTCTCTCTTGTTTTTTCCTTTCTTCCTGCAGAACTCCATTTAGTATTTCTTGAAGGGCAGGGTTCTTGCTGGCATACTCTCTTAGTTTCTGTTTATCTGTGAATATTTTGAACTAGCCATCATTTATGAATGCTAACTTTGCTCGATATTCTCAGTTGGAAATTTTTTTCTTTTAGTACCTTGACTATGTCATTCCACTTCCTTCTTGCCTCCATGGTTTCAGATGAGAAATCAGCACTTAATCTTCTGAAGCCTCCTTTGTATGTGATGGTTCTCTTTTCTCTTGCTGCTTTTACTATTTTCTCATTGACTTGAGCATTGGATAATTTGACAAGTATATGTCTTGGGGTAGGCCTGTTGGGATTTATGCTGTTGGGGGTGTGTTGTGCTTCCTGGACATGTACATCCATTTCCCTCAATAGGTTTAGGAAGTTTTCAGCCATTATTTTCTCCAACACTCCTTCTGTCCCCTTTCCCTTCTCTTCTCCTTCTGGGATGCCTATAATACATATGTTTGCACATTTTGCATTGTCATTCAGATCCCTAAGCCCCTGCTGTATTTTTTCTGTCTTTTTATTGACCAGTTCTACTATCTGTTTGATTTCAGATGTACTGTCTTCCACATCACTTAATCTCTCCTCTGCCTCTTAGAGTCTGCTGTTATTTGCTGAGAGTGTATTTTTGATTTCTTGAATTGTGCTGTTCATCACCATTTTATCTGTTATCTTTTTGTGTATGATTGCAATTTCTTCTGCATTCTCTCTAAGAGTTTTCTTCATATTCTTAATCTCTTCCTTCACCTCATCAAATTGGTCCCTAATATATGTTTTGAGAGCTTTAATTACTTGTTCGATGTTCTGCTCCTCTTCCTGGTTTTTAGTTTGTTCATTGGATTGGGGCATATTTTCCTGATTATTGGTTTGGTTTGTAGTTTTTTTGTTTTTTTTTTGCTGTCTGGTCATCATTTTATCTTGATGGGTTTAGTCAGTTGCTTAGCTTCTTTGTCTAGTTTGGAGTTTAATTAGTTGTTTTTGCATGCATATTAAGTCTTCTCTTTGTCACTTTGTTCTTCTTATTCCATTTCCTTGTTGTTGGCTAAGTTGACTTGAAGGAAAATATTATGGCCAGAGAAAGCAAAAGGAGTAAGAAAATAAAATGAATAATAGTAGTATTGATAGTAAGTATTAACAGAGGAACCATGTGAGATATAGGAGAATGGATATTAGACTCATGTAAGGTATGTAGAATTATAACAGTAAGAAAAGTAGAGTACATAATATGAGACAGTAATTTGAATATGGGGCAGAATACAGTGTGCATTAAAAGGTCCATGTGTTCAGGAGAGAGGAAAAGAGAGAAAAGAGGACAATAATATAAAGAGTGAGTATAAGGTAGTAGTAATAAAAAGTCAAAAAAAATAGGGGGGCAAACAAAGAGAGGTGCAATGTAAGAGAAACAATCAATGATGAAGGATAGAAAGATGTAGAGGAAAGGGAATAGTGTTGGTGGCCAAAATCAATACACACAGAAAAGAGTAAATGGAGGATGAGGAAATACAGCAAATTTGAAGCTCTCTCTGCAGCACCTAATGTAAAAATAATAAAATAGCAGAGAAAGAAAGAAAGAGAAAAAAAGGGACAAAAGGGAGTCAGGAAGTAAGCAGGAAAAAGGGAAAGAAAGAAAACAGAAAGAAAAAAGGACCTTGGGGGGATAAAGAGGAAGGAAAAACAAGGAAAAACCAACCAAATACTAGGGAAAGTTTCAAGCAAAGAATCCTGTTGGTGGTTTGATAAAATGCTTACGGATCTGATGACCCCCCTTTTCTCCCTTCCTCACTTTCTTCTCTCCCAGGCAGCAGGAAAATGGCCTGAGAGGTCCAGTAGGAGATTAAAGTGGGTCCTTGTTGAATCAGCTCCACACAGATAACAACGACTCTTAATTTCCAGAGAGAGAGCACCCACACCTCACAAGGAACCCCAAGTATGCTATTGGAGGCTTGGAAAACACCTCCTACAGTCCCTCTCCTTTAGGTGTGCTATGAAAGGGCTAGTTGATTTTCTGACTCCACCTTCTCCCAGGCCAAGTTTCCTAACCCAGGGTATTTAGGTGAATTAGGCTTTCTCAGCAGATTTGCCACTCCTCTCTTCCCAGACTCTCCCCAAACCAGCTGGTATGCTCCTCCAAGCACAAAAAAGGGGAAAAAAAATTTAAAGGAAAAAGGGGCGGGGGAACAGCAGAAAATTGAACCTACACTAGCCAGGCTCCAGTACTGCATCCCGCACAGAATCCCTCCCACCCACAAAGTCAGTCCAAAACCAGAGGGCTAAGGCAATCCTGGACCCCTAGGAGCGCTGGACTTGGGAATTGGAAGTCCAGGACTCTGCAGACCCAGGGCAGGTAGGTCCGTGGAACACAGGCTACAGGGGCTCGGGGGATACTGACCTGGGGGCCACACACCTGGGGACCACAGGGCCCAGGAGCACCACCACACAAGTTCTCAGGAAACATCCTGACTGCCAGCCCAGGGGGAAGGTTCCTGCCAGCCAGCCCACAGCTTCTGACCTCTGTACTTGTAAGCCACAATTCTATCTTTAGCAAGCACCACCTCTGCCATTCTCTTTCCAAATCAATGTCCACACACCCTCCACCCTGCAAGCCCCCAAGACAGCCTGCTCCCCAGCACTTGTTATTGTCCACAGGTCAGATTCTTACTTCTTGTCTCCCTTAATTACCATGATGAATGGTAATTACTAGTAACATTGAAAACCTCTTCAATTTGCCAGAAGGCAGGAAAAGTGTCACTTTCAGACAAACTTCTTACATCAAGACTTTTTTTGCTCCTCTTTGATGGTCTTTATTTCAGGGCTTCAAAAATGGTTCAATATGTAGTTTTTTTTCTTGTTGTTTAATAGCCAGCAATTTTCTGAAAATTTATTGTTAGCACTGCATGGTTGACTTGAGTAAAAATGGCTAGTTAAATATGCATGATTAGCTCTACCCAAAGCTATCCCTTTCATTCTGTAGACTGAGATTATAATAATATTTGCTTAATACAAAGTCTAGCCATATTATTAATACCAAGAAAAGGAAAAAGGTAAGAAATAAATCTATTGCTTACATTTACTATAACTTTTGGTTTTGTTAGAAGTAATATTACAATATAAAATCAGTGTAAAAAGAATAGAAATTTTTGAAAATTAAGAACATTTTCTTACCTATAACCTTGCAGGTGCCAGGGGTATTATCTGCATCATAAATAGTTATTGGGGTCACTCAAATATTGCATGGGTGCTTTCATTCTCAAAGTGTAAATGAAAATTATGCATTGTCTTTCCTGCAAATAATTGAAAAATTCATTGTTTTTTCAAATGAAATAATTGGAAAACATTTTCTGCACTAATTATTTTCAATCACATATCCAACTAATTTAATTTATTTATAATTAACTCAA
The DNA here is from genome assembly GCF_030445035.2 of Dasypus novemcinctus. Taxonomy (NCBI): domain Eukaryota; kingdom Metazoa; phylum Chordata; class Mammalia; order Cingulata; family Dasypodidae; genus Dasypus; species Dasypus novemcinctus. The sequence goes on along the minus strand of NC_080694.1, from coordinate 12,603,780 downwards.
TCTTTCAAAATAATGCTGGGTTTATAATATGCAGACACTGGTGTGGAAACTTGGGGATGAATAATGAACAAATGCTTACATTTCCTTTTATGATATATAGTGACAAAATCCTAGCATTACACTTTAACTATAAGGGATTATGTTCACATTTATTTTATGTCAAAAATTCACTGATTCACTTTGAATAGTGAAACAGTCTTAGGTATAGTTTGGCAAAAGAAAGTAGGCAAATTTTCATGGAATTCTTAATTTAATAAGAACATTATGCATGAAATATTTCCACTTTGTAGATACATTTAGATATCACTAAATTTTTATCACTATGTATTGTAATTAGCATTGTTTATACCATTGCTCTGGCCAGCACAGAGCAATATCCCCACCCCTTGCCTTCTTTGCTGGCATCAGCTGTCTTGCTGATATTTGTTTACTCTTCACTTCCCTTAAGAACTGTCAATTTCCCTAAAAGCTCTGGAATGATATATTTTAATACAATAAAATACAAACAAGACAGTGGTCTCCTTATGTGAATACCTTACCTATCTATACTATTTTAGTCCTGCTTTCCTTGTCTCTCAACAAATAAGAGAGCAGGTGAAGAACAGAAGTGTGGGTGGTTCATGGCTTGAAATAAAGGAGAAGGAAAAAAGAAACTAACAGCAAAAATACTCACAAAATAATATTGTTTTCAAATGCTGGATAGGCAAGTCTTCTGGGAAGGGTTCAAGCCTGTTTCAGGTACAGGTATGCACAAGTGGCAGATTTATTTGCAATACTGATATCCTCAAAGGAAAATTCTGTTTAATTAAATTTCCTCTATCTTCACTTACATATGTCCTTAGGGAAAATACATGTGAATATGCATCATTCTTGGCATCTGTAATACAAATTGCTCAGAAGTAACCTGGGAAAGAAAATTGGTCCAGGTAATGATAGAAGAGGACATAAATAAAATTTGTGCATGAGCACAAATTTTGTATATTAAGAAATATTGATATATTTGAATCTATAAAATGACATGGTGAATATTGATGAGGTAATAATTAAAACAGAAATAAAATTTCAATTCGAATATTTTGATGATTATCATGGCTTCCTTTTTATCACTATGAATAGTGTCAGTTAATGGACAGAAATTCATAATTTTAATTAAATAAAATTACATTTGTGTTTACCATATGGTTATTGCCTTTATAACCATGAGTCATAAATTCTTGCCTATCGCAAGACAGGAAAACCCTCCCTTATATAACTTTCTAAAAGCCTTATTTCTTTGTTTTTATTTGTTTATTGGTTATATTAGCTTTCTCAATAAGCAAAAATATTTTCCCATCTACCACCTCATATTAATGTATGGGAAGGACATATGGAAATATTTTTATTTTAAAATCAGGTACCAATTTTTCCAGTCACTTTTATTGAAAGGATCATTAATTTCCCCTTTCACTTAACTTGTTGTCATGGTGTATATAATGACAATGTAAACATGTGGGTCTATGTATGTGTTCTCTATTCTTTTCCATTGACCTACTTATCAGTCTTTCCACCAATGCCATAGTTTAAATACTTTTGTTCTGTTGATATCATGAATTCTGTCAAGAGAAACATCTTCTGACATTTTTATTCATAATTCATTAGATTGCATAGATAGATTGGCAACAGTCAATATCTTAGAATGTAGAATTTTCTTATACATGAATTAGATCCATCTCTCCATGTTTAGGTGTTCTTTAATTTTTCACTAAAATACACCTTTGATGGATTGTATATTATGTGAGTATATCTCAATAAAAATGCTTAAAAGGCCATTTAAACAATGGTAGGAGAACTGTGTGACATTTTAACTTAGACTACCATACTACACTAGCAAGAAATACTTGGTCTTGAGTATGGCAATCCACACTCCTTGGGTATGTACCTGGTTTGGGCAGTAGAAGGGAAGACCTTCTAAGAAAGGATTAATGTTTTCCTGTGTTGGCTTTTCTGTGGTATTGCCAAAGAATTGTTGCAAGGTGCTGCTTTTGTGCAACCTGAGAACTCTCTCAGTGAAAGGAGTGGCTGTGCAGATAACTGTGAACTATCTCTAACAGAAATATGCGGAAAATTTTACACAACAACAGCAGAATGCACTTTCCTATCTTTATCCATGGATCATTCCCAAGGGTCTACCAAAGATATACAAAATAAGTCTCAATGAACTTATAGAAATTGAAATTGCAGTGATCTTATTTGACAATGGAAGGTAGCTGGAAAACAATAACAGAGAGAGAACTGGAATTGTCATAAATATGTAGAAATTAAACAACACATGTTTAAACAACTGATGGGTCAAAGAAGAAATCTCAAGATAAATTAGAAAATATCTTCAGGTGAATGAAAATGAAAGCATGACATACGAAATCTAATGGATTGCAGCAAAGTCAATGATGGGAAAGAAATCTATAGCTCTAAATTCATAGAATAAAAAAGAGAGATCTCAAATCAGAGACTAACCTTACTTCAAGAAGAATTGGAACAAATTAAATCCAAAATGAGCAGAAGGAAGGTAATAACAATGCTCATATAAGAAAAAATGAAATAGAAAGTATGAAAAAAGGAAAAACAATCAATAAAATGAAAACTTATTTCTAAGAAAATATCAATAAAAGTAACAAATATTTAGTTCAACTGAGATAGTAAAAAAGAGAGAGAGAACACAAATAACTATAATCAGAAATGAAATGGGGGACATTAATAATTATCCCACAGAAATGAAAAAGATTATGAGTAGATACTATGAAAATTGTATGCCAGCATACAAGAAAGTCTAGATGAAATGAAAAAAAAAATCCAATAATTATAGAAAAGTATAAAAATATAAGAAATATAAAAACAAACTACATACAATGACTCAATAATATACAGATGATCTCAACAAGTCAATAACAATTAATCAGTAAATAGATCAGTAAATAAATCCCCTCAACAACAACCATCAAACAAAAAACAGAACCAGATGGTTTCACTGATTAAGTTTTCCAGACTATCCAAAAAAATGAACACCAATCCTGCTTAAATTCTTCCCCAAAATTCAAGGGTATGGACAACTCTCTAACTCAATCTTTGTCATTTTATACCAATGCCAGATAATGACACCTTAAAAAATTTCAAACCAATATCCCTTAGGACTATACATGCAAAAATACTCAACTAAATTCTAACAAACTGAATCCATCGCCACACTGAAATAATTATACACTGTAATCAAATAGGATTTATTACAAGTATGCAAAGTTCTTATAAGGAAATAATTTAATGTAATGCATCACATTAATAGAACATATGGAAAAATGCCAGACAAATCTAGGACACTTGTTGATAAAAACAAATAGAAATCCAAGACTGTAGGACACTACCACAACATGAAAAACCCATAGCTAACATCATATGAAATCATAAATGTCTGAAAGCATCCTCCTATATCAGAAACCAGACAAGGATACACGCTGTCACCTGTGCTATTCAGCATTGTACTGGACATCCTAGCCAAAACAATCAGGCAAAAAATGACATAAGTTGCATTCAAATTGTAAAGGAAAAAAATAAAGCATTTCCTATTTACAAATGTATTGACCCTACATCTAGAATATCCTGGAAAATCTGCAAAAGAATCCATAGAGTTAGTAAATTCAGCAAAGTTGGAGGGGTAAAAAGATCTACACATAAAAAACAGTGAAGCATCTTTACACATGTAATGAAATCAAAACTTGTATCAAACCATAATGATATTGGCACAAGGAGAGAGATATAAAACAGTTGATTTCATTGGAATGGAAATGAATCAATACTTCAGATATAAACCATCACTATGGAAAATTAATTTTGATAAAGTTGCCAAATACACTCAGTGGACAAAAATATTCTCTTCAATAATTATAATCTAGGTATCTATATGAAAATTATAAACTAGGTATCTATATGAAAAAGAATGAAGAGATAATCCTTACCTTATACTATCACAGTTTTCAAATGAAAATGGATCAAAGACCAATAGTAAGATTTTTAATGGAAGAAATCCCCCAATCACAGAGGCAGTTTCTAGTGAAGGAGGATGGTTCATTAATAGGCCCTTGATATTGATGACTGTGCGTATGTACCTTTACTCTTGAAATTGAAAGTTAGCATAGTATTACATGGTGCTTAGGAGTTGCCTCTTGAGAGACTCCTTGTTGCTCAAATGTAGCCTCTCTCTAAGCCAAACTCAGCATATAAATGCAATAACTTCCCCCCAGTTTGGGACATGACTTCCAAGGATGAGGTTCCCTCGTGTTAAGGGATTAGCACCAAGCACCAGCTACCAATGCAACTGGAAAAAGTTCTTGACCAATAGTGGGAAAAGTTAAAGACAAATGAGTTTATATGGTTAATTTGCATCTTTAATTAATTTCACTTTTAGCTTTGCTTTTGGGAGTTTTTGGATTATATAAGAGTTGCAACTCTGTAGGATAACTGGTGTAGGGTGTCAGTGGTGGTGGGATGTGTGGTATAGAGTGAAAATGCAGCATGCTTTATGGAATATGAATGTATTCAAGTGGTAATGGGGTGTTGCGTTGGTGGCTGGCTGGAGGTCCTCAAAGTAACTGAAAGAATATTGGCTTCCCATGCTGGGGAGTCCTGATACATTCTCTAATAGAATGGCAAGAATCCCTAGAAAATATGGGTAGTGTCTAGTGAAGGAGGATATCATGCCCTTGATATTGATGCTTGTCTTTATGAACCTTGTTCTTGTGAGGTTGAAACAGTTTAGTATTATACATTGCCTAAGAGTTACCTCCTGAAGGCCTCTTTGTTGCTCAAATGTGGCCTGTCTCTAAGCCAATCTCAAAATATAAACTCCTTTTATTCCCCCAAGTATGGGACATGACCCCAAGGGATAAGCCTCTCTGTCGCTGAGGGATTATGACCAAGTGCCAACCATCAATGCATTTGGAAAAAGACCTAGACAAAAAGGGGGGAATATTAAACATGAGTGAGTTTTTATGGCTAAGAGATTTCAAAGTGAGTTGGGAGGTAATTTTAGAGGTTTCTCTTATGCACATCTTAAAAATCTCTCACTGACTGCCACAATAATCAGTGCCTCAAGCAAGGGGGTTTCTGAGGTTTCTAAAGCCATCTGGACACTATAAGGAGGGCAGACAACCCCAGAAATTTGGTACCTTGTCTGTGGGCCTTACTTTGGAATATATGATAACTTATCTCCCCAATGTATGGAGTTGGATTCATTTATAAATTCTCTACACATGATTCATATGTCCCTTTTATTTGAGCCAATAATTAGCAATATACACATTAAATATGTCCCAGAAAATGAAATCTTCCAGCTATTGATATGGGAGTTGTGCCCTGAATCTTAGTAGAGTTGCAGCCAACACTTACCTTCCAATTCCTCTAATTGACCCAGGACAACTAACAAATGGATGATGGTAGACAACGCCCATCCCCGCAGAAACAATTTTATCTACAACTGCAAGTAAAACACATCTACTCATCTGCCCCATGGAATCTATGACCCCTCTCAATAGGAACACAGTTGGCATCACCATCCCCAAATCCTCAAGAGTGAGGAATGAACAAACATATGGTGGGAATACAACAATGGACTAAAGTAATCATTAGTTTAATAGTGGAAGAATTCATAAGATTGTTATAAAGTCAGTGGTCACCAGAGTTTCTGAGGGGAGGGAGAAGGAATAATAGGTATAACATGGGGCATTTGGGGATATTGGAATTTTTTTGCATGACATTGCCATGACTGATACATGCAGGCCATTGCATGTTTTGTCAAAATATATAAAATTGTGTGGTGCAAAGCATAAAACGTAATGTAAATTATACACCACAGTTAAAAACAATACCTCAATATGTATTCATCAATTGTAACAAATGTACCTTACTACTATAAAATGTTGTTAATGGAGAAAAGTGTGAGGGGTTAGGGGGTGAGTTATATGCAAGTCCCCTATATTTTTGACATAATATTTATGTTATCTAAATCTTCTTTAAAATAATAATTTAAAGATTCAGTTCTCATTTCCAGTGATGACTCCTTTTCCTGCTCTCTCTCCCAACCACCTAAGGTTTGTGTAGATTTGTAAACTGCTATGTTTGAGCTTCCATGGAAATTTGCACTACCACTAGTCATTTGAGAAACTACCAATGTATAGCTGTTAGAACCTCAAAGTAGCATATAAATCTTGCTTGGATGAAGAGACTTTTTCTTTCTAAAGCTCATATTGTGGGGCAATATCATGAGTTAAATTTTGTATTTTATATCTCAAGTATTTGAAAGCTTTCTTCCCAAACATTCCTGAATTATACACAGAAAAGAAAGAGAAATTTGATTTGGATAAGGGCATTTTCCTCAATAAAATTGATGAATTTAATTTATTACCAATTTTTATTTCCAGAGATTCAACCATTTAAAATATTTTGTAGTATATAGATTTACAGAAAACCTCATTTGCTTTATGACTGAAACAGTCATATTTTACTCGTGAGAGAAACTTTATGATCCTTAAGAATTTGTTCAGCATAATAACCAGCTTAATGCATTTTATTTTTTAAATTTTATTCTAATTTTCCAAAAATTGGTTGACAAATATAATTACCCCAAAGAGGTAACTTTTAAAGGTCCTATTATTAAATGTGGGCAGTCGGACTCAGAAAGTAATTTTTTTTTTAAAGATTTTTAAAAATTTATTTCTCTCCCCTCCTCTCCCCCAGTTGTCTGCTCTCTATGTCCATTCACTGTGTGTTCTTCTGTGACCACTTCTGTCCTTATCAGCGGCATCAGGAATATGTGTTTCTTTTTGTTGTGTCATCTTGTTGTGTCAGCTCTCAGTGTGTGTGGTGCCATTCTTGGGCAGGCTGCACTTTCTTTCATGCTGGGTGGCTCTCCTTATGAGGCGCACTCCTTGAGTGTGGGGCTCCCCTACATGGTGGACACCCCTGTGTGGCACAGACTCCTTGCGCACATCAGCACTGTGCATGGGCCAACTCCACATGGGTCAAGGAGGCCCAGGGTTTGAACCGTGGACCTCCCATGTATGTAGTAGGAGGATGCCCTATCCATTGGGCCGAGTCCACTTCCCTCAGAAAGTACTTTCTATACAGATGGAATCATAAGTGAATCTGGTCAACACTTTGTAAAGTACACTGATAGACCTAGAGGACCTACTCAATATTAAAAAAAAAAAAGAGGCACTCTGCTTTATATCAATTTCCTAACACAGCTATTAATTTACACAGTTTCAGTGAACTGTAGTATGTCATATCATCAGATATTTATTCCAATTTCAGCCACTCTTCATCTCATTTCATCTTATTAATGTTATCCTGAAGATAGACATACATTTACTTAAAAACAAACCAAAGTTCCAATTTGCATGTAATAACCAATGTTTACTTTTGTGTGCAAACCCAAGAACAATTCTTACTGGAAATTAATTCATTTTTAGTTGAAATAACCAATAGTATGGTTGTATACTACAATTTTGGCACCCTTCAACAATAGTGGTTTTTTGCCAGTTGGTGATATTTGTATTGAGAAAAATCATCAGGTAATCTAAAAAACAAATTGAAAAATTTAGGTTCAGGAGTGAGCCTTTCTTTTAGGTTTGGGAAATGGGGGGAATTGTAAATTCTACCATTTATTCCATAGTTTCTGTCTAGTTTATATTTTCATAAAAATATAGATAGAAGAGTTAGCTGGTACAAAAGTTCAACAGTTTTTATTGTAGTTCAGCTGGGAATTTTCTATCCTAGGTGTTACACTGTGAGGAATTTAGAATTATACCCATATTGCTTTTTATGTTATTTATCATGTACAATGTCCCTTAATGCTCAAACTGATTTGCTCGAGAAAGCAACTGATTCTTTTAATTTGGTACCAAAGGGGTCCTTGTGGCATCCAAGGGGGAAAAAACTACAAATATAATAGCTGGTTATATTTTCTTGGTCAAATTTTGAAGAATTGTAAGCAGATATTGGATATAAGAGGGAATATCTGGTGAAATATTTAGGGACATCTTGCCTCAGTTAATTAGCCCTGAAATAAACAATTAAATGAAGACCCAAAGAGATGAAACTGTGTTCAAGTAACATAAATGTGAATCTCAAGAAAGGTCAAGTATATTTATAGGACTATAATATATCCCAAACCCAAAAGGTAAAATTCAAAATATCCAGCAACCAATCAAAGATTTCCAGGTATGCACACATATATACACAAAAACAGAACAGTGCAACACTTGATGAGTGTATGAATCAATCAATAAAAATTAAGCAGAACTAAGGCATTTTAGAATTAGTAGAAAAATTAATTTAAAATGTTATAACTTTTTGTATATGTTAAAAAGTTTAGAAGCAAGAAGACAAAAAAGACACAAATTAAACTTCTAAATTGTTTTTGTGGGAAATATATAAGAACAATATTTAAATCTACTTTGCTGTTTTTATTTTAAATTATATTGTTTACCCATTACAACTTTCACAATGCATGTCCGCAATTATAAAATGTGATAATGGATAACTGCATACTCATGGGGATGTAGTATCATTTTACTATCAATGGTCTGTAATAAAGATAAACACACACAAGATAATAGTTTGCAAAGAATTTTATTTCATCAGTTGAGGATCACATCACAACACTGGAATAATAACAGTGGAAGAATTGAAAGTAGTGGTAGTTCTGACTTATTACGTGCAATATTGTTTCCAATGTACTGATCAAGAAACTAAATGCTACATAATGAAATGCTGCATAAAATTTGGGTATATTTATTCAATATGTCTAATTATTTCTCAATCACTAGAGACTATTGTGCATATATCAAGCATTACTGTAGGGATTATGGATCATGTGAGAACCTACATGAAGTTCTACTTAAATTCATATTTCTACAATGTTATTTCTTAATATAGTGAAACAATGGATCAGAAGGTTTATAATTGAAATAGAAATAATTTTACCTTACTTTTACATTCTTGTAATGAGTACTTAAATGCCTACTAATAATCTTTATCTTAAATGTTCTAAATTTACCACTGAAAAAATAGTTTGTAAATGATATTTTATGTTTTAAGCAAAATATTTTTTATTGAAAATCTATCCATCCATACAATGAAAAACCAGAGGAAATATTATTAATATATCTTGCCAATCACACCTTCATCAGATGCTTCTCTTTTATTAAGATAAAAGTTATTATTATATACATTTTAGGGACATTTTAAATTTATGAATGAATAAATGGTTCAGTTTTACAGTTGCATAAATAGTGTGGGTAACTTTAATATATAGCTGATCTAATCTAAGGTCTTCTATATTTAAAGGAGAACAACTGGAAAGAAACCTACTTAATATAGAAGATTTATCAAATAGCCTTAAGCAGCCATGCTTCAGGTATCAGCATATGTGCAATTTTATGAGGTAATACCTCAAAATGAAATATTTGTGTTATTTCCATGCTGACACATAATACAACTATTCTTAGGTACTCATAATATAACCCCAAAATTGAAAATAGGCAACAAAGTTAATTTTGAGTCATTTTATGTCACAACTCATCAACATGAACATGGGAAACACTTGAAAAAATTATCCTATCGCTCTCCTGACTGAAGGTTTTTTGCCCATAATTTTCTTCACAGCGTCTTTTATTTGTTTGTTTCTAAGACTATAGATGATAGGATTTAAGAAAGGAGGGACTATGCAATAGAACACAGAGGTGATCATGTCCCGAATTGTGGGTGAGCTGGAGGTTGGCTTCATATACACAGCAGCAATTGAGCTGACAAAGACAGTCACCACAATGATGTGAGGGACACAGGTGGAAAAAGCCTTTCCTCGCTCTTCCCTGGTTGGAAACTTGAGCACAGTAGAAAATATATGAATATAAGACATAGTGATGAAGGCAAAGCACCCACCAGCAACGACCACTGCAGAGATAAAAATTAAAATTTCATTGCTTAAAATGTTAGAACAGGAGAGCTTCAGCAGAGAGGGGATATCACAGAAGAACTGATGGACCACGTTGGACTGACAGAAGTGCAGCCGGAATGTGTTGCCAGTGTGGATTCCTGCATAGACCATGCTACTAAGTACAGAGTATAGTGTCATCTGGGCACAGACCCGAGGGCTCATGATCATAGAGTAGTGGAGGGGCTGGCAGATGGCCACATAGCGGTCACGGGCCATGATAGTGAGGAACAGCAGCTCTGTAGGAGCAAATAAAAACACAAAGAAGATCTGAGCTGCACATCCAACTATAGAAATTGCCTTGTTGTCAAGCAGGAAGATAACACATGCCTTGGGTACAGTGACAGAAATGTAGCACATGTCCAAGACAGATAGATTCCTGAGGAAGAAGTACATCGGTGTATGAAGTTTCTTGTCAAGGGTCGTTACTGTGACAATGAGAAAATTGCCCATCAGGGTTGCCAAATACATCAGTAAGAATAGTATGGCATGCAAGACTCTGTACTCCCACACATCAGAAAATCTTGTAAGCAGGAATTCAGTCACCATGGTGGAGTTGGGCATCTTTAAGGAATGTGATTAGGATATGGAGAGATAAAGGCAGATAATCCCTAAACAAAATGGAGAATCAGTATGAGAGAAAAAAATTAGGCTAAATATATTTATCAACCAAATTTGTCCAATTTTACTCTTTGTTGTTCATTATGTTTAGTAGGAAGTAACGTAGTATTACATAAAGCTCCTAAAGGAGCTACTTCTGAATCATACTTCTAGGGTAGGACTAGCAATAAAGAAATTTTCATGGAGACTGATAGCAGATTAGAGTTTACCAGGGACAGAAGGGCAGGAAGATTAATTGCTTAGTGTGTAGAGTTTATATTTCAGGTGAAGAAAAATTTGGAGTAATGGATAATGGTAGTGGTAGCACATTATTTTGAAAGTATCTAATGTTAGTGAAAGGTATACTTGATATTGGTTAGTATGGGGAATTTTAAAAGTGTATATATGTTACTACAAACCCAAGTAAAAAAGAATAAAATCTATTATTTTATAGCATGTAACCATGTCTTGTTAGTTTTCACCACATAGTAGCAGGACATTGGGTTTGCTGCAGTTCAAAGTTCACCTGGAAGATTGATTTAATAAAGGTAGTGCCTATAAATACTGACTCACTGGATGTATTCTATAAATGTTAAAACTTCATGTCATTAATTGATGACCAAACACAATCTGGACATATAAAGGAGGCTACTGTTGCATTAGAGCCCCTCCAAATGTTACATGTGGTTGTAATTTATTATGGGCCCACTAAGTGGAAAAATTTTATCTCCATTTCCACCACTATAGCTTTTGATACTAATTTCTTTTGGAAATTCAACTTAAGAATTGATATCTTAACCACATTGTTTTTGACTATGCAGGTCTTTACCTTACGACTATTAACATTAATTATTTTTATTTTGACATTTGATTCTTCAAACTCTCTCTCTCTCCCCCAATATTTATTAGGTCCACGTGGTCTGTTTTTGTTCCTTTCTTAACTGAGATTGCCTAACCAACCAAATGTACTAGGAAATAATAAGAAGAAAACTTATTAACACATGAAAACATAAGAGGAAGGACAAGTGTTCAAAACTAGTTTTGTCTGTGCAGCTATTCCTTGAGACAAGACTATGTCATTCACCAGAATTATAGTCTATTGAGCTTCACTGTTGGCCACCACATCAACCCCATCCCCTCCTGCAAACTGAGCCATTTACTTTTATGATTCCATTACAACTTGTCAAATATTGCAGGGGTGACTTTTTTTTTAATCATGGTGATCCAAAGATGAACCATCACTCAACCTAATTCTTAGTAAGTGCTCAGTGCTACATAAGAAATTTTCAAACCAATTTCTATATGAAGTCAGATTTCTTACCCTTTCCCTGTAGTATGGGATGATTTTAAAACAGTAATTTATGATAATCTGTTTTTAACCCATAGAGTACTATAAAATATCTATGTTTCCCAGATTCTTCTAAATATCAACAATTTTATACCCTTTAAAATTTCCAAGATATCTTAGCTAATAACATTATTTTGATAAAAATAATTGGTACATATTTTAACTCACTTTTCTCCCTTATCTGTTCTTTCAAAAGAAAAGAACTATGTATATCTAGTCTATGACTAATTTATTCCTCTAGTCCTCATTCTCTCTCATCTTGCAATGCTGACAATGTTTCCCATTAAATGCAATTTTTTCATTCAACTCCATATGTTCTTGAACTTGCATAAATGCTTAGGTTTCCCTCTTGAAATACTTATTCTGAAACTGTGATGCATTAATTACTTATCTTTTTTTTCTGTTACTTTCTTTGCTTAGCCTTTTTCATTTTGATTGAATCTTTCTGACTGCTGCCAGCATCTAAACATCTAAATCCAATAGCATCTACATCAGAAGACGAATTGGCTGTTCTTTCAGTCTTTGGCTTCCTGGACCTCCTCAACTATGGTGTATGTGAAAAGGATTTCCACAACCTGGTGCCACATGTCAGCTCTCCCTTGATTCACCTTTATATTGGCTTAGTCATTCATTTCCCTAAAGGCACATTGGGTGGCATTCAAAGTTTCGCTTCTAAATGCGTCCATATTACATTTTCTTATGACATTACAAAATTCTTTTGGTATCATCTTTTCCCGCTACCTCTTCTGCCTCCTTCCCCTTCTAATTTATCTTCTTCCTTATCCTGATCTCATTTCATTTTTCACCACCATACCTCTGCTCTGCCCCATCTTTGAAAACTTCATTCTTGTTTCCCCCTTTTCCCTTACACAGAAAGAAATAAGTAACTAATAATTATAACAAGTCATTATGATGTTTCTCATATTATATTTCATAAGTAAATCACCCTTAATTGCACATGATTTATTGTATACCTTTCTGGTATCTGGTAACACCTCACTTTCAATGTTCTTTTTTCAAAATATTTCATGCTAGTTAAAATTGAAGGTAATTGATCATGTCATAAATCTCCAACAGAGATTCATACTTATTAAAAAAAATGTTATTTCAGTCAATGATGTATTGAACTAATATCAACATAGATAAAATATATGACATCATTGAAATCCACAGAAAAAGGTTCTCCAAGATTTACCTCCAATAATATCAAATCCATTAATATAATATTAAAATATTTCAAAATGAAGATCTCTGAAAATATTACAAAAATCCATAAAGCACACTCTTTTGGGGACAGTGCTACTGGAGGGTGATCATATATCTGCATACCTTTTGCTTCATATGCATTGTTTTAAAATTTTAGCTAATGATATTTTTTATCATAGATATATATTTCAATATTTAGGAAATGATGAACTTACCTGAAAAATAATGGGTTGATGAATTGATTGATTTGTTGATTCAGGCAAAAATTAATTTTCACCATTCTAGAAAATAGGAATAATGGCTACTAGTATCATTCCTTGCAACGTATAAGTATGCATTTTTGGAACTGGGTATTTAATAGTATTATAATTTGAAATGTGGTATCTTTTTTTTTTTGTTATGAAATATTGTTTTCCCACAAATCCTGACCATATTCTAGAACTTGAAAAAACTGAGAAAGAGATAGTTCTGTGTTCATGGACAAACCTATGCATTGTTGGTAATATGTGAGTAATTAATGGATGTTGAGTCACACCGATTCCTTGTGAACATTCTTTTTCATAACGTCACTATTGGTGGAGATTTAACATGTGTATGCAATGCCTTGAAGAAGAATCCCTACACTAAACACTTAATAAACCTTAAGTAAAATACAGCACATATTCTCCTAGACTTGTCTATTTTCCTTAATGACTTGAAATGGTCACCAGATCTACTTATCTTTGTACCCTTAACTTCTTACTGAAAATGGAAGATTCACCATGCCATTATATTTCACATTCTTCTTTCCTTGTTCCTTTCTTTAGTGACTAATGTAACCACATATATCATAGAGAACCTCTGCTATAAGTCAGAAGGGAGGACAGGAGTGACTTTCAGACTGACCTATAAGACTAAAATTTTCTCTCTTTTATTCTTTTTTGGTAGTCTTTAGATCAGGCCTTACATTTTCAAAGTAATTATCAGATGATGAGATTTATAAAAATGTAATAGGCTTTTAGTGTGTGAACACAGAATAAAAGATTTATTTCACAATCACCAGTTTTAGGTTTCTAGAATAAAATTCTATGTGTCAGTATAAAGGAGATAAAAATTCATGGAATTCAGGGAAATTATGGTTTTTTCCCCCCAACTCTGTCACTTTCTTACTCTGTTGCTCTGGGAACCTCTTGACAATTTTTGAAACATGGTCTCCTTATCTATAAAATTAACAATAATGACCACCTCATGAAATTAACATTTACAAAATATTCCAACTATAGTATGAAAACAAAACAGTAGATACATTGAAGAAAAATAAATAAAAATCACAAATCACTGTCATAAAGATTGAGCATGTGATCCCTTCAGCAGTTACATTTTTTACATTTTACTCCCATAGTCCTAATGATTATAAACAGTCAAAGAAATGGAAGGAAAACCCAGTGTTCTGAATTTGCTTATGGACTTTTCTGTTAAAATGAATATGTGTAAATACAAAATGTTCTGAACTAATTTGAGTAAAAACTGTAAAACTAAGACTATTTATTTAATAAGAAATTGACAGCAGCAGGAGTATACTTTGTACAGAAAAAATTTACAGTAATAAATAGAATATTGCATGGGTGTTCACATTTCTCCAAGTGCAAAAGGAAGTTACTCATTGCCTTTTCTGTAAAGGAAGGAAGAAAATATTTCCAAAATGAACATTTGAAAGAAATATTTGTTCATTAAGATATCCTCAATATTTGAAGGATAATTACATGTAGAAACTGGACTGGGAACTGTGTGGATGAATCAGTGACAAATACTTGCATGCTTTTTCACCATATATTATGAGAAATCCTTACATTTACTCCTGAAATATAAGGGCTTGTATACATAGTTTACTTATTTTGCACCATGTAAATTTATAACAAAAAGCTTGGCAAAAGAAGGATACTAGGCAGACAGTTGAAATTATTAACTAAATAAAAATAATATATACAAATAATTATTTATAATTTTAAGATAAAACATAAATCACTCTAGTTAAATTTGTGTAAATAATTTAAATAAGCATTTTTCACACTGAAACTGTTGGCAGTGAGCAGAGCTACTGCTGTCCCTACCTCTTTTGCTAGCATCTGCTCCATCAGGTGCTGCTGTCCACTCATTCTGCATTTCCACTAATAGTTGTAAATTCTGCTAAATCTGCTGGAATAAATTTCAATATAATAAATATTTTTAAAAAGACATTCTCATTTTGTGAGCATATTCCTCATTTATGTATCTATTTTAATTTAACTTACAGTCTCTCTGTTTCAGAAATACTGAGTAGTACAGGAGAGAAGGAATTCTGATGCATGGAGAGAGGTGAAGAAGAAAAGAAATAATACTAAAGACAGACAGTTAATAGTCTTTTCTTATGTAAATAGACAATTTTGAATTTCTGACATGGGTTCAACCAATTTTAGGTACAATCAAGCATGAGTTGCCATCAATTGAGATGACTAATATTGTGGTTGGAAAGGTTTTATTGTATTTTGTAACAATGACCTCTGTATTCAGGTTTAGCTGAAAAAGTGTGGACATAATGATGTTAGAGTAAGCCCCTGAGAGTATACCCCTTGCTATCACTAATAGCCATTGCCCAGGGAAAATTTCAAGGAAATAATTGGCTCTAGTTCATGATGGAAGAGTTCTCAATTAGAAATTGTACATAAAACAATATTTGTATATCAAAGAAATATTAATATATCTGAAACTTTTGAATTTCCTCTGGAGCCTAGAGAAAAAGTAGCAGAGGAGAGACTGGATCCCAGACTCTGCCAGATGGCTGGAAATCAGGTTTCCCACTCCTCAAGGTTTTACTCTAAGGCATGGAGTGATTGTTCACTCTCACTATTGAGGCCAAACTCACAGGATTTGTTTAATGAATAAATAGCCCATATGAAATCGTGAAAATGTTAACATCAAAGTATCAAATGTCATTTACTAGCCTGGAGCTCAAACCCACCACAGGTGTCTGTGAAGACAGGAGCCTCTAGAGTGTGACACATGGGATTAGAAACACTTGGACTAGTGCCTGGCTCCTAGTACATATTAAGAAGTGTAATAAAATCTTAGTTTTCACCATAATTGTATAAGTGGGTCCATCAGATCCTATCAGGAAAGGAGAAACTTTTCCATAGTTCTCAGTACAGCTGACATTTCAGTTACTGATTTTCAGTTCAAATCAACTATACTCAGGTAACACACATTATAATTTTACAACACTTAAATACGTTGATTTTTAGTCCCATATATGGTCTATTTTTTTAAATATCCAAAATGCACTTGAAAAGGTGTATTCTGTACCCTGGGAGCGTTAATATATTTATGTTCGTATTACAAAAATTTAGCTAATTATGCACTTCCAGTTCTTTATACCTCTACTGATGTTTATCTCATGTTTTACATAGTGACTAAATTGTATGTAAATCTCCAATTATGACTTTGGATGTTTTAAAATTCTTCTTCATGTAATGTCACTTTATGCAATATATGTTTAGATGTTATGACAATAAATGCTTACAAGTTTAGAATTATTGTGTCTTCTGATTAAATAGACTTTCACAACTTTCTGAACCCATGTATTTATCTTAATTCTTCTTTGATGTATAGTAATCTTAATTCCTCTTTGCATTTAGTTTGTTCATATGGGATACTATTACCTCAGCCTGGAAAACTCACATTCCTTTTAGACAATTGTCACTGAATTTTCTTTCCTTCTGATTGTCTAAATATATTTTTATTTTTCCTGTCTTTCAGTACTTTCAGAAGTATAAATTATTGTGACTTCTGACATTGAGTGTTATGATTACTCAAACTACATAAAATTAGAATCTAAATATATATATTTTTTGTAGCTGAATTTTTTAACTCATCATAAACACTACCAGGTTGTTCCCTATACTATGTCAACAATTTTTAATTTTCATTCCAGGAAATATTCCATCATATAAAATAGTGCACATTATATTTATACATTCACCTAATAATGGATATTTTGGTTGTGATCAGATTTTGGTTTTCAGGATAAAGAAATTACCTATAAGATTGCTGTACTTGTTTTGTAGACAAAAACACTAATTTTTCTTGAGTATACAGAAGAAGAATCCCAAGATCAAAAATACATATACTTTTTAATAATAAATACTGACAAGTCATTTTCCAAAGAGAATGTTCTCTTTTAAACACTTTCCAGGAATATATATTAATTCCATTTCATCAACATACATGGCAAAATGAATATCCAACGTCTCTAAAATAAGTATACCTAGAAAATAGAGAATTGAGTAGTACTTTTAAATCCTGAATTTCCATTTGATTCTTTATGATTTCTATCTCACTTTTGAAATTCTCATTTTGTTCAAATATTGTTTTTCAGATCTCCTTTTGATGATTGTGCATATTTTAATTCAATTTGTTGGTCCTCTATATGAGAGTGTTTTCCTACCTTTGACTAGAAATTCCACAGACTGAGTTTCCCCTAGAATATTTTCTATTGAATTTTATATTTTTTACTTTTACTTTTTATTCAATAAAACTGGATACCTTATCTGTGGGGGCCAGGATACAGGGTGATTGATTTTTGAGCACCTGCAGCCTGAGATGTCTCCTAAGGACCTAAGATGGAAGCCTGTTTTTCCTGTGTTATTTTCTGTTTCTTTGTTTTTTTAATTCCCTGTTTCCTCTTCTTTCTTTATTTTTTCACCTTAGTTTCTTTACTTCTCTCCATTCTTTCAGTTTCCTCTTTTCTGTTGCTTTTCTTTCATTCCACCTTCTTTTGTACAGTCTTAAATTTGCTTTCTTCTCTTCTTATCTTCTGATTATTTATTCTATTTTTTCTTCTTTCATTTTTCCCCACCTCTTTTTCTTAGTCCTTTGTATATTTCATAATTTTTATTTCTTATTAATTTTTCTCCTGCCTCTTTTATAGTTCCTTGTCTATCATTTTTGTAATTATTATTATTATTTTTCTCTTCTCTATTTTATTTTCTATGGTCTTAATATTTTTTAAAGAAAATACAGACAATGACATACATATGAAATAAGTGAAACCAAGTGTCAGAGAGGAATCTTAAGAAAAAATATAAGGAAATAAAACCCTCAGCAGAAATAGAAGCTAGCCATCTGAACATGTATATCAATATTAACAGATGTCTAGACACCAATGACAAATAACAAGCTGTATTAAGAAACAGGAAGACATGGCCCAGGCTAGTGAACAAACTAAAAACAGGATGAGATGCAAAACATAGAGCAACTAATCAAGGATGTCCAAAAAAAATCCCATGGATCAACTTAATTAAGAGAAGAAAGATATAAAGGATATTAAGAAGACACTGGGGGAACATACTGAAGAAATCATAAAAATACATGGAAAGGTATATCTAATGGTGATGAATGGCACAATATAAGAAAGAAAAACTATGCTGGAAGAGCATAATAGCAGTTTTGAACAGGCAGGGAAAAGAATTAGTGACATTGAAGATAGTACATCTGAAATCAGACACATAGTAGAAGAGATAGATAAAAAGATAAAAAAAATTCAGCAGGGAAACAGGAAATTGAATGACAACATGATATGAAAAATCTTGCCTATTATACACATCCCATAAGAAAAGGAGAGGGAAAGGATGCAGAAAGAGTGTTGGAGGAAATATTGGATGAAATTTCCCAACACTTGAGGGACATGGATATACATATTCGGCATGCACTGTATTTCCAAACAGTATAAACCCTAATAGAACTACACCAAGATATATATTTGTCAAATTGTCAAATGCTCAAGAAAATGATAGAACATTGAAAGCAGAAAGAGAAAAGAGATCAGCTACATACAATGGAAGCTCAATAAGATTAAGAATTGATTTTTCACCTGAAATCATGGAGACAAGATGGCAGTAGTATGATGTAGTTATGGTGTTAAGAGAAAAACAAAACAAAATTTTCAGCCAAGAATTCTGTATCCAGGTAAGCTGGCATTAAAAATTGTGGAAGACTTCAAAATATTCAGAGATAAAGAGAAATTAAGGGAGTTTGTTAACAAGAAACCTGCCCTTCAAGATATACCAAAGGAAGTTCTGCAGGTTGAAAGGAAAAAACAGGAGAATCGGGATTGGAATAGATTGTAGAAAAGAAAATCATGAGTAAGAATAACTAAAAAGTTTTAAAAAGAGAAATAAAAAATATGTTATACACAAACCTAAAGAAAATATGGTTGATGTAAGTACTACCTTGATAGTAATAACATAGATGTTAATCAATTATACTTTCCAGTCAAAAGACACATATTGCCAGAATGGTTAAAGAAATATGACATATCTATATACTGCCAACAAGAAACTCAACTTAGAACAAGGGTAACACAAGTGGGTTGAAACTGAATGGTTGGAAAATGATTTTACAAATAATAACCAAAAATGACTATACTAATATGGGACAAAAAAACTTTAAAAAATAACACTAATGTAAGAGACAAAGAAGGACACAAAATATCAATAAAAGGGTAAGGTATCAGAAGAAAGAACAATCATAAATGCTTATGCACATAACCAGGGTGTCCCAAATACATGAGGCAAATATAGAAAACTAAGTGGAGAAACAGATACCTCTACAATTATAGTGGGTGATTAATACACCATTATCACCACTAGACAAAATATCTCAAAAAAAGGTCAATAAGAAAAAGACACCCTGAATAATTCCTTAGAGCAACTAGAATTAATAGATATACACAGAACATTACAAATACAGCAAGACATGCATTCTTCTAGAGCAGAAATGGAATGTTCTCTAAGATAGACCACAAAGACCACATGCTAAGTCACAGAACAACTCTCAATGAATTTGGAAATATAGAAATTACACAAAGTAATTTCTCTGAAAAAGATGGAATTAAACTAGAAATTAATAAAGGACAGAAAAGCAGAATAAGCCCAAAGATATGGAATATAACATATGCTTAGACAAACAGTGGGTCAAGGAAGAATTTGCAAAAGAAATCAGCAACTACCTTGAAATGAATGAAAATGAGAACATAAATCAAAACACAGAGGATGCAGAAAAAGTAATGTTGAGAGGGAAATGTATAGCTATAAATGCTACTATTTGAAAAAAAGGAAGAACTAAAATCAGAGACCAAACACACATCTGGAGGAAGTAGAAAAAGAACAATAAACTAATTCCAAAGCAAGCAGAAAGAATGCAATAACAAAGACTAGATCAGAGCTAAATGAACCTGAGAATTTAAAAAAAAAAAAACTCCAGAAAAAATTAACAAAACCAAAATCTGCTTCTTTGAGAAGATTAATAAAATTGACAAACCTGTAGCTAGACAAAGAGGAAAAAAGATGCAAACACATAATTTTTTTCTTAATGAGGGAAGAAATATCACCACTGATCACACAGAAATAGAGTATCAAAAGAAGATACTTTGAAAAATCATATGCAAACAAGTTGGATAAAATAGAAGAAATTGACAAATTTCTAGAAACACACAGCCTACTTTTACGAAAGAAGAATTTGATTAACTCAACAGACCAGTTACAAGTAATGAGATTGAATTAATCATCAAAAACCTCCTAAGTAAAGCCCAGGACCAAATGGATTCAAAAGTAAAGTATGCCAGTCATTCCAGAAAGAATTGGTAAAAATCCTGCTTAAACTCCTTATAAGTGGAAGGAGATTGCTAACACATTGAGTGTTGCCAATTTCACCCTAATATTAAAGCCACATGAAGAAACCAAAAGAAATGAAAAGTACAGACCATTCTCTGTAATGAACCTAGATGCTAAAATCCTTCACAAAATACTTGCTAATATTTTCAACAGCACATCAAATGCATTATACACCATAACCAAGTGGGTTTTCATCACTGGTATGCAAGGATGGTTCAACATAAGAAAATCAAGGTAATACACCACAGTAACATATCAAAAGAAAAAAATCACATGATCATCTCTACTCATGCAGGAAAAGCATTTGAAAGGATACAACATCCTTTCTTGATAAAAAAAAAAAATGCCTCAGAAGGTAGGAATAGAAGGACATTTCCTCAATATGAGTTTTCCTCAATATGAAAATCACAGAGCTAACATCATATTCAATGGTGAAATACAAAAAGCTTTTCTTCTAATATCTGGAGGAAGGCAAGAATGCCCACTGTAATTGCTCTTATTTAACATTGTATTAGAAGTACATGCTTGAGAACTTTGACAAGCAAAAGATATAAAAGACATATAAATTGTCAGGAAGAAGTAAAAAATTCACTAGTTTTAGATGAAATAATCCTGTACAAAGTCCTGAAAAATCTTCACTAGACCTTCTAGTGCTGATAAGTGAATTCAGAAAAGTGGCAAGATACACCACAAAATCACAGAAATCAGTGACATTTCTGTACACCAATAATGTGCAATCTGAGAAGGAAATAAAGGAAAAAACTTTCATTTACAATAGCAACTAAAATAATCAAATACTTAAAAATGCTTAACTAATTATGTAAAGAACTTATACACAGAAAACTACACAAAACTGTTGAACAAAATTGAAGAAGCCCTAAATAAATGGAAGAATATTCCATGTTCATGGAAGGGAAGATGAAATATCATTAAGAGGTCTGTCCTACCCAAATTGATTTACAGATTTAAACAATCCCAATAAAAATTACATTTTTTTTTACTGAATTGAAAAAGCTAATTGTGAAATTTACTTGAAAGCACAAGGGGCCCTGAATAGCTAAAAACATATTGAAAAAGAAAAATGAATTTGGAGGAATAATGCTATCTGACTTTAAAGCATACTACAAAGCTACAGTGGACAAAACTCCCAGGTATTGGCAAAAAGATACACATACTGACCTAAGGGACCAAATTGAGAGCTCTGATATAGACCCTTGCATATATAGTCAATTGACATATAATAAGATGACCAAGCCCACACAACTGTGATGGAACACATATGAGATTGGAGAACTAGATATCCACATCCAGAAGAATAAGAGAGGAACACCATCTCATGCCCAATACAAAAATTAACTCAAGATGGATCAAGGACTTAAATATAAGAGCCAAGACCATAAAGCTCCTAGACAATAATGTAAGAAAGCATCTATGAGACCTTGTAAGAGGAAATGGTTTCTTAAACTTTAAACCCAGAGCACAAGCAAAGAAACACAAAGTTGATAAGTTGAGGGATCTCCTCAAATTTAAAAACTCTTGTACTTTAAGGATTTTGTCAAGTGAAAAGGCAGCCTACTAATGGAGAAAATATTTTGGAACTACTTTTCCATTGAGGGCCTAATATCCAGCATATATAAAGAAATTCTTGTATATGCTTGAAGACCTTATGTTGAGTGAAGTAAGCCAGTTCTTGAAGAACAAATATTACATGACCTCACTGATATGAATTAAGCAAATTGAGCAGACTCACAGAGCTGGAATCTGGAAGACAGTTTCATGGGAGAAAGATAGGGAGAAGAACTTTGTGAGTCAGTGCCCTACAGGCAAATTCTAAGATGGAAGGATTTAGTTGTTCAGTGGGTGGGCATGACTGTGGTGCAGTGATGATATTGAGCTGGATGGTATTGGTCTGTGAAAAGGTTAGAGTAGGGAGGTTGGATTGGACTGTACATGGAACTTGGGGTAGGGAGGGGAAAAGATCAGGTGAATTTGGGGTTTGTGGGTATGTGCTTGAAACTACAACACTAAGAATGTTCTTCTAGCAAATATGACAGAGGAGGGTTACTGGTGTTTTCTGTGGAGGGTATGCAGGACAGGGTGCGTGTGGGGTAGGCATCTATTGAGAGTGCAGTGTTCATCATATAGTGTGCTGTATCAGTGTGTGGAGATGTAATGAGCAAGAAGATGTTGGACTCCCATTATGGGGAGTCCTGCTATGATCTCAAATAGAGCAGTGGGAGTCTCTCAAGAGCTTAGGCAGTACTTAATAGAGGAGGGGAGGACAGGCCAGAATGTCAAGCCATCAGTATTGTTGCAAGTAACTATGAATCTTGCCCATTAATGAGTTAATATTGGTGGTTACCTTGGGTCCCCAGGGGAGAGGAAAGGAAGAATAGAATAGACAGAACGTGGGGAATTTTAGGGGCAATGGAATTGTTCTACATGACCTTGCAATGATGCATACAGAGAATGTTATACTTCATCAAAATCTATAAAATTGTACAGTCCAAAATGAAAACCATAATATAAATGATTGACCCTGGTTAACAGCAATGTTTCAATACTTATACAAAAATTGTAACAAATGTACCATCCACATATAAGATGTTATTAATGGGGGAAAGAAAAAAAGAGATAGGATGTTGGATATATGAAAAAACCCTACAATCTGTACATGACTTTTCTTTAACGTAGCTTTTCCTTGAAGACAAATGAAAAAATTAAACAATGGGGGAATAAACAGATGAAAATATCATAGTATATACAAGGCAAAGATCAAACAGTGATGAAAGACATAAGGTCAAACTATTTTAATTTTTAATTTTTTGTTATTTAATTATTTTAATCTATCAATATTATATCATTTTCTTATTAATTATATAGTGTTCTTGTTGGCTTCAATTTTGAAGAAGATTTGGATCACAAAAGGCTTACAACTGTGGCAAGGGAGGATCAATAGTACAGAGTGTAAGAAATGGGAGATGGATGGGAGGAGGTTCAACTGGGTCTTGCCTTTAAAGCATATGACTGTGTTCAAGATTTATTTAAGGGGCATAGTCACAATGGGTGAGGATTCACACAATAACCAGAAGACTATTAAATTTCCATACTGGGAAGCCCTGCAGTAGGAAGCAGGAATCCCCTGAGTAAAGGGGCAGTGACTACTGAAGGAGGATGGGCCACTGATGAACCCTTAATTGTGATGACTGTACCTATGAACTTACTTTTGAAATTTAAACTTAGCCTAGTATTATAAGTTGCTTAAGAGTTAACTCCTGAGAACTTCCATGTTGCTCAAATGTGACCCCTTTCCAAGCCAAACTCAGCATATAAATGTATTACCTTCTGCCCATTATGGGGCATAACTCTTGGAGATGATTCTCCCTGGTACTGAGGAATTACTTCCAAGTGACAATTAGCAATGCAACTAGAAAAATACCTTTACCAAAAGAAGGAAAGGGTAAAGACAAATAAGTTTCTATTATTAAGAGACTTCAAATTGAGTACAGAGGTCATTCCAGAGTTTACACATATGCACATCTCAGCAGGGTCTCATTGAATGCCAAAGTAAATATTGCCTCACATAGCAGAACTCCTGAGAGGTCTGGAGATATCCAGACACTAGAGCCAGGGCAGACAGCTCAGGAATTGGAGACCTACCAGTGGGCTGTACCTTGGAATTTATGCTTCCTGGTGTGACAGAGTTGGACTGAGTTGTGGTTTCCATACTCTTGGCTCTTCTGCCCCTTCTATTTGAACCTATAGTTAGTACTTGAAATGGTAGTTGTATGTCCAAGAGACTTAAATCTTTGGGCTGTCCAGATACCATCTGGGCCTTGTATCTCAGTGGATTTGCAACACCTACTCTTCAGTTCATTGGGCTTATCCAGGACAACTAACATGCAATGAAGATGGACAACATATATCTCAAGGAACAGAGAGAGTCTGTAACTGCAAGCAAGAGAATCTCATCTATTTGCCCCATAGGATATAATATCCATTTCAGTTAGAGGTGGAGTGGGCATCAACATCCAAGAATCCTCAGGATTGGGGAATGGATGATGAACTAGAGTAGACTTACTGGTATTCTACTATATACATTGTGTTTCTAGCAATGGAAGAATTTTTATAATAGATGTGGATGCAGTGGCCACTAATAGCTGTGAGAGGAGGTTGAGGGAAAAATAGGTATAATATGGGGGCATTTTGGAGACCTAGAAGTTGTCCTGAATGACATCACAATGACAAATAAAGGACATTTTATATCTTGACATAACTTACAAAAATGTGTGGGAGAGAGTGTAAACTACAATATAAACTATAATCCACTCTTAGTGGCAATGCTCCTAAATGTGTTTATCTATTGTAACAAATGTAACATACTAATGAAGAATGTTGTTAATGTGGGGAAAAATGTAGGAGAGGTAGGAAGCAGAGTAAATGGGAATGCCCTATATATTTTATGTAATATTTATGTAATCTATCTTTAAAAAATAAAAATGTATATTAAAAGAATTTTTAAATCCTACTGCTAAATTTTTTTTTAATTAATACATGGGGAAGAGACTTGAATAGACAGTTCTCCAAAGAAGATATACAAATGGCTAAAAAACACATGAAAAGATGTTAAACATATCTAGCTATTAGGGAAATGAAAATCAAATCTAATATGTAATATTATTTTACACCTTTTAGTCTGGCAACTATTAAAAAAAAACAGAATTATAAGTGTTGGAGAGGATGTGGAGTAAAGGGAATCCTCATTCAGTGCTGGTGGGAGTGTAAAACGGTGCAGCCATTGTGGTAGACAATTTGGCAGGGTCTCAGGAAGTAAACTATAGACTAGCCATATGATCTTTCAATCCACTATTGGTTATATACCCAGAGACTTGAAAGTAGGGACATTTACAGATATATGCACACCAATGTTCATAGCCATATTATTATTGCCAAAAGTTGGAAGCAACCCAAATGTCCATCAACAAATTATTGTAAAAGCACAATTTGGTATATACATAAAATGGAATATCATTCAACTTTAAGAAGTATATATTGGCACATACAACAACATGGATGAATCTTGAAGACCTTATGTTGAGTGAAGTAAGCCAGTTACTGAGGGACACATATTGCATGACCTCACATATACGACCTAAGCCTATTGAGTATACTCATAGAGTTAGAGTCAGGAAGATAGGTTATCAGGAGTCAGAAAGGACATAGTATTTGGAGCCAATGCTCAATATTGCATAACCCATGATAAGGGCAAAATGTGTGGTTTGGCAATGGATGGGGTAATGGTGGTGCAGGGATGTGAGTGGGGTTGACAGTGATGAAATATGAGGGTGAGCAATGTTGGGGTGTTGGGAATTCTACACAATGAACTATTGAAAGTATTTAAGCTGGATATTTTCTTTTCTAAAAATATTTTTAACACTGACTCAACTTCTATGTTATAAAACAATTTAGGTTTTATAATTTTTCCTCAGTTTCAGAATTTTAAACTCACTGAAAACAGTATTGATATAATCCGAGTTTCCTGCCCATTAGCATTACATTTTGTATTTAACTTACAATTTTTAAAAACTCTAATGCACCATTAATAATGTTCAATTGTTCTAATTTATTAATCCTGTCACATATTTTTATTTTTAATTCACTGATATATTCTCATTAACATTTTCTCCCACAGATATTATTTTAGACTCTTTTAACTTACATTAAATAAACTGAAAATTCAGTTTAATGCATTGGTGTTCAGCTTTTCTTTTTTGTTATTATTTTTTAAATGTTTTAAAGATACTTAGATTATTACATAAATGTTACATAGAATATATAGGGAAATCCCATATGCCCCACTCTCCACACTTCCCACATTTTCCCACATTGGCAACATCTTTCATTAGTATGGTATATTCATTGCAATTAATGAACACATTTTGGAGCATTGCCACTAAGCATGGATTATAGTTTACATTGTAGTTTACACTATCTCCCACTCACCTCTGTAGACTATGGCAGGATATATAATGGCCTGTATCTGTCATTGTAATGTCACTCAGGTCAGTTCCCAAGTCTCAAAAATGCCCCCCTATTGCACCTGTTCTTCCCTCTCCCTGCTCCCAAAACCTCCAGTGGTTATTTTTCCAAATATAAGTGGATATATATTTCCTTAGGAGCTTCTTTAGCTTTGTTACAGAGGACTTTATAGGTAATATTTTTATTGTCATTTAGGTATAATTATTAACTTGTTTGATTTTTATTATTTTTAAATAATAATAATAATGCATAAAATAAAGGATTACTGTACAACACCTGGAATTGGTGTGAAACATTTGTTACAATTGAGAGCACTATTTAAAATGTACTATTTTTAACACCTATTACTAATACCTTGCATTAATACCATAGATCTTTTACAATTGGTGAAAGCACATTCTTATACTTGTACTATTAGTGGTAGTCCATCATCTACAGTAGTGCTTGGTGTACTGTACTGTCCTATGTTTGATCTTTTAATTATTATTCTAGTAATATATACATCCTAGAGTTTTCCTTTTAACCATACTTACCTATACAGTTCACTGCTGTTAATTATATTCAAAATATTGTGCTACCATCACTACCACCATTTCCAAACCTTTACTATCTCTCCAAATAAAAATTCTGTACAAGTTAAGCACCAACATTCAATTTTCTAAACCAGTTTATCTCCTGGTAACCTATACTCTAGATAAATTTATATCAGTTTGTTTATAAAACTTATTTCATAAAACTGAGATCATACAAGAGTTCTACTTCTGTGTCTGACTCATTTCACTCAAGATATTGTACTCAAGGTTAATTCATTCATCAGGTCTTCAATCTTTTTGATGTCTGAATAATATTCCATTGTATGTATAGAAATATATATTTTCCTTATTCATTCATAGGTTGATGAACATCTGGGTTGCTTCCATCTTTTGGCAATTGTGAATGATACTGCTGTGAACATCAATGTGCAAACATCTGTTTGAGACCCTGCTTTCAATGCTTTTGGGTATACACCTAGTAGTGGGTTTGCTGGCTTATATGGCAATTCTATACTTAGTTTCCTGAGGACCATCAAAATTTTCCTCTACTGTCGCTGCACCATTCTACATTTCCACTAGCAGTGAATAAATGTTCTTCTTTCTCCACATCTTCTCCAACACTCAAAGTTTTCTGTTTTTTTTTAACAGTGGCCTGTGCAGTAGGTATAAAATGATATCTCAATGTCAATTTTAAGGAGAAATCAGGGATTGACCTGGAACATGGGAAGCAGGCACTGAGTCAACTGAGCTACATCCCCTCCCCTCTCAATTTCATTTTAATTTGTACTTTTCAAATAGTAATGTTGAGCATTTTTCATGTGCTTTTTAGCAATTTATATTTCCTTTTTGGAGGAATGTATATTCAATGTCCCTGTCAATTTTTGCAATTTCTTGTTTGTCTTGTTATGGTTGACTTGTCAGATTTCTTTATATTTGCTGGATATTAGACCCTTTTTGGGTATATGGTTTCCAAATATTTTCACTTTCTTGAGAAAATCCTTTGAAGTATAATTTTTTCTTTAATTTTGAGGGAGTCCCATTTATCTCTCTTTTCTTTTGTTGCTTGCATTTTGGGTGTAAAGTCTATGAAACCACTGCCTACCAGATACTGTAGGTGTTTCCCTACATTTTCTTCTAGGAGTTTATTGCTCATTGTTCTTATATGTAGGTCTTTGATTCATTTTTATAAGTAACATGAAATAAGGATCCTCTTACATTATACTTGATGTAGATATCCAGTTATCCCAGCACCTTATGTTGAATAACACTATTCTGCCCCAGTTGAACAACTTGACACCACAGTAAATATTCAGTTGTCTATATATGTGAAGGTCAATTGAATTCCATTTGTCAATACATCTATCCTTTTAAAAGTACATTGCTGTTTTACCACTTTAGCTTTGTAATATGCATTAAAGTGAGGAACCAAGAGTCCTCCAGCTTAATTTTTCTTTTTCAAGATGTTTCTGATTTGCAGGGTTAATTATCCTTTCAAAGAAATTTGATAACTTGCTTTTCTACTTCTACAAAATAGGATATTGGAATTTTGGTTGAAATTGCATTGAATCTGTAAATAAATTAAAAATCAATTAATGATAGTCTTCCAACCCATGGAAATTGAATGCACTTCAATTTATTAAGGCCTTCTTTGATTTCTTTAAGCAATGATTTGTAGGACAGTGTACAAGTCCTTTACATTCTTGGTTAAATTTATTCCTAGATATTTGGTTCTTTTAGTAGCTATTGTAAGTGGAATTTTTTCATTTTTTCCTCTTCAGATTACTCATTACTAGTGTATAGAATCACTACTGGTTTTTGTGTGTTAATCTTATTTCCTGCAACTTTGCTGAACTGGTTTATGAGTCAAAATATTTTTATTAAGATAAATCTAGACTTTCTATATATAAGATCAACTCCTCTGCAAATAGTGAAAGTTTTTACTTCTTCCATTCTAATTTGGATACCTTTTATTTTTTCTTTCTTAACTGCAAGAGAAAGAATTTCTAACACAATGCTAAACAAGAGCAGTGACAGTTGGCATCTGTATCTTGCTGTCTGATCATAGAGGGAAAGCTTTAAGGTGTTCAACATTGAGCAGGATGGTATAGCTGTGGGATTTTCATATATGTCCTTTATATTGAGGAAGTTTCCTTCTATTCCTATCTTTCAACATGTTTTTATGCAAAAAAAGAATGATGGATTTTGTCAAATGCCTTTTCTGCATCAATTGAAATGATCATATAACTCTCTGATTTGAGCTGTTAATGTGGTATATTACATTAATTGATTTTCTTGTGAACTATTCTTGCATATCTGGGCTAAAACCCACTTGATCATGGTGTATAATTCATTTAATGTGCTGTTCGATTCAAATTGCAGGCATTTTGTTGATGATTTTTGCATCTAAATTCATTAAAGAGATTGGTCTATAATATTATTTTAGCATCTTTATCTGGCTTTGGTATTAGGGTGATGTTGATTTTATAGAATGAGTTAAGTAATCTTCCCCCCATTCAGTTTTTTGGTCAACTTTAAGTAGCATTGGTTTTAGTTCATTTACAATTTGTCTGGGGAAATGTAGTAATTATGCATGGAAGCCAGAGACATTTAGGTTGAACATTTATGTATTTAGAACAAGAACTTAAAAATCTAAATTAAATATAAAGCTGAAAGATAAGTTTCTTGAAAATGATTTTATTAAAAATTGTGGTTTCTCTTCAAACCTCTTGTTATTAAAAGTTAAATTTTTGTTTCATTTTTCTTATTGTAAACCTACTTTACACAAAATTACTTTACTGATATATTTTTAGAAGAGCCTGAGAAATGAGATTTCTCCTCATGTGAAAATATTTCAATGATCTAATAAAAACATATTTTCATTGATTGTGCCTTATGGATACTGAAAACTGATGCAGGAACAATCTGAAACAGTCTAACTTCAATATCATCATAGTTCAGTTATCATTGAGCTCTATATGTTCCAGTGGGTACTTAATTTGAAACATCTGAAAGCACATTTTAATTTTATAAATAGATCTGAATGAGTCACTAACAAAGGTCATCTTCTTATGGGACACAGGATTATTCTCCTATGACTGTGTATCTTTCAGTCATATAAACAACTTGCATTCAGAACATAGTATCATCCCTCCTCCTCTTTCCCTGGCATAGTAAAAACAACTAATCAGGATGGAATCTTAACAGTGAGGGAAAACACAGATGCTATAATGGCTGGAATAATGAGATAATGTTTTAGGGAATGCAGCAAAATTTCTGTTGATATTTGAACAATGGTCTTGGGACTCATTAATCTAAT
This sequence comes from Dasypus novemcinctus, assembly GCF_030445035.2. Lineage (NCBI taxonomy): Eukaryota > Metazoa > Chordata > Mammalia > Cingulata > Dasypodidae > Dasypus > Dasypus novemcinctus. The sequence continues at coordinate 12,573,032 of NC_080694.1, read as the reverse complement.
AAGATATCAAATAATTATCATGTAGGTCATCCTCAGATTTTTGCCTCCTTGAGCATCTACCTAAATTAATCATCATGGAGAACAACCAGAAATCAGATATCTAATGCAAGTAGGGCTCCTTTGGGAAGCTGAGAGGTCAATAATTGAGTACAACTCTGGGACTTATGGAATTAGAGGTCCCAAAGCACTTTTAAAAGGGATGTTCCAGGAAAGAAGGAAAATGGGGTCACAAGATTTTGAAGGAATTGTAAGGCTAGAATTAAAACCTGGCTTATTATATCAATAGGCAGAACTTCTAATATTTGAATTAGATAATTCTTTTTTATCTAATGTCGATCAATTATTTAAAGAACATGTCAATCTATTAGATCATTTAATTGGTTAGAAGAATGAATTTGATGATTAAAAATCCTCTGAAAAGGTAGGGATTCCCTGACGAATTCTTCCTATGGATATTCTTTGCTGTATACACTAATTATTAATTTGCCTTGATAATTTTAAATTATTTGGGTATAAAGTATGGTGTAAAAATGCCCAATAACTATGCCTTGGATATTCCCCACTTGACTTTATGCCCATTCCATACTACAAATTTGCAGAGAGAATAAAAAATATAAATTTAACTACATTAATTAAATAAAAATCAGGATATTTCACATAATCTCTATCCACCTGTAATATGACAACAACAATTAATGACAGTAAATCTTCCTCAATTGGTATTTTTAAGGCTTTTGCATTAAACAGGTCAAAGACAACAATGCATGTTCACTGATGAGAAACAAAACAGACTTTAAAATAATGAAAGATGAAAGCTAATGAGGCATAATATGCAAAAGTGATAGAAACAAATTATTTATGCACACTAGGGCAATAAAAAGAAACAATTAGTGAAGGAATAAAGGTAATTCCTCCAAAGGAAAAGAAACCATTTTGAGGATCTGATCTAGCAAGGGGTAGATGTAGATAAAAGCCTTCTTCTCCTGTCATCTCACCTCCTAGTTGCTGGTTTACACTTTGGTACTGAGCTTTTCATGTATGTACAACCAAATGCAAACTCCTCAATGGAGCCAAAGGCAATAGTTTCGGTTTTTTATACCCTGGATACCCTCATGTTAAAACTCTTGGTCTATATACCAATAAACAGAAAATGTTAAGGATCCTATGAAAAGAATCATTCAGAAGTATTGGCCTGATGTCTGGTCTTTCTTCTTGGATAAAAGCAGTGCAACAAAACTAAATTCTTCCATCTATGGAAAGAGAGAAGTGTTTATGTGTATGATGGGATATGTGAGTCAGGGCAGCATTTATGATAATGCTGAGGTTTTGCATGTCACCTAAACGATGTTTTCTAGAGTATACAAAACTAGTAAGACTACTTATCCAACATGGGTTAGTTAAAAGAAGTTTTAAGCAATTAATGCTGGTTCCAAGGAACAATCTGTCCTTGGAAGAAATATCCGTGCTCACTCTCTCATTCTGTTAACTTCATATTCCACTTTACAGACTTTTCTACCTTTTAAAGGCCTTTCTACCTTTCAGCTACCTCATCATCCAACTCTTCATTCTCCCATTTTTGCAGTCCCACTGGGTGCATTCAATTCTCTACATCTCAAAGCAAGCCCTATATATGGATTAAAGTTAGTACAGGGTCATGGAGGAAAAGTTGGTTTAGAATTAGAATTATTTGAATCTCTGTTTTCTACTTTATGGATTGACATTTACCTACAATGCACAAATTATATATATGAAAATGAAATCTCATAAAGTTCTTTCTGTTTAAAAGTAGTCCCTTTCTCATTTTTATTTTGAAAGAAGCCTTAGATTACAGAAATGTTACATCAAAAACATGAGATTCCCATATGCCCCACCCTCTCCCCCACCACAATTTCCCACATTAACACCCTTCATTAATGTGGTAAAGTTGTTAAAATTGATAAACATATATTGAAAGATTGCCATTGACCATGAATAATAGCTTACATTATAGTTTATTCTCTGTCCCATGCAATTTTGTAAGTAATGACAAAATATATACTGACCTGCATTCATCGTTGCAATGTAAAACAGGATAATTCCAATGTCCGAAAAAGGCCCAATATTACACCTATGCTTCCCTCTCCCTCCCCTTAAAACCTCTGGTGGCCATTGCCTTTATATCAATGATAAAAGTTTTGCAATTGTTAGAATAAATAGTCTATAATAGAGTAATAATAAGTCTACTGTAGTCCATTGTTCATGGTCCAATCTTGAAAATTTTAGGATAGTAGTGACCAATATGATTTTAATTGAGAGGGGGCTTAGATCCCATGAGACGGATGGAACTATCTTGCTTGGAGTTGCAGACACTTTCTTTTCCTTGGGATGGGCATTGTCCGTCTTTATCTCTTTTTCAGTTTTCCTGGGTGACTACAATGAAATGGAGTAGGTGTTGCAATTCTTTTGTGATTCAGGGCTCAACTAGCACATGAACAAACTTAAGATTTAAGTCTCTGGGAAATCTATTTAACAAGTATAGTGCTAATTATAGCTTCAAATAAAAGGGGAAAGAAGCCATGTATAAGGAAACTATAAATGAGTTTAACTGTTACACTGGTGAGCATAAAGTCTAAAGTTATGTCCACTGATGGGGTGCTGAATTTCTGAGCTTTTCTGCCCTGCTTATAGAGTTTGGATGTTTTGAGAGCCCTCAGGTGCCTTGTTGATTGAGGCAATGTTTACTGTGGCAGTCAATGAGATCCTGCTGAGGTATGCATTGGAGTAACCTCTGGAATGACCACCCAACTCACTTTGAAATCTGTTAGCCATAAAAGCTCAGATTTATTTAATATTTCACCCTTTTGATCAGGTCTTTTTCCAGATTCATTGCTAGCTGGCACTTGGTAGGAACCCATTATGCCAGAAGGCTCATCCCCAGGAGTCATGTCCCACGCAGGAGGAAGGCAGTGTGTTTACATGCTGAGTTTGACTTAGAGAGATGCCACATTTGAACAACAAAGAGACTTTCAGGAGGTAACTCTTTGAGAATATATAATACTAGGCTAAGTTTCAATTTCACAAGAAAGGTTTCTTAAGTACAATCATCAACATTAAGAATCTGGCGTAATGGTCTGTCTTCCTTCACTAGGCACTGCCCTTGTGCTCAGGGGATTCTTGCCATTCTATCAGAGAATGTAGCAGAACTATCACAACTCCCTCAGCACGAGAATTCAATACTTTCCATTTTTAAAATGTATAACGTTCTCATTTGTCTCTTAAAATAGTTGTGCATTTAAAGTTTATTTTGCCTGATATTAGTATAGCTATTCCCACCCTTACTGTGTAATTGCTTATATGTAAAATTGTTTTCCAATGATTTAGTTGCAACCTCCTTGTATCCTTGGGTCTAAGGTGAGTTTGTAAAGAATATATTAAACTCCCATCCTGGGGAATGGTGGTAGGTTCTCAAATAGAGGCAAAAGAGTTTCTCAAGAATGTAGACAGTACCTAATAAAAGAAAATAGACCAACATGTCAAGCCCACAATATTATTGCAAGTTACTATGAATCTAATTCTTCAAAAACTGAAACTTAGTGGTTACCATAGGTCCAGACATGAGGGAAGGGCAAGAACAGAATAGATGGAACATAGCACATTTTTAGGACATTAGAATTATTCTGCATGATCTTATAATAACAGATTCAGGCCATTTTATATTTAATCAAAATTTATAAAAGTGTATGGCCTAAAATGTAAATCATATTGTAAACCATTTAGCATGGTTAGTAGCAGTGCTTCAATATTTATACATCAGTTGTAACAAATGTATCATCTGCATGTAAAATGCTATTAATCAGGGAGAGGGGAATCAGGGGAGTGTGTTATATATATGGGAATCCCCTTTATTGTGTTTGTGACTCTTTGTAACATATATGTTCTTTGAAGATTAATGAAAAAAGTAAGATATTTGGAGAAAATGTGGAAGAAAATGTCACTGTACATACAAGGTAACAGACCTTACAGCAATCTTTTAGCACCTTAACTGTATCATACCAGATCTTATGGCATCTTAATTATACCACTGACTTCTCATGTCTTAATTTTTTTATGATTTCAATTAAAAATTTTTTTGTATTTTACTTAATTTTAAAACTATCATTATTTCTTTTTCTTAATAATTGCAATTTGCTATTTTGTTGGCTTCATTTTTGAATAACAGAAGGGTCACAATTGTGGCAGGGGAGGTTCATTGGTGTGTTGTATCAGTGAATGTATGGGAAGGGGTTCTCCTGTGGCATACCTCTAAAGTACATGAATATGTTCAAGTGTTCATGGTACATTTTCACGGTAGGTGGGGAGCCACACAATAACCAAAAGAATATTAAATTCCCATATAGGGGAGCTCTGCTACATTCTCTATTGGGACAGTAAGAGTCCCCCAAGTAAAGGGGCAGTACCTAGTGAAAAAGAACAGACCATTTCAATTGCGGATTGTACTTACGAATTTTTCTTGTGAAATTGAAACTTAGCCTAGTATATATTGCCTAAGAGTTATGTCCTGATGGCTATTTGTTGCTCAAATGTGGCCTCTCTCTAAGTCAAACTCACCATTTAAATGCACTACATTTCCCCACATGGGACATGACTCCAGGGGATAAGTCTCCCTGGCACTGAGGGATTTTTACCAAGTGCCAATTTACAATGCACCTGCAAAAAAACATGGACTGACCAATAGGGAGAGAGTATAAATACAAATGAGTCTTTATGGCTAACACATTTCAAAGTGAGTTGGGAGGTCATTCCAGAGGTTACATTGATGCACATCTCAGCAGGATCTCACTGACTGCCACATGAAATACTGCCTCAAATAGCAGGACTCCTGGCTACTATAGAGTTATCCAGAAAATATGGGCATGGCAGAGAGCTTAGGAGTTTGATTCCCTGCCTATTGTCCTTACTTTGAAATTTATGATCCACAGTGTGACAGAATTGGACTGATGTGTGGTTTTCCTGCACATGGCTCTTCTGCCACTTCTATTTGAACCTATATTTAGTACTATACTTAATAGGTGTACGCCAAAGAGACTTAAATCAATGTACCTCTTTGGCCCTGATTTTCAGCAGAGTTGCAATACCTACTCTGCAGTTCATTGGACTCACCCAGGACAACTAACAAAGAGATAATGATGGCCAACATCCATCCCAAGGAATTGAGAGAGTCTATAACTGCAAGCAAGATAGTCCCATCCATCTGCTCCATGAGATCTAAGCCCCCTCTGAATTAGAGGTAGTGTGAGTATCACCATCCCCAAATCCTCAAGATTGGGGAATGAACATGAGACTATAGTTGATTTACAATTATTCTACTAAAAATTTACTGTTATTCTAGCAATGGAAGAACATTTATCATTGATGTGGAGGCAGTGGCCACTGGAGTTTCTGAGGGAAGGGAGAGGGAAAATAGGTGTGATACAGGGGCATTTTTGGGAAATTGGATTTGTCCTGCATGACATTGCAATGCTGGATAAAGGCCATTATATATTTTGTCATAATGTTCAAAGTTGTGGGGGGCAGAATGTAAAATATAATCCAAGATTAGCTGCAATTCTCCAATATGTTTTCAGCAATTGTAACAAATGTACCACACTAATTACATGATGTTGTTAACATGGGAATGTGAGGGATGGTTAGGGAAGTTGGCATATGGCAATCCCTAAATTTTTTATGTAACAACTTATGTAATCTAAAGTATCTTTAAAAATTTTTTAATGTATAAAAAAATGTGTTTCTTGTAGACAGCATAAAGATGTGTAATATTTCCTTATCCATTAACATTCAGTGTTACTACTGTCAAGGCATTACTTATAATAGCAATATTTTCTTTAAGTTCATATATGTCATATGTTGTTTTTATTTTTCTTTCTATCATTGCAGTTATTCTCACATTAAACTACCTTCCCACATTCTCCTGCAAACTTTTCACTCCTGTTGTTTTCTTTCAACCTGCAGAAATCCTTTTAGTATTTTTTGAAGGGCAGGTTTCTTGTTGACAAACTCTCTTAATTTCTGCTTATCTGTGAACATTTTGAATTCTCCCTCATTTTTGAAAGCTAGCTTTTCTGGATACGGAATTCTTGCCTAACAGTTTTTCCTTTCACCATCTTAACTATATCATACTACTGACTTTTCACCTCCATGGTTTCAGGTGAGAAATCAGGACTTAATCTTATAGAGCTTTCCTTGTATGTGAAGAATCTTTTCTTTCTTTCTTTCAGTATTCTCTTCTTGAGTACTGGACAATTTATAAGTACATGTCTTGGGTTAAGATTTATACTGCTTGTGATGCTCTGTGATTCCTGGACATGTATAACCATGGCTCTCAATAAAGTTGGGAAATTTTCAGCCATTATTTCCTCCAACATTCCTTCTGCCCCCTTTCCCTTCTCTCCTCTCTCTAGGATGCCTATGATGTGTATGTTTGTGTGTTTCATGGCATCATTTGAATCTCTGATTCCCTGTTGGATTTTTTTTTATGTGTTTATCTGTTCTGTCTGAGTTCTGATATACTGTCTTTGACATCACTGATTCTTTCTTCTGCATGCTCAAATCTGTTTTGTGTTTCCAGCCTATTTTGGCTTCTTGTCTGGTGCCATTCATCAACATCTGGTCCATTATCATTTTCTGTATGTTTACAATTTCCTCAGTATGTTCCCCCAGTATTTTCTTACTATCTTTATTTCTTCTTTAACATCATTAAGTTGATTCATTATATTTGTTTGGACATCCTTGATTAGTTGTTCCATGTTATACATGTCCTCCTGTGTTTTTTTTTTTGTTGTTGTTGTTGTTGTTTTCTTTTTTTAGTTTGTTAGACTGAGCTATGTCTTCTTGTTTCTTAGTATGGCTTGTAATTTTTTGTTAGAGTCTAAGCGCCTGTTGTTTCTTGATGGGCTTATTCAGTTGGTTAGCTTCTCTTTCTCCTCTGGCATTTTATTTTTATGTTTTGTTTGTGGTGAGGTTCATTTTTGACATTTGGCTATACATATTCTATATCCTTGCAGTTTCTGTGTTCCCTTGAAAAAAAAATATAAGAACTCGAGAAAAGGAAAGAGATAAGGAGAAAAAAAATAATAATAGTAATAAAAATTGTAAAAGATAGAAGAGGAACTGGACAAGAGGTAGGAAAATAATAAATATGATTAAAAATCATAAAAATGCAAATAAATAAGAATAAAAAGGTGGAATGGAAATAAATGAAACAAAAAATAGAGAAAAAATGGAATGAATTAAAAGGACGGAAAGATGAAAAGAAAAAATGAAGACCAAACCAGAAGAGATGGAATGAAGGGAAAGTCATAGAACACCAAAGATGGAAAAAATGAAAGAAATGAACTAAAGTAGGTAGAAAAATAAGTAAATGAAAAAAAATGAAACCGGAAAAAAAAACAACAACAAGAAACAGAACAATGAAAAGAAAACAGCCCAGCATTCACAGAAATGCCTGCTCTAACACCACCTTTATAAAAGATGAAGTAAAATAAATTTCAGTGATCACACATGCCAAGGAATATAGTCAGTGCAGAAATAGCTTAGAAAAATCACTAAACAAATAGAAAATTACTGTCTTCAAAAGTAAAAACTAAATTAAAATAAAAAACTGCAAACTCAAGGAAAGGGCTAAATCTGAATTCCATATTTAATACATTAAAACCTTCAAATGTGTAGATTAAACAAACCAAAAACACACAAGGCATATAATTAACCAGGAAAAACTAGCCTATTGCAAAGAGCAAAATTACACAACAGAAACCATGCCTGAAGAAGCTATATATTGTAAGTAATAAAGACATTAAACCAACTTTACTAATTATGCTAAATAAGCTAAAGAAAAAGATGTGCAAATAACTAAAAATGTCAAGGTAATTATAAGTGAATAAATTTAGAATTTTAGTAAAGAGATAAATTTTTTATAAAGGACCAAACAAAAAAATTTGCAGCTGAATACTAGAATACTTATAATAAAATTCTTGAGAGATTCAACAACAACTTAAACAGACTGAAGAAAGAACCAGTGCAACTGAAGATAGGACATTTATAATCATCCACTCTGAGGTACAGAAAGGAAAAAAATGAAGAAAAATGAACAAAGTCTATGAGACCTGTGATACAGCAACAAACAAAGCAATTTATGCATTTTAAGAGTCCCAGAAAAATGAAAGAAAAAGAATACTTCAAATAACAATGACTGAAAACTTTCCAAATTTAATGAAAGACATAAGTATACACATTCAAACATTTCAACAAACTTTAAATAGGATCAACCCAGGAACAGTCATAAAAGACAGTCTGTAATCAAACTGATAACTTCCGAAGACAAAACCAAATCTTGAGAATAGTCAGATAAAAGTAACTCATTGTGCACATTCGAACCTCAATAAGAATAGCAGCAAATTCTCATTAGACATCATGGAATACAGAAGGGAATGGGAGGATATTATTTAAACTGCTAAAAAGAAAAAAAAAAAAGATCTACTAATAATATCCTGCCCAGCAGTAATTTTAAATATGAGGGGGAAAATTAAGACAACCCAGAAAAACAGAAACTGAGGATTTTAGTTATCACTAGACAATATACTAAAGAGCACCATTCAGGTTGAAAGGATAGCATGCTATGCAATAGTATGAAGAAATGTGAAAAAATAAATACCTCTAGTAGAGATAAATGCATGGATAAATATAAATGTCATTATTAGTACACTTTCTTTTGTAATTCTATTTTTAAAATTGCTTACATGATTTCAAATGCAAATGCATAAAATAATTATAAATTTGTTTTTGCACAAATTAGATAAAGACCTAATTTGTGGCAAGAATAAGAAAAAAGAGAAATAATGGAGGTTCTAGGAACATGCTTTTTGCATGCTATTGAATAAAATTTTTCAATTTGGCCCAGATTTGTATAGATTTACATTTTTCAAAATAACCCATATGATAACCACAAAATTAGAACAGATTCAAAATGTTTCCTTACAAAAGACTGAACAAACAAAGTAATCAAATGGAGGACTGAGAGAGAAGAAAAGCAATAAGACATACAAAAGGCAAAGAGTAGGTTTTTCCACAATTTTATTTATCTTTCCAGGAGTTTCAATTTTTGAGGGGTACAACATCATATGAATGTGGTGTCCAGTAGCCTTAGAAGGAAGGTTGCTTAGGAATTTGGCACAAACCCTGCAATTACTTCCATAGGCACAAATTGCCTTTCCCCAGATAACTCTGGTTTTGTTAGGTTTATCACCAGGAATCATTCTGTTGTTTTTAGCTTTAAATGATATTAAGAATAATGTGTGATCACAGAGATGAATCTGTAAATGTAAAAATCATAACTGAAATAATGGGATGAAAGGCACAATATTAAAGATTAAATACTCACTAGAGTCATGCAACAACATATTTGAATAGGCATATGAAAAAATATTTGAACTAGAAGAAAGGTTAATTAAAATAATACACTCAGATGAATAGACAGAGCAAAGAACAGTAAAAATTGAACAGTGTCTCAGGGATTTGATCGACAGCATGAAGCATGCAAACATGCACATTATGGAGGTCCCAGGACAAGAAGTAAAGGGGAAAGTGACAGAAAGAATATTTGAAGAAATAATGGCCAAAATTTTCCCAAAACTTATGAAAGATATAAATATACACATCCATGAAGTGAAATGTACCACAAACATGGTAAATCCTACTAGACCTACTCTCAGACACATACTAATTAGAATGTCAAATGCCAAAGTTAAAAAGAGAATTCTGAAAGCAGCAAGATAAATGCAATTTGTAAACCACAAGGGATCATGTTAAGACTAAGTGCTGATTTGTCTTCAGAAACCATGGCAAGAAGGCTGTGGTACGATATATTTAAGGTACTGAAAGAGAAAAATTGCCAACCAAAAATTCTTTATCTAGGGAAAATATCCTTCAAAAATGAGGGGGAGTTTAAAATAGTCAAAGAAACTGAGAGATAAACAGATAAGCAGAAATTAATATAATTTATCAGCAAAAGAACTGCCCTACAAGATATACTAAAGGGAACTCTGCTAGTTGAAGTGAAAAGATAGGAAGAGAGTGAATGGCTTGGAATGTGGTGAAGAAATTATGATCAAAAGTAAGAGTTGCAAAATGGGTAAATGAAAAAGCCAATAGTACTGTATCCTCAATACACAACACTGCTGTTTAATTCCTATAAGTCAGAATACAGTTGAACAAGAAAAGACATATTTCCTGATAATGGTCTTGCAAAATATAAAGTGGTAAAGTTGAAAAAAACAACATATAAAGGTTAAACAAAGGGATATGCAAGCAGAGAACATGTAGGCTATAAAACTAAGTTGGTATCTTTTCAAATAAGTAGGTAATATATGTAGGTTATGTAATATAAATCCCAGGTTAACCAAAAAGAAAGAATTTTAAAAATATACAGAAATAGAAATGAGAAAGGAATCAGTCAGATATACCAGGAAAAATCACCTATACAGGAAAAGGAGGTTGCAACGTATGAGATGAAAAAAAAAAGGAGATATGACATTGTTTTAGTTTTCTAAAGGTTGTCAATGTAAAGTAAAAGAAATAGGTTGGCTTTTATAACGGGAAATTATTAAGTTAAAAGCTTACAGCTCTGAGATTGTGAAAATGTCCAAATCAAGGAATCATCAGAGATGCTGTCTCACCAAAAGGTGGCTTCTGGCATTCCTGGACTCCCAGCACATTGCACGGCAAAATGGCAGGGAGTCTCTACCTTCACCTACAGGCTTACTTTCTCCCTGAATTTAGCTATAGTGGATCAGGCATGTGGCTTGTCCCCCATCTCCTCCATTCCTCATCACTTCAGCTCCATATGATCCACTAATTCTAGCCTCCAACCTCTCTCAGCCTTCTGGGGTTTCTGTGCCTTTCTGTGGCTACAGGTAAATGTGGAGTCCTCTCTCACATAGGAGGATAAAATAGTGGCTCTTTTTCTTGACCCTTTCTTCTATTTATATAGGACTCCAGTAAAAGGATTAAGGTCCACCCTGGGTCATGCCTCACTGATGTAATCCAGTCAATTTCCCCAAACTGAATTCAATGCAGCCAAAGTGTCCTAGCCACACAGGCATGGATCAATTTAAGAACATAATTTTCGGAGTCTCCATAAAAGAAAAAAGACAGCATGGACATATAAAGAACAAATGCAAAATGGATGAAAATGTACTGACTTTACAGTAATAACACTGGATGTTAATGGACTAAACTCCAAAGACATAGATTGGTAAAGTGCCTATAAAGTTATGATCCAAATATATATTGTATACAAGAGATGCACTTTTGATACAAATAAATGAATAGGTTTATGGCAAGAGAATGGAAAAAGATATTTCATGCAAAGGGTAACCAGAAAATAGCTGAGATAGCTATATAAATATTGGACAAAATAGATGATAAATAAAAAACTATTAAATGAGACAAAAAAGACAATATATCCTAATAAAAGGGAGCAATCCACCAAGAATAAATAATCAAAATATATATGCATACAACCATGTTGCACCAAAATAGATGAGGCCTACATTGGCAAATATGAAGGGAGAAAAGAACACCATTAAAATAATAGTTGGAAACCTAAATACACCACTCTCATCAAGTGATATAACATCTAGACAAGGATCAGTAAGTAAACAGAGCACTGAAAATGTTGATAATGAACTGGACCTAAAAAGTGCATAAACATATTGTATCCCAAAAGCATGCTCAAGGATCATTCTCTAGGACAGACCCATATTAGGTCTGAAAACAAGTCTTTACAAATTTAAAAGTTTAAGTTCATACAAAGGGACTTCTCTGAACATAATTGAATGAAGCTGGGTATGGAAATTCCAGAATATATAGAAGTTAAATAACACCTTCTCAAGCCATCAGTGTTCAAGAAAGAAAATGCAAGGGAAGTAGTAAATATCTAGAGGTAAATTACAATGTGACCACAATATATAAAAACTTATAGGATGCAATGGAGGAAGTGCCAAGGAGGAAATTAAGAACCCTAAATGATTACATTAAAAAAGAAGAAAGAGTTAAAATCAAGTACCTAAATTCACACCTGGAAGAACTAGGAAAAAAACTGTAAATAATCCAAAGCAAGCAGAAGGAAAGATATAAATAGATTAGAGTAGAAATAAATGAGCCTGAGCACAAACAATAGAGAGAATAAACACAACCAAGTGTTTTCTCTTTGAAAAGATCAATAATATTGATAAACTCTTATCTAGACTGACAAAGAAAAAAGAGAGAAGACACAAGTAAACAAAATCCAGAAATGAAATGGAGATATTACTACTGACACAAAAATAAAAAGGATCATAAGAGGATATGATGAACAACTGTATGCCAACAAATTAGACAAACTAGAGGAAACGAACAAATTCCTAGAAACACAAGAATAACCTATTCTGATCCGAGAAGGTATAAAAGACCATACCAGAACAATTAGAAGCAAAAACTTTGAATCAGTCATCAAAACGCTCCAAAGAAAAGCCTAGGACCAGATGCATTTACAGATGAATTCTACCAAGCAGGCCAAGAAAAATTAATACCAATCCTGTTCAGATACTTCCAAAAATTTTAAGAAAATTGTACAGGACCTTATTCATTCTATGAAGTCAACATCACAGTAATACCAAAGCCAGCTAAAAACTTAAAATACTACAAGAGAAGAAAATTACAGAGCAATTTTTCGTATGGATTCAGATGCAAAGATTCTCAACAATATATTTGTAATTCAAATCCAACAGCATGCTAAAATAATTAAACATCATGATCGAGTATGTTTTATCCTAGTTATGCTGGTTAAATATAGGGAAAATAATCAATGTAATATAGTACATTAACAAATGGAAGAAAACCAAATAACCATCTCTATTGATGCAGAAAAGGCATACAACAAAATACAGCAATCTTTCTGGATAAAAACCCTTTAGAGGGAAGCAGATGTGGCTCAACTAGTTGGGTGCCATATTACCACATGGGAGGTCCTGGGTTCAGGTGCTAGTCCCTCCTAAAGAAGAGGAGCAGATAGAACACCTGCAACAATGAGCTAGAAGCCACACCACTGCAATGAGCTAGACACCACACTGCTGCAATGAGCTAGACCCTCCACCCTCCACAAGGAGCTAGAAGCCATGTCACTGCAATGAGCTAGAAAATACATCCACTGCAATGAGCTAGAGGCCACTCCCCAGCAATGAGCTGGATGCTGCACTACCAGGAGCTGGATGCCACGCCCACCTCTACAAGCTAGATGCCACACCACCCTAATATGCAGATACCTAAATAAGCAGATGCCACAAGTCAGCAGACACTGCAGTCCATGGGGAGTGGATGTGACTCAGGCCACTGGGCATTCACCTCCCATGTGGGAGGTCCTGGGTTCAGTTCCCAAGGCCTCCTGGAGAAGGCGAGCAAACAATGAATAGACAGATGAGAGAACCAACTGAGGGAGGGGGTGATAAATCACAAATTAATAAATAAATAAATTTTAAAAATACAAAAAACCTTTTAAAAAAAGGAATACAGGGATCTTCCTCAACATGATAAAACACATTATGAAAAACCCAGTTAACGTAATACTCAATGGTGAAGAATGTAAGTTTTCCCTCTACTTTTGGAGTAGTACAAGTGTACTCACTGTCACCACTCTTATTCAAAATTGTATTAGAAATTCTAGCCATAACAGTCAGGCAAGAACAAGAAATAAAAGGAATTAAATTGGAAAAATAAGATGGAAAGAAATTACTCTTAGCAGGTGACGTGGTGTATTAAGACCTGAAAAATCCACAACAAAGAGAGCTAATAAACAAATTAACCAAAGTGAAAAGTTCAATATCAATGTGCAAAAATCACTAGTGTTTTTATACATTGGTAATGAGCAACCTGTGAATGGTATCAAGAAAAATAATCCAGTTAAAATAGCAACAAAAGCAATCAAATACCTAGGAATAAATTTAACCAGGGACGTAAAGGATTTGTACACAGAAAACTACAAAACATTGCTAAAAGAAGTAAAAAAAGACCTAAATAAATAGAAATACATTCCATGTTCATGAATTGGAAGGCAACATATATTAATATATCAATTCTACCCAAAATGATTTACAGATTCAACACAATACCAAACAAAATTCTAAAAGCTTTCTACTTTACAGAAATGGAATCGCCAATTATCAAATTTATTTGGAAGGTTAAATGTGACATTTTGAATTTGGTGAATCCCCAGAAAAGACTGTTTTTGAACTAATCAAAGATTGTTTTTGAACTAATTGTTTTTGAACTAACCATTTTTTTGGAGTATGTCAGTGAAGCAGACTCAGGTTGAATCTCTGCCCTTTTACTGGGTATGTTATACATAGAGACAGAGAGAGACACACAGAAAAAGGGAGCCCTAACATTTTGTTCCCACCAGGTGAGAGAAAGGACTCCAGGTTCCCTCATAACTCAAGGAGAGAAGTCCCAAGAGGCTCAAGGTGTAGAGGTCCACGGAGAGATGACTGATCAGCCACAGCTGAGTTGAAGGAGGAATTAGAGAGAGCCCAGCAGACCCACTATCTTGCCTGATTGCCATGTGACAAGATACTAGGATCACCAGTAGCCAACTTTGATGAGAAATCACCTCTGATAGCACCTTGATTTGGACATTTCATGGCCTCAGAATTGGAAGCTTTTACTCTAATAAATATCCCATTATATAAACCAACAAATTTCTGGTACTTTGTATTGGCAGGCCTTTGGTAAACTAAGACAGAAATTGGTACCAGGAGAGTGAGGTTGTGCTGCTTGCAATTATGTTGGGAGGATTTTATACATGGGTAAGGGATATTTCTTTGAAGGAACTGTGAGATTCTTGATAGAAAAAGACAAGTTTGCACTGAAGAGACTGCTGGTAGGAATATGGACCCTAAAGTTATTTCTGATGAAACCTTAGGAGGAAATGATGAAACTGTTAGTGGATACTGGAGGAAAGGTAATCCTTGTTTTGAAGTTGGAGAAAATTTGGCAGAATTGACTCCTGATGTAATATGGAAGGAAGAACTTGAGAATGATAAACTATGACATTTTGCTGAGGAGATTTCCAAACTTAATAAGAAAAATAACATTAGCAGGATGATAGAATCACCAGAAGCTGACTTTCATCATCAGAGAAAGTCTCTTATGGTGCCTTGATTTGGACATTTCATGGCCTTGGAACTGTAAGCTTTTACCCTAAATAATTTCTCATTATAAAAGCCAACACATTTCTGGTACTTTGCATCGGCAGCCCATTGGCAAACTAAGATAGCGAGACACCCCAAATAGCCAAAAACAGCTTGAAAAAGAACAAATTTGTAAGACTCACACTTTCTGACTACAAAGCTTATTAGAAAGTACCTTGGTCAAATGAGCATGGTACTGTCACAGGACAAATATATATACCAATGGAATCAATTGTAGAGTTCAGAAATAGACTCTCACACCTATGGTCAATTGATTTTTTACAATGCTGCCAAATACACTCAATTAGGAAAGAATAGTCCTTTCATCAAATGGTGCTTGGTGAACTGGACATCCAAACGCAAAATAATGAAATGACGCCCCTATTTCATACCATGTACAAATATTAATTCAAAATAGACCACAGGCCCAAATGCAAGAACCAGAATTACAAAGGTCCTAGAAGGAAATGTAGGGAAGTATCTTCAGGATATTGTGTTAGGCAATGGTTACATAGACTTTACACCCAAAGCATAAGTACAAAAGAAAATAGAGAAATGCGACTTTCTCAAAATTAAAAATTTTGAGTCTCAAAGGACTTTGTCATGATAGTGAAAAGACAATCTACTCAGTGGCAGAAAACATTTGGTAACCACATATCCTCTTATGATTTAATATCTAAAATATATAAAGTAATCCTACAACTCAATTCCACTTCTGATGATATTTTCCAGCTGTTCTGGCTTCCTTTGTCCTGAACGTGGATTGTACCCACCTCTCAGAGTGTGTTCCAACCCCTGGTGTGTTAAAGGATTGTACAGTCAGTCAGTGATCAAGAGTAAACTTGAAGCAGATCTATGCCTGCTTTTCCTCTGCAATACTTGGCTCATTTCTTTCCTCCTCCTGTTCTCTTTTCATAGGATCCTGTTTCCTATGTATGCAAAATAAAAATAAATTTGAGCAAAAAAAGAAAGGATAAAAGACTTGAAAAGGTTTAGTTTCCAAAGAGGAAATACAAATGGCTAAAAAGCACATGAAAAGTTGTTCAATATCACTAGCTATTAGGGGAATGATAGTCAACACCATAATGTGATATCATTTTATACCCACTGGAATGGGTACTATGAAAACAAACAAACAAACAAACAAAACAACACAACAAAAACCAGAAATTCAGAGGAGCACCATCCTTGGCAGCTGAGAACAGAAATTACAGGTGGGAAGATGATTCCTTCTACTATTAAAGATGAAGACTGCTCTTATAAGTCCTCTAAAGATAATGGGATCACCAAGAGTGGAGTGAAGGATCATGGCAGGGATAAACCTCAAGAGTCACAGTGCTTCCGTGGGAGAGGCAGCACCAGGTTTCTCTCCAACTATACCTCCAGTTCTTGCTCCAGCACCAATACAAGGTTGAGCGGTAGTTTCAGCAACTCTTAAGCCTCAAGCCAGTCAGGAAGTTCCAACCCATCTTGCATCTCCAGCTCCTGCAGCTCCTTGGGTTCTCTGAGACATTCTGGTGCATCCATGACAATAAGTAGTAGTCATGCTCCAAATCCAAACCACCTAAAAGAGATGAAAAGGACAGCAAATGGCAGCATCCTTCCCCTAAACCCACCAAAGTGTACTTTGGGAGGCTCACCAGTATTGTGATCAAGATTTTATCATGGAGATATTTTGCACCTATGGGAAAATTAAAATAATCGACATTCTGGTGGAAAGGATGCATCACTATCTATCCAAAGGCTATACTTCTGTTGAGTCTGAGAATAAAGTTAGAAGGCACTGAAACAAGTAGTTGCAGGACAAATAAATGGCCAGGAGACCACTGCCACAGCTGTGCTGGCCCCTGGCCTCCGAGGAGAATGCTGCCACCACCTCCTATGTGGCACAGGTCACCCCACGGATGAAGAGAAGGTCCTGCTCTCCCAGGCACAGGTCTCCTGTGCACCAGTGATCCCAGTCTGCTGGCCACCTCCACCACAGAAACCACTTCAGCTCCAACTCCCCATGACAAAGCAGGGTGTTCATATTTTACCAATGACTTTGTGAATTTAGAATTAAAATATTTACCCAAATGAGTTGAAAACTATGTCCACAGAAAACCTGCATACTGATGTTTATAGAGATTTTACTTATTATTGACAAAAATTGGAAGCAACTAAAATGTCCTTCAATAGATGAATGGACAAACTATGATACACACTTACAATGGGTTATATGCATAAAGAAAAAGAAGTGAGCTATCAATCCACAAAAAGACATGGTAGAATCTTAAATGCATATTACTAAGTGAAAGAAGTTAGTCTGAAAAAGCTGGAAACTACATGATTCTAACTTCTTGACATTCTGCAAAAGGCAAAACTATAGAGACAGACAAAAGATCAGTGGTTGCCAGGGGCTCAGGGGACAGGTGGAGAGCTGAATAGACAGAACACAGATCATATTCTGGCATTGAAACTATTCTGTTTGATACTGTCATGGAGGATACAAGAAATTATTTGTCAAAATCTACAAAACTGTACAACCCAAAGAGTGAACTCTAATGTAAACTATTGACTTTATTTAATTATAATTTGCTAATGTTGATTCATCAATTGTAACAAATGAACATAATTAACGTAAGGTGTTGATAATAGAGGCTCCTGGGGTAGGGTATTTGGGAACTCTCTGTACTTCCTGCATAAATTTGCTGACATCTACCACTGTCCTAAAAATGTCAATTGGCCATAGATTTGAGTTTTTCTATGGGAATTCTCAATTCTGTGTACTATGTGTATGTCCTTGTACCTTGACCTTTTTTAGATGGGGATTTATTTCTGTATCCCCAGATGCTAGAAGAGTGCCAGACACATAGTAGATGATGGATTAATAGCTGTTGAATGAATCCCTTTTTTTTTTATTATTATCACAAAAGCAATGGAGGAAAGCAGATGAGGCTCAAGCAGTTGGGTTCCCACCTACCACATGGAAGGTCCCGGATTAGGTTCCTGGTGCCTCCTAAAAAGAGGGTGAGCAAGACAGTGAGCAGACAGAGAGCACAAACAAATGGGTGGGGAGGGGGTGATAAATAAGACAAATCTTAAAAAAAATGGATTTTGTATTCCCTTTCAAATAAAAATATAAGGGTGGGAAGTGGGAGGAGCAGAGTGAGTAAAGGGCAGGGTGCAGGGGATGTGAGGGCCAGGGAGATGCAGCTGTCAGGCTGGCCTGGCTCCTCTGCAAAGGGGATGAAGCACAAGAAGAGTGCGTGTTTCCCCCCCCTTCAGGAGGCTGGGAGCTGAGCTCACAGGATGCTCACAGGCCCTGCCTGTGGTTTCAGCTGCAGTTTGCACAGAGCAGGCAAGGTAGAAACAGACCTGGGGGAGGGAGGAAGAAGTCTGGGGGAGAAGGAGGAGGATGAAAGAAGGGGAAAAGAAAGGGAGATGAAGAAACAGTTGAGGAGGAAAGAGTGAAGAGTGAAGGAGAGAGACAGTGAAGAAAGGAGGCAGAGGGAAGGAGAGAACTGGGAGAAGAACTGTGGAGTCGGCGAGGGAAACTGCTGTCCCATCCTGGGTGGAATCTGTCTTTGCAGACTCCTGAGTTTCCACTGGCACCTGGTGTCTACCACAGGAGAGGGTGGATTTGGGGTGCTCCTGGGGGGCCAGATCTGGGCAGATTCCAAGCTCTTGAGTGCTGAAACCTTTACTTCCATCCTTTCCAAACAATGAAGTCCCAATCCCAGGTTCAGAGAAATCTCCTGGGCAGGAGGTGAAGACTGAGGCTGAACCAGCCCAGGGGAAGAAGCCTGAGGGGGTGCAGTCCCCTAGCTGAGCCCTTCACTTTCCATCCTCTCCCCACAAAGGGCCTGGCCAGGAAAGTGGGTCAGGTCACCACCAACCGCATGAGTTTTTCCTCATAGGAACAGGGCCCATTAGCAAGAGGACCTCAGTGCCCTGTACACAGCCCTGCCCACTCCCCGTGCCCATGGCTCTTTTTAGGAGGGACCTTTAAGGAGCAGTGGGCAGTGAGAGGAGACCCTGGCCTTCTCATTCAGGAGAGGACACTGGGCCACTGCCCTTCCCAGGCTGGTGGGGAGCAGGCATGGAGCCTGCCAGAGGCCTGGGTGCACAATGAGACACATCTCTCCAGATGAAGGTGCCCAGGCCGGCTGGGAGCCGCCCCTACTCCCCTGGCTTGGGGAGGCTGTTCTCTCCATTCCCCCCACCTCCTGGGCTTTCTAGCAGGAGGCCTGCCTGCCCATCTCTAGCAAGTGAGCACTGGACTCAGCCCACCCCCTCTGGACCTTGCCAGTCGCCCAATTAGAAGCTGCTTTAGCATCAACAGATGGGGGAGCTGAGGCAGCCTGAGGAACAGAGCACAAAGCCTGGGCGACGTTTTCCTTCCTGTTCCATTGGTGGGGGAGGAACAGACAGGAGCACAGCACACCCCAGAACCAATCCCCAGGAGCCAAGTCTCCTGCACCTCTTAAGCTTCTCAGCTCAACCCCAAATGGAGCTCAGTTTCCCTTCACCCTGCAGTCCCCTGCTGACTGGGCAGCCTGTGCCACCCTCTGCCTGAAGGACACACGGACCACCTGTGGCTGGCCAACCCCTCCTGACTCCAGGTGCTGCGGTGGGTGCAGTGCTCCCCAGATACCCTTCCTTTTGCTTCCCGCTCTCAGAGCTCCAAGTGGAGTCCGAGGCCGGCCCATCCCCCACCCCAAATGTCCCATCCCTGGCTGCGGTCAGACCCCGGGCCGCCCAGGAGGAGCTTGGCTTTGGCTCCAGACACTTTGGACAGACGCCAAGGCCACCTTGTCCCTCCCCACGAACACTCAATCTCCAAGGAAAGGG
The DNA here is from genome assembly GCF_030445035.2 of Dasypus novemcinctus. Classification (NCBI taxonomy): domain Eukaryota; kingdom Metazoa; phylum Chordata; class Mammalia; order Cingulata; family Dasypodidae; genus Dasypus; species Dasypus novemcinctus. The sequence goes on along the minus strand of NC_080694.1, from coordinate 12,552,945 downwards.
AAGTCTCCGAGGCTCTGGGGGCGCCCACCCCGCTAGTCCGCCCCTGTCGCGCCCTCCCTCGCCTCGTTGGCATCTCTCTCGGCTCCACGCCATCTCCAGGGACCCGCTCTTCCCACCAACCTTTTGGGAAGGTTCGGCCTACGGAGGCCGAGACTCTCCCTCCCAGCCGCCCCGGGGCAGCCGGTGCAGCCCGCGGCCTCCCGTACCTTCTCCAGCTCTTCCCGCTCCCCTCCCCGCCGCCCCCTCCTCTCCAGTCTCCGTCCCTCCCGCAGGCATTCCCGCGGGAGCCGCGGCTCCTCCCCCTGCAGTCCCCACCCGGGTCAGAGGAGCCGCGGGGCCGGTGGGCGGGAGCCGGCGTTCCCGCGGCCTCTTCTGCTCCCGGCGCCTCACAGTGTTCCCGCATCCACCGGGCGGCCTCGGCGACCACAAAGCCCCGGCAGCGGCGGCGCTGGACAGGCCAGTCCGCGGGACTGAGCCTCCCCTCGGCGCCCGCCCGCCGAGTGTGGGCTCAGAACCGCACACTGACTGGGGGCGCATCCCGCTGGCGGGGTCGCCGCCGCCGCGCACCGCCTCGGCTTCAGCCGGGGCTGGGCCCCGCAGACTCCCCCGCGGCCTCCCGCTGCGCGCTCCGCGAGCACAGGCCCGGGCGGGGTCGTGCGGCGTCTGCCCCGCGGGGGAGCTTTCCTGGGAGGGGCTCTCGCGGGCAGAACCCAGTGAGGGCGAAGACTACTGGAGAACAATTCCTCCGTACTGGCTTCCGGCGCCCTCGGGCAATGCGCCGCCCTTCGCGTGTCCAGACCGCAGCTGGCGGGGGAGGGTCGGGCGTCCCCTCCGCGGCTCGAGAGCCAGTGTCCCGAGCAGCCCTCCGCGCCCCCTCCGCGTGCGCCCGCTCCCGGCTCCTCGCCCCCTTCTCGCTCGCTTCTCCGCCGCCCTCCCCACCTCCCCGGCCCACTCCGGGAGCCTCCTCCTGTCTGCCTGCCAAGATCATCATGATTCCACATGGTAGAGGTGCAAGGGGCACAACCAATCCAAGGACCTCAGAGAAAAGGTGGCAATGGAGTGGGAAAAGTGGACATGGTGGCTGATGGGTATGGGGAATGGCAGGAAGAGATGAGATGTGGAGGCGCCTTTGGGACTTGGAGTTGCCCTGGATGGTGCTTCAGGGGCAATCACCGGACATTGTAAATCCTCCCAGGGCTCACTGGATGGAATGGGGGAGAGTGTGGGCCATGATGTGGACCAATGACCATGAGGTGCAGAGATACCCAGAGATGTACTTACCAAATGCAATGGATGTGTCATGATGATGGGAGTGAGTGTTGCTGGGAGGGGGGGAGGGGTGCGGTGGGGGTGGTGGGGTTGAATGGGACCTCATATTTTTTTAATGTAATATTTTTACAAAATCAATAAAAAAAAAAGATCATCATGAGGTTTTTTGACATTTTGTAATAAATTTTAAAATCCAGAAAGTGTGATTCCTAAAGATTTGTTCTTGTTCAAAATGGTTTTCACTATTCGAGATCCCTTTCCCTTCAGTACAAACTTCATGATGGACTTTTCCATTTCTGTAAGGAAGGCTATTGTAATTTTGTTTAGGATTGAATTGAATTCTTAAAATGCTTTGGATAGAACTGATAATATTTAGTCTTCCAATCCATGGACATGGAAGGTCCTTCCATTTATTTAGTTTTCTTTTCTTTTAGAAATATTTGGCTGTTTTAAAAGTAAAAGTACCTTACATCCGTGCTTATATTTAATCCGAAGTAGCTGATTATTTTATTTGCTATTCTATGTGATATTTTCTTGACTTCCTTTGCATACTATTTATTACTAGTGCATAGAAATACCACTGATTTTTTGTGCTTGTTTCTCTCTTATCCCATCACTCTGCTAAACTTCTGTATAAGCTCTAGAAACTTTGTTGTGCATTTTTAAGGTTTTCTGTTTATAGGATAATGTCTCATGAAAATAGGGAAAGTTTTACCTGTTACTTTCCAATTTGAATGTCCTTTATTTTTCTCGCCTATTTGTTCTGGCTCATACGTCCAGTACAATGTTGAAAAGCATTGGTTATAGTGGGCATAATTGTCCAGTTCCTCACTCTCAAGGGAAGCTTTCAGTCTTTCACCAATGAATATGATATTAGCTGTCCTTGTCATTTAGAGGATGTTTTAATATATAATCTTTGGCATTTAGAGGACGCTTCCAAGTACTCTTACTTTTCTAAGTTTCTTATCAGAAAGTAGCTCTAGATTTTGTCAATTATCTTTTCTCTGTCAATTGAGATGATTATGTGTTTTTCCCATCATTCTATTAATGTGGTGTACTGGATTCATTGATTTCTTTTTATGATGAACTATCCTTCCTTACCTGAGATAAACCCCACTTGATCACAGCCTATAGTACTGTTAATTGCTGTTGGATTTTATTATTATTTTCTTGAGAATTTTTACATTTATGTTCATAATGGATTTATCTCTGTAATTTTCTTCTCTTCAGTGTCTTTTTCTGGCTTTGTTATTATGGGGATGTGGGCCTCATAGAATGAGTTCCCTGAACTTCAGTTTTATATTCAATAGTAAATCAATATGTTCCCGGACTTTTACTTTTTGGAATTTTATTTATTTATTTCAGAAAAGTTGTGAATTTACAAAATAGCAATGTACGTTGTGTAGAATTCCCATACAATAACCCTCTACCATCACATTGATGTGGTACATTTGTTACACATTATGAGAACATAATCAGAATATCACCACTGGGGCAGGGCAAGATGGTGTCTGAGTGAGTGCACCTCACAGTCTCTCCTGTAAAGAGGTGACCAAGTGGGGTTGGAGACTTGCTGGAGTGGGTTGTTTTGGGGGCTTGCAAGGCAGGAGGTGTGTGGGCGTCAGTTTGGAGAGACGGTGACAGAGGTAGTACTTGCTAAAGGTAGAATTGCAGGTTGCAAGTATGGAGGTTGTAGGCTGTGGGGAGGTGGGACCCTTCCACCTAGGGCTGGCTGCTGCGTGTTCCCTGAGAATTGTCAGTGGTGTGATGGCATTCCTGGGCCCTGTGATCCCCAAGAGCTTGGTCCCCAGGTCTGTGCCCCCTAAGCCCCCGTAGCCCGCATTCCACAGATGTACATACCCTGAGACTGCAGTGTGCTGGACTTCCCTTTCCCAAGCCCAGCACTCCCAGAGGTCCGGGATTGCCCTAGCCATCCAGTTTTGGACTGACTCTGTGAGTGGGTGGGATTTGGTGGGAGGTGTAGCAGTAGGCCAGGCAAGTGTGGGTTCAATTTTCTGTCTCCTCACCGCACTTTTTTTTTTTTTGCACTTGGAGGAGTGTACTGACTGGCTTGGGGAGAGCCTTGGAAGAGAGGAGTGGTGAATCTACTGAGAAAGCCCAATTCACCTAAATACCCTGGGAGAGGAAACTTGGTCTGGGAGAAGGTGGAGTCAGAAAATCAACTAGCCCTTTCATAGCACACCTAAATGAGAGGGACTGTAGGAGGTGCTTTATAAGCTTCCAATAGCATACTTGGGGTTCCCAGTGAGGTGTGGGTGCTCTCTCTCTCTGGAAATTAAGAGTCGTTTTCTGTGCAGAGCTGGTTCAACAAGGACCCACTTGAATCTCCTACCAAACCTCTCAGGCAGCTTTACTACTGCCTGGGAGAGAGGGAAGTGAGGAAGGGAGAAAGGGGAAATGTCAAATCCCTAAGTATTTTATTTACTACAGAGGATTCCTTGCTTGAAACTTTGTTTAGTATTTTGTTGGTTTATCTACTTGTTCTTCCTTCCTTTTTATCCCCCCAAGGCCCTTTTTACTTTCTTTTTTCTTTTTCTGCTTGCTTTCCCCCTCCCTTTTGTTCCTTTTTCTTCCTTTCTTTCTTTCTCTTCTTTTTTTTACTTTTTTTATATTAGGTCCTGCAGGGAGTGCTTCACATTTGCTGTATTCCCTCATCCTCCATTTCTTCTTTTCTGTGTATATTGATTTTGGCCATCAACACTATTCCCTTTCCTCTACATCTTTCTATCCTCCATCATTTATTGTTTCTCTTACATTATACCACTCTTTGTCTGCCCCCCTATTGTTCTGACTTTTTTACTTCTAATACCTTTGTTCTGCTTTCTGTCTTATATTCACTATTTATATTATTGTCCTTTCTTTTCTCTTTCCCTCTCTACTGAACACACTGGCCTTTTAATTCACACTACATTCTTCCCTATATTCAGTTTAATGTCTTATTATACATACTCTACTTTTCTTACTGTTATAACTCTACATACCTCACATGAGTCTAATATCCATTCTCTTAGATCTCACATGGTTTCTCTGTTAATATTTACTATCAATATTACTATTATTCATTATCTTTTCTTACTCCTTTTTGCTTTCTCTGGCCCTAATATTTTCCTTCAAGTGAACTTAACCAACAACAAGGAAATAGAATAAGAAGAACAAAGTGACAAAGAGAAGACTTAACATGCATGCAAAAACAACAACTAATTAAACCCCAAAGTAGACAAAGAAGCTAAACAACTGATTAAACCCATCAAGATAAAATGATGACCAGACAGCAACAAAAAACTACAAACTAAACCAATGATCAGGAAAACATGCCCCAATCCAATGAACAAACAGAAAACCAGGAAGAGGAGCAGAACATTGAACAAGAAATTAAAGCTCTCAAAACATATATGAGGAACCAATTTGATGAGGTGAAGGAAGAGATTAAGAATATGAAGAAACTACTTGGAGAGAATACAGAAGAAATTTCAATCATATGCAAAAAGATAAAAGATATTATGGTGATGAACAGCACAATTTAAGAAATCAAAAATACACTCAGCAAATAACAGCAGACTTGAAGAGGCAGAGGAGAGAATTAGTGATGTGTAAGACAGTACATCTGAAATCAAATAGATAGTAGAACTGATTGATAAAAAGATGGAAAAAATCCAGCAGAGACTTATGGACCTGAATGGCAATGCAAAATGCACAAACATACGCATTATAGGCATCTCAGAAGGAGAAGAGAAGGGAAAGGGGACAGAGGAGGTGTTGGAGGAAATAATGGTTGTAAACTTCATAAACCTATTGAGAGGAGATGGATGTACATGTCCAGGAAGCACAATGCACCTGAAAGAGCATAAATCCCAACAGGCCTACCCCAAGACATATACTTGTCAAATTATCCAATGCTCAAGACAAAGAAAATACTAAAAGCACCAAGAGAAAATAGAACCATCACATACAAAGGAGGTTCCATAAGATTAAGTGCTGTTTTCTCATCTGAAACCGTGGAGGCATGGCGGCAGTGGTATGACACAGTCAAGGTACTAAAATAAAAAATTTCCAACCAAGAATACTCTTTCCAGCAATGTTAGCATTCGAAAATGATGGAGAGTTCAAAATATTCACATATAAACAGAAACTAAGAAAGAATGCCCACAAGAATCCAGTCCTGCAAGAAATACCAAAGGGAGTTCTACAGGAAGAAAGAAAGAAAAAAAAAAAAAAAACAAGAGAGACAGAGTTGGAAGAGTGTAAGAGCAACTAAAAAGAGAAAAACAGAAAAAGAAAATCAAATAAAATATGACAAACACAATACCAAAAAAATATATAATATATGGCTAATATAAATAATTCCTTGACAGTAATAACACTGAATATCAGTGGGTTAAAATCACCTGTCAAGATATGTAGGCTGGAAGACTGGATAAAGAAATATGACCCATCTATATACTGTCTACAAGAAACACATCTTAGACCAAGGGATTCAAGGAGGTTGAAAGTGAATGGCTGGAAAAAAATCATACACGCAAACAATAACCAAAAGTGGGCAGGAATAGCTATATTAATATCAGACAAAATAGACTTTAAATGCAAAGCAATTGTGAGAGACAAAGATGGACACTACATATTAGTGGAAGGGATAATGTTTCAAGAAGAGAGAACAATAATAAACATTTATGCTTCTAACAAGGGTGCCTCCAAATACATGAGGCAAACACTGGAAAAACTAAGTGAAGGAATAGATGCCTCTATAATTATAATGGGGGACTTTAATACTCCACTATCAACTTTAGACAAAATGCCTCAAAAAGAATCAATAAAGAAACAAAGACTTTGAACAATATATTAGAGGATCTGGACTTAATAGACTTATACAGAACATTACACCCAAATACAGCAGGATATACATTCTTCTCAGGTGCGCAAGGATCATTCTCCAAGGTAGACCACATGCTAGGCCACAGAAAAAGCCTCAATGAATTCAGAAAGATTGAAATCATACAAAATAATTTCTGTAATCACAGTGGAATAAAGCTGGAAATCTGCAAGGACCAGAGACCCAAATCTGGCACCAAGATTTGGAACTTAAATAACACACTCTTAGAAAAACAGTTGGTCAAGGAAGAAATCTCCAAAGAAATTAATAACTACCTTGAAACTAATGAAAATGATAACAGAACATATCCAAACTTATAGGATGCAGCAAAAGCAGTACTGAGAGGGAAATTTGTAGCCATATAGTCATACATCAAAAAAGAAGAAAGAGGAAAAATTGAAGAACTAACTGCACACTTGGAGGAATTAGTAAAAAAACAACAACAAAGTAACCCCAAAGGAAGAAGAAAGAAAGGAATAACAAAGAACAGAGCAGAACTAAATGAAATAGAAATTAAGGAAGCTCTTGAAGAATTAAACAAAACCAAGAGCTTGTTCGTTTACAAGATCAAAAAAATTGACAAACCCTTAACTAGACTAACAAAGAAAAAAACAGAGAAGATGCAAATATGCAAAATAAACAATGAGAAAGGAGATATCACTACTGATCCCACAAAAATAAACACTATCATAAGAGGATACTTTGAAAAAATATGTTCAAACAAAAAGTACTATTTAGAGGAAATGGACAAGTTCCTAGAAACACATAAGCAGCCTACATTGACAAAAGAAGAAATTGATGATCTCAACAAACTAATCACAAGAGATAGAATCAGTCATTAAAAACCTCCCAACTAAGAAGAGCCCTGGGCCAGATGGCTTCACAGGTGAATTCTACCAAACATTCCAGAAAGTACTAACACCAATCTTGCTTAATCTCTTCCAAAAAAATCAAAACAGAAGGAACATTGCCTAGCTCAGTCTATGATGCCAGCATTACTCTATGTATCAAAGCCAAACAAAGACACCACAAGAAAGGAAAACTACAGACCAATATCTCTAATGAACCTAGATGCTAAAATCCTCAACAAAATACTTGCTAATCATATTCAACAGCACATCAAACGAATTATACACCATGACCAAGTGAGATTCATTCCTGGTATGCAAGGATGGTTCAACATAAGAAAATCAATTAATGTAATAAACCATATAAACAGATTGAAGGAAAAAAATCACATGATCATAGCTATAGATGCAGAAAAAGCATTTGACAAAGTACAGCACATTTTCTTGATAAAAACACTACAAAAGATTGGGATAAAAGGAAACTTTCTAAACATGATAAAGAGTATATATGAAAAGCCCACAGCTAACATCATTTACAATGGTGAAATCCTACAATCTTTCCTTCTAAGATCAGGAACAAGACAAGGACGCCCACTCTCACCTCTTCTATTTAACATTGTCTTAGAAGTACTTGCTCAAGCACTGAGGTAAGAACCAGATATAAAAGGCATCCAAATTGGAAAGGAAGAAGTCAATATTTCACTGTTTGCAGATGATATGATTCTATACATGGAAAACCTGGAGAAGTCTAGAACAAAGCCTCTAGAACTTTTAAATGAGTTCAATAAAGTTGCAGGTTAAAAGATCCAAGCACAAAAATAAGTAGCATTTCTGTACTCCAATAATGAGCAATCTGAGGAGGAAATCAGGAATCAAATACCATTCACAATAGTAAATTAAAAATTCAAATACCTAGTAATAAATTTAAAGATGTAAAAGACTAATACACAGAATACTACACAACACTGCTCAAGGAAATCAAAGAAGACCTAAATAAATGGAAGAATATTCCCTGTTTATGCATAGGGAGACTAAATATTATTAACATGTCTATCCTACCAAAACTGATCTACAGATTCAATGCAATCCCAATAAAAATCAATATAGCATTCTTTAATGAACTAGAAAAAAAACTAATTATGAAATTTATTTGGAAAGGAAAGAGGCCCCGAACAGCCAAAGACATATTGAAAAAGAAAAATGAAGTTTGAGGACTCAAACTACCTGACTTCAAGACATACTACAAAGCTACACTAGTGAAAACAGCATTGTACTGGCATAAGGATAGACACACTGGCCAATGGAACCAAATAAGAGTTCTGACACAGATCCTCATATATACAGCCACCTGATATTTGACAAGGCCACCAAACACTCCTAACTGGGAGAGAATGGCTTCTTTAACAAATGGTGCCTAGAGAACTGGATATCCATATGTAAAAGAATGAAAGGGGATTACCAATTCACATCTTATACAAAAATCAACTCAAGATGAATCAAAGACCTAAATATAAGAACTAAGGCCATAAAGACCTTGAAAAGCAATGTAGAGAAGTATCTATAGAACTTTGTAATAGGAAACGGCTTCGTGAACTTCACACCAAAAGCATAAAAAGAACAAATAGATAAATGGGATTTCTTCAAAATTAAAGCCTTCAGCACCTCAAAGGAGTTTGTCAAGAAAGTGAAAAGAGAGCCTACACCATGGGAGAAAATACTTGGTAAACATATATCTGATAGGAGAGTTATATCGTCCATATATAAAGAACTCCTATATGTTGAAAATGAAAGAACAAACAACATTTAACAAACATTTAAAAAAATGGGAAAAAGATATGAACAGACACTTCTCCAAAGAAGATATACAAGTGGCTAAAAACACATGAAAAAATGCTCAAAATCACTAGCTATTACAGAAATGCAAATCAAAACAACATTGAGATACCAAGCTTACTCCCATAAGACTGGCAGCTATCAAAAAATTCAAAAGACTACAATTGTTGGAGAAGATATGGAGGAATAGGAACACTCCTCCACTGCTGGTGGGAATGCAGAATGATCTAGCCATTCTGGAGGACAGTTTGGGGGCTTCTCAAAAAACTAACTATAGATTTGCCATATGACCCAGCAATTCCACTGCTGGGTATATACCCAGTAGAACTGAAAACAAGGACAAAAACTGATATGTGCACACCAATGTTCATAGCAGCACCATTCACTATTGCCAAAAGTTGGAGTCAATCCAAATACCCATCAACAGATGAATGGATAAATAAAATGTGGTACATCCATACAATGGAATACTACTCAGCTATAAGAACAAATACAGTACAAACACATGTGATAACATGGATGAATCTTGAGAACCTTATGTTGAGTGAAGCAACCCAGGCATTGAAGGACAAATCCAACATGACCTCTCTGATATGAAATAAGTAATCCAAGCAGTCTCAGAGAGCTAGAGACTGGATGATAGGCTTAAAAGTAATTTGGGGGGTAGAGGAAGGTTGTGAGCTGACACCTTCATGGGTGAAAGCTACGATAAGCTGGAAGTCAGTATTTGTACAGGGAAGGGATAAAATGGGGGCATAGGGATACCTCTGGGTGGGACTTTGTGGACTTGAGGGAGGCTAGGGATGGGAGGATGTGTCAGATGGCCCAAAAAATTGGGGAGAGGGTGGGGGGAACATTTGAACATAGGAGATTATCAGGTATGTGGTTGAAATTATAATGTAGAGAAATCCTTTTAGAAAATATAATACAGAAGGTTACCTGTTTAAGATGCTTAAGGGGGGGCATCAGACACAGGGCAAGCTTCTAGGGAGTGTGCGAGTGCTCATTTTGTCATAGTGAGTTATATCATTATGTTATATCATTGGGTAAAGACCCATTGAGATTGAAGATATACCCACATCCTGGGGAGGACTGATGTTTTCAAACAGGGAATTGTATTTCTTGAGAGAATTTGTGGCTCTCAATGGGTTAGGGCAGTCAAGTATGTCAAATCTTCAACATTGTTGCAAGTATCTCAATATGGTCCTTCAACTAATGAAGATTGATTGTCATGGTGGGCCCTGAGTGGAGGGGGAAAGAGGTGTTGAATACATGGAATCATTGTAACTGGGGCAATGGAAGTGTTCCACAAGAGCATGCAATGATGGATATAGGACATGTTAAATTACACCAGAAATGTATAAAAGTCTGTAGGCTAAAATGTAAATCATAATGTAAAACATAAGATAACTAAAAATTTAGAAAATTGCATAGTCTAAAATATAAACCATAATGTAAAACCAACTGGAACCTGTTTGAAACCTATTGTTTCAGTATCTGTACATCAGCTGCAGCAAATATAATATGACATGTAAAAAGATCATTGTTTGGGAAGGGACAAAGTGTTTGATGTTGGATATGTGGCAGTACCATATATTGTATATGTGAATTATTGTGATCTAAAACTTATGTGAAGATAAACTTAATAATTAGAAAAATATAAAGAAAGATTGTAGACACTGAGGAAGAAATGGAAGAAATTGCCTTGCCACTATACATACAGGACATCACCTATAGCATTGATGAAAGGCAAAATGTCAAAAACAAAGCTTTTTCATTCTTTCATTTTTTGATACCCCAATTTATTTTTACTTTAATTTTTCTAAATTATGATATATTCTATATCTAACCTTTAAACCCATCACTATGTTACATTTTACTATGAATGGAACATGGCAATATATTGGACTTCCTTTTTGAAGAAGTTTTGGACTACAGAAAGTTTCAACTATGGTGGAGAAGAGCACTTGTGTGCTGTGTTATTGGTGGGGGGGCACATGGTTGGGAGGGAGTTCTTCAGGGCATGTATACAGGGTACATAGAAAGTATTGGATATTTTTATAGTTGTTTCAGTTGGAAATGACAGCTGAGAAAATGCTGAGTTCCTGGCCAGGGGAGCTCTATCACATTTCCCAGTGAAACAACAACAGTCCCCCAAGTGTAATGGCAAAGACCAACAAAGGTGGATGGTTCAATGATGAGCCCCTGATACTAATGACTCCAATTATGAGCCTGAGTGCCTGAAATATAAACTAGGCCTAAAGCTGTGGGGTGCCTAAGAGTTACCTCCTGAGAGCCTCCATATTGCTCAAATGTGGCCATTCTATAAGCCAAACTCAGCATATAGATGCATTACCTTCCCCTCTGTGTGGGACATGATCCCAGGGGATGAGCCTTCCTGGCACTGAGGGATTACTAACAAGCACCAGCTGATGATGCAACTATAAATAGTCCTTGAATAAAGGGGTCAACTCAGACTGGCAAAATATCTCAGCCTATATGTAATATCAGGTGTTAAAAAAACTGCTTTTTGATTTTGGATAAAAGGGGGAAATGGAAAGGACAAGTGAATTTTAAATGACCATGAGTCTCCAAAAAAGAGTCACGATGTCATCAGAGGGGTGATGCTTATGCATGCCTCAGGAGGGTACCAGAGACAGCCAAGGTAGATGGGAACCCAGATGCTGGTTCTCCTGAGGTCTGCAGAAACCCGCAGGTTCTATGGTCATAGCAGATGGCTCTGGAGTTCAGGGCCATGTCAGTTGGCCCTACTTTGGAGTTTGTGTACCTGAGTGTGATGGAGTTGGACTTAGATATGACCTTTCTACACATGCCTCTTCTGTTACTTTTACCAGACCTGTGGTTGGCATTTGGGTTGGTGTATTCTCAGGAAACCTGAATATCTGAACTGTCCATGTGATGGCCAGGCCCTGGGCCTCAGTAGCCTTGTGGCTCCTACCCTCTGGTTTGTTGGACTTACCATGGCCATCTAACAGGGAGGTGAAAAGGTTCAGCCACCACACCAGAGAGCCAAGAGTGCCTACAGCTGCAAGCAGGAGAATGGCATCCATCATCCATGTGGAATCTAAGCCCCCTCTTGATGTAGAGGGGGACTGGACATAACCATCCTAGGGTCCACAGGATGGAGCAATAGAGTAAAGATTAGAGTAGACTTACTGGTGTTCTTCTGGGGAACTATTGTTATTAGTAAGGGAAGAAATTATAATAGTGATGTGGAGAGAGTGGCCACAGTGGTTACTGATGGTAGGGAGACAGAAAAAGAGATATGGTATGGGAGCATTTTCAGAATTTGGAATTGTCCTGGGTGGTGCTGCAGGGATGGATGCTGGACATTATTATCCTGCTGTGGCCCATTGGGTGGACTGGGGGAGAGTGTGGACTACAATGTGGATCACTGTCCATGTGGTGCAGTGGTGCTCCACAATATATTCGACAGGTGCCATGGATGTGCCGCAATGATGGAAGAAGTTGTTGATGTGGGAAGGGTGGGTTGAGTGGGGTGGGGTGTATATGGGGCCCTCGTATTTTTTGAATTTAACATATAAAAGAAAATAAAGAAGAAAAAATAAGGAATATCACCACAAACTATGTCTATGGCATACATTTGGTATATTTATTTTGGGGAAATTTTTTATTGTTGATTCATTTTCTTGTTACTGCTGTTGTGACCTCTTTCTTCTCAAGTTACTGAAGGTGTGTTTCTATGAAATTGTCAACTTCATCTAGATTATCTATTTTGTCGGTGTACCATTTTTTTTAAAGATTTATTTTATTTATTTATTTCTCTCTCCTCCCCCCCCACCCCGGTTGTTTGTTCTCTGTGTCTATTTGCTGCGTGTTCTTTGTCCACTTCTGTTGTTGTCAGTGGCATGGGAATCTGTGTTTCTTTTTCTTGCGTCATCTTGTGTTAGTTCTCCGTGTGTGCAGTGCCATTCCTGGGCAGGGTGCACTTTCTTTCGTGCTGGGCGGCTCTCCTTATGGGGCACACTCCTTGCGCATGGGGCTCCCCTACGCGGGGGACACCCTTGCGTTGCACAGCACTCCTTGCGCACATCAGCACTGCGCATGGGCCAGCTCCACAAGGATCAAGGAGGCCCTGGGGTTTGAACTGCGACCTCCCATGTGGTCGATGGTCACCCTAACCACTGGGCCAAGTCCACCGCAGGTGTACCATTTTTTTAATAGTATCTTCTCATAAGTTTTTTTGCCTGTGGTTTTGGTATTTATGTCCCCAGTTTTATAACAATGTAAAGTTATTTGCCTCATTCTATTTTATGGTCAGTGTACTATAAATGTTTAATTTTATTGACTTTGCTGATTCTATTACTCTTTTATACTTTATTTCATTACATTAACTCTAACCTTGGTTATTTCCCTAAATCTGCTATTAAGAGTAAATCTAGTTCTTCTCACTCTAGATCAGGGGTTCTGAGACTTTTTTGTCCCATGGACCCCTTACTAAGTCCCCACTATACTATATTATTTGAATTTCAATCCAATCGCATGGACCTCTTGTTAAGAACTCCTGCTTTAGATCCTCCTGTGAGATTTGGTCTCTGAGATTTACCTTGTTTTTAAATGTAAGCATTTACAGTAAAAAAATTTCCTCCTTAGCACTGACTTTGTGAATCCCATAATTTTTGTTATATTTCATTCTCATTTTCAATCCCTCATGATGTTTCCTAATTTCCCTTGTGCTTTCTTTTCTGGCCAATTGGTTGTTTTAAAATATGTTGTGCAGTTTTCACAGGTGCCCCCGCCTGCACGCCGCACCCTCTTCACGACCCTCTTCAGGACGCTGGGACTGCAATGTGCCTCGGGCTTTATTCCCAGGCCACAGAGCAAAGGGCCTGGAGGGAAAGGGCCGAGTGGCGGGGCTCGGGGGCGCGGGGAGGGTGCCCGCACCCCTTCTCCTGCACCGCGGACGCCTCGCGGCAGGCGGGGCCAGGAAATGCCCGCGGTGAATGAGGACGCGAGGGTGCTGCGAGCTGGAGTCCTACCCCAGCCGAACTCCGTGCACCTTGCGGGGGGGGGGGGGGGGCGCCGCTCCCACCGCGCCCGGGCTGAGGGTGGGAGGCGGGAGAGCAGCAGGGGTGCAGGGGCCTGGCGCCCCCGCAGACTGGGGGAGCCCCCGGAGTGAGTGGCTGGGCTGGAACCCACCATCTCTCCCCATCCTCCCGTGGTCCCACCTGAGGCCCCATCACGGCTCTGGGTTTGGGGCTTTCCCCAGCCCCCACCTCTGGCCCCGCCCGCACCTCTCCAGCCCCCAGGGTGGGGCTGCCCTCCGCCCCCACAAAGGGGTTTCTTCGCTTTGCTGGGCTCTGTCCTGACTACTCCCTTTGACTCCCGTTTCTAGTATTTTCTGGGGTTTTATTTTGCCAGGAGGGCGCGGAGGGAGGCGGCTTTCTTCCTCTTGCTGGCACCCTGTTTCCCGCCCCAGGAGGCCTTGGGTGCCGTGCCCCCTCTGGCAGGAAGTGGGGCGGGTGCACCCACGTGGCTTTGCATGCTGTCTGGGTGAACCGGTTTCTGGCTTCTGCAGGAGCGGCCTGCGCCCCTGCCCCCGCGCCCTGGCCCTTAGCCCCCTGCGGGCCTGCAGCTGCCCAGTGCATGCACTTGAGGCGTCACCCTCGGGCAGGGCTGGAGTCGGGACTAGACGGACTTAACCAGGGTAGCCTCACTCCTGCAGCCAGGTCTGAGGGCTGGCTGTGCCCCTGGGATGGAAGCCTTGGAACAGGACAAAGAGCCTTTAGAACAGGAGATAAGCGCCAACGGTCCTGAAATACAAATAAAAATTTAAAAAATCAACGAATCTATATGACGATGTTGTAGAATTTGAGAGAGGTTCAATTACTTGTGTATAGAGAGGCCAGGACTTAGGAATGATTTTGAGAAGGAAAAATGGTTTATTGACAGCCAGTAGGACTCGGGAGTTTCTGTTTCAATTCCAAGCCCCAAACAAGATTTTCGAATCCCTTTTATACAGAGAGGAAAGGTCAAATGGTCCCTTTGTTTCAGTTCTCAATAGGCTTCAATTAGCATATATATCTTTCACATCTTAGGTAAGCTTTTAGCAGGGACTTCAGACATTCTAGATAGCTTTTAGCATATTTGGTTTGCATTTCCCCTAAATACTTAAAGTTTATAGACCCTACATTGTTAAACTGTTTCCTGGGACTGGAGTCGTTGCCATTGTTACCAAGGGCAGGACTTCAGCCTCTTACCTTCATGCCCACAAGTTAGAGAGCTTAGGTTATCTCTGAAGAGACAAAGAGTTTCCTACCCATATCCCACATCAAAAATAGCTGTGGAATACTTTTTTTTTTAACTGCAAAGGTACAGCTTTACAGATGCCATATATAGTTAACTTGATATGAATGTGTGTCATAAATATATTTAAATGTTACCAGACAAATATAGATACTGTTGGAGAAAATACAGCTCTTACTGGGACACAGAGACTGATTGACCTTAAGCAAAGAATTTATTTATTTAGAAGCTCTGCCAATGGAGGGGGTCTGAAGAACAGACTTCAGTCCACCCACCAGCATGGTGGGGGTTTGAAGAGAGTCTTCAGCCCACTCCTGGAAGCCAGGGATTTGAATTTATACAGGACTTTCCTAGGAGGTGGGAAAATGATAGTTGAGGGTCCAAGTGAGATAATGCGAGGGGTTTGAGGGAGTTTGATTTCTTGGAATACTGCGGGAGCAGAGGTTCCTTTACATCTGTAGGGATTAAAAGATATGTAAATAGTGAAGGTTTCCATCTCTGTCTCCCTCCCAAATGCCCGTAGAGGTGGTAAAGATCTCCATCTCCCTCTGATATGCCGATAGTGAAGATCTCTAGTTCCTTTTATTCCTGTCTTTATGAGGTTTTTTGTTTAACCTGTGGGAAAGTGCCTGCCACATCCTCAGACACAGGGGAGGGGGTTTGCCTTTTCCCAATGCATATCAGAGGAAACTCAGCTACAGCTTGTTAATTATTGCAAACCTCTAACAGATATAGTAATTACTTCTATACTAATGAATTTAATTATTTATGAATATATATATGCACAGAAAAATAGAAAAGACTGGGGAATTTTAATTTTGAGGGTTGGGATTATATTTTTATGGACCACAATGGTATTGTCCAGATATACCCACAGTGTTGATTTGATAAAACACTATAACCAATATTAATAAGCATATTAAAAATATATTTAAATTAAGGAAAGCTAGATTTTCCTTACATTTAAACTGTGTTTTGGCATCAAAGGAAGTATTTAAAAAGAGTAAAATACAAAATCCAGGAATAAGATACATGAAAGATAATTAGCAATATAAATAAAACAATCAAATTTCCCTCGTTATGAACTATTTTTAATTCAAAATTTTATAGCAGTATTTAACATTTAAATTTGATAAAAAATCTATTAACATGAGTATAATCACTGTTGATACAATAAATAATTTAGTCCTAATTTGATTTTTCCTTTGTTTGACAGTCAACACATTTTAAAAATCTTGAAGATTTTATTAAACAACTAATTTCAGGAATATATCATAATAATTGCTTCACATATCTTCAATGCATAACTAATTTGGAATACATGAGCACAAGAATTTATCTCCATGACATAAAAATATTTCAAATTAATAAGAAGGCAGCATTTTGCAGTCATTAAAACACAACTCTGATATCAGCATATCTGTGTTGAAGTGTCACATTTACTCCACACTTGGTGATCTTAGACAAGTGCTGTGAGACAATTAAGAGATAGCAAACATAAAATCCTTAATTTAGTCCCAACTTATACAAATTCATTAGTAAAACTCAGTTTGTAACAATACATAATAATTGTAAAATGTTATTGATATTGTTGCTTATTGTTAATGTATAGTTAATAAAATAATACATTATGTGGAAAGATATTAAAGAAATCCCTCAGAAAAATGAGTTGACATTTCAGAAACAGTGTTGTTTAGGATGTAATCCTTACGAAAAAAGATTGTGTGAGACCGCAGATGGTAGTGCTCATAGATGCATTCAGACTAGGGAAGAAGGCAAATTCTATCTCTGCCATCATGACCTATTTGGGCTTCGTGATACCACAGAGCAAGCAACTGGGATATGACCATCATACACAAAATAGTGAATCAGATGATGAGGGGTTACTGAGAGTGATACCTGGAGCTAATGTCTTTTGTTGAGCATTTACATATGACATCCATATTGCCTTGAGGAAGTGGAAGTAGGTTTAATAATTTCATAAAGACTTGTGAGGGAAGCGGACTTTGCCCAGTGGTTAGGGCATCTGTCTACCACATGGGAGCTCTGAGTTTCAAGCTCTGGGCCTCCTTGACCTGTGTGGAGTTGGCCCACATGGATGCTGATGAGCGCAGGGAGTGCTGTGCCACTCAGGGGTGCACCCGCATAGGGGAGCACCATGCACAAGGAGCACACCCTATAAGGAGAGCCGCCCAGCATGAAAGAAAGTTAAGCCTGCCCAAGAATGGTGCTGCACACACAGAGAGCTGATACAACAAGATGATGCAACAAAAAGAGACAGATTCCTGGTGCTGCTGATAACAACAGAAGCAAAGAAGAACACACAGCAAAATAGACACAGAGAACAGACAACTGGGCGGGGGGGGGTGGAAGGGGAGAGAAAAAAAAGACTTGTGAATGATACTTAGAGCTAATGCCTTTTGTTGAGCACTTACATGTGACATCCATATTGCCTTGAGGAAGTGGAAGTAGGTTTAATAATTTCGTAAAGAATTCTGAAAGGATGCTAAGAGTAAGGATGGGGACACGGACGTGGCCTAATGGATAGGGCTTCTGCCTACCACATGGGAGATCCACAGTTCAAGTCCCGGGCCTCCTTGACCCATGTGGAGCTGGCCCATGCGCAGTGCTGATGTGTGCAAGGAGTGCTGTGCCATGCAGGGGTGTCCATGTGCAAGGAGTATGCTCCATAAGGAGAGCTGCCCAGTGTGAAGGAAAGTTCAGCCTGCCCAAGAATGGTGCCACACACATAGTGAGCTGACACAGCAAGATGACGTGACAAAAAGAATCAGATTCCTGGTGCAGCTGATAAGGATAGAAGCAGCCACAGAAGAACACACAGTGAATGCCTGCAGAGAGCAGACAACTGGGGGGGCAGGGAAAGAAATTAAAAAAAGAGTAAGGATGATTGTTGTAGGTCATTGAATATTTTATTGTTAAAATCAGGAAAAGCAAATGGTGGATATTATTGTTAAAAGAAAAAAAGATCATGCAATTTAGGATATCCTTGAAACTTGATCAAACCACTCTGATCACTACCAGTGATGTCTTGTCAGGTGGTTAAGTTTAGTCAGTTGTTTTCTTCCATTTTTCCTTTTCATGTTTCACATTTGTTTCCTTACGAGGTTACTATCATTGGCTGGTACCCTTAGAATGGGTTACACAGCTGAGTAGTTTATGGGTATGATCCTCTCTCCAAGTCAGAGTGCCCATTATTTTTACTTTTTATTTTTGGTCTTGGTCCACTAGAGAGAGTACCACTTCAATCTCACTTTCATTTTTATTAGCTATCTTAAGATAAGCCATCTGTCTTGAGGATGACAAGGAAATTTAACAAAATTAGGAAACAATTTATACAAAAATAAACTGATATAGAACAATAATCACAACTAAAAGCATAAATCCAAATCAAATTAGTTATCTTCCTATTACATTAAACAAAGAAACTAGGTCAGGAAATTCTGGCCATTGAAATGTTTGAGCCTGATATAAAACACCTTAACTTGCTTCTTCAAAGTATTTAGGTTATTTACATATGTTGTCAGAAATATTAACATAAATGCAACATTGCTCATGGACAGTCAGGGTATCTGGAGTCTATGTAGTGAAGTCACTGGTGGACTGTTAACGTCAGCCTGAAGAGTTCAAAGTACATTTGCAATGGTGTTAGAGCTGTTTCATAACTTTAGGTATATTTATAACTGTTCACTCCAGGTCATATGTTCTTATGGAAGGTATGAGGGTGCACATGAAAGAGTGGGACTCTGTAGTAAGGTAAGTCAAAGGATAGGGGCTGTTATCCATCTTTTGTCTTTTGGAGAACTGATATATAAAAGTTCCTGTTAGATTTTGACAGGCATTTAGGTAGAACAAGATATATAAGATCACAGGACCCAGTCCAATTTACAGGTAGCAAACGCTACCTGCAAAAGCATGCAGTTATCTGCAATTACAAAGAGGATATAACATAACTCATACAATAAACAGGAGCAGAATCTTATAACCCATAGTTACAGTTTTCTACTGAAATCCAAAGTTTTTGTATATAGCCTCCCTCCTTTTGATAAAAGATAACCACAAAAGGATTATTCTTGATCATAAAATAAGGCTGGTTTCTTTAGATTTGGCCTAAGTATTTACATATGTGCAACAAGGATGGTGATTTACCATATAGGCCTTTTTAAGGCTAGTCTCCTGGAAGTTTTCATAACGAACTTTAAATTGGACTTCAAAAAGCTTCTTGAGGCTAGGAAGCCAAGACAAAAATTCAACACCAAAGTTCACCTACAATTTGCCAATGCACTTGGGTGGATTTCTCTTTCTTAAAGTCAGAGAAAATAAGAAAACACTTGCCAGAAATTAATCTTCTCTACTGACCTATAAAGCTGGAACCTAAGAACAAGTTACCAGACCAGATTTTCCAAGAGAGATTTGTAAGCATTGGCTCCAGAAAGTCAATCTTAGTTTCTTAGAAGTCTCTAGTCATGTGTAAGTAGTTGAGCATCATTCACAAACATGGCATTCCAGTCAAAGCCTTGGTAATATAACCAATGTCTTCAATTATGTCCTGTTAATAAGGACTACAGATTCTGATTAAACCCATGCAAATAATTATAGTGCTGTAAGAATAAAATTATTTAATAAGAGCTTCCAAATTCTAGAGAAGTCAGGCAGGGAGTAAAAGGAAATGTTTTATGAATTGGATATATTAAGGGAAGAGAATCTTTGTACCTAGAAATAGAATGTTAAAATATCAACAATAATCTAAACAAAAATACACTCATTCTTTATCATTTAATTTGGTCCCTAATAATCCTTCTACTGAATTTTGTGTTAGCAATCTCATGAACACATCAATTCCTTCACAGAGTTCTGGAATCTTGACCCAGTCCAGTGTTTTGGACTCAAAGTTATTTATCAATATGATTAGTAGCCTGGGCCCAAAAACACTTGGCAAAATCTTTTCTATGGGTCACTAAGACAGTGTTTCTGTTGAATATGAAGCCTTTTCGCCTGAGCAGATGGCAAAGTGTTCAGAGAAACATCAGAATAAAAACTAATTGGAGATGACAATACATTAAAATTTTTATTTTGTGAATATAAATTTTATGGTGAGTGTTCATTAAACAATATTTTAAGAGTAACTGAAATTATGTCAAATAATTTTACTGCTGTCTAACATCAGGCAGATCAGTACTAGGACAACTCGTGGAATGTGATGATATTGACAAATACCTAAACCTTTATACTATTTCTGAAATGTTGTTATTAATAGCATTTTACCTCTACAGACTTAACTAAGAGAAGGTTAGAAAATCCTTTAAAATTTTCATAACACTTCTCATCCATTTCATAAAATATCAAGGATACATGACTTTTTTTATCACCTCTTTTTTATAAGATGAAAGAACAAATCCTTTGTCATTTTCCAGAGACCCTCTTGAAATTCCCAAAAACATTTTGAGATAAAGAAGATATCATCTAGGGTATGATATTGGAAAGGCAAAATTTGAAAATGGTCTGGTTTGCATGATTTGTTAAAGAGGATCATGGGTCACTGTGAAATGATATTTGGTTACTGTAGCAGTTTGATTTTTTTGTTTAAAAAGAGATACTGATCATGTTTTTTAACCATTCTGTTTCTCTGAGAATGATACCCTTTGATTTAAATCCAAAGACTTTACATTTACTTGATTAAATCAAGATTAGGCCTTTGATTCAAACACATCATTAGGGTGGCAGGGTTGAGTCCTGGCCTGGCCCTTTGGTGGGCTGATAGAACAAACTCTCACACAGAAGTAGATGCACAAGAGAAGAAACACAGAGGAAGAGAGACACCTCCATAGACACTGCAGAGACTCTGGGAAGACAGATGAACCATTCACCTGAGAGTTCACAATTGACCTTTTAAAGAGAACAGAGTAGCTGAGCCTGGAAAGAAATGAGCCCTGGGAAGAGAGACAAACCCTATGCCAGCCTACAGCTGAGATGGGAAGAAGCTGGACCCATGGAGACATAAGAGGAAAGAGAAAGGCTGAACCCTCACAAGATGGCAAACCTGCCATCTTTTTTTGTATGTTTGTCTTAAATCATCTTTAATGTATTTTTTAACATTTTTGCCTTGATTACCAGATAAATCATCTAAACAAGTAGATGTTATACAGTCTCTTACCAATATCAGTACAAAAATAAAACCATGCTCTGCATCCACTTGAACTCTCCCAGCACAGTCACTCAAAAAAGGCATATGCTTGCAATTATTTCATGTCCCCAACCCCTACCCAAATACATTCATTTAGTCTGAACAAAGCCCAAAGTTTATTCTGTGCAAAAGAAGTGTTCTTGTGCTGAGACCTGGCAGTGGTGCCTGGCCACTTATAAAGCAAAAGCCAACCCAGCTTACAGAGAAACAGTGCCTTCCCCTGGAGCTAGAGGGCAGGGAAGAACTGGCCTTGGGATCATCATGCTGAGAGCCATGGCAATCACGAGGCCAGATGGAACATTCTCCTCAGTCCATCATGCAGCACAAGACTAAGTACTGACTGGTCTCTATATTCAAAACTGGGGTGGGAGCTCGAGGGAAGGAAAGGATGGGAGGGGTGTCAGCAACCACCTGGCCTCCTTGCTCCCCAGTCTTGCTTCAACATGTGGCAACAGATTTGGGTAAGAAAGTAACCTTCAGTTGGATTCTTTAGGGCCTATTGCCTGTAAGCTTTTACCCCATATAAATACTCTTTATAAAAGCCAGTAGATCTCTGCTATTTTGCATCAGCATCCCTTTGGCTGAATAATACAGTTCTCTATATAAACAAAGTGACAGTAGAAGAATTCAAAATTAAATAGAGAAGTTATATTAAAAGAAAAATACTTCATTTTCCTTAAAATATTTTTCATAATTTAAAAAAAATGTAATAAACTTTATTTTTTAGAGAAATTTTAGATTACAGAAAAATTACATCAAATTATAAGGGATTAACATAAACTCTCCCTCACCTACACACATATTTTCCCCTATTGCTAGTATTTTACATTTGTGTGAGACATTTGTTAAAATTGATGAACCAATATTGAAGCATTGCTACTAACCAAGGTCTGTAGATTACATTATGGTTTGCATTTTATGCTGTACAGTTTTATAGGCTTTGACAAATGTATTTTGTCATGTATTTCTCATTGCACATCATACAAAAAAATTCCAATGTCATACGAATGTCCTGTGTTCCAATTATTCATCCATTCCCCCTCAGAACAACTGATAATCACTGTTATATCAAAGTTAAAATTTTTCCATTACCACATGATAATAAAACAATAATAATAAATCTCTGTTCTGTGGTTACACTCCCCCCTTATGTTTTTTCATTCCTCAGTCTTGAAGAATTTGGGATTCTGACTGCTTCAAATTGAGAGAGCTTTAGTTATTATGGGGCAGATGGAAGGAATTGTTTGGCTTGCAGTTGTAGATGTTCTTTGTTTTTTGGAATGGGACTTGTCCATCATCATTTTCTTAGTTGCTGTGGCAAGTCCAGGGAACTGGAGAGTAGGTTTTGGCCACAACTCTGATTAAACAACACATGAACAGACTGAAGATCTAAGTCCATGAGACAGATCTTTAATGGGGATAGTGATAAATATAGGTTGAGATAAAAGGGGTAGTGGAATCATGAGTAAGGAAATTATTAATGATTCTAATTTTGTTATAGTATGGAAATACATTATCATATATCCCAAAATAAGGTCTGCCAAGGGTTGTTGATTTCATGAGGCTATATGCCTTGCCTAAAGTTCCTGGACTCACTACCATTCCCACAATTTGAGACATGACTCCCAGGGATGAGCCTCCCTGGTACCAAGGGATTACAAGGAGCCAACAGTGATGTATTTGGAAAAAGACCTTGATAAAAAATGGAAAACATTAAATATCAAAGAGTTTTACTGCTGAGAGATTTCAAAGTGTATTTCAAAGGTCATTGCAGAGATTATGCTTATGCAGTTCTCAGGCAGAATTCACTAACTGTCACTGTAAACAAAAGTTCAAAGACTTAGTTCTTTTAAAAGTGAGAAGGTGGATTTTCTAAAACAATTAACTATTACATGGTCAATATAAAGCACAGAGCATTATTCTTTTTCAATTCAGGATATTTGACTTCTAGGCAGCTTACTCAGAAGGTTAAGGTAACAATTTTAAACCATTTAGCAGGCTAACAAACCAAGAAAACTGTTATTTAACAAAGATAAAAATAAATTCTAATTTTGTATTAGTATACTGTCTTATAAGAACTCTTAAAAGTCTCATAAACCTATCAAATCTTAATCAACCTTGACCATGACAAATAAAATTCCTTTTCCACAAACCTTTTCAACAAGTTTCTATATCTATACAGATTTTGTCCTACACATTGCTGTTTCTTGCTGTGCAACAACTAGTCATTTTACTTTAGGATTAAACTTCTCTTTTCCCTTAAAAAACACATCCTGCATACCTTACTTATTTAAATTGCCAAAAATATCTTGAAAACTGTCTTAAGCTTACAAAACACAAGTACTCAAAAAAAAGTTTGTCAGAATAATAACTCAATTTGTGTAAACAAAGATTTATATTTTTCATCATCTTAAAGAGCTCATAGATATAATGTTAGTTAGCTTCTTTGATCAGTAAACCTACATAAAAGAACATACCCAAATAGAAAAAAAAAATGATGCCTATATTGTATATACCATTTAGAAGACATAGCTAATTTTATTTACTGAGCTAATTAATCCAATTTGTGAAAGGTTTATCTGAATTATGTTGATTTGATTTGTTTTTAAATTTTGTTATAGTTTTGCATGCATTCGTTTTTCCCTTGGAAATGTTAGAAGTTTAGTTTCTTTAATTTCTAAAGCTGTCAGATTAATTTATATATAAGCATTTTTTTTTGTCTTCTAGCAAATTAGAATATAGCTTTTTAAGGGGTTTTATAAGTTAATTTGGTATTACCAAACAGAGGAAGAAAAGTCTCATATCTCAAACATACAGACAGATACAAAGAGAGGGTTTAGAGCTTCAGTTTAAAAATTTCCAGCCATGAGTCAGATATAAAAACACAGAAACATAGAAAACATAGAAATCTCGTGAGTTTTTAATTTTTCATTTGTCATTTGTTATGAATCTTTTTATTTTTGTATGCTGGGCGACCAATACAAAAACACCAGAAGTCTGTTGGCATTTATAATGGGGATTTACTAGGGTAACAACTTACAAATTCAAAGCTGCTAAAATGTCCAAATCAAGGTATCATCAGAGATGCCATCTCATCAGAGCTCATCTGCTGGTCAATCCTGGGCTCCTGCCACATGGAAAAGCAAGATGGTAGTCTCCTCACTTTAGGCCTGCTCCACTGATGACAGCCTCTGATATTTCTCTCAGCCTCCAGGGGTTTCTTTTGGCCTCTCTTTCAGCTGTAGCTCATCCTGGAGTCCTCTTTCACATGACAGTGTGAAAATGGCATCCATGTTTTTCTGTTTCTCTTTTCAGTTCTCTATTTATGTAAGACCCCAGCAAGAGGGTGGAGACCCAACCTGGGTCACACCTCACTGAGGTAGTGAAAACAAAGGCCCTAAAATGATCTAACCAAGAGACCTAACCAAAAGTTCCCATAATGCAATCAACCCCCCCCCCCACACACACACACTCTAAGCTGTCAGCACCATGGAGAAAGTGCTCTCTCAGGTTTTGCTCCCCATGTCCAGGCTGTAACATGGTAGGCCACCGGAAGAAATAAAGAAATGAGGGAATGATGAATGAGTTGTTTTGCCATAACTAGACTTACTGATATCAAGTAACCAATAGAGAGGGAGTCAGAAGCACTGGGTTCTAGTCTGATCCCTGCCACTGTCTTGCATCTGTTTCCCCAACAAGAACTAGGGCTACCACTGCTGCCAAGTCTCCTCAGTTGCACTCAGCAAGGAATGACTGAGCTCCTGCTCCATGCAGGCTCCTCTACACCAATGCAGGATGGCTGTCAAGTTCTAGTCTTGCTACTTGCATGTGGCAGAGACCTCACTCAGAGCTCTTACTGTAATCATCCATCAGCTTCTTTCCCCAATGTCTTCTAAGCTCTGCAAGGGCAGAGTCCAGTCACATTCATGTCTGAATCCAAGAACCCAGTGTTGCCTGGTGCACAGAAGGGATAGGAGGGATTTGAATGGATAAAATATGAGTACCTCTTGGAAATCCACAGGGAGGAGGAACAATAGGAAAACAACTATCTGTGACTCAAATTTATGAGTGTAATAAATGAACCTGATATGTTCTATGGGAACATAGAGGGGGAAATTATTTATTCTGTCTGGGAAACACCAGAGTAGACTTCCTAAAAGAGGTGACATGTGAGTTGTGCTGAGTAGGATGTTCTGGGAGACATTCCTTACCCCTGAAGGAGGAAAGACAAGGCAAAATTCCAGTGCTGAACATCAGTGATTCTGGGTGTGAGAGGATCATATTAGGGACAGAGGACAAGTCAGTCCTTCCAGTGCTGGCATTCAGTGGTTCTGGTTATTTAAGGATCATATTAGGGCAGACACTCACCAAGGAGTAAGCTCATCTCAGTGCCAACAGCCTCACTGTTTTCCAGGGATCCAGACAAGGGTAGACATATAGTGGATGAGGACAAGCATGATCACATTGGCAAGAACTGTCTAAATCTCAGGAAGTGAAGAGCTAGGAGTACCTGTTCTTTGTGCCCCAAGCTCATGCCTCTTGCATCCAGGTTCAGACATGGCACTAGGACTGTTGCAGAGACCCTGGGTACCTCAAGGATGCAGGCACCCCTTGGATAACTACTCCTGAACTTCAGAAGCCACCATGGTCTTATTGTCAGCAATGGCTTTCTGAACACTCACAGATAAGATCACCTGGAAAGCCCATGCACCTATGAGTCTGGGTTCTAACAATCCCTGGGCAGCTGTTCTTGGCCAAGTCTGTGTTATTCAGCAATTGGGTTGCAAGAAGCAGTGGCCCAGGCAAACTAGTTCCCTTAGCCATGGGGTAAGCATAGAGCAGGTGACAGTGGGATGAAGGGACTGGTGCCTGGCTGCTCTTTCTCTCTCTCCCATGGACCCCAGCTCACCTCCCCTTTCCCCACTCCCAGTCCCAACCTTCTCCTCCCTATTGTTGGGCCTTTTCTCTCTGGGCCTCAGCTCTGCTCTCTGTGTTACCTGACTTTCTCAGCTTACTCCTAGGTTCTGCTCCCTCATCACTTCTGCTAGAAGGCTGTGTGCATTTGACATACCCTTCCTTTACAAGCTTAAACATGTTACATTTAAATGTTTTTACAATGGAAGTGTCATTGTTTCTTCCCACACCCCTTGAAAATTCTTGGGGCATCTGTCACTGTCCCTACCCCATAGACCACTGGGTCCACCTCCAACACACATACAGCTGCTTTTTCTTCCAACTGTACATGGAAAGCTCCTCTCCTAAGTTACCTTCCCTCCTTTTCATGGCCACATAGGTCCCTTCTCCTGGGGCCATTCAGCAAAAAAATCACCCACCCCAGGAGGTCTAGTGGCTCCTAACAATGAATAGGAAAACGTTGATCTGCTTTGGCCAGCAGAAAGAGCTTAGGGCCCTGTGGTCATGCTTTTCCCTGACAGCCAAGGGGCTTTGATATGGCCATCTCGAATTCTGAAAGGATGGAGGAGAGGAAGAGGCAGAGAAGGAACTGCCTGGTGAAGGGCCTATAAGCCCCAGGGCAGCCTAAAGGCTTGAGTGAGGGGGAGCTGGAGGAGAAGATTGGAGTTTGAGATTTAGAAATGTTAGGGTCTGAGAGGTTTTTATCCTGCATTCAGTGTGGCTTTTATCACAGTCCCAAAGCTACAAGATTAGTTTTGAAGTAGTCAAGATGGGGGAGGGAGCAGGGAGTGGCACCTAAGGAGCTAGGCTGGCAGTTTGGTCAAGAGAAAGAAAACCAGTCTTGGTGGGGTCCTGAGGCCCCCTACCAGGAAGTAAGAACTCCTTAGGTGCCAGATCATGGGGAAGTCCTGGGGCCACAAAGAAAAGGCCAGAGAGTCTAAGGTAGCACTCAGGGTACTCAAGGCCATGGCAGGTTACCAGCCAGCACAGCAGTGCTTGAGCAGTGTCAGCACCTGCACCTGCTGTTTTACAAGTTCCTGCAAAAGCTTTTTCTTACATGTGGCAGACTCAGGATATCACGGAGCTTGCATGTAAGCTCAGGGTAATGAGAAGACTCCCTGAGCTCTCCACAAAATATGTGAGGGGTGATGCCATTCCCAGGAGGCCAGCTAGGATGGGGTGGGGAATATGGACAGATTTGGTCAAAGGGAAAGTCCAGAGCCAGGGATGCAGCAACTCACCTGACCACTCCCCCTCCCCCCAATTCCTCTAGTGTCTGAAAGTCCCTGAGGCTTTCTTAAGACCAGTGGATGTGCAGGTGTTTGTCTATTTCACAAGCTGTCCAGGCCTCACTAAAGACAAACAATATTATGGATTTCCAGTATCAACTTAACATTTTTTTATTGAGCTACAATTAACATGTCATAACTTCAGCCTGTGAAAGTGCCATACTCAGTGCTTTTTATTATATTCATAAGGCTGTAAAACCATAACCACTATCTGATCCCAGAATATTTTCATCAATTCCATATGAAATCCTGGACCCAGTAGCAGTAACTTCCCCCAACCACCCTCAACCCACCCCTAGCAACCACTAATCTATCTTCTGTTTGTCTGGATTTGCCTAGTGTGGATCCTTCATATGAATGGAATCCTATAAGTGGCCTCTGATGTCCAGCTTCTTTCACTTACCATAATGTTCTTCAGGTCCCTCACCTTCTAGCATATACCTGTACTTCATTATGTTTTATGGCTGCTGATATCTCATTTTCTTTGTCCCTCTGTCATTTGATGGACATTTGACTTGAGTTGCTTATTCTTTTTGGCTATTATGATGCCAAAATTGTTCCAGATTTGGCCAGATGGACTTTCAGTTGGCTCCTGTCATATTTTGACTCCGCCCCTGAGGGCTTTGGTGACTTCCATGCTCTCTAGTATGCTATGATTGTCAGGTTCCTCTCTCACATTTTCTGTCCAAGACCTGGACTCACACATACCTCCTAGGTGCCTTTTTTTCTTTTCATGGAAAATAGTATTTTGGGACCACAATCTGGGCATCAATGGTGGATGTTGCTACCAGATTTTCCTGACTTACAGGCTTGTTCAGTAAAGAGAGCTGGAAACTCTTATTTACAGACAAAATTGATTAGTTCAGACATATATTTGCTAATTAAAATGTAAGGTTATAGTGCTTTTACTTCCCTGGTATACCAGAATGAAGTGGCCCCACAGCCCACAGCTAGGATAGGCAGGAGGCTGGTGCAGGGTTCTGGGGCTCTGTGTTGAACTAGGGGTTAAACTTTTAGTTCCTGAACAGTGGGGAACTCGGGGAAGGGCACATGGGTAGCTCAGGACAGGGCCTGTCACCACCTAGACAGGAAGCCATTCAGTAATTTAATTTGTGGGGAGGTGTGTCTGTGCAGGACTGTGGTTCTCAGTCCTGGTGGCATTCCCTTTCCTTTCAACCCCTCCCCATAGGAATTGTCCACATCCCAATAACCAAAGCAAAGCACAAATTTTGGACAATTGATGCAGTCATTGCAGGGGACTTCCAAGCTCTAAGAGCTCAGAGCCAAACTCCTCTTGAGGACAATCAGTAGCAACACAACTTAGAGTATAAACTGGAGGTCCCCAAGATGGTGGACTTCAAACCACACTGTCCAAGACTCCACCTTGACCCAGAGGAAAGACTGTGGTTTCTCTAGCTTGTAAGGGATAAGTATTCTTCTCTTAGCATTCAGAGTGCATGGGTGATGCCTCAGCCAGGCAGGAGAGGCCACCAGGTACTCATCATAGAGGCCAGGACCTGCCAGAGATTTTCTGGGTTAAGAAATTTCACAAGGAATGGCAGGGCAGTGGGAGGCACTAGTTCATAGGGAGCAGTAGTGTTCATAAAACAAGGCCAAGCTGGAGCCTGAAAAGCTACATCTCAATCCCTCCAGTCCCCTCAAAAGGAAAGAATTCTGATATCAGGGATAAGGATACCAGAGCATGAAATCTAGGAGGTGGGGCAAGATGGTGTCTGAGTGAGTGCACCTCATAATTTCTCCTGCAAGGAAGCAGCTGAGTAGGGTTGGAGTCCTGCAGGAGTGGGCTGTTTTGGGGGCTTGCAGGGCAGGAGGTGTCTGGATATCAATTTGGTGAGACAGTGACAGATGAGATTCTTGCAAGAGGTAGAATTTTGGTTTCTGACATGGAGGTCAGGAGTTGTGGGTGGGACCCTTCCCCCTAGGGCTGGCAGCCAGGCCATGGCAATCCCTGAAAATTTTGTTGTGCTGTGGCATTCCCAAACCATGTGTTTACTGGGTGCATGATTCCCAGGTCTGTATCCCCTAAACACTGGTAGCCCATGCTCCACAGACTCACATACCTTGAGTCTGCAATATCCTGGACTTCCCATTCCTGA
Source organism: Dasypus novemcinctus (assembly GCF_030445035.2). Classification (NCBI taxonomy): domain Eukaryota; kingdom Metazoa; phylum Chordata; class Mammalia; order Cingulata; family Dasypodidae; genus Dasypus; species Dasypus novemcinctus. The sequence continues at coordinate 12,523,297 of NC_080694.1, read as the reverse complement.
ATCCAGCACACCCTGAGGTCCATCTGAGGTCCATGATTACCCTGGACCTCCATGTTCTTGTTTTTTTTTTTTTTGAGCTTGGGAGAGCATACCAGCTGACTTGGGGAGAGTCTGGGAAGAAGGGAGAGGCAAATCTGCTGTGAAAGCCCAATTTACCTAAACATCCTGGGATAGGAAACTTGGTCTGGGAGAAGGTGGAGTCAGAAAATCAATTAGACCTCCCCTAGCACACCTAAGGGGGAGGGACTGTAGGAGGTGCTATTCAAACTTCCAATAGCATATTTAGGGTTCCTGGTGAGGTGTAGGTGCTCTCACACTAGAAATAAAGAGTCATTGTCTTCTGTGTTGAGTTGGTTCACCAAGGACCCACTTGAATCTCCTACTGGACCCCTCATGAAACTTTCCTGATGCCCTGGAAGAGAGAGAAGTGAGGAAGGGAGAAAGGGGGAATGTCATATCCCTAAGTGTTTTATTTAACTGCAAAGAGGATTCCTAGCTTGAAAGTTTGGTTCTTTTTCTGTCATGGTAACTATTGTTGCATTGTCTCCTATTTTATCCCCCAAGGCCCTTTTTCTTTTCTTTAGATTTTTTTCTCTTTTTCTTGCTTCCTTCCCCTCTTTTTGTCTCCCCTTTTTTCTCTTTTTCTTCTTTTTTATTTTATTATTTTTTATATAATAGGTGCCACAGGGAGTGCTTCACATTTGCTCTGTTTACTCATCCTCAATTTCCCCTTTTCTTTGTGTATTGATTTTGGTCACCTACACTATCCTCTTTCCTCTACATCACTCTGTCCTCCATCATCTACAGTTTCTCTTACATTCCACCTCCCTTTGTTTGACCACCAAATTGTCTGACTTTTTATTTCTAATACCTTTGTTCTGTTTTCTGTCTTTTATCCACTCTTGATATTATTATCTTTCTTTTCTCTTTCCCTCTCTCATGAAAACACTGGCCTTTTAATTCATACTATATTCCTCCCCATAATCAGTGGACTGTCTCATTATAGGTATTCTACTAAGTGCTATAACTCTACACAACTTACATGAGTCTAATATCCATTCTCCTAGATCTTACATTTTTGCTCTGTTAACACTTATTATCAATACTACTTTATATATTTTCTTTTCTTACTCATTTTGCTTTCCCTGGCCCTAATATTTTCCTTCAAAGTGAACTTAGCCAGCAACAAGAAAATAGAATAAGAAAAACAAATTGACAAAGAGAAGATATAGCACTTACACAAAAACAACAACTAATTAAAAACTAGACATAGAAGCTAAGGAACTGATTAAACCGAGCAACAAAAAAATACAAACCAAGCCAATAATCAGGAAAACATGGCCAAATCCAATGAACAAACTAAAAACCAGGAAGAGGAGCAGAACATTGGACAAGTAATTAAAGCTCCCCAAACATATTTTAGTGACCAATTTAATGAAGCAAAGGAAGACATTACGTATATGAAGAAAACATTTGGAGAGAATACAGAAGAAATTGCAGTGATACACAAAAAGATAATGGATATGATGGTGATGAATACCACAGTTCAAGAAATAAAAAATGCAAACTCAGCATATAAGAGCAGACTCAAAGAGGCAGAGGAGAGAATTAGTGATATGGAAGACAGTACATCTGAAATCAAACAGATAGTAGAACTGATCAATAAAAAGATAGAAAAAATCAAGATGGGACTTAGGGACCTGAATGACAATACAAAACACACAAACATATACATTATAGGCATCCCAGAAGGAGAAAAGAAAGGAAAGGGGACAGAAGGGTGTTTCAGGAAATAATGGCTGAAAACTTACCAAATCTACTGAGAGATGAATGTACATGTCCGGGAAGCACAACACACCTCAAACAGCATAAATCCCAACAGGCCTACCCGAAGACATATACTTGTCAAATTATCCAATGCTCAAGCCAAAGAGAAAATTCTAAAAGCAGCAAGAGAAAAGAGAACCATCACATACAAAGGAGCCTCCATAAAATTACATGCTGATTTCTCATCTGAAACCATGGAAGCAAGAAGGCAGTGGTATGATATAGTGAAGGTACTAAAAGAAAAAAAAATTCCAACCAAGAATACTCTATCCAGCTCAGCTAGAATTCAAAAATGAAGGAGAGTTCAAAATATTCACAGATAAGTAGAAACTAAAAGAGTTTGCCAACAAGAACCCTGCCCATCAAGAAATACTAAAGGGAGTTCTTCAGGAAGAAAGAAAAAAACAGGAGAGGCAGAGTTGGAGGAGAGTGTAAGACCAACAAAAAAGACAAAAAGGGAAGGAAAAAAACAAACAAAATATGACAAACACATGTCCAAAAAAAAATATGGCTAACATAAGTAATTCCTTAAAGTAATAACACTGAATGTCAAAGGATTAAATTCACCTGTCAAAAGATGCAGACTGGAAGATTGGATAAGGAAATATGACCCATCTATATGCTGACTACAAGAAACACACCTTAAACCCAGGGATTCAAGGAGCTTGAAAGTGAATGGCTGGAAAACAATCTTACAAGCAAACAATAACCAAAAAAGCAAGAGTAGCTATATTAATATCAGACAAAATAGACTTTAAAGGCAAAACAATTGTGAGAGACAAAGATGGACACTATATATTAGTGAAAGGGATAATCTTCCAAGAAGAATGAGCAATCATAAATATTTATGCTCCTAACAAGGGCACCTCCAAATACGTGAGGCAAACACTGGAAAAACTAAATGAAAGAGTAGATGCCTCTATAGTGGGGGACTTTAATACAACACTATCAACTTTGAACAGAACATCTCAAAAGAGAATCAATAAAGCAACAAAGACTTTGAACAGTATATTAGAGGAGCTGTACCTAATAGACATATACCAAACATTACACCCAAATACAGCAATATATACATTTTTCTCTAGTTCACATGGGTCATTCTCCTAGATAGACCATATGCTAGGCCACAAAGGAAGTCTCAATGAATTCAGAAAGATTGAAATCATACAAAATAATTTCTCTGGCCACAGTGGAGTGAAGCTGGAAATCTGCAAGGCCCAGAGGCCCAGATTTTACACCAAGATATGGAAATTAAACAGCACACTCTTCAAAAAACAGTGGGTCAAGGAGGAAATCTCAAAAGAAAATAATAACTACCTTGAAACTAATGAAATGATAACACAACATAGCAAAACTTATGGGATGCAGCAAAAGCAGTACTGAGAGGGAAATTTATAGCCATAAATTCATACATCAAAAAAGAAGAAAGAGCAAAAATGAAAGAACTAACCGCACACTTGGAAGAATTAGTAAAAAAACCAAAAAAGTAACCCCATTGGAAGAAGATAAAAAGAAATAACAAAGATCAGAGAAGAACTAAATGAAATAGAAAATAAAGCACTTGAAAAGATAAACAAAACCAAGAGCTGGTTCTTTGAAAAGATCAATAAAATTGACAAACCCTTTGCTAGACTGACAAAGAAAAAAAGAGAGGAGATGCAAATACACAAAATAAGAAATGAGAAAGGAGATATCACCACTGACCCCACAGAAATAAAGACTATCATAAGAGGATACTTTGAGAAACAATATTCCAACAAAAAGGACAATTCAGAGGAAATGTACAAATTCCTAGAAACACAAAAGCAGCCTATATTGAAGAAAGAAGAAATTGATGATCTCAACAAACCAATCACTGATAAAGAGATAGAATCAGTCATTAAAAACCTCCAACTAAGAAGAGCCCTGGGCCAGATGGCTTCACAGGTGAGTTCTACAAAACTTTCTGGAAAGAATGAACGCCAATATTGCTGAAACTCTTCCAAAATATTGAAACAGAAGGAAGGTTGTCTAACTCATTCTATGATGCCAACATTACCTTAGTACCAAAGCCAAACAAAGACACCAAAAGAAAGGAAAACTACAGACCAATTTCTCTAATGAACCTAGATGCAAAAATCTCAACAAAATACTTGCTAATCATATTTAACAACAAATTATATGAATTATACACCATGACAAAGTGGGATTCATTCTGGGTATGAAGGATGGTTCAACATAAGAAAATCAATCAATGTAATACACTATATAAACAGATTTAAGGGAAAAAATCACATGATTATATCCATAGATGCAAAAAAGCATTTGGCAAAACACAGCACACTTTCTTGATAAAAAACACTGCAAAAGATCAGAATAGAAGGAAATTTTCTGAACATGATAAGGGGTATATATGAAAAAGCCACAGCCAACATCATTGACAATGGTGAAATCCTAAAATATTTCCAAGATCAGGAACAAGACAAGGATACCCACTTTTACCTCTTCTATTTAGCATTGTCTTTGAAGTACTTGCTCGAGCATTGAGGCAAGAATCAGATATAAAAGGCATTCAAATTGGAAAGGAAGAAGCCAAAATTTCATTATTTACAGAAGACATGACCCTATATATAGAAAACCCAGAGAAGTCTACAGGAAAGCTTCTAGAACTCATAACTGAGTTCAGTAAAGTCTCAGGTTATAAAATCAATGTGCAAAAATGAGTAGCATTTCTATACACCAATAATGAGCAAGCTCAGGAGGAAATCAAGAAACAAATACCATATACAATAGTCAATAAAAAAATCAAATACCTAGGAATTAATTTAACTAAAGATGTAAAAAACTTAAAAACAGAGAACTACACAACACTGTTCAAGGAAATCAAAGCAGACCTAAATAAATGGAAGAATATTCCTGTTCATGGATAGGAAGACTAAATATTATTAAGATGTCTATCCTATCAAAACTGATCTACAGTTTCAATGCAATCCCAATAAAAATCAATACAGCATTCTTTAATGAACTAGAAAAACTAGCTATGAAATTTATTTGGAAAGGAAAGAGGCCCTGAAGAGCCAAAGAGATATTGAAAAAGAAAAACGAAATTGGAGGAATCACACTACCTGACGTTTAAACATACTACAAAGCTACAGTAGTGAAAACAGCATGGTATTGGCACAAGGAGAGACACACTGACCAGTGGAACTGAATTGAGAGTTTTGATATAGATCCTCTTATATATAGTCATATAATATTTGAAAAAGCCACCAAACCCTCTCAACTGGGAGAGAATGGCCTCTTCAAAAAATAGTGCCTAGAGAACTGGATATCCATATGTAAAAGAATGAAAGAGGATTACCAACTCACAGCTCATACAAAAATCAACTCAAGATGGATCAAAGATCTAAATATAAGAGCCAAGACCTTAAAGACTTTGGAAATCAATGTAGGGAACCATCTACAGGACCTTGTAATAGGAAATTACTTCATGAACTTCACACCGAAAGCACGAGCAGCAAAAGGACAAATAGCTAAATGGGACTTCCTCAGAATTAAAGCCTTCTGCACCTCAAAGGAGTTTGTCAAGAAAGTGAAAAGGAATCCAACACAATAGGAAAAAATATTGGTAACCATATATCTCATAGGAGACTTATGTCCTGCATATATAAAGAACTCCTATATCTTGAAATTAAAAAGACAACCCATTTTAAAAAAGGGAAAAGATTTAAACAGACACTTCTCCAAAGAAGAAATGCAAATGGCTAAAAAGCACATGAAATTATGCTCCAAAACTGTAGCTATTAGGGAAATGCAAATCAAAACTACAATGAGATTCCATCTTACTCCCATAAGATTGGCAGCTATGAAAAAAACAGAAGACTACAAATGCTGGAGAGGATGTGGAGGAATGGGGACACTCATCCACTGCTGGTGGAAATGCAGAAGGATCCAGCCATTTTGAAAGACAGTTTGGTGGTTTCTCAAGAAACTAGCTATAGATTTGCCATATGTCCCAGCAATTCCATTGCTGGGTATATATCCAGTAGAACTGAAAACTAGGACACAAACCGATATATGCACACCAATATTGATAGCGACATTGTTCACTATTGCCAAAAGTTGAAATCAACCCAAATGCCCATCAACAAATGAATGGATATATAAAACATGGTATATACATACAATGTAATACTACTCAACTTTAAGAATGAATACACTACAAACACATGTGATAACATGGATGAATCTTGAAAACCTTATGTTGAGTGAAGCAACCCAGGCATTGAAAGACACATACTGCATGACCTCAATGATATGAAATAAGTAAACCATGCTGCCTCATAGAGCTAGAGACTGGATGATAGGCTTAAAGGAATTTGGGGGTTAGAGGAAGGTTGTGAGCTGAAACCTACATGGGTGAAATCTATGATAAGCTGGAGGTACGTATTTGTACAAGGAATGGATGAAATGGGGGCATAAGGATACTTTTGGGTGGGCTTTTGTGGGCTTGAGGGGTGCTAGGGATGGGTAATATTGTCCAAAAATTTGGGGGGAGGGAGGAGGAACATATGAACATAGGAGATTTTCAGGTATGTTGTTGAGATTATACTGTTGAGAAAACTTTTTCAAAAATATAATATGGAAGGTTACCTGTTTACGATCCTGAAAGAGGAGAATCTGACACGGGATAGGCTTCTAGGGAGTTTGTGAGTGCTCATTTTGTGATAGTAGTTATATCATTGGATGGAGACCCATACAATGAGAGTGAAGGTATACCCACTTCCTGGGGAGGACTGATGTTCTCAAATAGAGGGAATTGTATCGAGAGAAATGGTGGCTCCCAATGCGTTAGGGCAGTTGAGCATGGCAAGCCCTCAACATTGTTGCAAGTATCTCTGAACATGCCCCTTCAAGCAATGAAGATTGATTGTCACTGTGGGCCCTGAGGGGAGGGGGAAAGAGGTATTGAATAGATGAAATCAATGTAACTGTGGGGCAATGGAAGTGTTCCACAAGATTATGGATGGATGGATATGGACATGTTAAATTACACCAAAAATATATAGGGGCCTATAGGCTAAAATGTAAATCATAATGTAAAACATAAGATAACTAAAATTTTAGAAAATTGTATAGTCTAAAATATAAACCACAATGTAAACCCAAGTGTTACCTTGTTAGAAAGCTATTTTCTCAATATCCGCACATCATTTGCAGTATATATAGTATGAACATGTAAAAAGATTATTGCTGGGGAAAGGACAAAGTGTTTTATGCTGGATATGTGGGAGTACTGTGTATTGTATATATGAATTACTGTGATCTAAAACTTTTGTGAAGACAAGCTTAATAATTAGGAAAAAAAAAGAAAAAGAAAGGATGTAGACACAGGAAAAGATGGAAGAATTTGCTTTGCCAATTTGCTTACAAGGCAACCTTATTGCAGTGATGGAAGGCAAAATATCAAAAATAAAGCTTTTGCATTTTTAATTTTTTGATACCCCAATTTATTTTTACCTTAATTTTTCAAAATTAATATGCATTCTATATCTAACCTTTAAACTCATCACTACATTCCATTTTTCTATTAATGGAACCTGGCAATATATTAGGCTTCTTTTTTGAAGAAGTTTTGGGTTGCAGAGAGGTTCAACAATGGCAGGGAAGGATAACTGGTGTGGGATGTTATTGACAGGGGACACAAGGTTGGCAGGCAGTTTTCCAGGGCATATATCCAGGGTACATAAAAATGTTTGGATATTTTCATAGTGGTTTCAGTTAAAAATGATAACTGAGGGAGTGTGGATTTCCTAGCCAGGGGAGCTCTATCACATTCCCTAATGGAACAGCAACAATCCCCCAAGTGTAATGGCAAAGACCAAAAAAGAAGGATGATCCAACAATGAGTCTTTGATACTAATGACTATGCTTGTGGGCTTGTGCCCCTGAAATAAGAACTAGGCCTAGAGCTGCAGGGGGCCTAAAAGTTACCTCCTGAGAGCCTCTGTGTTGCTCAAATGTGGCCAGTCTCAAAGCCACTCAGTATGTAAATGCTTTGCCTTCCCCCCAGTGTGGGACATGACTCCTGGGATGAGCCTCCCTGGTGCCAAGGGATTATTACCACTTAACAGCTGAAGATGTAACTAGAAAATGACCTTGAATAAAAGGGTGAACTCAGACCAGCAGAATATCTCAGCCTACATATAATATCAGGAGTTAAAAATGCTTTTTGACCTGAATAAAAGAGGGAAATGAAAAGGACAAATGAGTTTATATAGCTATGAGTCTCCAAAAATGAGCCAGGAGTTTATCAGAGGGGTAACCCTTATGCAAACCTCAGCAGAGTCCCAGAGACAGATAAAGTAGACACAACCCCAGGTATTGGTTCTTTTGAGGGCTACAGAGACCCACAGGTCCTATGGTCATGGCAGATGGAGTTCAGTGCCATGTCAGTTGGCCCTACTTTGGAGTTTGTGTTCCTGTGTGATGGAGCTGGACTCAGATGTGATCTTTGTTCACAAGCCTCTCCTGTTACTTTTACTGGACCTGTGGTTGGCACTGGGGTTTAGTGAATACTCAGGGGACCTGAGTCTCTGGATTGTCCATGTGATAGCCAGGTCCTGAGCCTCAACAGACTTGCACCTCCTACACGCTGGTTTATTGGACTTACCCCACTCATCTAACATGGAGGTGAAGAAGGTCAACCATCACACGAAGGAGCCTAGAGTGCCTATCACTGAAAGTAGGAGAATTGCATCCAGCATCCATGTGGAATCTAAGCCCCCTCTTGATATAGATGTGGAGTGGACACCACCATTCTAGGGTCCACAGGATGGAGGAATAGAGTGTGGATTAGAGTGGACTTACTGATATTCTATTTATGAACTATTGTGATTAGTAATGGGACATTCATTGAACTTGGTGAATACATCTCTGAACACTGCTGCAGCACATGGTCAATGGTCTACATTAGGGTTTACACTCTCCCCCAGTCCACACAGTGATCCATGGGAGGACATACAATGTCCAGTAACTATCCCTGCAGTACAACCCAGGACAACTCCAAGTTCTGAAAATGGAAAATGCCCCCACATCACATCTTTTCTTCCCACTCCTTACTCTCAGTAGCTACCATGGCCACTTTCTCCATATCAATGCCACATTTTCTTCCATTACTAATCATGATGGAGGAGGTTGTTATGGGAGGATTTGGGTGAGGGGGCTGGGGGGTGTATGCGGACCTCATTTTTTTAAATGTAACATTAAAAAAATAAAGACAAAAAAACCTAAGCTAAAGATTTGCCTATTGAGCATAGCGGGGAACTGAGGATGCAAAGTTCTGCCTGCCCTTGGGCCATGTGCTAATAATCTTCTGTCCTTTTCCTTTCTATACTGTTATAATTGTTCTAATTTTTTCTTTACCTATTGCTCATGTAAATCTAGAGTCTACCCTTGAAAACTACAAGTTCCTATTTGGTGCTCAAACAAAGCCTTAGCCAAGAAGCAGAAAATATCCTTCCTCTAAAGTGGTAGAAAGGCAGCCACTACTCTGCCCAGGGTCAGGAAATGGTCCTGGAAAATGGAAGTACCTTCACCTTCTAAATCCAATAGTCCTCATGGGTGGTCTCTGCTCCTTTTAAGTGTATTGATACTGAAATGCACATTTGCTCTGTGCAAGAGGAATTCTGTGTTTGCTTCAGTAAGCCAAGGACGGGGAGCTGGCTCTTTTCAATTCTCTCTTCTAAAATAAACTGACAACTCTGCATGATTTCTTATGTGAATAAGCAATGCCTGAGGCTGCACCTCATTTCAATTAACACTGTAAATGAAAGAACCAGTCATCAACTCTGAGACTATAGTTGGAACAAGACTTTAATAATAAAATAATCACACCTAACATTTACTATTTACAACAATGAATAGCCCAGACTGGCTGGTGAGGAGGGAAGTGCCTGCCTGGCCTGGCCCACTGTGGTTGGGGTCAGCAAAACTGCTTGGCCAGGCAGACCTTGACAGGGGGACCCTGAGGCTGGCAGGCACCAGGGGCCAGTTAGAATTTCCCCTTTCAGAACTTGGGTCCCTTCAGCTTCTTCCCCAGAAGGGCTGAGATAGCTCTCTTCTTGAGCTTGATATCCATGGTGTGGTCTGATTCATAAGCATTAAATGATACTTGGGTGAGGGATGCATTGCATCATACACATTTGCACTGTCTGGGATTTACATCACTGGAGAGTGAGGCAGAGGGGTGGTCAACCATGCTCTGAGGGACCACAGGACACCCCAACCCATTGTGCCCCTATGAGAGTAGGCCTCATCCAGGGATCTGAAGCCCCCAACCCAACTCCAGGGCCAAAAAGGAGCCTCTGAATGACACCTGCCTGAAGGAAAGATTCTGCAGAGGCACAAATGAAAATGAGGAATCCTTGTTTTAAAAGTGACTCTGACTCATCCCTGCCAATGTCAGAATGGAGTTGATAAGATTTCATTTATTTCACATCCCCTGATGTCTTCACTACTCAGGACCTCAGACCTGAAATTGTATTTCTGGACCACAGTGCATGGCCCCCAAATCCAGCACTACCCAGGACAAGACCACTGGGGCCCAGCAAAGGGCAGCCCTGGCCCAGGCCTCCCAAGCAGGGTTCCTGAAGGCCTCCATGAATATGCAGTGCCTGACACCCAGCAAGTATTTACACTGATCCCATTTCCTCCTGTATTCCTGGCCTAGATTCAGCTTGAAAGAAACACTGGGCTGAGTTCCTGCTCCAGCTTCAGTGGTGTGACTGCTCATTTCCCTTCTTTTTTTTTTTTTTTTTTTTTTTTGGAAGGGCAAGAGTCCCTGAATATTCAAGGACATTTTTATTTTTTAATTTTTTAAAATTGATTTTGTAAAAATATTACATTACAAAAAAATATATGAGGACCCCTTCAACCCCACCACCCCCACCCCACCACCCCCCCCCCCCCCAGCAACACTCATTCCCATCATCATGACACATCCATTGCATTTGGGAAGTACGTCTCTGGGCACCTCTGCACCTCATGGTCAATGGTCCACATTATGGCCCATACTCTCCCCCATTCCATCCAGTGGGCCCTGTGAGGATTTATAATGTCTGGTGATTGCCCCTGAAGCACCATCCAGGGCAGCTCCAAGTCCCTAAGACACCTCCACATATCGTCTCTTCCTGCCATTCCCCATACCCATTAGCCACCATGTCCACTTTTCCCACTCCAATGCCACCTTTTCTCTGTGGACATTGGATTGGTTGTGTCCATTGCACCTCTATGTGAAGAGGAGGCTCAGATTCCTCATGGATACTGGATGCAATCCTCTCACTTTCAGTTGTACGCACTCTAGGCTCTGTGGTGTGGTGGTTGTCCTTCTTCAACTCCATCTTAGCTGAGCGAGGTGAGTCCAATAAATCAGATTGTAGGTGCTGGAGTCTGTTGAGGCTCAGGGCCTGGCTATCACATTGTCAGTCCAGAGATTCAGATCCCCTAAATATATCTTAAGCCCCGACACCAACTACAACTCCAGCACAGTAGCATGAAAGTCTTAAGAAGAGAGATCCCATCTGAGTCCAGATTCATCACGCATAAACACCAGCTCCAAAGAAGGGCCATCTGACATGGCAGTTAATCCCATCTGCCATGACCATAGCACCCATGGGCCTCTTTAGCCCTCAAAGGAACCAATATCTGGGGGTTGTATCTACTTTATCTGTCTCTTAGACTCTGCTCAGTTGTGCATAAGGGCAGTCCTTCTGACAGCCTCCAGACTCTTTTATAGAGACTCATAGCCATATAAACTCATTTCTCCTTTCCATTTCCCCCTTAGATTAGGTCAAACAGCATTTTAAAGTCATGTTATTTTATGTAGACAGGGATATTCTGCTGATCTGCATTGAACCTTCCTTTCCAGGTCATTTTCCAGTTGCATCATCAGTTGGTAGTTGATAGTGATCCCTCGGTGCCAGGGAGGCTCATCCCCGGGTGTCATGTCCCACACTGGGGGGAAGGCATTGCATTTACATGCTGAATTTGGCTTCGAGACTGGCCACATTTGAGCAACATGAAGGCTGTCAGGAGGAAACTCCCAGGCACAATGCTGCTCTAGGCCTTGTTCTTATTTCAGGCATATCAGCTCACAAGCATAGTCAATAGCGTCAGGAGCCCACTATTGGACACTCTTTCCTTCCCAGTCCTTGCCGCTGTGCTTGGGAGACTGTCGCTGCTCCCCTAGGGACCACGACAGAGCACCACCGGCCAGGAACCCAGTACCCCCCCAGCTGTAGTTTTTAATTGTTGCCACTATGAGTATATCCAAACATTACCGTGGACCCTGGATATATGTCCTGTATAGCTCCCTGTCAGCCATACATCACCTGTCAATAGTATCCTATACTGTATTCCTCCGTTGCCATTGTTGAACCACTCTGTGATCCAGAACTTCCTGAAAATTGAAGCCCAATATAGTGTCAGGATCCCTTACTAGCAAAATGGCATATAGCAATGGGTTTAAAGGTTAGATATAGAATATGTGTTGACTTGGAAAAAAATCTACATCCTATCTTTTTCTTTTTCTTTTTTTCCCCCGTAATTATTGAACTACTCTTAACAAGAGCCCTAGACCACAGCAATTCATATATATAATATACAGCACTCCCACACATCCACCACAAAACCTTTTCCCTTCCACAGCGATACTCTTACACCCTATTCACATCATATTCACTTAACGTGATGTACAGAGTCTGAGACAATAGCTTTCAAACAAGGTGACATCTGTGCTTACATTGTGGTGCTTACTTTAGGATACACAGTTTTCTAATTTTTTAGTTATCTATGTTTTACATTATGGTTTACATTATCAGCCTGTCGTCTCCTATATGTTATGGTGTAATATTACATGTTTTATATCCATCCTTGTGTACTCTCACGAAACTCCTCTCTTACCCCCCATTTACCTTGGTTCCACACATTTAACATCCATTTTCCCATCCACCTTGGTGCCCACAGTGACAACCAACCTCCGTTTCCTGAGGAGCCACGTCTAGAGATAGTTGGAATAGTGTTCAGGGCCTAACTTGCTCAACTGCCCCAATGCCCTGGGAGCCACCCTTTCTCTTGAGAGATACAGTTCCCTCTATTTGATGGCATTAGTCCTCCCCAGGATGTGGGTCCACCCCCACTCTCACTACTTGGGTCTCTACCCAATGGCACCACCCACTCTGGCAAAATGAGCATTCAGACATTCCTCAGGAGCCCGTCCCACATCGGACCATCCCTTCCGAGCATTCTAAACAGGTAACCCTCTTAATTATATTTTGATATGATTTTCTCAGCATTTTACTCTCCACCAACACCTGACACTCTCCTATGTACATATGCTACCCCTCCCTCCCCCCACTTTTGGGCAAAATTATCCATCCGCCCATCCCCAGCCACCCTGAAACCCGCAAAGCCCCTCCCAAAGGCAACCCCTTGCCCCCATTTTATCTCTATTTGTGTTCATACTTACCACCAGCTCGTCATAAATTCCACCACTGCAGACGTCGGCTCACATCCTTCCTCCACCCCCCGATTTCCTGTAAGCCTATCGTTCAGTCTCTTGCTCTCTGAGGCAGCTTGCTTATTTCATATCATCTCCTTTCTTATCCTCTACAGTCCTTGGTCTTCCTGTTTTGTAGGATAGGTCCTTCTGCCCTATTTCACACCTCACAGCTCCCATTTCCCATTCAATTTGGCTGGGCTAATGGCTAGGAGAGGGGATCAGCTCACTGACAAAAATCCAGTCAACTTTATTGTGCACATACATACCATGTGTGCATACATTGGTTAATTTTCTCTTCCCTTCAGTGATGAGAAGCTGGTCCAGGTGCTTAGGAAACCTATGTAAGGGTTCAGTGTGCAGGAAACCTGGCTCTGGGTCTTTGCCATTCTTCTGGATCTTTCCCTTTCCCACTGTCTAGAATACTGAGTCAGCTCCCTTAAGCCTTGAAAGGGGATCAAGGTGATTTGGTCTAGTTGTCAAAATCATAAAGGCATGGCCTGCCTAGAAACTCAGCACTCCCTCAGTTAAGAGATGTGATGTGGGGGCATTTTCAGGACTTGGTGTTGTCCTGGGTGGTATTGCAGGGACAGTTACTGGACATTGTATGTCCTCCCATGGCCCACTGGGTGGACTGGGGGAGAGTATAAATTATAAAGTGGACCATTGACCATGTGGTGCAGCAGTGCTCAGAGATGTATTCCCCAAGTGCAATGAATGTCCCATGATGATGGAGGAGGTTGTTGTTATGGAAGGAGTGGGGTGAGGGGGGTGGGGAGTATATGGGGACCTCATATTTTTTGAATGTAACATTAAAGAAGTAAAAATAAATAAATAAGTTAAAAAATAAAATGAAATAAAGGCATGGCCTGTAGCATGTTGGGTGCTTGTGTCTACCAGTCATGATACAATCACCCCCATGTCCAGAGGATGTCTTTCAAATTGAGCCACTCTGCTTGGCCATCTTTCTCATGATCCAAGGTGAAAAGCCTTTTTTCTGGGTACCTCAATGTTGTTAGCTTTGAACTTGGTTTCCCAATACCTGGGTCATGTCTGGGGAAGGGTACACATGAGAGAAGCAGGTAGGGAAAAGAGGCTGTGGGCACTTAGGGCCTCTCTGGGCAACCTGGTTTGTGGCCAGGGTGCACATCCACCCTGCTTTTTATCAGGTACACTGGGGCTGGAGGGCCTCAGGCCTTCAGATTGGGGGCATGGTGCTCAGGTCCACCTCTTCCACCACTGCCCTCTCCAATTTGCCCCTTGACTTACTTTGATCCTATGAAAAAATTTGTGCCAGCTTATAATCCTCTGGCTTATCCCCATCCAGGTTGTGTTCTTCCATGGCCTTACAGATCATGGCTGGAGCCATTTCCTGGTTGGACACCTGTGGTGGATCAAGGGACAGGCCCTCAGGGTACTCCTCCAGAGTGCAGCTGCCAGAGACCCTATGGAGCCACCTCTGGTCAGGGCTGGGCCTAAAGAGGCCTCACTGTCTTCTCTTGCTCCCCTGGGGAGACCTTCATGGAATGAAGGGGTTCTTTTCAATCATTCCTAACCCCATCTCCCACAAGAAACTTCACCTTTGTCTTGAGGTTGATTCCAAGTGTGGGTCCAAGCCCCTGCCCTGTAGGCTGAAACCTGTCCCGTGGGTCCTCAGCCTGCACAACTGCTATGGACTCCCAAGGCCCTGGGGACAAAGGGTGACTATGAAGCAGAGGATGGGATTGAAATATGGGCCTCACTCTGTTTCCTCCTCCCTCCCAATCACAGGAGGTGGCTTGCCCTCATTGAGTGCCCCTGCCCCGACCCTGCCCCTCCAGGACACTTCCAGGGAAGAGCACTACATCTACTCCAAACCCAGATGTCAGAGAGGAGGAGGGGTTGGATGACAAACTACAGCACACCAGGACTGCCCCAGGCTCCAGGATGCAGCTGTGGTCAGCAAGGTCCAGGCACAATTACCTTGATCTTGAGGGCCCAGCAACAGGCAGGGCTTATGTCAAAGGTCAAACAAATGACAGCTTAGTAAAACCACACCTGCGTCATGCCACAAGAGAAGTGCAGGTTGGGGCAGGTGTGTAACATGGCAGTTCAGCCAGTCTCTGTGCAGTGGGGGCTGGGGTGTCTCCATCTGCATATCCCACCCAGGATCTGACTCCTGCTCACATCATTTTGGCCACCATCCTGGGACAGATCCCATAATCCCTTCTGGGTCATGAGATCAGCCCCTCACTGACCAATGTCTCCACACACTGGTCAAACCTCCACTTTCAGGCCAAAGGTCACCTGCTGTCCCTATCCTGCTCTGACCCTCCAGTGATTCCCATCTCCCCCTATGAGTAAGTAAGTAAAGTCCATCTAGCAGCTCACAGGGCCTGATGTGGCCCAGCTCCCAAAACCTCTCTGATCTCAACTCTTCCCCTTGACCACTGGTCCCTTGACCACTATTCCTCAGGCTGGCCAAACACATGTCCCCCTTGGGCCTGGCAGATTGTCCTCTCTTTCCTCTTCTTTGGGCTGCCTCAGAAAACCTTTGCAAGGCCTTCCTCGGCATGCCAGGCTCAGCCCCTATGTCCACCATCTGAAACCCTGACTGTCATCAAATTCACACTCACCCTGTCTCTTGAGGTGGCTGCCTGTCCATCCTCACCAACTGAGAAGTCTGCTCCAGGATGGCAAAGAGGAAACATGTCATTTCTTATGTGTCTGGGCTCCAGGGGATGGATTCACTCCCAGCTCACCATGATATCCTTGTACTGCTGGACATTGTCCTCCTCCAGGCTGACAAAGACAATGCAGTAGTCAATCACATGCCACTTATAGCATGTCAGTGAGTTGCAGTGCCTGGGGATGAATCATCTGGCCCAGGGTTTGATGGAGGAGGAGGAAGAAGAGGTTCCTCTGAATGCTGATCTGACAATAGAGGAGTTCTGTGTTGATCCAGAGGTTGACTACCCCAACTGTGGGTGACAGCAAGATCACCAGAAGGCTTGGAACCTTGGGGCACCCTAGGGCTGCTCTAGAATCTCTAGGAGGGTCTAGAAATTCTGTAGGACTCAACAATTCTTGACCTCTTTGGGACCCAGAGAAGGCCAAGCATGCACAGGAGAGGAAGGGTAAGGACAAGGGCTGACATGGGAAGAGGTGGGCACTCACCTTCATTTCATAGCCATCTTGGGACTCTGGTACATGGACCAGGTGGATTTTCACCTTAAAATTTGAGGGGCCAGCCTCATGTGTGTGGGGTGAGTCAGCTGCATCCCCTGTGCTGAAGACAGGGCCACACGAGCTGGAAACTGAAGTAGGGATTGCTGCTACCACAGGACTCAGTGTCCAGGGCCTGGCAGCTAGATGAATAGGTCAGCTTACCTTGGGGACCTCCCCTGGAATGCAACCAAGCTATCACTTCACCCTGCTAAGTGGTCGTTCCATTAATAGTAGACAGGGACTCTGACTCACTTGGAGATCACACAGCATCACCCCATTTCACAGAAGAGGAAACAGGCCAGGGATGTGTCAACTTGCCCAACAGACATGTTTTGTTGGGAGTGGAGCTGGGATCCCCAGACTAAACTGTCAGGCTCCCCAAGCCCGCACTTAGCCTGAAGCTTCTGTGAACCCTGAGCCAGCCCACACGTGTCCACCCTTGATGGGGAACTCTTCACTCTAAGGCTTGATGCTTCCAGGTGGTGTTTGTCCTTAAAGTTCTTACTGGCTAACTGGGATGGGGGTTCCAGCTCATAAAACAGTTGGTAGCTACAGGGCAGTGTGGTGGCTGTAGGGTCCCAGGAGCCATACCTCAGGTTTCCCTCCCAAGTCATTTGGGTACCCCAGCTGTCCTCAGGCAACAGGCCCTATGGTGACCCAGGAACCTCAATGGTAATCCCACAGCTACTGTGACCTGATGTATCTTGGCCTCACCTATATTTCTTGCTGAGCTGCTTCATGTCTACAAATTGGCCCCAAATTGCTCACTGGGCACAAGGGAGTCATAGCAACAGCATGCTGGAGCTTAGAGATCATCTGGTATTCCTAGGGCCAGAGGAAAGAAATAGTCACTGCTGAGGCCTAGGTGGGCTTGCTGGGTGGGATGGAAGCCAGTGACTGTTTTCCTCCTGTGGGTTCCCCAATCCCTCCACTCCCTTCCAGTCTCTACCTGCCCTCAGAACTGAGTTCACACGGCTGATCCTCATGAAGTTTTCCTTCATCCCAAGTATATACCCTACCCTCCAGAAGGAGACTTTGATCCTATCTTTTCTCCTCAAACTCTCCCCATAAACCTAAGAGGAAGCTGCATGCAGCCTGGGGGTGCCCTGCCCAGTAGGATCTCTGTGTCCATCCCACACCCCACCCCACCAGTGATGGCAACAGCTGCTCACCTTCCTCCTTTTGTCAAAAGTGACCATCCTTCCCTGGAAGTCAGAGTTTGCATCGATCATGAAGGGGTCCCCATTCAATGACATGCCCATTGCCACCCCTGAGGCCCTGTCACTCTGCTTAACTGTAGAGTTCAACATGAAAGGGCAGTTCAGACCAGGGATGGAAACAGATAGACTCTGGGCAACTGGTGTGGGGACCAGGAGTAGAGACAGACAGAAATTCTAGTCCCAGGCTCTGATGAAAATGGAGAGATGGGTCCTTGGACCAGTCTCTTTTTACTCATCTGCAAGAAGGCCATGGAACCCCAGCTTCCAGAGAAGCTGTGAGGTTTCAGAAGACTCTGTGTGCCCACTGCTCAGGGCTCAGGGAGTGGACTCTCCTTCCAAGACTCAGGGTCCCATTCCCACCCTACCCCTGCCCCTGCCCCAGGCTCACTTACTTCTAGATACTCCTGTATTGCATTGTCCACCATTGCTCACTTACTTCTAGATACTCCTGTATTGCATTGTCCACCATTAAAAATTGAGTGAGAAATGTCCCAAGGCATGAGACAATGCCCTTAATGATACCCTGTGGCATTGGGTAGGGTAGTGATGAGCACAGGCTCTAAGGTGTGCCCCAGACCATGCCCTGAACACTCCTCAGTCTTAGACTCCTAGGACCACACAACTTTTCCAGGACAATGTCAGGCACTTAACTCTCACCCCCTAATTTCCCTTGAAGACTCCAAGGACCCTAAACTTCCTTACAGTCAATTCCCAGCACTGGCTTTTCTTAAGTTACCAAGTTTAATCCCTCCCCCACCCAATTTGCTCTGTGTCAGCTCTTCCAGACTCTTACTCTGACTGGCTGTAATTAGTCTCCCAGGATTCCCACAGCTCACAGTCCTAAAGGTTCCAGGGACATTGAAGGAAGGCTTTCCAGGTGTAGGGGTCCAGAGGGATGGGCTTGAGGAGGGCCCCATGCTGACTTTGAGGTCACCCCTTTCTGACCCTTCCAGCCTCATGCACACTCACTGTCTGCTGCGGCTCCTTCTTCTGGGGTCTTTTGGATTTCATTTCCAGTGTTGAAAACTTGGAGATCTCCTCCTGCCAGGGTTGAGGACTAGGTCAGTGAGGCCCTCCATCCCTCAACCGTTGTCCCTGAGGTCTTTGACACCTGGATCAAGTGGGAAGGTGGAAATCTACTGCCATCATATGCCTGAGGTCCTCTGCATGACCTTATACAAGCAGACTGGACTTTCTGAGCCTCTTTATCTCTATTGCAAGGACAGAGATGTGAAACCTCTCATTGGGAGTCCATAGGCCTTAGTATTGCATGCTAGCAACAAGGATGCTCAGGCCATCATGCTCTATCCCTCAGAGTCATGAGAATTCTCAACCATGTTCCTTTACTCCCTTGAGCCTCACCACCTCACTGTGAGGATGGCAAAACTAGATGGTCATGCCTCCTTTCCACATGAGGACACAGAGCACCAAGAGGGTGTCAACTTGGACTGATTCACTCAGCATCAGAGGGCACCATCTGTTCCCTTCAGACAAAGGCCATGTCTGAGCTGACCTCACCCCACCACCAACCAACACTAAATGGTGTCTTATTCTCCCAGCCTCTGAGTGTGAATTGCAGCCTCATAACATCCCAGCTATGCAGCATGAGGATGGGGTGCCTCTGGAGGCTGAGTTGAACAGCTCCTACCTGCTCCAGCCAAGAGGAGTGGAGACCCCAAACTCTGCCTGAAGCCATACCAAAGGCATCCCCTCTCCAGAGGCCCACTCAGGATATTCTGTGTGCAGACAAGTCCCAGCATCCAATCAGGAATGTGTCTCATGGAGCCAGGTCTGATTACTTAGGTAGGGTGGGGGCTGCCAGGAGTACTGAGCATTGAAATTTTGCTTCCTCTTTAATGTGGAAGCGTCTAGTTATGGTCAGGAAGGACAGTCATGGTTTCCTATCTCCGAAATATTTCTTGTAGCTCTCTGGAATGCATGTCATTTGTAACAAGGCAATTATGAAACCCTCCCACTCAGATGGAGTCTTCTCATCCTGCCAGTTCATCATCTCCTCCTGGAACATCCCACCCACCTCCACTGAGCCCAAGAACCACAGCCTACTGCCCTGTAATGGCCCTTCATGTGCCCACAAACCAAACATATTCCTCTACATCTTCAAATAGAATAGGCCAGACTGGATTTGTTCAAAGAAATTTTCAGTGAAAAACTAACATCCCCACAACCTAAGCCCTGACTCACCAGTCTCCTCTTTACCTTGGTAATCAACTCACAGCTCTGTGAGTAGTTGTTCTCATTTGAGACAATCTCAGATAGCATCTGAAAGAGGTAGAAGCTGTCCCTGGGGGAAGGCAAGAATTAAGGAGAAAGATAGGAGTGAGTAGGAGGGTATAAAGGTTAATCCATTTTATTTTAGCTACCTGGAACTCAGACTGCATGGGTGGGGGGTGCTGAAACTTGGCAGCTCTGAGTGCTATAAGACATCATGGGACTTGGGAGCTGGGCTTTGAGGTGGGCACAATGGGATCCCACATTCCCATTTCATAAGCAGCTGGTTTTGACGTGTGTAAATTTCAATGGATAGAGAGTGATGCTGAGAAGCAAACGCTTAACATGTTCCAATTTGGTTCAACTCTGTATTTTACAAAGGAAGCAACCAGTGCTGAGGTAGAACAGTTGATCTCATCAACCTAGAGCCCCAACTCCCCTAACAATTGCCCAGGAGCCACTGATGCCGAGGCCCCCTGAAGGGCAATGTCCAGCCCCCACAAGGACTGTGGTCCAATCTGGTGTCCCAGGAGTGGCCTGCCCACCTGGAAACTTTCTCCCATGTCTTCTTAAGATGGTGAATCAATTGGCTTTCAAGAGCAGAGATGATGGCATAGAGTGAGAAGTTCTTGAGGATTTAGCACTCCTGGAAAGGGAGAAAGAATGAGCAGTTTGATGTGGTCTGAGAGACCGCCTATTTCAGCTTCAGACTCTCAGCTGACATCTCCCCTCGAAGATGAAACAGACATCCAGGGAGACCCTGAGGGTATGCGATGGACCTAGAGAGGGATACCCACACTCAAACTGAGGGAGTAGCTTGGGAGGAAAGTAAGGATAGTGTAGGTCTGTGTTACAGGCCAGGGAGGGCTTGGAAGACTGAGAGTGAATAAGAACCCAGAGGGACTCCAGAACTCCAAAGAGGGCCCCCTGAGCATACCCTGGCCACCCCAATCCAGTGTTCCACCACTCTGGCTCTGTCCTGAGCCTTCATGCTATGGTCCCCAAGGCAGGTTGCGATGATGCATTTGATCCCATGGTTGAATTGGGTGATGATGGCATGGACGGTGGGTGCAACATGCTCCTTGCCCTTTTTGTTGTGCGGTACCAGGTGGCCCCCAGACAGTGATAGGGCACTGCCTTCTTGAACAGCTCCTGGGGAGAGGAGATGTCAGCCAGCCCCACATCCATGCACCTTATAACCCACAGGCCCTCAAGACCCAGACCAGGGTCCAGTGGTCTCAGCTGGATCTCAGCAGGCTGAGGACAGGGTATGTTCTCTGTCCTTGAGGGGACCTAGCACTCAAATGACCCAGCACCCAAGCCTAGAGGGGAAGAGAAAGCTGCATATTCAAGTCTCTCTCACAAACTCCAGCATGGGAGGAGCCTTATGCCTACCATGGTCCCTCCTGGTTATGCCTCCTGGGCCAGCTAGCAGTCAGGTGCATGATCCCTAAGGGGGCCATAGGCTTTGGGTGCCTGCCAAAGGATCCAGTGCACATCAGGGTCTTATTAGTGCCAATGCTGTGGAGAACCCCAGCACAGAACAGACCACCCATGGAGCTGGTTGCACCTCAGTGAGCTCCCTTTAACCCTCAATGTCCAAGCCCCCTCAGGCTTTCTATTTCTTTGCTTTCATGTAATCTTCACAGTCCATGTGTATGGCAGGTATGTTTAGTGTCCTACATCTACACTCTAGAGAGGCGAAATGTGGGTTTGGGATTAATAAACTTGCTCAGGTTACAATGCTGGAAGTGGAGCCAGTCTTTGGAAAAAGATCATAAGATTCTGGGTCAGGGGATGCTAAGGCTGGGGCAGCAGATCCTGGGGAAAGATCCACCCAGATTCACCCTGCCAATCCCAGTTGCTCACTGCATCCATCCACGTCAACTGCTCTGCCACCAACTCAGGAAGGAAAGCCAGGAGGTTAGCCTTCTCCTCACTCAGCATGTTCTCTGAGGTCTCATGTCATGGGCAGGAAGGCTCTGATGGTGTAACCTGCCCTGCTGCTGACTTTAGCTCTGGTAGTGGTTCTGGTGGTTCTGCCAGACATGCCTTCCCCTCAAGAGGTGGTACTGGTGAAGGTGAAGAAATAGGCTGTGCCTCCAGAATGGACACTGGTGCAGACTGTGTAGGTGGCACCGGAGGTAGTGGTGATCCCACCTCCAGATCAGGAGCTTGTGGTACAGATGATGACATGACTTCCTCCAGTCTGGAAGCATGTGCTCCATCTGGGGATGGAGTTGGCTCTACCTTCAGAGTGGTTATTTGTGCTACCACCATAGGTAGCAGTGGATGTGGCAATGGAGCCAAATAAGCCTCAGGACCTGTCCCTGTGTTTG
Source organism: Dasypus novemcinctus (assembly GCF_030445035.2). NCBI lineage: Eukaryota > Metazoa > Chordata > Mammalia > Cingulata > Dasypodidae > Dasypus > Dasypus novemcinctus. The sequence continues at coordinate 12,500,939 of NC_080694.1, read as the reverse complement.
CTGCAGGTGATGCAATTGGTGCCACAGTTTGCACTGAAGGCATTTGCAGCTCTGGAGCTGACAAATGAGTGGGAGAAGAGGAAGATTTGCACCATGAATGGCTCCAAGTATCTTTCAAATACAAAGAAGATCCCACAACCTCTAGGGTAATATCCAGCCCAAAAAGTGTTCCCATACTGCAATTCCCCAGGTGACTACTCTGAGGCTCTTCCTTGCTCCTGGCCCAAGGCCAATCTCTGGTAGGGCTTGCCTATGTGGCCCAGTCCTGGTCCCCACCCCAAAAGCTCATGTGCTACCACCCCGAGCCTCCTCACTCTTTGACTCTGCCTCAGTGGGTTCAGGATGACTCATCTGTGAAAGCAGAAACTTGGAATGGTGCTCCAGGGCAAAGATAGGTAAATGCACCTGAGCATACCCCACCAACAGCTTGAGATAGGGACAGTCTGCTGGTTGTAGGAAATCTTCAGGGTACTTGTCGATCCAGGTGCCCAGCAGGGAGGAGAGGGAGCTGAGGGCAGGTGGTGTGTAGCAGAGTCAGAAAATGGCCTTTCTTCCACACTGTCCCCCCAAAGACCCTCCCACTGGAAAATAAAGCCCATAAGGACAGGGAAGGGTCTTGACTTCTCTGCTCATAGTCTGGCACTGACACACAGTAGGAACTTTATCATTATCTAAGTGAGGAGGGGACAGGGTCTGTCCTGTGCTGGGTTCTCCCGTCCCCTACCCAGTAACTTCTGAGGAGCTGCCTCATCTCCTGCCATGTGTCATATGTCTCCTTTTCCCCTTAATACTGCCTTCCCAAATGATAGAAGCACAGCTGGCCCTACCATCCCTGCAGGAGACAGACAGGACTGAAGCCCATGGCAGATATCGAGCAGGTTGCTCACCACCTCCTTTCATGGATTTGCATGAAATGGTGTTTGAGGGTCTTGGGTCTGTGGTGGGAAAGGGCCCTCTCAGGGACCAAAAATGATTTCCCAGGGTCCTCTGCAGCTAGTGCCCCAGGACTCCACCCACAGCTTCTTTAGACTCCTTTCCAAATAGAGGGGAAAGCCCTCTGGACTCAGCCCTCCCAGGACATCATTGAATGAGTGGAGTCCAGGGTTCTTCCCAGCCTAACTCCTCAATCTGGTCTCAGGTGAGGAGAACCCCTGCCCCTCTCCCAAAGAGAACTCACTTTTTCATTTCAAGACAAATGTCATGCCTGCCACTGCCCCAACATTTATGCCCATATCTAGGAGAGTCTATGAGCATGTCATGGGAAACTTACTAAGTGTACTCCCCTGCTTCAGATGGCTTGTGTTACTGCCTCCAGCCCCAACTCAAATGGAACCCAGAAGAGCAGGGAAATTTGCCTGCTTTGTTCACTGCATGAAGTGACATGCTTCAGAAAGTGTCTGCACCTAGTAGACACTTGATATATACTTGCTGAAGGAATGTGTCCTAAGCAGCACCTTCTCAGGCCTAGGATGAGTCTGGACTCCTTTGGCAGCCTACAATGATCCCTGCTCTGACAACACCAAGATTGGAGGCACAGAAAAGGTCTCAAACCTCCTTTAGAAATGAGAAAACTGGAGTATTTAAGGCGGAGAAGCTGTGAACTTCTTCACTCGGAAGAGGAAAGTCCTGCCTAGGAACAACCCTGCCCCTTCAGCCACCCTGTCCACTGATCCAGGCTCGGGGAAGCACTTTCCATGGATTCTCCAGTTATACCTTATAATCAACCTTGAAGGTTTTTCCTTTAACTGCTCCCCTTCCCAAGGAGGAAACTGGGGCCAGTGAGTGAAATGACATTTCTGAGAAACAAGCATGTTGGGGGCAGAGCAGTCAAGTGAGTAGGGATGGGACTGGCTCTCACCTGTGGAACAACCAGTCCAGGACCTGCTCAGTGGTGGTGAAGCCCTGGTATGTTCCAAAGAAGATGTTGGCATAAATGAGGTTGCCCTCCTGCAAGGCAGGCACAAGGTGCTCCACCAGCTTCTCCCAATTGTCTGCCTTGACTGTCCATGCAGTTCTCCTCTCTTGTGAGTCTTAAGTTGTTCTTCCTTTAGGGTGGGCCAGAGAAGGCACATGGGGTCAGAGGGAGAACCGTGGATGCTTAGGTGGGTCTGGGGCTGTAGGCAGACCTGCTCTCCCCAAGCCCTCAGCAACTTCAGGCTGAAGGGGTCATGTGTGCCTCTAGCAGAGAAAGGTCCTCTGCCTTAAAATTAAATTTGATGTGAGGAAATACTTGTAAGATGAGATCCTAGGCCCAGTAAAGGACAGATGCCTGGAGTGTCCCTGCAGAGAGAAAGACACCTGCAGGCCCAAGGATCTGAACAGACACCTCAGAGAACAGAAGGCCCACCTGGTCAGTAAATAATTTTTAGGACTCCACTTCTCATAGGGCCAGAGTTACAAGGCTATGCCATTTGCCACCCTGACCCCAGATCAGGAAAATGAAGGAAAATGAAAAGACACAGGCAGGGTGCAGCGATGCTCCTGCCCACACAGGCAGCAGGTTGTAACTGAACTCCAGCCTTAGGGAAGTAATCTGGCCCTTGTGCTTGAAAGTGATGTCTGCATGTTCTCTGTTCAGTCCTCCCTTTCCTGGGAACCTTTACCAGGGGCAGGAGGGATCAGTGTTTTGGGGCACATGGGAGGTGACCAGGGCAGCAGTGCTGACAGGGCCACAGGGAAGGACCATTAAAGGTTCAGCAACACCAAAGGCCAAATCACTGCTCTAAGCTTCCTCCCTTCTGGAATACTGGGCAGCCAAGTCAGGCCTCAGGTCCTGACCCGGGAAGGTGAAGGGGACAGTTACGGGAGATAGCAAGAACTTTTCTAAGTGAGAGGAGCACTATGGCTTGGAGCAAGTTTTGAAGGGTAGTTATGAAGACCGCTGCCCAGTGACATGGGACCAGGGAGGGGAAACAGAAATACAGCGGCAAAAAGCATGCATATGTAAAGTGAGCCCACCCCTCAGCCTACCCTGAAGGGAAACCCATGGAAAAGACTCCTTTCTCCTGTTCCTTTAAACATTTGAAGTGACCTGACCCCTGGTCTATCGAATGGCAGTGTGGTGGGTGATTGGTGGGGGCCCAGGTTCCTCAGAAAGTGGGATATTGGGCCACTTAGGGGCTAAAGCACCAGCAGAGAGAGCAAGGGAATGGCCAGGGTGGGATACAGGCCCTGTGGTGCTCCCCAACTCTTTCAGGACCCCAATTGGCACCTGCTCCTACCTGGAACCAGTGCTGGCTCTGTCTGGGCCCATGAGGGACCTGAACTTTTGGCAGAGAGAAGGTATAAATGAGGCCATCCTCCAGCTCCTCGCTGACCATCTGCATGGAGCTCTTGGGAAACATTGCCCAGCAGCCTAGCCAAGGAAGTGAACAAGTGACCTGCTGTACTCCACAAGGGAAGCTGTGCCCTGTTTAGTCTGGGACCCGGATCTGGCCCAGATGGGTGTCTTCCTTTCCCTCCAGCCCCATTGAAGAGGAGATGACAGCTGAGAACTCAAGGTTAACACTGGTAAACATGGGTGCCAACCCCAAGTTGAGCCTTCCCATTCATCCAGCCATGACCTGGCAGGTGACAGGAAGAACCTACTGGGGACCTGTCCCTTTCTTCCTGCTCCTTCCCAGGCTGGTCCCAATGCTTATGACTCTCACTACTGGGAGTTGGATGGGAAGTGGGGCTGTCCAGGCAGGAGCACAGTAGGGGCAGGTGCTGAATTGAGTGGCCCTGGGCCACCTCATGTTACCTTTGGGTACCTCCTGGCCGATGACCAGGAGTCTTGTGGCTGAGATCTAAGCCAATGTTGAAAGCAATGGTTAAAGGACTCTTTCCTGGTTTGGTTGAAGCTGGAGCCTCGTGAACTACGATCACAGCAGGAGAACATGGTTCCCTCTTGGGTGTCTCCTGCCAAGTGAGCTGGGAAGTGGCTGCTTTTGGAATCTGGGTGCCTGGTTACCAGAGTTCCAAGTTCTGTTGGGGTCTCTCACCAAGGAAGTGAGGTCACCTCCTTAGGTCCCCTTACCTGGGCCCCTCAACTGTAAGAACTCCACAAAAATCCCCCTGCATGTGTGTCTCTCTATACTCCTCACCTAGATCACCTTGTAACTGGACACAGTTCTGCCAACATGTCCTTCCCCACAGCTACCTGTGAAGGCCTGTGTGCAGCTCAGGCCCTGGCTATGAGGAGACACAGCCTGGTATATACCTGGCTACTCCTTCCTTTTCAGTTTTGTGACCCAAAACTAGTCACTGTGGCTTCCCTGGTCTCCTCACTGACACAGTGGGAATCATTCTAGCATTTGCTTCCTTGGAACATCATCAAATCTGTGGGGAGAACACTGCAAAACCCATAGTCTTGTTTCACATGTAGTTAATACACAGTCATGGAATAAAAGGACATGACAAAAACACAACTCAAAACAGGGCTGGGTAGGGCTGTGTGATCTTAGGAAACTCATCTTCACTCCTGGATTTCTGTCTCCATTCTATACCATGACGAAGTTGAAATGAGATGAAATTCAGCCATTGCTGCTGTGCCAGAATCCTTCTAGAGTCTTCCCATTGTAATTAGATTCACATGCAAGTGCCTGCTCTCAACCTCTGTGGTGAGCTGCCTGTGCCCTGGGTACCTGCCATCTCTTCTTCCAGGTACAAGCAATTTCAGAAAACCACCCTTGAACTGAGTCCTGGCCTATTGACTCACTACTAAACAAAATAAAATGACTGAATGTTAGGATATTTCTAATACTTACACAAAATGTTTTCTGTTTTCACCACTTTTCCTTGTGAGTGAACTCTCCCTCTCTTGGTCTCTCTCCCATTTAACATGAATCCTGCAGCTCAACACAACAGGACTGGGAAGCAGCTTGTCCCACAGCTGAGCCTCAGTTGAGGCTCTGCCCCAGCAGCTGCCTTCCCAACCTCCTTTCTGACCAAACTCCTTTTGCCTCCCACTCCTCCTCTGCTGTGCTTTCTCCCAGGTGTTAAATATTCCCACATGTGTACAGGGCTGGCTCCTTCTTGGCATTCTGGTCACAATGTACATGTCACCTCAATGTGTCCTTTTAGGCATTCCCACCTGGTGGTCTCATAGCTCTCCTCGCAGCTCCCTGCTTAGACTTCTCTATAGCACTTGCCCTTTTCTTGCATTTGTGTTTGTTTTGGTCTGCCTCCTGATTGGCAGAGGCCACAGGGGTCCTTTTCACTCCACAGCCTGGACCAGACCAGGGCTTGGTGTAGGGTGAGTGCTCAGTGCACAGTTGCTGAATGAGTACCCGAGATAATTTCTGAGACCATTTACCAGCCTCTGTCTAGCTCAGTATTTAGAGATGGATGCTCATGATAGGAGGTACATGCTGTGTCTGAGGCAGGTGGACAGCCAGAAAGACCTCTGGATGACTCTCTCAGTCTCCAGGGTCTCAGCAGGCACAGTGGGCACAGCTGGTGACATGGCTGCCTGGCCCCTGCCAGCCAGCATCAGCACTGCAACTCCTGGCAGGATAACCACAAAAGTGATCACACACTTTGACACTCCTCAAGGCAATGGCTCTCCTGGGCCCCTGGAAGAGCAGTGGGTCATCACAGAAGGACCAGGGTGAATGGACACTTCCTGAGTCTGTGAAACCATTGTGGGTCACCCACTGTAAACATCCCAATAGGCAGAGGAGGAGACTGAGGCCTCCCTCCTGGATCCCCCTTCTACTCCAGGGAGGGGTTCATCCCAGTTCCAAGTGCCCAGAGCCCCTCTGACCCCAGGCTTGTCTTTCAAGTTTGCCCTGGGGCTGTCACCAGCTCTGCAGGCCCTGAAACCTTGGGAATCCCCTCAGCTTGGCATCTTTCCCTGTGCTCATGTTTGAGTCTGTGGGCAAGTGGTAAGAAGAGTGGGTGCCACTGCCCAGCAGCAGAGCTGCCCCCAGCATCTTCCTCAGTTCCACCTGCTCATCCCCCTGGTGTCCTGTCCTCCTCTGACCCCAACCCCATAGTCCACACCTGGGGTCTTATGTGTGTTCTGGACCCATGCAGGGAGGTCAAAAGGAAAATTGTCTCGTATGAGAAAAGTCTGAGCAGGAGATCTAGGCGTGAAGGTGCCCTCATTCTGATAGCAAATGCAGTGATCAGGTTGGCACCCTGGCCTAGAAGGGAGTCACCTTAAGTCATCCCTTGTGCTCTGCTTGCCTCAGAGTCTCTGGGTCATTCCTGTGCTTCTCTGGGCCTCACTTTCCACATGGCAATGACTGGCTGCAATCACAGGTTCATCAGCATGTGCTCATGCAGGACATGGAGACAGGTCTCCTCAAGGGTAGACCTGGAGGTGGGCACAGCCTTGTGAGTCTGAGCAGGGAGGAAAGCTGTTGAACCTTGCAGTTCCTTCTCCTCTCTGCCTCCTTCTGTCCTCACTGAGAGGACACAGGGCACCCAATCTCCACCCATCTCTAGCAGAGGCCAGGGGATGTAAGAGGGGCAGGAGGGAGCCCAGGGTGGAGGCAGGCCAGACTGCCAGGGTTGAGAGTTGGAGGCACTCACTGCAGCTAAGGAGCTGCTCCTGGGCCTCCCTGACTTTGCCCCACATTGATGGGTGAGCAGCAAGCACCAGCATCATGTTCTATGGCTCTAAGTGAGCAAGCCCAGCCTCCGACGTGGGCTCAAGTTCATTGCTCTGGCCCATTCCTCTTCCTGAGCAGGGCCTTGTCCCCTGGCCTGCTCACTGGAGGACGGGATCTCCCTAGGTGAAGCTCATTAGGAGCCTTCAGTTCCCATTATCTGTCCCTCAACACATGCTTTTGAGGTTGGAATCACTGGCTTCCTTTTGCATTAAAGAAAACTGAGGGGCCGGGATCCTGACACAGGACTGTGATGTGCTCCAGCAGTGGGTTTCAAAGTCAGGCCTGACCCCAAAGTCTGTGCCTTACAGAAGAGCCTGAGGATGTGGGTGGGCTACAGGGGATAGCCCTGCAGGCAAGGGGCTCTGAGGTGGGCATGGCCTGGTTAAGGCTGAAGGAGGTTCCTCTGAAGCTGGAACACAGGGTGGGGGAGCACACTGGGGTGGGCTCCTTGGGCACAGTGCACAGAATGGTGAGAACTGGCAGGAGCTGAGGGGGCACAAACCCTTTAACCACCAGAGCCAGGGCACTGGACAGCTGCCATGGATGAGGGGGCCTGCCTCAGTGTCCTGCTTTGAACACTGTGGGGCCTACAGTGACCTCCTTGGTTTGACTATTCTATTTGCAAGCCCCAGGATGAAGAGTCAAGCAGCTGTTCAGGAGGGTCAGTACCCAGAGAGGACTTATGGCCTTGAAGTTATTTAATCCTTTCAGGGGTCAAAGACCTGCAGTGACCAGCCTGATGGTCTACTACTTAGATGTGGTGCTGGGAATGCCTTATAAATCTGTTTCTTTCCACTGTCTCAGTTCTGCAGTCACTCAACAAACCTTTATTGAGTGTTTTCTGGGTGCCCAGCACCATGGGACAGAGTATCAGACACTCTCTATTCCCTGTTAGAACTGATACCTGAGGAGGGGTAGAGTTGGGCATAACAATTTGTAAATGTTGACACAGAGACCAGAAGAAGGTGTTATGGGACCCCAGAAAGACCTACTCCAGAGGGCACACATCAAGGCAGGCTTCCTGAAGGATTTGACAGCACAGTGAGTCACTGGGAATTGTGCAGGTGGTGGGACAGGGGTGGTGGGAAGAGCAGCCTGACTGGTGGACAGAATGATCATGGGTGTGCTGAGCCAGGCCCTACAGGCCATGTGTCTTACTTTGCCAAAGGGCTGCTGATGCAAAGTACCAGATACAGGCTGGCTTTTATTAGAGGATGTATTTGGGTTAGAAGCTTACAAGACTATGAAAAACCCAACTTGAGGAATCATAACAGGTGCTTTCTCATCAAAGTCAGATGCCACATGGTGAACCAAGAAGGCCTGTGCTCTCTGCTGAGATCTCTGCCTTTCTGCAGCTGTGGGAAAATCTGGCATAGAGCTTGTCTCTTCCTGGGTCCCCTCTCTCATTCTCTAATGGCAGGATCAAGCATGCCATATTACTTGTCCTGTGTCTGTGCTTCTATCTTTGTGTTTCCATTTATATCAGACCAGGAAAGGGGCAGAGGTTAAACCTGAGTCAGGCCTCACTGACAAAGTCGAATCAAAAGCACTGAAGCAATCTTACCAAGTAATCTACTCGAAGGACTTGGAACTTAATGCAGTTAAAGGGTATCACACTCACAGGAATGGATTAGATTAAAAGCATAATCTTTCTCTTTTTGGGATTCATAAAATCATTTCAAGCTTTCATACCATGAGTGATGTGAGGGGAGGGAAGACTTGACCATTAAGGTTGTACCTGAAGATTAAGATGCAGGAGTCCATGGCAAGTGGGGCTACAGGCATCTGAACATGTCATTCATTAAAGTGGTAACTCCCAAATGTTAAAGTTTCAGTGCCTACAGAATTCTGACCTCTTTTGACACCTGTATTTACAGAAAATTCTGACCTGATATTCTTTGGACAGGGCTGAGGTTTCCCAGCTGGGATTATGCCCCAAGAGCACTGCTTGGCTTAAATTACAGAACTTTTTTGGCTCACAAGTTTTGGAGGTGAGAAATCCAAATTCAAGGTATAGGCAGTTCTTGTTTTCTCCTATAGTCTGTAATATTCTGCTATTGTCTGTAGATGCATTTTTGTCTCCATCACATGACAATCTCTCTCACTCTCTCTGGTTTCCCCAGTTTATGGCTTCTGGCTCTATGTAACAGTTCCTTTGTCTATAAGGATTTCAACCTTATGAATTAAGAACCACCCTGTTTTAATTTGAAGTCACCTAAAAATCCTGCTCACAATTGAGTCCACACTTTAACTAATAATATAGGACCTCCTATTGTTTAATGGGGACAACCATAGGAATACTGATTCCTCTGTGGAGTACATGAGTACATGGAGTACATGGCTCAATCCCTAACCAGGATTCAATCCTCAGACCAGGAAAATGCAGTCGTACCAAATGGTTTGTACTCTCATCAGGTGACCATGAAGCTTACCCAAGGCTTATAGGGGAAGTGGATTTCGAACCTGTCTGTTCTGATTTCACCGGACCCATGTTAAAACCACAGATTTCCAGTTTCCACCCCATATAAGGCCCTGTGTCCTTCTGGTCCCAGCTCTCTTCTCCAGCCAGCCAAAGCAGATGGTGGAAAAGAGCAGATGACATGTGATTATGGGGATGATGAACAGGAGGATGATGTTAAGGAAAGAGGTGGTAAAAATATTGAACAGGAGTGAGAAAGAAACAGATATGGAGATTCTGGATTATGTGTGACAGATCTCTGGGCTCAAGGCTGGGGTGTCCCTGACCAGGTGAGGATCATGCCCACATCTAATGAAGAACTCAAGGCAAGCCATGACCCTTCAGTATAAGAACAGTAGCCAGAATTGCCCTGGGAGGACACTCTCTGTATAGCTGGGATCCCAGCAATGGGTGCAGCCGAGTCTGGCCCAGGCTGTGTCATGATGCTTGATGCTGCCTTCCACCCTGGGGGTCATGGAGACTGTTGGAGATTTGGGCTCAAAGGGTACTGGGAATGAAAGAAAGAGAAAAAGGAGAGTGAAAGAAAGAGAAAGAAAAAGAAAAAAGAATGAGAGAGCTGGGATGAGGGGGTCTGTGAGTAGAAACTCATCAGACAATTTTATTGTTCATGAGGGGCTCTATATATACTCCAGTCCACATGACAACAAGTAGCAACATGCAGTTAACCATCAGCATTACTCATAGCCTAGGGAATTAAAAAAATCTTATCTCAAGGTAAAAAGTCTAAGTGTTCTATTTACTACAAAAGATATGTGCTCATCTTGTCTTTCAGCCTTTAACTGTGTCATCCTGTTTGCTGGTAACTCTTAATTACTGCATTCCTTAGGCTGCAAGCATAGCCATGGAAACAGCACATCTCTCCGTGTGAGACCACTGTGCCTCAGTTTCCAACATTTCCTGCTTTTTGTTTTAGTCAAGGTGACTGTGCCCATCTCTGAGAGTCTTATCCATCATTGACTATCAGTCAAGCTCTTTGATTTGAGGAAATTATTGATGTACTTTTGCTAGCACCAGATTATTCACATGTCCCATGGCTGTTACACTTTGCAATTTTCTTCGACAGCACTATTTGGCACAGGAGAGAATCATGAGCAACAGAACAAATATGATTAGCCTTATTCCTAAAACTGACAGGAAATGCTGTCATATGCACCAATTAACTGGGTTAAATTTTGTAATATGTGAAATCATAGCTGAGAAAACATCCTTATCATTTGCTATATGAATTTGATTATGAGACATCTCTAATATTTTCCTTTGTAATTCAATTATTTCCAGAGAGATATTACTTTTATGGCCTAATAAATGATTTTTAATTTTTCCATACTATATCTGATGAATTATATGCAAGTGGAGTTATACAGAAATTATTTTCATTCCAATGACACCTCAACCCCCTTAACAAATTTAAATTATAAAACTGATCTCCAATATGTAACACAGCTGATTCCAAATCATTAACTCAATTATTTAACTGCTTATCTATATGTTCTTGACTATGGCACAAATCACTAACATTTTTATGCCAATCATGTACATATTGTTGTGTTTGTACTTTCGTGTAAAGCTACTGCAGGAGAAGCAGCAGCTGTAGTGATTGCAATTAGTCCCAAACTGCTTATAATAAGCAGTCCAATAAAGCATTTAATCCATTTCAAGAATTCTTATGTAGCAATAATTGACTTTCAGGAGATGACTGCCAAATCTGCATCATTCTCATTGGTATCCAGATGCCTTTTCTTCTTCTGGCTATAGCTATTGTTTCTTCATCGATGTTCACCTTTTCAGTGGAGCCACTTTTGCCTTCAGGTTTCAGTGGTAGGGCCCTGGATCTTCACAAAGGCATCTGCATCAACAGTCCTAAAAGGGATGTTAGTGGAATGGGCAGGGACATGACAGTCACCTGTTACTACTAGCAAGTATCCTGGATGTTTTATCATAATGTGAGGGTGATTTCCAATAGTTCATCATTTCTGTCTTGCTTTTAGTATTTGCAATGTACCCCTGGATAGGGATGGCAGTCTTTAGAGTGACCAGACACTATTGGGTTAAGTCTTTCACTTTTAGCAGGACCTCCCATGCTGCACACAATTGCTTTTTTATATTTTGCTTTTGGTCTTTTTTCAGAATTGTGATTAAAAACCAAGGGTTAATTGTTAAGAATTTTGATTTTGCCACAGTCTCCACCCAAAGCCAATATTGGTGCTTGCTACATCCAATTCATAGGCTAAGTTAATGTCCACAATTTACTTTCCTTTTATTATTATTTAAAGCAGCTTGCAGGAGGTTTTCCTACTTCTATGAAGGACTTTTTCCAATTAATACATATAATGATTTTAATTTTTGAGCTAAATGAGGGATGAAAGATTTTTAGCACTTCGACAATATTACAAACTATACTAACATGAGAAGACATTGCACTCCATCAGCTACAACTGAGGGCATAGTTTTGTCCCACCCAACCAAACAACATTGAAGAATTTAATAGAACAGCAGGAACTTTGCAGACTGTCCCAATTTTTTGCCTAGTTCAGGCTCTTAAGATAAGATACTATTGTCTCTGATGTTTCTTTTCATTCTGAAAAACGGATTACTGGTTAACATAATGTCATCAGTAGAGTTTCAGCCACTGATTTTTTTTTCTATGCAGCCAGATTATTATCACATGCCAGGACAGATGGTTGGGCTATGCACACAACCTTGGGGAAGCACTGCAAAAGTCCATTGTTAGGTTTTCCATAAATAGGGAAATGCAGGCTGGCTTGACCTAAGAAGACACTAAAGAAAATCTTAGCAAGTTTTAAAACAAAGTGATAGCAACACAGCTGGACATAAACTTCTTGCAACAAACTAGCAATATTTGGGACGGCTGCATACTACAGTGTTGTTATTTTAATTTATGATAAGAGGTTGTTTCTATGATACATACGTTTTTGTAATAATTAAAACCACAATTAACCACATTGTACTTCTGTTTAATATTATGCTGAAATATTGGTGAATTTATACACTCTTAAGCACTCATTTGAAACTTTTACTTATATAACTTTAATTAACAGAGGGTTAAAAAAACTGTTAATTTTGTAACACTTTTAAACACCTTCCATGCAACTTATAACATGTTAAATGAATTCAACTATTTTATTACCTTAATTTTTCTTTCAAGGAAAAAGAACAAATCTCTTGTAACTAGTTTGAAATAGAAACTTACTTTTCAGGATTATATTTTGAGAATGCAGGTTTGAACATTATTTTCCTTTAAAAGAGATAAGACCTTTTATTCTTTGAACACTGAGGAAATGATGAGGTTAAAGCACAAGAAGCTATTTTGATAAAACAGGCTTTCTTTGTATACTGATTATTCAGGATAAAAACTTTTCATAAAATTTTACCAAAACAGACTAATGATTTGAGAGATTTTGAGATAGAACAAAATTTTAACTTTGAATTAGTATACTACTTGATACTAAAACTTTTAAAACTTTATAGACAGACCCATCAAATTTTATTTAACTTTAACCATAGAAAATTCTTCTTTCATGAACCTTTTGCACTTTCAGTATTCATTCAGGTTTTGCCCCACATTTTAATGGTTCCCAAAAATCAATCATTTTTTCTTAGGACAAAATCATCTCCTGTTTCCTTAACAATAAAAACACATTCCATACATCTCACATACATAAGTTACTAAAACAAATTTGGAAACTGTTTCCAGGCAAACTTCTTCTAACATATAATTACCATCAACACTAAAAAAACTTGTTAAACTAATGAACTTTTCTTCACTTTAAACACTTAGTAGCATGCTATACCAGAAACAGTCCCCTAGAAGCAAGTTGTCAGGGGAGGCTGGCTGCTGACAAGTTTTCCTGTTATAAAATTACCTTTTTATTATTATTATTATTATCAATTCAGTTTTTGTTTAATAATGACTTTTTGGAATTAGCCATTTAAATACCTTAACTTAAACGATGCTTTGTTAAACTTCTAATAATTATTTATAACCACATAGACTATAATTCTATTATTTTAAGACAAATTTTACCTTTACAGAACACATTCTCTTACCTAAAGTTACCACAGTACCTTCTACAACTTGGCACATGCATTTAGGTCCAATGAGTTTATGAAAATTAGTCATCCCATTTTAGGATAAAACACACCTTTTTGAAAAAACGTATTAAATTTCAGTCAGCATTCCCACAAACTTTTAACTTTCTTTAATATTCATTTAAGTTTTACATCTATGTAAGTTACATCAGTGTAAATTTTACATACAACTATTCATTTCATTTTAGGCAAGAACCATTTTTTTATGAAGAGACATAGTAATTTCATTAAGACTTACAATTTTTATCATTGTTGTGATGTCAGTAACATTTAAACTTAAGTATTAATATAAGTGCTTATTTAATTTTTGGCCATTTGAATAGAACTCTTTGAGAAATTTTTATTTATTAATTTATATTACCATAGGGGGTATCAAAATACACACTGACATTGAACAAACAGACAAACACAAAGCAATTAAAACACACCAGTAGAAACATACAGTTTACAATTGACTCATCCTTCTTACTTTATTTGGTATAGCTGTTTTTAAGTTCTCCATCATATCACATCTTAGATTTTACTTTTTAAGATTTCTTCTGGAATTCATGTTGCCTGTAAAATGCAAGCTTGTGCTTGGAAACATTTTTATTAGCTATCAGCAATCAGTTAAGATAACTTGAGCAGCATAAATGTAGTTAAGCTCTTATTTAGCAGTTTAAACCATTAACACATATTTTTTAGATTACTACTTTTTAACTCTACACTGAGATTTGAAGTTCAGGAGTAAACTATTGATTTAAAACTGAAAATTCCTTTTAACACCTTGATAAAAATTTTATACCAATTTTATTTTCTTGGTTAAATAGGCCCAATCAGAATTAGCATGGACACAAAACAGAACACCAATGTTGCCATGTTTTTCTCCTTTTCCAGAAGTTTATTTCTATTAACTCCTGTTAGCCCACAGCTACATTTTATGTAGACAGCAGGGGGTTTACAGAGTTGCTGCCAGAATAATTTCTTTATCTTAGTTAACACTTTAACCGAGAGTTTTCTTACAAACCTGATTTCACTAACAAGGACTTCATTTAGTATTTTTGCCTGTTTTAAATCTTACAATAGTTTAAAAGATATTTGTTCATGATGGAACTCAGCACCTCCCTGAGGATTATTAGCATCTGATGGAATTGGTCATGATATAACCAGAAAAGCTGATAAGAATTGCATGGCATGACAGATCCCCTTGTCGAGATCCTTGCAATAAACAGTGCATCAAGGGTGTTTGAGGAGGAGGGTTGGAAACAACTATCTTTTAGCATAGGGTAAAGCATCTGCCATATCTGAAAAAATTCCATGTGCTGAGGTTGGGGCAGCCATAAGTGGTGGCTCATCAGGTGCAGTAGGTTGAACTGGATATAAGCTAGGATAAGTGCCTGGATAAGATATATGGAGATTGGATATTTCATTACCACAGACAGTTGTCTTCTTATCTATAAAAGGATTAGTACTAGGATTAGGCATAAAGCCATGAAACTCTCCTCCAATTTTTGGCTCAGAATTTAGTTCTTTCAAATGGCCCTCCATTTTCTGTTTGTCTATGGGTTTGAAAATATAGTAATTTCTTCTTCATCATCTTCCTCTGATTGTAAAGGATCTAAGGTGGCAGCAATTTGCTGGCACAAAGCTTACACAAATAAAAGGAATGGATCCCATTCTTTGATATGCTCTCCTTAAAGCTTTCATTACACATCTCCACAGTTTCAAATTTAAAACATTATGCCCCTGAGGCTGAAATCAGCAACAATGCTTTTATATTAAAGCAAACAATTCTAGTAATTCATAGCTTTTTACAGGCACCCCATTAACTTATAATAAAGTTTTCAACAATTGTGAATATTCTTCCACATGTCCCATTTGATTACCCATTATCCTAATGACTTCATGGAAATGATACTTGCCTGAAAGAAGACTCAAGTCATACATTCGTGACCATTGTAGGAGTCCTTTCCATGGTTCCTGATACTGTTTTGGAAGACTCACTTCTTTGGGCCCCATGTTGGGTGCCATTTGTTGGAGATTTGGGCCCAAAGTGTATCACAGATGAAAGAAAGAGAAAAAGGAGAGTGAAAGAGAAAGAAAGAAAGAAAGAAAGAAAGAAAGAAAGAAAGAAAGAAAGAAAGAAAGAAAGAAAGAAAGAAAAGAAAGAAAGAAAGAAAGAAAGAAAGAAAGAAAGAAAGAAAGAAAGAAAGAAAGAAAGAAAGAAAGAAAGAAAAGAAAAGAAAGAAAAGAAAGAAAAGAAAGAAAAGAAAGAAAAGAAAGAAAGACCAAGAACACTGGGATCAGGGAGTCTGCAAGTAGAGATGCATCAGAAAATTTTATTGTTCACAAGGGGCTCTATGTATACCCCAGTCCACATGACAACAAGCAGCAACATGCAGTTAACCATAAGCATTATTCATAGTCTAAGGAATTCAAAAAATCTTATTTCAAGGTACAAAGTCTAAGTGTTCTATTTACTACAAAAGGTATGTGCTCATCTTTTCTTTCAGCCTTTAACAGCTTCATCCTGTTTGCTGGGAAATCTTAATTACTGCATTCCTTAGGTTGCAAGCATAGCCATGGAAACAGCACATCTCTCCTTGCAAGACCACTGTGCCTCAGTTTCCAACAGGAGACATTCCTTGAAAGAAGGAGTCCCTGGCTTAGTGCATCCACAAGCCCAATCCTAGATAAACTAAATTTAAGGGAGCTTGTTACTAGTAGACCTGTCTTACCAGAAATGCTAAAGGGATTACCTCAGGCTTTTCAGAGGAGCCAAAGTGAGAAAGAGATGTTTGGTTTGGGATGTTATTAATTTAGGAAAGTACGTATAAAGAATTATTGGATTGCAAGAAATATAGCCACTCAAATATACACATTAAAAAGGAATTTATTGTGAGAGGGCACTCAAATGTAAGATTTGTAAGGACAGGGACCATATTTTTCTATTTAACAAAATATCTCTTGGACCTATCAAATCTCCTGATGAGAAGTAGGTTGTCAGAGTTGAACCCAGTTGTGGTTTGCTTCATATGACTCTTCTGCCCTTTCTATTTGAACCTATACTTAGTAATAGAGTTGATAGGTGTATATCCAAGAGACTTAAATCTTTAGGCTGTTAATGTGCCAGTTGAGTTCTGAATTTCAAAAGAGTTGCAACACCTACTCTCCAGTTCATTGGACTCACCCAGCACAACTAACAAGGAGATGATGATAGAAAACACCCATCCTATGGAACAGAGAGTGTGAAACTGCAAGCAAGATAGTCCCATCATCTGCCCATGGGATCTAAGCCCCCACTCAACTAGAGGCAGAGTGGGCATCACCATCCCAGATCCTCAGGAATGGGGAATGAACAACAGAGTAGAGTAGACTTACTGTTATTTTACTATAAAGTTATTGTGATTCTAGCATTGGAAGTACATTTATCATTGATGTGGAAACAGTGGTTACTTGATAGTCTGATGGGAGGGAGAAGGAAAAAAATGTGTAATATGGGGGCATTTTTAGGATTTGGAATTTGTCCTGAATGACATTGCAATGACAGATACTGGTCATTATATATCTTGTCATGACTTACAAAACTTCGTGGGGAGAGTGTAAACTACAATGTAAACTATAATCCACACTTAGTGGCAATTCTCCAAACTTATTCATCAATTGTAACAAATGTACCACACTAATGAAGGATGTTGTTAATGTGGGAAAATGTGGGAGGGGTAGGGAGCAGGGCATATGAGAAGCGCTATAGATTTTATTTAATATTTATGTAATCTAAGTATATATTTTTTAAAATTAAAATTATGTATATTAAAAAGTAGGTTATTAAAAAATATTGGAAAAATGAGTATTAAATCTCATGAAATATGATGGAAGGAACTAGAACTGGTGATCTTGCCAGTCCTGAAAAATTCTCAGGCATCCAAACTCTCCATCACTAGCTCTCTGAAATCCTACTATGCCTTGCTTTGCTTTTCTATGCATTTATTCCCTATTCTCCAGATTCTTTTTGTATCCTGTATTCCTGTACTTACCCTTCATCTTCAGGTCCTAAACCCTTCATCAATATCACCTTACAATTGCATTAACTGTGAAAGGGGATTCCCAGGCCAGGGGATCCAATTGACCTACCTGGATCAGGTGGCCACTTTGGTCAACTCAGCTATGGCCTGGGGAATGAGATCCCATAGTGTTTTATTTGGTAGATACACTCTCCTAAGAAGGGAGTATTGGCAGAGAAAATGTAGCCAATATTTCTGATATAAGGCTTTGGCCAAACATCCAGGTGTAACTGAGAATATGAAATTGCATTTTGAAAAGAGTGGCAATAGATCTTGGTGTCATTAGCAGATATGTGGTGGTGGAAATTAGGATTAAATGAGACAAACTTGGGAGAGTAGATTTATGATAGTATTTAAAAGTGATGGAAACTGGACTACAGTTTTTTTTTTTTTTTTTTTTTTTACTAATTCCTCCAAGTGTGCAGCTAGGTCTTCAATTTTAGCTCTTTTTTCTTTTTTGTTGTATGAATTTATGGCTGTAAATTTCCCTCTCAGTACTGATTTTTGCTGCATCCCATGAGTTTTAATATATTGTGTTATCATTTTGATTAGTTTCAAGGTAGTTACTGATTTCTACTGACATTTCTCCTTAGCCCTCTGTTTGTCTATGAGTGTGTTGTCTCAATTCCATATCTTGGTGTCAAATCTGGGTCTCTGGTCCTTGCAGAATTCCAGCTTCATTCCACTGTGGTCAGATAAATTATTTTGCATGATTTTAATCTTTCTGACTTCACTGAGACTTTCTCTGTGGCCTAGCATGTGGTCCATCTTGGAGAATGATCCATATGCACTTGAGAAGAATGTATATCCTGCTGTATTTGGGGATAATGTTCTGTATATGTCTATTAGGTCTAGCTCTTCTAATATATTGTTCAAGCTCTTTGTTTCTTTATTGATTCTCTGTTGAGATGTTCTGTTCAATGGTGATAATGGTGTATTAAAGTCCCCCAGTATAATTGTAGAGGCATCTATTCCTTCACTTATTTTTTCCAGTGTTTGCCTCACATATTTGGAGGTGCCCTGGTTAGGGGCGTAAAAGTTTATGATTGTTTTTTTTTTCCTTGAAAGATTATCCCTTTCACTTATATGTAATTTCAGTGTTTCTCTCTCAATCATTTTGCACTTAAAGTCTATTTTGTCTGATATTAATATAGTTACTCCTGCCTTTTTTTGGTTATTGTTTGCTTGTAAGATAGTTCACTTTCAACCTCCTTGAATCCCTGGGTCTAAGATGTGTTTCTTGTAGACAGCATATAGGTGGGTCATGTTTCCTTATCCATTCTTCCAATCTTTGTCTCCTTACAAGTGAGTTTAATCCATTGACATTCAGTTTTACTACTCTGAAGGAGTTGCTTATATTCACCATATTTTCCTTGGATTTGTGTTTGTCATGTTTTTTTCTCTCTCTTTGTCTTTTTAGTTGTTCTTACACTCTCCTCAACTCTGTGTCCCTGTTTGTTTTTTTCTTTCCTCCTGCAGAACTCCCTTTATTATTTCTTGAAGGGCTGGTTTCTTGTTGGAATACTCTCTTAGTTTCTGTTTTTCTGTGAGTATTTTGAACTTATCATCATTTTTGAATGATAGCTTCACTGGGTACAGAATTCTTGTTTGGAATTTTTTTTTTAATTATCCTGACTATGTCATATGACTGCCTTCTTGCCTCCATGGTTTGAGATGAGAAATCAGCAGTTAATCTTATGGAGCCTCCCTTATATGTGATGGTTTTCTTTTCTCTTACTGCTTTCAGTATTTTCTCTTTGTCTTGAGCATTGGATAATTTGACAAGTATATGTCTTGGGATAGACCTGTTGGGATTTATGCTGTTTGGTGTATGTTGTGCTTTCCGAACATGTACATCCATCTCCCTCAACAGGCTTGGGAAGTTTTCATCCATTATTTCCTCCAACACCCCTCCTGTCCCTTTCCCCTCTCTTCTCCTTCTGGGATACTTTTAATGCATATGTTTGTGCATTTTGCATTGT
Source organism: Dasypus novemcinctus (assembly GCF_030445035.2). NCBI lineage: Eukaryota > Metazoa > Chordata > Mammalia > Cingulata > Dasypodidae > Dasypus > Dasypus novemcinctus. The sequence goes on along the minus strand of NC_080694.1, from coordinate 12,481,726 downwards.
CATTCAGGTCCCTAAGTCTCAGCTGGATTTTTTCCTATCTTTTTATCATTCAATTGTACTATCTGTTTGATTTCAGTTGTAATGTCTTCCACATCACTAATTCTTTCCTCTGCCTCTTCACCTCTGCTATTATTAGCTTGGTGTGTATTTTTGATTTCTTGGATTGTGTTGTCCATCACTGTCATATTTGTTATCTTTTTGTGTATGTTTAAAATTCTCCTGTATGCTCTCCAAGTGTTTTCTTAATATTCTTAATCTCTTCCTTCACTTCATTAATTTGGTCCATGATATATGTTTTGAGAGCTTTGATCAGTTGTTCAAAGTTCTTCTCTTCATGGTTCTTTGTTCATGGATTGGGCCATGTTTTCCTGATTATTGGTATGGTTTGTAATTTTTTGTTGCTGTCTGGGCATCATTTTATCTTGATGAGTTTATTCAGTTGATTACCTTCTCCATCTAGTCTCAACTTTTATTTAGGTTTTGTTTTTGTGTGTATGTTAAATCATCTCTTTGACACTTTGTTTCTCTTATTCTATTTTCTTATTGTTGTGTAAGTTCCCTTAAAGTAAACTATTAGGGCCAGGGAAAGGAAAAGAGGTAAGAAAAGAAAAAAAAAAAAGTGTAATAGTAGTATTGATAGTAAATGTTAGCAGAATAATTATGTAAGACCTTGGAAAATGGGTATTAAGCTTATTAAGTTGTGTGGAGTTATAACAGTAAAAAATATGCTATTGGAAGCCTACAAAGCACACCCTGCTGTCTCACTCCCTTAGGTGTGCTCCAGAGGACTAGTGGACTTTCTGACTCCACCTTCTACCTGCACAAGTTTCCCTATTCCAGGGCATCTAGGTAATTTGGGCTCTCTCAGGAGATTCATCTCTCCTATCTTTCTAGCCTCTCCCCAAGCCAGCTGGTATGCTCCTCCAAGCTCAAAAAAAGGGGGGACCATACAATTGAACCTGTACTCCTTGGGTCCCTCTGCACCCCTCACCGAAACCCTCCTACTCATGGAGTTTGCCTGAGACTGGAGGGCTAGGGGAATGCCAGAGTGCAGAGAGTGGTGGGTTTGGGGAACATGGCCTTGGGAGAATGTGGGTTCAGGGTATGCAGGCTTGGGGAAGATGGGTTATGGGGAATATGGGCTGCAGGGAACATGAGGTTCAGGGAACACTGGTTTTGGGATCATGTGTTTGGGGAACATAGGGCTCAGGAACACCATTGAGTGACCAGCAGTGTTCAGGGACTGTTGTGGCTATCCCCTGGGGGAAGGATTTTGCCTTCCCACACCTTTGGGCCTTAGTGTCAGAAACCTGCTGTTTTACCTTGAGCAAGTAGTCCTTTAGTCACAGTCTCTCCAGATTGATGTCCAGACACCCCCTGCTTTGTAAGTTCCTAAAACTGCTCACTTGGGCAAAATGCTGTCCCCACTCAGCCAGTTTTTTGCACAAGAGATGATGAGGGTGCACTCAATCAGATGCCATTTTTCCTACCTCCCCTCCTTCTTCTTAAGGCTCAATAGTCCCAGCTTCTTTTGATCTCAGTTGTAGGCTTGCATAGAGCTCATTTCTTTCTGGGCCTTCTTAGCTGCTCAACTGCTCTGTTCTCTTCAGTTTCAAACTAACAGACAAATGGTGCATATCTCCCCAGGGCTTTATCTATTTAAACCTTTCTGTCACATGGCAGGATTGAAATGACCGAGTTCTTTCTCTCTTGTTATGTGTATGGAGCTCTCTCTTTCTGTGTCTTCTTGTATGACTGTCCATTTATAAAGTCCCACCAAGGGAGTAGATACACAACCAGAGTTCAATAAAAAGCTCTAAATTGATTTAACCAAGTAAACTTAAAACCTTTGAATTTAATGCAACCAAAGGGTATCACATCTTGAGGAACAGACCATTTTACAAACACAATGATTCTTTTTTGGGGGGATTCATAAATAATCTCAAACTGCCACAATCACATTAACTCCAAAAGGTATTATTGATAAAGAAAAGGCAGGGTTTCTTTTTCACAGGTGATATATGTATGTGTATGTATATATATATATGCATATATGCATGTATGTATATAATGTATATGTCTTAAGTTTGTGGGAAAGAGGGGCAGGATGGTGATTTAGACTTCAGGAATACCAGCATATAAAGCAGTAGTTGAAACATTGAGAGTTGTGATGAGTTTACAAAGAAGTCTTGTATAGGGCGAGAAGAGGTAGACAAAAGAAGAGGAGTCCAAAATAGAGACAGAAAAGGAGTAGTCAGAGAAGTAGGTGAAGGATTAGAAGACTGTGGCATTGTTAAAACTACAAATGAGAAGATGATCTAAAGAAGTGATCAACAAAGTAATTCTGCCTTACCTAGAAATACTCATAGTTTTTCTAATGAAAGAATATTGATGCTAAACAGTTTTAAGAATGTTTGAATGTTTTCAATTTGAATGAACTTATCTGAATTTCAAATGCCATAGGGTAGTGACTTCTTTTTAGACCATCACTGTTAACAAGTATCCAAGGAAATGGTCAGCTGAAGCTACCCTTTAATGTAAATGTGTTCATTTTTTCAGTCTTAGAGTAGCTTGATGTATTTTGTGGAGGTAGCAGTAAAAGGTATTTCAAATTCAGTACGATATAAATCTCTCTCTCTGGTTACTAGATGGCTTGGTGGGATTTGTTTGCCAAATTTATTTTACTATTATTCTAACTTGAGCTCAAATAATGAACAGCGGACAGTAGAACAACTCCTTTGTCATCTTAGTTAGCAAAACTATCATTTGTAGATGGTTAGTGTGCCCAAAGTCAAGAGGGCTTCATAAGATTAGCATTGCTATGTAGGGAAGTGCTTCTTCAGCTTCCACAATCTTTATGCAAGAGTTGTAGAAGTTTCAGTAGATCTGTCATAGGGTTCAAGGAGTCTGTTTGTACAAAAATGTCTCTGGTATTTAAGTGGCCTTTTGGGTGACTCTCTCAAGAGATGAAGATGGCTTAAATTCATGACTGTTAGGTCTAACCAAGAAAGTGGGAAAGCCCAGTTGTAAAGAAAGACTGTTAAAAAACATTCCCAGTAATTGTTGTACTGTAAGGTCACAAACTGGCATAGTACATATTGAAAATTGCTTTCTCATTATTGTTCCCCCTTTTTTTCCAGTGTATTTTGTATTTAGTTGATTAAATGACTAAAAATTTGCTCAAAAATATACACAACTTACTGTTTGCCAGGATGGTGGAGGGGATTGCCTGCAAAGGACCCTGTTGGAACTTTTTGGGATGATGGATAATTATTGAGATTGTGGTGAAGGTTCCAGGACTATGCATTTGTCAAAACTCATCTTACTGTACCTTGTTATCTGTTAGTTATGTCTTAATGAACCTGACTTTAAAAGTTCCAAAGTGGAAGCGTTGAGAAACTATTAGAATTTTTATTGGGATTGCATTGAAACTGTAAATCATTTTAGGTCAAATTGACATCCTGACAATATTTAGCCTTCCAATCCATGAACATTCAATGTCCTATTATTTATTTAAACCTTCTTTGATTTATTTTAGCAAAGTTTTGTAGTTTTCCATGTGTAAGTTCTTTATATCCTTGGTTAAATTTATTCTTAGATAATAAAATATTTTGTTGTTCTTGTAAACATATTTTTTTCTTGATTTCTTCCTCAGATTGCTCATTACTAGTATATAGAAACACTACTTAATTTTGCTTGTTGACCTTGTACCCTGACACTTTGCAAATCTCTTATTAGTTGTAGCAATTTTTGTTGTAGAATTTTCAGGATTGCAAAGAGTGGAAGTTTTACTTCTTCCTTCCCAATTTATATGTCTGTTACTTCTTTTTCTTGCCGAAATGTGGGCTTTTGGTTCAATGCTAAATAACAGTGGTGACAGTGGTCATCCTTATCTTCTTCCTGATTTTAGAGGGAAAACTTTCAGTCTTTGATCCTTGAGAATAGAATATGATCTATATCAACCTGAGGATATTTCCTTTTTTCCCCCATTTATCTAGGTGTTTATATCAAGAAAGGAAGTTGGTTTCTGTTAAATACATTTTCTGCTTCCATTGAGATGGTCATGCATTTTTTTCCCCTTCATTTTGTTAATGTGGTGTATTACTTTAATTGGTTTATTATGTTGAACCACACTTGCATACCCTGGATGAATCCCAATAGACTACAATATATACTTATTTTAATATGCTCTTGGATTCAATTTTGCAAATATTTTATTGAGGAATTTTGCATCTAGATTCAAAAGAGAAATTGGCCTGTCAATTTCTTTTACTGTATATCTTTATTTGATTTTGTTAGTAGGGTGATGCAAGTCTCACCAAATGAGTTAGGAATTGTTTCTTCATGTTCAAAATTTTTGAAGATTTTAACCAGTATTGATATTAATTATTCTTAGAGTGTATGGTAGAAGCCACATGTGAAGCCATCTGGTCCTGGGCTTTTCTTTGTTGGGAGGCTTTTAACAACCGATTCAAGGTCTTTCCTTTTTTATTTATTATATATTTTTTTAGATCTGTTATATCTACCGGAGACTTGGTAGGTAATTTGTGTGTTTTTAAGTATTTGTTCATTTCACTAAGTTTATCTAACTTATTGGCACACATTTGCTCATTGTATCCTCTAATAGTCCTTTTTTATTTAATTAGAGTCAATAGTAATGTCCCATCATTTCTGACAGTTCTCATTTTTTTCCTTTGTCAGTAAAGCTAAATTTTTGTTAATTTTATTGACATTTTCAAACTTAGAGGATTTTGAGTTATTTTCCTTCCTTCATTTATATTTTAGAGAAGTTTTACACATACATTCACAGAACAGTTACACTGAAAGTATAGGGAATTCCCATGTAACCTCACACACCCACACACACAGTTCCCCCTACTAGAGACATCTTAGATTAGTGTGGCACATTTGTTACAGTTGATGAACCAATATTGAAGCATTGCTGTTAACCAAATCTCTGGTTGACATTTTGGTTTACACTTTTGCTGTACAATTCCATAGAGCATCATTGCAGTATGATACAGAACAATCTCACCACTCCAAATTCCAGTGTTCCACCCATTCATCTCTCCTCCTCCCTTCTGAAACCCTGGCAACTACTATCTTTATATCAGTGTTACAAGTCAGTCAATCTCCCACCACTGGATTCCCTGTGTTATACAGTTCCAAGCATTGTACACCTCATTCAAAGGGTACACTCAGTGGCTCTTATTTTCATCACATAATAGTACTAGCATCACCTCAGTCAATTTAAGAATGTTTTCATTACTCCAAAAGGAAAAATTCCATACACCCTATACCTCCTCTTGTTGTCCCTTTGGATTGATTTATCTTCTTTGCCATTGCTGCAAAAATATTACAATATTGCTGTTAACTACTGTCCATAAATCACATTAGTTTTAATTTTTCCATATTCTTAACAGTTCATAAAAGATCAATCTTATATTTATACTATTAAGCAAAATCCCCATCTACCTCCAAAATCACTGTTATACATTCACTAGATTATTCTCTAGCTTCCTTTCAATTGAGGTTTACATCCATAGACTATCCCTTTCAGCCCAGTCACATTTACAAATCAACAGTGTTAATTATAGTCACTATAATGTGTTACCATCAATTCTTCATTTCTATACTTTTATAATAAAGCTTATTAAAAATTCTCTATACGTTAAACATCAGCTCCCATTCTCAACACAAAAACTATGTTCTAGAAACCTATACTCTAGAGTTTACCTCTGTGAGTTTACTCACTATATTTAGTTCATGTTAAGTGAGACCATACAATATCTGTCATGTTTCATCTGGCTTATTCCTCTCAATATAATATCTCAAGATTCACCCATGTTGTCATATGCATCCTGATTTCTTTTTTTCTTACAGCTGAATAGTATTCCATGGTATGGCTAGATTACATTTTGTGGGATGCTAATGCTCTATAAGTGTCTGTTTGTCCAAGAAATATTCATTGTATTTAATGACCATCTGGTGAAAGGTTAATTGGACCCTGGGGCTGATTCCAAGTATACTCAGTTTACAAGTTGGAAGAAAGAGAAAGAAAGCTTACTATTAAAGAAAGAGATCCTTTTTGAGGGTTGATTTCAGTAGGCAATCAGGTACTGATAACTTGCTCTTTTCTCAATTCATAGCCTCTGGAACAGCAGTTCTATGTTTCGAGTCCCACACCATTGACAAAAACTGAAATACAGTTGTGATATAGGGACAGAGCTGTCAGAAACTGCTTCTTCATTCCTTCTGCCATGTTCACATATCTGAGTTTTAACTTTTTGGGTCTCTACTGTCACAGCTATCACCAGAATTGCTGTGATAGCAATTCCACTCCTACTCAACATCTTCACCTCCTTGTTAGCCAGTCTTGGCTGCTACAGATGCCACTCCTGCTACTCCAGTGCACATTGTCTCTACTGCAACTGTAACGTTTTCTCCTCCTTCACTCCCTGGAAACTTGGCATATTTGCTCCTGTGGGTAAAGACCAAACTCACTGTCTGGGAATTTACATTCTAGTGGGGGAAGATGTATCATTTCATCTTATTGCTGCATAATATTCTGTCACGTGTATACACTGCAATTTGTTTATCCACTCATCAGTTGATGGGTACCTGGGTTGTTTCCAGTTTTTGGCAATCATGAATACTGGTCCTATGAATATTGGTGTGAAGATGTCTATTTATGCCACTGATCTCAGTTCTTCTGGGTATATACCTAGAAATGGCATTGCCAGGTCACCTGGCAAATCTATATGCAACTTCCTTAGGAAGTGCCCAACAATCCTCTGTAATGGCTATATTTGTCTACAGTCCCACCAACAATGAATAAGCATTCCTATTTCTCCACATATTCTTCAATATTTACAGTCTTATGACTTTTTAACAGTGGTCAGTCTAATAGGTGTGAAATAATATCACACTGAAGTTTCATTTGTATTTCCCTAATCAGTAGTGATACTGAACTTTTTTTTCATGTGTTTTTTTTTTTGCCATTTGTATTTCTTCTTCAGACAACTGTCAAATCTTTTGCCCATTTTTTATTTAGGTAGTTTGTATTTTAATTGTTGAGTTGCATGATCTCTTTCAATATCATAGATATTAAAACTTTATCAGATATGTGATTATCAAATATTTTCTCTTCCTGAGTCCACTGCCTTTTCACCCTCTTGACAAAGTCTTTTGAAGTACAGCAATGCTTAGTTTAGTGGAGGTCCTATTTATCTTTTTTTTTTCCTTTCATTTTTTGCTCGTGTTTTGGGTGTAAGGTTTAAGAAACTGCTGCCTACCACAAGATCTTGAAGATGTTTTCCTACATTTTCTTCTACGCATTTTATGGTTGTTGGTTTTATATTTAGTTCCTTGATCAATTTGGGGTTAAATGTTTTTATTAGGTGTAAGATGAGGATCTTCTTTATTTCTTTTGGATATAGATATCCAGTTCACCCAGGACCACTTGTTGACTAGATTGTTCTGTCTGGGCTGGGAAGGAGACTTGTTGAAAATCACTTGACTGTAGATGTGAGGGTCTATTTCTGAGTTCTTGATTCAGTTCCATTAGCCAATCTCTCTGTCTATGCCAGTACCATGCTGTTTTATACCACTGTAGCTAACTAATATACTTTAATGTCAGGAATTGACAGTCCTCCAACTTCATTCTTTTTTATGACATGTTTTGGCTATTAGGGCCATTTACCCTTCCAAATAAATTTGATAATTGGTTTTTCCATTCCTGCAATAAAGGCTGTTAGTAACATTCTATAAGTTTTTGTGTGTCCATGAAGACTGAACTCACCTTCCTATTTGAAGGACAGCTTTGCCAGATAAAGAATTCTTGGCTGGAAGTTTTTCTTGTTCAGGGCCTTAAATACATCATTCCACTTTCTTCTCTCCTCCATGATTTCCAATGAAGGATTACAATGAATCTTACTGAGTTTCCCTTTTATGTGATCCTTTGTTCTTCTCTTGCTACTTTCAGAATCCTCTCTATATCTGATAATTGTCATTCTGAATAGTAGGTATCTTGGGGTAGGTCTATTTGCATTTATTTTGTTTGGGGTGCATTGTCCTTCTTAGATATTACTATGTATGTCCTTCATAAGGGTTGGAAAGTTTTTGGTCTTTATTTCCTCATATATTCTTTCTGCCCATTTTCCATTTTCTTCTACTTCTGGGGGACAACCATAATGTGAATGTGCATTTTGTGTTCACATTCAATTCCATGAGACTCTGTTCCAATTTTTCCATTCTCTTCTCTTTTTATCCTTTAGTCTTTTCCAGTTCAGTTGTTCTTCATTCAAAATCACATTCTGTCTTCAGGCAATTCAAATCTGCTTTTATGTGCTTCTCATGTATTTTTAATCTAATCCATTGGGTCTTTCATTCCCATAAGTTCTGTTATTTTTCTTTGCAGGTTTTCAAATTGTTCTTTAGGCTATCCCAGTGTCCTTTTAATATCTTTTATTTCTTTAATATTTTCTTTAAATTTGTTGAAGTGATTTAGGAGAATTGTGTGATTATCGCTGATTAATTGTATTAAATCCTGTATTTCTTCATGATATTTGATTTTTTCTTTTGGATTTCTTCATGATATTTGATTTCTTCTTTTGGATTTCTTCTTTTGGCTCTTCCTTAGTATAGCTTCTAATTTTGTACTGATATCTAGGCACCTGAATATGAAGGTGAGCTCAAAGTCTTCACAAACAAACAAAAATGATAGAATATGTTACCAAAAGACCAGATTTACAAGACATACTATAGGGGGTGCTGCACCCTGAAAGGAAAAAAACAAGGGCAAGAGATTTGTAGAAGAGTTTAGAAATGGATTATTAGAAAAGGTAAACTAAAGAATAAGAAGCCTGGCAGTACAAGACATGACAGCTGAGAACTGAAGGACAAAATGAAGTAACTAATGCCTTTACAGTAATGACACTGAATGTTAATGCATTGGAATTCCCAATCAAAAGACATAGACTGATAGAATGGATAAAAAATGAGTCATCTATATCTTGTCCACAAGTGACCCACCTCAGATGTAAGGACACAGCCAGTTAAAAGTAAAAGGTTGGCAAATGGTATTACATGCAAATAGTAATAAAAAAAGAGCTGGAGTAGACCGGATAAATGTAAAATGACAACATTACAGTATATGAACAATAATGACTCAGTGCAATGGGCAAATTGTTCCTGTGATCAGTATTTTGTAATTTTTTCATTCAAAATAGTCACTTGCTTTTAATTGAGGAGGGCTGGAAAAGGTATATTTTTAAACACTTCATTTTTCTTTAACCCTTTCTTATTCATATTCTAATTATTAATAAGATAATCTATCTGAATCAATAATGATTTAGCATGACTACTGTTGAACAAGATTTTGAATTTGTTGGCCTCATAAAATTATGAGTTGGCAAATTTTTATCTGCTATAAATCGTTCCAATAAAATGTGAAGAATTCTTAAATAGGAATTTGATTATCTAGAAAGAATTATGGCCTAAATGGAAATTAAATAACTAAACCAATAATTTATTACATTCTTAGAGATTTTTACATCCAATATTTAGAACTGTAACATAAAAAATAGAATTAATTTTTATAAATACTGACTTTGCTCTATTCCAAAGGCTTTATTATTTTTTTAAGGGAAGACAGCATATTTCTTCATAGGCATGAAAATGCTTAAACTCATTTATAAGTAAATGTAATGTAATTTGCCCGGTGAAAAAATAGCTAAAATCCATAAATAAACATGATTTTATATTTGAAATAATTTGATATTTGATGTCCAAATAATTTCCCCTCCATCATGATCTATTAGTAGTTTTTCACAACTATGAAAAAAGTTGTTTTAATATTCATATGGGAGAGATTTTTTCAAGAATTTTCTTAAAAAAATTAACCAGTGCAAATAAATTCAGATTGCAGGGGATAAGGTACTACCTGGGACTTATCTTCAGTAAAGTAGAAGAGAAAAATTCCACACTTTCATTCATTAAAAAATGAATAACCAAAGTATATTTTGATCAGTGAAAATTAATTCAAATGAATATCATAAAACATTCTTAACCAGTAATTGCAATAATTACATATAGAAATGTTCATTCAGGTACTAATGCTGAAAAAACTTTCACACGTCCTGTTAAAAATAACACTAGACCTAGGCATGCTTGGACATTGCTTCTTTTGATTTAACAACAATGACAAAAAAAAAAATCAAGTCAACAGGAGGCAAGAGACCCTTACAATACTCTTTTCTTTATTGTCTGTAAATGATTTTTTCTGAGTCTGTATTTTTAATCTGCAAGAACCTAAGGAACAGCTCATGACGGCATTCAGCACCCTCACAGGCCGAATAGTCCCGGGCTGTCTAGCACCCAACCGCCAGCTCTGCCCCGGGTTTGGGGCCAGCCTGGACCAGACCATGGAGAAACCAGGAGAAGGAGGAATGAATTCCCGTAAGTATGAAAACACATCAAGAAAACAGAAAATGAGGAATGTGAATCCAACATTATGGATTCTTTGATAGATATGCGATTTGCAACTATAGATATAAGAGATGATTATGAACCCTACAAGTGGAATTAAGATCCTGCAAAAGGCAATAATCCAACGAGATAACCGACTGTCCAAAGCCGTGGTCAGTGGTGGTTCCTTTCATAATACCCTGCTTGTGATGTAGTTACTAAAGGAAGATGAAGTGAACGTTGGTATTGATGAATCTTTTGGAATTAAACCCCTTCATAGAAGAAATCCTCCAAGCACTTGACTTGGTTGTTTCAAGGATTGGCACTTTTGGAAATCAGATTGGATTTGTGAGACTGGCACAAGGAGATCACTTAAACCCACTTTTAAAGACAGCAGAGGCTGCAAAAATAACATTTCAAGCAACCAGCCTCTTGACAGGAGAAAACAGGAGTTTTAAGCCTCATTCGACCTTCATGACATTGTCGAAACACCAGGGTTCCATAAGGAAGAAGTGAAAAAATAGATCCCAACCTCTATGAAAAATTGATCAATCACAGATTTGGAGAAGAAATATTTTTATCAAATAGATCTTTGCTCCATGTTGAAAAAAACAAAGCAATGTTTACTATTACTGGGAGTCTTCAATTGTGATAGGTGAGCCGGATGAGGCTGAGCTAGTGAGGCTCAGTAAGAGGCTGGTGGAGGAGGCGGTTCTCAAGGTTGTGCCGCAGAATTTGGAAGAAACACAGAACAACATCCAGCCAGGGTGGGAGCTCGGTGAAAACCGAAGAGGCTGAAAGGAATGGCCAGGACGGCCACAGCACAGGAAGTGAGGCTGGAACACAGCCCCTGGCCCCTCTGCCAAGGCCCTAGACTCACTGCCCCTGCCGTTTAAGTTTCTCCGGGCGAATCGGGGAGACAACCTGATAATTTAGAGATACATGTGCATGCATTTCTGAGACACAAAAGAAGAGAAGAGTAGTGCTGGGACTAGCAGAAAATTAGGTGATGAAAGAAGAATGAAAGGCCAGGTGTCATCTGCCCTCAGTTCCCGGGAGCTCTTGCTGTCACCGGGGGAGTAAACTCCGAGTTATGCTTCCTGGACTCAAATTTGAGACAGTGGAACAGGCCTGCAGTCAACGGTATACTCCCATAGGTTTGATATGTTGTGTTCTCAATTTCATTCTTCTCAAGATATTTGCTCAGTTGTCTCACAATTTATTCTTTGATGCACTGATTATTTAAGAGCGTGTCGTTTATTCTCCGTATATTTATGAATATTTCCATCCATTATTAATTTTCAGCTTCATACCATTATGATCAGAGAAAGCATTTTGTATAATTTCAACCCTTTTTTGCATTTTTATTATCTTTTTTAAAAGATAAATAAATCACACAAAATGTTACATTAAAAAATATTAGGTTCCCATATACTCCACTCCCCACACGCCCACTCCTCCCACATTGACAACTTCTTTCATTAGTGTGGTACATTCATTGCATTTGATGAATGCACTTTGGAGCATTGTTACACAAGCTGGATTATAGTTTATGTTGTAATTTCAACCTTTTAAAATTTATTGAATCTTGTCTTGTTACACAATGTATGGTCTATCCTGAAGCAAGATCTATGAGCGCTTAAAAAGAATGGATATACTGTTTTTGGGTGCAATTCTCTATAACAGTTTGCTAGGTCTAGTTCATTTACCATTATATTTAACTTTTCTTTTCTTTCTTTATCCTTTGTAAATGTTCTATCCAATACTGAGAGTGGTATACTGAAGCCTTCAACTATTATTTTGGAGATTCTATTTTCTCCCTTCAATTCTGCCAGTGTTTGCCACAAGTATCTTGGGGCACCAAGGTTAGGTACACAAATATTTAATATAGTTATTTCTTTTAATGAATCGACCCTTTTATTAATATATAATGACCTTCCTCCTCCCTTTCAAAGGTTTCCATTTAAAATCTCTTTTGTCCAAGATTAGAATTGCTATTCCAGCTCTTTTTGGTTACTGTTTACATGGAATATCTATTTCCAATCTTTCACTTTTAATCCAGTTGTGTCCTTCCATCTGAAGTGAGTCTCTAGTAGACAGCATGTAGGTGGCTCATATTTTTTCTTCCACTCTGTCACATCTTTTGATTGGGGAGTTCAATCCATTAACATTCAATGTTATTACTGTAAAGGCATTAATTATTTCATCTATTTTGTCCTTTAGCTTTCTCTTGCCATATCTAACTATTGTCTGTCTTTTTACCCTTTAATTACCCTTTTTAACAATCTTCATTTCTATAGTCTTCTCCAAATATTTCACCCTTTTTTGTTGTTGTTTGATTTTGTTTACCTTTCAGACTGCAGCACTCCCTTACTATATCTTGTAATTCTGGTCTTTTGGTTACATATTCTAACAGTTATTGTCTGAGAAGACTTTGAACCTACCCTCATTTATTGTTTTTTTTTTTTTTTTTTGGCTTTTATAAAGGGAATTTATTTGGGGTAAACATGTACAGTTCTGAGACCATGGCATGTTCAAATCAAGGCAATGTTAGCAGAATGCTCTGGGTTCTGAGCTTCTAGATTCTTGGCTATGTCTCATAAAAGAATTTACATATAAGCCATAGGGTAGGCAAGGGTGTAAACACCCTTCTTTTCTAGTTTGTTAATAAACTAGAAAAGAAATAAGTATGCAATGAGACATTGATCGAGGGTGTGATACAGTGTAAGAGACATGCATGTGTGACCCAAAGTTAGGTATTTTTAAGACCTTTTTTCCTCTGCCTTCCTAATATTAGGGAGGGGCCCCAGCTGTCTGCTGTTCTCATGGGTTGCCTCACTTGTTAGCTCTCAAAAGACCCATTTTTGGTGGTATTCAGGGCTTCCCCTTGACCCTGGAGAGTTCCCAATGGGTCATCTTGGCCAGGGTCTCAGCACAGCAGCTTGGCTGAGTCTCAAAATGCCCCCTTGATACCCAGGTTTGCTGCTGCCCCTGCTATTCCTGCCGCCCAGTGGAGACCGCCTCACCTGGCTCTGTGACCTTTTCTTCCTGCTCACTCCTGGGTGGCTGCCACATTTGCTTCTCCTTGGTGCTGAGACCCATGGTGCATGTGCACCTCTTGCTGTTGAATTAGTCACAGATACTACCTGTTGGCCTGTACAAAAGGCATCACTCCCACTACTGATAATGTCCTCAACCATTCCTTTACTAAATCCACAGATATTTACTGAGGGAGGGTCAAATATGTGTGAGGAAATATGTTAATTACTAGGAGGTATATTTGTGAATAAAGACAAAAATCCTATTCTAGAAATGAAATTGACATTCTTGTGGGGAAGGTAGAAAAATATATAATAAAAAATGGAAGTATAAACTATTTTATATAGTGATAAGTACCAAGAACAAAAAATAAAAGAGAAGGGATTAAATGCGTGGGATTGAATGTTTGAAATTGAAATGCATTTATGAAAGTGCTCAATCAGAAAGTGACCTGGGAATCAAGATCGGAAAAATGGAAGGGAGTGAGCTAAAGAGGATTCTGGTGGAAAGTATCCCAGATCTATCATTGTAGTATACCCAAAGGAAAGTTCCAATGAGCTTATTTAGAAATAGAGCATTGAAGATGGTGATTAAGAAAAAACTGATCAGGTCAGTCTAGGTCCTATTCCAATGTGACTGTTGACCTTCTAAGAATAGGGGGATCTGGTCCCATAGAAAAATACAGGGGAGAAGGTAATGTGAAAAGAGTGGCAGAGATTGGGGTTATATTGCCACAAGCCAGCGAACACCCATGATTGCCAGTAACTACCAGAACCTAGGAAGGAGCAAGAAAGGATCCTCTCTTAAAGCCTTCAGAGAGGGGGGGTAGGTACGGTGGCCCCTAGGCATGTGACAACATGGCGGTGCCTCCCTCCTGTCATCACAAAAGTGCGTTGCAGTAGCCGGCAGGAGCAGAAAAGCCTGGATGGCATTGTCCAAAAAGCAAAAGAAAACAAGTCAGGAGTCCAGGAATTATGGGAGTACTGCTCAGGTTTTTGTTTCAGGGTCAGCAAGTTTCCTGAGGTGTGCCTTTGAAAAGGCCATTCTGTAATCTTCCCTTAAAACAACAAGAAGTTCAGGAATGCAAGCTTTGCCAAGCTCTGAGCTGACTTCTGTGGTGATGAACTCCCAGCACTTTACATGGAGGCTGAAGAGACTGGGCTCCTATCTGGATTTAGGATTCCTCCAGCTGCGTTGGCCTGAGGGTACCTGTTAACTGGCAGTACCTTCCAGAAGGATCTGTGCTTTTTCCTCATCTTTGTAAAGTCATTTACTGGGAGGTGATTTGTTCATTGAAATTCAGATGAAGGTATTTTACAATTTGAGAGAGGCTGGGTAAAGTGCTAACTATAAACATGAAATGTTCTTAGATGTTTACAAGGAAACTTCTAAACTTCTGTCTCAATAGATACCTCCAGCTCCTCTGCTTTTCTGTTAGCATGGGTTTTATTCACATTGGGGCATCCCAGAGTCTGAAGGTCACCTATGTAAAGTAAAAAACTCCACATTGTTTTTTCTAGAAACCAAAGAGTCCATGTAGTCTTTATATAGCTTATTGACCTTTCAAATATTTGGTTCAATCCTCTAATGGGTTAAATCCCATGAAAGTGCTGTTAGGTGGGATCGATTGTTATATCCCAACCTAGTGACTAACTGATGCCTGAGATGTTTACAAAAAGCTTTCCCCAAACACACTTAGTGGGGCTGTGCCAGCCATGTGCCTTCACAAAGAGTCCTCTAACTGCTAGTCCAAAACAGTTGTGAAACTTAAGTGTAACTGAGACCTCTCCTCCCCATTCCACACCCTCTTATAGTGACTTCTACCAATCACAGTCTTCTTAGGTCTGTTCCTGTGTGAAAAACAGAAGCAAGTTGTTTGGTTTAATGGATAATTCCACTGAATATTGATATTTTAGAAGAGGGCACAAAATAGAGGGCTCCCAAATGGTGCCTCTTTCATTGTGGTGATTTCCAGAATCAAGACCCTCAGGGGAAAAGATGACAGTTCTCCTCAGAATTTAAGATGTGGCCTGGTCCTTAGATCTTTTTTTTTTTTTTTAAAGATTTATTTTTATTTATTTATTTAATTCCCCTCCCCTCCCCCAGTTGTCTGTTTTCTGTGTCTTTTTGCTGCGTCTTGTTTCTTTGTCCACTTCTGTTGTCGTCAGCGGCACGGGAAGTGTGGGCGGCGCCATTCCTCGGCAGGCTGCTCCCTCCTTCCCGCTGGGCGGCTCTCCTTATGGGTGCACTCCTTGCGCGTGGGGCTCCCCTATGCGGGGGACACCCCTGTGTGGCAGGGCACTCCTTGCGCGCATCAGCACTGCGCACGGGCCAGCTCCACACAGGTCAAGGAGGCCCGGGGCTTGAACCGCGGACCTCCCATGTGGTAGACGGACGCCCTAACCACTGGGCCAAAGTCCGTTTCCCTAGATCTTTTTGAATATTGTTTTCTTTGCCAGCCTTGTCACTTAGTCACCTCTGATATGTACTCAATGAATGCCTAGTGACATGGGAATGGTAATGTGCTCTAAATTTTTTGTGGGATGTATTCCCTGTCAAACTCAGTCACCCTATTATTTATATGTGAGCTGGGGTCATGTGGAGATCTTCATGGAAATTAACAGCTGTTGGTTGTAGGTTGTTTGCACATACTCTGTCAGACACAGCATTTCATTTCACACTTGCAAGGTGGAAATACCTTTCATAATGTCATGTGGGAAAGCACACACTGGCAAGGCCACATCTGGGGCATGGGAATTTCATGTGCCCATGACGGAAAAGGAGATGTTTTCTAATAAGACTCCTGTGCTGAACAGGATGGTTTCCACACAGCAGTATTCAATGATATATTAGTTATCATTAGGAATCCAGACCCTGTTTGCGAATGGTATTTGACTTTTATCCAAGCATTTCTCTGTTAGCTTCCAGCACTCTTCCGCTGAGCATACTCTGCAAGTTGGTGGGAACATAAAACTACCTGGGAACTGTGAAAAAGCAGTCGCTGGTAACATTTGAATCCCCATGGGCAACTGCTGATGATACTGGAAACCCAGGAACCTCACAATATAGGTGTCTACCCAGGGTGCTTAACCCCTTCTATTTTTCAATGCTTAAGAGAGAGCATCCCTCAGGCTTTAGCTGTCACTTTCCATATTCATCTATTGGATTCCTTTTCCTGTTAGTGGTCTGGCATGTGTTGCCATTTTTGTTTTCCCACAGGGGCAGTTACATTGTCTCAAAGGAACACTGCTAGCACTCTCATGGAAGAGTTTGCTGTAAATACAGCAAAGAGGGATTTGTGCAACTTTTGTAGGACTTTAGCAACTGGAGCATTTGAAAAATAGGGTGGAGTTGCATTTGAGGTAATTTGGGGGCAGATGGTTTCCCTATTTCAGGCTTTTGATTTCTCTCAATTAGTCCACTCTGAGACTGGTTACAGGATAGTCTGACCAGTGTATAGAGGATATTCCAAAGGACAAGGATTAAGAAGACCATTGGAAGGACAAGGGAATTTATTGTGAGAGGTGTGGTAGGTGCTGGGTGTTGAAGGGAGAGTGTCCTGCTGTCTTGCCCATCTCCTGCAATACTTTGCAGTCAGGGTAGCTGGGGGACAGAAGACAGCAATGCACATTGTTGATTGTTCTATGCACAAATATAGCCCTCTTGCAAAAATAAGACATACAGGATGGAGATAGTGACTTATTCTCCATATTCCCTGAGCATTGTTGCATAGCACAGTACTGAGGGAAGGAACCACGGTCAGTTCTGATGATCTTTAGCTCTTGGTTGAGTTGACCACTCACTCCATCACTTTTATAACAAGCTAGAGCCTCTGGAGACACTTACGAACATGAACTCCTGGTGCTGATATGTTCTTTCAACATTGTCCTCCAGACACAGCACTTCACTTTCCACCTTTACATGGCTCAGTCACCTAGATAAGGTCACACAGGAACACATACATTGCCCCTGAAAGCAACTGGGAAATGGGAAATTTTGGGTCCCAGGGAAGTTACTCAGCGATCGATATCTGACTGTCGGATTCCTGTGCTTTTGCACTAATCTGCTGAAGATGATGTTGCCCACATTGCAGTACAATAGGATATTAGTAATTAATAGAAATCCTGACTCAGTGTCTGGGAAAGCAAAGTGAATAATTTCCAAGGTTTCCTGTGAAAGTTCCTGCACTCTTCTGCTGCTCATACTCTGCAACTTGGTGGGAACAAAAACGTTACCTGACTACTGACTGTAATCAGTAACTGAGTTCGATTACTTTTGAATCTTGTGGCAGTCTGTAGATGATCCTGGAGGTCCAGGAACCTGTCAGGACAGGTCTCTCTATAGAATTCCTAATACCTCATACTCCTCAGTGCCCAAGAGGGCAATACCATCTGGCTTTAGCTGCCACTTTCCCTGTTTATTTGCTATAAGCCTTTGGCTGATGGTATTCTAAGTCCATGTTGCTCTTTTGGATGTGACAAAGCAGTTCTTATATTGTGTCAAGTCCAAAAGAGCACATCCTCTTGTGCCCTCTGCCCACTGAAGTCATACTAGGTCTCTCTTCAATGTGTGAAAAACAGAAGTGAATGGTTTGGCCTACTGGATAATTCCACTGAGTATAGGCAAAAAAGCATTCAAGTGATAGCAAATTCCAAAAACCATGATTCACTAATTCCTGGTAATTTCAAGAATCGAGACCCACTTGGAGAAAGAAGACAACCTTCCTCAGAATTTAAGGTGTGGCCTGGTCCTTGGCTCCTTCTGAGAAATTCTTTCCTCTGCCAGCCTTGTCTCTGAGGCCCCTTTGGCAAGTCCTCAATGAATGTCTACTGACATGGGAATGGTGAAGTGCTGTAAATTCTTTGTGGGATGTATTCCACGTCAAACTCAGTCACTCTATTATTTTTTAGTGTGCTAGGGTCATATGAAAGCTAAGAGCTGTTGGTAGTAGTTTGTTCACACATACACGGCCACACAGAGCATTCCTTTATTGTATACTCCTTATGACTCAAGTGCCTTCTTTAAGGTCTCACAGAGAAGCACACGCTGCCATGGGCAATCTTTGGGGCATGGGAGATGGCCTTACACTGATGAGCTGGAGTGTACAATTTCCACAGTGAGAAACAATGGGAAAGTAGTACCTATTAGAAATTCTAATGCATTGTATGGGAATGCAATTTGGGTTTATCCAATCATTTTCCTAATAACTTCCTACACTCTTCTGCTGATCACACTCTGCACATTTGTGGATGGGAAAGAAAGGTTCCCTGGACTGTCAATAAGCAGTAACTGAGGCTGCTGAGTTTTTGACCCCAATGGTCATCTGCAGATAAGACTGCACATGCAGGATCCTCTCTAAAAGTGTACAGTGAATGTTCACATTGCCCACACCCTCTGGATTTGGGCTTGCCTTATTACTTGCTCCACATCACAGCAGACACATTACTGACTGCCACAGGCAGGGGGACCATGCAACATTGTAAATGTGGGTTGGCATTCTGAGCTTCCCTTGCCTCTTTCTATTCAAAATGGGGCTCACTCTACTGTTCTTTATGTACTTGGAAAAAGTACAGTGGTATGCGGATGCATAATAGGATTCACTTATTTTCTCAGTCTACCCTTTCAGTTTTAAATACCCTGTCCTATAATACTGGAAAGTCCTGTTGTTGACCCCGCCAGAGTTACTATAGGTTTTCCAGTCAGGGTGCTGAGCTCCAGGCTGTGGAGCCTGGGTTAGACCAGCAAACAGGCAGCTGATCCTCACTTCCACAGGCCAGAACAGAGGGATCTGGGAATTTGGGCTAAGAGGTGATCATAGAACCTCCCATGATTCCAGAGAGGGCTGCACCCCAACACCTCCACTCTTACTTTGTATGTATAAAGATTTTAGAAAGCAAGGGTAAGAATGCCTCTACCAGGAAACCTGGGTAATGCCTATTACAGTTTCTATATAATTGGTTTACCTTTATTACTCAATTTGTATGTAATATAATATTTTATAATATCTGTATGTTTCTGAATGTCAAAGAATCACATTAGTTCTACAAAAGCCATGAACTTCACCTGCACGACTTTGACTCCAAGAGTGGCCCATGACATCAGCTATTCCACGATCTGACTGGATTCCCCTTTGGCTACTGTGACTTTGTGTTTGAATTTGGTTTGGACTTCGGGTTTTTCCCCAGGTTTACAATGTCTGCATTTGTGCTTACACAGGGACCTTGAAATGGTACTTACGGGGAAATGGCAAAATGTGTATGTACTATGTTTGTTATACTACAAGATGGAAGGCAGTCATCATGGGCCAGGTGGTTTTTCAAGCAGTCTCCTTTTGTCTGAGACCTGCTTATTGCAAAGACACTCTCTTGCTTGCCCTCTCACTGAGTCCCCAGATACTTGCTCTAATACTTGTCACTTCACCCTAGTTGAGGCAATCTTATTGTTGTATTAATTTTGGAATTTGTATCTAGACTTCAAGACTGAGTGATTCTCTGCTAAGAGTCATGAATGTCATTGCTTTACAGAGAACCTTATTTGGTAGACTACTTTTAGTCTCTATACAGTGTGTTTTTTAGAATTTGTAAAATACACGTGTTCTTCCAATAAAATTGATTTGCTAGAGAAGCTAAAAAAAAAAAAAAAGCCTTCAGAGAGAGCATGGCCTTGTTGCAACTTGATTTCAGACATCTGTCCTCTAATACTGTGAGACAATAAACTACTATTGCTGTAAGATACCAAGTCTGTGATGATTTGGAATAGCAACACTAGGAAATTAATACAAACTGTAAGACAACCAAAGGCAGTATAGCAGGTGGGCAAGGTGGAGAAGGATAGGGGATGAAGTCAAGGAGGCCAGATCATGGGAGACCTGTATTTATGATAAACACAAAGATTTTTCTCTGGATATGATTGAAAGTTCTGACCTGGGCAAAGGAGTGGCATTTCAGAGTCACTATGGCCACAGTACTGAGAAATTATTTGAAGAGCAATGAAAAATGGGAACAAATTGGGAAGACTATTTCAGTAATATAGACAAGAGCTGATCACATCTTTGGACATACTTATCAGATTAGGATGCATTGAGGAAATGGAGCTGATAGGATATGCTAATTGTTTAGATGTGGTGTGTGAAAATGAGCAGTCAAAAATGATTCCATGGTTTTAAGCTGTGAAACTGGAAACCTGAAGTTGACATATATTGAGATGGGGAAGATTGTGGGTAGAGTTCTTTGTTTCTTTGTTTGTTTTGTGGTACCGGGGCCAGGACTGAATCCAGGACCTCATAAATGGGTGTTCAACCACTGAACCACATCAGGTCTCCTGAGTTGGTTCTTTCCTTTGGTTGCTTGTTGTTTGTCTTTGTTTTAAAGAGGCATCAAAAACCAAACCTAGGACCTCCCATGTGGTAAGCAGGTGCTCAACTGCTTGAGCCACATCTGCTCCTTGGGTAGAGTTTTGATGGTGTTTTAGGTAAGCATTTTTAGTGAATTGCAATAATAAGTGCTACGCTGTAGTCCTATTGCTCATTCCTCATTTGTTTCGCAGGCTCTTGGCTAGCAGTTGGGAGTGACATCTTGTTTGTTTAAGGAAAGATGACAAACATCTGATTAGGGGAGACTCAGCATCAGTCACAATCCCCACCAGCAATCACTAAGGACACATTACCTGTCCTACTTGAGAATTTATGAAGTAGTAGTCACAGAAATTGCTGGACAGAAGATTCATTTTTGTTAAAAAATAGGAATGTTAGTTTGATCCAAAGATATCCAAAGCCAATGCTAATTCTAGCTTTCCTGAAGTTATTATGTAAATCTAAGATGTATATAAAAGGGGATAGAGTGTGCTTGCCTGAGATTTCTGTAACTTGCCCCTGCTTGTTTTCAGATTTTTCATTTGTTGCTCAATTTGTGTCCTGGTTTTCTAGTGAAAATTGAAAAATGTCACCATTAGTCTAAATATATGTCTCTAATTGAAGATCTATGCATTCTTCCTGGTAGCAGATATAACTGCTTATTGAACAAATAACCACAAACCACTAGTAAAATTAATACAACTCAATGACATATATTATGGGTTCCAGAGGAGTCAAAATCAAGGACAAAGCTCAAATTGGTTCATTGTTGGGAACAAAATCTGTGGAGAAGAATTTTAAAACACATATGTTTATATACATAATCATATTAAAAGGACAGCATTCCTTTGCCTCATAGAATTTCTATATACTTTTACAATGATGGATACAGGTCATGTTAAATTTCATCAAATTTTATATCCTGCCATAATCCACTGAATGTACTAGGGGAGAGTGTAAACTACAATGTAAATGATTATCCATGTGGTACAGCAGTGCTCCCAAATGTATTCATCAAGTGCAATCAATGTGCCACAATGATGACAGAGGTTGTTGATGTGGGAGGAGTGGGGTCATGGGTGTGGGGTATATGGGAACCTTTTATATTTTTTAATGTAACAATTTTTGTAATCTATGTATCTTCAAAAAATACAATTAAAATTATTAGTTAATTAATTTTAAAAGGTTATAAAAGTGTATAGTCAAAATGTAAATGATAATGTAAATCATTGACCATGGTTAATAGCAATGTTTCAATATACATCAATTGTAACAAATGTATTAATACCATATGCATGTAAAATATTATTAATAGGGGAAACAGGAAAAGGGGGAAGATGTTGGGTATATAGGAATCCCCTACATTTTGTACATGACTTTTCCTGTAAACTAAAGCTTCTTTGAAGACAAAATGAAAAAAATAAGGAACTGGGGGAACAAACAGAAGAAAATGTCACTGTACATACAAGAAAATGTCACTGTACATATAAGACCACTGATCTAACATTAATGAAAGACAATGTCAAAAAATTTTAATTTTATATTTTTTATTATTTTTATATTATTTCAAAAAATTTAAATGTTTTTGTATTTATTTGTTATTTTTAAAACTACTGTTATTATATAATTTTCTTATTAATTGTATTTGATTATTTTGTTGGCTTCATTTTTGAAGAAGTTTTGGGTCACAGAAGGTTACAGCTGTTGTAGGGGAGGATCAATGGTGTGGGGTGTCAGTGAGAGGATGCAAGGGAGAAAGTTCAATTTACCTGTGGTATAGCTGCAAGGTATATGAATGTGTTCAAGTATTTATGGGGCATTGTCACAGTGGGTGGAGTTTCACACAGTAGCTGAAAGAATATTGAATTCCCATCCTGGTGCACTCTGCCACATTTTCTAATGGGAAAGCAAGAATCCCCTGAGTACAGGGGCTATGACTAGTGAAGGGGGATGGACCATGGAAGGGCCCTTGATAATGATGAACTTTTTCTTTTGAAATTAAAACTTAGCCTAGTATTATAGGTGCCTAAGAATTACCTCTTGAGAGCCTCCTTGTTACACAAATGTGGCCTCTCTTTAAGGCAAATTCAGCATTTAAATGTATTACCTTCCCCGGTGTGGGACATGACTCCTGGGCATGAGTCTACCTTGAACCAAAGGATTAATACCAAGTGCTTACTAGCAATCCAACTGGAAAAAGAACAAAAGGGGGAATGCATAAAGACAAATGAGAATATATGGCTAAGAAACTTCAAAGTGAGTTGGGAGGTCATTCCAGAGGTTATGCTTGTGCATATCTGAGCAGGATCTCATTGACTGCCAAAATAAATATTGTCTCAAATAGTGAGGCTCTGATGTCTTGGGAGATGTCCAAACACTATAGGCAGGGCAGACAGCTCAGGAGTTTGGCACACTGCCAGTGGGCTCTACTTTGGAATTTATGCTCCCCAATGTGATAGAGTTGGACTCCATTGTGGTTTCCCTACACATGGCTCTTCTGCCTCTTCTATTTGAACCTATAGTTAGTATTAGAGTAGATAGGCTGTCCATATGCCAGTTGGGCCATGAATCTCAAAGAGAGTTGTAGCACCTACTTTCCAGTTCATTGGACTCACTCAGGACAAATAACAAGGACATGATGATGGATAACCATCTCAAGGAGCACAAAGAGTCTGCAACTGCAAGCAAGATAGTTCCATTCATCTGCCCCATGAGATCTAAGACCCCTCTCAATTAGAGGTAGAATGAACATCACCACCTGAGAATCTGCATGATTGGAGAGTGAACCATGAACTAGAGTAGTTTAATGTTATTCTACTATACAGTTATTGTTATTCTAACAATGGGATAACTTTTAACATTGATGTGGGAGCAGTGGCCACTGGAGTTTCTGAGGGGAGGGAGAGGAAAAATAGGTGTAATACGGGGGTATTCCCTGGATGTAAGGATTTTCCTGAATGACATTGAAATGACATAGACAGGCTACTATATATCTTGTCATAACTTACAAAACTGTGTGAAAGAGAGTGTAAATTACAATGTAAACTATAATCTATGCTTAGTGGCAATGCCTCAATATGTGTTCATCAATTGTAACAAATGTACCACATTAATGAAAGATTTTGTTAATGTGGGAAAATGTGGGAGGGCTAGGAACAGGGGCATATGGGAATCCCTATTTTTTTATGTAACATTTAAGCAATCTAAGCATCTTTGTTTAAAAAAATTAAGAAGTATATTAAAAAATAAAATAAAAAAGACAGTATTCCTTTTTCCTCATAGAAATTTGAGTGGAATGCTCTCACACAGAAATGTGAAATATCAAAAAATGTGTTTATGGTCAGTTGAATACATGTTTTGTGGCACAAGACCCCATGTTACTATAAATTAACTGTGAAGTAGGGACTATAGCATTGGAGCAGACTGGACAAATTCTACTACATCACTATCTACAGTTATTTCCAGGGATGCATAGACATGAGAGGATTTGCAAGAGACTACAAAGAATACATTTAGGGGAAGAGAAGAATAGAATAGATGGAAGAGGGGGCAATGGAAGTGTTCTGCATGATCAGGCAATGATGGATACAGGACATGTTAAATTTCACCAAAAATTTATAGAAGTATATAGTCTAAAATGTAAGCCACAATGTAAACTACTGACCATGTAGCTGTAACAGTTTGATATGTTTATGAATTCCAAAAATAGATATTGGATGATGTTTATAATCTGGTTAACTTGGGCATGGTTAAGTTATGATTAAGGCATTGATTGGGCCACATCATTAGGGCATTGGGGACTCACAGATAAAAGGCATGGCAAAGGACAGAGTTGGATCCTTTTGATGCTAGAAGATTCTGATGATGGAGTTATGATTTGGAGCCCTAGGAACTAAGCACCCAGAGGAAAGAGAAGCAAGCCCTGGGAAGAGAGGACCTGAGCCAGGAGAAGAACACAGAAGAATAGAGACAGATCCTTAGGCATGGAAGAAACACCAGGGAGAGTAAAAAAGCTGTTTGCCTGATAGTCTACAGCTGACCTTGTGGAGAGAAGCAAAGTCTAGAGAGCCTCATAGTCTACAGCTGACCTTGTGGAGGAACCAGAGGACCTGAGACCAGAGAGAAGACCTGGGAAGAGAGGAACCCAGATAGCTCTAACCCTGGCAGACATTGCCAGCCATCTAGCTCCAGCACATGGAAATAGACTTCATTGAGGGAAGTAACTTATGTTTTATGGCCTTGTATCTGTAAGCTCCTACCCCAAAAAATACCCTTTATAAAAGCCAGAAGACTTCTGGTATTTTACATCAGCACCCCTTCGACTGACTAATACCCCACATGACTGGGGTAGTGCTTTTACAATTACTGAAATGCTGGAATAGTTTTATAAATGGGTAAGGGATATTTTTTGGAGGAATTGTGAGATCCTTTATGGAAAAGGCTTAGATCACTTTGAAAAGACTGTTGGTAACAATATGGATGCTACAGAGACTTTTTATAATGTCGTGGAAGTAAATGATGAAACTATTATTGGGAACTGGAGGAAAAGTGATCCATGTTTTAAGTTGCAGAGAACTAAGCAAGATTAACTCCTGGTGCTTTATGGAGGGCAGAATTTGAAAATGGCCAGCCTGGGCATTTAGCTGAAGAAACTTCCAAAGTAAACCCAGGAAATGCAGCTTGACTTCTACTTGCAGCTTATAGCAAACTGCTAGATGAGAGAGCTATGCTGAGCACTGAACTGTTGGGTGCAAAGGAAACAGAAGGTGATTTTGGAAATTCCAAACCTCTGGAAATCAAGCTCCCAGATGAAAGTGCCCCATTGAAGGATTTAACTAAAATTGGAACTTGTAAATCAGGATTGAAGATACAGTTATCTAGGAAAGATTTGTGGATCTTTGTCTGATGGCTTGCATGCAAAACCAACATGTTTTTTGAGAGAGCTGTATGAGAATAAAACAAAATCAGCCTGCAATAAAAGTGACATGGAAAGGAGAGATTGAAGGAGAAACAGCTTTAGGAGGAAAACCATGGAAGCTGATATCTGGACTTAAGACATCACCTTGGGCCAAAAGAGGAACCCCATCCATGTGTACAGAGAGGATGAGTTTGCCCCAGCACTTGAAGAGGGTGGATGGTCCCACCTGATGTTCTGGGAGAGTAGTTTGGCTGCCCCAGGGTGCAGAGAGTATGGAACACATTCCCCAAGGATTATGGCAGTTAAGGTCAGCACCCCACAGGTCAGAGGGGGGTGGACCTGTCCCCCATGGATTAGGGAAGGCCAGGTGGCCAACTCTGCTCTGAGAGTGTTGAGCCTGCACACCAAAGTTTAGGAAAGGCCAGGTGGTCAACTTATTGCTTTGAGTTGGTTGAGCCTATTTGCCAAAGGTTAGGGGGAAAGTAGTCTTCACATCACTGTATTGGAGGGGGGTGTTTAAGACTCTAACCCAAAGATTGGGTAAGATGTGGCAATCACCCCAGCATTCTTGAGGGGTGAGGTCTGGAGCTCGGTCAACAGCCAGATGCTTGATGAGAGTGGTACCAAGAAAATGGCCATTGGGGAAGCTTGTGGAAAGGGTGGGTTCCCATAAGGCACCAAGGAGAAGAAACTATCACCTTAAGAATGACTCTCAAACTGAATTTGAATGTAGGATGCCTTGTAGGTTTACTGAACTGTAGAGGACCCATGACTCATGTTTCCCTCCCAATTTCTCCTTATTGTAATGAAAATGTTTATCCTTTGTCCATTTGTGTATTAGAATCAGATAAATTGTTCCGTAAGTTTCAGAGGTCTATAGCAGACAGGACTTTGCCCCAAGACAAACTATATTGCTTAAAATTGATTGTGACATGATTTAGTACTTGCATTGTTAATGATTTAAAGTTTTTTTCAAATATTGCAATGTCTTTTTGGAATTCAGAGGGTGGAGTGTAGCAGTTTGATATGGTTATGAATTCCAAAAATAGATATTTGATTATGTTTATAATCTGGCCTGTACCTGGGCATGATTAAGTTATGATTAGGATTTTGATTGGGCCAGATCATTAGTGCTTTGAGTGACCACCCTTTGGTGGGTGGAGGCTCATAGATAAAAGGCATGGCAAAGGACAGAGTTGGAGCTTTTTGATGCTGGAAGATGTTGATTTTGGAGTTTTGATTTGGAGCCCTGGGAAGTAAGTACAGAGGAAAGTGAAGCAAGCTCCGGGAAGAGAGGGCCTGAGCCAGGATAAGAACACAGAGGAATAGAGATGTTTCCTTAGACATGGCAGAAATCTCAGGGAGAGAGACAGAGCCATTTGCCTGATAGTCTACAGCTGACCTTGTGGAGAGAGGCAAAGCCTAGAGAGCCTCATAGTCTACATCTGACCTTGTGGAGAAAACAGAGGACCTGATCCCAGAAAGAAGCAAGACTTGGGAAGAGAGGGACTTGGAAAGAGAGGAACCCAGTAAGCCTGAACCCTGGCAGACGTTGCCAGCCATCTTGCTTCAACATGGAAATAGACTTCATTGAGGGAAGTAACTTATGCTTTATGGCTTGGTGTCTGTAAGTTCCTACCCCAAATAAATACCCTTTATAAAAGCCAGCAGGTTTCTGGTATTTTGCATCAGCACCCCTTTGGCTGACTAATACAGTAGCTTTGTTTCAATATTTTTACATCAGTTGTAACAAATGTAACATCCACGTGTAATAAGACCATTGTTGGGGATGGGGTAAAAGGGGAAGGATTTTGGGTATTTAGGAGTCCCCTATATTCTGTATGTGAATTTACTGTGACCTAAAACTTCTTTGAAGACATAATGAAAAAAAGAGGTAAGACACCTAGGAAGAAATGGAGGAGATTACCTTGCCACTGTACATAAAGGAAAACACCTATTACAGAGATGAAAGGCAAAATGTCACATTTTTCTATTAACTGAATTTGGCAGTATATTAGGCTTTATTTTTTAAGAAGTTTTGGATCACAAAGGAGTTCACCTATGGCACAGGAGGAGCACTGGTGTGTGGTGTCATTGATGGGGAATGCATGGTAGGGAGTTGGCCTAGACATGCATATAGGGTATATAGATATGTTCAGATGTTCATTGGGCATTGACACAGTGGGTAAAGATTCACACAACAACTGAGGGAGTGCTGGGTTCCCATCCTGGGGACCTCTGTTGCATTCCCCAATGGAACTGCAACAATCCCCCAAGTTCAAGGGTGATGACCAGTGAAGGATTATCCAATGATGGGCCCTTGATACTGATGATTATGCTTATGAGCCTGTTGTGCTTGCAATTTCAACTTGGCCTAGTGTTGCAGGGTGCCTAAGAGTTACCTCTTGAGAGTCTTCATGTTGCTCAAATGTGGCCACTCTCTAAGCCAAACTCAGCATGTAAATGCATTACCTTCTTCCCAGCATGGGACATGACTCCTGGGGATGAGCCCCTGGGCAAGGAAGGATTAGTACCAAACACTGGTTGGTGATACAACTAGAAAAAGACCTTAAATAAAAGGGGGAAATGGTAAAGACAAATGAGTTTATATGGCTAAGACATTTCAAAATGAGTTGGGAGGTCATCAGAGAAGTCATGCTTATGCACGTCTCAGCAGGATTTTGGAGACATCCAAAGTAGATACAACCCCAGATAGTGGTGCTCCTGAGGGCTATGGAAACACCCAGGTCCTATGGTCACGGCAGATGGCTCCAGAGTTTGGTGCCTTGCCAGTGGGCCCTACTTTGGAATTTGTTCTCCTGAGTGTGATGGATTTGAACTTGTTTTTAAACTGTGATAGGTGCTGGGGTTGGTGTATGCCCAGGAGACTTGAATCTCTGGGCTGTCCATATGTCAACTGGGCCCTGAGCCTCAGCAAAGTCGCAGCAACTACTCTCCAGTTCATTGGACTTACCCGGGTCCTCTGACAGAGAGGTGAGAATGGACAACTACCACACCAATGAAACAAGAGTCTAGAGCTGCAGGCAAGAGAGTCCCTCCACCAGCCATGTGGGACTGAAGCCCCCTCTCAATTGAGAGGTGGAGTGGGCAACACCACCACAGGGTCCTCAGGATGGAGGAATAAAATATTAGATTAGAGTAGACTTACTGGTATTTTAATATAGAATTATTGTGACTCTAGCAATGGAAGAAATTATATCATTGATGTGGAGACAGGGCCTGTGGGGGTTACTTAGGGCAAGGAGAGGGAAAAGGAGGTAACATATATTGGCATTTTTGGGACTTGGAGTTGTCCTGAATGATGTTGCAGGGACAGATGCAGGACATTATATATATCCTGCTATAACCACTGAATGGGCTGAGAAAGAGTGTAACCTACAATGTAATCTATAATCCAGGCTGTGTAGCAGTGCTCCAAAATGTATTCACCAATTGCAATGAATGTACCACACTAATGAAATAAGTTGTTGATGTGGGAAAAGTGGGAAGTGGGGCATGTAGGAACCTCCTATATTTTTTAATGTAACATTTTGTGTGATTTATGTATGTATATTTTTAAAATTATATATGAAAAAAAAGAATACATTGATTCTAGGATGTCATGCCTAAATACCCATCTACTCTGGAATTCAAATGTTTGAATACATTTTAATAGCCAAAGCGGTCACTGATTTTGATATTTTTTCAATGATTCCTCCCTATCTTCCTGCCAGAATGTTTATTTCCTTTCAACAAAAGGAAAGTCATTTTATTTTCCTCTATCAAAAGGAAATTCCTTCTGTCTTTCCATTTGTCTTTATTGCATCCATGATTTTTTTGTCTTTATTCTTTTTTTTTAATATTACATTCAAAAAATATGAGGTCCCCATATACCCCCATCCCCCTCACCCCACTACTCCCCCCATAGCAACATTCTTCTCCATCATCATGAGACATTCATTGCATTTGGTGAATACATCTCTGAGCACCACTGCACCTCACGGTCAATGGTCCACATCATAGCCCACACTCTCCCACGTTCCATCCAGTGGTATTGCATCCATGATTGCTGTCAGTCTGCTTTTAAAATAATCAGTGTATGTTGCAAAATTGTTTATCCAAGTACTAGTTATCCAGGACTAACCAATTTGTTCACCCCTCTGGAGTGTCTTGAATTTAGACTCAAATATCCACTCATATTGCTGCTAATGTCTCACCTACATATGATGAGAAGTTACTCAGAAAATAACCATCAAATAATTTGGACAGGTGCTATGAGAAGACTAGAGAACTATACACCTCATTTCTAACACAGCAAACCAAGGTATTTTCAAGAAAAACATAATGCAGTCATCAATATATGATCATCTCTAGATTTAGATGATGCCATCTACCCAAATCCAGGAAAAACGTCAACCACCAATCTCACTCCCCTTAAATATATGATGATTTAAGTGCATTGTCATCACTATCTCCCATAATATCACAGAAAGGAACCAATGAGAAATCACACACTTTTACTCGTGTTTTGAGGAAATTTTGGTATTTAAGAAGATAATAGCATTACCATGAAAAAATCGATTTTATCATTCTATAAAAAATAATTATTCTATAAAATATCTATATTTTAGTACACATGAGAAATTGTACAATAGATTTTTAAACCATTTTCAAACAATTTCTTCCAGGTTTGTCCCCCCCAAAAATACCAAATTTATACCAGACTTAGTGAGAAACAGTGTTTCTGGCAAGACAGAATCTAGATTTTACAATGGTTTCTGTAATGCGGACATATTACCAATATTACAATTAATTTGGTGGGACAAAATTATTGAATTTAGTATTCAAATGTTAAATATTTGTATTTCAGGTATCAAAATTGAGCAAGTATTTGAAATGTAATGTTTTATTTAATTTTATGTGCTCCATTTAACATATTCCATGATATTTTATACAAAGGTAATCCTTTGATTCTTGATTCTTTCATGTCACATATAAACTGCTATGGAGAATCAAATTAAGGCAGAAATATATAACCAGTTTGTACCATGACTACTTTATTTCATTGGTCATGTGCATATGGATTTTTCTACACTCTAAGTCTAGGTTACAGATATTTGATTAAGAAATACTATGAATACCTCTGGAAAATTGTGGAAGATATACATTGAGATATTGCTGAGTTTTGGAAAGTATACCTGATCTGAAGGGATGGCATCTCGAAGTGAATATAGCCTCTAGCTTTTAAGGCAAACCTACAGATGATAATGCCTTTTTAATGAAGTTTTCAAAATGATTATAGATCAATGGCAGTCCAGAAAAGTAAAGAACGATACACATTTGAATAATATAAAGACACTTCAATAGTGTTAGGATCACTTCACTTAATTGTAAAGAAAGGACAGAATGTGGATAAGTGGAAGAGAGAACACATTGTATGCTATAAAGTAAATGGTCAGGAAATACAGAGAATAAGTGGGTATTGCATGTACTAACAAAACACAAATTAATGTGATCCCCAGACCAGGATCTGTTTTTAGGAAATAATAGGAATACAGTTGGGGAAAATTATGGAGAAAATTGTATATTATTGCTGAATTTAAATTGTGTATTATCTAAGCAGGGACCATAGGGAAACTTTTTAATTTCCACAGGAGATATGATGAGAAAAACAGGTGATGATGGTGTGTAAACCACATTTAGACATGAGCTCTCTATTAACACTGAATACAGGTGATGAGCTACAAGGTAAAGCTCAATATCAACAATTTTAATCTGAATACCTAGGAAAAAGTATATAATGCATATGATGAAAAATTTATTTTGTAAGCATATGTGATAAAGATAGTTTCAATTTCGAACTTGTTTAAGTTAGATGAAAGTAATTCAAATGAATTAAATAACTAAGATCGGAGATACAGAAAAGTAAGTGCTCCACTTGGAAGGACAGGTGGAACCTAGAATGGATGTGGACATAGGAAAAAGAAAAGCAGTGGAGAAATATAGATTAAATGGAAACCAAATTTAAAGAGAGGAAGAATGCAATGACCAAGTTAAGTAGGCATTTGAAAATAAGCAGGTAGGCAATGAAGATTAAAAAAAAAAAATGAGTATCTGCAGATATCTTAATACAGAGAGAGATATAAGAAGATATAGATAAATATGGGTAATACAGTTGTTATAGTTGGAAATATAGGTAAAGATAGATATAGGTATAGATATAGGTATGGCCATGATAGTATGCACATAGATAACATGACCAAAGACCCAAATTTACACAAGACAAGTCCAAATTATACCACTTATAGAAGTGTAAATGTTAGCAATTCTCTGTTTTACTCTAAAAATATTTATTTTGGATGATAATTTATTATGATACAAACAAATTTTGATAGAAATGGGTACATGCACAGACATAACTCTATGTACATGTATGTGTATGTGTCCATAAACAGGGTGTAAATTTCTGATACACACAGTTATATCTACATTATATGGCTTGATATCCAGATTTATTTATTTTTCTGTGAATCATTACAACTCTTCTAATAATTAAATCTAAATATAGTACCAAAGAGGTAATTTTGTCAATATCATTTAAGCAGTAAACATGTTTTATGGTGTAAAACCTTTCTGAGGGCTTCTTTAACGTCTGTGTTTCTCAAGCTGTAGATGATGGGGTTTAACATTGGAGTGATGACCCCATACAGCATTGAGATGAGCCTGTTTCTGGCTGGGGACTGTTGACTGGAGGAGGGACGCATATAGGTAAATAGTAACGTGCCATAAAACAGACCTACGACAAGGAGGTGAGAAGTACATGTGGAGAAGGCTTTGCGCTTCCCTTCGGCTGACTGGATCTTTAGGATGGCAGATATGATGTAGATATAAGAGATAAGGGTGATCAGAAAGGCACTGATAGCTAAGATCCCTCCTACCACTAAAACCAGCATCTTTGCCACATACGTGGAAGAGCAGGAGAGCGCCACCACTGGCGGGATGTCACAGTAATACTGGTCGACGTGATTGGACTTGCAGAAAGACAGGCGGAAAGTGAACACCGTATGCAGAAGGGAATTTAGAAACCCAGCTGCCCAGGTTCCAG
This sequence comes from Dasypus novemcinctus, assembly GCF_030445035.2. Lineage (NCBI taxonomy): Eukaryota > Metazoa > Chordata > Mammalia > Cingulata > Dasypodidae > Dasypus > Dasypus novemcinctus. The sequence continues at coordinate 12,448,846 of NC_080694.1, read as the reverse complement.
ACATCAGCTGGGCACAGCGCACCTTGGTCATAATGAGGGTGTACTGAAGGGGGAAACATATGGCCACATATCGGTCATAAGCCATGGCAGAGAGAAGGAAGACCTCGGTCCCTGCCATAGACACAAAGAAATAAAGCTGCAAAACACACCCAACAAAAGAGATGCTTTGCTTCTCAGTCAGGAGGTTCTCAAGCATCTTGGGAACAGTAGCTGATGGGCAGAGTATGTCTAAGAGGGACAAATTTCCCAAGAAGTAATACATGGGTGTGCGCAGTTTTTTCTCAGTCGTGATGGCGAGGAGAATGGCACAGTTCCCCAGCAAGGTGACTTGATAGATGAGAGCAAAAAGTACAAAGAGGGGATAGCGCACCTGGGGGAGATCAGAGAGTCCTATGAAGATAAATTCATTCACGGTGGTGAAATTGTAGCTGTCCATCTCTTCTTGCCACATGGGTCCTTCTGGAACAAATGAAGTCAACATACAATATTTAGGTGAATCCACCACATCTACTTAGATACATATCTTTTTCTGCCTTGTGCTATCTCAAGGTTTACAACTTCATGCTCTGTCTCAATATTAAGGACATATATGTTAGAAGCTCTGCATTATTTTGATATGCAAATTTTAACAATTGTTAGCATCTAGTAGGGACATAATTAAAGTACATGAATACGTTTTCAGTGAAAGATTGAATTAATTGAGTGTTATCTGATCTGGCAAAGCATTCCTCTTAAAAAGGAATAATTATGAGAATGGTTCTGTAATTCAAAATCATAATATTTTAAATATGAACTTTTATTATTAATCTTTTCATGTATTTATAATATATTTCATATATTAATATTAATTAAATTTCGGCTATATAATATAAATAACATCCAGTTGATAATGTCTATATGTGACTCCAAAAAGAAACGGATATATTTACATACATATTCAATACCCTTTCCCCTTAAAATTTAAATATTTGACCATATAGTTTTCAAATTTGTATATGCTAGCACATATTGATCTAATTTATCTATTTAATCTTCTAAAATTACTTCAATATACCAAAATAGCCTAAAGCATGACAATGTTTATCATAATTTGCAAAAATACTTTAATGTAATTGAAGGTCTGCAAATAGATTTTTTTCTGTCATTTTAAAAACTGTCTCTGTTTTAAAAAATATTACACGTGCTTCAAACTGAATATATGTTTAGGAAATAAAATGCAAAAATCAGTGTATAAGTGTCACTTACATTAACTCCCACCATTCCTTTCTTTTACCTGGTGGAAATTCTTAATGATTTCTTGGCTCAGATGAAATATGTAGCTTAATGCAAAGTATACATAATGATTTCTTTAAACAAATGGACTAATTATACTCTGCCAACTTTTTTTCTATAGAAAGATTTAAATAAGAATTTCTGAGATTTATTGAAAGATGTCATTACTCTTTTCTTAACAGCACTGTTATAATTGATATTCTTTCATTTCATCAAATAGCACAAATTATGTGCTCCATTGAACAGAAAATCCACTCTTTTCAGAGTTTCTCTTAAATAATGAAACTTTTGGAAGGAAATTCTTAACCTAAGCACAAAATATTTAGTTAATTTTAATCAATGAAAAAAAAATTTGTCAAATGAGTGAATATAGATTGAAGTGAAAAAATACCTGCAGCCTCAATTCTCTAATTCTCAAATATTCAAGATTCTAGTAAAGACAATAGAGAATATAAGAAATTAATGTAATTTTATTACACTAAACATTAATATTTGAGACAGTAAATAGTGTTTTACATTATATACTCATTTTCCTTTATACCCACACTTAGTAATTTTACTTAAGTTTTTAAACAAGGATTGTGAGAAATAAGACAATAACTACTTGAGAAAAACACCAGGTATTTTCTATATCAGGCTACATAATCAATATGTATCCTCAAATAATGATAATACATTTTCTCTACATTTTCTCCTTGAATGATTAAATTTCTTAATTCAAAATTTTGTTGGCTTAAACAACACAGAATTTGTTCATGTGGAGCAGGAACTTAGATTAACAATCTTCCTTTTGAAACAATTTCATAATTAAATCCAAACTATTTGCCCATACAATTAGAAAAAAGTGATATTTTCTTTAATAATATATTGTTAAGGGTACATTTCTATAATTTTCCTTAGTAAACAATGGATTAATAGCTTCTTTGCTCATGAATCAGAAAAGTCCTTATGAATTTCAATCTTCCCCCTGCCTTCTGAGATTACTAATTATAATTATAAGCATATGAGTAGATAAATTATATATGATGAAGTCAGCATTTTTCACAGTCATAAACAGCCAACCATCTGTGAGGATCCAGGGCAAGGGGTGTATAGCTAGGATTAGACTTCCATTTTTACATATGGTCAAAGGCCAACATACCATATATGAAATCTTTCTGTAGCAAATAGTTACTTCAAGTTTCCTCTACATAGAGAAAATACAAATGAGCTCATTAAGCAAATTTTTGCTGATAGATCTTTGATTTTAAGAAAATTAAGGATTTATAATTTATTTAGTACATCAATATCAATGGAAAAGTTACATTTAAAATTTCTTAGAAAAGTAGGTTTTCAAATTGTCTTTTAAAATACATTGCTAAACAAGCATTAACCCCCGTCCTTTTTAACCCAATCAACTAAAAGTGATGGACAGGAGGACTCAAAAAGTCATTCTATATTGTAATCTCTCCACTTGCTTTTTGATGTCCTAGTTATTAGGTATCTGGACCCAATTATCTAGGAAACATAAATTAAGGTGTATGGGTCAGAAACATGCTTTAGATAGAGGAGAAAGTTACTTACATGTAATTGGACATGTGTGTGGGCATGAACATCTTCTAGAACTCAAATAATTTTTATACATTTATTTAACCACTCACTCTAATATTATTAAAAAAATACACACTCTAACTTACCTAAGTAATATTTGATTTCAACAATTTCCTTGAATGTGTGTATTTTCACATCATTGTAACATTTTAACAAAAATCTAATTGCTCCTCTTAGTTTAGATAATCTGGAATTTAGCACAGAATTTTCTTCTCAGTTTCAGAGATTTCACTAGTAATATGAGGTTTCAATAAGATGAAAGTAAAATGATCGAGTCTGCAAAAACACATCAGTAAAGAAAAATAAACTTCTCAGTATATAGAGTATTCATATTGAAATTTGTTGTATACTTTATATTATGCTTCCTTTCCCCTTAGGGAAAGCAATTATTATGCCTCTAGAGGGAATATGCTCCTCTTCTTGATAAAACTGAATTAATACCAACCTAATAATGGGAGCTTATTTTATACATAATCAAACTGATATGTTGGGAAAAAAATGTAAATTGTGAAAGAGTGGCATATTGTTTCATTTTTATATTCTAGAGTAAGATACAAAAAAGAGTTTCTAGGAATTGTATTGCCAGGCAATAGTAAAGAATAAATTGATGTCATTTGAATTCTTTTATTGAAACCTGAAAATTAAATCCTGTAAAATATGATTGTGCAATCACTAAAATTTACATTTTTCATGATAGACAGGTAAACTTTAATGCTATTTTAATGTATTATTACATATTTTATATCATTGAAATTATATACCATGCACATGAGAAATGGTGTTTTTATAACCAGTTAGATCCAAACTAGTGGGATTTCTACATTACTTTAAAATGCAGCTCATAACTCTATTCACCAGCAGTGAATTGATTACCTATGAGTTTGTAAGTTTTTATAAATTAGTTATTTTATTAATTTAAATTATACATAACTAAAAGTATGTTTTATGTCTCTGGAGTGCATAAGAATAATTCTATTTCCATTTAACATCAATAAAATATATAAAAATACCCTTCCTTATATCCCTATTATTTCATAACTCCTATTTCCAATAGTGAAATTCTGGTTTCTCAAAAATGTCATTATATCATCATTTCCTATAGTCTACAATAGATAACTTACTAATTTTGTAATTACTACACTGTGATTTTGTTTAAAAAATGCTACCACCATTACCAAAAAAAAAAAGTTCGATATTATTTGGCAGTCCTTTTTGTGTTGAGAATGTATGCTACTAATTTTATATCCTTAGTTACTATGTGCCCACAAATTATTAGAATTAATTTTCGTTTTTTTTCCTTTATGACTACAATAGGAATTTCATGTACAGTTCAATTCATTTTCATCTTTGTATTCAATTTTATGACTTGTTTGATTTGTCTATTTAAATATAAATAAGAGAACTTGTACAATATCATAAATACATTTCCATTGCCAACCTTATCCCTCCCACCATATTTCTACCCAAGATAGGTTTTTGGTTTTTCATTCATTTTGTCAGTCATTCTTATTACAAATATTATTAACATTTTATGTATTTGTGTGTGTATATGAGTATAGGTATATGTATATTTATTATTTTTCCTTATTTTCCATTCTTTCTTACAGGAAAAGAAGCCTGCTATACATATATTTTATGTAAATCATTGAATATTAACTTATAGAAAAACATATTCTTCAGACTCTAATAGGAATTAATAAACATTTTTTAGATGAATTATAATTTATACAAACATTATAAGGTTATTAAATATGTATCATATTTTATAATATATAGATATATATGATATTTAAAATATGTAATATTATACATATTTGTACCTATAAAATTTGTGATATAGGTAGATCAAGGTTGACTTTCTTTCTTGCCTATCTGAATGAAATTGCGAGTTTGTTGGAGAACATCCTTATTTTGTCTCATATGTTCTAATGAGTTTGAGGATGAAGTGTCAGGATGACCATAACCTTCTGTGAAATGTTTAAATAATGCCCTGAGAAAAATGTTTATAGGAACATTAGGAATAATATATCAATAAATGTATATATGGTAATTGTGTAAAAAAATTGTACTTTGTATGAAACATTGGAAAGAATTTATGTTATAAATTTAAAATTATGTATATACATAAAATATGTTAGTAATTAGTAAATTCAGGTGAAGGGTACATAAGTGCCCATTATAAGGTTTCAATTTTTAAATAAAATTTCAACTTTTTAAATAACATTGTAAATTTTCAAGATAATTGTTGAATAAAATCAAACATGAAGATAAAAAATCACGATACAGGCAAAAATATGTCTCATAGTCTGTTATGTTTAGGCTATTGTGTCAACTCAGCCAGGTAATTGTGCCTGGTTGTTTGGTCAAGAAAGCACTGGGCTAACTGTAATGCAAGGGCATTTATGGACTTTAGTCACCGTTGACTTTACTGCAGTAGTAAATCATAGATAGCTGGTTATAATTACATCAGTCAGGGATATTACCATCAGCAGTGAGTGATGCCTAACCCATTCACCTGAATCCCTTAAAAAGGGAAGTGATTCAAGCATTGAGAGAGAATTTCTCAGCTCATCTTTGGATAGCCAGCATCTCCCAGAACTCATCAAGAACCTTTGGAGCTCCTGGTTGCAGCCTGCCTGTGGAACCTGGACTTGTGCATCCCCATGTCTGCATGAGAGATTCTGATAAATCCTTACTATCGATGGATATCCTTTGTTGATTCTGTTTCCCTAAAAGAACCCTGACTAATTCATAGTCTAACACTAAACTTCAGTATAATCAATATCCCTATTACTGTGGAAAGAAAAGGAGACTCTTAACCATGTACTTTGATTCTTTGGGGGAAATATTTTATTCACATTTAACAGTACTAATATGTTCATATAGACTTTGGGAGTTTATGCTTGTCATTTGTATGTTTTCCTCTACTAACAATTTAGAAGATTTGCAATCTCTTTATAACTCTATTTTTTTTTTTTTTTTGTATTTTGATGAAATTGACTTTATCTTCTATTGTTTTACATATTACTTTAAGGCTTTAGACTTTTGGACAATAGGGATGGATGCTGTGATAGTTGAATTTGTTTTATCAACCCAAGAAAGAAAAAGATTGTGTTTTTGAACTAATCCATTCCTGTGGCTGAGACCCTTTTGTTTAGACTACATCAGTGAGGTGTGACTCAGGTTGAGTCTCTGCTCTCTAACTTGTTGATATAAATGGAGACAAAAAGCAAAGGAAAGCCACCTTTTTGATCTGGTCTTATGAAATAAAGGACTCCAGGTTCACCCACAGCTGAGCACAAGGAGAGAAGCAATGAGAAGCTCAAGCAGCTGAGGCCCTGGGAGAAATGACTGAGTGGCCACAGCTGAGTTCAAGAAAAAAAGTAGGTGAGATCATCAGACCTGCTATCTTGCCTGACTGCCATGTGGTAGGATGTCGAGATCATCAGTAGCTGATTTTGATGAGAAAGTATATCTGGTGGTTTCTTAATTCGGACATTTCATGACCTCAGAACTATAAGCTTTTACCCCAAATAAAATTTCTATTTAAAATGCCAACCCATTTCTGCTACTTTGTGTCAGCAACCCTGTGGAAATTAAGGCAGAAATTGGTACCAGGAGAGTAGGGTCATTGACAAGTACTTGGAATTGCCAAAATGTTGGAACAGCTTTATAAAATAAGTGGTATTATTTGGAGAAATTGTGAGATGCTTTATAAAAGAGGTCTAGATTGCTTTGAAGAGATTGTTAGCAAAAATATGGATGTTAAATATAGTTCTGATATAGACTTAGACAGAAATGATGGCTGGAAATAAAGTGATCCTTGCTTTAAATTGGCAGAGAATTTGGCAAAATTGACTCTGATGTAAAATAGAAAGCAGAATTTGAAAATGACAAGCTTGAATATTTAGCTGAGGGGATTTCCAAAGTAAATGTGGAAAACACAGCCGCTTCTTATTGCAGCTCATAGCAAAATGAAAGAGGAAAGAGATAAGCTGAGAACTGAATTGCTGGTCTCAAAAAAACAGAAATTGTTGATTTTGGAAATTCCAAACTTCTTGAAAACAAGCCCCCAGAAGACAGTGCCCACATGAGGACTTAACTGAACTGGGAACATGGCAGCCATTTCATTGCAATGCAGGACTGGAAATGCAGCTATCCAGGAAAGACTTTTGGAAAGTCTTACTTTCTGATGGCTTGGACCTCTAAAGAGTGCACACAAAACTGACAAGCTATTTGCAAGATCTGTATGAATGAAGGCACTGTCGGCCTGGACTAAAAGAGACAAGGAGATTGAAGAAAATATGTCTTCAAGAGGGAAATCATGGAAACTGACATAATTTCCAACTGAAAGAATGACCCCACCCCTGTGTGCATAAAGGGTAAGTTTGCCCCTGCATTTGACAAGGATGAATCTTCCAGTCCATTGTTCAGGTAGAATTTGACTTCCTTAGGCCACAGGAAGCATGGTTCACATTCCCCGAAGATTAGAGATTTAATTTGCCACCCCACATTTTCAGGGGGTTGGTCCTGTGAGCTACATATCAGAGAGAATGTTACCATCATCCCGCTGTAGTAAGGGATTGATATTGTCCTCCAGAAATTGGGGAAAGTGTCACTGTCATCACAATGTTCTTGGAGAGTGAGGTCTAGAACTCAGCTACCACACAGGTGCTTGATGAGGGTGGAACTGAGAGGATGGCCATTGCACAAGCCCATGGAAGGGTGGGGCCCGAGGAAAAGGAGACGTTGTTTGCAGGAGAACTCTCAGACTTTGAAAGCTAATGGAGTATGCCTTGCAGGTTTTTGGAACTCTTTGGGAGCCATAATGCCTGTTTTCCTTCCATTTTCTCCATATGGTAATGCAAAAACTTATCCTATGTCTGTTCCTCCTTTGTATATTGGAAACAGATAATGTTTCCAAGATTAACAGGTCTAAATTTGGAAGGTGATGTTGCCCTGTTGTGGGAAATTGGCTTACCTGTTCCCTATTTATTGCACTTGTCCCCAGTTATGGTAAATGTTGCTGTGCTGATGAGGAACAGCTGTTTTGAGGTTCCTAATATATATGATGTGGAAACTAGGGTTGAGGCTGTCAGTTCCAGAAGCTGTGAGCCCGTGGTTCCATCCTTGTTTCCTCTCTCATATTTCTCTTTGTCCTTTAGTTCTGTAAGCTCTGTGCTTCCCCTTCTAGCAAACCTATTGCTGAGCTGGTTCTCAGCAACTGGTGCCCAATGTGGGGCCTGAAGAAAAGAAGGCTCACAGCAACGGGGACCCGAACAGAGACCCGAAGGAAAGAAGGATTGCTTTGAGCAAAATTAAAGTTGGTGTGATGGTGCAGAGCCCTGAGTGGTTTGGAAAGCCTTTGAAGTCCTCAAGGGTTTGCTTGTATTTCCCCAGGAGATGGAGAACATCCTGTGTAGGTGCCAACTCATTAGATAAAGCCATACCATGAATGCCAAGAGACAATGAAAGTTCCTGTGGAAACTGGAACCTCTGGTCATGCAGATAGAGAGATGGATGCTGAAAACCACATGGCTTGGGCCTCATTCCAAAGTCTAGAATGGCTTTACATCAAAGTATCGCAACTACAGAACATGTTCAAGTGTGGCATCACAAAGCAAATATGGCTTGGGGACAGAAAGAGATTAAGAAGGAAACTGAAAGGAGGAAAACTGGAAAAGAAATGTTGAATTAAGCAATGAAGAAATTCTAGAGTAATGGATTTGGAACTGCTTTTGTGTTTGCCTGTGTGTGTTCAAGTCAGTATGTATGTTGTAATTGTTTCAGTGTGTGTGAAAAAGGAAAAGATAGAAAAGAAATGGAGAAAAAAAGGAAGGCAAAAAGAAAAATAAAGGGAAAGAAAAAAATAAAAAGAGAGAAAAAAAGGAAGGAAAAAAGAGAAAGAAAAAGGAAGGAAGAAAGAAAGAGAGAAAGGAAGGAAAAAATGAACAATGTAAAAGTTAAGTAAATATTGAAAAAGGTAAAAAGTGTGGGAATGCTAACTGAAATGTTATAAGGTGTATTTTGTCCTAAAATGGTTACTATGGAGATATATAGGACAGAAATAGTATGCATATAGCAAGTTGTAAAAGTATTGTGGTAGCATTCAGTGAGAGGTATTTTGTAAAAGTAAAACAAGCCTGAATGAATGCAAAAAGTGCAAAAACTGTGAAAATATCAACAATGGACTTTTGCAATTCTTCAAGGCTTTCTACCCTGGCCTGAGGGCAATGAATTTGGCTGTGTAAAAGAAACCTGTGGCAGTGACCCTACTAAGAAACATCAGAGACTGATATTTTAAGGGCCTGGAATAGGCAAACAATTGGGACTATAAGGTCCTTGCTATTTGATCAAATTATTAAATGTTGTTTGGTTGAATAAAACAATACTATACTCTTTGCTGATAAAGTACAATGTTTTCTCATGTTAATAGAATTTGTAATATTGTTGGAATACTAAAAATCTTTTATCCATCACTGAGATGTGTTAATTAGGAAAGGTCCTTCATGGGAATAGGGGGACCTCCAGCAAGCTGCTGTAAAAAAAATTTAAAAAGAGGAAGATGTGAACAGCACCAATATTGGCTTTGGGTAGGGTTTGTGGCAAAGGCAGTATACTAATTGAGTATCCCTTGGGTTTTAGTCAAAGGTGTGGGAAGAGGCCAAAAGTACAGTATAAAAAGGCAATTGTGTGCAGCATAGGAAGCCCTGCTGAAAGTGAAAGATCTAACCCAATAGTATCTGGTTGCTCTGAAGACTGCCATCCCTATCCAGAGGTGGATGGCAAATACTAAAATCAAAACAGAAACAATGGATTGTTATGAATCACCCTCTATGCGGGAGAGATCTGTGGAAGAACATCTGGGACACCTGCCAGGAGTGACAGGTAACTATCTCATGTCCCTGCCTACTCCTCTAATATCCCTCTCAGGACTGTTGAGGTAGATGCCTCATTAAAATTCAGAGCCATACAATTGAGACCTGAGAAGATGCAGAGTAGCTCCACCAGAAAAGTGAACATCATGAACACCAGACCTTGTGCAGCAGTTCCTGCTACCTGCTATTCACCAACAGCTTGTGGCCTTAATGCTCACTTCAGTGACTGTGACATCAGCACCCTCCTGCTCTTGGAAGGGGCAAGACATGCTTTCACTGCTACAGACACTGCAATGGGACTCTTTTAACAAGTCAGCTATTGTTTTCAGCCTGGAAAATAGTCCTCATAATGATGGACTAAGTTTAAATTCAGCACGGAGTTGTGGCCCCAGGTCCAGTGAAGTTGCTAAGAGCAGGGCCAAGGAAGGCATTGAAATTATGTGATAAACTTCCAGCTGTCCCACAGTCCAAAATGGGAAAGTAACAATAATTTGTCATTGCCTATGCCTCAAACTTTACAAATTGGGGGAAATGAGGTCATTTTGGATTGAGTACTGGTCTATGTAGCCTATCTGGTAGGAAATCTTAAGCCCATGAGGAATAAGTCATCACTAGTTGGAAGTTTGTATAATCTGCTGTAGTTATGGATTATGTATAAAATGCTATTCTAAATTTGGAAGAAAAATTACAAAATGTAATTGTTACTTAAATGATCACTGGAATTGCTGATGGACTACAGACACTAAACCCTATAACTTGTGGGAAAAGTTGGGTAGGAAGTATTCTGAGAGAAATGTTGCTTTTTGTCTTTTGTTTCTTTTGAACTTAGTCCTCAAAAGCATGCAACGAACCTTCAGGATATGAAGCAGCAAGGAACCACTGAATCTGCCTTTATTGCATTACAAAAACAAAAAGGGGGAAATGTGGGAAACTGGCTTACCTGTTCCCTATTTGTGCACTCGTCCCCAATTACTGTAAATGTTGCCGTGCTGAAGAGGAAAGCTGCTTTGGAGTTCCTAATAAATATGATGCGGAAACTAGGGTCGAGGCTCTCAGTTCCAGAAGCTGTGGGCCCCCTGGTTCCAACCTTGTTTCCTTTTTTGTGTTTCTTTTTGTCCTTTATTTCTGTTAAGTTCTGCATCACCTTCCCTTCCAGCAAATCTATTGCTGAGCAGGTTCTCAGCATTGCCCCAATACAAACTGCATGCTGATAACTGATTTTTATGAGATTTTGTACTTAGCATTGCTATTGAAATGATTTAAGGTTTTAGAAATGTGATGTAATGAACATACTTTGTATATGGAAAGAATATTTCTTTTTGTGACAGTTCGAAGTTCTTTTATTAATCCCCAAAAGGAAAAGGGCCTCTTTTTGAACTAATCAATTCCTGCTTTTGCTTGGACTACATCAGTGAGGCATGACTCAGGGTGAGCCTGTCCCCTCCAGGTGGTTTATGCAAAAAGAGACATAGAAAGAAAGGAAGCCAACATTCTGATCTGGTCCAATGAGATAAAGAATTCCAGGTTCACCAATAGCTGAGCTCAAGGAGAGAAACCCCAAGATGCTCAGGGAGCCAAGACCCAGGGAGAGATGACAGGTTGGTTACAGCTGAGTTCAAGTAGAAACTAGAGAAGACTGGTAGGCCTGCTGTCTTGCCTAATTGCCACATGGCAAGATGCCAGGATCATGAGTAACTGTCTTTGGTGAGGAGATGTTTCTGATGGTGTCTTGATTTGGGCATTTCATGACCTCAAAACTATAAGCTTTAACCCTAAGTAAATTTCCCATTATAGAAACCAACCCAGAAATTTGCACCAGCAGTCCTATGGCAAACTAAGATGTAGCAGTTTGATATGGTTATGAATTCCAAAAATACATATTGGATTATGTTTTTAATCTGATCTGTATCTGGTTGTGATGATTGGGCCACATCATTAGAGTGTTGAGCCCCCACCCCTTGGTGGGTGAGGACTTACAGATAAAAGGCATGGCAAAAGATAGAGTTGAGGGGTCTTGATATTGGAGTTTTGATGTTGGAGTTTGATGCTGAAGCCTTAAGCTGGAGCCCTGGGAAGTAAGCTCACAGAAGAAAGAGAAGCAAGCCCCAGAAAGAGAGGAACCTGAGCCCAGGAAGAACCAAGCCCTGGGAAGAGAGAAACCCTGAAACCAGGGAAAAGCAAGACCCTGGAAAAGAGGAACCCAGGAAGTCTGAAACCTTGCAGACATCGGCAGACATCTTGCTCCAACATATGAAAGTAGACTTTGGTGAGGGAAGTAGCTTGTGCTTATGGCCTGGTATCTGAATAAGCTCCTACCCCAAATAAATATCCTTTATAAAAACCAACCAATTTCTGGTATTTTGCATCAGCACCCCTTTGGCCGATTAATATATAAGACATATGCTCTACTATAAGGAAATACCTTTACTTTATATCCCAAGAGTTTTCAAATCTTTTCTCCTCCCCTGCTGTTTTATTTTTGATGTTGTTGTTTATTGTATCAGTCTAGAATCATGATACTCTTGAATGAAAAAAGTCCCTCAAAATGATACTTAAACTAAGTAGGCTTTCCTCTTCAGTCACACTTAAGAAACGTTGAATGGAAATGCCAGCACAAACATCACCAGGCAGCCAGGTTTCTTTAGTTTTCAGCATCCTGAGTACATGGCTATGATTCCTCAGGAATTGAAATGAGCACTGAAATTCCAATCATTATATCATGGTCCAGACACCTGGAAGGACTGAAGGTGGTACGGCAGAAGGTTAAGTGTGGGCTGAGTTGAGCTCTTTATAAGAATTTTCCTGAAAGTAGTTCAAAAAATGTCCACATACTGTATATTCGAAAGAGTTGACCTTTCTACACATGCCTCTTCTGTTACTTTTACCAGACCTGTGGTTGGTGCTGGGGTTGCTGTATACTCAGGAGACCTGAATCTCTGGACTGTCCATGTGACAGCCAGGCCCTGAGCCTCAGCAGACTTGCAACTCCTACCCTCTGGTTTATTGGACTTATCCCAGCCAGCTAACAGGGAGGTGAAGAAGGTCAACCACCACACCAGGGAGCCAAGAATGCCTACAACTGCAAGCAGGAGAATTGCATCCATCATCCATATGGAATCTAAGCCCCCTCTTGATATACAGGTGGAATGGACATAAACATCCCAGGGTCCACAGGATGGAGGGATAGAGTATGGATTAGAGTGGACTTATTGATATTCTACTATAGAACTAACGAGATCAGTAATGGCAGAAATTGTGGCATGACGTGGAAAAAGTGGCCATGGTAGCTGCTGAGGGTAGGGAGAGGGAAGAAGAGATATGATGTGTGGGCATTTTCAGGACCTGGAGTTGTCCTGGGTGATACTGCAGGGACAGATGCTGGACATTTTATGTCCTGCCATGGCCCACTGGGTAGACTGGGGGAGAGGGTAAACTACAATGTAAACTATTATCCTTATGGTGCAGCAGTGCTACAAAATTTATTCGCCAAATGTAATGAATGTGCCATGATGATGAAAGAGGTTGTTAATGTGGGAAGAGTAGGGTGAGAAGTTGGTGGGGGTATATGGGGACCTCATATTTTTTGAATGTAACATTTTAAAAAAATAGAGAGAAAAAAATAACAGCTCTTCACCCTCCTCCTCCCAGGAAAACCTGGGAACCATGTTTTTATTTAAGAAAGCTCTAAGGAAAACAACTAGCAGTATCAGACATTACATTTTGAATTATTCTTTTCCTGAATTTCACATATAAAATATCATGATATAAAAATTAAATATCTGTAAACTATATATTTTGATATCCGGATTGAAATATTTGTAAATCATCAGACTTATTTTGAACTTTCTCTAACTTAGAATTTTCAATTGTTTTTTGGTAATTACTAATTATCTACAGATGTTTATTCTCCTTTCCTGTTTTGGGAATGGTGGGGACATTCCATCCATTTGTTATCAGCACACATAACTTCCAGGCTAGAGGATACAATTACAACATTCCTTGCAGCCAAGTATGGCAATATGATGACTTCAAGGCTAATGAGATTTTAGTGGATGAGCTGTATGTTCTGGGTCATAATCATAAGTATTGTGCTTGACCTCTACAGCCTTTTTTATATTAGCCAGACAAGAACCAGACTTTCCATTTTTCTTCCATCATAAACTATATGTCCAAGACACCAATCCAAGAAAAGACAGAGCAATGAGATAGAAAAGACGTGTATTTCCAGAAAAGAAAATCCTCCTTTGAATACTGCCTAGCAATTAAAGCTATACATGAGAGTCAAACAATCAATAAAAATAAAAATCTTTCTTTCATAAGAGAGTTAAATGAGTATCCATTAAAGAAGCTAAATAGGTTCCTAGTATAGTTAGTATTCCAGACTGTCAACATTATGAACTTTATATTTGTACAATTAAAAAATTTAATAATCAGCAAAGTTCCTTAATAGAATTTTATCCATTCATCTCTTGGCACATGGACCAGCTCCTTCCAGATTCATCAGCTGAAGAAGGGATTGTTAAAGCTATAATTCCTATTGTAATAATAATAATTAGTATTAGAATTGTGAACATCATTTATTATAATTACTATTGAAGCAAAAATTATATACCATGAAGAGAACAAAAATATTGCTCATTCTATTTCTCCATTATTTTTTATTTTATTTTTAAATTAGCATTTTAAAATAAAATTGCAATAAAATAGACTTTTTTGGTATATGATTCTATGAATTTCAACACATATATAGATTCTTGGAACTATCACCACAATTAAGATATAAAGCACTTTGTAAAATCTCCTCATTGCTATTCCTTTTTAATCACACTAACCTCAAATCCTAAGCCCTGACAACTACTCTTTTGTTCACCATCACTATAGTTTTGTTCTCTCAAGAAGTCATGTAAATAGACATACATATGTGAATTTTTGACACTATGCAGCATTTTTAATTAAAAATATTGTCTTTATAGTTCACCTAAGTTGTTGCACATATCAATAACATTCATTTTATTGTTGATTATAATTATTATATGGATGTTCTATTGAAGGACACTGGGTTTGTTTCCAGATTTTGATTATAAACAGTTACTATAAACATATGTATTTTTTATTTCTCCTTCCCCCTTGTTGTTTTGTGCTCACTATCTGCTCTCTGTGTCTGTCCACTGTGTGCTCATCTTCTTTTTAGGAGCACCAGGCATCAAACCTGGGACCTCCCATGTGGGAGGGAGGCACCCAATGGTTGGATCCACCTCTGCTCCCACTTGTTGTGTCTCTCATTGATGTTTCCTTATTGTGTCTCTTTGTAACATCTTCTTCTTGCATCAGCTCACTCTCCTGCTTGTCTTCTTTAGGAGGCACCAGGAACTGAACCTGGTACCTCCCATGTGGTAGCTTGGTGCCCAACTACTTGAACCACATCTGCTTCCTACTATAAATATTTAAATACTAGTTTTTGCATGAAAATAATTTTTTATTTCTATCAAACAAATGGGATTTCTGGGTCGTATGTGGTGTGTATGCTCAGCTTTGTAAGAAACTGACAAAATTTTCCTAAGTAGCAGTACTGTTTTACATTCATATCAGCTGGTGGGAGAGTTCCAGTTGTTACACAATCTTACCATCATTTGATATTGCTGTCATTTTTAATTTTAGCCCTTGTATCTCACATTAGTTTAAATTTGCATTTCTATAATTGTTTCTGATGGTGAGCACCGTTTCATGTGCTTATTTATTTTGCTTTATCTTTTTGGTGAAGTGTCTATCCATATTTAGTTGTTTATTTTTTCTGCTTAGTTTTAATTGTCCATCTTGTGTTCTGGATAAAAGTCCTCTTCAAATATGTGATTTGCAAATATTTTCGCACAATCTAAATATCTATACCTTGTCTTTTCATTGTCTTTCATAGAACATTAAAAAAATTAAGTGATGTCTAATGTATTATTTTCCCCTTCATGAGTTGTGCTTTATTTTATGAGAAACTCCTTGCCAACTTTATTCATGAAGAGTTTCTTTTAAAATTTTATAATTTTACAATTGATGTGTAGAGTTAATATTTTGTATACAGTGTATGAGGTTTAGGCCAAAGTTCCTTTTTTCTGCCTATGGATGCCAAAATGTTCCCACATCAATTTTTAAAAATATTATTCTTTTACCATTGAGTAGCCTTTCTTTGTCAAAAATCATATGACCATACATGTATGGGTTACAGAACTCTCTGTATATATCCTTTCATCTACTTGTTTGTCTATCACAAATACTACAAAAACTTACCCTTAGAGTTACTTTTAAAATAAGATTGTGTGATTCATCCAAATTTATGCTTCTTCTTCATATGTTTTGTCTAGTCTACCTTTTTGACTACCTTTTGTAGCTTAAAGCCAATTAGTCTAGATCTACAAAAAGCCTGCTGGTGTTTTAACTAGATTATGATATATGTACTGATCGATGTAAAAATTGGCACCTTAATATGTTGATTCTTGCAGTTCATAACATGACATGTATCTCAGTTTAGTTTAGATATTTGATATCTTTCATGAAACATATTTTAGTTTGTAGCCTACAGATTTTGTAGATTGCATTTAGCTATTTTTATTAGTATCCCATTTTTCTATATTATTGTAGTTAATTGCAATGTTCTTTTTCATTTTGGCTGTCATGTTTTTCATTGCTATTACATAGAAATATGATTGATTATTGGGTTTTGAGCCTGAAACTTCTGCTTTTGCAAAACTTGCATATTAGTTACAGTAGGTTTATTTTTTGTGTAGATTACTTGAGAAATTTATATTGAAAATCATGTACTCTGTGAATAGGGAAAATTTTATTAATTCTAACGATTTTAATACATTTTAGATTTTTTACTATGGCTAGGAATTATAGGATTGGACCTTTTCCTTGTTTATAATAATAGGGTTTAAACTTTCAATCTTCCACCATTATGATTTTAACTGTAAAATTTTTATCTTTATTAGTCTGAGGAAATTTTGAAGTTTTTAAAATGTTATTTTTAAAGTAGCTTTATATGCAATAAATGATACATCAAAAATATAGGGGGATTCCCATATACTCCACCTCCTTTCCCATCCACACTTTTCCCCACTAACACCTTTCATTAGTGTGGTACATTTTGTTACTGTTGATGAAAACATACTGAATCATTGCTACTAACCATGGTCAATACTTTACATAATACTTTACACTTTGCACTGCACATTTTAATAGGTTTTGAAAAAAATGTATCATGGTCTGTATCCATCATTGCAATTTCATTCAGAACATTCCAAGGTCCCAAAAATGCCCCATGTTACACCAATTTTTCCCCCTGCCTCCCCACTGAACCTTTGGTGACCACTGCCTTTAGATCAATGTTACAAGATCTTCCCTTGTTAGAATAATAATAAGTCTACTTTAGTCCATTGATGCATTCCTCCCTTAAGTTTGTTCATTCCTTAATCTTGAGGATTTTGAGATGATGATACTCACTCTGTTTCTAATTGGGGAGGGAGTTAGATCCAATAAGGCTGATGGATAGAACTGTCTTGCTTGAAGTTGTAGGCACTCTGTTTTTTGGGATGGGTGTTGTCCATCATCATCATTTTGTTAGTTGTCCTGGGTGAGAAAAATGAATGGGACAGTAAATGTTTCAACAATTCTGTACAATATTTAACTGGGTCATTTTAAATGGCTTTTGACAGTATCTGTGTTTTAATTGTTCTAAAATACCATTCACTCATTATTGGAATGTTTAAGTTTAATAAACCATCTTGTTATTTGTTTTAAGGTATTTTTTCCACTGATGTTTAGTAGTGATTCCTATTTTATTCCTTCTTTTCCCATATTTGAACCTCTTCTAATACTACATTTTCCTGTGTCTATTTTTTTTTATAATATATTTGGTATATTTTTTGTATAATTTTATAAGTTGTTCTAAGATTATTACTGTTTCCAATTCTATTTCCATATTTAAAACACAACAAACTTAGTAATTAAACCAAAATATATTATTATGTGACTATATTAATAGGTCAAAAACATAAGCATGGTGTGACTGAACTTTCTGTTCATAATTTCAGGAGAAAAATCAAGTTATCTGAAGGTTATTGTTTTGTGCTGAAAATTCTAGGAAATAATCTAATTAAACATTTATTCAAGTTGTTGGCAGAATCTCATTCCTTGCAGATTTAGGCCTCAGTCATAATTTCCTTTCAGGTTGTCAGTCAGGATCTCCTTAAAGTCACCTGTGTTCTTTCTTAGATGGCCACCTTTACATTCAACAGCAGCAAAATTCTGTTGATTTTTCTCACATTTCATATCTTTTTTACTTCCTCTTCTTCCACCAATAAGAAAAAGCTCTCTGCAGTTAAGGTTTCCTGTCATTACATGGAAGGCAACAGATAATTCAAAATGATATTCCTATTTTAAGGTCAGCTGTACGATATTACATAATTATAGGAGTGATATCTCAACATGTTAACACAATTTGGAGATTTAGGCATAAAGTCTATGGTGGAGCATTTATAAATGTTTTGCTACTACAACTATATACATTAATTCTCACAATCAACTTAGAATCAGTATTTTTACCATTCTAAGTAGAATGCAGAAATTTGACCAACACAAAGTCAGTTTACCTTTCCCTCTCTACATTTTAGTTGTCCTAAGCTATTACAAACCCCATTATACAATTTTCTATTTTTGTGTTTAAATATCCAAAAATTGTGAAGAACTAAAGGAAGAATAATCTATTATATTTATATAAATGTAACATTTCTGAAGAATTTCCTTCATTGCTTATATTCCAAAACTTCTTTTTGGTATCATTTTCCTTCTGTGGCAAGAAATTCTTGTAGCCATTATTTTACACTAAGTGTGCTGGCAATGAATTCCCTTTCTTCTTCTTTACTTGAAAATACCTGTACTTTTCTTGCATTTTTGTATTAGGATGTTCCAGAGAAACAGGATCAACAATACTTATTGTAAAGTGTTATCTCATGCACACATGGATGCTGGCAAGTCTGAACTTGTAAGAACATGGTGCAGGCTGCAATCTCTAATAAAAGTGATGTCCTTAGTCTGAAATCTGCTGGTGTAACTGGCTTGCTGTTAATTTTGGCAAGAGCCAGTGTTGAAGTGAGGCAGAAATTTTTCTGACCTCTAAAACGCTCAGTTCTCACTAAGACCTCCAACTGATTGGATAAAAAAATTACCCAAATTGCTGAGTTCGATCTTCTTTGGTTGATCATGGAAACAATTGAATGATTGTAGAAGCAAATCCCATCTACAAATTACCGTCACAGTAACAAATCACATAGTGTTTGACAAAACAACTGGACTTGATAATGTAGCTACGTTGACACATGAAATCAACCATCATAATACCTAATGAATATTTATACTGAATAAAGAATTCGGAATTAAACATTATTTTCCATCAGCAATAAACATTTTGTTCTACTCCCATCAGCCAAACAACAAATGGTAAGAATCCATATTCTTTAGAATCATTTCCCCCTTATATAATGTATCATTTTTTTCTCTCTGTGGTTGCTTTCAAGATTTTTACTTTATCTTTAGAATATGGAAGTTTTATTCCATATTCTTTGGTTTCAATCTAGTTAAGGCTGCTTTAGATTCTGAAAACTGTAGATCCTTGTTTTGCTACAAATCTAGTATGTTTTCCACCATAGGTACTTTGTTTTTTTGTATAACAGTCTTTCTCCTGGGGATTCAGTGATATAAATGTAAGACCTTTGTTACGCCCCACAGGCCCTTAACATTCTGTTCATTATTTTTCAGTATTTTATATCTTTTTTGTTGAGTTTGGATGATCTCTATTTATCTAGTTCCAATATTCTGACTTTCCTCTGTGGCCTCCAATCTGTTACTTAGGCTAATTAGTTTTTTTAAAAATTCCAGTAATTGTATAATTCAGTTCAAAAAGAAAATTTCCCTATGATTCATCATATGTCTCTTCTTAGGTATTCTAATTTCCATTAATATAAAGAGGTTTTACCATTATTTATTGGAATATTTTTGGTAATAACTGCTTTAAAGTCTTTGTCAGATATTCCAACATATATGGCTCCTAAGCTATAACTTTTGTTTAAATTTGACTTTTCTTATTTAAGTTGAAGTTTTCCTGGTTCTTTATATTCCCATAATTTTTTTACTGTATCCTACACATTTTGAATATTTATAACTCTGGGTCTTGTTTAAATCCTGTGGAGGAATGATAATATTCTTATTTTCTTAAAAATACAACCATTTTTGGGGGGTTCATGTTTTCACTACCCTTTCTGTGTTTGAACTTCGTTGTACCCTGTTTTCAAAACCTTTACAATATTTGTATCTGTCCCCATGTGCACCAGCCAGTATCAACACTGATACCTGCATGGTGATCTATTTGTTAGTTCCATTTTGAAAATCTTCATTTTGCTGCCATTTTTTTTTTGTCTCAATAAAGTGGCAAAACTAAGATACTTTTTAACTCCTAGGTTACATTTGCAGCTCAGAATGTACCAAGGAGTTAAAAAGTATCTTAGTTTTGTCACTTTATTGAGACTCATCTCCATAATTTCTCTGGTACTTTCTGGTGAAATTGTGGTATTCTTCATGATTTACTTTTGATTATTTACATTTTGGAATCTTCATACATAACTTCTATGCATGATACATAGGTTCTATAGCCCTATTAAGGAGAGAGACTATGTTGAACACACTTATTCCATCTTAACTGGTGATGGAACTCATAATTCCATGTGATATGCTATTTCTTAGTGGATGTATCATAAAGGAGGCTTCTTTAAGATTCTCAGCACTTCTCCTACTTCATATAGTTTTAGAGTATATTTACAAATATTCTGATGAGTGGATGAAAAATGGTCTGATAGTGGTATTCCAATTCTTAAGAGTTTTATACTCCTACAAGGGAATGGCATTTGCCCAGGTCAATTGATCAATAGCATGCCCATGGGTGAGCCAGTGCCTGTGCAAGTGGGTCATGCAACAAGATTATGAAGCAACAAAAGAGAGTCAAAGGGCAGAGTCAAGGTGAAGCACAGCAGAGACTAGGAACTGAGGTGGTGCAATTGACAGGGAACCCCTCTCCACATTAGAGGGCCCCAGGATTGAATTCTGGTGAATCCTAGAGGAGAAAGATGGGAAGAGAAGACAAAAAAGAGAAATAGGTACAGAATATCACACAGAGAATGGACACAGACAGCAAATACAGCAGGGTGGGGGAGGGGAGGAGGGAAATAAATAAATCTTAAAAAAAAAGAATAAGATAAGGTTCAGAGGAAGGGAGGCAGTGATAGAAATGATGAAGCAAAGGCCAGTTTCTCCAACATTGTAGTGTCAGTGCAGGAGAGCTTCACCAGTGGGAAGAAGTCACAAAAGAAATGGTCAATGACATGAGGAGCATAGAAAGCCAACATAGCAAACAAAATTAACACAGCCCCCATGGAGAGAAAACTACCAAACCATGATCCAACTGGCAGGTTCACACAGGTCCTGCTGTCCATAAATGATGTATATCTCAGGGGTCAACAGATGGCCAAATAGTGATCATAAGACATAAGAGCCAGGAGGAAACACTCCACAGTGAGCAGGGCACCAACAACATAGATTTGTACCACACAGACGGTAAAGGAGATTGTGGCATTGACAGTCAAGACATACCAAAGAAATTGGTGGGGGTAGTGCTGCTTGTATGTCTGACATCCACACATGATAAATGGGACAGGAAAAATACATTGGAGTATGAACATGTGGGCTTGTGTGGACAGCAAGTATGAGCAGCAGGTTACCAAACAGTATGACCAGATAAAGAGAAAGAAACAATCCCAACTCCTCCAAGGTTCCCAAATCCCAGCAAGTTCACATAAGTAGTAGAGGACATATTTTCTCTTTGGCTCTCTTCCACCTGTGGAAAACAGGTAAAATATAAGCTTCTAGAGTGAGGTAATTTAAAATGACATATTTCAAGAGAAACCTGTTGTAACATAACAAGGGTTGCTAACATTGTCTGGTATATCTAATGATACTATTCTCCAAAGAGCTATCCCAGATATCAACTGGTATTCCAGATTACAGTAGTATATGTCCTCATTCTTAGCCAGCATGCCCAAATTGCCTAGAAGCCATTTCTGGTTGTGGACATGGCTAGAGGAATCATTAAAATTTTAGTAATTTAACATTTAATTCTTCACATATGCATACCTCTAGGTGCCTAAATTGCACACTATGTTTCCACCTTTACTGTGGTGATACTATAAATGTTTTTCTTTTTATGCCTTTCCAACAAATTGTGTAATTGCAAAAAACAAAACAAAATAGTGTTAGACTTCAGATAATTTTCATTGTGATAATTTTAGTATTAAGCCCAGAGTTGGTCCCAGAAGTTATAAAATCAGAATATGTGACTTGGGATCACTCCCATTTCCTACATTGTTTTCTTTCTTATATATTGCAAAATGCCACCATGCATGGGTATTTTAGTAAGGGCTTCACTTTACAGGTGGAAGTTATTCCCCACATATTGTGTATGTGAAATGGTTAAAGATGTTTCACACAGCTCCAGACCCCTGGGTTAATGGTAAACATAATGTAGATTCTTATAACACATGATATTAACTCCATATATCCCATATATATATGAAAATATACAAATTCAGCATTAATTTCTCCAGAAACCCTAGGACAAAACAGATATGACTTCATATTTGTTGAATCACTGAATAAGTCTATTTTTTATTTTGGTTCCTTGATAATAGAATCAATTAAATTACTCAAACATTTTGGACACATCTTTGCCTTCTCATTGTACATCATCCCCCAAATATACGCAGTCACACAGAGCCTTGGTGATCACTTTGATAGAATTCCTAACTTCATTCCCATCTATCTCTAATTCAGGCTCTTTTACCTGAACTCTTGTAAAATTCCCATCTTATATCCCTGGTTTCTGCTCTCATTCCTTCATTTCCCAAAAACTTGGCCTTGACTGAGAACTGCACCTGCTCTGAATATACAAGTTTCAGTAAACTTCTTTTCTTGTTCTAGCACAGATGGGTGTCTACCAAAAATTCACACATTTCTCCAAATGGTTGCTTGCAGTGTATCCTCCACACTCTCCCTCAATGTCTACAATGTTTCTATCTGCCAGTGCAGTAATTCACAGTCTAACTCAATTGTCTATCCTCCAAGATTTTTTTCCATCCTCCCATCAGATGGAATTTGCCATTAAGTCATCTGTAATCTTATAAAATTATGATTGCACTTGTACTGTGGCACATATTTGTCTTTCAATATAAACAGAAAGATATATAGTTCTCCTTAATGAAGCCTTAAATTTACTCAGAGTAAAATGAAAGTTTTATACCTCTTTCAAGGTTTGATTGGGCTTATAAAATTTTCAAATAGAAAGTTTTCATTAAATCCTGTTTAGTGAGGATATTGACCATATTACCAGGTTAAAATCTACTTTAAAATTTTAACATCATTAAGAGAGCAAACCAGTAAAAAAAGACAGTATGAATAAGATACTGTAAGCAGGGACTTAGTTCTAGAAAATCAAGCAATAATTTAATGTAAGCACTTTATCTGTGCACTCCCATTCTACCTTTCTTTTTAAAATCACCTATGGATCAATAGTTTGATCACTACCTTTCTCTGGGTCCAAACAGCATACAGTGCCTCTCTGGCCATGGGTTCATGAAATCATGACCTCCCAGTGAGAAAAACATTTAAAAAAATCAGCACTCTTCCTAACACTAATTCTCTAACTCTCCTGAATGATTATCATTTGCATTTTGTTGAATCTGAAGAGCTCAATGTTATTTATTTGCATGATATAAGAAACATATTATCTATATTAAAAGAAAAGTTGCAACTCCACTTATGCCAAAGAGAGATTACAAGAATTCTGCACTGCCTGATTTGCATTTTCACTCTGAATACTGCAGCAGTCATATAGAGAACCTGGAATTTACTTTTTTTTCATTTATCAGTTCTTCTTTTAATTAAACTGAATCCCATGTATATTTTTCAGCTTTCTGTTTGCATTTTAAAGCCATAAGCTTTAGCTCCATAACTTCCAAGATGCACAAAATTTAAAATAAATTCTAAAGGGTAAAGCTCATTTGATTTAAAATACCACTAGAATTTATGTTGAGATACAGCTCAAATGTTTATCATGTGCATGATTTTACAGGGGAAAAAAACAGATCTATCAACAGTATCATCGTTTTGCATTGAATTATTTTATATAATTGATTAATTTGTCAAAATTGGTCTTGTCTAGTGGATTATTTCTCCTCCTACTCCTTTTCTTTATAGACCTCCTGTCTTAGATGTCATTTCCTTCTTTTAAATGTCCTCCATCTCCTCGTCCCTTCACACCTTCTTTCTTAATTGTTTCATCCATCTTCTCATTACTTGCATGAAGAGTAAACCTATAAAGGAAATCAATTATCAAGAAAAGAGGAAAGATGTCTCATGTGTACCTCATTCTAAATCATTGCAGTACTTAACTTCATGGAACTGAAGGACAAATTAAAAGATCATTGATTATATTAGCCTCAGCAAATTCATTGGAAAAATAATATAAAACCTAGTGTATAATAAACTGAGGACTTAGAGTTTTGATTTGGGAATTAATGATTTTGAGAATGATGAAAATTTTACAATAATATGATAGGCAAGGCAAGAGAAAAGTGACAAGATGGCAGCAGAGTAAGGTGCTCCAAGAGTCAGTTTATCTTAAATGACAGTTAGTGTTGGAGATTTGGACCTGAAGTGTATCGGGAATGAAAGAAAGAGAAAAGGAGATAGTGAAACAAAGAAAGAAAGAAAGAGAGCTGGGATCAGGGGGTCTGTGAGTAGTCACTCCTCAGACAATTTTATTTTCTACATGTGGCTTTACATATACTCAAACTATTGAGATAAAAAGCAGTGTAACTACCCATTAACAAGACTCATAAATTAAAGAACATATCTCAAAGTACAAAGATTTAGTATTCCTTTCAAACTACAAAGTGTGTTTGCTCATATTTCTCCCTGCCCTGGACAGCTCTGTCCTGTTGACTCAAAAGGCTTAATTGCTGCATTCCTATGTTAAAAGCTTAGCCATGGAAACAGCACATCTCCCTTTGTGAGACCACCATGTCTCAGTTTCCAATATTTCCCCCTTTTTGTTTTAGTCGAGGTGACCATGTCTGTCTTAGGTTGCCCTCCTTTTGAGAGTCTTACCCGTCATTGACTACCGGCCAAGCTCTTCAAATTGGGGAAGTTATTGAAGTGTTTTTGCTAGCACCAGATTATTTGCATGTCCCATGGCTGTTATGCTTTGCAGTTTTCTTCGAAAGCACTGTCCGGCACAGGTGAAAATCATGAGCAACAGAACAAATATGATTAGCCTTATTCCTAAAGCTGACAGGAAATGCTGTGATTTCCACCAATTAACTGGGTTAAATTTTGTAATACATGAAATCATGTCAAAAAATATCCTTATCATTGGCCACATGAATTTGATTTTGAGACATTTCTAATATTTTTCTTTGTAATTCAATTATTTCCAAAAAGATATTACTTTTATGGCCTATCAAATGATTCTTAATTTTTCTCCATTCTATATCAGATGAATTATAAGCAAGAGGATTAATACAAAAGTTGCTTTCATTCTAATTACATTTCAATGCCCTTAAGTTTAAATTATACAATTGATCTCCAATATGCAAAACAGCTGATTCTAAATCATTAACTCGATTATTTAAAGCTACCACAGCAGTAACAGCAGCTGTAATGATTTCAATCAGTCTCAAAATGCTTGTAATAAGCAGTCCAATAAAGCATCTAGTCCATTTCAAGAATTCTTGTACCATATGTAGCAATAACTGACTTTCAGGAGATGACTGACAAATCCGCATCATTCTCCAGATACACTTTTTCCTTCTGGCCATCATTATTGTTTCTCCATCCTGCAACACACTTTCTGATAGACATGTACACATGGCACCATTTTCATAAAACAATGAGTCATTCTTAATAGTTATCTTACCACTGTGAAAACAAATGGATCTTTAACACACGCTTTAAGATGATATGTTTGATTAAGGGTCAAATACTGTTTTGTCTTATTTATATTTCCCAACCATTCATAAGTAGGTGCAATCCCAAGAAATATTTTCTACAAATTCTTTTGTAGGTTATGACTATGAGTGTCATTAGCCCAAGGGGCCAGTATCTGTTTTTCTTTGTAATGTTAACAGTTCCTGCCACAATAGCATAAGGAGAGGGCACACCGGCCCAAAGTCCATAGGCAAACACAAGCTGCAAGTTCACAATTCCAGGATTTGTAAAGTTAATGTGATGCATGGCAGCAATTGCCACAGGTTTCAGTGAAGTATTTTATCCTCCGGCCATATTCCCACTTTTTCCCTTTTTGTTTTTATAAAGTAAAGAATACAGTTCAGGTGTTTTTTTGTTGCATTACTCCCTGGAGCATTTGAATTGTGCATCTGAGTGCTCATTCTTCTCAATAGCAGAAGGGATATGATGTGACAGTCAATGGAGTAAGCACGAAGGAAATTATGGGGGATGTCTGAGCTGTTGGCAAGTAACAGGCAGCCAGAACTGCTGGGCTAGGCACCACAAGATTTGGTACTCAAGATATTTGCCTTTTCAGTGGAGCCACTTTGCCTTTTCTCAGGTTTCAGTGGTAGGGCCCTGGATCTTCACAAAGGCATCTGCGTCAACAGTCCTAAAAGGGATGTTAGTGGGGTGGGTAGGGACATGATAGACAGTTACCTGTTACTACTAGCAGATATTCCAGATGTTTTTTTCATAGATCTGAGGATGATTTACAACAGTCCATCATTTCCTTCTTGCTTTTAGTATTTGCAATCCACCCCTGGATAGGGATGGCAATTTTCAGAGTGACCAGACACTATTGGGTTAAATCTTTCACTTTTAGCAGGACCTCCCATGCTGCACACAATTGCTTTTTTATATTGCATTTTTGGCCTCCTTCCAGAATTGTGATTAAGACCCAAGGGGTACTTGTTTAGATTTGCCTTTGCCACAAACTCCACCCAAAGCCAATATTGGTGCTTGCCACATCCAATTCATAGGCTAAGTTAATGTTCACAATTTACTTTCTTTTTATTATTATTTAAAGCAGCTTGCTGGAGGTTTTCCTACTTCTTTGAAGGACTTTTCTCAATTAATACATATGATGGTTTTAATATTTGAAAAATGAGGGATGAAAGAATTTAGTATTTTAACACTATTACAAATTCTATTAACATGAGAAAACATTGTACTTTATTAATTACAGCAGAAAGTATAGTTATATGTTACCCAACCAAACAACATTTAAAAATTTCATAGAGCAGCATGGACTTTGCAGCTTGTTCCAATTGTTTGCCTATTTCAGGATTTTAAGATACTATTGTCTCTGATGTTTCTTTTAAATCTGAAAAAAAGGATTATTGGTTAACGTCATCAGTAGGGTTTCAGCTACAGATTTTTTTTTTTCTACACAGCCAGATTATTAGGAGATGGTTGGGCTATGCACACAGCCCTGAAAAGTACTGCAAAAGTCCATTGTTGGGTTTTCCACAGATAGAGGAACGCAGCTGGCTTGACTTGTCTAAGAAGACACTAAAGAAAGTCTTAACAAGTTTTAAAACAAAATGATAGAAACACAGCCGGACATTAACTTCTTGCAACAAACTAGCAGTGTTTGGGATTGCTGCATACTAC
Source organism: Dasypus novemcinctus (assembly GCF_030445035.2). Taxonomy (NCBI): domain Eukaryota; kingdom Metazoa; phylum Chordata; class Mammalia; order Cingulata; family Dasypodidae; genus Dasypus; species Dasypus novemcinctus. The sequence continues at coordinate 12,421,337 of NC_080694.1, read as the reverse complement.
ACGTTTTTATTTTAATCTATGATAAAAGGTTGTTTCTGTGACACATATTCTTTTATAATAATTAAAACCATAATTAACCACATTGTACTTCTCTTTAATATTATGCTGAAATATTGGTAACTTTATACACTCTTAAGCATTCATAGGAATCTTTTACTCATACAACTTTAATTAACAGAGGGTTAAAGAAAAGAAACCCGTTAATTTTATAACACTTTTAAATACCTTCCATTAGACTTATAACATATTCAATGAACTTAACTATTACTTTAATTTTTCTTTCAAGGTAAAAAAAACAAATCTCTTGTAATTAGTTTGGAATAAAAGGCTACTTCTCAGGATTTGATTTGAGAAAGCAGGTTTGAAAGTTATGTTCCTTTAAAAGAGATAAGACCTTTACTTTTTGGAACACCAAGGAAATGATGAGGCTAAAGCACAAGAAGCTAATTTGATAAAACAGATTTTCTTTGTATACTGATTATTCAGGATAAAATCTTTTACCAAAACAGACTAATGACTTGAGAAACTTTGAGAAAGAACAAAATTTTTAATTTTGATACATACTACTTGATACTAAAGCTTTTAAAACTTTATAGATAGACCCATCAAATCTTACTCAACTTCAATCATAAAATTTCTTTTCCATGAACCTTTTACACTTTCAGTATTCATTCAGGTTTTGTCTCACACTCTACTCTTTCCCAATAATCAATCATTTTATCTTAGGACAAAATCATTTCCTTTTTCCTTAACAATAGAAACACATTCCGTACATTCCACATACATAAGTTACCAGGCAAACTTCTTACAACGTATAATTATCATTAACACTAAACAAGCTTGTTAAAATAATTAACTTTTCTTCACTTTAAATAGTTAGTAGCATGCAATACCAGAAACAGTCTCCTAGAAGCAAGTTGGCAGGGGAGGTTGGCTGCTGACATGTTTTCCTGTTATAAAATTACCTTTTATTATTATTATTATTAATTCAGGTTTGTTTAATAATTACCTTTTGGAATTAGCCATTTAAACACTTAATTTAAATAATGCTTCATTAAACTTCTTATAATTATTTATTACCATATAGACTATATATTATTTTAAGGCAAATTTTACCTTCACAGAACACATTTCCTTACTTAAAGTTACCACAATATCTTCTACAACTTGCTACATGCATTTAAGTTCCAAGAGTTTATGAAAATTAGCCATCCTACTTTAGGACAAAGCACACCTTTTAGAAAATCTTATTAAATTTCAGTCAGCATTCCCACAAACTTTTAACCTTCTTTAATATTTATTTAAGTTTTACATCCTTCATTTTATCCTGTGAAGAGAAATAAACTATTCATTTCAATCTAGGCAAGAATAACTTTTTATGAAAAACATAAAAAACAAAATTAATTTTGTTAATCAAGACTTACAATTTTTATCATTGTAGCAATCTTATTAACATTTAAAGTTGTGTATTAATATAAGTGCTTATTTAATTTTTGACTATTTGAATAGAGCTCTTTAAAAAATTTTTACTTATTAATTTATATTACCATCTGGAGGTATCATAATATACACTGACATTGAACAAACAGACAGACACAAAACAATTACAACACATTAACAGAAACATACAGTTTACAATTAACTCATAATTCTTACTTTCTTGGTATAGCTGTTTTTAAGTTCTCCATTATATCACATCTTAGATTTCACTTTTTAAGATTTCTGAAATCCATGTTGCCTGTAACATGCAAGCTTGTACTTGGAAACATTTTTATTAGTTATCAGCAATCAGTTAAGATAACTTGAGCAGTATAAATGTAGTTAAGCTCTTATTTAGCAGTTTAGACAGACCGTTAATACACATTTTTGGATTATTACTTTGTTAGACTATACTGAGACTTGAAGTTCAGGAGAAAACTATTGATTTAAAACTGAAAATTATTTTTTAAACCTTGATAAAATTTTTGTACTAATTTTATTATCTTGGTTAAATAGGCCCAATCAGAATTAGCATGGAAACAAAACAGAACACCAATGTTGCCATGTTTTTCTCTTTTTCCAGTGGCTTAACTCTATTAACCCCCACTAGTCCACAGCTGCATTGTCATGTAGACAGCAGGGGGTTTGCAGAGTTGCTGCCAGAGTAGTTTCCTTATCTTAGTTAACACTTGAACAGAGAGTTTTCTTACAAGCCTGATTTCACTAACAAGGACTTTATTTAGTATTTTTACCTGCTTTAAATCTTTCAGTAGTTTAAAAGGTTTTGGCTCAGGATGAAACTTGACACCCCCTTGCAGATTATTTGTATCTGGTGGTATCACATGTAATGTTATGGGGAAAGCAGATAATAGTTTTTTAACATGAGGCAAAGCATCGGCAACATCTGAAAACATTTCTAACTTAGGCTTAGTAACAGAAGGCAATTCAGTAGGTGCAGAGGGTTGTACTGGATACACAGAAGATATTTCATTAGGACACTTCACTGAGCTTTTGTTCATGAAAGGATTAATATCAGGATGAGGGAAAAAAACTGATGGTCCCCCATTCACCTCAAACTCCTGTTCTCATTCCAATTTACTTTCTTTCATTTCAAATTTACTTATGGGCTTAGAAAATATAGTAATTTCATCTTTCTCTCCTTCTTCAGACCATAAAGGATCTAAGGCTGCCACTATCTGGTGGCATAAGGCCCATACTGATAATGGAATGAATTCCCCTCTTTGATATGCTCTTTGTAATTCTATTAACTCACAACTTTTTATAGGCACCCCTCTAGCTTTCAACAAAGTTTTTAACACTTGCAAATATGCTTCCACACATCTCATTTGATTACCCATTGCCCTGATGACTTTGCAGAAATGTTACTTACTTAATCTTGAAGACTCAAGTCCCTCTGCTTTGGATGTCACACGACCCTTGACAAGGTCTTTTCCGTGGCTCCCGATGCTGATTTGAAAGCCTCACTAACTTCTTCAGGCCCCATGTTGGGTGCCAGATTTTGGAGATTTGGACCCAAAGGGTATCAGGAATGAAAGAAAGAGAAAATGAGAGAGTGAAACAAAGAAAGAAAGAAAGAAAGAAAGAAAGAAAGAAAGAAAGAAAGAAAGAAAGAAAGAAAGAAAGAAAGAAAGAAAGAAAGAAAGAAAGAAAGAAAGAAAGAGAGAGCTGGAATCAAGGGGTCTGCAAGTAGTCACCCTCAGACAACTTTATTTTCTACATGTGGCATTATATATACTCAAACTATTGAGATAAAAAGCAGCGTAACTACCCATTAACAAGACTCATAAATTAAAGAACTTATCTCAAAGTACAAAGATTTAGTATTCCTTTCAAACTACAAAGTGTGTTTGCTTGTATTTCTCCCTGCCCAGGACAGCTTTGTCCTGTTGACTTGAAAGGCCTAATTGCTGCATTCCTATGTTAGAAGTGTAGCCATGGAAACAGCACATCTCCCTTTGTGAGACCACATTGCCTAAGTTTCCAATAAGTTAGTAATCACCTAGATCTACCTAAAGTACCTGTTTAAGGGGCCCAGGAGACCAGAGGAGAATTCTGCAACATCCCTGAAAGAATGGAAGGAGGAGACTGCCCATTTTCTGTGAGGATTCATGAGTAGAGCACTCCAAATCATGGAGGCCAGTGCCAATCCACCAATAGCAGTGCAAACTGCCTCAGGAACTGTTCTGTGGCAGGAGTTGGAAACTTCATTTACTCAAAATGGAGGAGGAGGAGATGGCCAGGCACTAACTTTAGCTACTGATTAGTAAATTCAGCTGGCTAAAGTACAATCCTAAGAACAGCTCAAGTTTGAATATGTCTCAGTTGGAAAGAGGCACATAGCCACCATTTTAACTCTGCTCCTGGCATGAGGGGAACCAGGACTGACTGAAAGTCACAGGGAAGGTAGGGACTGGCTTCTTTCCACCCAGATTGGATTGCAGATCTAGCCTAAGCTCCAGTCCCACCTCTGGCAGGGAGGAATCTGGAGAGACCTGACCAGCCACTCCAGGCAACTTCAGGGGCTTTCAGCTGGCACAGCTTGAACAGTAGTACAACTGGGGCTCCATATCTGAACCCCAGCAGGATAATAGTAGAGTTGTGTTTCCTCAGTATCTCTGGGCAACTGCAGGTGCTTTAGGCCTACACAGACTAATTTGTTGACAGCTTTCAATTCCATCCTTACCCAACATAGGCTCAGAGGGGGCTTGTGTTTCCTCATCCTCTCCAGGCAATGGCAGGCACATTTGTCATGCACAGACTGGACTTTTGGGAGTCTGTGGCTCCACCTCACTCCTCCAACATGAAGGAAAGGAGCTGTGTTTCCTCAGCCTCTCTGGGCAATTGCAGGTGCTTTGGGCTTACACAGATTAGACTGTTGGGTACTCTAGAGAGCCCTACCCACAACTGGCAGGGGAGGAGAAGGACCAGTTCTCTATCAATTTACCAGGGTATTGGGTAAGTTTTGACCCACTTGGCTGGCTTAGTTTACTGCAGTTCCATCCTAGCCCCAGGCAGGGAAAGAAGCGGTATGAAGTTCTATCAGTCTCTCCAGGCAACTTCAGACAGTCTTGACCTACACAGCCTGGATTACTACATGCAGCTGCAACTCTGTACCTAACCCTGGCAAAGGATAAAGGTGGGAGAAGCTTCATGAGTTCCTTGGGCAATGCATGTAACATTAGCCTTGAGAGCTTATAGTACCAACTATATTCTACTACAAACCAGCAAGAGAGAGAGCAACCCCTAAACTAAAGAGAGAAACTGCCAGAATAAGCACATCTAGTAAGCCAGATGCCAAGACACCAGCAAAAACTAAAATAAAATATGAAAAAACAGGAAGATTTTGCCCAAGGGAACAAAATAAACCTCTAGATGGATGTAAAGCACTTGTATTCAGAAAACTACAATGCATTGCTAAAATAAATTTTAGAGGACCTAAATAAGTGGAAGAAAATGGATTGGAAGACTAAATATCATTAAGGTGTCAATTCTACCCAAATTGATATACAGATACAATGCAATCACAGTAAAAGTTCTACTGGCATTTAAAAAAAGTAACCTGGAAAACACCATTACCAAATTCATTTGAAAGGGTAAGGGGCCCTGAATAGCCAGAAACATCTTAAAAGAGAAGAGCAGAATTGGATGATTCCCATTTCTGGACTTTAAATCACATTACCTTGCCAACATGATAAAAACAGAATGGTAAAGGTATTCAACTCCATAATATCATTTTTATTCTCTTTAATGCAACATTCCTTTCAGAATAGTGGTATACAGGCATTTCTTCTATTAAAAAACAAGAAAAAATATAATACTAGAGGATTGTGGGAAGATGGCATCAGATTAGACAGATAAGGCTCACCCTCTCTCACAAAAAAAAAAAATAATGGAGAAAGAGCCAAAAGCTATCCTAGGAATCTGCTTTGGGGGTGAGCAGGCCAGGGCAGTGCCTTGCAACTTCCTGGAGGGTGAGGGACAGAGAGATGAAGAAGCTGAAACAACAGTGAGTTACTAAAACTCCTGGCTGCAGGAAACGCTCCCCTCCTCTACCCCCCAAGATATTCAGTGATGGTAAAATCCCTGATATGTTGCTCCCAAGAGGGTAATATTCATAGAGTGAATGGTAAGAAATGATGAGTAACAGCTAGTTTATAAATGAGGATGTGGCTGAAAATGGTAGTCTAGGGATGTAAATGTGAAGGAAGTAATAACTTGTTGGGTGAAGAAAATAAGAGATGATGTAACCTAGGAAACAGAACAAGAAAAGAATGTTATTTGTTGAGTCTCCTTTGGTCAACAGTCCAGTTTAGTAGAAAGAAAAAAGTCACTTTGAATAGTTAAGAGATAAATGGCCTATCCCTGTTTCTAATGATAAGATAACAACAATAAATCTGTACATGCTTGATAGCATGCAACCTTGCTCTATAGATAGGTAGCTGAATAGAAATAAACCTGTCTGTAGGAATTGAACTTGCAGATCTCCTGATACTTTCTCTCTTGCCTTTCATTCCTGATACCCTTTGGGTTGGTTGCAACATCTGGCACCCAATGTGGGACACGAAGAAGTTCTCTTCTCTGCCATATTGAGGAATCAGCAGAAAGGACTCTGGCAAGGGTCATGAGCATCGTCCACTAAATTTTTGACATGAATAATATTTCTTTGGATCATCAGGATAATGGATAATCAAACAGGACAACTGGAAGAATATTCTCAGGTTTTGAAAACTTTACTGGAAACCACTGGGTTGCCTGTTAAAACTTCAGAATTGTTTGTGTTTTTTGCCTTAGTTCAAAAGCAATGTTATTGGTTTCAACCACAGGGACAAAATATCTTAAATTTGAAACAATGCAAATTAGTTATGAAGGAGCTTCACTGAGCTTATCAGAAAGGTGAGACTTTTCCCTTGTCTGTTTGGGCTTTATGCCACCAGATTGGTACCACACTAGATCCTTTGCCATTGGAGGATGGAGATGATGAAATACTACATTTTCTAAAACTGCTGCTAAGCAGGAGTCTTGTGATAACAAAACCTTGGATTTGGATAGGGACAATGATAATGACCCTGATTGTCATGTTCCTTCCCAAAATATGAATCCTTTTTGCATGAAAATTTTGCCATTAATCCTAGTGAAATTCCTGGACTTTATGTTTCACATCCCACTAGTATATCAGGATTAGGTGATCTGGAAGTGCATGTTTTTCCTGTTCAGCCTACTGCTCCTGTAGATCCTCAGTTGATTTCTCCAGTTCCTCCTCCACAAATGTGTCTTACAGCAAATAGTCCATTTGGGTTTTTTTCTGATACTCGTGACACACTGCCTTACATTAACAAGGTTGTGGTGCCTAATTTGATACAACAAACACCATTGATGTGTTGTCTATTGCAGGACTCATGCCAAAGGGATCCTGAAGTGATACAGTTCTTATCTGCTTTTCCTATTACACTTAAACCCATTCCATCAGATTTAAATAGCCCTCAAGGTGGAATAGAGTTTCATCATGAACCAATTCTTTTGAAATTATTAAAAGACTTGAATCAAACATACACACAATATGGGGCTAAGTCTCCTTATAATTTTGGATTAGTTCAAGGCATGGCTCAGATTAATAGGCTAATACCATGGGACTGGGAAATGTTAGCTCAGCTGAATTTTTACAGTTTAAGACATGGTAGACTGATGAGGCTAATCAGACAGCTCTCCAGAATGCTTGTCTCCAACCTCCTGTTTTATTACAGCCAAGCAACAGTTGGGCATAGGACAATGAGCAGGGGTAGCCAGGCAATTACAGTGTAATGACACTGCTATAATCCAGCTGCACTTGGCATGCTTAGCTGCATGGAGAAAAATCTGTCCACTAGGGCAGCCTACTCAATCCTTTTCAAAAGTGATTCAGGGTGTCAATAAGCCATATGTTGAATTCATAGCTTGTTTATCCAACATTGTGCAAAAAAACTGTTGAAATTCCTGAAGCACTAGATTTAATCCTCTTAACATTGGCCTTTGATAATGCAAATAATGAATACAAAAATGTGACAAGACTATTTAAGGTGGCGGAGGATCAGTGCAAGATTATATCAAAGCTTGTCAGGATATAGGTTCCACTACACACCAGATGGCAGTATTAGTGCAGCAATGAGAGGTAATCAGAGACTGCAAGCTAAAAGAGGAAATTGTTTTAAATGTGGAAAATCTGGTCATTTTCAAAAGGATTGCAGAGTGTATTTTGCTCAACTGCAAAAGAGTGGCAGGAGAAAACCCCCCTCCGAAGTATGTCTCATTTGTCAGAAAGGTTTTCATTGGGCTAATGAATGTAAATCTAAATTTCATAAAAACAGCTCTCCCATTTTGTCATTGGGAAACCACTTTGCACACCTAGCTCAAGGCCTCAGACAAACCATATGAGCCTAAGGGGAAAATACCCAGTCAGCAGTGGCCAGCAGCATGCATCCCAGTTTCTGGTCTAAGAGCAGCTACTTGAGAAGTGCTGCTGTTGATTTACCTTCTACAGAAACTAAACTTATTACTCCTGCTATAGGTATGCAAATTATACTTACCAGCATAAAAGGCTCATTACCTCCTGAAACTGTTGGCTTAATTGTAGGTAGGAGTAGTTTAACTATGAAAGGATTGCTAGTACAAATTGGCATTATATATAGTGATTATAAGGAAGAAATTAAGGTTATGGTGCAAGCTGTTAGTCAAGTACAAGTTATTTTGGGGCAATGCATAGCTCAATTACTACTCCTGCCCTCTCACAAACTATTAACTTCCTTTTGATAGAAATGGGGGATTTTGGTCTATGGGGAATGAAATTTACTGGCAGAATTTTGTGGGTGATGATCAGCCTGAAGTTACTATTACTGTTAATGGAAAAGTGTTTTGGGACTAATAGACACAGGAGCTGATGTGTCCATCATTGCTAAACCATATTGGCCTCAATAATGGACATTACAAAAGGTCCCAACAGTCTTTACTTGCATTGGGACTATGACAGATTTCTATCAAAGCACCTCTGTTTTTGATGTAGTAGGACCTGATGGGCAAAATCTATGCTAAAACCTTATGTGGCTGATGTAGGACTTAATCTGTGGGGCTTGGATTTGCTTAGTCAATGGGGAGCATTTTTACAATTTCCTACATTTTCAGAGCAAACTAAAAATATTTACATGGATTTGAAGTATAACAATATCAGAAAGAAAAATTAACATCAAGGATTATATTTCCACCCCTTCTGAATCCATAAGGACAAATTTAACCTAGGGGCCATTACTATCCCCATAACTTGGCTTATGAATATACTAGTTTGGGTTGATCAATGGTCCCTTCCTTGGAAAAACTTAATGCCCTTCACACCCTTGTTCAAGAGCAATTATCCCAAGGGTATATTAAACCATCACAAAGGCCTTGGAATTCACCAGTATTTGTAATAAGAAAGAAATCTGGCAAATGGCAGATGCTCTTGAATCTTAGAGGGGTTAATAAAGTTATGAGTCCTCTGAGGGCACTACAACCAGGGGTTCCACAGTCCTCTATGATTCCTAAGAATTGGTCTTTGATTATTATAGATTTAAAAGATTGTTTCTTTACTATTCCTATGCATCCTTCTAATAAAGAGTAATTCATTTTTTCTGTTCCTGCTATAAATAATCAATCCCCTATGCAGAGATATCAGTGGTGTGTGTTGCCTTAAGGCATGATGAACAGTCCTACCATGTGTCAATTATTTGTTTATCAACCTCTACAGGTGCTCAGAGAAAAATTTCTAAAAGCCATGATTATCCATTATATGGATGATATATTATTTGCACATTCTTCAGATGACAAGTTACAACAATTGTTTCAGTATGCTGAAAAGGTGCTTCTTGAGTATGGGTTACAGATTTCCCCTGAGAAAGTTCAGCAGAACACCCCTTATTGTCATCTAGGTATGCAATTGGCAAACGGACATATATGCCCACAAAAGATACAACTAAGAAGAGATAAATCAAATACTTTAAATATTTTCAAAACCTTCTGGGGGACATTAATTGGATTCGATCTACTCTGGGAATCCCTAACTATATGTTGCAGCATTTTTTTCAGACTTTGGAAGGGGACTCAGAACTCTTGAGCCCAAGGAAATTGTCCTTAGAGGTGGAGGAGGAATTAGCTCTCATTGAAAAGCGGGTTTCTCAGGGACAATTGACTCAAATAGATACAGATAAAACAAGAGATTTGGTTACCCTACAATCTCCACTTGCTTTATTTTGGCAAGATGACATTTTAAAATGGATATTTATTCCTGATAATAAAAGAAAAAGATTGCAAACATATTTACAGAAACTTACTTCTATCATTGCCAAAGGTTGATTACAGCTCATACAAAGTAAAGGGACTGATCCTGATCAGATAATATGCAACCTCTCTGCTGATGAAACTAAACATTTTTATGCTACGAGTACACAATGGCAAATTGCTTTTAGCAATTTTCAGGGAGTTATTGATAACCATTATCCCATCTCTAAGCTGTTAACACTTTTATGAAGAACAACTTGGATTTTACCAAAAATAGTTAAAACCTTTCCAATAGAAAAAGCACTTACCATTTTCACAGACGGTAGTAGCAATGGTAAAGCAGGTTATGTCACTCACCTTACAGAAAAGGTTTGACAAACACTGCATACTTCTGCACAATGTACAGAATTATCAGCTGTTCTTCTGGTCCTGCAAACTTTTAAAGAGCCTCAATATTATTTCTGATTCTGAATACATTTGTTTAACAGTTACTCAGATTGAAACTGCTAATATCTCTGTAACCAATGAACTTTTTCAAATGTTCCTGCAACTGCATGGACTCATTCATCGATGAGTAAATTCTCTGTATATTACTCATATTTGATGACATTCTGCTTTACCCGGACCCTTGTCCACATGTAATGCACAGGCTAATATTCTGGTAGGGTCTGTACAGGATGCTGCCAAATATCATACTCATCTCAACACTAAGGGATTGTGACATAAATTTCCATCTTTAACAAAACTGCAAGCACAAGATATTGTAAGGCATTGTTCTACCTGTGGCCCTCTTGCATCAGCATTGCTTGATAAAGGCACTAATCTCTGAGGGCTGGTGCCAAATCAGATCTGGCAGGTGGATGTTACACATGTCCCATCATTTGGTAAATTGCAATATGTTCATGTTTGTATTGACACTTAGTCTCATTTTCTCTGGGCAACTGTGCATAGTGGGGAAAGATTTTGTCATGTTCACTCACATTTGTGGTCTGCCTTTGCAGTCATGGGTTACCCTATACAAATTAAAACTGAAAATGATCCAGCTTACTCTGGTAAACAATTTGCCAAATTTTGTTCTCAATATTCCATTGTTCGTATCACAGGAATTCCTTATAATCTTACAGGTCAAGCCATAGTTGAATGGTTGCATCAAACCCTTAAACAAATGCTGTTAAAACAAAAAGGAGGAGATGATGGTATCATAGTACCAAAGGATCAACTGAGAAAGGCTTTATTTACTTTAAATGTTCTTAATGTATATGATTCCATCACACCGGCTGAACAACATTCTGCTTAATAAAGGAAAGGTTTTGTCTGGCCAAGCTGAACATCAGCCAGTATACGGGAAAGATGTCTTGACTAAACACTTGTATGAAGGGAAACTTAAAGTATGGGGGTGAGGATATGCTCTTGTAATTACAGGAGATGAAGAACAAATTTGGTTACCAGCATGGCTGATTAAACCATGGACAGAGAATGAGACATCCTTCCTTGGTGATTCTTCACCTCTTCCTGATAACACTAATGATTCTGGGTAATGTATCTGAAAACCATACTTATTGGGCTTGTATACCTAATCCGCCATTATTGAGAGCTTTAACATTGGCAAATTCCCCATTTACAGTATTTTTAAATAAAACTTATATGTTCCCAGGACCTATAGATCATCGATTGCCTTTGAAATCTGAGGAAGAATAATAGTAAATTTAACCCTTTCTTTTGATGATCATCCTTTATGTATAGGAAAAGAGTTTCCTTGTATGAGAATACAGAATCACACTATGATCATTACTAAAGTCAATGGTACCAAATTGTTTATTACTGTATTTCCATCCTATAATAGTTCTCTGGTCATGTTACAAAATTTTACTTGTCCACCACAAGAACAAAGTGATGAGGAAAGACAGCAAGTTTGCCATAAGGGAAGAGTTGTCGCTTTTAATGATTCCTATGGAATGGTATGGGACAGTGTCCCTATGGGGTATCCCACTAATAATAGTGGCAGCTTTACATGGTATGGAATGAACAATAGTCAGCTTAGTGCTAATGGGCAACATCCTTTTCCATGGCTCACTAATGAAAAAACTATATTTACTAATAGGTCAATTATTTGGAAGAACAAAGGAAGGTTGTTACCTTCCTGATGGGGGCAGCTGGAGGGGTCAGGAGGGCCGCACTTTAGTGGGGTTCGAGGTCATGGCAGACGGCCTCGGGGGCTCTCAGGTGTGGAGGACGCACGGCGGGGGGAAAGGAAGATGCCGCGGAGACCTGGTCTGTGCGCAAGCCCGATTTATTAAGGAAGTACAGTGGGTTATATAGGAGGTGAAGAGGGTGGGGCGGTAGGGGATTGGCAGAAGCATGGGGTGGACTTGTGGTTGGTTGCCATAAGCAGTTACTAGGGACGGGGGCAGATATTAGGTTAGCTTTGGACGGTTGGCAAAGGAAGTGGGTTGCAATTAGAGGCGGGAGTCTGCTATCTGAGCTTCTAGGACAGCTGTTTGAGGAGATAGGCCAACACCTTCCCTATAGATTAATAGTACACTAATTGTTCAGAGAAATTTTTGGAAAATATTTCTTGGATGAGCCCCCACTTATCATGGCTTGGGAATAAGAATGACATCAGACAATAACTTTATTTTAAACAAACATATCATTTCAAGACATCTATATGAGATCCCTATGTTTTGTGACAGGAAAATTAGAAATTAGAAATCAAACCCTGTTTTGTAAAAATTGTGCACTCTATACTTGTATTTCTGAAAATATTTTAAAGGGAAATGAAACTATCATGGCCACTTGGATAAGAAAAGGAGTATGGTTCCAGTGCAGATGACCCAGATGTGGCAGTCATCACCTGAAAATCAATTGTTATTACATCTTGCACAAACATATATAAAATGAACAAAGTGATTAATAGGACTAATTATAGCTGGAATATTGGGACTAATTGGAATAATAACAGCAACCATCATGGCTACCATTGCATTGCTTGAAACAGTTCAGACACAGCAATATGTGCATGGTTGGCATAAAAACACCAGTGACTTCTGGCATAGTCAAGAGCATATTGATTAGCAGCTCAATAATAGAGTTAATAATTTAGAATATGCTGTATTGCATATTGGAGATCAGTTGCATGATCTAAACTTGCTGAGAAGACATAAGTGTGATTGGAATGAAAGTTAACTTCTGTATTACACCACTTGTATATCATTCCTCAGAGATAAAATGGGAAAAGATAAAAAATCATTTATTGGGCAACAAAATAAATATCTCATTAGAAATTGTTGAATTGCAAAAGAAAATATTAGAATTGTCTCAAAATCAAATACATGTAGCCACTGATAAAGATGTTTTTTTCTGATTTAATTTCTCATGTTACAAAGCATAATCCTGTAAATTGGTGGAAATCACAGCATTTTGTATCATCCTTAGGAATCAGGATGGCTGTTTTAGTAATACTGTTTATTACAATGGCCTGTTTTAAATTATATGTTACACAGTGATTACAGAGCACTGACCAGCTAGGACAAACCAACAATCTTGTTCTTGCATAAGCATTACAAAACACCCTTTAAATATTGTGCCAGAAGAGCTTGGCTGGTAGTCAATGATGGGTAAGACCCTTAAATTGTGATAAGGGTGACTTAAGACAGGCACAGTCACCCAGGCACTGAAACAAAAAGGGGGTGATGAAGGAAGTATTGACTTGTTGGCTGAAGAAAATAAGACATGAGGTAGCCTGGGAAACAGAACAAGAAATGAATGTTCTTTATTGAGACTCCTTTGGTCAAGAGGCCAGTTTAGTAGAAAGAAAAAAGTCACTTTGAATAGCTAAAAGATAAATGGCCTATCCATGTTTCCAATGATAAGATAACAACAATAAATCTGTACATGCGACTCCCGGGGGTGGGGCAAGATGGTGGCTGAGAGAACTTACCTGATGGTCTCTCCTGCAAAGAAGCAGCTGGGCAGAATTGGAGGTTCTCTGGGACCAGGCTGTTTTGGGATTTTTGCAGGGCAGGAGGTGTCTGGACATCAATTTGGTGGGAAGGTAACGGAGAGGATTAGTCTATAAGATATAATTGAGACTCTCTTGCACGGAGGTGAGAGCTGTGCATGGGAAGCTCCCTCCTGGGGTGGGTGGAGCCATGGAACCGGTGCTGTGTGGTTCTTTTTGGAGACTCTGAGGTACTGGGGAGTTCATGAGCCCTGAGCGGGCTGTTAGGGGGTTGACAGGATGGGAGGCCTTTGCAGACCGATTTGGGGAGACAAACGGGGGTTTTGTCACGAAGTGGGGAATTTTTGATTGTGGAATAGCGCTTCTGCCTAGAGCGCCACCCCCCAAGCCCACCTGCCAATCTGCAGCGGACTTAGATTGCTGGCAATAAAGGGACAAAACTGGGAGACGGTTACAGGGTGTGGCGGGGTGGGGGGAGACGTCTGGAAGCCAATTGGGGAAATATTTTGTGAAGCGTGGGAATTTTGGTTTTGGACTCTGTTGTCCTCATTTCTGGCTGGAGCCCCACCCCCAGGCCTGGCTTCTGATCTGTGTCATTAAATTGACTGCAGTGTAGAGGCGCCCCCAGGTGGCTGTTCCAGGGGCTTACAGGGTGGGAGGTGTGGTGAGGCCGAATTGATGATACATCCACAGAATAGACCCCAGTGAGTGATTGAATTGCGGGGTTCAGACACATAAGATAGAGTTTGCGGATCTGACTTCCCCCATAGGGCTGGCACCCAGCTATGGGGATCCCTGAAGGCTGTGTTACACTGCAGTGCTCCCAGGCTCCCTGTGGACCAGATTTGAGGTTGCCAGGTCTGTGTCTGCTAAACCATGGTGGCCCACACCCCAGAGACTCACACCTCTTGAGTCTTCAATATCTCAGACTTTCCATCCCTGAATCCATCATGCCCTGAGGTCCATCTGAGGTCCTTGAATGTCCTAGCCCTCAATGTTTGCATTTTTTCATTTTTGTTTTGTTTTGTTTTGTTTTTATTTTTATTTTATTTTATTTTTTTAATGCGCTGATTGCTAACATTGCATTATCTCCTAGTCTTTTCTCCCAGTGTATCCTACAAAGTCTTTTTTTTTTTTCAGTTATTTAGGGGTTTTTTTCTTGTTGCTGTTGTGGTTGTTCTGTATCTTTTCTTACTTTTCCCTACCTGTTCCCAGCCCTTTACCCACACCCTTTTTCTTTCTTCCTTTCTTCTCTTTGTTTTTTTTCTCTCTCTCGTTCCTCATTTTCTTCTTATTTTATTTTATCTTAATTATACAATAGGTGATTCAGGGAACACCTCACATTTGCTGGGATTCCTCATCCTCCGCTGCCTCATTTCTGTGTGAATTGATTTTGGCTACCTACAATATCCCCTTTCCCTGCAACTTGATATCCCCCATCATCTACAGTTTCTCCTATATTCCACCTCCCTTTCTTTGATCCCCAAAGTGTCTAACTCTTAATTTCTAATAACTTTATTTTGTTTTCTGTCTGTTATCCACTCCTGAAACTATTTCCTTTCTTTTCTCTTTCCCTCTCTCACAAAAACAATAGCTTTTTAATTCATACCATATTCCTCCAATATTCAGTCGACTACCTCATTATAGGTACTCTACGTACTGCTATAACTCTAACCAACTTACAGGAATCTAATATCCATCTTCCCAGATCTCATATTGTTGCTCTGTTAACATTTATCACCAATACTACTTTACACTTTTTCCTTGCTTACACAATTGCCTTTCCCTGGCCCTAATACTTTGCTTTAAAGTGAACTCAACCAGCAATAAGAAATTAGAACAAGAACAAAGTGACAAAGAGAAGATATACACTTACACAAAGAAAACAACTAATTAATCCCCAAGACAAGGCAAAGAAGTTAAGGAAATGATTAAGCCCGTCAAGATAAAATGATGACCAGACAGCAACAAAAATTTACAAACCAAACCAGTAATCAGGAAAACATGGCTGAATCCAATGAACAAACTAAAAACCAGGAAGGGGAGCAGAAGTTTGCACAAGCAATTAAAGATCTCAGAACACTTATCACTGACAAATTAAATGAAGTAAAGGAAGAGGTTAACAACATGAAGACAACACTTGGAGGGGAAATTGCAGAATTGCAAAAAGATTACAGATATGTTGGGAATGAACATGACAGTTCAAGAAATCAAAAATACACTACAGCAAATATCAGCAGACTAGAAGAGGCAGAGCAAAGAATTAGTGATGTGGAAGACAGTCCATCGGAAATCAAACAGATAGTAGAATTGGTCAGTAAAAAGATAGAAAAAATCCAGCTAGGACTTAGGGACCTGAATGATAATGCAAAACACTCAAACATACGTATTATAGGCATCCCAGAAGGAGAAGAGAAGGGAAAGGGGTCAGAAGGAGTGTTGCAGGAAAAAATGGCTGAAAACTTCCCAAATCTACTGAAAGAGACAGATGTACATATCCAAGAAGCACAGCACACCCCAATTGTCATAAACCCCAACAGGCCCACCCCAAGACATATGCTTGTCAAATTATCCAACGCTCAAGACAAAGAGAAAATTCTAAAAGCAGCAAGAGAAAAGAAAACCATTACATACAAGGGAAGATCCATAAGATTAAGAGCTAATTTCTCATCTGAAACCATGGAGGCAAGAAGGCAGTGGTAGGATATAGTCAAGGTACTAAAAGAAAAAAAATTCCAACCAAGAATACTCTATCCAGCTAAACTAGCATTCAAAAATGATGGAGAGTTCAAAATATTCACAGATAAACAGAAACTGAAAGACTATGCCAACAAGAAACCTCCCCTTCAAGAAATTCTAAAGGGAATTCTGCAGGAAGAAAGGAAAAAACAGGACAGACAGAATTGGAGGAGAGTGTAAGAGCAACAAAAAAGACAAAGAGAGAAGGGGGAAAAAAAAGCAAACAATATATGAGAAACACAAAACCAATCAAAATATGCCTAACACAAATAATTCCTTGAAAGTAATAACAATGAATGTCAACGGATTAAACTCACCTATCAAAAGATACAGACTGGGACATTGGATAAGGAAATATGACCCATCTATATGCTGTCTACAAGAGACACATCTTAGACCCAGAGATTCTTGGAGGTTGAAAGTGAATGGTTGGAAAACAATCATACAAGCAAACAATAACCAAAAAAAGACAGGAGTAGCTATATTAATATCAGACAAAATAGACTTTAAATGCAAAACAATTGTGAGAGACAAAGAAGGATACTACATTTTAGTGAAAGGGACGATCTTTCAAGAAGATCGAACAATCATAAATATTTATGCTCCTAACAAGGCCACCTCTAAATACGTGAGGCAAACACTGGAAAAACTAAGTGAAAGAATAGATGCATCTACAATCATAGTGGGGGATTTTAATACACCACTATCAACTCTGGACAGAACATCTCAAAAGAGAATCACTAAAGAAACAAAACATTTGAACAGTATATTAGAAGAGCTGGATCTAATAGACATATATAGATCATTACACCCAAACACAGCAGGATATACAGTTTTCTCCAGTGCACATGGATCATTCTCCAAGATAGACCATATGCTAGGCCACAAAGAAAGGCTTAATGAATTCAGAAAGATTGAAATCATACAAAATAATATCTGTGACCACAGTGGAGAGAAGCTGGAAATTTGCAAGGGTCAGAGCCCAGATTTCACACCATGATTTGGAAATTAAATAGCACACTATTAGAAAAACAGTGGGTCAAAGAGGAAATCTTAAAAGAAATCAATGACTACCTTGAAACAAATGATAATGATAACACAACATACCAAAATTTATGGGATGCCATAAAAGCAGTACAGAGAGGGAAATTTATAGCCATAAATTCATATATCAAAAAAGAAGAAAGAGCAAAAATTGAAGAACTAACTGCACATTTGGAAGAATTAGAAAAAAACAACAACAAAGTAATCCAACAGGAAGAAGAAGGAAGGGAATAACAAAGATAAGAGCAGAACTAAATGAAATAGAAAATAAGAAAGCACTTGAAAAGATCAACAAGACCAAGAGCTGGTTTTTTGAGAAGATGATCAAAATTGACAAACCCTTAGCTAGACTAGCAAAGAAAAAGAGAGAGAAGATGCAAATACACAAAATAAGAAATGAGAAAGGCGATATCACCACTGACCCCAGAGAAATAAAGACTATCATAAGAGGATACTTTGAAAAACTCTATTCCAACAAAAATGACAATTCAGAGGAAATGGACAAATTCCTAGAAACACATAAGCAGCCCATATTGACGAAAGAAGAAATTGATCATCTCAACAAACCAATCACAAGTAAAGAGATAGAATCGGTCATTAAAAAGCTGCCAAGTAAGAAGAGCCCAGGGCCAGACGGCTTCACAGGTGAATTCTACAAAACACTCTGGAAAGAACTAACACCGATCCTGCTGAAACCCTTCCAAAAAAGAGAAACAGAAGGAACATTGCCTAACTCCTTCTATGATGCCAACATTATCCTAGTACCAAAGCCAAACAAAGACACCACAAGAAAGGAAAATTACAGACCAATTCCTCTAATGAACCTAGATGCAAAAATACATAACAAAATACTTGCTAATCGTATTCAACAACACATTAAATGAATTATACACCACGAATACGTGGGATTAATTCCGGGTATGCAAGGATGGTTCAATATAAGAAAATCAATCAATGTAATACACCATATAAACAGATTGCAGGAAAAAAATCACATGATTATATCTATAGATGCAGAAAAAGCATTTGACAACATACAGCACCCTTTCTTGAAAAAACACTCCAAAGATCAGAATACAAGGAAATATTTTGAACATGATAAAAAGTATATGTGAAAAACCTACAGCCAACATAGTTTACAATGGAGAAATCCTAAAATCCTTCCCTCTAAAGTCAGGAACAAGACAAGGATGCCTATTGGCTCCCCTGCTATTTAACATTGCCTTAGAAGTACTTCCTCGAGCACTGAGGCAAGAACCAGGTATAAAAGTCATTCAAATTGAAAAGGAAGAAGTCAAAATTTCATTATTTGCAGATGACATGATCTTATACATAGAAAACCCTAAGAGATCTACAACAAAGCTTCTAGAACTCATAAATGAGTTTAGTAAAGTCACAGGTTATAAGATCAATGCGCAAAAATCAGCAGCATTTCTGTACACCAATAATGAGCAAGATCAGGAGGAAATCAAGAAACAAATACCATTTACAATAGTGAATTAAAAAATCAAATATTTAGGAATAAATTTAACTAAAGATGTAAAAAATATATACACTGAGAACTATACAAGGCTGTCAAGGAAATCAAAGAAGACCTAAATAAATGAAGTATATTCCCTGTTCATGGATAGGAAAACTAAATATTAAGATGTCTATCCTACCAAAACTGATCTACACATTCAATGCAATCCCAATAAAAATCAACACAGCCTTCTTTAAGGAACTAGAAAAACTAACTATGAAATTTATTTGGAAAAGAAAGAGGCCCCGAATAGAAAATAACATATTGAAAAAGAAAAAACGAAATAGGAGGAATCACACTACCTGACTTCAAAGCATACTACAAAGCTACAGTAGTGAAAACAGCATGGTATTGGCATAAGGAGAGACACACAGAGCAATGGAATTGAATTGAAAGTTCTGATATAGAACCTCATATATATAGCCATATAATATTCGATAAAGTCACCAAACCCTCTCAACTGGGAGAGAATGGCCTATTCAACAAATGGTGCCTGGAGAATTGGATATCCATATGTAGAAGAATGAAAGAGGATTACCATCTCACACCTTATACAAAGATCAACTCAAGATGGATCAAACACCTAAATATAAGAGCCAAGACCATAAAGACCTTGGAAAGCAGTGTAGGGAAAAATCTACAGGACATTGTAATAGGAAATGGCTTCATGAATATCACACCAAAAGCACGAGCAGCAAAAGAACTAAGAGATATATGAGACTTCCTCAAAATTAAAACCTTCTGCACCTCAAAGGAGTTTGTCAAGAAAGTAAAAAGGGAACCCACACAATGGGAGAATATATTTGGCAAACATATATCTGATAAGAGACTTATAACTTGCATATATAAAGAACTTCTATATCTTGAAAATAAAAAGATAAACAACCCATTTAAAAAATGGGTAAAAGATTTAAACAGACACTTCTCCAAAGAAGAAATACAAATGGCTAAAAAGCACATAAAAAATGCTCCAAATCTCTAGCTATCAGGGAAATGCAAATCAAAACTACAATGAGATACCATCTTACTCCCATAAGATTGGCAGTTATATAAAAAACAGAAGAATACAAATGCTGGAGAGGATGTGAAGAAATGGGAACACTCATACACTACTGGTGGGAATGCAGAAGGATCCAGCCATTCTGGAGGACAGTTTGGCAGTTTCTCAAAAAACTAACCATAAATTTGCCATATGACCCAGCAATACCACTGCTGGGTATATACACAGCAGAACTGAAAACAAGGACACAAACCGATATATGCACACCAATGTTCATAGCAGCATTGTTCACTATCGCCAAAAGTTGGAATCAACCCAAATGTCCATCAACAGATGAGTGGATCAATAAAATGTGGAATATACATATAATGGAATGCTACTTGGCTTTAAGAACAAATACTCTACAAACACATGTGATAACATGGATGAATCTTGAGAACCTTATGTTGAGTGAAGCAACCCAGGCATTGAAGGACAAATACTACATGACCTCAATGATATGAAATAAGCAAGCTGCCTCAGAGAGCTAGAGACTGGAAGATAGGCTTACAGGAAACCGGGGGGTGGAGGAAGGATTTGAGCCGACATCTGCAGGGGTGGAATCTATGATGAGCTGGCGGTAAGTATGAGCACAAAGAAGAAGTAAAATGGGGGCAAGGGGTTGCCTTTGGGTGGGGCTTTGTGGGTTTGAGGGGGGTTGGGGATGGGCAGATGGGTAATACTGCCCACAAAATTGGGGGGAGGGAGGGGCAACATACGAACACAGGAGAGTGTCAGGTGTTGGTTGAGAGTAAAATGCTAAGAAAATCATATCAAAATATAATTAAGAGGGTTACCTGTTTAGGATGCTCAGAGGGGATGGTCTGACACGGGACGGACTCCTGGGGAATGTCTGAATGCTCATTTTGCCAGGGTGGGTTGTACCATTGGATAGAGACCCAAGTAGTGAGAGTGGGGGTGGACCCACATCCTGGGGAGGACTAATGCCATCAAAAAAGAGGGAACTGTATCTCTTGAGAGAAAGGATGGCTCCCAGGGCTTTAGGGCAGTTGAGCAAGTCAGGCCCTGAACACTGTTGCAAGTATCTCTGGACGTGGCTCCTCAGGAAATGGAGATTGGCTGTCACTGTGGGCCCCAAGGGGAGGGGAAAATGGATGTTGAAGGGATGGAACCAAGGTAAATGTGGGGGTAAGAGAGGAGTTTCACGAGAGTACACAAGGATGGATATAAAACATATAATATTACACCAAAAACATATAGGGGACGACAGACTAATAATGTACCATAATGTAAAACATAGGATAACTAAAAATTTAGAAAACTGTATATCCTATATTATGGACCACAATGTAAGAACAGATGTCACCTTGTTTGAAAGCTATTGTCTCAGAGTCTGTACATCAGTTTAAGTAAATATGATGTGAATAAGTTATAAGAATATCGCTGTGGAAGGGAAAAAGTTTTATGGTGGATGTGTGGGAGTACTGTATATTGTATATATGAATTACTGTGATCTAGGGCTCTTGTGAAGAGAAGCTCAATAATTAGGAAAAAAGAAAAGAAAAAGATAGGATGTAGAATTTTTCCAAATCAATATGTATTCTATATCTAACCTTTAAACCCATTGCTATATTCCATTTTACTAGCAAGGGATCCTGACATTATATTGGGCTTCACTTTTCAGGAAGTTTTGGATCACAGAGTGGTTCAGCAATGGCAGCAAGGAATACTGGTATAGAATGTTATTGACAGGTGATATATGGTTCACAGGGAATTATACAGGGCATATGTCCAGGGTGCATGGTAATGTTTGGATATACTCATAGTGGCAACAATTAAAAACAACAGCTGGGGGGCTACTGGGTTCCTGGCCGGGGGTGCTCTGTCCTGTTCCCTAGGGGAGCAGTGGCAGTCCCCCAGGTGCAACGATAAAGATCAGGAAGGAATGAGGGTCCAACAGGGAGCCCCTGATACTAATGACTATGCTTGTGAGCCTATATGCCTGAAATAAGAACAAGGCCTAGAGCAGCACTGTGCCTGGGAATTTCCTCCTAACAGCCTTCATGTTACTCAAATGTGGCCAGTCTCGAAGCCAAACTCAGCATGTAAATGCAATGCGTTCCCCCCAGTGTGGGATATGACACCCGGGGATGAGCCTCCCTGGCACCGAGGGATCACTACCAAGTACCAGCTGATGATGCAACTAGAAAATGACCTTGAATTAAAGGTTCAACGCGGACCAGCAGAATATCCCTGTCTACATATTATAACAGGAGTTTAAAATGCTGTTTGACCTAATGTAAGGGGGAAATAGAAAGGAGAAATGAGTTTATATGGTTATGAGTCTCTAAAAATGAGTCTGGAGGTTGTCAGAAGGATTGCCCTTATGCACACCTGATCAGAGTCTCAGAGACAGATAAAGTAGATACAACCCCGGGAATTGGTTCTTTTGAGGGCTAAAGAGACCCGAGGGTTCTATGGTCATGGCAGATGGGGTTCACTGCCATGTCAGTTGGCCCTTCTTTGGAGCTGGTGTTTCTGCATGATGGAGCTGGACACAGATGGGATCTCTTTTCACAAGCCTTTCATGCTACTTTACTGGAATTGTAGTTGATGCTGGGGTTTAAGATATATCTAGGGGATTTGAATCTCTGTACTGACAATATGATAGCCAGGCCCTGAGCCTCAACAGAATTCAACTCCTACACTCTGATTTATTGGACTTACACCACTCAGCTAACATGGAGTTGAAGAATGTCAACCACCACACCATGGAGCCTAGAGTGCCTACAACTGAAAGCAGGAGGATTGCATCCTGTATCCATGTGGGATCTAAGCCTCCTCTTGACATAGATGTTCAATGGACACAACCAATCCAAGGTCCACAGAGAAAAAGTGGCATTGCTGTGGGAAAAGTGGCCATGGTGGCTGCTGGGTGCAGGGAATGGGAGGAAGAGATGAGATGCGGAGGCATTTTTGGGACTTGGAGTTGTCCTGGGTGGTGCTTCAGGGACAATTACCGGACATTGTAGATCCTCCCAGGGCCCACTGGATGGAACGTGGGAGAGTATGAGGTATGATGTGGACCATTGACCATGAGGTGCAGCGATGCCCAGAGATATACTTACCAAATGCAATGAATGTGTCATGATTATGGAAGACAGTGTTGCTCTGGGGGGAGTGTTGGAGTGGGGGCAGTGGGGTTGAATGGGACCTCATATTTTTTCAATGTAATATTTTAAAAAAATGAATTAAAAAAAAAACAAAAAACAAAGTGACATAAATAAATAAAGAAATTAGATTAAGTCAAACAATTTGGTACTTATAAATGCCAGTATTATTATAGCATATTGTTTGGTATTTAACAATACTTCTTATTTTCTACATTTGCTGAAATGCAAATTTATAAACAATAATGTAGATCCATAGTATTGGAAATAAAATAAAGATATAATAGGACACAAGTACAAAAATTGTGTTGGGAGGGTTTTAAGAAAAGTGTATGTATTTGTTATTGAAGTCAAGTTGTTACCAAGCTAAATATGATTATTATATATTTAGGATGTTAGATTTTAACCCCATGGTAAACACAGAATAATATATGGAAAGTTTATCTAAATATAAAATACAAGGTTCTTTATATGGTACAACACAAAAAATCATATCAGTATGAAAGTGGACATTACCAGAGAAATTGTAGGACAAATAGCTATAAAACTTACAAAGGCTTCTTATCAATAATGGCAAAAGAAAGCCTTAAATTTTCTGTAGTGATATTAAATGTAAATGGACTGAACTCTTCATTTAGAAAAAGGCAGAGATTTGCAGAATATATTTAAAAAGATAGCACAAATATGTACTTTCTGCAAAAGAATCATCTTAAAATCAAGGACACAAGTAGGTTGAAAATGAAAGGATAATAAATAAAAATTATGTGAGTAGTAACCAAAAGAGGTTTAGGTTAGATATACTAATATCAGATAAAATAGATATTAAGTCAAAAAATGTTAGTCAAACACAATCATTATATACTGATAAAGGGTACAATTCAACAAGAAGATGTAACAATTATTAAAATATGCACCTAATAGCAGAGCTCTCAACTAGATGAAACAAAATTGACAGATCTGAAGGGAGAAAAATTTAAGACTTTACATTGATATTAGGAGACATTATTACACCATTTCCGATAATGGCTATACCATGTAGTCTGGTCAGACGATCAATGAGGATATACAAGAAATTAATGATACTCTAAATCAAGAAGACCTAACAGATATATCTACATCACCTAACAATAATAAAATGTACTTTCTGCTCAAGTGCAAACCAATCATTCTCTAGGATAAAATATATCTTAGGTCAAAAACCAGTCTTAATAAATTCAAACATATTGAAATCTTACAATATATCTTCTCTAACAACATTAGAATGAACCTAGAAATTAATATCAGAGGAAGAATTAGAAAATTCACAAATAAGTTGAAATTAAGCAATGTACTCTGAACCAACTACTAGTCCAAATAGGAAATTACAACAGAATTAAGGAACTAACTTGAAGTGAATGAAGCCAAATTTACAACATACCCAAACTTATGGGATGAAGGAAAGACAGTGCTGACAGGCACATTTATAGCTCTAAATACTTACATTATAAAAGAAGAAAGAGTTCAAATCAGAGATTTAAACTTAAAATTTAAAATATTAGAAATTGAAGAGCAAACTAACCCCAAAGACAGCAGAAGAATGAAATAATAAAAATTAAAGCTAAAATAAAAGAAATAGAGAACAAAAAAGAACACAGAGAATCAAGAAAAGTAATGTTGGTTCTTTGGAAAGATCAATAAAATTGATCAACCTTTACTCAGACTGATGAAGCTAAAAAGAGAGGTAACAAATTAAAACCCGAAATGAAAAGGGGACATTTCTATTGACTCCTCTAAAATAAAAAGTACCATAGGAAGATACTATGACAACTGTATGCTGATGAACTAGATAATCCAGATGCAATGGACAATTAGGCAAATTCATAGAAACACACAAACTACACATCCTGACTCAGGAAAGAATAGAATATCTAATCAAATAAAATCCAAGTATAGATATTGAATCAGTAATCAAACTCCTCCCCCCAAAAAAGAAAAGCCCAGGACCAGATGACTTCATAGGGTAATTCCACAAAACAATCCAAAAAGATTATCTTCAATTCTGCTCAAACTCTTCTAAAAAAATAGAAGAGGAGGGAACACTGCTTAATTTATTCTACAAGGTCAAAATTATGCTCATAGTAAAGTCAGATAAAGGTATCATGAGAAAAGAAAATTCATGCCACGATCTATTAAGAATATAGATTTGAAATGCCAGGAAAGTAAATCCAATAATACATTAAAATAATTATACACCATGGTAAAGTGGAATTTATCCATGTTATACAGAGGTAGTTCAATGTAAGAAAATCTATTAATGCATGTTAACAAAATGGAGGCAAAAAAAAAACCACACAGGATCTTCATAATTGATGAATAAATGGCTTTTGACAAAACCCAGTACCCCTTCTTGATAAACCCACAGCTAGTCTCTGCCTTAATGATGAATGACTGAAACTTTTACTTCTTAGATCAGAAACAAGACTAGGATGCTCACTGTCACCATTCTTATTCAAAATTGTACTGGAAGTTCTTGTCAGAGCAATTAGAAAAGAAAAATAAATAAAAAGCCTCCATATTGGAAAAAAGAAAACTTTTCATGTTTTCAGGTGAAATGAAATTCTTGAAAATCCATAACAAATCTCCTAGAGCAAATAAATTCAGTAAATAGGCAGGGTATAAGAATAACACCAAAAAATCAGTAGTCTTTCTTTATCCAAATAATTAACAATCAAAAGATATCAAGAAAAAAATCTATATATAATAACAAATAAAATAAATAACTAGGAATAAATCAAAACAAAGATGTAAAGGACCAATATGCAGAATACTACAAATCATTGCTAAAAGAAATAAAAGAAGACCTAAATAAATGGATGGACATTTTGTGTTCATGAACTAGAAGATTAAAATATTTTTAAAATGCACATCTTATACAATGCAATTTATAGATTCAGTGCCTCTCCAATAAAAATTCCAACTATCATTTTTGCCAGAATGGAAAAGCCAATCATTAAATTTATATGGAAATATAAGTGATTTGTCAAAGTCATCTTGAAAAAGAAAAAATAAATGAAATTGTAACACTCACACTGCCCAAACTTAAAACGTATTACAAAGGTGCAGTAATCAAAACAGCATGATATGGTCATAAGGGCAGACATATAGACCAATGGAATCAAACTGTGTATTCAAAAATCAAACCTCACATTTATGTCAAATAATTGTTGACAAGGGGGTGAAGACCACTCAATTGATAAAGGCTACACTATACAAAATATGTTGTTTCAACATCTGGATCCTCATTGGCAAAAGAAATGAGGTCCACTTCCTAATGCCATATATAAAAATCAACTCAAAATGAAACAATGGCTTAAATGTAAGAGGCAGAAGTGTCAAATTTCTGGAAGGAAACATAGGAAAGCATCTTCAGGACATTTTGTTTAGGCAATGATTTTCTAGATTTTGCACCCAAAGTGAAACAAGAAAGGAAAAAAAATAGATAGACTTAAAGGATTTAACATGAAAGTAAAAGGACAAACTACACAATGGGAGACAAAATTTGGAGACCAAATATTCAAAAAAGGCTTAACATCCAGGATATATAATGAAATCCTCAAACTTAACAACAATTAAACAAACAATTTAATTAGAAATGGACACAAAACTTGAAGAAACGTCTCTCTAAAGAAGGTACACAGATGGTGAAAAAGCATATGCAAAGATATTAAAAATAATTAGCCATCAGGGAAATGCAAATCAAAATCACAATGAGATTGCATTTCCACACCCATTAGAATGTCTACTATTTTTAAAAATGAAAAATTATGTGTGTTGGAGAGGATACAGAACAATAGAAATAGTTATTAATGGCTGTTGGGAATGTAAAGTGGTGAGCTCCTGTGGAAGACAGTTTTACAATTCTTCAAAACTTAAGTATAAAGTTAATGTATGACCTGGCAATTCTACTACTAGGTATATATCCAAAAGATTGAAAACAGGGATTCTAGCACACATTCATACCCCAACGTTTACAATGGTTTTATATATCATTGCCAAAAGATGGAAGCAACTCAGTTGTTTAAATATTGATGGTTGAATAAATGAAATGTGGTTTAAGCATACAGTGGAATATTATGCAATCATGAAGCAGAATTAAGTTCTGATACAAGAGATACCATAGATGAACCTTGAAGATAGCCATTTGACTGAAATAAGCCATACACAAAAGTACAAATAATGTATTATTGCACCAATATGAAAAATTAGAACAAGTAAACTCATAGAATATAGGTTACCAGAGGATGGAGTAGGGTTATGGAATGGGAAATTGAAGCTTAAAATGTAAAGATTTCCTATTTGTAATGATGGAAATGTTTTGGATATGGATGGTGTTGATGGAAGTACAGCTTTATAAATTTAATTAACTGCTTGGAAATATATAGTTGATTGTTAAAAGGGGAATTTGTAGTTCATAAATATGATAATGGAATAAAAGTTTTGAAAAAAAATTCCATAGACCACACCTACAAAAACAATGAACCCTAAATTAATCCACATACTAAATTAATAGTGCAATTTAAAAAATGTGCCTTCATCAATTGTAACAAATTTACCAAACTGATGACAAGTGTTAATTATCAGGTGGTATGTGGAAATCTAGTATATTATGCACAACTCTTCTGTAAACCCACAACTTCTGTAATAACAAAAAAGAAAAAAATGTTCATTGAACAATTCGACCTAAATAATTGTTGCAAATGTGTCCATCATATAATTCTTTCACCTTCACTAAAGGTAAAATTTTCTCCTGTAAAGAAAATTTCATACTATTATTTCTTGACATACAAAATTGTGTTCATGGACAGAATTTATTTATGTCATCATCTCTTATTATCTAGATTCAGTTATCATCCATGAATTACCTCTGGGCTATGTCTGTTACAGAAGCCAAGGAGTATGCTCCCACAGATTTTCCCTAATGCTATCTGGAACTGAATATGGAGGTACTTCTAATAAAACCAGCTGACTCCTCACAGGATATCAGTATTTCAACTAAATCTGCCCACTTGTGCTTCCAGTTCCAAAGTGGGATTGGCCCATTCCCAGAAATACTGACTTGCTCATCTGTCAAAATAAGACAATATCATCTTGTGAGTATTTTAGTTATACATTTATTTTTTCCTTCTTTTTCACCTCAGTCCATTAATCATGCACACTTCTTTCCTGGATTGTTCGCTTATTTGATGAGAGGTACTGCTAATAGGATTAGAATAGAAAATATAGATAGAGAAGATATTCACATAATGAGATGAACATCTCCTTTTCTATATTTTGCATTAAAATATGTCATTCCAGAGCATTTAGGAGAATTGCTAGTCCTTCATGGAAGCAAAGAGTGAACTTATACCAACAAAGGATGGAGCCAATGCCAACAATGCAGGCAGGGGCATCACTATTGGTGCCCAGAGCTTCAGGGTGGAAAAGGCTAATTTCAATTTATAATTTAAAAAATTAGTGATAAGGCTTGCATTTATCTCCAAAGTGGAAATAATTTTATGCATATTATTTCAGTTTGATTGGATAGTGGTTTACATTGTAGCTTACACTCTCCTCCAGTCCACCCAGTGGGCCATTGTAGGACTTTAATCACAGGGCATGGTAGTACTAAGAGATGCCCCAGAGGATCTCCTGTATTTCAGGCAGATTCTTCTTTGTCTTTATCATGTAGATGCAGTCTGATTTACCTTTGATAGGATCAGTAAACAAAGACAGTACAGTAATTCCCTTCTTTGCCTTTTGATTCAGAGGCACTGACTATTAAAACCCATGAAATGTCCTTGTATCACAATTATCATATGATTCCATTATAAATTACTCAAAACAACTTATATTCTCAAACATCCACAAATATTACAAACACATTTTAATTCTTTTTAAATTGACTTAAAAACCACCATACTGGTTTGAGGGAACTGCTTTGAGGTCCTGCAGACCAGGAAACCAGGATAGTATTGCACAAATCCCAGAAGGGGAAAAGACAGACAGACAAAGAAGCAGACAATAAAAATGTGAGTTACTAGATTCTATAGTCAGGAACAGCTACCTTTCCCCACATTTAAGGTGAACAACCTGGATAAAATCTATGGCTCACTGCAACCAACTGACAAAGGAACAGACAACTTCCTCACTGGGAGGATGGAGGGTGCAGTGGGAGGTGGAGAGTGGTGTATCTTCAAAGAATTTGGCCAACAGAGCTCACTTTGTTTCTTGTTTTATTTTTAAAATATATTTTAAATTTATTTTTAAAAGATACTTATATTACATAAAATGTTACATTAAGAAAATAAGGGATTCCATATGCCCCACTCCTCACACCTCTCACTTTCCTCCACATTGACAACTTCTTTCACTAGTGTTTCATTTGCAATTGATGAATACATTTTAGAGCATAGCCACTAAGTGTAGATTATACTTTACATTGAAGTTTACACTCACTTCCACTCAGTTCTGTAGGTTATGGCAGGATATATAATGACCTGTATCTGTCCATTGCAATGTCATTCAGGACAATTCCAAGTCCTGAAATTGCCCCCATATTACACCTTTTTTCCCTCTCCTTAAGTTCAGCTTCTCCATTGGCCACTGTCTCCACATAAATGGTAAAATTTCTTCCATTGCTAGAATCACAATAAGTCTATAGTAAAATACCAGTAAGTCCACTCTAGTCCATATTCTATTCCACAACCCTGAGGATTCTGGGATGGTGATGCCCATGACCAGAGATGTAATAGATACTTTTATTGTTTTAGGGGTCAGTGACAAACCTACTGAATAAATCAAATGGAGAGGCACCATGCAAGTTATTTAGGCCTGGTTAGAATGCACAAGATAATTTGACAATACTGAAGTCTAACACTTGATTTTCATACACTTTCTAAGCACTTCCAATGCAATGTATAACACAACAAATTACTGAACTAATTTAATACTTTATATTTTACTTCTACATTTAAGTGTATCTTGCCCTTGGTTGCCTTGTTTTTGTTTGTGCCACATTAGTGAGTCTCTGGCATGATTTTGATAACTCAAGCTGGGCAACCTGAAAGATTTAGAATCAGCTGACCAACAATCAAAGAATAGCCATGAAGCAAAACCACTAGGCAATAGTAAAAATGATGATCAGAGTAAATGCACCAATATATTCAGATGCCTAGCCATCAGGAAAAATTACAAGCCATACTATGAAATAGGAAGATATGGCATAGCCAAAGAACAAAGAATAATTCCTGGTGAGATACAGGATTTAAGACAACTAATCAATGATAGTCACACAAATCTAAATCAATTCAAAGAGTTGAAGGAAAATATGACTAAAGAAATAAAAATTTTCAGATGACACTGAATCAATATAGAGAACAAATTGAAAGCCTAAAAGTAACAGAGTATGTGGGAATGAAAGACAATGGATGAAATTAAAAATACATTAGATGAATACAAAAGTAGATTTGAATTAATGGAGGACAGAATTAGTAAAATTGAGGACAGAATATCTGAACTTGATAAGACAGGAGACCAGTAAGAGAAAAGACCAGAAATAAAACAAAACAGGGTTTCATGGTTTGAATAATAACATGAAGCATGCAAACAAGCAAATAATCAAAAATTTGTTAGTGTCCCAGAAAGGGAAGATACTAGAAAAGGGGCAGAAAGAATCTTGGAGAAAATGACCAAAAACTTCCCAACCCTAAAGAAAAACATAAATATCAATATCCAAGAAGTAAAGCATGCTCTAAACAAAATAAATTTGAGAAGGTCTACACTAGGACATCTACAACTCAGAAGAGGAAAATACCAGAGATAGAGAGGATTCTGAAAGCAGCAAGAAAAAAGCAATGAATCACATACAAAGGGGCTTCAATAAGACAAAGTTCCTATCCCTCATCAGAAACCTTAGAAGTGAGATGAAGGAATATATTTTTCAGATACTGAAAGAGAAAAACTTCCTGTCAAAATCCATTATCTAACAAAACTGTCCTTTAAAAATTAGGACACTCTCAGCTCCCTGTTGTGGTTGACCATCTTCACCTATTGCATCCATCCACCATGTGAGATCTAAGTCCCCTCTCTATATAGAGGTGGAGTGGCCATTACCATCCCAGGGTCCACAAGATGGAGGAATAAAAAATGGATTACAGTGGATGTACTGGTATTCTACTATAAAACTGTTGTGACTAGTAATGGAAGAAACTGTAGCATTGATCTGGAGAAAGTGGCCATGGTATTTGCTGAGGGCAGGGATAGGGAATAAGAGATGTGATGTGGGGGCATTTTGGGGACTTGGAGTTGTCCTAAATGATATTGTAGGGACAGATACTGGGCATTATATATCCTGCCATAACCTACTGAATGTATTGGGAGATGGTGTAAACTGAAATGTAAACTATAATCCATGTGGTGCAGCAGTGCCCCAAGATGTATTCACCAAATGCAATGGATATGCCACAATGATGAAAGAGGTTGTTGATGTGGGAGGAGTAGGGGGAATGAGATATGGGGTTTATGGGAACCTCATATTTTTTAATGTAACATTTTTTGTGATCTCTGTATCTTCAAAAATACAAAAATAAATTAATGCTCATAAAAATAATTTTTAAAAATTTGGACAACTTGAAAGCATTCATAGACAAAACTGAGAGAGTATGTTTACAAAAACCCAGATTTACAAGAGATGTTAAAGGGAGTGCTATATCTTTGAAAGGAAACAAAGAAGGGTGAGAGACTTGGGGAAGATTGTAGAAATAATGATTATTACTAAGGGTAACTTCAAGGGCAAAAAGAAAGACAAGAAAGAGAAATGACAATGGAAAGACAAAGAATAAATTGGAAGAATTAAATAATGCCTGTGCAGAAATGACTTTGAATGTCAATAGATTGAATTCCCCAATGAAATGACATAGATTGTCAGAATTGATTTTTAAAAAGTGCCATCTATGTTTTGTCTACAAGATACTTACTTCAGATGGAAGGACACAACCAGGTTGAAAGTGAAATTTTGGGAAAAGATACATAGCATGCAAATAATAAACAAAAATATCTAGATTAGCAATACTAATATTGGACAAAATAGATTTAAAATGCAAAACTATTACAAGAGATGAAGAAGTTCATTATGTACTAATAAAGAGGGCAACTCACCAAGAAGAAATAACTGGAATAAATATTTATTCATGTAACCTAGGTGCCCCAAGATACATGAGCCACACATTGGCAAAAATGAAATGGGGAATTGATATCTCTACAATAACAGTTTGTCAATAGATTGCCAGATTTTAGCACCAGAGCAAACACCCCAGGAGAAAGAATATCTTGCTGATATCTTTATTTTTTACTTTTCTGGCATCAAAACCATCAGCCAATAATGATGTTATTTTAAGAATATAAATATATATATACTTATATGATGAGTACCTGTCAAATATTAAATAACATGTGTGAAGTATTTTTCATAAATTCTGTACTGTAATACACTTCTTTAGTTGGGACACAGTGGTACTGTGACTCTGAGATCTGGCTGCACTTTTCAAAGACAGCCTCAGCTAAGAACCTAGGTAGTCCCTGATCCAGATGGAACTTATCTACCAAACTGTTAATGGGTGTGGGTGGAAGCAATTCTGCTGTTTTTAGGTGAGGTACTCTGTATAGGTTTTCCAGATGACTCTTTTTTTAAAATTTTTTTATTGACTTTGTAATAATATTACATTAAAAATATACATATATGAGGTCCCATTGAACCCTACCACCCATACCCCAACTCTCCCCCGCCAGCAACACTCCCTCCCATCATCATGACACATCCATTGCATTTGGCAAGTACATCTCTGGGCACCCCCGCACCCCATGGTCAACGGTCCACACCATGGCCCACACTCTCCCCCATTCCATCCAGTGGGCCCTGTGAGGATTTACAATGTCCGGTGATTGCCCCTGAAGCACCATCCAGGGCAGCTCCATGTCCCAAAGATGCCTCCACCTCTCATCTCTTCCTGCCTTTCCCCATACCCATCAGTCATCATGTCCACTTTTCTCAATCCAATGCCACCTTTTCTATGTGGACATTGGATTGGTTGTGTCCATTGCACCTCTATGTCAAGAGGAGGCTCAGATTCCACATGGATGCTGGATGCAATCCTCCCACTTTCAGTTGTAATCACTCTAGGCTCCATGGTGTGGTGGTTGTCCTTCTTCAACTCCATCTTAGCTGAGTGTGGTGAGCCCAATAAGTCAGATTGTAGGTGCTGGAGTCTGTTGAGGCTCAGGACCTGGCTATCACATTGTCAGTCCAGAGATTCAAATCCCCTAAATATATCTTAAACCCCGACACTAACTGCACCTCCAGCACATTAGCATGAAAGTCTTATGAAGAGAGATCCCAGATGACTATTTTTGTTCAAGTCTTCTATTTCTATTTTGACCTTTTACTTGTTGTTCACAGTGGAGGGCTGAAGTCTCCAACTATTATTGTAGAAGTCTCTTTTTCTAATAAGTTTAGGAGAAACAGTATTTTACCACTTTTTCCTCCAAGAACATTCTTATTTTCATAGTGTTATTTCTTCTCTAGTTAATTTACAGTTTTAATACAAATACAATAATCTTTAACAAAATTGATACGTTAAACAAAATATTCATTAATCATGGTTGCAAACATGGAGCTATAATACCGATATTGCTTCACCTTAGAAATAACTGGTCATAACATATGAAAAAATGCAAATGAAGCAATTATAAAATATTTATTGGTATATAAAGAAAATATTTAATATTTTTAATGCAAAACCAATAAGAAACTCTAATTAAAATTTATTATTATTTGAATTAGTAAAAAGAGCATAGTAAATCTTTGAATTATTTGCTATACAAAATATATAAATTGAAAAAATTACAGAAGTTTTACACACTTGGGGACCTATTTCATTCACCTCATTATGGGGTAATGTAATCCACAGCCACATATAAAGGGAAAAAATCATAAAATAAAAACTTGATACATAAAATTTAAGGTATAGTAATAAAAGTAGGCATCAGATATTTTTTTTAAAAAGTCCCTAATGAGAAAAACATTGTCCACAATAAAAAATCATAGACATAATACGTTGATAAATAGTGGGATTCACAAGCAAATAAAATATATATTCAATAAATTAATTAAATAGAAATCTAACTGCATAATTCACTGTATACATAAAATGTCCATTAGATATATGGGAAAAAGAAAAATAGTTCAATTTCAATTGAAGACACGAAAATATAAACAAAATAGAGAAAGAAGGCATGCCAACTTTTTAAAATTAGGAGATTTTCAGGCCAGGTTGTCTGATCTTCTTCCATAAAGTTTGGCGTACCTTTATTTCAGACAGCAATGCCAATCCTTTCACAAATGAATGAAGAAAAAACTTGCGCTAGGAAATTGGGCTGGAACCTCCTGGACAGGACAAATGAAGAACATCTCTTTCTTTAACCTAGGAAACTGAGTCATTACCTACACCTAATAAGGATTTGATGGCATGTATTTCCATATTTTGTTCCACTTCGTCTAACCTAATCTGCGGTTGATTAATCAACTCATGTTCTTTATTATTGGAATTAGCAGAATGATGTTGTAAAAGTAAATTGGAATACCACTAAATCCACTCTAATCCATATTTTACTGCTCCATCCTGAGGACCCTGGAATGGTGATGGCCATTCCATCTCTAAATTGAGAAGGGGCTTAGATCCCACAAAGCTGGTGGATGGGATTCTCCCACTTGCTACTGTAGACTCTCTTGGGTCCTTGGCATGACAGTTGACTACCCTCACATCCTTGTTAGCTGACTTGGGTAAGTCCAATGAACTGGAGTGCAAGTGTTATAACTCTGCTGAGGCTCAGGGCCCAGCTGGCACATAGACAGTCCAGAGATTCATGTCTCCTGGGCATACACAAACTCAAGTGCCAAACACAGGTTCATTAAAAATGACAGAAGAGGCATGCATAGAGAGGTCACATTTGTGTCCAACTCCATCACACTCAGGAGCACAAATTCCAAAGTAGGACCCACTGGGAAGACACTGAATTCTGGAGCCATCTGACATGACTGTAGGACCTGGTTGGCTCTGTAGCCCTCAGCAACAACCCTACCTGGGGTGGTATCTACTTAGGCTGTCTCTGGGATTTTGCTGAGATGTGCATAAGTGCAACCCCTCTGATGATCTCCTGACACATTTTTAAGCCTCTTAGCCATAAACTCATTTATTTTTACCATTTCCCACATCAATGGAAGAAATTATAACATTGATGTGGAGACTGTGGCCATGGGATTTGCTGAAGGCAGTGAGAGGGAAAAAGAGTTGTGATATGGGGGCATTTTGGGACTTGAAGTTGTCCTGAATGATATTGCAGGGATAACTGCAAGACATTATATATTCTGTCATAACCTACTGAATGGACCATGAGAAAGTGTAAACTACCACATACACTGTAAATCCATGCTGTATAGCAGTGCTCCAAAATGTATCTATCAAATGCAATGAATGTACCACTCTAGTGAAAGAAGTTGATGTGGGAGAAGTGGGGGTTGCAGGAGGTGGGGTATATGGGAACCTCTTATATTGTTTAATGTAATATTTTCTGTGATTTATGTATCTTAAAAAAAAGATAATTAAAAAATTTAAAAAATAAATTAGATTAAATATTTCATTTTCATTACAAATGAGTTTTAAATTTCATGCATTAGGCTGTTTGCATGGGGCTACAGTTAGATATAGACAAAAAAATGAATTCAATTTCAGCATAGAGGGAACACTTTCTCTTATCCAAAGACATTAATGTTACAGTTTTTATTCTCAAAATCCCTGCATGAGAATTTAATATTTAAAGAGGATCCCCTTTAAAATGAGAACCCAACGTTCTCTGTGTCCATTTTCTGTGTGTTCTTCTTTGTCCGCTTCTGTTGTTGTCAGTGGCATGGGAATCCGTGTTTCTTTTTGTTGTGTAATCTTGTGTGTCAGCTCTCCGTGTGTGCAGTGACATTCTTGGGCAGGCTGAACTCTCTTTTGCACTGGGTGGCTCTCCTTACAGGGTGCACTCCTTGTGCATGGGGTTACCCTATGCAGGGACACCCCTGGGTGGCACAGCACTCCTTGCACGTATCAGCACTGCATGTGGGCCAGCTCCACACAGGTCAAGAAGGTCCAGGTTTTGAACCATGGACCTCCTATGTGATAGACGGATGCCCTATCCACTGAGCCAAGTCCGCTTGAGTTTTTGAATGCCATCTGTAGCTTCTAAAAATATTTATGTGTCTGATTTATAATAGAGTGCTTCTATTATCTAATATTTGATATTCATTTAGTGATCCTAGAAATACTATAGTATAAATTACTTGAAGAGTTGCTTAGTATTAATATCAAAGACAGATTTATTGAAAGCAGAAAGAAGAAAATAATTATAAAAATTGAAAATAGCCTGAGACCTCTGGGACACCATCAAGAATATCTTCATATGGTTTGTGAAAGTCCTAAAAGGAGAAGAAACAGTAAACGGTGAAGAAGTAATATTCAAAGAAATAATGACAGAAAACTACCTACCAAACTTAGCAAAAAGCATAAGTATGTACATCCTTATGTGCAAACTCTGAGAACACCAAACAAAATAAACATGAAGAAATATACACCATGCCATATATTGATCAAATTTTTCAATGCAAGGTAAAGGAGAGCGTTCGGAAAACTGGAAGTGAAAAGCAACATGCTATTATGTTATTTAAATGGGAATTCCAATTGGATTGTATGCAAAATTTTCATCAGAAGTCATGGAAGCATTGGACAGTGCAACAAATAGAAGTAGTCCTTGTGAACCTTAAGTTCAGTGAAAGAAGACAAACCCAAAAGAACAAATATTAAATGATCTCACTGACATGATCTGAGTGAGCAGACACATGGAGGTGGAATCTGGAAGACATGTTGCCATGACATAGAATAGGAGTAGAAAATGGTAAGCCAATGCTTAAGCTGTGCAGAATTTATAATTAGGTTGATATTAATGGTTTGGAAATGGAAAAGGTGACAGTAGCACAGAAAGTAAAATTGGCTAAAGTCTTGATTAGACATCTCTCCAAAGAAAATATAGAAGTATTCAGAAACCACAGAAGAAGATGCTCAAAATAATGTCATCATGTAAATATAAATCAAAACCACCATGAGATATCATTTAATACCCATTAGAATGGCTACTATTAAAAATAAATAAATAAAAACATAAATACATAAATAAATTTAAAAAACAAGGGCTGGAGAGGATATGGAGAATTAAGAATCCTCATTCATTGCTGGTGACAATGTAAAATGTTGGCGCCACTATAGAGGACAATTTAGCACTTCCTCAGAAAGCTAAGTATAGGATTACTGTATGACCCTTCTATCCCACTACTAGTTATTTGCTCAGCAGAATAGAAAACAGGTATTCAAACAGATATTTGCACAATGATGTTTATAGTAACATTATTCACAATTGTGAAACAGTGGATGTATCTCATGTATCCATCAGTCAATGAATGGATAAATAACATGTGGTGTGTATATATATATATATATATATTGGATATTACTCAGCCATAGAAAGGAATGAAGTCCTGATAATGTGAAAAAAATTGATGAACCTTGAAGACATCTTTTTGAGTGAAATAAACCAGATACAAAAGAACAAGTATTGTATGATCTCACTGACTTGAAATAATTAAAATAAGGAAACTCTTAATGATAGTGTCTAGAATCTAGGTTTCCAGGTATAGGGTGGAGCTTTAAATGTACAGGTTCTTTGGATTGATGGAAATGTTTTGGAAATGGATGGTGATGATGGTAGCACACCATTTTGAATAATAGACCTGAAATATACATCTGAATGGGCAAATGTTACATTGTATATATAAGAGAATAACAATATTATAAAAATCCATGAAACTACCCTACACAGTGAACCATACAAGGAGCCATGGATTGTAGTTAATAGTACACTTATTCAAATGTCCTTTCATCAATTACACCAAATGTTCCACACCAACGGAAGGTGTTTTGGGGTGGTGTATGGCAATTCTAAATATTGTGCAAGATTGCTCTGTAAATCTGCAACTCCTCTAATAAAAAAAATATTTTTTGAGAAACTGACCAGTTCTTTTTCAAGTCTTCTGTCTTTTTTTTAAACTTGGGTACTTTGTCTTTTATTGTTGTTTCACTTTCTTCACTTTTTGGTTTATTAGGGTCTTATTTCTTCAAGGGCCAAAATAGGTGGTTAGTGTGTTTTTAGGAATTTGTCTATCTCATCCATTGTCTAGTTTTTTTGCCATACATTTGTATATAGTATCCTCTTGTGATCTTTCCCATTTCTGTAGGGTCAATGGTAACAACCCCCCTCTCATTTCTGATTTTATTTGTGTATTTCTTTTTTTCTTTGCCATTCTGGCTAAGGGCTTGAAGTGATGAGTTTCATTTATTTTTAGTTTTTACTATTATTATTATTTTTGTTGGAATAATGAAAATGCTCTAGAAGTGATTGAAGTTATGAATGCACCACTGTGTGATTATACTGAAACCCATTTATTGTACTGTTTGGATGGATTTATGCTTTAATAATCTGCATGAATACAATTGATTTGTTATAAAAAAATAAGCTTGTGCAATGAAGTCAACAGCACAGTGTTGTAAAACAACCCTTGGAATATCTCCCTTAACAATCAACTAAAAATGACAAATGATACTTTCTGGGGTCTCTGGAGTATGACAGAAAATGGACAAGTGTCCCTAAATGCTGAATCAGAGTAAAAGGAAAAATAGTAAGGGATTTGTATCCCAGAAATGCCAGTCCAGACTCCTCCCCATCACTGCATCCAAAACAAAGTGGCATCACAGCCTGTGTCCCTACTGCCACAGAATCAGATCATCAAACCACTCAATAACACTGAGTCAGAACCCCATGCATATTATTAAGGCACAGGGACCCAAGTCCACAGAGACTCATGGTGATATTCAATGGGCTAAAGATTGCTGCATACAATAGTGGCCCCTGGATAAAAAGAGACCTTGTCAGAACAGTGAGCTAAAGATACACATACTAATTCCAGGCTCCATTTGATGGAAGATCAAAGCTAAACTGAGCTATTATCTTACACTTAATGGACTGGTGACTATTAAATAGAGAACTATAAGTGTTTGAAAGGAGGCAGAGGAAAGAGAACCCTCATCCACTGCTAACGTGAATGTAGAATGGTTCCTCAGGAAGCTAACTGTAGAATTGTCTCATGATCTGCAATCCCATTGCTGAGTATATTACCAGAAGAATTGAAAGCAGAAACACAAACGGATATATAAACATCAATATTCAGAGTGTCATTATTTACAATTTTCAAAAGTTGGAAGCAACCAAAATGTCCATCAACAGATGAATGGATAAGTGAATTTGTGATATTTATACACAGTGGAATATTACTCAGCTGTAAGAAGGAATGCAGTATTGGCACATGGGACAATATGGTTCACACTTGAAGACCTGATGTTTAATGAAGTAAGCCAGACACTGAGGGGCAAATATTACATGACCTTACTGGTATGACCTTAGTAAATGGAGCAGATTCACAGAGCTAGAGTCTGGAAGATAGGTTAGCAGGAGACAGAAATGGAGTAGAGGGTGGTGAGCTGATGCTCAACATGAGCAAGACTATGATAAAGTGGAAAGGGGTGGTTGGGCAGTGGATGGGGGAGATAGTGGTGCAGGGATTTGATTGAGATCAACAGTGCTAGAATGTGAGGGGTTTAAGGTGGGGAGATAGGCTTGGACTATCCAAGGAAATGGTGGGAGGGCTGGAGGAAGGAATAAGTGAACTCTGGGTTATTGTAAATCTATGGTTAAAACTACAATGGTGGGAATATTCACTTGGTAAATAGGGCAAGGGAGGGTTACTGGTTCAGGGTGTGAGTGGTGGAGATATATGTGGGACAGGATGCACCTAGGGCATGTTTCTGTGGAAAAATGGAAGTGTTCACTTATCATAATATGTTATCCTAATGGAAGGAGACCCATACAGTAAACAAAGAAATGTTAAACTCCTATGCTGGTGAGTGTTGCTATGTTCTCAGTTAGAGGGATTAAAATCTTAAGAACATAAATAGTGCCTAATAAAAGAAAACAGACCAATATTTCCAGCCCTCAATATATTAATCCACATAGCTATGAAAGTTATTCCTCAAATATTGAAATTTAGTGGGTACCATAGATTCCAAAGGGATGTGAAAAAAGTATAGATGAAACATAGGGCATTTATAGGGAATTGGAATTCTTCTGCATAATTTTGGAATGATGGATAAAATCCATTATACACTTTGTCAAAACCTGTGATAGTGTTTTGTGTGTATGGTGCAAAATGTAAACCATAATGTAAGCTAATGACCACAGTTAGTAACAATGCTTCAATAATTTTTCATCATTTGTAACAAATATACCATACTTGTATATGATGTTAATAGGGGAAAAAGTGAGAGGGAGGAGGGGTGGAGTATATGGGAAATGCCTATTTTTTTTATGTGTCTTTTCTCTATTCTAAAGCTTCTTTGAAAATAAACTGAAGGGAGCACGTGTAGCTGTCGTTGAACACCTGCTTCCGATATATGAAATCCTAGGTTCAATTCCCAATATCAAAAACAAAACAAACCAAAAACAAAACAGTAAACAAAATGAAAAAATAAGACACTGGGGAGACATACAGAAGAAATTATCAATGACCATAAAAGATAACAGATCTTATATTGATGAAAGACACAATGCAAATATTTCTTTCTTTTGTATTTTACTTTTTACTTAAATTTTTTTATTATTTTTGTTTATTTATTTGTTAGCCTTGATTTCAAGGAGGTTTTGGATTGCTGAAGGGTTGCAACTATGGCAGGGGAGGATCACTGGTGTCGGTTGTCAGTAGTGGGAGGAAGTGTGGGGAAGTGTGCCCTTGGGGCATGCCTCTAGGGAACATGAAAGTGTTCAGTTGGTCATATTGTGTGGTCTCAGTGGGTGGGGACCCACACAATAACCAAAAGAATATTGGATTCCCATCCTGGGGAGTCATACTATATTCCCTAATAGAGTGCAAATAATTCACATAGTATATGGGCAGTGGCTAGCAAATTAGAACAGACCAATACACTAGTCCCTTCATATTGAAACTTGTACTTTGGAACCTCATTATTGTGAAATTGAATCTTAGTCTAGTACTTTGTATTACCTAAGAGCCTCTTTCTTGTTCAAATGTGGCCTCTTTCTAACCAAATTCAGTGTATATACTCACTACCTTCCCCTCAGCATGGTACACAACTCCCAAGTATGAGCCACTGCCACCACCTGCTTGGGTGAACTGAGAGCCTGAGGGGAGACGACGGGAGCTGAAGAAAGACACATAGAGACAAAGACAAGATTAGAGGGGGCCAGGTGGGCCAGGGCTAGCTGATAGCAAAGTCAAGGTCCAGATCTGCTACCAAAAGCTTTATTGAAAGCAGTTAACTAGGTCAATGTTCTCAGAGCAGGGGCTATCAGGCATGAAGTTCTTTAAGGAGGGTTTTCTTAGAGTTTCTTCTTATCAGGACATCAGCTCCTTTCTGCTTACTTCCAGGTACAGACATGGCTGACCACACACCCTCACCTCTCTGCACACACTGACCCTCCCTAGCAATGTGGCTTGAGCCCCACACATTACTTTGGGGACCCCTACAGCCACCTTGTCACCAAGTGATTACTAACAAATGCCACCTAGCAATGCATTTCAAAAATACCTGGACCAAAAGGGATAAATATTAAATACAAATGAGCTTTTATGGCTAAGAGATTTCAAAGTGAGTTGGAAGGTCATTCCAAAGGTTTGGCTTTTGCAGTGCTCAGGAGGATGTCATTGACTGCCACAGTAAACTGTGCATCAAGGAGGGGGCCTATTGAGGGCTCTAGAGGCATTCAGACATTACAGGCAGGGCAAAAATTCATAGGAATTCAGCGCCTTGTCAGTCGGCTGAACATTGAACCTTGGATATGGCAACCTACCCCCCAATGTATTGGAGTTAGACTTAATTATAATTTTCCTATATATGGCTCTTATGCCCCCTTTTATTCCAGATTATTTTTAATTGAAATAAGATTGA
Source organism: Dasypus novemcinctus (assembly GCF_030445035.2). NCBI lineage: Eukaryota > Metazoa > Chordata > Mammalia > Cingulata > Dasypodidae > Dasypus > Dasypus novemcinctus. The sequence goes on along the minus strand of NC_080694.1, from coordinate 12,378,940 downwards.
ATTTCCCACCCCAAAACATTTCCTCAGCCACCATATAGCTAAGCATCTCTAATACTTGAAAACACAGTTAGGCAATCATTGAAAATCATACTTACTAAAGCTTATCATAACATGAAAAAATACTTGTCAAAAATGTTAATTGTGAAAAGAAAATAAATATTACATAAAATATTGTCTCAACTTTTAAAATTACTTTTAGAATAAAAGACAAGAATGGAAATCAACAATGTTTAAAACAAAGTTTTTTTTCAATAAAAACTAACTAGATCTCTTTCTCTTCTCTGTACCATTAAATATAATTTCCATGTTTTCTCCCAATGAATATAAATTTTCTAATTAAAAGTATAATATATATATTTTCAAAATCCATTAATGTTTGTGTATAAAGAAAGCAATCAGTTTTCTCTTTTAAATGTTACATTAAAAATTATGAGGTCCCCATATACCCTCCACTCCCCCTACCCCACTCGTCCCACATCAACAACCTCTTGCATCATAGTGGCACATTCACTGCATCTGGTGAATACATTTTGGAGCACTGCTGCACCACATAGACAGTGGTCTACATTGTACACTCTCCCCCAGTCTACCCAGTGGGCCATGGCAGGACACACATTGTCCAGCATCTGTGCCTGTAGCACTGCCCAGGACAACTCCAAGTCCTGAAAATGCCCCCACATCAAACCCATTATTAGCACTATACCCATTAAATATGTGTCCCCGAGACTTAAATCTTCAGTCTGTTCTTATGGCGGTTTGTACCTATATTTCAGTAGAGTCACAGTCAGCACCACTCTCCAATTCATTTGAATTACCCAGGACAACTAACAAAAGGATGATGGACAAAAACCATCCCACATTACAGAGAGTATCTACAATGCAAACAAGACATTTCCATCTATCTGCTCCATAAGATATAAGCCCACTCTCAATCAGAAACAGAGTAGGCATCAATATCCCACAATCCTTAAAACTGAGGAATGAATAACCATAGGGGGAAGGCAACTGTGGACTAAAGTAGACTTATTCTTAGTCTAGTAATGAAAGAACTTGTAACAATGATATGAAGGTAGTGGTTACCAGAGTTTCTGAGGGGGGGGGTAAGAATAGGTGTAGCATGAGTTATTTTGAGGACATTGGAATTGTTCTGCATGACATTGAAATCATGGATACCAACCATCATACAGTTTGTCAAAATCTATAAAATATCATGGTACAAAGTGTAAACCATAATGTAAACTATAGACCATGGTTAATAGCATTGTCTCAATATGTGTTCATCAATTGAAACAAATGCACATTAATGAAGTAAGTTGTTAATGAGGAAAAGTGTGGTTGAGGAGAGTTTGTGGTATATGGGAAACCTCCTATATTTTTGATGTAACATTTATGTAATCTAAAGCTTCTTTAATTAAAAAAGAAAAAAGAAAACTTAAGGAAGAGGGAGAAAGGAAACTTCAGTTTTAACACATCAATAAAATTAGATGTCCAGTCATCAGGAAAAATTACAAGCCATGCTCTGGAACAGAAATAATGGCAGAGCCAAAGGAACCAATAAAATCTTCAGAAGACACAGATTTTGGAGCAAAAAATAATCAAAGAGGCTCAAATAAATCTCCTACTTCAAGAGATGAAGGAAAATATGAATATAAATAAATTATGGTGGATAAAGAGCTAAGGGATATCAAGAAGAAATATTGTGAGCATAAAGAAAAATCTAAAAATCTAAAAAGAAACAAACTATGGGGAGAAAATGTAGAATAATACAGTCAAAATACATTAGAAGCATACAACAGAAGAGTTAGGCAGAAAAAAAGAATTAGTGGTCTTGAAGTCAGGACAATCAAAATCATAGATTCAGAAAAGTTTCTGAGGGCACAAGCAAGTGTAAGTAAATGAAAATCATACTTGCAGGAGTGGACAAAAATATAGGGGATTTAGATAATGCCAGAGAAAGAGTTCATGGTCACAAAGTTAAATAGATATCAGAAAGTGTAAATATATAATTCAATTACTGATTAATTTTTTAGGTCTGTGCAATATGTTATTTAATTCCCTCGTTAGGTTTAAGAAAATTTTTATGCTAATAAAATATTTAAATGATAAGTGTAGAACTCCATGAAGGTCTCCAATGTGAAAGTTAAGTAACTAAAACAATTATTATGAGAATGAGGAGCCCTTAAACAGATACTTGGATAAACACACTGTGATATATACATATAACAAAATATTTCTCAGCCATAAAAATGAGTGGAGTTTTGATTCATGCTACAACATGGATGAGCCTTAAGATATCATGTTGAGTGAAATAAGCCAACACAAAATGGATATTGTATGGCATCACTTTTTTATTTTGCTTTATTATTTTAATGTCTTTTTTTAAAAGATACTAGATTACAGAAGATGTTACATTAAAAAGTATAAGAGGTTCCCATATATTCCACACCCCATGCCATCCCTCTCCTCCTACATCAACAACCTTTTTCATTATTGTGACACATTCATTGCATTTGGTGAATACATTTTGGAGCACTGCTGCACCACATGGATAATAGTTTACATTATAGTTTACACTCTCTCCCAGAACATTCAGAAGGTTACGGCAGGATATATAATATCCAGTATCTGTCCCTTCAAATCATTTAGGATAACTCCAAGTCCCAAAAATGCCCCCACATCACGTCACTTCTTCCCTCTCTCTGCCCTCAGCAAATACTGTGGCCACTTTCTCCACATGAATGATACAAATTCTTCCATTGCTAGCCACAATAATTCTATTGTAGAATACCAGTAAGTTCACTTTAATCCATATTTTATTCCTCCATCCTGTGGACCCTGATTTGGCAATGTCCACTCCACCTCTAAATCAAGAGAGGGCTTAGATCCCACATGGCTGATGGATGTGATTCTCCTGGCTATAGTTGTAGGCACTCTCAGTTCCCTGGTGTGGTGGTTGACCACTTTTACCTCCCTATTAGCTTAGCTGGGTAAATTCAATGAATGAGAGAGTAGGTGTTCCAACTCTGTTAAGGCTCAGGGTTCAGCTTGCACATGACCAGTCCAGAAATTCATATCTCCTGAGTATATACCAACCCCAGCATGGACCACAAGTTCAGTAAAAGTGACAGAAGAGGCATGTGTAGAAAGGTCACATGTGAGTCCAACTCCATCAAATTCCAAATAAGGCATAAATTCAAAAGTAGAGCCCACTGAGAGGGCACTGAACTCCAGAGCTATCTGCCATAACTGTAGAACCTGTGTGTCTCCGTAGCCCTCATGAAACCAGTACCTGGCGTTGCATTCACTTTGGCAGTCTCTGGGATCCTGCTAAGATGTGCATAAGCATGACCCCTCTGATGACATCCTGACTCTTTTTAAAGACTCTTAACTATATAAACTCATTTGTTTTTATCATTTCCCCCTTTTATTCAAGGTCTTTTTCTAGTTGTATCACCAGCTGAAGCTTGGTAATAATTCCTTAGTTCCAGGGAGGTTCATCCCTGGGAGTCATGTCCCATGCTAGGGGGTAGGTAATGCATTTAATAGCTGAGTTTGGCTTAGAGAGTGGCCACATTTGAGCAGCATGGAGGCTCTCAGGAGGTAATTCTTAGGCACCCTGCAGCTCCAGGCCTAGTTGAAAAAAATGGCTTCACTTATATGAAATAAATAGAATATAGATTTATAAAAATAGAAAGTGTAATCCATATTACATGAGGTCAATGGCAGGATAGGGAAAGGGGCATTAATGCTTAATTGGTATAGAGTTTCTGTTTAGAGTGATGGTAAAGTTTTGCTAATGGATGGTGGAGATGGGAGCACAACAATATCAATATAATTAACTCCAATATATTGCTTATTTGAATATGGTATAAAGGAAAAATTTAATTTGTATAAATGTTATCAGAATACAAATTTCACCCAAGCACAGGAACAATGATCAGTGAAGAAAGATCATCCAATAATGGGCCCTTGATGCTGATGATTGTGCTTATGAGTCTGTTTGGCTTGAAATTTCAACTTGGTCTAGTGGTTCTGGGTATCTAAGACTTACCCAAGAAAGCCTCCATGTTGCTCAAATGTGGCCACTCTCTAAGCCAAACTCAGGATATAAATGCACTTCCTTGCCCCCAGCATGGGACCTGACTCCTGCAGATGAGCATCCCTGTCACTAAGGAATTATTACCAAGATCCACTGGTGATGCAACTAGAAAAAGACCTTGAATAGAAGGGGGAAATGATAAAGACAAATGGGTTTATATGACTAAGAGACTTCAAAATGAGTTGGGAGGTCATCAGAGGGGTCATGCTTATGCACATCTCAGCAGAAACTCAGAGACAGCCACAGTAGATACAACTCCAGATAGTGGTACTCCTGAGGGCTACAGAGACACCTAGGTCCTATGGTCATTGCAGATGGCTCCAGAGTTTGGTGCCTTGGCAGTGGGCCCTACTTTGGAATTTGTGCTCCTGAGTGTGAAGAAGTTGAACTCAGATGTGACTTCTCTACACATGCCTCTTCTGTCCCTTTTATTGAACCTATGGTTGGTGCTGGAGTTGGTGTATGCCTAGAAGACTTGACTCTCTGGGCTGTCCATGTGCCAGCTGAGCCCTAAGTCTCAGCAGAGTTGCAGCACCTACTCTCTAGTTCATAGGACTTACCCATGTAAGCTAACAGGGAAGTAAGGATGGACAACCATCACAAGGAACCAAAAGAGTCTACAGCTGTGGGCACAAGAGTCCCATCCACCAGTCATGTGGGATTGAAGCCCCCTCTCATTTGAGAAATGAAGTGGGCATTGCCACCCCAGGGTCCTCAGGATGTAGGAATAAAATATCTAGTAAAGTGGACTCCGTGGTATTCTACTACAGAATTATTGTGACACTAGCAATGGAAGAAATTATATCATTGTTGTGGAGACAGTGGTCACAGGAGTTGCTGAGGGCAGGGAAAGGGCAAAGGAGGTTTGATATGGGGGCATTAGGGGGACTTGGAGTTGTCCTGAATGATATTGCAAGGACAATATCCTATCATAACTCACTGAATGAACTGGGAGAGAGTGTAAACTACATTGTAAATTATAACCCGTGCTGTGTAGTAGTGCTCCAAAATGTATTTATCAATTGCAATGGATGTACTATACTAATGAAAGAAGTTGTTGGTGTGGGAAAAGTGAGGGTGTGGGGAGTGCAGCATATGGGGACATCCTATATTTTTAATGTGACATTTTGTATGATCTATGTATTTTTTAAAAATAAATAAAAATATACTTAAAAAAGCAAAAATGTTCAGCACATTGAGCCCTAATATAAACTATGATCTGTATTTAGTAGTAAAATGTTGTTTCACTTGGAACATAGTAACCACACTAATACAAATGTTAATAATAAAGAAAAGCAATTTTGTGGTACTTGTCAAATCTGTATTTTCTGTATGTTTTTTGTATACCTACAATTTCTATAAAAGAAAAAGAACATGATCAGTGTCTCAGGTTTACTTCATACTCATTATAATCACTATGCCACAGAAGGTGGCCACTATCCTAGCTTTTCTCTGACTAGTGTGACTGTATGTGAGATCCGTCCATGTTTTTGTGTAAAGCTGAAATTTCTGTTTTCATACAGATTTCCACTGTAAAGCATTATTTACTATTGCTGGGAAATTTTTCATTTTAATATAGTAATGCAAATTTTCAAAATATGCTGGTAATATATCATTATAACATATATTACATATTGCTAAGAATTATTCCATATAATATACTCACTATATATATATCATAATTTATTTTTACATTCTAAACTTGAGGGACAATTGGAGTTTCCACTTTGAAGAGCTTAGAATGCATTTTGATGAATATTCATGTACATGTGCTTTTTGTGTACATATGTACATTTTCATGTAACATACAATGAAGAGTGAGATTGATTAGTTATGCTACATTTATGTGCATATATTTGATTGATAATGCCAAACATTTTTTCTTTCAAATGTTTTTTGAGAAGTAAGGGTTATAACAATGTGTTTTACATTAATGAAAAGATGTGTGAAGTTCAAAGTAATGTTGGCAGAATGCAAGTATTCCCCCAGAAAAATTAAACATTGAACTATCCAAAAGATTATTATGTCTATGGGGACAAAAAGATCTATTACATTTGTGAACTTAGTGATTATATGCAGAAATAAAAACAGGTAGGTTATCATACCTACCTGTTTCTCTCCAATAAACTTTAATGCACATGCCTTTCCACTGGATGATCTGCTTAAAAGGAAATAAGGTTTGTTGTATTGTGTCTTACTAATTAAATAATTCCTTTACTTAGAGTTCAATAAATTTATGTTGAGTGAAAAATAAGGGGTGAACCTTCTGAATTACCAGCTGAGTGAAGATTGTGTCTTAATGGTCAGGTACCTGACTTTATCAACCTATGTTGTAAAATAGTGGTGATCTGATTGAAAAATTGACTTTGCATTCATCTAAGCTCCTAGGGAAAGGTAAGGAGTGTATTTTGTATTTTTGTTTTGTTCTGTTTTAGTTTGTTTTAAAAAGGTAACTCATACTTGGTGATCAGAAAATAATGGAGTCATCACCAAATACAAAAGTAATTAAAAAGGTAAAAACAGTAATAGTAATCATGATCCTCAGACCAGGTGAGTGGGGTCACTGAGCAATTGTAATTCTATTGGAAGTGTCTGAGACTTGAATGACTATACCATATCCAGATACAAAGTAGTGACACTGTTGAATGCCAGGAACAAGGAGATAATTCTAAAATCATCAAGAGAAAATAAATGAGTTATTCACAAGGAAATACCCATATGGCTTAGTGCTTATTTCTCATGAAAAAAAAACAAGGAATCAAGATAGCTGTGGAGGGAAATGGACTTGACCCAGTGGTTAGGGCATCCATCTACCACATGGGAGGTCCACAGTTCAAACCCCGGGCCTCCTTGACCCATGTGCAGTGCTGATGTGTGCAAGGAGTGCTGTACCCCACAGGGGTGTCCTCCACATAGGGGAGCCCCATGCACAAGGAGTGCACCCTGTAAGGAGAGCCTCCCAGTGCAAAAGAAAGTTCAGCCTGCCCAGGAATGGCGCCGCACACACGGAGAGCTGACACAGCAAGATGACACAACAAAAAGAAACACAGATTCCCAGTGCTGCTGACAATAACAGAAACAGGAAAAAAGAACATGCAGCAAATGGACACAGAGAACAGACAACTAGGGTGAGGGGGAGAAGTGGAGAGAAATAAATAAAAATAAATCTTAAAAAAAAAAGATAGCTGTGGGAAGAAATTCTTAAAGTGCTAAAATAAAACAATTGCCAACCTCTAATTTTGTTTCCAGTGAGAGTATCATTCAAAATTGAGTGAATGATTGACACATTCTCAGATAAACAAAAAATCAGATAGATCTTCTCCACTAGACCTTCCCTAAAAGCAATGCTGTAGGATGCTCATTCTTTAGAGTGAAAGGAAAGGACCCTAGTGGACTGAAGCAGCATAAAGAAATAGACCTCCAATGAAGATAATATGGCTAATAATAAATGGCAGTCATTTTGGATTGCAGTTTTGGGTATGTAATTTCATTTTCTATTTCTTACCATTTCTAATATTAAATGCATAAAAATAATGATAAATCTCTGGTATTGGCTATACTATGTTTAAAAATATAACTTTTAAAATATAACAAACCAATGGAGGGATAAAGGGTATAGAGACAATGCTTGTGTGTGCTATTAAGCTAATTTGGTATCACATCAAAGGACATTATTATAGGTTCAATATGGTAACTAAAAATCAACTACCTGAAAAATATATTCTGAAGGAAGTGAAAAGGTATGTATAATGATTCAGAACAAAAAATCCAAATACATGAAAGTAATTATTAGCAAAGGCTTTAGGGACAGACAAAATTAATTTGTAAGAATTACAAAGACCAAAGAGTTAAATTGCATAAGAAAATCCTGTATTATTAACTGTTACTTTAAATGTACATAGATTAAACTCTAGGCATAAAGCATAAAGTGTCAGAATGGGTAAAAATACATGACCCAATTATATGCTCTATAGAAGAGACTTACTTTAAATTCAAAGAAGCAAGTACATTTAAAATGAAAGGATGGTAAAAACTATCTCCTTCAAATGAAAGAGATCTGGGGCAGCTAGAATAATTTCAGATAACATAAGCTTTAAATTTTAAAGTTACAAGGAACAAAGAAGGATTCCTTACAGAGAAAAAGGGTAGAGCTCAACAATACAGTATAATAATTATATTTATCTATATTTTTATCAGAAAGACCAAAGCACATATATCCAACATTGACATATTTGAAGGGAGAAATAGAAGGTTCTTAATTAATAGTAGGAAATTTCTATGCACAAGTTTCAATAATTGAAGGAACACCTAGACAATTTATTAACAAGGAAAAATAACATTTGAATGATATTCTAAACCAACTAGAGCTAAGAGAGACATATATAGAACAATTTCCCCAACAGCAGAAAATTACACATTCTTCCATACTGCACATGGATCACTCTCACGTATGGACCATATATTAGGTCAGAAAACTACTCTTAAAACATTTAAAATATTTAGATCATGCAATGTATCTTCTATAATCACAATGGAATGAAGAAAGGCATAAATAACAGAGGAAGAAGAGGAAAACTTACAAGTATGTGAAAATGAACTAATGTACATTTAAGCAAACAATTGGTCAAAGAAGAAATCGCTAGAGAAATAAGGAGATATCATGAAGTGAATGAAAATGAAAATACATCATGCCAAAAATTTTAGGATGCATCAAAGGCAGTCATGAGGAGGAAATTGTACCTCTAAATACTTACATTTGAGAAGAAAAAATTCCACATAGAAACAAAAGTTCACAAATGGAAGGTCTACCACAAACAAGAGCAAACTTAACCTAAAGTAAGCAGAATGAATGAAATAACAAAATAAGAGTTGAGATAAATGAATAATATATGAGTCTCATAGAGAGAATCAATAATCCAAAAGTCAGTTCTCTGAGTTTATTGATAAAATTGAAAAATTTTTAGTTAGGATAACAAAAAAGAGAGAGGATACACACAACTACATTCAGAAATGAGAGAGAGACATAAAATCCAATCCCATGAAAAGAAAATGGATTATTAGAGGATACTATAAAAAACTGCACCAAAACAATTTAGATAATCTAGAAGAAATACACAAATTCCTGGAAATGCATAAACTGCCTTCCCTGACTTGAGAAAAAATAAAAGATGTCAACAGATTAGTAATAAGTAAATAAATTGAAACAGTATTCAAATATCTCTGAACAAGGAAAGTCCATGAACATTACAAAATACTTCAAGAACAATGAACACCTATCTTCCCCAAACTCTTGCAAAATTGTGAAGTGTGGGGAACAATTCCTAACTCATTGTATGAGGCCATTATCACTCCAACAACAAAGCCAGGGAAATATTACAAATGAAAGAAGATTACAGAGAAATATTCCTTATAAAAATAGATGCAAAATTTCTCAGAAGACAGTAGCAAAACAAATAAAACAGCAATTGACAAAATTATATGTTATGATCAAGTGGAATTCATTCCTGGTAAGAAAGAATGGTTCAACATAAGTAAATCAATTACCTAATTATATCACATTAATAGAAAGATGAGATAAAAATCCCCAAAATCATTTAAGTTGATATGGAAAAGTATTTTAAGAGAATCCAGCACTCCTTCTTGATAAAAGCAATTAGAAAACTGAAGAGAAAGAAGTTTCCTTACTATGATAAAGGATATATATTGAAAAACCCTGATAATATATCAATGGTGAAAATTTGAAAACTTTCCGTCTAGGATCAGGGACAAGACAAAGATTCCCACAGTCAACAAAATAATGGGGTACAAGACCAACACGTAAAAGTTTGTGGAGTTTTATATGCAAATAGTGAATAAATTCAAGACGAAATCAAGTAAAGTATCAATTTGTGGTAACATTTAAAAGAATCAAATATGTATGAATAAATTTAAGCCTGATGTAAGGGAATTATGCATGTAAAACCACTGAATTTTCTAAAAGAAATCAAAAGAGGCCAACATAGGTGGAAGGGTCTTCCTTGTTCCTGGATTTTAAAGAAGAAATATCATCAAGTTTTTAATTCTACCTGAAGAATTTAGATTCAAAGAAATCTCAGTCAAAATTGACCCTTCTTTAAAAAAAGGAAAAGTCAATCATAATATTTGTATGGAAATGCATACAGCCTAAATCATCTTGAAAAACAGGAACAAAGCTGTAGGACTCACACTTCCTGATTTTAAAACTTATTACCAAGTCACTTTGAACAAAACTTCATGATATTAGCACTAAGAAAGATACATATGCCAATGGAATGAAATTGAGAGATCAGAAATAGACCTCAGATGTACAAGCAATTGATTTTAGAGAAAACAAATCAACTGGGAAAGAATGGTATCTTCAACACTTGGTTATGAGATAATTTGTTATCCTTATGAAAAATAATAAAGATTGGACCCTATATCACACTATATACAAAAACCAACTCAAAATGTCACAGAGACCCAAATATAAGAGCCAAAACTATAATATTCCAGAAGAAAATATAGGGAAAGATCTTCAGGACTATCTGTTAGACAATAATTTCTTAGTCTTTTCAATAAATGTATCTGCAAAAAAAAAAAAAGAATAAAGAAGATAAATATGCCTTTGATTCAATTAAAAACTTTTATGCATTAAGAGATTTCATCATGAATGTTAAAAGATAACCTACAGAAATGCAGAAAATATTTGGAAACCATATGTCTTATAAGGACATATGTGGAATATATAAAGAAATTCTAAAAATATAAAGGAAAAAATACAAATAAAAATGGGCAGAAGACTTGAATAGGCAATTCTTGAGAGAAGAGAAATGACTAACAAGCATATGAAAATATGCTGATCATCATTAGTCACTAGGGAAATACACATAAGAAACTAATGATATGCAATTTCAAACACTAGAATGCCTACTATGTAAAAATATTGAAAGTAGCAAATATTGAAAAGGATATGTAGAAAAAAGAACACTTTATTTTTCATGGTCTAGTAAAATGTTGCTATCACAGTGGAAAATTTTTGCAGTCCATAAGAAAGTTATGTATATAATTGCCATCTGACCTGGCAGTCCCACATCCAGGTGTATACCCCAAAGAATTAAAACCAGGGATTCAAACAGATATTTTCACACCACTGTTCATAGTGGCATTATTCACAATTGTCATAAGGTTGAAGCAGCCTAGATGTACATCAATATATGAGTGGATAAACCAAATGTTATATATAGACATTTTGTAATACTATTCAGCCATAAAAATGAAATTCTGATACATGTGACAACATGGATAAACCTTGAAGACCTTATGGTGAGTGATAAGCCAGACACAGAAAGACACATGTATGATCTTGCTGATATGAAACAATTAGAATAACCAAATTCATAGAGTCAGAAACTAGAATATAGGTTAACTGTGGTCTGGTTGATGGTAGGGAATAAGAAATTAATGCTTAATTTGAATAAAGTCTGTTTTTTGACAGTAGGAGTATTTTTTTGAAACTATGCTGTTTGCCTCCAAAATCATGTGTGATTTGAAAACATACATATATATATTATACATATATACATATATAAAATATATATATATTTTTTATTACAGAAGTCATACACATGTGTGGAATTACCATACAGCGCCCCTACACCAACACACCATACCATTGTGGAACATTTATTACAGAATTTGAGAGAATATCATCAGACTATTACTACTAACTGTGGCCCATAGTGTACACTTGGCATATTTTTCTATATCCTCTATTATTAACACAGTAAATTTTGGCAATGATTAATTTTGACAGGGAATGGTGGTGATGGGAGCACAGTATTGTAAATACATTAATACCATTTAATTCTATATTTTAATTAGGTTCAAGGGAAATTTTAGGCTGCATTTATGTTAATAGAAAAAAATTAAAAATAATAATGTAGGACTGTAAAAAATAAACAGTAGCCCCTAATGTAAAATTTGGTCTGTAGTTAATATTACAATTCTAGTAATATACAGTTACCAGTTGCAATGAAGTTATAATAGCAATACAAAATCTTAATAATAGGGAAAACTTGGTATGACAGTTGAGTGTATGGGAACTCTGTATTTTCTGCATGCTTTTTATGAAAACCTATAACTGCTGAAATAAAACAATAAATCCATGTTACATATGAATTATAGTAGCCACATTTATTTGTTTGCAAATCAACTTGAATAGTACACAGAAATACAGTTCCTAAACCTTTCCATATTCTCTCATTTTGTTGCACATGTAAAAATTAAATCTTCAAATGTTTTATGTCTGAAAAAATAGATTTACATTATTTGTTATACATTTGTATTTTAGTACCTGTACAAATAAAATACAATAATAGTGCTGTTTATAACTACCTATATGGTTTCTGCTACATAATGCTACAAGAGACATTTATTTCTTTATCCTCCATCAATCAACTGTCTACTGTTCTTTACTTTCAGTCTGAAAATTCCCTTAATCATTTCTTTTTGGCAGATCAAGTGTTAACAAACACCCTAAGATTTTTTTTTTTAATCTGGGAATTTACCTTTTCTAATTTATTTTAGAAAAACAATCTCACTGTAAAATAATATTTTGTTGGTATTTTTTTTTTTGTCAGCAAATTGTTTTATCAATTGCCTTCTTGCCTCCACTGTTTCTGATGAGAAATCTCCACCTAATCTTACTGGGGCTCTATTTTCGACAACACATTGATTTTATCTTACAGCTTTCAGTCTCTCCTTGTCTTTGGCTTTTGAAAGTTTTACTAAATTGTATCTGGGCATGATTCTCTTCATGTTTATTCTATTTGGTGTTGATTAGAATTGTTCTGAGTGTATATTCAGGTCTTTAATTAAAATTTAGAATCTCTGCCACTATTTCTTTGCATATTCTTTGTTCCCTTTTCTCTCTTCTCCTTCTGGGACTCAATAATTTGTATATGTGTAATGGTATCTCATTAATCTCTTAAGCCCTACATGCTTCTTAACCCCTTTTCCTCTCTGCTCCCCAGCCTATCATTTCAATTGTCTTGTCTTTGAGTTCACTGGTTCTTTCTTCTTCTAGTTATAATATGCTATTGAAATTCTCTACAGAACATTTCATTTGAATTGGTATGGTCTTTACCTCTAGTGTTTCTGAGAAGTTCCTTTTTAAAATATTTTTGATATGATATTGTTCATACATAATTTTCCGTTTATACAATATTTCATTTTCATGTTTTCCTTTAGGTCTTTGAGCAGATGATGATCATTTTTAAAATTACTTTGGCTGGTATATCCTAAGTCTGGTTTTCTGCATTGCCAAAGTCTGGTTTTTTTTTTGCATTGCTGTTTCCTGAAGTTCTATCTTGTTATTTTGGGTGAGCCATAATTTTTTTGTTTCTTCACTTGTCTTGTAATCTTTTGCTACACATCATGCATTTTAATATTTTAAGATGTGAACTCTGGAATGTACTCCCTGAACTGTGTGTTCTTTAAGTTTGTTTCCAGTTACTCTTTAAACAGAGATTTCCTTGACTGCCAGGAACCAATAAAGCAGACAAATAAATGCAAAAAACAACTTTCACAAGTTTGCAAATTGGTTTTCTTTTGCTGGTGCTTTTTGTCACACTTTAGCACATCCATATAAATTTGATGTTTTGCTATTTCATATCTGCAAAAGGGTCTGCTAAAATTATGATAGTGAATTGAATCTGTAGGTCATTTCTGTAATATTGATATCTTAACAATATTAAGTCTTTTTTATCCATAAATATGATATATTTACATTTATTTAGCTCTTATTTTATTTCTTCATCAACATTCATAGTTTTCAGGGTACAGAAGTCTTTCATCTTCTTGATCTGATTTATTCTGTGGTATTTTGTTCTTTTAGATGCTTTTGAAAATTGGATTATTTTCTTGATTACCTGTTCATATTGTTCTTGCTGATTGATAGAAAGACATATATAATGCATGTAGAAGTTTTATCCTACAAAGTTGCTGAATTCTTTTATTAGCTTTACTACCTTCCATGTGAGTCCTTTGGAGTAAATATTAACATGTTCTTTGTGATTATGGATAGATCTAATTTTCCTTGCCAATTTGGAGGTATATTTTTTTCTTTTTTCCTGCTTAATTCCTATGGTAAAAACTTCCAATACAATGTGGAAAATAGATATGGTGAAAGTAGGCATTCTTGTCTCAAAGAGATGATAGGGAAAAACTTTCAACCTCTCATGATTGTGCAATGATTTCAGCTATCTTATTTTTCAAAAATGCACTTTATTCACAAGTAAGTTGAAAGTTAAAGGATGGAAAAATCATCTCACTAGATATTGAAATAAGTGTTAATTCAAGAAGATAAAACAATGAAAAATAAATTGCCTTTGTCTTCTGCCTTCTCTCTTATTGTGCGTGATTTCAAGAACTGTGTCAAGCAGACATTGAGATAGAGAATACCTTGTTCCCTTCCCCAGTCAGCCTGGTGCTTCCCTTGATTCCCCTTATGTGTCTTTTGTTAAAGAGTTATTTTAAAAAGCTTCACCTAAAAACACAGCAACAATATTCATTCTACTACTGAAATCACTCTGTTATATATTCCCTAGATTATTTTCCAGTTTCATTTCAATTGGCATTTAATTGGATGAAGATTGTGGTAAATAGCATTAATATAAGAATGATCTTCTTTCACAAAGTGCTGAGAATATGATTATGCATGCAAAAATTACAACCAATATAACTTATGGATGATATTTAACAGTAATAGTTTAATATTTTGCAGCAATGGCAAGAAGATATTATTTCATACTGAAGACTAAAAAACAGGTAGAGTATAAAGGGATATGCGATTTTATCTTTAAGAGCAATGAAAATGTTCTAAAATTGACTAAGGTGATGACAGCACAAGTCTGTGATGAAAATGAGAGTCACTGAGTGTACACTTTGGACTGAAAAAAGAATGATATGTTATAACACAGAGAATTCAGTAGTAGGTGGTGGACTGTGGTTAACAGGACAAAGATGAGAACATTTTCTCATGAACAATCATAAATATATAACACTAATATAGAATATTAACAATTGGATGGCTTGGGAGAAAATATGACAAATGTAAGTAATCAACAATAGTAATATTTTGACAATGTTCTTTCACAGTTTGTAACAGATGTTTCACAACTATGCTAGGTGTTAGTGATGGAGAGATGTAAGAGAGTCCTATAGGATGATATGTGTGTTTGTTCTGCAAATTCACAAATTTTACAATATATTAATTGTTTATATATGTTCATATATGAATATATACTTCAATTAAATTTTATAAAAATCCTGGGGAAAAATATGAGGAAAATATTGACAGATATGAAGGTTGAATAGATGATACTGCATTAATAGGAAATTTCATGATACAATTTTCAATAACAGATAGAATATTGAGACAACAGATGAATAAGGAAATAGAGGACTAAAATATTACATATATGCATTACACATTTAAAACATCAAAGTACACATTCTTCTCACATTCGTAAGGATCATCCTAGAATAGAAGATATATTAGATCAAAAACCAAATCTCTGAAAATTTTAAAATGTCAAAATCATACAAAATTTCTTCGAACATCACGTTGTAATGAATCTAGAAATCAAGGAAAGAAGGCAAATAGGATAACTCACAAATATCTTGACATTAAATAATACATTCTTTTTAAATTAGAGAAGTGAATTTACAAAACAATTATGCATACTGTACAGGAATCCCATATATTGCCCCATGCTGTGCACTATTTATTACAAATGATGTAAGAACATTTTCATATCACTGCTATTTATACAACATAGCTTATATTCAGTGGATTTTCCCTCAAATCATCCTATTATTAACACCATGTGTTAGTATTGTTTATTTGTTATTTCCTGAGAGAGCTTTGTCAAATTTTTTTGTTAACCAAAGTCCGTCATTCACAACAGTGCTTACTGTATTATACAGATTCCTGCCTTGTTCAATCCTTTGAAAGTGTACATTCAGGAACTTCCAATTTCATCAAATGTGCTGTCAACTCAGGTCATTTTAGAATGTTTTCATTATTACAAAAGGAAGACTCCCATAACCATTTATATCCCCAAGGTTAAACTTTAGCATTGACATAGTACTATTTTTGTGTTTCTTGCTAAAATATTACAATATTACTTTTGACTGTAGTATATGTTATAATATTTTCCCATGTATCACCATATTCTTAACACCTTGTAATAAAGGAACTTTCTTGTATTTGTACTATTAACCACAATCCTCATCTATCACCAAAATCACCATGTTATGTATTCCCTAGTTATCCTCTTGCTGTCTTTTCAATTTGCATTAATTTCCTTAGACTATTTTCAGTCACGATCACCTTTATAAATTAGCAGTGTTAGTTTACTCACAAAAATGTGTTACCATCAACTCAATCCATTTCCAAACATTTACAATTAACTTTATTAAAATTTCTACATACAATCAGCATCAGCTACCCTTTGTCAAACAAAATTCAATCTCCTAGTAAATTATACACTATAGTTTAACTCCTCGAGTTTACTCATCATATTTAGTTCATATTTGTGATGCCATGCAATATTTGTCCTTTTGTGAATTGGCTTATTTCAGTCAACATAATACAAGTTTCATCCATATTGCCTTATGCATCCCATATTCAAATCTTCTTACAGCTGAATAGTATTCCACCATGTGTATATATCACATTTTTTAAAAATTCATTCATCAGTTGATGGAAACATAGTTTGTTTCCATCTATTAGCAATAGTGAATAATGTCACTATGAAACCACTGTACAAATGTCTTTGTGTGAACATGCTTTAAGTTTTTCTGAATATGTTCCTAGTAAAGGATTGCCAGACAAGCATTTCTATATATATCTTCCTGAGGAACTGCCAAATTATCTGCCAAAATACTCCACCATTTTAAATTCCAACAGCAGTGAAGAAGTGAACCTAATTCTCCACATTCTCTCCAAAAATTGTAGTTTTCATTTTAAAAAATGGCCATTCTATAATATGAGAAATATTATATAAATATTTATATTATATAATATTATATAAATATATAATATTATATAAATATAATATTATATAAATATGGTGACACTAATGCATCCTCTTGGCCTGGTAATGGAGTCCATGTGTTTTATCAAACAAGAGCTGGGCTAATTTTAATACAAGGGAATTTCATGGACTTTAATCATCAGTGACTTGATTGCATGGATGACTGATTACATCTATAATCAATTGAGATTACTGTCAACAATAAATGATGTCTCAGCCAAATAGTTGAAAGCCTTAAAAGGAGAAGAGATTTCAGCATTCAGTGAGAGAATTCCCAACTCTACCTCAGAAAGACAGCATCTCTTAGGGAATTCATCAAGGACTTTCATTGCAATCCCAGGACTACAGCCTAACTATGAACTTTGGACTTGTGTATCCCTATAAACACATGAGAAAATTTAAAATCTCAAACTATTTACAGATATTCCTGTTAGTGTTTCCTGATTAAACCCTGACTAATACAGCTTGGTACTGTGAGTGGTTTTTGAGAAACAGAATCTTAAAAATGGGATTTCTGAATAGGTTCTAGGATTTTTGTAATTGTCTCTCTTCTCTAGTTATATTCAAGAGCACTAATGACTTTGTTCCCAATAACCTAGAGGCCACTGAAATTCCATGATGTGAGTTAGCAATACAGATAGATATACAGCATATCACCACTGAGTATGACTACTTCCATACTTGTAAGAGGCAAGGATCTGGGTGAGAGTGTTTTTAACACCTTCACAGTTTTGTAGAGTTAAAAGCTACAATGATGTTGGCTCTCTATTCCTAAAAATGCTGTATAGTTACTAAAGAAAGGATGTACTGAAGGCCTCAAGTTTGCAAATAATCATTGCATGAATGATGTGAAATTTTTGTGTGCTCTGAAAGAAAATCTTGTTTTGTGTGGCTGTAGACTTGAAATCTCTGAGAATGAGACTCAGAGTCTCATTTACAAGTAGCAGACTTACATCAAAAACTGAAATCTCAACCTTGCAATGTGTCTGTTGTTAAATTGAGGGCATTGATTGGAAAGGAGTGGAAATCTGATCATTGGTATGGAGATATATGGGTGAATTATGATGGCAGTGGGGACATTGAACACTATATTCTCCTGAGACTGCCAGGTAAATCTTCAATGGTCTGCAATGAGGAGAGAACCACCAACTTCCTCCCTGCCCTTTAGGAAAAGATCACCCAAGATCAAACCTGCCAGATCCTATCTCCAACCTGCCCCAAGGAGTCCTGACCTCCTCCACATCCTGAGGAGGCAACAACCCAACCTTCACCCTGTGACAAGGAGTCTGCCATCCAATGCCCACCTGAAGGGATACCAGATATGGTATCATTGAGCAAATCAACATATCCCCTAGTACCTGGTATGAAGCTATTGCAATTGCAAATTATTTTTTTCAACTGATATTAGTAAGGACAACCAGAAACACTTTGCTTTCAGTAGACAAGCCCAGGAATATAACATTTTAGTGCTGTCTCAGAAGTATATCAACTCTCCAGCCCTATGCCATAATATTGTCTGAAGAGAACTTGATCATCTTTCTCTCCCACAAAACATCACACCAGTCCATTATATTGATGATATTATGCTCATTGAATCAATGAGAAAGAAGTAGAAATTACTCAAAACTTTTTAAAAAGCATTTATATGAGAAAGAAAAGGTGATTAATCCATCAAAATTACGTGGGTCTTCCATCTTAGTGAAATTTCTAGGAGTCCAGTGGTATGGGGCATGTTGAGATTTCCCTTCTAAAATGAATGATAAGATGTTGCTTCTTGCCCCTTCTATGACCAAAAATGAGGTACAATACTTAGTTGGTCCCTTCAAATTTGGTGGCAACATATTCCTCATTTGAGTATGCTACTACTATAGCATATTTACTGAGTGACCAGAAAAGCTGCTTATTTCAAGTGGGAACCAAAAAAATTGGGCTGTGTGATGGGGCTAGTCTGCTGTGCATGCTGCACTGCCACTTGAGCCACATGATTCAGCAGATCCAATGGTACTGGAAGTGTCAGTGGCAAATAGATATGTCATCTGGAGCCTTTGGCAGGCCCCTATAGGAGACTCACCATACTGGCCCTTAGAATTTTGTAACAAAGCCCTGCCACCTTCTGTAAATAACTACAGTCCTTTTGAGAATCAGCTTTTGGCCTGGTACTGGGCCTTAGTAGAGACTGAACACATAACTGTGGGCCACCAAGTTACTGTGAGATCTGAGTTACCCATCATGAGCTGGGTATTGTCTGGCCCACTGAATTATAAAGTTGGCCATGCACAGAAACACTTCATCTTTAACTTCAGGCAGCCAGCATCTCCTGGGGAACTCAAAGACCTTTGAAATAACTGGATTACTGTATTCCCTAAGGAATTTGGACTTGTGCATCCCTATGGCCATGTGAGACAATATTATTAAATCACATATTAATTACAGATATCTCCTATAGGCTCTGTTTTCATAGAAAACCCTAGCTAATATGATATCTTATGGTAATTTTGACCTGCATTTCCTAAACAACTAGCAATGTTAAACATCTTTTCAAGTCCTTTTGGTCATTTGTACTTCTTATTTGGAAAAAAAAGTCTATTCAAGTCTTTGTCCATTATTTATTTGGGTTGCTTGTCTTTTTACCATCGAGTTATGCTTTCTCTTTATATAACACAGTAGTCAAACTCTTGTCAGATATGTGGTTTCCAAAAAATGTCTTCCATTTTGTGGGCTGCCTTCTTTCAGTCTTAACAAGGCCATTTGAAGTAAAAACATGTTTAGTTTTGCTCTTACATTGTGTGTAAGTTTTACAAAACCACCACCTATCAAAAGATCTTGAAGATTTTTCCCTACATTTAAAAAATACTTTTTATATTTAAAGAAGCTTTAGATTGCATAAATGATAAATTGAAAATATACGGGAATTTCCATATACTCCACCCCCTCTTCTTCCCCCATTTTGCCCATTAGCAGCATCTTTGATTGGTTTGCTACAATTGATGAATGCATTTGCTACAATTGATGAATGCATATCAAACATTACTACTAACCAAGGAATATGGTTTACAATACAGCTTACTCTTTTAACTGCACATTTTTATAGGTTTTTGAGAAAATATATAATGGCCTGTATCTATCATTGCAATGTTATGCAGAACAATTTCAATGTCCCCAAATGCCCCATGTTTCACCTATTCTTCCCCCTCTCTCCCCTCAGAAACTCTGGAGACCCCTGCCTTTATATTAATGTTATAAGTTCTTCCATTCCTAGAACAATAAATCTACTTTATTCCATAGATATATTACCCCCTTATGTTTGCTTATTCTTCAATATTGAGGATTTTAGGATGGTGATACCCACTCTGTTCCTGATTCAGAGAGAGCTTAGATTCCATGGTACAGACAAATGGAACTGTCTTGTTTGCAGTGGTAGATACTCCCTGTTTTGGGGAATGGACATTGTCATCATGTTTTTGAAGTTGTCCTGTGCAAGGCCAAAGAAGTGGAGATTGGGTATTATAACTCTGCTGAGGTTCAGGGTTCAAGTGGCATATGGATAGATCAAAAATTTAAGTCTTTTATACATATATTTAACAATGATAATGTCAAGCATAGGTTCAGATAAATGTGGCTGAGGAGCCACATATGGGGAAATTATAAATGAGTCTTACTCTGTTACATAGGGGAAAATATATTCCAATGTAAATCCCACTGACAGGTTCCCTAATTTCTAAGACTGCCCTACTTATAGGTTTAGATGTTTTTAGAGCCTACAGTAATGACCTTGCTTGAGCCACTTTTTTATTGTGGCATTCAATGCAATCCTGAGATGGACATAAGTGCAACCTCTGGATTGAACTCCTGACTCACTTTGAAAATCTTAGCCATAAAATTAATTTGCATGTAATATTTCCTCATTTTTTCCAGGTCTTTTTCCAAGTGCATTGCTTTTTGGCTCATGGTAATACTCCCTAGGTGCCAGGGAGGTTCATCTCTGGGAGTCATGTCCCATGCCCTACATATTCTTCTTGTAATTTTAAGTCTCTCAATTTTATATTATGATCTTCATCAATTTTGAGTTAATTTTTGTAGAAGATATGAAATAGGGACCCTTTTCCTTTCTTTTTCATATTCAGAATAACCAGTTTTCTAAGAATCATTTGTTGAATAGACCATTCTGACCCAAATCAGTGGGTTTGACAACCTTGTCAACAATCACTTGGCCTTAAATGTGAAAGTATAGTTTTCAGCTCACAATTCAATACCATTGGAAAATGTGTCTTTGTGTTGGTACCATGCTGTTTTTACAACTGTAGCTACATAATATACTTACAACTGTAGCTACATGATAAGCTTTAATTTTTTACTACTCAAGTCCCTTTACTCTTGCATATAAATATGATAATTTGCTTTCCATTTCTTCATAAAGGCAGTTGAAATTTTAGGGATTGTTTTGTATTCATAAATAAGTTTAGGTAAATTGACATCTTAATGAAATTTAGTCTTCCAATCCATGTACATAGTATGTCCTTGCAATTGTTAAGGTCTTCTTTGTTTATTTTAACAATATTTTGTAATTTTCTGAATATAGGAACTTTATGTCCTCAGTTCAATTTATTCATAAATATTTGATTTTTCTAGTTTCTACTGTAAGTGGTATTTTTTTTTTCTGATTTCCTTCTTAGGTTGCTCACTAGTAGTGTATAAGAATGCTTTGGTTTTATTTATTAATCTTATATACTGCTACTTTGCTGAAGTTGTCTATTAGCTTTTTTCTTGAATTTTCAGGATTTTCTAGGTATAGGATCATACCATCGCCCTCTCACTAGATGTTCTATACAAATTTAAAGTGCTAAAAGGAAGGAAACAATAATGATTAGATTAGAAATAAATGAAATCAATAGAAAGCATTAATGGAAATAAATTTGGAAAGATAGCTAAACTGACAAAGAATGAAAGAGGATATTTTTTTAAAAAAGGAAAGAAAAGAAAGCAGACATTATAATGATGTTAAATAAATAAAAATAATTATAATTGGATAATATGGAGAAATATATGCCAACATATTAGACAACCTAGAAATACACAAAGTACTTCCACACAATCAAGGAAGATTAAAAACATCTCAACATGCAATAACAGTAAATTGATTGAATCAGAATCAAAATCTTCCAAACTGTCATCCAAAAATAGGTGAATTTTCTGGTTAATTGTACCAAGGATTCACAGAGGAACATTACTAATGCTTCTCAAACTCACCCAAAAATTGAAGTGGAGGAAATGCTTCCTAGCACTTCCAGGAGGCCAGCATCACCCTAATACACAGAGGCAATAAATAAAACAAGAAGATAAAATTACAGTTTCATATCCTTTATGAATATAGAAACTAAAATATTCAACAATATACTTGCTATGGAATATTTCAATATTATATACATTACAAAGAAATACTATGTGTTAACAGGGCATGATATACACTCCTTACACTGAAATATTCAGAAAATAGTTTTATAGACAAGGATAAAGAGGAAAATAGTGAGAGAGATGGTTTAGTAGATTGATAGATAAATACAATTATGTGGTAAGTGTGGCAAAATGTAAAAAACTGGTGGGTATGGGTAGGGCTGTATATTTATTTCTCTGTAGAGGTTTAATTGTTTTGCAATTGGACTGAAAGTTTGAAATTATTTAAGAAAGAAAAGTTAACGGGAAAATCTCCATGAAAACACTTAACACCCACATGGAAAGCTATAAACAAAATAGCATATAATAACAAGTATTCATGAGAATATAGATAAATTGTCAAAATAACAAATATTGGTGAGAATGCAAAAGGGTACATCTGCTTTGGAAAGCAATTTGGCATTTCCTCAACAGATTAAAATAAAGTCACTATATGGACCAGCAATTCTACTCCTAGATATAAACCTAAGGGAACCAAAAATATCACTTTGCACAAAGTATTTTACATGACTGTTAATATAAGCATTAGCTATAAAAGCCAAAGGGTGCAAACTATGGCAATGCCTATTAACTGATGAAAGAATAAACAAAATATGTTGTACGCATGCAATGTAATATGATTTAAGCCAAAAAATATGAATTGTTGACACATGCCACAAAATGGATAAATTTTGTACATAACTCCAAGAGAAAGAAGCTGGACCTAAGACTACATATTTGTGTGATTCCATTTAAATGAAATAGCCAGAATAGGAAATACCAAAAGAAGTAGATTAGCCTCTGCAATGGGCGGTGGGACAGTGGAATTGAGAAGTGCATTGTAATGGTTACAGGGTTTATTTTTGGAATCCTGCCTTCTACTAAAATTGAATTTAATTTGCTCTTCTTTTTCTAGCTCCTAATAGTGTAGATTTTTGTTTTCAGTTTAAGATCTCTCTTCTTTTTTACTGTAGGCATATGGAGTGATACACATCTCGCTGTGTTTTGTTTCCCATAAGTTTTGACATTTTGTAGTTGTTTTTTTATAGTATTCATCTCTGTATAATTTCAATCTGTGATTTTTATTTAACTTATTTGTTGTTTAAAGAATTTGTTGTATTCTTTCCAAATTTTGTGGATTTTGAGTTTTCCTTCTGTACTTGATTTCTAGCTTCAGTCCATTGTTGTTGAATAAGATACATTTTTATGAATTAAATAAATTATATTTATTGAATTTGTTTTGTTGCCTAACATATGACATAATCTTGAAAATGATTAATGTGTACTTGAGAAAAATGTGTATTCTGCCATTGTTTGGCAGTTGTTATATTTATGTATTTTAGATTTAGATATTATAGTTTTTTTTTGTAAGACCATTATTTTTTTTATTGATCTTCTGTCCATTGTTCTATCAACTATTGAGAATGATGCATCTAAGTTTTCAAATATTATTGTGATACTAACTCTTTAAATCTTGTTTGCTCCATATTTTTGGTGGTATGCAGTGAATTGTGTATATGCTTATAATTTTTATATCTTCTTGATTAATTACCCATTTTTCAATATATAGTGTCCTTCATCCATAACAAATTTTTAATTAACATCTATTTAATCTGATATTAGTATATCCAGCTCTCTTGGTCACTATTTACAAAGAATAGTATTATTCTCACTTTCACTTTCAATCTATTTGTGTCTTTACATATAAGGTGAGTGTCTTGTAAACAGGATATAATTGGATTGTTCTTTAATTCTTAATTCTTTCTGCCTACTCCTGCCTTTTGTTAGGGGAATTTAATCTATTCAGTTGTAAATAAATTATTGATGAGTACTTATTCTGTCATTGCTTTTTGCTTTATTCATGTCTTATTGCTTTTCTTCTCTCATTTGTTCTCCATTACCACTTACTTTTCTGTTTATTTGATTTTTGTAGGGAAGAATTTTGATTCCCTTATAATTTTTCTGAGAACTTTAAAAAATTTTTTTGTGGTTATCCTATGGCTTATCTTAATACCTGAAAACTATATGGTTCTAGCTTGAAGTAATAGCAAATTATATTCAATCATACATATAAAGTATGCTCCTAGACATCTTCATCACTCCTCTTTTATTTTATTCTTGCCAGAAATGAGAGCTTTATATTTGGGCACAAATAATAAAT
Source organism: Dasypus novemcinctus (assembly GCF_030445035.2). Classification (NCBI taxonomy): domain Eukaryota; kingdom Metazoa; phylum Chordata; class Mammalia; order Cingulata; family Dasypodidae; genus Dasypus; species Dasypus novemcinctus. The sequence continues at coordinate 12,354,150 of NC_080694.1, read as the reverse complement.
TCACATTCAGTTTTATGCATTTATGTTTTATCTTTAGGCTTTTGCATTTGTATTTCATATCATGGTAAGAAATAAAAAATGGACTTCATATGTTATTGTGTATATGTTTTCTTGGGAAATGTATTTCTTTGTATGGATTCAAACTAATGTGTGAAATCCTTTCCTTTCAACCAAAATGATTCTCTTTAGCATTTTTTATAGCACAGGTCTGGTGGTAAAATGCACTTAGCTTTTGTTTTTCTGGGGCATCTTAATTTCTCCCTCATATATTAAAGTAAATTTTTGCAGGATATTAAATTATTGGTCATAGGTATTGTATTAGTTTGCCAAAAGTTTGCTAATGCAGAATACTAGAAGTCTGTTGGCTTTTACAAAGGGGATTTATCTGGGGTAAAAGCATACAGTTCCAAAGCCATGAAATGACCAACTCAAGGTACCATCAAAGATGCTTTCTCATCAAATTCTGATACCACTGATCCTGGCACATTGTCCCATACTGAAGCAAGTTGGTTGCTGATCTCTGCCCAGATTTAGGCCCTCCCTTCTGGGTTCACCCTTTCCTCAAGCTCTGCGAGTTCAACCTCTTGAGGGCTCATGCTTAAGTGATCCTGTAGTCCTCTTTCTCCTGGCATAAGGCTTGTTTATTTCTGGGCATCCTTATTGGTCTCAGCTTTTATGGTCTCTTCCAAATTTCACCTGTAAGCTATCAGGCAAATGACTCATCTCTCCTCAGGGCCTCAGCTATTTCAGACTTCTGCTTTCTGTCAAATGGCAGGATCACAAATGACAGAGCTCTCTCTTTCTGCTTGTCTGAGTTTCAGGGGACAGGGACTCAATCTGAGTCACACATTATTAGTAATGTAGTAAATTAGTAAAATAGTAATAAAATCAATCTTAATAGGTAATCTATTCAAGGACCCCTCAACTGAATTTAATACAATCAATGGGATCACATACAGAGGAATAGATTAGTTTCTAAATATATCCCTCCTCTTTTTGGATTTGCTAAAATAATCTCAAACTCCCACCATTATTTTTTTTCCTTTAGCAATTTAAATGTCACCCCACTGTCTTCTATTTTCCATGATTTCTGTTGAGAAATTCATTGCTATTTTTATTGAGGATCAAATACGCATGATGAGTTGCTGCTTCTCACAGTTCCCACTATTCTTTCTTTGTCTTTTGCTATTCAACAGTTTGATTATAAATCATCTCACTATGATTTCTCCAATTTAAGTTCATTGAAATTCTTCATTGTGTATATCCATTTCTTTCATCTGATTTGAAAAGTTTTAGACTATTCTTTCAAATATTCTTTCTGCCCTGGTCTATTCTCTGTTCTCTTTTTGGGACACTCAAAGCCATACATATGTTGGCTTGTTTGATACTTTCTCACACCTCTCTTAGGCTCTATTAATTTTTCTTCATTCCATTTTTCTCCCTGCTTCTCATACAGGATTATTTTAAATTTCCTATATTAAAGTTCACTGATTCTTTCTCCTGTCTGTTTAAGTTTGCTGTTGAATCCCTGTAGTAAATCTTGTTATTTCAGGTCTTGTATTGTCCAGCTCCAGAATTTTCTTTGATTCTTTATGAAATTTCTTTACCTTTATACAAATTCAAAATGTGTTCATATATCATTCCCTTAATTTCCTTTAGCTCTTGTCTATGATTTGTTTAGTGCATCAAGCATATTTATTAATGTTGTCTTAATATTCTTGACAATTGTTTCCAATTGAGTTCCCTCAGTGAGGGTTTCTGTATAATTTTGTTCATTTTTATGGACATTTTCCTGATTAATTGTACTCTTTATGAACTTCTTGTTTTTATTTGGACTTTTAGATATTTTTATGTGTTAATATTAGAAATCAGATTCTCTTCGTTTCACAGAGTTGATTATTTATTTATTTTTGATTATTGAAGTCAGTAGTAGCCTATTTATTGAGTGACTTTCCCAAACTATTTTTTGTACATATATTATTCCTGGGACAAGTGCAGTCACTGATATTTCTTTTCATTTATCTTCTATTTGGCCAGTATTCTGGCAGAAATTTCCTTGAATCCCAGAAACTTAAAAAGAAAAGAGGAAAGAAAGAAAGAAAGAAAGAAAGAAAGAAAGAAAGAAAGAAAGAAAGAAAGAAAGAAAGAAAGAAAGAAAGAAAGAAAGAAAGAAAGAAAGAAAGAAAGAAAAGAAAAGAGTTCCCACCCTTTGCATGTTGACCTTATGTTGTTTTTTTCTTAAGTGCTTATCTAACTTAAAATAAGACTAGATAATGATTTAGTGTGTTCTCTGGTCTTTTCCTAGCATGAGTCTTACTCTAGGCATGTTTGTGACTTTTTAAAATTTATCCAGTACATGTAATCTCTAAGTGACACTTTTTCCCAAGGTAATTATCCCTAGTAGTTCCTTCTGGGTTCTGATGATCTTGTGTACATCTTAACCATAATCTTTACCTCTAGGAAACTGTGGTTTGATTTTTCCCTTCCTGTGTTTTTGTAATCCAATCTGCTACATCTAAGTTACTAGTGATTTCTGGAATGGGAAGACATAAATGAGCATTTTGGGTCAGCCACCAGCTGGGTCTGAAGAAATATGCTACCATATATGCTGTGTTCTGAGGACCCTTCATTGGAAGTGCTGACCTCTGTCTCACAGACAGTGGTGTTGTGAAAGAAAAGGGTGGAGGAAGTGCTAATAAAAGTGTTAAAATGCATTCCTACCCTTTTTAGGGGGTAGGTAAGAGAGTAAAGAGTTTATTAAGAAACAAGAAAAGCTATACAACCCAAGACAAGGTTTGTGGTCATGTTACAGGATGAGATGCCTATGTGGGGCCCTGGATTAGGTCTTTTTAAGACTTTTCCTCCTCCCCTTCCTAATGTTGGGATGAGGTCTGGCTGTTTGTTGCTCTGATTGGTTGCCTTCCGATCCTGCCTGTTAACTCTCAAGGGCCCAATGAGGAGGATTTTGTTTGGAGGTATCTATGGCTTCCCCTTGACCCCAGAAAAATTTCCAAATGGGACCATGGCCAGGGTTTAGGTGGGGTCATTCTGGCTTTGGTTTTAGTAGCAGGAGTTTTCTGAGTGGGGTCTTATTGCCATGTTTTCTGCTGGGCCTTAGCTGTCTTCCCTCCTTCCCTATACTAACTTGCCTCAACTTCCCCCTCAAAGAGTTTTAACCTTTATTTTTAAGGGTGGGCTGAAGAGTAATGATCATTCTTTTGTAGCTGCTTCGTGTTGGTCAGAAGGAATAGTCCCTGAATGACAGGGTGTCATTCTGGAAATTCTATTGAGTTTGAAGGAAAATGGTTCTGGCATGATGGTTGGAACTGGAAGAAATCCCCATGTGACTAATATCTTGTTATGGAAACCATTGATACTGGAAGAAATAGACTTAATTAAATTTAGGTTATGTAGTCTTACTAAAAGAATAAAGATGATATTGTTAAGCAGGTCCAAAAAGGGGGCCAGCTATGACATCTTGAACGATGAGAGTGAGAAAGGCCAGGTGCCTCCAGAGGCTACATTCTCTCAAAGTTGATGGGAAACAGTATTTTTCCTTGAGTTATTTTATGCTGTTGTTTAACTCTAGGGAGATATTTGGTAGACCTGCTGGGTTTGGTATAAATTGCTAACCTCAGTTCTCATTGTGGTGTTTATGCCAGGACAGCTAAGAAAGGTATGAGAGGCACTACCCTAGACATAAAGCTCACAAAGTATTAAATTTTAAAGATGAGGAAAATTATAAATTCATGTTTAATGAAATGTAGATTTGTCCTAGAGTGAAATGACTAGTTTAATAGAATAAAATGAAGACTCTAAGGCAAAACTTAATTGGATAAAGTTCATTAGTTGATAACTGTAATTTAAAAAGCCTATTTAAATGTAAAGTAACTAGTCAATATGGTTATGTTTGGTTATAGGGAGTTTGCAAAAATCATGTTCTAAACTGAAATGCTTAAATGGCTAATTCCAGGAAGCCATTATTTCATAGAAACCTAAATTGATATTGATAAAATATAGCTTCATAACAAAGAAACTGGTCAGAGGCCACCTAAATCTGCATGTTAAGGTGGTAGTAAGGGAAAGATAATCTTGATATCATTGGGAATCTTTGGTTTTCAGAAAATAATGGAGTAAGAAGTTTTTTTCTGTACTGTTAAATAAAATGCCTGTCAATTAATATAATCTTGGGAAAGGTGTAAAATTAAGTACTAAAATAGTTAAGTTCTTTTGATGCAGTATAAACTGCATTGGGAGTATTTTAAAATGCATGAAACTTAAAAGAGATAGTCTTTGGTATTGTCAAACTCTCTTGTGCATTCAAACTCAGCCACAATACCTGGCATGGTGCCTCTCCATTTGAGTTATTTTCTAGGTCAATTACTACTTCTATAATAAAAATATCTTCCTAAAATAATAATAGTTTCTACCACATCTGGACATGCTGCTGAAGTGGATGGAGAGTAAGATGCAGTTTCAGATTCCTGCAGCAGCCTGCAATGGCTCAATATGGCCAAGTTTACTAGGGACATTGCCTCCAGACTGGCTCTCTTGCACAGCACCAAAGGGGACTACACATCAGGCTGATGAAACACTAGTGCCAATAGTGCTGCCACATGGTGTCTGTGTGAAGGGTATACCAAGTGGAGCCTTAATTACCACAGTTATGTGAGTAGAACTTAAACAAACACAAATGGCATTATGACCTGCTCCCCTGGAGAGAAAACATGTTTGTTATTGCAAACCTGGAGCTTAAATCTATTAACTACATCTCGAAGAGGAACTTGTGCATTGATTAGCATTAAGTACTGTACTTACATGCCCAATAAATATGTTAACATCTCTTCTATTCTGAATCATCACAGAGGGATACTGAATATGTAAAAAATCCTGGTAAACTTAATTCATTTCCTACATAATTAATGAATGAGCCTATAAAGTAAAAGAATGGGCCTCCTAAGTACTGTCTTTATTTTGCTTGCCATATGCTTCTATTATTGTTGTTATATTATCTTTGTGAGTTTATGTCCTACTCTTTTTAAGTTTCATTTTTTTTCTTGATTCAGTGTTCTCTTGGTTGTTCTAAAATATTTACTATTTTCCAGAGTTCTGAGAAATTTGGTTCTAAGAGTTTCAGACTTTTTTTCAATTTTTAGGAGGGACAACAGGATTTTGAAACTTCCTACTCCATCACTTACCATTTTCAGTCTCAAAAATATGGCTTTTTATGAACTTCTCCCATTAAGTATTAGTAAATCTCATCTTGGTCAATTCAAACACCTGTATCACATGTTCCAAGTTGTACTTAATGGGTTAATGACTATTTCTTTCTCAAGCAGCCTTCCTACTGGCAAGGAGTGCCACATATGTCAGAAGAGCCCACAAGACCTACTTAGTGCCTACCTGGAGCAAGTTAATCAATGTATGACTCCCTTCTAAAGCTGGCTCCTCTTTCTGAGAGTCCAAGCTCGGTGGAGGCTGCAGTTCTTACAGTTGTCCATGATGATTAATCAGGGAGATCACAGACTACTGCTTCATTGACAAATAGACAAGATACAATTGTCAGCTTTTGTATTGATTCTCTTATGAGATCACCATCTACTGCTCTGGGATTCCTGGAAACAACTCTCCCTAGAGGATATCCACAAGGTAGTGCTCAGAACCAAGGGACTGTGTTGGCTTATTTAATGGCATTATGGATTGCAAAGCAACAGAGGGTTAAATGGTCATCATTGAAATGTCCACCTACAAAAGCCTTCTCTTGTTTTGGGGAAAACCAATGGTGTGTCAGGCTGTAGGGCAACTGAATGATTGACAGGCTGAGACCCAGACAATCCCAATGGAAAATGGAAGCAGCCTGGGGCAGTGTCCTGGAAACTCACATTTATGATCAGTCACAACCCTTTTGGTGCCTGGATCATGGAGAAGTCTAGATGGTGGTGGTGCTGCAGGGCCTTTGAATTTAAGCACCATCTGAAGTGTTAGGAATGCTTTATAATCTATTATGGACATTTTCTACATTTTCAAAACTATTGCCTCTACATTAGAACATACCAACTGAGTATAAACTTTACTCCCAGAGAATCTCAACTACTCAATGCAAGTGAGCTATGTGGAAGTGAAAAGACTAAATTTTACTTGAAGTGTGAAGATTAAAAACCCTGTACCAAGAAGGTGTTGTTAAAAAAAAGGGAAAAGATAAGTGAAACCTTCATGTAAAAGTAGTTTACTTCATTTCATTGACTAGAGACTATTAAATAAAGTGAGTACCAAAGATGTCAAAAGAGAGATTGAGAAATGTTTAAGCAATTGAATTATATTTGCAGAATTATTTTGAGACTTATTATTCCAGTCATCTTTATCCAAATTTATTTCTCATTTCAGTATCAGTATGGACTCTCTGTTCTCTCTACTGATGATGCAAGAAACTAGTATAACTATAAAGAATTTGCTTTAATGATGTTTTGGAATACTGTGGAAAAATTTAATTTTTATTTAATTCAAGTCTTTAGATTTCCTTAGAAGGCAAATAAAATAATGATGTATGGAAGCAAGTGACATTTGGGCTTAACATTTTTGTATTCAGTACAAGAGTTTAAATAGCTAATTAACATATACAACTGAAAGAAAATCTTCTCAAATATGATCCTGTTAAATTATTTAGGTAACTCTGCAAATCTCATAACAATTATTACAAGTTGCAGCTTTTTTTTTCATTTTATTTAGAGCTGGTCAATACTTCATGTGCAAATGATATCACTGAGATAATTTTAACAGTACTTATACAGTGAAGTTTATTTCCTGATATTACAAAAATATTATAATGATATAATGAGAACTACCTCTTCATTAGATGTTACTTATGGAGACTGACAACTGTTGAATGAAGAATCTGAAATGGTCCATCCTTGTTTTCACCCTACTTCAGATATACTTTGGCTCTACGTGTTCCAATGGACACAATTTGAAACAAATGAAAGTATATTTTGATTTCCTAAATAGATCTATATGAATCACTAATGGATGTTTTCTTCTTATGGGACATATAAGATTATTCTCATATAACTGTGTATCCTGGTTTGAAGCATGTAGGCATCTTGCATTCAGAGCTTAGAATCATCCCTCCACCTCTATTCCCTGGCATAGTTAAACCATTAAAAATGAAGTCCTCATGATAATGAGGGAAAACATAAAACATAAAAAAGCAAAGCTTTTGTTGATGAAATATTTGAACAATAACCATGGGACTCATTAAACTAACTAGACAACTAATAATTACCATCGAGCTCATCCTTGGATTTGTATCTCCTCAGTATCCACCTAAATTAATCATCATGTGGTTAGTAGATAATGCCCATGAATCACACATCTCATTCAAGTAGTGATCCTTTGGGAAACAGAGATACCAAGAATTCATTGATATTCAGGGAGAGAATCAAAGGTCCCAAAACACTTGTTAGAGGAGTTCTTCAAAAAAGAAAATGGAGATAGAAGATTTTGAAGTAATTGTAAGTGTAAAGTGTAAAACATTCTTTTTACCTGATGTCATTCAATTATTTTTTTAAAAATGTTGATCTATCAGAGAACTGACTTCGTTAGAAGAATGAACTTGATAAAACTCCCCTTTAGATAGAATAGGTATTCATTACAAAATTCTTCCTATGAACAATTTTTGTAGTTACCATTGTTCATTAATTGAACAATGGTATTTTTTATTTATTGGGGCATAAAATTTGATATACCATGCCCAACAACTCTGACTTGAGTATTCTTTTCTTGCCATTATGCCTATCTCATACCAAAGGGGAAAAACACTTTACTAATTACATAAAAATCAAGATTTTTCACATAATCCCTTTTACCTACCCATAAATAAAACAAACAAAAAAAAAAGCAAATTATAATGTTACAGTAATTCTAATTGCTAATTCTAAGTCCTATGTACCAGATTGACATCCCACAAAACACATTCATAGTGATAAACATAAATGACTTTAAAATAACAAAAGGATAATGATTGCAAGAAGCATATGATAAAAAGCAGATAGCAGCAAATTATTATTTTTAAGTTTATTTTTAAAAAAGTTTAGATTACTAAAAGTTACATCTAAAATATATCGGATTCCCTTATACCCCACTCCATCCCATTCTCATATTTTCCTCTATTAATAATTAATAATAGCTTAAACGAGAGTGATACATTTATTATAATGATGAACAATCAATTATGTTGCTAACCATGGTCTATATTTCACATTATGGTTTATATTTTTCACTGCACAATTTTATACATTTGGACAAAATATATAATGGCCTATATCTGTCATTACAAAATCATGAAGAACAATTCCAGTGCCCTAAAATGGCCTATATTCCAGCTACTTTTACCTCTCCTTGACCTCAGTATCTCTGTTAACCACTACCTTTATATCGATGTTACAAGGTCTTCCATACTACGATAATAATAAGTCTACCTTGGTCCAAGTTTGCATTCCCCTTTGGAGTTTATTCATTCCTCAGACTTGAGAATTTGGGGATGGTAATGTCTACTGCAAATTGAAAGGGGGCTTAGATCTTATGGGCAGATGGAAGGATCTCTTTTCTTACAGTTGAAGATACTCTTTGCTTTTGGGGATGGGGATTGCCCATCATCATCATTTAGAGAGTTCTCCTGGGTAAGTCCCATGAATTGGAGTAAAGACACTGGCTGCAACTCTGCTGAGCTTCAGGACTCAATTGGCACATAAACAGACCAGATGTAAGTCTCTTGGAAATGTATTTAAGTGGAAGTGGAAGTTATAGGTTCAAATAAAAGGGGTAGAAGCTCATATTTCAGAAAATTATAAGTGAGCCTAATTCTATTACAGTGGGGAGTATAGTAATATATATTCTAAAGTAAGGCCTATTGATGGGGTGCTGAATTCATAGTATGTGTGCTTTGCCTAGAGTGTGCAGATGTCTCTAGGGCCCTTGGGGGCACCCCTGTCTGAAGCTTTGTTTGCTGTGACAGATAGTGAGACCCACCTACCTGAGATGTGCATAATCACTACCTCTGGAATGACCTCCTCACTCAACTTTGAAATCTCTTAGTCATAAAAACTCATTTGTATTTAATTTTTTCCCTTTTTCTCAAGATCTTTATCCACATACATTGCTAGTTGGCATTTGGTAATAATTCCTTGGTGCTGGGGAGTCTTATCCCTGGGAGTCATGTCCCATGCTGGGTACAAGATACTGAGTTTATTTGCTGAGTTTCACTTAGAGGGAGGCCACATTTGAGTAACAAGGATGTTTTCAAGAGATTTTATTGGGTTAATTTTCAGTTTTACAAGAAAAAGTTTCGTATGTGCAAGCATTAATATAAAAAGTTTGGCATATTGACCTGTTTTATTAAACACTTCCTATAAACTGTGAGAGAACACAGCAGGACTTCCCAGAATGGGAATTTACTATTGTTTTGGGTGTTGTGTGGATCTCAACCCACTGTAATAACACCCTATTCCCACAAAAGCACATTCATATTCCATAGAGCCATGCCAATGTTCACCCTTCCCCATACCTCCTCCCACCACAGCTACCCTGCACCAGTGACCTTCCTGTGCCATATTTGCCAAAAGAACACTACCACAATTGTATTCTCAACCAGAGTCCTCTATCTAACCTGAGTTCACCTGTTCCTTTTTACAACCCTTCCCTCCCAGCTGTATGGATAGACTAACCATGCTCGGACTCACTCCAGCATTGTAGACCTCTTTTATATCATTGCACCACCACCATCACATTCCAATGCCAAACCTCCCCCATCCACCCTATCATGGATTCTACCGAGATAGAGCATTGGCTCAACATTTTCTACTTGCTTTTTATCTCCTGATAACCTATCTTCCAGAATCTACCTCTGTGAATCTACCAAATATTCTTAGTTCATATCAGTGAAATCACGCAATATTTGTCATGTAGTGATTTGTTTACTTCATTTAACATAAGGTCTTAAAGATTCATTCATATTCTTACATGTGTTGATACTTTAATCCTTCTTCTAGCTGTGTAATAGTCCATCCGATGAATATACTACATTTTTGTTTATCTATTCATCTCTTGATGGACACTTGGGTTGCTCCCAACTTTTGGCAATTGTAATAATGTGACAGTGAACTTTGGTATGCATATATCTGTTCATGCCCCTTCTTTCAATTCTTCTGGGTCTATTCCTAGTAGTGGGATTACCAGAATATATGACAATTCCATAATTAGTTTGCTGAGGATCCACCAAACACAGTGGCTGCCCATTCTGTCTTCCCACCAGCAGTAGTTGTGTATTTCTATTCTTCCACATCCTCTTCAAAACTTGCAGTTTCCTGTTTTTTCAAATAGAAGCAGTTTAAGAGGTGTAAAATAATAACACATTGTAGTTTTGAATTGCATTTCCCTAATAGCTAGTGATGCTGAGCATCTTCTTATATGCTTTTTAACCATTTGTATTTCAGCTGTGTAAATTGTCTATTCAAATCCCTTGACTATTTTTTTAAATGGGTTGTTTGTCCTTTTTTTCCCAAGATGTAATAAATCTATATATATGCTAGATATTAGGTCTTATCAGATTTGTGGTTTCCAAATATTTCCTCTCATTGTGTCGGTGGCCTTTTCAATTTTTTGACAAATTTCATTGAAGCATCTTTTTTTTTTTTTTTCTTTTGAGGAGGTCCTTTTATCTACTTTTCCTTTTGTTGTTTATGTCTTGGATATAAAGTTGATTTAACCATTTCTAATACCGAATCTTATATTCTTTAGGGCATAAGATGGAGATACTTTCTTATTCATTTGGATATAGATATCCAGTTGTCCAAACCCCAATTGTTGAAGAGATTATTCTCTCATAGTTGAGTGGGCTTGGTGGCCTTGTCTAATATCAGTTGGCCAAATATGTGTGTCTGTATCTTTCTCTCTTTTTTTCTTTTTTATTATCTTTTTTCAAAGATACATAGATCACATAAAATATTACATTTAAAAAAATGAGGTTCCCATATACCCCACTCCCTGCAACCCCCACTACTCTCACATTGACAACTTCTTTCCAATCCCAATAAAATTTCCAAGAGCATTTTTTACTGAGATTAAATGTCAATTATCAACTTTTTTTGGAGAAATAGCCAAAAAACAACTTGAAGGGAAAATAAAATTGGGGACATTATGCTACCTGAATTTAAAGCATACTACAGAGTTACTGTAGTCAAAAGAGCATGATATCTCATCTGAGTCCAGCTCCATCACGCAGAAAACCTCAGATGGGATCTCTTTTCACAAGACTTTCATGCTACTTTACTGGAATTGTAGTTGGTGCTGGGGCTTAAGATATATCTAGGGGATTTGAATCTCTGGACTGACAATATGATAGCCAGGCCCTGAGCCTCAACAGACTTCAGCTCCTACACTCTGATTTTTTGGACTTACTCCACTCAGCTAACATGGAGTTGAAGAATATCAACCACCACACCATGGAGCCTAGAGTGCCTACAGCTGAAAGCAGGAGGATTGCATCCAATATCCATGTGGAATCTAAACCCCCTCTTGACATAGATGTGGAATGGACACAACCAAGCCAAAGTCCACAGGAAGGAGGAATACAGTAAGGATCAGAGTGGACTTAATGATATTCTATTGATGATCTATTGTGATTAATAAACGAGAAAATGTGGCATTGATGTGGAAAAAATGGCCATGGTGGCTGCTGGGTGTGGGGAATGGGAGGAAGAGAAGAGATGTGGAGGCATTCTCGGGACTTGGAGTTGTCCTGGGTGGTGCCCCAGGGACAATTGCCAGATGTTGTATGTCCTCCCATGGCCCACTGGGTGGAACGTGGGAAAGTGTGGGCTATGGTGTGGAACACGGGACATGGGGTACAGCGATGCCTGGAGATGTACTCACCAGACGCAATGGATGTGACATGATGATGGGGGAGAGTGTTACTGTGGGGGGAGTGGTGGGGTGGGGGTATTGGGGGCGAATGGGGACCTCATATTTTTTTAATGTAATATCTTTTTAAAAAATGAATAAATTGAGTAGAATTTGGAAAAAAAATAAGAACAAAATGAAAATGAGTTACCTCTACTCCCACCATTCAGTTATGTTAACAATGAATGTTTTGGTGTATAGTTTTTTTAGTATTTTTGCTATTTGTATTTACATGTGTGTCTGTGTGTGTGTGTATTTAATAAAACACAATTATCCTAAAAAAAAGTGCATGATATTGTCACAAATAGAGACATACTGATCAATGGAACCAAATTGAGGGTTAAACTAATCATTGTTGTGTTTTACATGTGTTCAGGGTGTGAAACTCAAGAATGAATTATCATCTTGCAGCAGTAAGTAATTGTAATTTAATATATTTCTATGAGATGGTAAGGAATTGTACTAAATTTGTTCATATAACTTCCCAAAACTTTTGTCTTTGGGACTTTCCATCCGTTTGAAATTTCATCAGGCATTTACTCATGGTTTATTCTGGGGGAGATATTTGTGTTTCAGGTGATCTGGCATATTCTATTTGAAAAGGCAGAATTATGCCCTTTTCAGAATTGTTTTATGGTGACATTATTGAAATTAAAAGTGTTCACACAGATGTCATATCTATCCTATGAAATAAACTCAGGGATATATTCCAAAATAACAAATTCAAAAATATATTCCAAAATCTCAAATGTTATCTGTCTCTATCATCTATTCATGTTATCACAGCCTTTTTGAGTATCTGCCATAGCAATGGAGAGCAAAAAGCTTTCTCTGTGTTTTCATATGACTTTATTGTGGTTATTTTACTATTTGGGACTGCACTCTTCATGTATGTACTACCAAATACCAACTTCTCAATGGAGCAAAATACAGTAGTGTCAGGTTTCATACCTTGGTTACTCTCATGATAAAATCTTTGGTCTATATTCTCATGAACAGAGATGCTAAAGTTCATCTGAGGAGAATCATTCAGTAGTATAGGCCTGATTTCTGATATTTCTTCTTGGGTTACAACAGCACAGCAAAACTAAATTTTTCTGTTTGAAAAGTTAAAAGTATTCATATGTGGGATATGTGAATCAGGGCAACATTTAGCATAATGTTGATACTTGTCATTTATCCTAAACACTGTTTTCTAAATACACAAAGATAGATAATATAACTTAACCAACATGGATCTATTAAAAGAAGGAAGTAGTGAACTCATTTTTATTGCATTTATATTCCATTTACATACCTTTCCATGTTCTCAGCTATTACCTGGTCCATCTCTTTATTCTTCACTTTTAACATCCTACTATGTGCATTCATTTCTCTACATCTCAATTCAAGTCCTTTATATAGCTTAATTCAAATTAGGACAGAGTCATGGAGTAAAAATTGATTTACAGTCAAAGAGAATTGATTTTGAATCATAAATATTTCCTTCATGGGCTGTGTGACATAAGGTATGTTCAGGTGTTTATATAAACTCATAAATTCCTGGAAACTTTGAGAATTCCAGAGGCTTTATACATTAAAAAAAAAAAAGTCCTTCCTCTATATTGGTTTTATTGTAATTTTTTAAAAAATATACTTTTTTTAAAGGAGCTGTGAACTTAAAAAACAATCGTGTACATTTGTGGAATTCCTATACAACACCCCTTCACCAACACACTACATTGTTGTGCCTTCCAACCCCTGCCTGAAGAAATTAGTCCTGTCTCACCAGAAGAAAATGTAAAGGAATGCCCTGAGGTCAGTAGCTTGCAAGGCATTTCTAATGCTTCATTTTACCCACCCCACTGCCTCTCTTGCCTTTGAGACCTATTACTAGACTAAAATCACAACAAGTCCCAAAGGTGAAATACAAAGCATGACCCATGAGGAAGTAATGTGTACTCACAAAGAATTGCATGAGTTTTCACACTTACATAGACAGAAATCAGAGGAATATGTGAGGGAATGGATACTAAGGATAATAGTGGAAGGAATAGAAAGTTGGATCAGGCTGAATTTATTGATATGGGCCCACTAAGCTGAAATTTTATATTCAGTGCTGTAGCTTGAGGGACTAGAAAGGACTCTAACAGTTTGTTTGGGTGGCTGACTGAAATATGGACCAAAAGATGACCTAGCATGTCAGAGATTGAGATGCCCAATTTTCCCTGGTATACAGTAGAGGGAATTCAAAGAATTTAGGAGACGGGAATGCAAGAATGGATTTACCATTTGAGAGCTGCCCACCCACCCCAGGAATGTCCAGAGAGCACACCTTTAATCAGGACTGTAAGGAATTAATTTGTTCAACTAACTCCATCTTCCCCGAAGAGCTCTGTGGTTGCTCTTTTCTGTAGTCCAGATATTACTGTAGGGAGAGCAGTGATAAAATTAGAAACCCTAAACTTTATGGGAATGATTGGATGTCAGTCACGTAAAAGTCAAGTGTCAGCCATTAATTACCAAAGTCAAGGTGGATATGACTACCACAATGAAAGGCAGATTCAAAAAAGGCCACAAATAGTCTGAATCATGTAGAGTTATGGCATTGGCTAATACTTCATGGTGTACCTAGCAGTGAAATAGACAGGCAGTCTACTAAATTTCTTCTAGATCAGTATAAACAGAAGAGCTCTACGTCGAGTGAACAAAACCCTAATTCAAATTACAAACACAGACAATCACGGCCCCTAAATCAATTCCCAGACTTGAGGCAGTTTACAGATCCAGAACCCCTTGAATGAAGAGAAGGCCAGGTCTCCTCGCAGAAGGATCCTGTTAAACTGCTCAAAATTTATACTGTTAATCTTCCTCCCACCTTTCACCAAGGAGATCTATGGCCTTTGACCAGAGTAACTGTGCACTGGGGAAAAGGAAATGACAAGACATTTCAGAGATTATTAGACACTGGATCAGAAATGACATTAATTCCAGGAGACCCAAAATGTTACTGTGGTCCACCAATCAGAGTAGTGGATTATGGAAGCCAGGTGGTTAATGGAGTTTTTTTTCTTTAAGATTATTTTTTATTTGTTTCTCTCCCCTCCCCCCCCCAGGTGTCTGTTCTCTGTGTCCATTTGCTGCATGTTCTTCCTTTGTCCACTTCTGTTGTCAGTGGCATGGGAATCTGTTTCTCTTTTTGTTGCATCATCTTGCTGTGTCAGCTCTCCATGTGTGTGGCACCATTCTTGGGCAGGCTGAACTTTCTTTCATGCTGGGTAGCTCTCCTTACAGGGTGCACTCCTTGTGTGTTGGGCTCCCCTATGTGGGGACACCCCTGTGTGGCATGGCACTCCTTGTGTGCATCAGCACTGCACGTGGATCAGCTCCACATGGGTCAAGGAGGCCCAGGGTTTGAACCGCGGACCTCCCATGTGGTAGATGGATACCCTAACCACTGGGCCAATTCTGCTTCCTGTTAATGGAGTTTTAGCTGAGGTTCATCTCACATTTGGTTCAGCATGTCCCCGGACCCATACTGTGATTATTTTCCAGGTTCTAGAATGCATAATTGGAAGAGACATACTCAGAAACTGGCAGAATTTGCACATTGAATCCCTGACTTGTGAAATGAGGGCTATTATGTTGGAAAGACCAAGTGGAAGCCACTAGAACTGCCCCTACCTAGCAAAATATTAAGCCAAAAGCAATACCAGATTCCTGGAGGCATTGCAGAAATTAGTGCCACCAACAAGGATTTGAAGGATGCAGGGGTGTTGATTCACGTCACATTCCCATTCAACTCTCCTATTTGGACTGTAGAGAAAACAGATGGATCTTGGATGACAGCAGATTATCATAAACTTAACCAGGTGGTGTCTCAGGTTGTAGCTGCTGTCCCAAGTGTGTTATCATTGCTTGAGCAAATCAACACATCTCCTGGTACCTGGTATGCAGCTGTTGATTTGGCAAGTACTTTTTTCACAATTGCTATTAGTAAGGACCACCAGAAACAGTTTGTGTTCAGTTTGCAAGGCCAGCAGTATACCTTTACTGTCCTTCCTCAGGAGTTTATCAAGTCTCCAGTCCTATGCCATAATATTTTCCGCAGGGAACTTGATCATCTCTCCCTTCAACAAGACATCATTGGTTCACTATAGTGATGATACCATGTTGACACGACCTAGGGATCAAGAAGTATCAAAGACTCTAGACTTATTTGTAAGGCACTTGCATGAGAGAGGATGGGAGATAAATCCAACTAAAATATAAGGTCCTTCCACCTCAGTGAAATTTCTAGGTGTCCAGTGGTGTGGGGCATGTCAAGTCATCCCTCCTTAAGTGAAGGATAAGCTATTGCATTTGGCCCCTCCTATGGTAAAAAATGAGGCACAATAATTAAATGCTCTCTTTGGATTTTGGAGAAATGCATTCCTCATTTGGGTGTGCTATTCCAGCCCATTTACCAGGTGACCAGAAAAGCTGCTAGTTTTGATTGGAGACTGGATCAAGAAGAGGGTCTGCATCAGGTCCAGGCTGCTGTCCAAGCTGCACTACCACTTGGGCCATATGGTCCAGCAGATCCAATGGTGCTGGAAGTTTCAGTGGCAAACAGAGATGCTGTCTGGAGCATTTGGCAAGCTCCTATAGGAGAATCACAATGCAGAGCCTTAGGATTTTGGACAAAGCCCTGCCATCCTCTACAGATCCTTTGAGATAGAGCTTTAGGCATGCTATTGGATTTTAGTGGAGACTGAATGCTTAACCATGGGTCATCAAATTACCATGAGACCTGAGTTGCCTATCATGAGGTGGGTATTGTCTGACCTACCAAACTGTAAAGTTGGGTGTGCACAGCAGCACTCCATAATAAAGTGGAAGAGGTATATATGAGATAGGGTTTGAGGGGGTTCTGAAGGCACAAGTAAGTTACATGAGAAAGTAGCCCAAATGCCCATTGTCACCACCACTGCCATGTTACCTTTGCTTTCCCAGCCCACAGCTTTGGCTTCTTGGGGAGTCCCTTACAATCAGTTGACTGAGGAAGAGAAAACTCAGGCCTGGTTTACAGATGGTTCTGTATGATATATAGGAACCACCCAAAAGTGGACAGATGCAGCACTGCAGCCCCTTTCTAGGACATCCCTGATGGACAGTGGTGAGGGCAAATCATCCCAGGGAAGATTCAATTATTTTGCCCACCACATGGCAATACCTTGCAGTACTGAAGCAATGCTGTCCAGGAAGCTGTGTATGCTATAAATAAGTGTCCACTCTATGGTGCTGTTTCTCCCATAACCAGGATCCATAGGTCCAGGAATCAAGGTGTGGAAATGGGAGTGGCACCACTCCCTATTACCCCTAGTAACCCACCAGGAAAATTTTTGCTTCCTGTTCCTGCAACCTCAAACTCTGCTGGTCTACAGGTTATAATCTCAAAAAGAGGAGTGCTATAACCTGGGAACACAACAATGATTCCACTGGACTGGAAGTTAAAATTGCCTCCTGGCCCCTTTGGACTCCTCTTACTTGTGAATCAACAGTCAAGGAAGGGAATTTTTGCACTGGCCTGTGTGATTGATCCTGAATATCTAGGGAAAATAGGACTGCATCTACATAATGGGGATAAAAAAGAGTTTGCCTTGAATACAGGAGATCCTTCCTATAGGACATCTCCTAGTACTGCCAAGTCCTATGATTAAAGCCAATTGTAAATTGGAGCAACCCATTCCAAGCAGAACTAATAATGGCCCAGAATCTTCAGGAATAAAAGTTTCGGACATCCCACCATGCAAAGAATCATGGCCAACTGAAGTGCTTGCTGAGAGTAATGGAAAGTGGAAGAAGGTAGTGGTAAATATGAAATTTGACCACATGACCAGTTACAGAAACAAGGACTATAATGGTCAAGAATCTTTCTTCCTTTTTTCATTATGATGATGATTGTATATGTACACTAAAAGAATTTCTTTGTCTTCTTCCTCAATCTTTTCCCTTATCATATAACAAGTTGTATCAGTTTCATGTCATAATATTTGAGCCAGTCAAGTTTAACAGTGAATATTACCCAAGAACTTGTACCCTATTCTGTATGGAATTAAGGCATTTCTGGTTGTATGCAGAAGAGTTGAACATTGTTAGGTGAAAAAATATATATATATATGCATGTTTGTTATTGTTTTTACTTAGAGACTAAGTACTGTTTAAGGTAATGTGTATGGTTGCCTAGTTGACAAGGTGTGGACTGTGATAGTTAGGCTAATGTGTCAACTCAGCCAGGTAACTGGGCCAAGTTGTTTGGTCAAGCAAGCACTGGGCTAACTGTAATACAAGGGCATTTATGGACTTTAGTCACCATTGACTGTACTTCAATGGTAAATTGTAGATAGCAGATTAAAATTACATCATTCAGGGAAATTGCCATCAGCAATGAGTGGTACTTTATCTGATCAGTTGAATGCCTTAAAAGGGGAAATGGTACCAGCATTGAGTGAAAATTTCCCAGCTTGTTTTTGGACAGCCAATATCTCCCAGAACTCATCAAGAACCTTCACTGGACTTTTATTGGAGCCACTGGTTGCAGCCTGCCTGCAGAACTTGGACTTGTGCATCCCACAGTCACATGAGAGACTCTTATAAAATCACATACTTTGATAGATATCTCTTGTTGATTCTGTTTCCCTAAAGAACCCTGACTAATAGAACATTATTATTATAAAAGTGTAATCTGTGCTTTACCAGTGTAAAGTCTTTACCTTCTGTGATTGAAATACTGGATCATGGTGGTCTATTTGAACATCATTTAATCATTCATGTGAAGATCCATAACAATGATGAATTCAGTTACATTGGTCAATATGTTGATACTTGTGCCAATACCATGCAATTTTAACCACTGTAGCTTTGTATTATGCTTTAAAGTCAGGTAGCATAATTCCTCCAATTTTTTTTTTCAATATGTTTTGAAACTTTGTCCTACCAAACAAATTACATAATTGGTTTATCCAATGCAGTAAGATGCTGTTATAATTTTTATTGAGGTTTCATTAAAACTGTAAATCAGTTTAGGTATGACTGATATCTTAATGTTTAGTCTTCCAATCCATGAACGTAGAATATTCTTCCATTTATTTAGGTCTTCTTTGATTTCCTTTAGCAATGTTATATAGATTTCTGTGTACAAGACCTTTACATCTTTAGTTAAGTTTATCCCTAGATATTTGATTCATTTTGTTGTCACTGTAAATGGAATATATTCTTGATTTCCTCCTCAGATTGTTCATTATTAGCATACAGAAATGCTACTGATTTTTGCATGCTGATCTTATATTCTGCCACTTTACTGAACTTGTTTATCAGGTCTAGAAGCTTTCCTGTAGATTTCTCAGGGCTTTTTATATATAGGACCAAATCATCTGCAAGTAGTAAAATTTTTACTACTTTCTATCCAATTTGGATGACTTTTATATTTTTTCCTTGCCTGAGTGCTTGAACGAGTACTACTAACAAAATTTTAAATAAGAGTGTGGCCTTGGGCATTCTTGTCTTGTTTCATATCTTAGGGGGAAAGCCTTTAATATTTCACCTTGAAAATGTTAGCTGTGGCTTTTTCATAGATAACCTTTATCATGTTGAGGAGGTTTCCTTCTATCTCTGTCTTTGAAGTGTTTTCATCAAGAAAAGATGATGTATTTTGTCAAATGATTTTATGCATCAAGAGATGATCATGCATTTTTTTCTTTTGATCCATTAATGTGCTGTATTATATTGATTGATTTTTTCTATGTTAAATCATCCTTGCATACCAGGAATGAGACCTACTTGATCATGATGAATAATTGTTTGATGTGTTATTGAATATGATTAGCAAATATTTTCTTGAGAATTTTAATGTCCAGGTTCATTAAAGAGATTGGTCTGCAGTTTCCTTTTCTTGTGGCTTCTTATGTGGCTTTGGTATTAGGATGATGTTAGCATCATAGGATGAGTTAAGCAATGTTCCTATGTGGCTTTGGTATTAGGATGATGTTAGCATCATAGAATGAGTTAAGCAATGTTCCCTCCAATTCTATTTTTTGTAAGTGTATAAGCAGGATTGGTGCTAGTTCTTTCTGGGATGATTTTTAAAATTCACCTGTGGAGTCATCTGGCCCTGGGCTTTAATTATTTGGAAGCTTTTTGATGATTAATTTGATCTCATTACTTTTCATTGTTCTGCTGAGTTCATAACTTTTTCCTTTCATCAATATAGGCTGCTTGTGTTTCTAGAAATTTTTCTATTTCATTTAAGTTATCCATCCCATTGGCATGCAGTTTCTCCAAGTATCATCTTATTATTTTTTTCTGGTTTTTTTTTTTTCATTTGTCTCCTTTATTTTCTTTTTAGTCTAGCTAAGGGTTTGCCAATTTTAAAATCTTCTCAAGATACAGCTTTTGTTTTTGTTAAATTTTCTAGTGATTTTTATTCTCATTTTCATTTATTTCAGCTCTATTTTTGTTATTTCCTTCTTTCTGCTTGCTTTTGGATTAGTTTCTTGTTCTTTTTCTAGTTCCTCCAGGTGTGCAATTAGGTCTCTGATTTTATCTTTCTGCTTTTTAAAATATAAGCATTTATGACTATAAATTTCCTTCTTCAAACTACTTTTGCTACCTCCCATAAGTTTTGATATTTTGTGTTCTCATTTTCATTCATTCATTTCAAGGTAGTTACTGATTTCTTTTTAATTTCCTCCTTGACCCACTGATTGTCTAAGAATGTATTGTTTAAATTCCATGTGTTTGTGCCTATTCTATTTCTCTCCCCCTTATTAATTTTCACCTTCTTTACTTTGTGGTTAGTTAGAGAAATTTCAACATATAATTCTAATCTTTGTAATTCATTAAGACTTGTTTTGTGACTTGGCAGGTGGTCCCTCCTGAGGAATGATCCATGATCATTTGAGAAAAATATATATCTTGCTGTATTAGGGTACAATGTCCTATATATGACTATTAGCTCTAGATCCTCTAATGTATTATTCAAAATTTCTGTTTCTTTATTAACCCTCTGTCAAGATGTTCTCTCTAATGGTGATCATGGTGTATTAAACTCCCCTACTGTAATTGTAGAAACATATATTTCTTTAATTTTTCCAATGTTTGCCTCTATGTTTTGGGGCTCCCTGTTTAGGTGCATACATATGTGTGATTGTTCTTTCTTCTTAATAGAATATCTCTTTTATTAATATATAGTGACCTTCTTTGTTTCTTACAATACTTTTGCACTTATAGTCTATTTTACCCAATATTAGTATAACTCTTACTGCCCTTTTTTAGTTATTGTTTGCATGTAAAATCATTTTCCAACCATTCATTTGCAACTTCCTTGAGTCCCTGGATCTAAAGTGAGTTTCCTGTAGACAATATATAGATGGGTCATATTTCTTTATCCATTTGCCAATCTACTTGAGAATGTAACAGGACTCCCAGAGGAAGTGCATATGACAGCCTGATTGATTAGCCCTGCCCTTTCCCCTTTTCCTGGAGCTTCTTCAGTGCTGGCTGGAGTCTTTCTTTCCCTTCTTGTCTGCCTTCTGTATCACCACTCCCCTCTACATCTCTCTCCCCTTGAGTTTGTTGTGTGATGGCCCCACTGCAGTTTACCCTGTAGGTCCCTGATGGAGATGTCTCTTTCAACTTCAGCTTACTAGGCTGGCTACAGCTGAGATTCAAAGTAGGCTCCGTTGGCCTTTCTATCCTCCACCATCCCCTTCCTCCTCCCAAGGAGGAGGACTTCCTGTCCTCTCTCAATTGGCTGCTGTGAAAGAAGTGTTTTATTGAGGCTATTCACCTTGAGGGTGGGGAAATATGCCATTCCCAGTTATAGGGGTAAGTAACTCATGGATTTTATTTCAGCCTTCTTGGCAGTTAACTGTGCAACAGTGCCCTGCTCTGCTCACTCCCAAAGCAGGTCCTTCAGACAGCTTTTGGCCCTCCCTTGATCATTTTTGTGAGAGAGTTGAGCCTTTCCTACCGACTCCAATGCCATCTTCTTGGAAGTCTCTGAATAGATTATGAATCCCTTCTAAGTCAGAAAGAAAAAATTGAAATTGTCGTTTGCCAGGCTGGTTAAATGTGTGGCACTGAATATATTTCTGATGTTATTGAATATCTGTGCCACTTTCAGTTGTATATAAAGTTGGAGAATTTTATGGCATTTTTTATCACTGATCCTCTTGAGTCAGACAACATGCAGAGAGAGAAGGAGTAATCGCAGGGGAGGGGAAAAATAGACTATACTTTTTAAAAGTGCATTATCAGAAAAGTGAAAAGATAACCTAAAGAATGGGATAAATTAGTTGCAAGCCTTATATTAGATAAGGACTTAATTCCCAAATATTTAAATAAATTTTATAATGTAAAAACAAACAAAAACAACAAAATTAAAAATGGGGCACTAAGAGAACTGGATATCTATAACCAAAATAATGAATGAGAGCCCCTATCTCACTCCCTATAGAAGAATCAACTCAAAAATGGATTGAAGACCTAAATATAAAAGTCAGGACCATAAAACTACTAGAAGAAAATGTAGGGAATCAACTTTAAGAACTTGGAGTAGGTGGTGGTTTCTTGGATCATACGCCCAAAACACAAAATAAAAAAATAGATAAATGGGACCTCCTCAAAAGTAAACACTTTTGCATCTCACAGGACTTCCTCAAAAGAATGTAAAGGCAGCTGGCTCAATGGAAGAATATATTTGAAATCACATGACTGACAAGGGTTTACTATCCATGATATATAAAGAGATGTTACCACTCAACAATAAAAAAAAGAAAAATAACCCAAATAAAAATTGGGCAAAAGTCTTGAATAGACATTAGTCCAAAATAGAAATGGTAAAAAAATGCATGAAAAAATTCTCAACATGCCTAATGAGTAGAGAAGAGTAAATCAAATGAGATATCATTTCATACCTATCAGAGTGACCACTAATAAAAAGACAGAAAATTACAAGTGTTGGAGAGGATGTGGAGAGATAAGAACACTTATTCACTCTTGGTGGGAATGTAGCATGGTAGAACCACTGTGGAGGACTCCTTGGCAGTTCCTAAATAAGTTGAATATAGACTTGCCATGTGACCCAGCAATACCACGACTGCATATATACCCAGAAAATCTGAGAGCAGTGACATGAATGACATCTGCATACTGTTTTCATACCCATGTTATTCATGATTGCCAAAAGTTGGAAACAACCCAGTTGTCCATAAACAAATGAATGGATTAAAAAAACAACAACAAAGTGGTGTTTCAACACAGTGGACTATTATGCAGCTGTAAGAAGAAATAGAGTCATAAAGTATATGACAAATCAATGAACCTGGAGGACATTATGTGGAACAAAGCAAGCCAGACACAAAAGGACAAATACTCTATGATTGCATTACTATGAATCAGATATATTGTGTAACATATTGCATGATTTTTAAAAAATGTATGTATCCCATACAATTAATTAAGGAATGTATGCTTTTATTCAACTGTATTTTCTTATTTTTTCTCAATTCTTAAATGTATAAGATAAAGTTTAAAAATTCTCGCAAAACCCCATAACAGGTGCCAGTTGAGGTAGGATACTAGGGACCCCCAAGATAGGCAGTTGAAGAAAAGGAAGTCAAGGTAAGACTGGCTAAACACAATCCCATCACATCTAAAACATCATCTACTCAGATAACAGGCTACAGCCAGCATGTCACCCCTAATCAAGAAATTTCTTAAATGGGGAGTAATTAGACCCTGTCAACCAGACTTTAACACCCCCATATTATCAGTGCCTAACCCAGGTACTCAAGAATATATATTTGTACAAGATTTGAGAGCTATTGTTCAGACAGTGGAGGCCATTCATCCAGTGGTGTCCAATCCCTACACACTCTTGTTAATATTATTAATGCATTTACCTGATTCACAATCCTGAGCTGAAAAAATGTTTTCTTTTGCATCCTAGTAGAGAAGGAATCACAGAGACTCTTTGCTCTGGATTGGGAAGATCCTGAAACTGGAATGAAGCAACAGTATTGTCGGACTGTGCTGTTGCAAGGATTTAAGAATTCGCTGACATTTTTTGGACAAGCCCTATCCAGGAATCTACAGGGGGTGCAAGTCAGGGAAGGACTCTTCGATATGTAGATGACACACTGATTGCTGGCAAAACACAAGTCTCATATGAGAACACAGTTATAATGTTACAGAGACTAGCTGAAAAAAGGATATGTGTTATAAAGGAAGGCTCAAGTTACACAAACTCATGTTAAATACCTTGGTTTTAAATTCTCTGAGGGAAAATTGACCCTTCTGCCCAAGCAAAAGGAAGCCTTATACATAGAATCAGAGCTTAAGAACAAAAAGGAACTCAAAAAGCTTACTTTACATGGCTGGTTAATATGAGCTGTGGATACCTAATTTTGGACTTATAGCTAAGTAACTATATGAAATACTTAAAGGAAGTTTAAAAGAGTCCCTTGGGAAGTGGACATGGCTCAAGTGATTGGGCTTCTGTCTACCACATGGGAAGACCCAGGTTTGATCCCTTGGGTCTCCTAGTAAAAGGCATACCCATATGGTGAGCCAGGCCTGTGTGGTGAGCTCATTCTCATGTGGCAAACCAGTGCCTGCAAGGGAAGCCAGTCCCCATGAGGTGAGGCATGTAGTAAGATGATGATGCAACAGAAAGACACAGGGAAGTGTCAAGGTGAGATGCAACAGAAATGAGGAACTGAGGTAGCTCAAGTGACAGGGAAACTCTCCCTATATTGGAAGTCCCCAGGATCGAATCCCAGTAAATCTAACAGGAGGAAAATGAGAAGAGAAGACAAAAAGAGAAACAGACACAGAAGATCACACAGTGAATGTATACAGACAGCAAAAACAGCAGGGTGGGGGGAGAAAAAACATAAAGGAAAATGAAAGAGAGAGCCATTCCTCAATAAAAAAAAAAAAAGAGCCCCTAGACTGATACCAGAATGTACACTTACTTTTAAGGACCTTAAGCCAAAATTACTTACTGCCCCAGCTCTGAACTGCCAGACCCCATAAAAAAGTTCTGTTTTTTTCTTACATGAGTATCAAGGCATTGCCCTGGGAGTTTTAACTCACTCCTTTGGAGGAGCGCCTGGCTGTTAGAATATCTGTCCATACTGTTAGACCCCCTAAATCAAAGCTGGCCTACATGTCTACACACAAACACACACACAAATAAGTAAAGAAATTGAAAAATCATTTCTCCAAAGAAGGTATAAAAATGGCCCATAAGCATATTAAAAGATGCTGAACATTATTAGAAATTAAGTAAATGCAAATAATTTTATAGACATTTTGGAAAACAGTATGGCAGTGCCTCAAAATGTTAAGTATAGAATTACTATATGATCTGCAATTCCTCTTCTAGGTATGTACCCAAAGACAGTGAAAATAGTATTTCAAACACATACTTGTACATCAATGTTTATAACAGCATTATTCACAATATCTAAATGATGGACCCAAAATCTAAGCATCCATCCACAAATGAATGGATAAACAAATTTTTTTTCATGGACAAGGTACTATAATTTGACCTTAAGAAAGAATGGAGTAATGAAACATGCTGCAACATTCGAAAACCTTTAAAACAGTTATACTCAGTGACATAAGCAAGGCATATTGAATAATATCACTTATATGAGATGACTAGAAATAGCAAATTCAAAAAGATGAAAAGTAGATTAGAGTTTACCAAGTGGGGAGGACCAGGTATGGATGATTGTTTGTGGAAATAAAGAACACTAAAATGTGAAATTTTGTGTTATTAAAAAGAAGACAGAGTTCATGACCAAGTCTTAAACCTTGTGCCTTATGCACACATTTGTTATAGCTGTGTTTTCTGGGAGTTTAACTACTGACCTAGGACTAAATTTGGAAGTAAAACCTCTGATTTGGGGGCTCTGAAAGTTTTGATCTAGTTAGTTTAGATTAACTGTTGGGTAAATGGTAAGAGCACACCAATCTAATCCCTTGATCACTTTCCTTCAGTGCTTAGATTGGAGGGATGAAAACCCAATGATCACAGTGTAAACTAAGTAAGACCAATACAGACTTTTTTTTTAAGTTGGAGAGGACTTTCTTTAGTAGACTGATAATTTTAAAAGTAAATGTTGAGAGCTGGAGCTAAGTGGCAAGAGAACAGTGCCAAAACAAGGTGCAGCCATGGAGAGTCACTGATGTTGGCAGGAATTTGCTGAACATAAATTCATATGGGCACAGATGGTGCTGTCAGTAAGATTGCTTTTTCTGACCTACTCATTCTTCAGATGAGGACCAGGAACTGGAGGAAAGGAGGGTGAAGGTGGGTGAGTGTGAGTAAGAGTACCGGACAAAGCCCACCACAGAAAATGATAGGAACTTATTTTGTTAAAATAATGCAGTTAATGGTTAAACCAATATCCAGATGTGAATGTAGCTATTTCCTACAAAGTTTTAATTAACATTTATCTGATATCATTTATCAAGTTTTCATATTAACGTTGCCATTTGGTTATCCTAGTTTGTGAAATTATTTGATCCCACAAATGATGACTCAAAAAAGCTAGAGGATATAATAGGGAATGTATAACAATGATTTTGACAGTAGATGAGGATTGTGGTTAATAATATAAATAGAGAAATGTTATTCCACTATAAGTTTTTAAAAATGTGGTGATAAATGAGTAAACATAACAAATGTAATTTATAGACTATTGTTAACAATAACTCTAATGTTTTTGTAACAAAAGCAAAGTTCATCTACATTAATGCTAAAGGTCACAAAAGTATTTGAGGTGTTGTTTTGTGAGATGTAAATATGATTAAATGTATTTTCTCTTCATTTTTTTCATTAATAAGGACACCTTGACTATGCTATTTATTAATCTTTGTTCATCTGTGTATCTTTCTGAACACTGGAGGAACAATTAACTTAGTAGTTGGAATTAAATGAGATAAAAGTGCCTGGGCAGAATATTTTAGGAATAATGCTGCCAGAACTTGTTGAGCTGCCTTTTTCTGTTATTTTATTCTTTGGTATTTGGAATAAAATTATTTTTAAAAATCCATGCAAATATTATAGTTTGTTTACATATTTCAAAAAAATTGTACTGAATATGCTAACATCAACATTGAAATGTAAGACATCCCCTGGAAAAATTTCCATTTAGAATCAGCTAATAAAAGAACAAATACCCTTTGTTTTGGACTCTGGAGTACAATATATATTGGAAAAGGATCTCACAAATCATCACTCAAAAAAAGTATTCTCCATATTAGATGTTAATTTGCTGCCCTGGGCCTTGCAGTCCCCACCCCTCCAACTGACTTAGTTCTGTGTAGTTTAGCAGTCACACAGATGCAAAGCATTGGAGTGGAGGGGAGATTCTGCATAAAAACAAAAAGAAAAGATCATGATTCCTGCAGAAGGAGCAAATGAAAGGAAAGTTGCTTCTGGACATGAAACAATTACACAAAATTTCACTTATAAAATTGTACCATATCTGGGGCATGAATCAAATGAAGAAGAACAAAGAAAATCTGAACATTAAGCACAGGCTAATCAAAACATCCAGAATAAGTAGGACAAAGTGTCAATGAAGAGCATTAATATAAAACCAATCGACAAAAACCTAGACAACAAGGGGAAACTGATCTTCAGAGGTAATTCATCAAGATAATCAGGTACCCAGACATCAACAAAAATTATAAGCCATATTAATAAAAAGAAAGATATGGCCCACACAAGGGAACAAATTAGAACTTCAGAGGAAACATAGAATTTGGAACAAAGAATATTTTTTAAATCTTCTAAATCAATTCAAGGAGATGAAGGAAAAATGAATATACAGCTAAAGGATGTAAAGAATACAATGTGTGAGAATAAAAAAGAATTCAAAAGCTTAAGAAGAAATATAGAAATTGTGAGTATGAAATATATATAATAGAGCTTAAAAATACTTTATTGTCATACAAAACAGATTTGAACAGACAAAATAAATTATCAGTGACCATGGGGTAATCAGAATCACCCAGAAAGAGATAGAGAAAGTAATAGAACAAATTTAGCAGTGTCTTGGGGATATAACTGACAACATTAAACATCCAAACATATGCATCATGGGAGTTCCAGAAGGAAAAAAGAAGGGAAAGGGGGCAGAAAGAATATTTCAGGAAATAATGATGGCTGAAAATTTCCCTGCTCTTACGAAAGACATAAATATACATGCTCAACAAGCGCAATGTATTCCAATCATAAGAAATCCAAATAGACCTGCTCCAAGGCATATACTATTCAGAATGTCAAATGCCCAAAACCAAGACAGAATTCTGAAAGCATCAAGAAAAAAGTGATCCTTCACATTCAAGGGATTTTCAATAAGACCAAGTGTCAATTCTTCATCAGAAAGCATGGAGATGAGAGGGTATGGTATGATATGTTTAAAGCATATTCTTAATAAGCCAAAATTTTTTATCCAATAAAACTGTCCTTCAAAATGAGGAATAGTTTAAAATATTCACAGAAAATCATTAACTGAGAGAGTTTATTAACAAACCACCCCTACTACAAGAATTATTAAAGTAAGTTAGGCAAATTGAAAGAAAAAGACAAGAAAGACTGGCTTGGAATGGTGTGAAGAAATTAAGATCTTCAGTAAGGGTAAGTAAAAGGATAAATGCAAAATCCAACAGTTTTGTATCCTCAATATAAAAAATTTACTCTTTAATTCTTATGAGACAATACAAATTGTACAAGGAAAAGGCATATTTCCTGATAATGGTCATGCAAATTATAATGAAGTAAACTGGGAAAAACAACATAAGCAAGGGAAACAGAGGTTTGTGGGAGTAGAGAATACGTATTCTATGGAAACTTAATTGGCATATTTTCAAGTTAGTATAGATGTAAGTTATGTCATGTAAACCCCAGGGCAACTACCAAGTATTTAAAAAATAAACAGAAAGAGAAATGAAAAAGAGATGAGTCAGATGTTTCACAAACTATCAACTATACAGAAAAGGAGATTGAAATGAAGGAAAAGTGAGACAAAAATTAGGTGTTATGTATAGAAATGAAAGGACAAAATGACTGAAGTAAGTACTGCTTATACAGTATTAGCTCTGAATTTCAATGGTTCAAACTCCCCTACTCCCCTAATCAAAAAAAAAAAAATATTGATAGAAGCAATAAAGGAGCATGATCCATGTATATGTTATTTATAAAACACTATTTTCAGACCCAAAGACACAAATGGGTTGAAATTGTAAAGACAGAGAGCTATTCCTCACAGAAAGTAACATTTAAGATCTAAATAGCTATACTAATATTAGATAATACAGACAGTAATTAAAAAGTTGTTATAATTATAAAGAAGGACACTATATATTAATAGAAGGGGCAGTCTCCCAAGAAATAACAATCATAAATATTGATTTATGGGCACCTAACAATGGTGCCCTAAAGTATATCAGGTTGTCACTGGTAAAACTGAAGGTAAAAATAGACACCTCTACAATAATAGGTGGAGACATAAATATACCACTCTCATCAATAGACCAAACATCTAGACAGAAGATTATTAAGGAAACAGAGAGCTTGGATAATATGATAAATGAACTAGGTTCAACAGACAAATAGAGAACAAAGTACCCCAAAAGTGTGGGATATTCATTCTTTTCAAGTGCTCATGGGTCATTCCCATCATAGTCAAATTTTGGATCAGAAAACAAGTACCAAAAATATTAAAATATTGAAATTACACAAATCATCTTCTCAGACCATAATGGAATGAAGTTGGAAACCAGTAGCATGCAGAAAACTTGAAAATCCAAAAGTATACGGAAGTTAAATAACACACTCTTATTCAGTATTTCAGAGAAGAAATTGCAAAGGATATCAATAAATACATTGAGTGGAATGCAAATGAGAATGCAGCAAATGAAAGCTTATGGAAAGCAGGAAAGAGTGCTGAGAGGGAAACTTACAGACATAAGTGCTTACATACAAAAAAGAAATAGCTAAAATCCAAATCAAACGTCTAGAGGAAATAGAAAAAAAGCAAAAACTAACACCAAAGCAAGCTGAAGGTAAGAAATGACAAAGATCAGCAAAATGAATGGAATTAAGAATAACAATTCAAGAGTGAGCATTAACAAAGCCAAAATATGGAAATATGAAAAGATCAAGAAAATTGGCAATCACTTAGCTATACTGACAAAGGAAAAAAAAGATGCAAATATTAAAATAAAAAATGAAAAGGGTGCATTACTTCTATGCCACAAAAATAAAAAGGATCATACAAGGAAACTATGAACAAGCATATGCAAACAAAATAGACAACCTTGATGAAATGGATAGATTCCAAGAAACATAAAAAGAATATACACTGACTCTGGAAGAAATAGAAGATCTCAAAAGACCAATTACAAGAAATAAGATTGAATAAGTTATGGAAAACCTACCACGGAAGAAAAGGCAGGACCAGATCACTTCACAGGTGAATTACCAATAATTCCAAGAGGAATTAATACCAATTCTTCTCAAACTCTTCCAAAAAATTACAGAAGAGGAAACATTACCTATCACAAACTATGAGGCCAACATTACCGCAATACCAAATCTAGATAATGATACTAAAAGAAAAGAAAATTAGAGAGCAATCTCTCTTATGAATACAGAGTTAAAAATCCTCAAGAAAATACTGGCACATTCACTCCCAGTAGCATAAGAAGAATTATACATGATCATAAGGGTTTTATATCAAGTATACAATGATGGTTCAACATAAGAAAAATATTTAATGCAATACATTATATTAAAACATATAGGGGAAAACATAAGCTTCTCAATTAATAAAAGGTATTTGGCAAAATCAAACATCTTTTATTGATAAAAACACTAAAAAAATAGGAATAGAAGGGAACTTCCTCTACATGATAAAGGGTATATATAAAAACATACAGCTAACATCAAACTCAATGGTGAAAGACTGAAAGCTTTCTTTCTAAGATCTGGAACATGGAAAGGATGCCCAATGTCACCCCTATTAGTCAATATTTTTGCTGGAAGTTCTAGACAGAGCTCTTAGGCAAGAATAAGAAATAAAAAGCATCCAAATTGGCAACAAAGTAAAGCTTTCACTATGTGTAGATGACATTATTCTATAAATAGATATACTGAAAAAGCTACAGCAAAGCTTCTAGAGCTAGTAAATGAATTTAACACAGTGGTGGGGTACAAGATCAGCATGAAATGATCAGTAGTGTTTATCAAAGTAGTAATGAGCAATCTGAGGAGGAAATCAATACAAAACTTCCATTTACAATAGCAAGTAAAAGAATCAAATATGTAGAAATAAATTTAACCAACAATGTAAAGGACTTAAACACAGAAAACTATAAAATATTGCTATAAAAAATTAGAGAATTCCTAAATGGAAGGACAGTCTATGTACATGGATTGGAAGACTAAATATAAGTAAAATGTCAGTTCTACCCAAAATGGTTTAAAAATTCAATCAAAATTTCAACAATGTAATTTACAGACTTTGAAAAAGAAAAAGCAAATTTATTTGGAAGGTTAAGGGCCACAAATAGCTTAAAAATCTTGAGAAAGAAGATCAAATTTGCAATATTTGCAATTCTTGACTTCACATTTTATTACAAAACTATAATGGTCAAAGCTGCATGGTAATGGCACAAGGATCAATGTATAGAAGAAAAGAATCAAATTAATTCAGAAAAAGAACTTCATATCTAAAGCAAATTAATTTTTAATAAGGCTTCCTATTCCACTAAATTGGGGATAAAAATTTGTCTTCAACAAATGGTGCTGGAAAAACTGGATAACAGTATGCAAAAGAATGAAGACTGACCCATATCTCTTAACATTTACAAAAATTAACTCAGTATGGATGAAAGGCCTAAATATAAGAACAAGGACAATAAAACTCCTAGAAGAAAATGTAGGGAAACGACTTCCGGATCTTGGGTTGGACAATGGTTTCTTAGACTTTACACCAAAAACACAAGCAACAACAACAAAAAGGTAAATACGGCCTCATCAACATTGAAACTTTTGTGCATCAAAGGACTTCATAATGAAAGGGAAATGAAAACTTATACAATGGGAGAAAATATTTGGAAACCTCATATCCAAGAAGAGTTTAATTTCAAGAATATATAAAGGAATGCTATGACTTAATAATAAAGAGATAAACACCCAGTGAAAAAAAATTGGGAAGGGATTGTGGGAAGATGGTGACAGACTTACAAATAATCCTCAATGCATTCACACACAAAAAAGGAGAAAGAGCCAAAAGCTTCCTAAGGGATCTGTTTTCAGGGTCAGCAGACCTGGATAGGACTACACAATTCCCAGAAGGGTGAGGGACAGAGAGACAAAGAAACCAAATCAAGAAACATAAGTTACCCAATGCCTGCAGTGGCTGGGAAGGGCTCCCTTTCCCAACTCCAAAATATTAAGCTGGGATAAAACCCCTAGCTCACTGTAGCCAACTGATTAGAGAAAAGACATCTCCCTCCCTGTCAGCTCTTTCAACAGATAAGGGAAGGGAGTCTGGGGGTTTTTCTTCAGTAATTTCACCCAGCAGACCCTGCTTTGTATCTCTGCTCTAGATATGCAAAGAAGGAATGCAGGAAAACTTAGACTGAAATAACTCTGTGGAAAGGTGCACTGAAAGCACCATCTGTTGTTTGGTCTGGAAGTTGCATGGAAAAAAATTACTCTTAGTTCTCTCTGTATCTTCATCTGTGGGAGAAAATCCATTCCCAACTAATGAGTCCCTGGCCAGATTTTGAAAACTTAAGCCAGGCAATGTTAAGTCTTAGAATAAGTTGAATCAAATATCAAAGAAGACTGTGTATTCGGGGGGGGGGGAGGGGGGAACAACAGGAAACACAGATAAACTGGATTTCAGAATAAATTCACCAATTCAGAAACCTAGACATCAACAAAAACTTACAAGTCGTACTAGGAACCAGGAAAAGATGGCCCATCCAAAGGAACTAACCAAATATCCTGAAAAACTACAGGATTGAAGACAATTAATCAGTGATAATCACATAACTCTCCTAAATCACTTCAAAGAATATAAAGAAATTATGACTAAGGAAATAAAGGATATTATGAAGGTACTGGGTTAGAACAAATTAAAAACCTGAAAAAATAATAACAGTTCTTATGGGAATTAAAAACACAATGGATGACATTAAAAATATACTAGAGGCACATTAGAGTAAATTTGAATTGTTGAAGAAAGAATTAGTGATTCCAAAGACAGAACCTCTGAGCTAAAAAAGACAGGAGAACAGAAAGAGGAAAGAATGGGAAAAATGGAACAGAGTCTCATGGAATTGAATGACAATGTGAAATGCACAAATATTCACATTATTGGAGTCCCAGAAGGAGAAGAGAATGGAAAAGGGACAGAAAGAATATTTGAGGAAATAATGAATGAAAACTTTCCAACCCTAATAAAATACATAAATATAAAAATTTAAAAAGGACAATACAACCCAAAACAGAATAAATCTGAATGGACCTATCCCATGACAGCTACTATTTAGAATGACAAATATCAGAGCTAAAGAGAGGATTCTGAAAACAGCAAGAGAAAAGCAAAGCATCACATACAAAGGAATGATGAGATTAAGCACCAACCCCTCATCAGAAACCATGAGGGTGGGAAGAAAGTGCTATGCTGAATTTAAGGTACTTGAAAGAGAAAAACTGCCAAGGATTCTGTACATGGCAAAAGTGTCCTTCAAAAATGAGGATGAGTTCAAAGTCAACATAGACAAACAAAAACTGATAAAATATGCTACCAAAGACAAGAATTACAAGAGATACTAAAGGGAGTGCTGCAGCCTGAAAGGAAAAAAAGAAAAAAAGGTGAGGGATTTGGAGAAGAGTTTGGAAATAAAAAATAATTGGAAGAGTGAACTAAAGGGTAAGAAGACAAAGAAAAGAACAATATGACAACAGAGAGCTAAAGGACAAAATGGATGAAATAACTAATACCATTACAGTAATAACCCTGAATGTTAATAGATTGAACTCCCCAATTAAAAGACATAGGTTGATTGAAAGGATAAAAATATGAGCCATTGATATGTTGTCTACAAGAGATCCACCTCAGACATAAGGACACAACCAAGTTATAAGTGAAATAATAACCAAAAAAGATCTGGAATAGCTATACTAATATTGGGCAAAATAGATTTCAAATGCAAAACTGTTATAAGGGATGAAGAAATTAATTATATATTAATGAAAGGAGCAAATAAACAAAAATAAATAACTATACTAAAATTTTATGAATCTAACCACAGTTTCCCCAATATGCATGAAGAACACAATGGTGAAACTGAAGGGAGAAATAGATGTCTCTACACTAATAGTTGGAGCCTTCTATACACTACTCTTGGTATTGGATAGAACACCTGACTAGAGGGTAAATAAAGAAACAGAGAGCTTGAATAATATGATAAATTACCTTGACTTAACAGACATCTATAGATAATTGCACCCCAAAAAAGCAGGCAGAATATATTTTATTTTCAAGGGCTCATGGGTCCTTCTCCAAGATAAACCATATATTTGGTCAGAAGACAATTCTCAATAAATTTTGAAAGATTGAAATTATATAGAACGTTTTCTCTGATCATAATGGAATGAAGCTGGAAATCAATGATGGACGGAAAAAGGAAAATTCATAAATATGTGGAGATAAGACAACATACTCTTAAACAATAAGTGGATCAAAAAAAATTACAACAGAATACAGCAAATACCTTGAGACAAATGTAAAAGGGGACACAGTCTATCAAAACCTATGGGACATCGCAAAGGCAATGCTGAAAGGGAAATTTATAGCCATCATTGCTCACACTGAAAAAGAAGAAAGAGCTAAAATTGAATATCAAACTGCACACCTGGAAAAACTAGAAAAATAACAGCAAGCTAATCCCAAACCAAGCCAAAGGAAAGTAATAATCATTAGAGCAGAAATAAATGAAGTTGAGAACAACAGCAAAAAAGACAATAGAGATGATCAGCAAAACCAAAAGTCAGTTCTTTGAGAAGATCAATAAAATTGACAAACACTTAGCTAGGCTGACAAAGAAAAAGTGAGAGAAGACACAAATAAAATCAGAAATGGGAGGAAATGGGAGGGTGACATTACCATTGACCCACAGAAATAAGAGAGATCATAAAAGGATATTATGAACAACTATATGCCAAAAACCCTCAATGAAATACTTGATAACAAAATCCAAATGTACACTAAAAGACTTATACAATGCAATCAAGTGGCTTTTATCCCAGGTATACCTGCTTGGTTCAACATAATAAAATCAATTCGTTTAATAAATCTTATGGATAAATTGAAGAAGGAAAATCACATGATCCTCTCAATTGATGCAGAAAATGCATTTGACAAAATACATCATCTTTCTTGATAAAAATAGAATAGAAGGAAGTTTTCTCAATTTGGTAAAGTGCATATATGAAAAACATATAGCTAGCATAGTACTGAAAGGGAAAGACTGCAATCTTTCCCGCTGAGATCAGGAACAAGACAATGATGCACACTCTCACCTCTTCTATTTAACATTGTCTTAGAAGTACTTTCTTGAGCACTGAGGCAAGAACCAGATATAAAAGGCATTCAAATCAGAAAGGAAGAAGTCAAAATTTCATTATTTGCAGATGACATGATCTTATACATAGAAAACCCTGAGAGGTCTACAACAAAGTTTCTAGAACTCATAAATGAGTTTAGTAAAGTCGCAGGTTATAAGATCAATGCACAAAAATCAGCAGCATTTCTGTACACCAATAATGAGCAAGCTCAGGTGGAAATCAAGAAACAAATATCACTTACCATAGTCAATAAAAAAATCAAATACCTAGAAATAAATTTAACTAAAGATGTAAAAAACTTATACACAGAGAACTACACAACACTGTTCAAGGAAATCAAAGAAGACCTAAATAAATGGCAGAACTTTCCCTGTTCATGGATAGGAAGATTAAATATTATTAAGATGTCTATCCTACCAAAACTGATCTACACATTCAATGCAATCCCAACAAAAATAAACACAGCATTCTTTAAGGAACTAGAAAAACTAACTATGAAATTTATTTGGAAAGGAAAGAGGCCCTGAATAGCCAAAGACATATTGAAAAAGAAAAATGAAATTGGAGGAATCACACTACCTGACTTCAAAGCACACTACAAAGCTGCAATATTGAAAACAGCATGGTATTGGCACAAGGAGAGACACACAGACCAATGGAATCAAATCGAGAGTTCTGATACAGATCCTCATATATTTAGTCATATAATATTCAATAAAGCCACCAAACACTATCAACTGGGAGAGAATGGCATATTCAACAAAAGGTGCCTGAAGAACTGGATATCCATATGTAGAAGAATAAAGAGGATTACCATCTCACACCTTATACAAAGATCAACTCAAGATGGATCAAAGACCTAAATATAAGAGCCAAGACCATAAAGACTTTGAAAAGCAGTGTAGGGAAGCATATACAGGAACTTGTAATAGGAAATGGCTCCATGAACTTCACACCAAAAGCATGAATAGCAAAAGAACAAATAGATAAATGGAACTTCCTCAAAATTAAAGCCTTCTGCACCTCAAAGGAGTTTGTCAAGAAAGTGAAAAGAGAGCCTACACAATGGGAGAAAATATTTGGTAATCATTTATCAAATAGGAGACATATAATTGAAAATAAAAAGATAAATAACCCATTTAAAAAATGAGAAAAATATTTAAACAAACTTCTCTAAAGAAGAAATACAAATGGCTAAAAAGCATATGAAAAAATGCTCCAAATCTCTAGCTCTCAGGGAAATACAAATCAAAACTACAATGAGAAACCATCTTACTCCCATAAGATTGGCAGCTATGAAAATAAAACAGAAGACTACAAGTGCTGGAGAGGATGTGGAGGAATGGGAACACTCATCCACAGCTGGTGGGACTGCAGAAGGATCCAGCCATTCTGGAGGACAGTTTGGTGGTTTCTCAAAACACTAGCCATAGATTTGCCATATGACCCAGCAATTCCACTGCTGGATATATACCCAGTAGAACTGAAAACAAGGACACAAACTGATATATGCACACCAATGTTTATAGCAGCATTGTTCACTATTGCCAAATGTTGGAATCAACCTAAATGCCCATCAACAGAAGAATGGATAAATAAAATGCGGTATACACATACAATGGAATACTACTCAGCTTTAAGAACTAATACACTACAAACACACGTGATAACATGGATGAATCTTGAGAACCTTATGTTGAGTGAAGCAACCCGGGCATTGAAGGACAAATACTACATGACCTCAATGATATGAAATAAGTAAACCAAGCTGCCTCAGAGAGCTGGATACTGGATGATAGGCTTACAGGAAATTGTGGGGTAGAGGAAGGACGTGTGCTGACACCTACATGGGTGAAATCTATGATAAGCTGCAGGTAAGTATTTGTACAAGGAAGGGATAAAATAGGGACATAGGGTTACCTTTGGGTGGAGCTTTGTGGGCTTGAGGGGGGCTAGGGATGGGAGGATGGGTAATATTGCCCAAGAAATTGGGGGGAGTTTGAGACAACATATGAACATAGGAGATTGTCAGGTATTTGTTTGAGAGTATAATGCTGAGAAAACTTTTTCAAAAATATAATAAGGAAGGTTACCTGTTTAAGATTCTTAAAGGAGATAATTTGACACAGGACAGGATCCTAGGGAATATATGAATGCTCATTTTGCCAAAGTGGGTCATATCATTGGGAAGAGATCCCTATAATGAGAGTGAAGGTATACCCACATCCTGGGGAGGACTGATGTTCTGAAATAGAGGGAATTGTATCTCTAGAGAGAAATGGTGGCTCCCAGTGCATTAGGGCAGTTGAGCATGTCAAGCCCTCAACACTATTGCAAGTATCTTTGAACATGGCCCTTCAAGCAATGAAGACTGTCACTGTGGGCCCTAAGGGGAGGAGGAAAGAAGTATTGAATAGATGGAACCAATGTAACTGTGTGGGCAATAGAAGTGTTCCACAAGATTGTGCAAGGATGGATATAAGACGTGTAAAATTACACCAAAAATATATAGGGTTGATAGGCTAAAATGGAAATCATAATGTAAAACATAAGATAACTAAAAATTTAGAAAATTGTATCATCTAAAATATAAACCACAATGTAAACCCAAATGTTACCTTGTTGGAAAGCTATTGTCTCAATATCTGTACATCCGTTTCAGTAAATATAGTATGAATATGTAAAAAGATTATTGCTGTGGAAGGGAAAAGGTTTTATGTTGGATATGTGGGAATACTGTATATTGTATATATGAATTACTGTGATCTAAAACTCTTGTGAAGTTAAGCTTAATAATTAGAAAAAAGTAAAGAAAATGATAGGATGTAGACACTGAGGAAAAGACCTAAGTGGTTGCCTTGCCAATTTGCATACAGGGCAACATTTATTGCAGTAATGAAAGGCAAAACACCAAAAACAAAGCTTTTGCATTTTTAAATTTTTTGATACCCCAATTTATTTTTACCTTAATTTTTTCAAATTAATATGTGTTCTATATCTAACATTTAAACTTATCGCTGGAACCTGGCAATATATTGGGCTTCACTTTTCAGGAAGTTTTGGATCACAAAGAGGTTCAACAATGGCAGGGGAGGAATACTGGTGTGGGATGTTATTGACAGGGGACACACTGTTGGCAGGGAGTTCGCCAGGGCATATATCCACAGTACATAAAAATGTTTGGATATTTTCATAGTGGATACAATTAAAAACAACAACTGAGGGAGTGCTGAGTTCCTGGCCAGGGGAACTCTCTCATGGTCCCTAAAGGAACAGCAACAATCCCCCAAGTGCAATAGCAAAGACCAAAAAAGAAGGAAGGTCCAACAATGAGCCCTTGATACTAATGACTATGCTTGTGAGCCTGTGCATCTGGAATAAGAACAAGGCCTAGAGCTGCAGGGTGCCTAAGAGTTACCTCCTGAGAGCTTCCGTGTTGCTCAAATGTGGCCAGTCTCAAAGACAAACTCAGCATGCAAATGCGTTGCCTTCCCCCCAGCATGCGACATGACTCCTGTGGATGAGCCTGCCCTGATGCCGAGGGATCACTACCAAGTACCAGCTGATGATGTAACTTGAAAATGATCTTGAATAAAAGGGTCAACTTGGGCCAGCAGAATATTTCAATCTACATATAATACCAGGAGTTAGAAATGCTTTTTGACCTGAACAAAAGGGGGAAATGGAAAGGACAAATGAGTTTATATGGCTATGAGTCTCAAAAAAGAGCAGGGAAGTTATCAGAGGGGTTTCCCTTTTGCACACCTCAGCCAGAGCCTCAGAGACAGATAAAGTAGATACATCCCTGGGTATTGGTTCTTCTGAGGGATACAGAGACCCACAAGTTCTATGGTCATGGCAGATGGAGTTCAGTGCCATGTCAGTTGGCCCTACTTTGGAGTTTGTGTTTCTGTGTTATGGAGCTGGACTCAGATGTGATCCTTTTTCACAAGCCTCTCCTGTTACTTTTACCAGAACTGTAGTTGGTGCTGGGGTTTAATATATATCCAGGGGACCTGAATCTCTGGGCTGACCATGCAATAGCCAGGCCCTGAGCCTCAACAGACTTGCAGCTCCTACACTCTGGTTTATTGGGCTTACCACACTCAGCTAACATAGAGTTGAAGAAGGACAACCACCAAACCAGGGAGCCAAGAGTGCCT
The DNA here is from genome assembly GCF_030445035.2 of Dasypus novemcinctus. NCBI lineage: Eukaryota > Metazoa > Chordata > Mammalia > Cingulata > Dasypodidae > Dasypus > Dasypus novemcinctus. The sequence goes on along the minus strand of NC_080694.1, from coordinate 12,314,343 downwards.
ACAACTGAAAGCAGGAGAATTGCATTCAGCATCCATGTGGAATCTAAGCCCCCTCTTTATATAGATATGGAGTGGACACAACCATTGTAAGGTCCACAGGATGGAGGAATAGAGTATGGATTAGAGTGAACTTACTCATCATCTATTCATGAGCTATTGTGATTAGTAATCAAATAAAATGTGGTATTGGTGTGGAGAAAGTGGCCCTGGTGGCTGCTGGGAATGGGAGGAAGAGATGAGATGTGGAGGCATTTTCGGGACTTGGAGTTGTCCTGGGTGATGCTGCAGTGACAGTTACCAGACATTGAATGTCCTCCTATGGTCCACTGGGTGGAACTTTGGAGAGTGTGTGCTATGATGTGGACCATTGACCATGAGGTGCAGTGGTGCTCAGAGATGTATTCACCAAATGCAATGAATGTCTCATGATGATGGAGGAGATTATTGTTATGGGTGGAGGAGAGGAGTGTGGGGGGTGGGGGTATATGGGGACCTCATATTTTTGTTAATGTAATATTAAAAAAATAAAGAAAAAACATACTGCAAAAGAAGCACTAATGGATATCAGAAAATTATTCATTTAGATTGTGATGATTAAGCTCATTTTCATTTTAATAATATATATTGTATAATATGGATCTTTGTGACTTACCAAAATTATGTCAGATACTGAGGGCAATCAGATAAGGGAAAAGAAGGAAAGCTGAGTGAAGTTTCAGAAAGTGAGAAAAGGCAGAGACAGTGATAGTAGATAAAATGAGAGCAGAAGAAAGAAGATGAAGAAGAAAGAAGATCAGGAGGAAAAGAAAGTAAAAGAGCAGAATCCCAAACTAAGGCAGGTGGAAGGTACTAAAAAAGCAATTTGGAACTGAATCCTGAGAAATGATACCTTAGTTGCTCATACAACTTTAATGGGATATTAAAGTGACTATAATAATATAGAGGACAGCCTTGATAGATCAGAGATTTGGCACCAAGGGAGGAAATCCTTGTAGTATTCTTCAGTATTAACAGATCTTCAAAAACCTGAAAATGGGGGAGGTGAAAGCCACTTGAAATTCTGATAAAGTTGTTATTGGAATGAGATGATGAGATGCTATCAAGGAGTCACATTGTTAAATTTCATAAAAATACTGAGATTTGAGAGTTAATACACTGTCTAGAGAGGGCTCCTGAATAGAGATAGGAAAAAAACATGTTAAAGTAATAGATAAGAATTTTAGAAACGAACCTTTTGTGCAGTGGGAGTTAAGTCCATGAAAATTCAAGGAGTGTATGGAAGAGGATGAAAAACCAAATTTGAAATTTAATAGGAAATATTGGCATCAATGAAACAAGAGAGAGAAATATAACTGAGGCATTCAAATTAGCCTTAGGTATGGAGAGTTTGAGGAACTCTAGACTACAGATAATATGGGTGAAATACCTAGAAATTATATTATATTGAAATTAATATCTTATTATGACAAAATTTGTTAGGATTTTTAATGGATATACAGGCATGTTGATGTAGTGAAAATACTGGTGAGACAAATATTTACACTCTGGATGGGTTAAATTATAGATATTAATAGGTTGCCTTGAGTTGGAGTCATTGCGTACTATTGGGCAAGGCTGAGAAATAAAAATGTAGAGCAATGTGGAAAATGGTTTTGAATGATTCTAGTGGTTGATTTACTACTCAAAATGTAGGAAATAAATGGTGTGATGTTTCAGCCTGGGTTGCTATGATTGAAAAGAGACTCTTAGAGTACTTGGCAGCAGAGATGTCAACACTGGGAAATAAAGAGTGGACTAAAGTAGACTTAGCATTCAACTATAGACTTATTATTCTAGCAAAGGAAGAACTCTTTTTTAAAAATATACATTTTTATTTTTAAAAGATACTTAGATTGCATAAATGTTACATAAAAAATATAGGGGATTCCCATATGTTCCAATTCCAACCCCTCTCACATATTCTCACATTAACAACATCCTTCATCAGTGTGGTACATTTGTTACAATTGATGAAAACATTTCGGAGCATTTCCACTAAGTACGGATTATGGTTTACTTTGTAGTTTATATACTCTCTCACACACAATTTTGTAAATTATGACAAGATATATAATGGCTTGTACTTATCATTACAATGTCATTCAGGACATTTCCCAGGCACCAAAAATATCCCATATTACACCTATTTTTCTCTATTCTTCCCCTCAGAACCTCAGGTGACCACTGTTCCCACATCAATGATAAAAGTTCTGGAAGAATTCTTACCATTGATGTGAAGGGATAGGGAGAATAGGAGTAATATGGGGGCATTTTGGGGACATTGAACTTATCCTGTATGACATTGCTGTGATGTATACGGGCCACTGTATATTTTGCAATAACCTACAAAATTGTATGGAACAGAGTGTAAACTATAATGTATACTGTAGTGCATAGTTAATAGTAATGCTTCAGTATGTGTTCATCATTTGTAACAAATGTACCACATTAATGGAGGATGTTACTAATGTGGGAAAGTGGGAGTGGGGCATATGGGAATTCTTTATATTTTTAATGAAGTATTTATGTAATCTAAAGCTTCATTAAAATTTTTAAAAACTTAAATAAAAAAATAGAAATGTATTGATGTACCTGGACAAAAGAAGATATAGCCTATTCTTGAAAAAAAAATGGAAGATCAGACTGAGCAAGTGGCAAAACAGTGAAGCTCAGTAGGAAGGGGAGCACTGGAGGAGGAGCTGTGCCATGAGGTATCATGCTATCTGAGCAGACAAGTGTGGCCTTGAAGGCATGCTTGCCACTTGCATAGCCATTGCTTTCTAACATTCCTTGGTCTTCCAGGGACCCAGTTTGTATTTCTAATTTGGTGTATATTACTTTCCATTTTATAATAGCCATTGGAATTATAGTGCATAGTATTTGATTATGGGAACTACATAGCATAATCTAAATAATCAAATAATGTTAATACCATTCACTTGATTGATTATGGTATTTAGGCTAAGAATTGATGAAAATAAAGTGATAAGGGATCTAACAAAATATTTGAGAGAGAAGGGATGAAAGAAAGAAAAAGAGTCAGAGACAGAGAACAAAAGAGAGATTGAAGAATCAAATATGAAAATAAAAATATTACTTATTACTAATTTCTATGAAGATATATAGAGATAGATAGCATAAGTTTGATCTCTGAGAGAGAAGTTCTTAAAGTTGTTTTTCCAAATGAAATGAGTAGCAAAAGATAATGGTGAAAATAGAAAGCATTTTTTTTTTGACCTGGAGGTCACATAATGGATTACAACTTCTTGAAAATTAAGAGGACCTGATAAAAGAGTAGCCTCATATTTATTCAGCTTCTCTTTGATCAAGGGCTAATGATATGTTAATATTTAAAGAGTATTTCTGAAGAATCTGATGTGTAGAAATTAGCTATATTAACTGAATAAATCCTCCAGGCAAATCTTTGAACCCTAATATACTTATTTTACAGCTATTAAATGATAGAAATTTATGTAAATATTGGCAAAAGCTCTTCAAGTTTACATTTTAATGCTAAAACTTCCCTGAAAATAAGGTATGAGACAGGGAGACTAAAGTATGAGATAATATTATGTTAGGTTTTACTAACACCGAATACAGAGAAAAATTACATAAACATGAGCCTATTAATATCCTTAGGGTAATTTTTTCCTCATGTTTTGCTCTCCATGGTTTTTTTTAGGGATTATTTGTCTTTGGTTCTCCACATCCACAGCAAATTTCCCTAAAAATGTCCAACTCTACTATGGTGACTGAATTCCTGCTTACAAGATTTTCTGATGTGTGGGAGCTCAGAGTCTTACATGCTTTGCTATTCCTACTGATGTACTTGGCTACTCTGATGGGGAACTTTCTCATTGTCACTGTAACCTCCCTAACCAGAGTCTTCATACCCCCATGTATTTATTCCTTGGAAATTTGTCTGTTTTGCACATGTGCTACATTTCTGTCACTGTTCCCAAGGCATGTGTCATCTTCCTGCTTGAGGACAGAACATTCTCCAAAGTTGGATGTGCATCTCAAATCTTCCTTGTGTTTTTGTTTGCTTGTACAGCACTGCTGTTCCTCACTATGGTGGTCCATGCCTGCTATCTGCCATCTGCCAGCCCCTCCACTACTCTGTGATCATGAATCCTTGTGTCTGTGTCCAGATTACTGTGACCTCTGTACTCACTGGTTTGGCCACTCTGGAATCCACACTGGCAACACAATCTGACTGCCCTTCTGTCAGTCCAATGTGGTTTTGATCAGTTCTTCTGTGATGCCCCCTCTCTGTTGAAGCTCTCCTTCTCTGATATCTTAAGCAGTTAAATTTTAATTCTTATCTCTGCAGTGCTGATGGGTGGTAGCTGCTTTTCCTTCATCACCATGTCTTATAGTCACATATTTTCTACTGTGCTCAAGTTTTCCACAAGAGGAGAATGAAGAAAGGCCTTTTCCACCTGTGTCTCTCACATCCTCGTGGTGACCATCTTTCTCATCTCAGGTGCTGCTGTGTATGTGAAAACAACCTCCAACTCATTCACAATTCAGGACGTGATCAATGCTGTTTTCTATTCTACAGTCCCTCCTTTCTTGACCCCTATAATCTATAGTCTTAGAAACAAACAGATAAAGGAGGCTGTAAGGAGAATTATGAACCAAAAGCTTTAATCAGGAAAACAATAGGAAAATGATTTTGAGAAACTCTTATTTTACTGAGATGAGTTGAAAATATCTTAAAGTTAAACTTCTTGCCTATTTAAGACTTTGAGACATGACATGAATTTTGAGAGACAGTCGTTGCATTATGTGTCAGCATAGTAAGAACACAACTGTATTTTAATTTGAGGTTTCCCTTCAAAAAATGAACATACACAGGTACCTGACCCAGCACTGCAAAAATTTGTGTCTTTTGCCAAATAATTTTGTTTTCATTTATTCTTCTTTAAATTTAAATAATCCTAGAAAATACAAACCCTACATTCACTTTCTTTGATCTTTTTGTGCACTTATAAGAGTCAGAGTGTAAACTTCATTCATGATTTAGTTAAAACAATCCAAATATATATGGATTATTTCATATTTCATATGAAATTGACATTTATATGATACTCTACCCTAAAGGTGAAAATATATATTTTCTTTCCAAATAACATAGATAATTTTTAACATCTGAAAAGTGGTCATAAAACTATATTAGCAAGATGATGTCTGAGTGAGTGCACCTTATAATCTCTCCTGCAAAGAAGTGGCTGAGTAGGGTTGGAGTTGTGCTGGACCAGGCTGTTTTGGGTGCATGCAGGGCAGGAGATGTGTATGTACATTGATTTGGTGGGACAGTGACAGAGGAGATTCTTGTAAGAGGTAGAATTTTGGGTCTCTTTCATGGAGGTAGGGGTCATACTCGGGCCCCTCTCCCCTGGGGCTGGTGGCCCGGCAGTGGTGATTCCTGGAGGCTTTGATGTGCTGGGGAGTTCCCAAGCCCTGAGTGGGCTGTTTCAGGGGCCTGCAGGGCGGGAGGTGTCTGGAAGTCAATTTGGTAAGATAGTGACAGAGGAGATTCTTGTGAGAGGTGGAATTTTGGGTTTCTGACTCAGAGGTCAGAGGTTCTGACTGGAGCCCCTCCCCCTAGGGCTGGCAGATGGGCCATGGCATCCCTGGGGTCTTTGTCCTGTGGGGGGTCCCCAAACCCTGAGCAGGCTGTTTAGGGGGCTTGCAGGGCAGTAGGAGACTGGATGTCATTTTGGTGAAACAGTGACAGAAGAGATTCTTGCAAGAGGTGGAATTTTTGGTTTCTGACATGGAGATCAGAAGTCCTAGGAGGAACCCTTCCACCTAAGGTTGGCAGCCTGCCCACACTGGTCCCTGAACTATTTGTAGTGCAGCAGAACCCCCAACAGGCTGTTTTGGGGGCTTGCAGGGCAGGAAGTGTCTGGATGTCGAGTTGGTGAGACAGTGACAGAAGAGATTTTTGTGAGAAGTGGAATTTTGGGTTTCTGACACGAAAGTCAGAGTATGTGTGCGGGACCCCACCCCTTAGGGCTAGTGCCCAGCTGCGGGGAGCCCTGAAGACTGTGTTGCATTACAGTGCTCCCAGGCCTCCTGTTAACCAGATGCGTGGTTCCCAGGTCTGTGTCCCCTAAACCCTGGTGGCCCACACTCCGGAGACTCACACACCTTGAGTCTGCAATATTACAGACTTCCCACCCTTGAATTCACCATGCCCTGAGGTCCATCTGAGGTCCTTGATTATCCTAGCCCTCGATGTTTGTGGGTTTTTTTTCTTTCTTTATTTTTTTTGCTTGGTTGCTAATATTGCATTATCTCCTGCTCTTTTCTCCCATTTTATCCCCCTAAGATCCTTTTTCATTTATTTAGTTTCTTTTCAACTTTTCTTTCTCTTGCTTGTTTCCCTCCCTTTTCTTTGCCCATGCCCTTTTTTCCTTCTCTCTTTTTTTCTTTTCTCTCTTTTTTTCTTCTTATTTTATTTTATTTATATAATAGGTGCTGCTGGGAGCGCTTCACATTTGCTGTTTCCTCATCCTCCATTTTCTCTTTTCTGTGTGAATTGATTTTGACCACCTACACTATCCCTTTTCCCCCACATCTTACTATCCTCCATCATCCACTGTCTCTCTTACATTCCACCTCCCTTTCTTTGCCTGACTTTTAATTTCTAATACCTTTGTTCTGTTTTCTGTCTTTTATCCACTCGTGATATTATTGTCTTTCTTTTCTCTTTCCCTCTCTCATGAAAACACTGGATTTTTAATTCATACTACATTCCTCCCCATATTCATTTGACTGTCTCATTATATGTACTCTACTTACTGCTATAACTCTACACAACTTACAAGAGTCTATTATCCATTCTCCCAGACCTCACATTGTTCCTCTGTTAACATTTATTACCAATACTAATTTACATATTTTCTTTTCTTACTCACTTTGCTTTCCCTGGACCTAATATTTTCCTTCAAAGTTAACTTAGCCAGCAACAAGAAAATAGAGTAAGAAGAACAAAGTGACAAAGAGAATACATAACACTTATGCAAGAACAACAACTAATTAATCCCAAAGACTAGACAAAGAAGCTAAGGAACTGATTAAATCCATCAAGATAAAATGATGACCAGACAGCAACGAAAAACTACAAACCAAACCAATAATCAGGAAAACATGGCTGAATCCAATGAGCAAACTAAAAACCAGGAAGGGGAGCAGAACATCGGACAAGTAAATAAAGATCTCAAAATATATAAGAGACCAACTTAATGAAGTAAAGGAAGAGATGAAAAATATGAAGAAAACAATTGGAGAGGAAATTGCTGACATATGCAAAAAGATAATAGATATGATTGGGATGAACACCACAGTTCAAGAAATCAAAAATACTCTCACAGCAAATAGCAGCAGATTAGAAGAGGCAGAGGAGAGAATTAGCAATGTGGAAGACAGTACATGTGAAATCAAACAGATAGTAGAACTGATTGATAAAAAGATAGAAAAAAATCCAGATAGGAATTAGGGACCTGAATGACAATGCAAAACTCACAAACATATGTATTATAGGCATCTCAGAAGGAGAAGAGAAGGGAAAAGGGACAGAAGGGGTGTTGCAGGAAATAATATATTGAAAGAGATGGATGTACATGTACAGGAAGCACAACACACCCCAAACATCATAAATCCCAACAGGCCCACTGCAAGACATATACTTGTCAAATTATCCAATGCTCAAGACAAAGAGAAAATTCTAAAAGCAGCAATAGAAAAGAAAGCCATCACATACAAGGGAAGCTCCATAAGATTAAGTGCTGATTTCTCATCTGAAAACATGGAGACAAGAAGGCAATGGTATGATATACTCACGGTACTAAAAGAAAAAATTTCAAATGAAGAATACTCTACCCAGCTAAACTAGCATTCAAAAATGATGGAGAGTTCAAAATATTCATAGATAAACAGAAATTGAAAGAGTATGCCAGCAAGAACCCTGCCCTTCAAGAAATACTACAGGGAGTTCTGCAGGAAGAAAGAATAAAACAGGACAGGCAGAGTTGGAGGAGAGTGTAAGAGCAACAAAAAAGACAAAAAGAGAAGGAAAAAAACAAAATATGACAATCACAATTCCAATAAAAATATAGCTAACATAAAGAACTCCTTGAAAGTAATAACACTGAATGTCAATGGATTAAACTCACCTATCAAAAGATTCAGACTAGGAGACTGGATAAGGAAACATGACCCATCTATATGCTGTCTACAAGAAGCATGTGTTAGACCCAGGGAATTATGGAGGTTGAAAGTGAATGGTTGCAAAACAATCTTACAAGCAAAAAATAATAAAAAAGGCAAGAGTAGCTATATTAATATCAGACAAAATAGACTTTAAATGTGAAACAATTGTGAGAGACAAAGAAGGATACTACATATTAGTGAATGGGAAAATCTCTCAAGAAGAATGAACAATCATAAATATTTAAGCTCCTAACAAGGGCACCTCCAAATATGTGAGGCAAACATTGGAAAAACTAAGTGAAAGAATAGATGCCTCTACAATTATAGTGGGAGATTTTAATACACCACTATCAACTTTGGACAGAACATCTCAAAAGTGAATCAATAAAGAAACAAAAGCTTTGAACAGTGTATTATAGGAGCTGGATCTATTAGACATATACAGATCATTACACCTGAATACAGCAGGATATACATTTTTCTCAAGTGCACATGGATCATTCTCCAAGATAGACCATGTGCTAGGCCACAAAGAAACGTTCAATGAATTCAGAAGATCCAAATCATTCAAAATAATATCTCTGAACACAGTGGAGTGAAGCTGGAAATCTACAAGGGCCAGAGGGCCAGGTTTCACATCAAGATATGGAAATTAAACAGCACACTCTTAGAAAAACAGTGGGTCAAAGAGGAAATCTCAAAAGGAATTAATAACTACCTTGAAACTAATGAAAATGATAACACAACATACCAAAACTTATGGGATGTAGGTAAAGCAGTACCAAGAGGGAAATTTATAGCCATAAATTCATACATCAAAAAAGAAGAAGGAGCAAAAATTGAAGAACTAACTGCCACATTTGGAGGAATTATTAAAAAAACAACAAAGGAACTGCACAAGAAGAAGAAAGAAAGAAATAACAAAGAAAAGAACAGAACTAAATGAAATAGAAAATAAGAAAGCACTTGAAAAGATAAATAAAACCAAGAGCTGGTTCTTTGAGATCAATAAAATTGAAAAACCTTTAACAAGTGTAACAAAGAAAAAAAGAGAGAAGATGCAAATACACAAAATAAGAAATGAGAAAGGAGATATCACCACTGACCCCACAGAAATAAAGACTATCATAAGAGGATACTTTGAAAAACTATATTCCAACAAAAATGACAATTTAGGGGAAATGGACAAATTCCTAGAAACACATAAGCAGTCTATATTGAAGAAAGAAGAAATTGGTAGTCTCAACAAAACAATCACAAGTAAAGAGATCAAATCAATCATTAAAAACCTCCCAAGAAGAGCCCAAGGCCAGACAGCTTCACAGGTGAATTCTACAAAACATTCTGGAAAGAACTGACACCAATCCTGCTGAAACTCTTTCAAAAAATCAAATTGAAGGAACATTACCTAACTCCTTCTATGATGCCAACATTACTCTAGTACCAAAGCCAAACAAAGACACCACAAGAAAGGAAAATTACAGACCAATTTCTCTAATGAACCTAGACAAAAAAATCCTCAACAAAATACTTGCTAACCTTATTCAACAACACATTAAATGAATTATACACTATGACCAAGTGGAATTCATTCCAGGTATGCAAGGATGGTTCAACATAAGAAAATCAATCAATGTAATACACCATATAAACAGATTGAAGGAAAAAAATCACATGATTATATCTATAGATGCAGAAAAAGCATTTGACAAAATATAGCACCCTTTCTTGATAAAAACACTGCAAAAGATCGGAATACAAGGAAATTTTTTGAACATGATAAAGAGTATATATGAAAAACCCACAGCCGACATTGTTTACCATGGTGAAATCCTAATATCCTTCCCTCTAAGGTCAGGAACAAGTCAAGGATGCCCATTCTCACCTCTTCTATTTAACATTGACTTAGAATTACTTGCTCGAGCACTGAGGCAAGATCCAGATATAAAAGGCATTCAAATTGGAAAGGAAGAAGTCAAAATTACATTATTTGCAGATGACATGATCCTGTACATAGAAAACCCTGAGAGGTCTACAACAAAGCTTCTAGAGAACACAAGTGAGTTTAGTAAAGTTGCAGGTTAAAAGATCAATGTGCAAAAATCAGTAACATTCCCATAAACCAATAATGAGCAAGCTCAGGAGGAAATCAAGAAACAAATACCATTTACAATAGTCCATAAAAAATCAAATACCTCGAATAAATTTAACTAAAGATGAAACAAACTTATACACAGAGAACTACACAAGACTGTTCAATTCCACTGCTGGATATATACCCAAAAGAACTGAAAACAAGGTTACAAATTGATATATGCACATCAATGTTCATAGCAGCATTGTTCATTATTGCCAAAATTTGGAATCAACCCAAATGCCCATCAACAGATTAATGGATAATTAAAATGTGGTATATACATTCAATGGAATAGTACTTGTCTTTAAGAACAAATACACTACAAACACACATGATAACATGGATGAATCTTGAGAACCTTACATTGAGTGAAGCAAGCCATGCTTTGATGGACAAATGCTACATGACTTCAATGATATGAAATAAGTAAACCAAGCTGCCTCAGAGAGCTAGAGACTGGATGATAAACTTATAGTAAATTGGGGGGTAGAGGAAGGATGTAAGCTGACACCTACATGGGTGAAATCTCTAAGCTGGAGGTAAGTATTTGTACAAGGAAGGGATAAAATGGGGGCATAGGGTTACCTTTGGATGGGGCTTTGCAAGTTTGATGGGGGCTAGGGATGAGAGGATGGGTTATATTGTCCAAGAAATTGGGGGGAGGGTGGGGCAACATATGAACATAGAAATTGTCAGGTATTTGGTTGAGAGTATAATGCTGAGAAAACCTTTTCAAAGATACAATAAGGAAAGTTACTTATTTAAGATGTTTAAAGGGGATAATCTGACACAGGAAATGTTCCTAGGAAATATGTGAATGCTCATTTTGCTGTAGTGGGTTATACTATTGAATAGACACCCATATAATGAGAGTGAAGGTATACCCACATCCTGGGGAGGACTGATGCTCTCAAATAGAGGGAACTGTATCTCCCAAGAGAAATGGTGGCTCCCAGTGAATTAGGGCAGTTGAGCATGTCAAGCCCTCAACACTGTCGCAAGTATCTCTGAACATGGCCCTTCAAGCAATGAAGATTGACTGTCACTGTGGGTCCTACGTGGAGGGGGAAAGAGGTATTGAATAGATGGAACCAATGTAACTGTGTGGGCAATAAAAGTGTTTCACCAGAGTATGCAAGGATGGATATAAGACATGTAAAATTACACCAAAATTATATAGGGGCTGGTAGGCTAAAATGTAAACCATAATGTAAAACATAAGACAACTAAAATTTTAGAAAATTGTATTGTCTAAAATATAAACCACAGTGTAAACACAAATGTTACTTTTTTTGAAAGCTATTGTCTCAATATCTGTACATCAGTTCCAGTAAATATAGAATGAATATGTAAAAATATTATTGCTGTGAAAGGGAAAAGGTTTTATGTTGGAAATGTGGGAGTACTGTATTTTGTATATATGAATTACTGTGACCTAAATCTCTTGTGAAGGTAAGCTTACTATTTAGAAAAAAGAAAAGAAAAAGATAGGTCGTAGACACTGAGGAAACGCGGAAGTACTTGCCTTACCAATTTGCATACAGGGCAACACTTATTGCAGTGATGGAAGGCAAATCAAAAACAAAGCTTTAGCATTTTTAAATTTTTTGATACCCCAATTTATTTTTACTGTAATTTTTCCAAATTAATATGTATTCTATATTTAACCTTTAAACTCATCGTTACATTCCATTTAACTATTAAGGGAACCTGGCAATATATTGGGCTTCATTTTTCAGGAAGTTTTGGATCACAGAGAGGTTCAACAATGGCAGTGGATGTTAATGGTGTGGGATGTTATTGACAGGGGACACATGGTTGGCAGGGATTTCTACAGGGCATATATCCAGGGTGCATAAAAATGATTGGATATTTTCATAGTGGACACAATTAAAAACAACAACTGAGGGAGTGCTGAGTTCCTAGCCAGGGGAGCTCTATCACAGCCCCTAAAGGAACAGCAAAAACCCCCCAAGTGCAACAGCAATGACCAAAAAACAATGAAAATCCAACTATGTGCCCTTGACTCTAATAAGTATGCTCATGAGCCTGTATACTTGAAATAAGAACAAGGCCTAGAGCTGCAGGGTGCCTAAGAGTTACCGCCTGAGAGCCTCCATGTTGCTCAAATGTGGCCAGTCTTGAAGCCAAACTCAGTACGTAAATGTGTAGCCTTCCCCCCCAGTGTGGGACATGACTCCCGGGATTAAGCCTCCCTGGCGCCCAGGAATTACTACCAAGTACCAGCTGTTGATGCACCTAGAAAATGACTTTGAATAAAAGGGTCAACTCCCACCAGCAGAATATCTCAGTCTACATGTAATACCAGGAGTTAAAAATGCTTTTTGATCTGAATCAAGGGGGAAATGGAAAGGACAAATGAGTTTATATGGCTATGAGTCTCCAAAAAGTGCCGGGAGGTTATCAGAGGGTTTGTCCTTATGCAACCTCAGCAGAATCCCAGAGACAGATAAAGTAGGTATAACCCCGGGTATTGGTTCTTCTGTGGGCTACCGAGACCCACAGGTTCTACGGTCATGGCAGATGGATTCAGTGCCATGTCAGTTGGCTCTACTTTGGTGTTTGTGTCTCTGTGTGATGGAGCTGGACTCATATGTGATCTGTTTTCACAAACCTCTCCTGTTACTTTTTCCAGAATTATAGTTGGTGCTCGGGTTTAACATATACCCAGAGGATCTGAATCTCTGGACTGACCATATGATAGCCAGGCCCTGAGCCTCAACAGAATTCAGCTCCTACACTCTGGTTTTTTGACTTACCCCATGCAGTTAACATGGAGTTGAAGAAGGTCAACCACCACACCATGGAGCCAGGAGTGCCTACAACTGAAAGCAGGAGGATTGCATCCAGCATCCATGTGGAATCTAAGCCCCCTCTTATATAGATGTGGACCATTGCAAGGTCCACAGGATGGAGGAATAGAATATGGATGAGAGTGGACTTACTGATATTCTATTCATGAACTATTGCAATTAGTAATCGAAGAAAATGTGGCATTGGTGTGGAGAAAGTGGCCATGGTGGTTGCTGGGTGTGGGGAATGGGAGGAAGTGATGAGATGTGGGGGCATTTTCAGGACTTGGAGTTGTCCTGGGTGATGCTGCAGGGACAGTTACTGGACATTTTATGTCCTCCCATGGCCCACTGGATGGAACATGGGAGAGTGTGGGCTATGATGTGGACCATTGACCATGAGGTGCAGCGGTGCTCTGAGATGTATTCACCAAATGCAACGAATGTCCCATGATGATAGAGGAGTTTGTTGCGATGGGGGGAGAAGTGGAGTGAAGGGGGTGGGGGGTATATGGGGACCTAATATTTTTTGAATGTAGTATTAAAAAAATAAAGACAAAAAAAAAAAAAAAAAGAACAGAGACCAGGGTCCATAAAGGCTAAGAAAATAGGCAGAGGTCACAGAGTTAACGGCAAAGCAAGCCTCAGGGCACTGGTAGCATTGTAAGTTAAGACTTTGAGAGGAACCCAACATCTCCAAACATATAGCAGTGAAGGAAAAATATATAAAAAAGACATTCAAAAATAAGACAAACACCTCTGAGGACTTAAAAAGTAAGGAGCCAAGAGCAGGTAGAGGTGGCCAGCAGCTCCTTCAGGATGAGGACTAAAAGCTTCTTATTGATGAAGGGGACAAAGAACAGACTGGCTGACTAAAGTAATTGCCAAGGTCAAGTTCCCTTACCCCAGAGAGGCTGACAATCTACAATCTCTGCCTGAGGTCAGAGATTATATAAAAGCTAGAGAGGCTGTGCTTAGAGAGGCTGGAGGACACAGGGAGAGCGCTGCAGCTAGGATGGGGACCAGGCTGCCTGCTCACAGTCTAACTAGACATAGATAACTCTAATGCATCAGAAACACTTCATATATAAGACCTGGTCTTGGACAGCAGACTCAAGGGGCCAGGTGAAGGAAACCACAAAAGGCTAGACAGGAGGTGGTGAGAGAACTCAGAAGAAAATAAAAGTCCCTTTACAGGTAGCCTGTAAGCTAAAATTTTATATATATGATGGAAACTAATCCTAAGAAAGGCAATAAGAGCAACAGTTTGGATATGACCTCATTTCCAAGTGAAACTAATAAATTTAAAAATAGCTCTAAAATGTGATTAGATCTTAAAAATATAAAGAACCTATAAAAAGAACAAGAATGCTAAACAAATTAAGCATAAATTAGACAAAAAGTGATTAAAAACACTAACTAGAAATCCTGGAAGTGAAATAAAAAAAATTCAATAGCTGAAGTAAATGAAGAATTAGAGAACTAGAAGATGGCACAGAGGAAATGCATGAAGCAACACAGAAAGAGATAAAAATATACAAAAGAACAGTTAATGGATAAGGCATCCACCTACCACATGGGAGGTCCACAGTTCAAACCCCGGGCCCCCTTGACCCGTGTGCAGCTGGCCCATGCGCAGTGCTGATGCACGCAGGGAGTGCCCTGCCACGGAGGGGTGTCCCTGCATAGGGAATCCCCATGCGCAAGGAGTGCACCCCATAATGAGAGCTGCCCAGAGGGAAAGAAAGTGCAGCCTGCCCAGGAATGGCGGCACGCACATGGAGCACTGACACAACAAGATGACGCGACAACAACAAAAGAAACACAGATTCCCGGTGCTGCTGATAAGGATAGAAGCGGTCACAGAAGAACACACAGCAAATGGACAGAGAGCAGACAACTGGGGGGGAGGGAGGCGGGGAGAGAAGGGGGAGAAATAAAAATAAATAAATTATTAAAAAAAAAAGATAGGACGGGAAAAGCTATATTCAACTTTAAATCTCAGCCCAAGTGTTATAATCTCAGTGTGATCTAGCTTCATGACTCTATTTAAAATTGGGACCACCCTCCATTACCATTCTGTCTTCCCTTTACCTGGCCCTGCTTTTCTCTATAGCACTTATCAGCTTTTAACATACTACATAAATTACATGTATTTATTGTCTCGCCATACACAATAGAATGTAAGCTCTATGAAGGTAGAAACTCAACTGTTTTGGTAACTGCTGCATCTTCAAAGTCTAGAATATTAACATGCATGTAGTAACACTTTGTAAATATTTTTCAAATTAATAAAGTAATGGCTGAATAATTTTCAAAAGTTAATATTAAGTCCTCAGTTTGAAAGTGAACAGCAATAATTTTTTTTAAAAAATGATTATGTTATTATGACATTGGGGCAATTTTAATATAGACTGTGAATAATTTTAATTTTATCAATACATAATTTCCTAGATATGACAATTGTGCTTATGTAAGAGAATATCTTTGTTCTTAGGAAATGCATCCCGAAGTATATAAGGATGAATTGTCATGTCAATAACTAATCTTCATGATTAAGAGGAAATATATATATAACATACATGTTATATATATACCATATATATATGCAGGTAAATGTATATTTATAAGCAGAGAAATAAAGCAAATGTGGAAATTTAACAATTGGTGACTCTAAATAAAGGGTATAAAGTGTTTACTGTACTATTCTTACAAATTTTCTGTTGACTATAAAATTTTTCAAGATAAAAAGTTGGAGAAATAAAGAAAGAACTAAAAAATAAAAAAAAACTATATTAAAAATTTTAGTCTGAATAAAATGTTTCTGAGGAGGGTTTGGTTGGTAATTGATGTCAAAAATATTTTCCTATGTTTCATCATGTGGATGAAAACATTTTAAATAAGAATTACTTTTGCTCATTGTAAAGAAAAAAATTTGTAAAATTGTAAATTAGTAATATATTTAGGAAGTTTAGGATTAAGACTTTGTTGGCAGGTTTTAAGGTTTCCATACAAAAAATATCAAAGTGAGGTAAATATTTCCTATTTCCACTTTATGATATGTTAAGATAATGAAACAATGAAATTATGTATTGGCACTGTGTGTTTTTATATGTGTCTCATATATTAGGACCTATAACCCCCAGAGTAACCCTTGAATTAGGAGCAGAACTCTGTAATGGCTGACAAATATTTTGCCCTATTTGATAAATTTCCAAAAGTTATTTATTTTTCACATATAATCACTGTGATATTACAGTTCAGTTTTGTAATTTGGGGCCTTGATTACCACTCATTAAAATCAGCACCACCTCTTCTGCTACTTTCAAGATTGATTTTATCACAGGGCACTGATATACTGTTAGTTAATTAACTATAATATTTGCAAATTATGGTATCAGTTGAACACCTTTTTAATTACATATCATTCAAATTAAAGTCATGCAGAATATTTTCCATGATATATATGTATGAACATTTATACACTAGTTATATATCAGTCATTGTAGTAATGTTTTGTTGTTAAAATGGAAAAATTTAGGTGATATAAATATTACTAGAATAAAAATTAGAGAACAATAGCAACATAGTACTGTATAACAGTGAATCCTAAAGTAAACTATGCACTATAGTTGATGTTATAATTATAATGATATATTTTCCTTTGTTATAATAT
Source organism: Dasypus novemcinctus (assembly GCF_030445035.2). NCBI lineage: Eukaryota > Metazoa > Chordata > Mammalia > Cingulata > Dasypodidae > Dasypus > Dasypus novemcinctus. The sequence continues at coordinate 12,297,455 of NC_080694.1, read as the reverse complement.
AGGTAGCACAGTAATGCAGGTGTAAATAATAGGGTGCATATGAGAATTCTGTATTTTCTCTGCATGTTTTTTTCCATTAACCTGCAATTCTTTTCATTTAAAATAGGACAGGAGCAGATACCAAATATATAAATATATTCTGTAGCTGAATGTGCAAATAATTTGTAATTTAATTGGGTCACCAATGTCTTAAGTAAAATTGTGATCATTTCCTTTAGAATTTAGAGAGATCATTTTGAAATATTTATTCAAATGAAATGACATAACATTTTACAAACATAATTATATAGCATGGCAACATATGCAGCAATTATTAAAATGGAAAAATAAATAATACCCCATCATATTTAAACTGTTGAAGATGTGGCTCATTACAACTCAAGGAACACCATAAAAAGTAAGGATTAAAATAAGATTTGAGTAGGTAATTTACTAACTTGCCCAAATTGACATTCATATGACACTCTACACTAAATATGCAAAATATATTCTTTCCAATAAACATAAGTAATTTATTGAATTATACCATAATCTGGGCCATAAGGAAACTTGCACAAATTTCAAAATGCTGAAACTATATAGAATATGATCTTTGACCTCAGGTTTCTAAAGGTTAGAAGGATATTGAAATCCTTAAGTCTAATTCTTTATATGTCCATTTCTCCTAGCCATCCTATCAGCTTGCTTTAAGTATTTTGAAGTTTTTCTACTATTTTTGCTGTGTTAATGCTACATACATTCATGTCAGCTTCATTAATTGACTCTTCTTTTTTATTTTTTTATTTTTATTGAAGTATATCATTCATACATGAACACACATAAACAATGAGTGGATAGTAAAGATTGCGAACTTAAAAAATAAATATACGTAACATCACACAGGGGTCTCATACATCACCCCTCCACCAACTCCTTGCATTGGTGTGAAACATTTGCAAGTTACAACTATGAAAGAGCATCCTCAAAATATTACTACCAACTATATTCCTTATCTTACATTTGGTGTATTTGTCCCCCAACCCATACTAATTTTTTTTTTTTTTGATATACTGAAAAAGGTAGTCTGGGGAAGTAAATGTCAATAGAAAGAAAACTAAAGAATAATCTGGGGACTGAATAACACAGTGAACCCAGAGGTGGTTGAGAATTGTGGTTAAAGGTACAAATGCAAGAGAGCCCTTCTGTGAGCTAAAGCAGACGTAATTGACTCTTTCATCAGCATGAAATAACATCCTTTATGTCTGGTGTTTACTCCAATGTCTAAATTTTCTCTTATTAACATAACAAATGTATCTCCTAAAAGTTTGCATTAGCATATATATTTTTACATATCATTTTACATTGAACCTATTTGGGTCTTTATATTACAGTGAATTTCCTAAAGGCAGCAAAGAATAGGGAATTACTTTTTTGTGTATCTTTATTTATTTTTTTAATGTTACATTAAAAAAATGAGGTCCCCATATATCTCCCACCCCCCTCAGCCCACTCCTCCATGATCATGAGACATTCATTGCATTTGGTGAACACATCTCTGAGCACCGCTGCACCTCATGGTTTTCTGCCTATTAATTGTGGTGTTTTACTATTTAAATTAATTATAATTATCGATGTGTTAAGTGTTAAATATATGGTACTTTTTTTTCTTTTTGCCTGCTCTATTCTTTGTTTTATATTTCCTCTTTTTCATGCTTCATTTGGATTATCCTCCTACTGGCTTTTACTTATATATATATTATTTTCTAAAGGTGATTTTTGATTTAGAGCTTATATTATACATATTTAACTCCTCTCAGTATAACTTCATGTGATATCACTTTAAATATACATAAAGAACAAAAACTGTTATATATTTATTGATATTTTCACCACTTCTGGTGCTCTTCATTCCTTTGTGTAAGTCCACATTTCCAAAGCATATCATTATATTTTTTCCTCAAAGATTTCATTTACTGTTTGTATAGTATGGATCTTGTCATGTGACTTCAATATTCTTTAATTTATCTTTATTTTTGTAAGTTATTTGTATCAAATATAGTTGTTGTTTTTTTTTTTTTTTTTTGAAGTTCAGGGGCCAAGGATAGAACCAAGGATTTCATATGAGGTTATGAGATAAGCCAGTTTTCAACTGCTGAGTCGCATCAGCTCCCCTGAGTTGTTTTACTGTTGGTTTGCTTGTTCTCCTCTGCCTGCCGAGATGGCTCCTTTGTCCATCTGTTCATTGTCTGCTCACTGTGTCTGCTCATTATGTCTGTTCATTGTGTCTGCTCATCTTCTTTAGGAGGCACTGGGAACCTAACCCAGGATCTCTCATGTGGGAAGCAGGCACTTAGCTGCATAAGCCACATCTGCCCCCTCAAATATAATTCTTTATACTTCTTTTAATTCTTAAAGAAGCTTTAGATTACATAAATATTATATTAAAAATATAGGGAGTTCCCATATACCCCTACATCTTTCCCTCCCCTGTCCCCTTCCAAACTTTCCCACATTAGCAACATCTTTCATTAGTGTGGCACATTTGTTACAATTGATGAATACATAATGAAGCATTACTACTAACTGTTGACTATATTTTACATTACAGTTTACACTCTGCCCCACACAATTTTACAGATTATGACAAAATGTATAATGGCCTGTATCTGTTTGCTATGTAATGTAGGACAATTCCAATGTCCCAAATATGCCCCCATATTTTACCTGTCCTTCCCTCTCCCTCCCCTCAGAACCTCTGGTAGCCACTTCCTTTATATCAGGAGTTCATAACAAGGGGTTCGTGGGTATGAAATTAAATTTTAAAAAGCATTATTATTGTAGGGAAGTGTTGGTGCAGGTATGATATATTCATTAAATAATACATAGTATAGTGTGGATTTAGTAAGGGGTCTGTGATTTTCACCTAACTGACAAAGGGGTCGATATGGAACAAAAAAGATTAAGAACCCCTGCTTTATATCAATCCAGTTAGAGTTCTGCTGTCAATACTCATCTTTGTATCTCCGTATGGACTGTACCCCATGTTTCTTGGAAGCTATCTACTTCCAAAATGCAATGGTGTGATAGGTGTAGAATGGACATTTCCATTTCTGAAGGTAGATATAGGAAGGAAACTGATGTTGTGAGGCTCAAGCAAGGACAAAACCCAGCAGGGCTAACTCCATTCTTTTCCAAGGTCTGAGGTTTATCTGTGTTTTGTGCTTTGTCCTTTGGGCCTGCTGAAGCAGCAGTCCCACACTTCCCAAGCACTGGAGAAGTGACCTTCTCATTTCAAACACTGGGGCATATGCCTCTCTATCTCCAAGAAGCTGGGCAAAGGCCTCCCTTTCCACACACTGGGCACAAGCCCTGACTGTCCAACTGCTGCACGGAAGACCTTCCCTCTTGATTTGTGGAAATCTCTTCTTCCCTGACCTCTGCTTCCATGGTTCCCCTTGACCTCGTTTTCCTTACATTTTGTCCTATCTCTATCTCTTCAATTCCACCCCGATTATGTTTCTGGGGATTGAATTATGTGCCCTGTAGAGTTATGCTCAAGTCATAATTTCCATTCCTGCATGTGTGAACCCTTTTGTAAATAGGACCTTTGGAGACATTATTATTAATTAAGGTGTGAACTCACTGGTGAATAAGATCTTTGAATATCCTATTAAGATTAGGCTAAATTCAGTCAGGGTGGGTCTTTTTTTTAATAATTTGTAATGCCTTTATTTTATTTATTTATTTTTAAAGATTTATTTATTTCTCTCCCCTTCCCCCACCCCCCCCCCCGCCCGGTTGTCTGTTCTCTGTGTCTATTTGCTGCATCTTCTTTGTCCGTTTCTGTTGTTGTCAGTGGCATGGGAATCTGTGCTTCTTTTTGTTGCATCATCCTGTTGTGTCAGTTCTCCATGTGTGCGGCACCATTCCTGGGCAGGCTGCACTTTCTTTCATGCTGGGCGGCTCTCCTTACGCGGCGTGCTCCTTGCGCATCAAGCTCCCCTATGCTGGGACACCCCTGCGTGGCAGGGCACTCCTTGCGCGCATCAGCACTGTTCATGGGCCAGCTCCACATGGGTCAAGGAGGCCCAGGGTTTGAACCTCGGACTTCCCATGTGGTAGACGGACGCCCTAACCACTGGGCCAAGTCCGCCGCCCCCCAGGGTAGGTCTTAATCCATATGGCTGGAGTCCTTATGTGCAAAAGAAGTTCAGATCCAGTCTTTCAGGAAAACTCAAATTAATTTAAATAAGAGGACAAGACACAAGCCAGAACGAGGCTTGTGGCAAGTGAGCACCAATAAGCTACTGGATTCTTTCCCTTTTATTAAAGCCTTTTTGTAAATTTTATTGATAATATTATTTTATAAGACATTTTCTTATTAATTCACATTATATTTTGGCAGCACACTTACTATTTTCTTTTTTTTTTTTGAAGGTTTAAATGATTTTTTAGCAAACCAGTTTTTATTGATCATATTAATAAAGCAGAAACCCATCCAAAGGGTAGAATCAATGATATTCCATATTATCACAAAGTTATTCATTCATAACTCCAATAATTTCTAGAGCATTTTCATTATTCCAGTAATAATAATAATAATAATAATAATAATAAAACAACCAACAAAACAAGTACACAAAATTCATCACTTCTTAATCTCTCTATGCTTCCTCTGTCATACATTGCTGGTATACTATTTTCTTCTCTCTAGTATATTGGTATTCATATTTTGTAAAAACAGTCTTATATGTCCAATATCACCCATATTTGTATTTTACATGAGGTTTCACTATATTATACTGTCCTATGTTACACTTTTTAGCTTTCCTTCTAGTAATATAAATGTCTTTAGGTTTTCCTTTTCAACCAGTGTCATACCCATATAATAGCTCTACTAGACACAAATGGCAGGATGTGTTCTCAACATTTCTGTTTGTATACAAAGGTTTAAAAACAACCTTTTAACCAATTCTGCACAGATTAACCATCAACTTTTCATTTTCTATCATTCTTCTAATTTCTGATGACTTATATTTCAATTATTAATTTCATGAATTTACAAAACATATTTAATTCATAATAGCACAAACAGTTTTTGTCACTTTGTGCCTGGCTTGCCTCACTCAACATAATGTCCTCCAGATGCCATCACATGATTTACAACTTCACTTCTTACTGATGCATAACATTCCATTGTCTATATACACCACAATTTATTTATCCATTCATTAATTCCTGGACACCTCAGGTATTTCCAACTTTTATGAACACCTGTGTGTGAATGTCTATTCATGTCACTGCTCTCAGTTCCTCTGGGTATATACCTAACAATGATATTGCCAAGTCCCATGACAAGTCTATATTCCTCTGGGTATATACCTAACAATGATATTGCCAAGTCCCATGACAAGTCTATATTCGACTTCCTTAGGAACTGCCAACCAGACATTGACAGTGGTTGTATCATTCAAATTTGCCACCAACAGGGAATAAGTGTTCCTCTCTCCACATCCTTCCCAACATTTACAGTTTTCCGACTTTCTAGTAAGGGCCAGTCTAACAGGTGTGAAATGATACTTCATCATAGTTTTGATTTGCTTTCCCCTAATCACTAGTGATTCTGAACATTTTTTCAAGTGTTTCTCTGACATTTGTATTTCATCCTTGAAGAATTACCTTTTCAAATCTTTTGCCTTATTTTATATTCAGAGAGTTTGTGTTTTGATTTTTAAGTTGTATAATTTCTTTATATATCATGGATACTAATTCCTTATCAGATATGTGATTGCCAAATATTTTCTCCCATTGAGTTGGCTGCCTTTTCAACATTTTGACCATGTCCTAAGACCTGGAAAAGTTTTTAATTTTGAGGCGGTCCCATTTATCTATTTTTTCTTTTGTTGCTCATGAATGATTTGTGTGTAAGGTTTAAGAAACTGGCGGCGGACTTGGCCCAGTGGTTAGGGCGTCCATCTACCACATGGGAAGTCCGTGGTTCAAACCTGGGCCCCCTTGACCCATGTGGAGCTGGCCTACGCACAGTGCTGATGCGCGCAAGGAGTGCCCTGCCACGCAGGGGTGTCCCCCGCATAGGGGAGCCCCATGCACAAGGAGCGCACCCCGAAAGGAGAGCCACCCAGCATGAAAGAAAGTGCAGCCTGCCCAGGAATGGTGCCGCACACATGGAGAGCTAACACAATAAGATGATGCAACAAAAAGAAACACAGATTCCCTTGCTGCTGACAACAACAGAAACGGACAAAGAAGATGCAGCAAATAGACACAGAGAACAGACAACCGGGGTGGGGGAGGAGGGGAAGGGGAGAGAAATAAATAAATAAATAAATCTTTAAAAATAAATAAATAAAATAAAGACATTACAAATTATTTAAAAAAAAGACCCACCCTGACTGAATTTAGCCTAATCTTAATAGGATATTCAAAGATCTTATTCACCAGTGAGTTCACACCTTAATTAATAATAATGTCTCCACAGGTCCTATTTACAAAAGGGTTCACACATGCAGGAATGGAAATTATGACTTGAGCATAACTCTACAGGGCACATAATTCAATCCCCAGAAACATAAACCTTTAGACATAGAACCTTTAAGACAATATTGACTAATAATGGTGGCAGTGGGCATCCTTGTCTTGTTCCTGATCTCAGTGGAAAAGCTTTCAATCTTTCCCCACTGAGTGCAATGCTAGCTGTAAGTTTTTCATACACACACCTGAGAAAGCTTCCTTCTATTCCTATTTTAGATTGCTTTTCTTTTTTCTTCCAAGAAAGGGTTGTGTGTTTTGTCAAATGCCATTTCTGCATCAATGGAGAGGATCATCCAATTTTTCTTCTTCAATTTATCAATGTGGATTATTAAACTAATTGTCTTGATTATGAAGCACACTTACATACTTAGTATAAAACCCACTTGATCACAGTGTAAAATTATTTTAATGTGCTTTTGAATCCTGCTTGCAAGGATTTGTTGAGGAATTTTGCATCTATATTCCTTAGGAATTTGGTCTGCAATTTTCCCTTTCATAGTATCTTTAACCAGTTTTGATATAAGGGTGATGTTGGCTTCCTTTCCTGTTCAGTTTTTTTTTTTTTAGAAAAGTATGAGGACTGTTGGTATTTCATCATCTTTGAATGATTGGTAGAATTCACCTGTGAAGTCATCTGGTCCTGGAATTTTCATCTTTAGGAGATTTTTGATGACTGTTTCAATCTTTTAACTTGTGATTGCTTAACTTGTGATTTTAACGGCGATAGGTTTCTTGATGTCTTCTATTTCTCCTAGGGTCAGGGTAGGTGGATTGTGTGTGTTCAGGAATTAATCCATCTTGTCTACAAGTCTATTTTTTTGCATATAGTTGCTTATAGTATACTCTTATGATCACTTTTATTTCTGTGGGGTCAGTGGTAATGTTCCCCCTCTCATTTATGATTTTATTTACTTGTGTCTTCTCTCTTTTGTTCTTTGTCAGGCTAGCTAAGGTTGTGTCAATTTGTTGATCTTATCAAAGAAGCAACTTTTGGTGTTGTTCATTCTCTCTGTTGTTTTATTGTTCTCAATTTCATTTACTTCTGCCCTGATTTTTACTATTTATTTCCTTTGGCTTGTTTTGGAATTAATTTGCACTTCTTTTTCTAGTACCTCCAGATGTGCAGGTTAGACCTTCAAATTTAGCTCTTTTTTCTTTTTTAATGTAAGCTATGAAGCCTATAGATTTCCCCCTTAGCACTGCCTTTGTGAAATTTCATAGGTTTTGATATATTGTGTTCTACTTTCATTGATATCAAGATATTTGCTGAATTCTTCTGTGGTTATTTCTTTGACCCATGGGTTATTCAACAATATGTTGTGTTATCTCCATATATTTATGAATTTCCTTTTTTTCCATCCATTATTGATTTCCAACTTCATTCTGTTATGATCAGGGAAAGTGTTTTGCATAATTTCAATCTTTTTTAGATTATTGAGAGTTATCTTGTGACCTAACACATGGTCTGTCTGGGAGAAGAATCCATGACCAGCTGAAATGAATGTATATCCTGCTATTTTGGGTGCAATGATCTATAGATGCCTGTTAGGTCTGTTAGTGTAGTGTCTGTTTCTTTTTTTCATCCTTTGTACAGCTATTCTATCCTATATTGAAATTGGTGTATTGAAGTCTCTAACCATTATTGGAGAGACATCTACTTCTTTCAGCTTTGCCAGGGTTTGCCTCATGTATCTTGGGGCATTCATGTTAGGTGCGTAAATATTTAGTATAGTTATTTCTTCTTGGTGAATTGCCCCTTTTATTAATATATAATGACTTTCTTCGTCTCTTATAACAGTTTTGCACTTAAAATTTATTTTGTCCTATATTAGTATCACTACTCTAGCTCTTATTTGGTTATTATTTCTAATTCTCTTTTTCCAACTTCCTGATTTTCACCTGGCTGTGTCCTTATGTCTGAAGTGAGTCTCTTGTAGACAAAATATTGATGGTTCATTGTTTTTCTAATCTTACTAATTGTTTAGATTATTTATTTATTTATTTATTTATTATTTTTTTACTTTTATAGAAGCTTTAGTGAACCTAAATGTTACATAAAAAGTATAAGGGATTCCTATATGCCCCACTCCCTCCCTGTCTGATACTTTCCCATATTAACAATATTCTGTATTAGTGTGGTACATTTATTACAGTTGATGATCCTTTATTAAAGAATTGCTACCAACCATGGACCACAGTCCACACCATAGTACTCTGTCCTGCACAGCTCCACAAGTTATGACAAAATATACAATGGCCTGCATCAGCCACCACAGTTCCATGCAGGAAAAATCCAATGCCCTGAAAATACCCCCATATTACACATATTCCTCCCTCTTCTATCCCTCAGAACTTCTGCAGGCCACTGCCTTTACAGCAATGATAAGAGTTCTTCCATTACAAGAATAAAAACATCTATAGTAGAATAATAGTCTACTTTAGTCCACTGTTCATTCCCAAATCTTGAAGATTTGGGGATGATGATAACCACTATGCTCCTAAGTGTGAGTTGGCTTAGAGCTCATGTAATAGAAGAATGGAGTTATCTTGCTTGCAGCTGCGGGCTCTCTCTGTTCTTTGGGATAGGTGTTATCGATCAACATCTCTTTTTATAATTTTCCAGGGTGAATCCAATGAACTGGAAGTAGGTGTTGCAAATCTGCTGAAATTCAGGACTCAACTGTTACATGGATGGACCAAAATTAAATCTCTGGGGCATATATTTATCAAATATAGTGCTAATTATAGGTTCAAATAAAAGGGGCAGAAGAGCCATGTGTAGAGAACGTTTAAGAGTCTAACTCTTTTATACTGGTTAGTATAAATTTCAAAGTAAAACCCACTGGTAGGGAGCCAAGTTTCTGAGCTGCCTATAGTGCTTATAATTTCTGGATATCTCTAGAGCTCACAAGAGTCCCACTATTTGAGGCACTTTTTATTGTGTCAGTCAATGAGATCCTCCTGAGTCATGCATAAGGGTAATCTCTGGAATGATTTCCCAAGTCACTTTGAAATATCTTAGCCATGAAAACTCATTTGTGTTTACCATTTCCCCCTTTTGGTCAAGACCTTTTTCCAGGTGCATCACTAGTTGGAGCTTGTTAGTAATCCCTCGGTACTAGGGAGGCTCATCCCTGAGAGTCATGTCCCACACCAGGGGGATGGTAGTACATTTATATGCTGAGTTCAGCTTAGAGAGAGGTCACATTTGAGCAACAAGGAGGCTTTTAGGAGGTAACTCTTAGGTAGTATATAATACTAAGCTAAGTTTCAATTTCACAAGAAAAGATTCCTAAGTACAATAATCAAGATCGAGGGCCTGGCATAATTGCCTGTTTTCCTTCACTAGTCACTGCCATTGGACTGGGGGCTCTTGCTGCCCTATTACAGAATGTAGCAGAAATACTCAGGATGGAAATTCAAAATTCTTTTGGTTATTGTGTGGATGTCCACCCACTGAGACAATGTCCCATGAACATATATGTCTTAGAGGCAAGCGCCAGGTGAGACCCTTTCCATGCATCCCCACATCACTGATACCCCAGAGCAGTTATCCTCCCCTACCCTCACCACTGCTGTGATGCTTCTGTGATCCAAAACCTCTCCAAAAATGAAGCCAACTAAATAACAGAACAAAATTAAAAGAAAATGAAAAAATAGTTTTTAAAATTACCAATATAATACAAAAAAATGAAAATGATTTGAAATAATAAAAAATTAGACATTGTATCTTTCATCATTGTAAATCTGTTGTCTTGAATGTACACTGACATTTTTTCCATATATTCCCCCAGTGTCTTATTTTTTTTTTCATTTTGTCTTCAAATAAGCTTTAGGATACAGAAAAGTCACACAAAGAACACTAATGATTCCCAAATACCAAATGCCATCCCCCTTATTAACATTTTTAACATTTATTTTATTTATTGCTCTCCCCCCTCATTGTTTATGTTCTCTGTCTGCTCTCTGTGTCTTCCCATCTTCTTTCTAGGAGGCACTGGGAACCAAAGCCAGGACTGCCCATGTTGGGGGGAAGTGCTCAGATACTTGAGCTACCTTTGCTCCCTGCTGATTGTGTTTCTTGTAGCCTCATCTCTTTGCCTCATCTTGTTGCATCAGCTCACCATGCCAGCCCATTGTGACAGCTTGCTGTCTTGCTTGTCTTCTTTAGGAAGCACTGGGAACCAAACCTGGGACCTCCCATGTAGTATGCAGATGGCCAACTGGTTGAGCCATATCCACTTCCCCCTTATTAATAATATTTTTCATGGGAATAATATATTTGCTACAACTTAAGTACAAACATCAAAGTATTGCTACCAAAAATTTTAAAAAAAATTTTCTATTAGTCTATGTTTTTTGAATGGGGAGTTCAAGCCATTAACATTCAATGTTATTACTGTAGAAATATTGCTTAGTTCACCCATTTTGTCCTTTGGCTTTCTCTTGTATTGTACTATTGTCTGTCTTTTCACCATTTAATTTACCCTTCTTAATTACTTTTATTTCTACACTCTTCTTAAGTCTCTCATCTTTGATTTTTCCACTCAGTCTGCAGCACACCCTTTAGTATCCCTTGTAATTCTGGCCTTTTAGTAACATATTCTGTAAGTTTTTGTTTGCTGTGAAAGCTTCAAACTCAACCTCATTTTTTTTAACAAATCAGTTTTATTGATGCATAATAATAAAGCATACAATTGACCCAAAGTACAACCTATGGTATTTATTTGGTATAATCACATAATTGTCCATTCATCACTTCATCATTATTAGAGCATTTTCATCATTTCAATAATTATAATAAAGAAAATATAGACAAACAAACGAAAATTACTCACCTTTCACTCTATGTCTCCCCTGCTGTACTAACTACTATTTCTGTTCTTTGGGATAGGTGTTATCGATCAACATCTCTTTTTATAATTTTCCAGGGTGAATCCAATGAACTGGAAGTAGGTGTGGCAAATCTGCTGAAATTCAGGACTCAACTGTTACATGGATGGACCAAAATTAAATCTCTGGGGCATATATTTATCAAATATAGTGCTAATTATAGGTTCAAATAAAAGGGGCAGAAGAGCCATGTGTAGAGAACATTTAAGAGTCTAACTCTTTTATACTGGTTAGTATAAATTTCAAAGTAAAACCCACTGGTAGGGAGCCAAGTACTAACTACTATTTCTGACTATTCTTGCCCAATTTTTTATTTGTACATGAAGCAGTTTTATTGAGATATATTCACATACCCTTATACTCAGCATACAATCATTGACCTTTAACATCATCACAATGTTGTACATTCACAATCTAAAAATTTTGGGGAAAATTTCACTACTCCAAAAAGAAAGATTACACACCTGCTAGCATTCAGTCCTCAATGTTACAAAACCACCGAACTAATTTCACCTCTATAAATTGATCAATACTTAAACTGTACACAACTGAAATCATATAATATGGAGCACTCTGTGACTGGTCTCCTCCACTCAGAACAATGTTTACTTTTTGTCTGATATTAATATTTTGTAGTATTAACCTACATCTGTTCAGCTTCAAAGAAAAATGTTCTTATATGTGCAATTTTACCCATATTCATATTTTACATAACATATTTATATTTCACATATAATATTGAGCTCATACAATATTTGTCCTTTCATGTCTGACTTGCTTCACTCAACAATATCCTCCAGGGTCATGCATGTTGTCATATGTTGTACAGCTTCATTTATTTTCACTGTTGCATAATATTCCTTTGTGTATATACACCACAATTTGTTTATCCATTCATCAGTTGATGGACACCTGGCTTGTTTCCAACTTTTGGCCATCATGAATAACACTGATATGAACATTGGTAGGCAGATGTCTAGTCATGTCACTGTTCTCATTCTTTTGGGTATGTACCTAGCAAAGATATTGCCAGGTTCCATGGAAAGTCTATATTTATCTTTGTTGGGAAATTCCTAACAGTCCTCCAAAGTGGCTGCACATTCTACATTCCCACCAACATTGAATAAGCATTCATATCTCTCCACATCCTCTTGAACAATTACAGTTTTCCAACTTTTAAAAATTAACCTGTTTAATAAGTGTGAAATGATATCTCATTGTAGTTTTGATTTGCATCTTTCTAATCACTCATGATGTTGAACATTTTTTTCATGTGTTTCTTTGCCATTTATATTTCTTTGGGCAGTTGTCTTTTCAAGTCTTTTGCCCATTTTAAAATCAGGTAGTTTGTCTTTTGATTATTGAGTTATATGACTTCCTTATATAACATGGATATTAAAACCATATCAGATATGTGATAGCCAAATATTTCTCCCATTGAGTCTACTGCCCTTTCACCTCTAAAAAGTCTTTTGAGGTGAAAAAGATTAATTTTGAGGAGACCTAATTTTTCTATTTTTTCTCTTACTGCTCATGTTTTGAGTGTAAAGTTTAAGAAACTATCACTTACCACAAGATCTTGAATGTGTTTTCCTACATTTTTTTCTAGGAGTTTTATGATTGCTGATTTTATATCTAGGTCCTCGATCCATTTTGAGCTAATTTTGGTATAAGGTGTGACACTCACCCTCATTTTTGAAAGAAAGCTTTGCCAGATCTTTAATTATTGACAGGCAGCTTTTCTCTTTCAGTACTTTTTATACATCATACCACTTTCTTCTCCCCACCATGTTTGATGAGAGATTGCCACTTAATCATATTGACTTTCACTTGTATATGATGTTTTTCTTTTCTTTGTCTTCTTCCAGGATCCTTACTTTGTCTCTGATATTTATCATTCTGAACGCTAAATGTCTCTGGGTAGGTCAATGAAGATTTGTTCTGTTTGGGGTGCATTGTCCTTGGACGTTGATATTTAAGTTTTTCAAAAGGGTTGGGAAGTTTTTGGTCAATATTTCCTCAGATATTCTTTCTGCCTCTTTTCTATTCTCTTCTTCTGGGACACTGATAATATGTATGTTTGTGCATTTTACATGGTCATGTAATTCCCTGAGACCTCTTCCATTTTTTTCCGTTCTCTCCTTATGCTGTTTTCCTGTCTTTTCCAGTTCAGATGTTCTGTCTTCAAAATCACTAATTCTTTCTTTGAGCATTTTAAATATACTCTTATATGCTGCTAATGTATTTCTTAATATATTTTTTATATCTTTTTTTAATCTTTTCCTCCCTGAGATAACTCCCTGTCTATTTGCTCATTGTTTGTGTTCATTGTTTGTGCTCGTTTTCTGCTCCTTGTTTTTGCTCATTGTCTGCCCAGTGTGTGGTTTGTTTTTTTCTTTAGGAGGCACTGGGAATAAAACTCAGGACCTTGAACTTGGGAGTCAGGCATTCAACTGCTCAAACCATATTCACTTCCTGCTCATTTTGTTTTGGCTCATTGTCTGCTCATTTTTTTTGCTTGTTGTATGCTCATTGTTTTTGCTTGATGTTTGTCTTCTTTATAAGGCACTGAGAGTGGAATCCAGACCTCCCATTTGGGAGGCAGGTGCTGAACTGCTTGATCCATGTCCACTTCCCTCTATTGTATTTTTATTCTCATCTACTTTGTGTTTCATTCCCATAAGGTCTATTACTTTTCTTTGCTGGCCTTCAAATTATTCTTAATACTTAGTGTCTTCTTGATATCCTTAACACTTTAGTCATATTTTCTTTCAACTCTTTAAATTGATTATGGGGTGTTGTGTGATTATCATTGATTAATTGTTTTAAGACTTGTTTCTCTTTAGGATATTTGGTTTGCTCGTTTGACAGGACCATCTCTTCCTATTTTCTAGTATGGCTTACAAATTTTAGCTGATATCTAGGCATCTGAATAAGTTGGTGAATTTACTCTGATGGCTAATTTCTCTCTCTTGCATATTGGTTTTTTCCACAGTTTTTTGATATTTGATTCAACTTATTTAAGTCTTTAAAATTGCTCAGTTTAAGTTATCATAATTATAGCAGGGACTCACTAATGGGGCACAGATTTTCTCCCTGGAGATAGAGAACAGAGAATTCCGACATTAGTATTTGTCCACACAACTTCAAACCAGCCAGCAAATGGTGCTCTTCAGCACACCTTTACACAGAGATGAGTTTTTCTCTGTTTTCTTGTGTTTTGGTGTGACAGAACCAAGATTCAAAGAGTGCTCTGCTGGCTAAATTCACTGTAGAAAAACCTCCTGACTCCATTTCCCTTTTCCCTGGTAACAGCTGACAGGGCAGAAGATGTCTGTTCCCCTCTAAGCTTCAGTGAGCCAGGGGTTTTAGTCCAGCTTAATACCTGGGGGAGGGATGCCCTTCCCTGCTGCCCAGGGGTTTGGTAACACATTGGTTGTTTTGGGTTCCTGTCTTTCTGTCCCTCATCCTCCTGAGAGTCATGGAGCACTATCCTGGTCTGTTGACCTCCAAAGCAGATCACTCATCCAGCTTTTGGCTCTTTCTCTTGTTTGTTTGTTTTTTTTGTTTTGTTTTTTGTTTTTGAGACCATTGAGCCTTACCAGTCTAATCTGCTGCCATCTTCCCACATTCTCCCTCATTTAACTTTATAACCACACTTACACAATTGACTTATTTTTTCTAAGTGAGAAGTATAATAAATATGTCAATAAAAATATGAAGGTGTGTTCTCCATGAATCTCATGACCACCATTTACCATGAACAATAATAAATTTCCCCTAATGTTTTGCACATAAGTGTATAAATTTACTAAGTCAAAGTTTTGTTATTGGCATATAGAATACAGAATTTGTTCATATGGAAAAGGCTCTTTTCATATTCACAAAGAGCCAAGCATGTTTGAGTAACCAGAGCAAAGTTTGTGTGGCTGGGATTAGCCTTAATTTGGAACTTACACAGTAATTAATTTTTGTATTTCATGTTATTTACACTTTTACCTATGGTTAAAGGTAAATGAACTATCTATGAAACTTATCTCCATAGCAAATAGTTATTTCAGGTCTCCATTATATAGAGAAAAATAAAATGAGTTCACTAAGCACAATTACCACTGTTAGATGTTAGATCTCAAGATAATTCAAAATATTATTTAGTACACCAATATCAAGGAAATATTAGAGTTAAAATTTTTAGTAAATAGATTATTAAATTGCCTATTAAAATTACTACAAAAGAAGAGTTCTTTCCATATTCCTTTTTAGCATAATGAACTGAGATCTGATACTCTAGAGGTATCTTTTTTTTTTTTTTAAAGATTTATTTATTTATTTAATTTTCCCCCCTCCCCTGGTTGTCTGTTCTTGGTGTCTATTTGCTGCGTCTTGTTTCTTTGTCTGCTTTTGTTTCTTTGTCCGCTTCTGTTGTCATCAGCGGCACAGGAAGTGTGGGCGGCGCCATTCCTGGGCAGGCTGCACTTTCTTTTTCACGCTGGGCGGCTTTCCTCACAGGCGCACTCCTTGCGCGTGGGGGCTCCCCCATGCGGGGGACACCCTTGCGTGGCACGGCACTCCTTGCGCGCATCAGCACTGCGCATGGCCAGCTCCACACGGGTCAAGGAGGCCCGGGGTTTGAACCGCGGACCTTCCATATGGTAGACGGACGCCCTAACCACTGGGCCAAAGTCCGTTTCCCTAGAGGTATCTTAATAGACCTTCTAGAGCATAATCTCTATCCTAGTTTTTTAATTCCTTCTTGGCTAGTCAGCATCTTAAACCCAATTAACTAGGAAATATACATCAAGTTGCACTGGTCATAAACATGTTTTAGATGCAGCAGAAATTTACATGCAAGTGTTTTGGACATCTATGTTTGTGTATGCACATATTTTAGTACCCAAAAATGTCTACCCATTCATTTAGACAAGAATCTAATAATATTTTAAAAATACACTTTGCCTTACCTAAGTAATATCTTGTTTTAAAAAATTCTTTAAGTGTGTACATTTTCACACCTTCTTATTATCTTTACAAACATCTAAATTTTTCTTTCAGCTTCTACAATCCAGAATGTATCAAAGATTTTTCTTACTTTTTTAGTTTCAGAGATTATATTACCAATAGGAGTTATCAACAAGATGAAAGACGGAAGCAGATATGGCTCAGGTGCTTGAGCTCTGCCTACCAAATGTGAGGTCCTGGCTGCATTTCCAGTGCCTCCTGGAGAAGATGAGCAAGATGGCAAGCTGGCAGGATGGGCTGGCATAGCAAGGTGATGCAGCAAGATGACAGAACCAAGAGACACAGTGAGGAAACACAATGAGAGGCGCAACAAAGCAGGGGGTGGAGGTGGCTCAGGCAATTGGGCCCCTTCCTCCCATATGGAAGGTCCTGGTTTCCAGTTCCCAGTTCCTCCTAGAGAGAGAAGATTGGCACACAACAAATGAACACAGTACATGCAGACAACAAAGGGGTGGGGAGAAACAAATAATTTTTTTAAGATGAAAGAAAAAGATCTTCCCAACAAAAATGCATCAGTAAAGAAAAACAAACTCCTCATTTATATACAGAGTACATACTGGAATTTGTCTGTAATTTATATCATGTCTCCTTTCCCCTTTGGTAAAGCAACGGTTAGGTCTCTACAGGAAATATATTTTTCTTCTTGATGAAACCCAGTCACTGACAACCTAATAATGGGCACTCATTTTAAAACTAATCATTTTAAATCTTTAAAAAATAAATCTAAATTGTTTAAAAGTGACAATCTTGCTTATTTTCATGTTTTAAAATAAGATACAAAGAAAGTTTTATCCAGGAATTGTTTTGCCAGACAAAAGTATACAATGAATTGATTATTATTATATTTTTTCTGTAAATATAAAAAAAATTCTGTGAAAATAGGACTATAAAATCAACTTCCCATAAAAGTGAATTTTTCATGAAAGACCAGTAAAGTTTAATGTACCATTATGTACTTTTATCTTGTTAACACATTTACCATGTACATGAAAAATGGTGTTACAAAAGTTTAGATCCAAATGAGTAGGATATGAACTTATTTTAACAGTGCAAATATGACAGCATTCACTCAGGAACTATAAAAATGTACAATACTAATACATGGTGTTAATAATAGAGTGATTTATGTAAAAAATTCACCAAATGTAAGCTATGGACTAGAGTTAGCAATAATAGTTTGATGACATTCTTCAGCACTTGTAACAAATGTTCCACAACAATGCAAGGTATTGGTGGTGACATATGGGAATACTGTATGTTATACCTGACTATTTTGTAGGCTCAAAACTTCTCTAATAAAAAATACTATGTATGAGTGTGTGCATATGTGTATGTATCTGTGTATGTGCATATTTATTTTTTCATATTTTCATTTCTTTCCTACATTAAAGGAAGCCTGCTATAAACATTATTTGCTGTTTGTCTTTTATTTTTCTTTAAATATTATGCAAATCAGTGAATATTAGTTTACAGAGAAACATACTCTTCAGTCTTTAATATGACTTAAGAACATTAGTAATTATAAATATATATGCATAGATGTATATATGATAATTATATTTGATAAAAGAATGTGTATTCTTTATGAAACATTTACTTATATATATAAATACTTACATATATAACAGTAAAACTATATATATGCATAATACGTTAGTATATTTGATACATTATTTATAACAGAATCTTCTGGTGGCAATGGTTTCTTAGACTTTACAGACAAAGTATAAACAAACAAAAAAAAAAACAGATAAATGAGACCTCCTCAAAATTGAAAATTTTTGGTCAATAAAGTGAAAAGCAACCTACTTGATGGGAGAAATGAGTTGGAAATCACATATCTGATAAGGGTTTTAATATCCAGAATATGAAAGGAATCCTAGAATTCAACAATATAAAAACAAACAACCCAATTTAAAAATGGGCAAAAGACTTGAAATAGACATTTTTTTTAAACAAGGAATATAGAAATGGGCTAAAAAGCACATGAAAAAAATGCTCAATGTCACTAGTTATTACAGTAATGAAAATCAGAACCATAATGAGATATCATTACATACCTATGAGAATGTACACTATCAAAAAAAATAGAAAATTACAAATGTTGGAGAGGATGTGGAGAAATAGGAACACATTCATTGCTGGTAAGAATGTAAAATGGTGCAGCTGCTGAGGAGGACAGTATGGTTGTTCCTCAAGAAGCTGAGAATAGAATTGCCATGTGATCTGGCAATTGTACTAGGTATATACACAGAAGAACTGAAAGCAGGGATGTGGACAAATATTTGTACACTGATTTTAATAGCAGAATTATTCACAATTGTCAAAACATGGGAACCACCCAGGTGTCCACCAACCCATGAAAGGATAAAGAAAATGTGGTATATACATACATGCCAATATTTATTCTCCTCTTCTGTTTGGAGGGGATGGACACCAACCATCCAAATGTTCTCAGTATACATAGCTTCCAGGCTAGAGGATACAATTTCCAACAGTCCTCATAGATAAGTGGAGCAATATGATCATTTTCAGGCTAATAATTTTTCAGGGATGTTATGTATGTTCTGGGTGATCTGGGTAAAATCATGTAAGGGAGGTGGTTGACCTCTACATTCTTTTTTTTTTTCAGAGGTACCTGGTATTGAACCCGAGATCTTGTACATGTGAAGCAGGTGCCAAACCAGGGAACTACACCTGCTCCTCACTATATCTTTTTCCCTCTATATAGGCAAGAACCATACTTTGCAATTTTGTTTCATCATAAAAAATACATTGAAAAGCAACAACATAGGAAATGGCAGGACAATGAGATGCAAGAAACCCAGATATTCAGAAAAGAGTTTCCTTCTTTGTGGACTACCTAGCAATTGCCATGTACATCTGAGTCAATCAATCTGTCAGTCCACAAAAACAAACAAAAACCTCTCATAGGACAGCATTATATGAGTCCCAGCTAAAGAAGCTGGATAAGATTCTAATACAGTTATTATTCCAGACTGTCAAGATAAATAGCTATATATTTATATATTTTAAAATTTTAATGATTAGTTAATGTTCTTAATTTTTTTAGCCATTCCTCTAACACATAGACCTGCTCATTCTGGAGTCTTCTGCCCAAGAAGTGATCTTTGAAGTTCTAATCCCCACTTTTATTTTTATTATTATTTTTATTGTTGTTGTTGCTATTTAATTATTAATATTGCTATTGTTTGTTATTGGGGATTGCTAACTTTACAAAATGTTTAAGTGCAAAAGATTATAGAGCACTGCTGTAATTTCTTCTTTAAGTCTTTATGTATTTGGTAGAATGTGCCAGTGAATCTATCTGGGTCAGAAAAAGTCCTTTCCTGAGGGACAGTATTTACAAATCCAATTTCTTTACAGAAATTTCTAGGGCCTCTTCATTTCATTTATTTAATCTTAAATGAATTTTGGTAGTTTAAAGTTTTGGGTTAATTGCTCCATTTTATCTAACATCCATTTTATGTTTATGTTTGTTCATAACATTATTCCCCTATTTTTCTTTAAATATCTGAATCTTTTATTTCCAGCATTGGTAATTTTGGTCTAATTTCACTTTTTAATTGATATCAGCCTTGGATTTCAAGACAATTTATAGGAGTTTGAATGAACGCCCCCCCTACCTGACTTTCAACTCGTTCTGGGTGTTCTTTGTATGAGTTGAAGTTAGTGCTTTGCCCAGGGCACTATAATTGTTTTTTTCCCACTGTCCAGGTGTTTACAAGCAGTTTATCTGCTTTCAGGATGAATGATAGGAGTATGAGCCTGAGAAAAGTTCCCCAGCTCTGTCCCTCAGACTTCCACTGTATATATTGGCACTGACAAACATCCACCCTGTGCTGGTATGAGTGGATTGTGCACCCCAGAAAATCCTGTTCTTACAGCAAATCCTTTCCTTTGCCTGTAAACCCATCATTGATACAATCAGATCCAGGTAAGGGACCTTTTGATTAGATCTCTTTGGTGAAGGGCTTTTGATTAGATTATGGGGCTTAGGGTGAATCTTAATCCTCTTACTGGAAACTTCTGTAAAGGGAGGAATAAAATTCTGTAGGCACAGGGAAAAAAGCTGTAGAGACAGAGAAGTCCTGGATGCAGGAGCCTGGAATTAGCAGAGCACGGAGGCATGGAAACAGTCCCCCAAGAGTCTGAGGAAGAAGGTTCACAGAAAGCAAGAAGCTGATGCAATGAGGCTGGGGGAGAAGAGAGAGACCAGCTGACCCTGCCATGTGCCTGAGGGCCAAAACTGAGCTCCAGGAGAAAGTGAGTCTGGAATGGAAGGCAGGGAACAGTAGAGCTGTCACTGTGCCTTGCCGCATGGCAGGGGTCCAGGCTCACCGGCATACCACCTTTTGTGAAATAGTAACTCTGATGATGTAGTATGTGCACAGGGGCCACCCTGCTCCATCCAGAACAGGACCAGGAACCCACATTGGAGGAAAAGCTGACACAGCTCACACTGAGGTTGCAGGAACAAAAGACCCATAAGCTTCTTCTATCGCTTTTGGAGCTGAGTTTTCTTGATTTAGCACTTGCCCAGTTAGTACAGCCCTTTAACAGTTTATAACAGTTCTGAGGAAGTTTATTGCCTTTAAGATTCCTCTGCCATCTTTACATGAACAGGGCTGAAACAATGACCACCCTCAGAAAAGACCCCACCAATCATAAGAAGCTCTTCAAAGCAGTGGTCGGCAATCAGACAGCACAGCCTGGTATTTGGAGGACTTGGTCTTCATGTACCACCCTGACCCTGACAACCTGAGCCAGGAGCCCGAGCTGCAGCCCCCAGTGCTGCCTGCATGGAGGATGGCAGAGGGGCCTTTGGTAACACACAGGAAAGCTGGAAACCACTCTGCTTACTGCCTTGGTGCAGCCTTCCCTTTCTGTTCTTCCCTGGGGGCTGCCCAGTGTTTGTTTCACTAGACTCTGAGGTTAAAATAGTGATTCGCTCCTCGTTCTTGAGCATTTGGGGATGGTGATGCCCACTCTGTGATTGAGGGGGGGCTTAGATCACAGGAAGAAGATGGGTGGAACTGTTTTGCTTATAATTACAGATACTCTCTGTTCCTTGGGATGGGTGTTTTTCCATCATTACACCCTTGTTGGTTGTCCTGGGTGAGTTCAATGAACTGGAGAGTAGGGGCTGCAACTCTGCTGAGATTCAGGGCTCAACCAGCATATGAACAGACTAAAGACATAAATTTCTTGGGCATATATTTAATGACTATTGTGTTAATTATAGATTCAAATAAAAGGGGCAGAAGAGCCATGTGTAGGGAAGTTATAACTGAGTCTAACTCTGTACGAATAAACTTGAGGGGGGATGCAAAAATGGACAAAAAATAGACATTATTATTCTAGCAATGGAAGAATTTGTATCATTGATATAAAGGCAGTGGTTACCAGAGGTTCTGGGGGGGGGGGGGGGTAGAAGGACTAGTAGGTGTAACATAGGCATTTTTGGGATATTTTAATTGTCCAGCATAGCATTGCAATGATGGATACAGTTCATTACACATTTTGCCATAACCTATAACTTGTGTGGTGTAAATGTAAAGTGTAAGCTAAATTATAGAACAAGGCTAGTAGCAATGCTTCAAGATGTTTTCATGAATTATAACAAATGTACCACAATAATGAAAGATGTTGTTAATGGGGGAAAGTGTGGGGAGGGAAAGGATTGAGGTATACGGGAATCCCCTATATTTTTGATGTAACATTTATGTAATCTGAAACAACTTTAAAAATAAAAAAATATTTTAAAAACCTTTTAAAATTGATTCATATAAAATCTATGTTACCAATATAATGTAGTTATACTCATTCATAAATCTCCTAATCACAATTTTTCTTTTTTTATTTGAACCTATAATTTTCAATTTACCTCTTAGGTATATTTCTCAGAAACTTAAAGCCTTTGGTTTGTTTCAATGCCAGCAGAGCTCTGATACCAAGCAAATATGCAGCCAGCTCCTACTCTCCATTCTTTGGGTCTTCCCTGGACAATTAACAAAATGATGATGATGAATCAACCCTATCCCAAAAGCAAGCAGTATCTTCAACTGCACACAAAACAATTCCATTCTTCTGCCCTCAACTATCTACCTCTCTTCTCAGCCTGAAGCAGAGTGGACATTGTCCCAAATTCCTCAAGATTAAGTATTGAACAAAAATCAGGAAGGAGTGTAACTACTGACTAAAGAATATTTTTTGTTATGGTAAACAAGAAGCAAGGAAAAATTGATTTAGGAAAGGAGTAATATATGTAAAGCCTTCCACTTTCACTACTCAATATTAATTAAGCATCTATTAATGATGTGATACTTTTCAAATAACAATATAAGGAGACTTGGTCTCTTTAAAAAGAAGGCCATAAATAAAATAATGAATAAATAATAATAATAATACTTTATCCTGATACTCCTGCAAGTTCAATACTTGTTTTGGTAGAAGGAGTGATTCCTGGAGTTATTTTACTCTAGTATTTTCCCACAATCCTTCCTTCAATTGTGTTTCTGCTTTCAATTTTACTGATTTCTGTTCTTATATTTACTATTTCTTTCATTTCCAAGTTTTGGGTTTTCTTTTTCTCCTTTTCTAGTTTCTTTAAATGGAAAATTATATCATTAAATTTAAACATTTCTTATTTCCTAACACATACATTTGATGTTATAAAATACCCTCTAAAAACTAAGTTAGATATATTCCACACATTTAATATGCTTTCTTTCCATATTGTTCAATTCTATGTATTTTTCAATTTCTCTTGATGTTTCCTCTTTGAATCATGAGTTATATAGGAGTCTGTTTAATTTGCCAGTTTTTGGAGATTTTCTTTTAATTATTTTCTTATTCATATCTCATTTTAACCCATTGTCATATGGCAAAATATTTTGCATGATTTCATTTTTTTTTTACCTTGGTGATAGTCTGTTTCATTATTAAATGAAAGTCTATATTGATGAATCTGTTACTGAACAAGGGCTCATGCCTGAGGCACAAAATCTTGAATTCCGTGACTACAGAATTTTGGAGAAAAGAAAGAGTTTTAATGCAAGATTTACCTGATTCAAGTTGGAAATCCACAGTTCAAATCTATCTTCAAGAATCTGAGATGAAGATTTTTAGTGGAAATTGCTCAGTAAACAAAAGTTAACAAGTGAAATATAAGCAAAAAAAATGAAAATAAACTAGCCATTACAATAGCAAATAAAAGCCCTGTGGCCAGGAGTTGCAAATGTTCCATTTTCACTTAAAAATATTTTTTATTATGTGGCTTTTGTATGTAGTGGTCCATTAATGGTAATGGTGCAATTTGGTTCTTCTATATTGTCACAGGGTTTTAGTATACGGATTCTATTGATTATTAAGAGAAAAGGGTTAAAATCCCCAAGAATCGTTGTAAATTTGTGTGTTTTTTTTGTATTTGAGATGTCAGTTTTTGTTTTATCTATTCTGAAGCTTTTCATATATATACATATATATATAAAGATTGTTATGCCTTCATGATTAACTCTTTCAAGATTATATAATAACTCATTTTGTTTATGTCAATTTTCTCTTCTCCAACAATTATTTTGCCTGATATTGATATAGCCAAGCAAGTATTCTTTTTCATAATATTTGCATACTATATTTTATTTTAATCCTTTTAATTGTAATCTACTTAAACCATTATATTTCAAGTGAGTTTCCATGGACAATATTTTAATTGGGTCATTTTTTAAGTCAATTAGTATAATAGTTATATTTAATTAGTCTAAATATACTATGAGCATTTAAATTAATTTTGGGGGAATGGGAGTAGCTCAAGCAGTTGGCCACTTGCCCTACACTTGGAAGCTCCCGAGTTCATTTCCCAGTGCCTCCTAAAGAAGATGAGTAGACACATGAGGGAGACATCTTGGCAGGGAGGAGGGAATAAAAATAAAAGAAAATTAAAAACTACTTATCCAGGTCAGCTAACAGGGAGGTGAAGAAGGTCAACCACCACACCAGGGAAACAAGAGTGCCTACAACTGTAAGCAGGAGAATAACATCCATCAATCATGTGGGATCTAAGCCCCCTCCAATTTAGAGGTAGAATATATATTCCTATCCCAGGGTCCACAGAAGGAGGAATAAAATATGGATTAGAATGGACTTACTGGTATTCTACTATAGAACTCTTGTGACTCTAGCAATTGAAGAAACTGTGTCATTGATATGGAAACAGTGGCCATGGTAGCTGCTGAGGACAGGAAGAGGAAAGAAGAGAGGAAGAAGAGATGTGGGGGCATTTTTGGGACTTGGAGTTGTCCTAAATAAAGTTGCAGGGACAGATGCTGGACATTATATGCTGCCGTAACCCACTGAATGGAGTGAGAGAGAGTGTAAACTATAATGTAAACTATAATCCATGTGGTGCAGCAGTGCTCCAAAATGAATTCACCAAATGCAATGAATGTGCCACAATGATGAAAGAGGTTGTTGATGTGGGAAGAGTGGGGGGGGGTGGGGTGTGCGGTATATGGGAACCTCTTATATTTTTTAATGTAATATTTTTTTGTGATCTGTGCATCTTTAAAAAAAGGCAATTAAATTAAAAATTATGAAAGATAAAGTATAGTGCAGAAAATAAGTAATAGTTTAAAAATAATTTAATTTTGGAATGTTTGGTGCCTCAAACATTTTGTAATTTGTTTTATCATGTCTCCTTCCATTATTTTTTGGCATATTTGAAGCTCTTTTAGTATTACATCTTCCTTTGTCTATTTTTTAAAAATTTGTATAGTTTTACATGCTGTTCTAGGCATTACTATTGCATCTATTTCTATGGCTATGTTAAAAATACCACAAAATTAATGACTTAAGTGAAACAAATTATCTCACAGTTTTCAGGGTCAAAAGTCAAGGCACAATATCCCTGAATTTTCCTCTCATAATTACAAAAGGCCAAAATCGTGTTGTCTTCCAGATTATGTTTCTTGCCAGAAATTCTCTGAAAGAATCTGGCTTCATCTTTCAAGTTTTGGTAAAACTCAGCTCCTTTCAGAGATGTTAGTGTCTATCTCTTTGCAGGTTCTCAATTAGGACCTCACTTGACTCTTTAAAGTCACCTGCATTTCTTCTCACATGGCCACTTAGATTTTCAAGGCAAGCATCATGTTGAATCTTTTTTATATGTCATATTTTTCTGACTTCTCCTTTGGCCACCAGCCAGAGAAACCTCTCTGATTTTGAGGGCTCATGTCATTACATTGCATGAAACAAGACAAATATCAAATATGTACAATTATTACTTTTTTTCCTTCTTCAAATGTACATGGATTTATCCACTCTACCCTAATCTATGTAATATTTATTCGAGCTGTTATTTCTATGAATAGCAATGGAAAGTTGTAGAAGACACATATTGGGGCATTGTTGGTTTTGGAAAATCTATATGACCTCATTTTGGCATATCAAAGTACTTATAACTTCTAGATTTTGAGACAATGCTACATATGAAAATAAAGCTTGGGTGATGACTAAAAGATCAAAGTCAGACCAGATGAATAAAGAACAATAAACATTTTAATGATGTAAGCACACTTACTATTGATGGGATCACTACACTCATTCATAAAGAATGAGCAGAAGGTGGTCAATAGGAAGAGAGAAGATATTGAATGCTAGAGTGTAAATAGTGATGAAATACAGAATAGGTGTATATTACCTTTTACAAATGAATACAATTAAATGTTGTCACCAGCCTAGGGACATTTTTTGGGGGAAGTAACAGGAATGCACTGAGTTGAGGTATATTGTGGAAAAGGTTAAACATTATTGTTGATTTGAAATTGGGTATAACATATGCAGTGGTCCAGAGAGAAGGTTTTGTTTTTGTTTTTAATTTAATTTTTAATTATCTTTTTAAAAATTAATCAATCACACAAAAAACAAGAGGTTTTCATATACCCCACTCCCCGCCCCCCACGCATCATTTTTAATTGTATTTTCTTAGATCACAGAAAATATTACATTAAAAAATATAAGAGGTTCCATATACCACCTATCCCCCACCCAACTCCTCCTACATCAACAACCTCTTTCATCATCGTGGCATATTCATTACATTTGGTGAATTCATTTTGGAGCATTGCTGCACCACATGGATAATAGTTTAGTTTGACAGAATGAGAAAATCAAGAGAAAATGGTGAGTAACAAAGTTAGAATTGACAGGTCTCTGTTCACAATAAATCCAAGTGCTAAGCTTCATGAAAAAGAAGACTCTGATGTTGACAATTTTAAACTGGGTGGCTAGGAAACATTGATATTATTGTTAAAAATATAGCATAATCTATAAGAAGTTTTGTGCATGTTTGCACCTGGTAGAGGATGATAATTTCTTTGTTGAACACACTGACATTAAAATAATAATATTCTTAAATTAGATAACTAAGGTCAAAGATACAGATATGAAAATGTTCTAATTAAAGGAAGAGGTAGAAATGAGAATGCCTATGGTCACATGAAAAGGGGCAACATGAAGAAATGTAGAGTAAATGGAAATCAAAGTTGCAGAAGAGGAAAAGGGAAAGGATAATGTTACCAAGGCATATAACAATAAGAATGGAGGCAATTAAGGTAAAGAAAGTAAGAGGAATATCTACAGCTGGTTATAAACATATAAATCAAAGAAGATATAGATTTAAAAATATAAAAATAAAGGTGATATAGATGATAGATAAAGATATAGAAGATATAGATAGATATAGATAAAGATAGATGATATAGATATAGATGTAGATATAGATATAGATACAGACATAGGCATTGTCATAGACATAGACATAGATCAAGATACAGGTTTGTTGATGGTGGCCAATATGGACATAGGTAACATGAACACAGACAGTATATTTAATTAAGACATGTCCATTTATACCACTTCTACCACTGCTATTAACAGTTCTGTTTTGCTCTCAGAAATGCTATATTGTTTATTTTTTATTTTCCCAATGGACAGACATAGCTGTAATAAATGCATGAACATAACAATAAGTGTGTGTATGTGTCTGTGTACATATGTGAACCTATATATATATATGTTTATTATATACATAGATATCTAGCTGTAGACATTCTTTCTATCAATTCTTCCAATTCTTCTATGAATTCTATCTAAATGAAGTGCTAGGTAAGTTCTTTGTGACTATTATGTTTGCTGTAACATAAAACTTTTTAAGTCCTCCTTTAACCTCTGAGTATTTCAAGCTGTAGGTTATGGGGTTTATCGTTGGGGTGATAATCTTGTACAGCATAGAGATGAGTCTGTCTCTGGCTGGGGAGTGTTGACTGGAGGAGGGACGCATGTAAGTAAATAAGATTGTGCCATAAAATAGACCACAATGAGGTGAGAAGTGCACATGGAGAAGGTTTTGCCCTTCCCTTCGGCTGACTGGATCTTTAGGATGGTGGATATGACGTAGATGTAAGAGATAAGGGTGATCAGAAAGGCACTGATAGCTAAGATCCCTCCTTCCAACAGGAGAGCGCCACCACTGGCGGGATGTCACAGTAATACTGTTTAACCTGATGGGACTTACAGAAAGACAGGCAGAAGGTGAACACCTTATGCAGAAGGAAATGAAGAAACCCTGCTGCTCAGTTTCTAGACATCAGCTGGGCACATTGTACCTTATTCATGATGAGGGTGTAACGAAGGGGGAAACATAAGGCCATGTACTGGTCATAAGCCATGAGGGAACGTAGGAAGGACTCTGTCCCCACCAGGGCCACCAGGAAATAAACCTGCAAAGCACACCCAACAAAGGAAATTCTTTGCTTCTCAGTCAATAAACTCTCAAGCATTTTGGGGATAATAGTTGGTGGGCAGAGGATGCCTAAGAGGGACAGATTTGCCAAGAAGTAATACATGGGTGTGGGGAGCTTTACCTCAGTCCCAATGGCCAGGCGAATGGTGCAGTTTCCCAACATGGTGACCTGATAGGTGACAGCCAAAAATAGAAAGAGAGAATAGTGCACCTCGGCGAGATCAGAGAGCCCTAAGAGGAAAAACTCCTTCATGCTGGTGAGATTGTAGATGTCCATGTCCTTTCTCCACACAGGCCTTTTTGGAGTAAATGAAACAAACACACAAATGCAAGGGTAAAAAAATCTTGGAGCCTAGTGTAGATCAACACATGCAAAATAGTTTGGCCCTGGTCGAGGATGAATTGTGTTAGTTCTGTGTTCATTACAGATCTCAAAGTATTAGAAAGACTGATAAAAATATATCATCATTTATATTTATATAAATTCACCTCAGTTCTTTAAGAAGAAGGAGAAACTTGTTGTCCTTCAGAAGCCTTTGTGTTTTCACATTTCAGTGAAATTTGATGTTCCATTCCCCACATCCTTTTAGGCACTTTTTGCCTTATATTATCTCTTTGATTATAGTTTTATGCACTGTCTAAACATTAAGTTCCATTAAGAGAGAAAATGTGTATTAATCTTGAATGTAAATTTTAATGATGGTGGAAAATAGGCACATATTGGAAGACTGATAGGTAATTTCTCAGTGAAATACGAATGAATTGTGTGTTACCTGGTTTGACAATGTGTTTCCATTTGACAGGAATAAACATGTCAATAATTCTATAATTTCAAAATCACAATCACTTAAAAATGAAGAGCAACATTTTTTCTTAAAGCATAGACTTAATACAAATTAAACTAAGCCTATGTAATAGAAATGGAATTTAGTTAGAGGTGTATGAATATGAACAGAACAAGAAACAGACATATTTTCCTACATATTTAAGTCCCTTTCCAATTAAAATTTCAGTATTTGAATATATTTCATTTAAAATTTGTATATTCTAGTTCATATTGTTTTCATTTATCCTTGTTTTCCGTTCTAATTACATTTCAGGATACCAGAGAACCCAGTCATCACAGTTTCCGATTATTTACAAAAATAATTAATTTTAATGAATGTAACCAAATTGATAATTACATAGAATTTTTTAAAAACCACTGTTTTCTTCTTTATTTTCTTTTAAATGTTACACATTCAAAAAATATGAGGTGCCCACATACCACCCCCCCATCCCACTCCTCCCACATCAACAACCTCTTCCATCATCTTGGCACATTCACTGCACCTGGTGAATACATTTTGAAGCACTGCTGTACTACATGGACAGGGGTCTACATTGTAGTCTACACTGTCCCCCAGTCCAGCCATTGTGCCATGGCAAGACATACAATGTCCAGCATCTGTCCCTGCAGCACCACCCAGGACAACTCCTAATCCTGAAAATGCCCCCACATCATCTCTCTTCTTTCCTCTCTCTACCATAAGGAGCTACCATGGCCATTTTCTCCACATCAACACTACCATTTCTTCCCTTAATAATCACAATAGTTCCTCAGCAGAACAACAGTAAGTCCACTCTAATCCATACTCTATTCCTCGATCCTGTGGACCCTGGGATGGTTATGTCCAGTCCCCCTCTACATCAAGAGGAAGCTTAGATTCCATGTGCAGGCTAGAAAATCCAAACAGAAAATACATTTAGAAAAGAAAGTGCCCAAATAACTCCATGGTTTCCCTGCACTATTCTCACCCCTCATTTCTTTTACCTGGTAGTAATTTTCAATTATTTTTGGCTCACATAAAATGTGTAGCACAAATAATGCAAAGTATGAATAATTTTTCCCTCAAACAATGGAATTGTTATTTTCTGCCATGTTTTTATTTTTCCCCAGAAAGGTTTAAATAAAAATTGCTGAGATTAATTGGAAGATGTTAGTTTTCTTTCCTTACAATCACTATTACTAGTTTTATTCTTTCCTTTCTTTGAACAGCAGCATCTCTCTGTCCTATTAGAGATAAAATAAACTCTTTCCAGTGATGCTCTGTAAGTAATGAAACTTTTGAAAGAACATTATGATACTAAGCACATAGCACTTAGATAACATTCAAAGAACAGAAGTTTATTGAAATGAGTGAATACAGACCAAAACAAAACATATCTGCAGTGTTTACTCTCAAGTTCTCAAATGTTCAAGATTCTGCAAAATATCACATAATAATACATTGACAAATATTTGTGCATATGAGAAATTAAAAGAAGTTTGCAGGTAAGGACATTAATATTTTTAAAAAGTAAACATTACATTTTAAATTAAGTGCTCATTTAACTTTCAAGCCACACTTTAAACATTGGCTTACTATTTTTAAACAAGGATTATGAGATTAAAAGCATATACATGGGATCTACTGAGGCTACATAACCAATGAGAATTGTGAAGAAATGACAAGAGCTTTCCCTAAATTTTGCCTTTGATTTTTTATGTTTCAAAAGCCGATTTTTTGGCATTGGCATATAAAATGCAGAATTTGTTCATGTGGCAAGGAATATATGTTAACAAACCCCTAATGTTGATGCAAATATATTTAAATTCCAGACTTTGCCCTTATATTTAGAAAAATAAAAGTGTTTTTTTTCTGTTTTTGTTTTTGTTGTTGTTGTTTTAGTGTACTGGGGGACAGGGATTGAACCTGGGACCTCATATGTAGGAAGCCAGTTTCCTGAGTAGGTTTTTTTTTTTTAGTTTTGCTTGCTGTTTCCTTTTTTCAGGAGGCACAAGGATGATCCCAGAACTTCCCAGCTGGGAGGTGGGAGCTCAGCTGCTTGAGCCACATCTACTCCCAGATATTTTTAAAATTATATATTCCAGAGGAAAACTTTT
The DNA here is from genome assembly GCF_030445035.2 of Dasypus novemcinctus. Lineage (NCBI taxonomy): Eukaryota > Metazoa > Chordata > Mammalia > Cingulata > Dasypodidae > Dasypus > Dasypus novemcinctus. Next base: position 12,266,262 of record NC_080694.1, on the reverse strand, counting down.
TTTTAACCTTCTTTACTAAGAGAATGGATCAATAGTTAATATGCTCTAGAATTAGAAAAATGCTCATGCAGTGTAATCTCTACCTGCTGTGTGAGATTACTTGGTGTGGATATTAGCAAGTGAATTGAAGAATTATGTATGTTGAAGTCACCTCTTTTCATAATCACAAACAGCCAACCATTTAAGGAGGACCCAAAGCTAGGGGTCTGTGGCTAGGATTAGGCTTACATTGGAAATTAATTAGGAATTAACTTTGTTTTTCCTGTGATTTACATATATACAAATGGTCAAAGGCAAATTTACCATATATGAAGATTCTTACTATAGCAAATAGGTATTTCAGGTTTCCATTAAAAAGAGAAAAAGAAAATGAGTTCATTACACAAAATTACTGTTAGATGTTAGATCTTAAGGTAATTCAGATAATAATTTATATAATGAATTAATATCAAGGAAATATTATGATTAAAATTTATTAGTAAGTTGATTATTAAATTTTCTTTTAAAAATATTTCTGAAGAACAGTTATTTCACCTTCCTTTTTAACATGACAGCTGATAAACTAGAGAAATCATAAATGCCCTTCTAGTGTATAATCACTAGGACTCAAAGGCCCAATTACCTAGGAAATATAAAATATAGTAGTAGGTTCAGAAATGTGTTTTAGATACAGCAGAAATTTGCATGCAAGGGCATTTGAGATTTGAGTGTTCATATGCACATTTTTAACTCAATTTTTATGCATTTAACCAACAAAATACTAAAAAATACAAACTTTGCCTTACCTAATGAATATTAGGTTGCAACAAGTTCCTTAGATGTGTAAATTTTCATACCATGTTAAGATCTTTACCATCATCTAATCATTTCTTTGACCTTAGACAATCCAAAATTTTGCAAAGTATTTTCTTGCTTTTTCAGTTTCAGAGATTTCATTGATAATATGAGGTTTTAACTGATGAAAGTAAAATGATCCAGCCAACAATATTAGAGAGTTCATATTGGAATGTGTTCTTTAATTTACATCATTTCCACTTTCTCTTTTGGAAAAGCAACTGTTAGGACTCTTAAGGGAATATGCTTCTCTTCTTGGAAAAAAAAAAAGCATTACCAGCTTAATAATGGGCTTGCATTCTATAACCGATCAACTTAATATGTTGAAAAGGAAATATTAATTGTACCAGAGTGTCAGTTTTCTTTTCATCTTCCCGAGTATGATACAAGAAATGTTTTTCCAGGAATTATTTGACCAGACAAAAGTAAACAATGAATTGATTATATTAGTACATTTTTTTCTCTAATCAGAAAAAAATGTAGTAAATTATGATTATACAACCAACTTGCTATGAATTTGCAATTTAAATATAAATTTAAATTTAAATAAAACTTTTAACACTATTTTTAATTTATTATTATGCCCTTTTATGTTATTGACACTATGTACCATGCACATGAAAAATGGTGCTGTTATAATTCTTTAGGTCCAGATAAGTGGAATTTTGATCTTATTTTAATATGTAATTCTTAGTCAGATTTTGCAGGAGTGCATTGATTACAAAAACCTTATAAAACATAGTAAATTAATTGGTTTTGGTTAAAATCACACACAAGTGTATATTTTAAGAACTTAAAATTTCATCCTAATTCTTCAAATTTGAAAGAAACATCAGTAAAATACCTCAAAGTACACTTCCAAACATCTCCATTCTATTTTTATAATTCTTATTTCCCATAGGAAAAATCCTTGTTCCAAAGGCTTCACTACATTTAATCATTTCTCATAATCTATACTAAAACCTCCTTAATTTTGTAATTGCTACCCTGGTGCTACTATTCCTAAGGAAAAAAGTTCTAACTTACTTTGCAGCCCATTTTGTATGTAGTATATATGTCACTAAATTTAAATCCTCACCATACCAAGTTCATAAGATATTGAAGGTAATTCTCATTTATATTTTCTTTATGACCACAATAGGAATTTGATGTACAGTTATGTAACTTTTCCTCTTTGCATTGGCACTTGTTTTTTTATTCATTTAAATATAATTTATTTTTAAATAAAGAGATAGGAAATGTAATGATAAATACATAAAAATTTTTATTCAAAATTTTCATTGCCATTCTTACCATTCCTACCTTATACCTAACCAACCTAAGATCTTTTGGGTTTTTAAGCATTGTGTCAGTGAATCTTCCTAAATGTATTATTAAAAGTGTATGGGGAGAGGCGGGGCAAGATGGCATCTGAGTCAGTACCCCTTAGTCTGGCCTGCAAAGAAGTGGCCAAGTGGGGTTGGAGTCTTGCTGGAGTGGGTTGTTGTGGGGCCTTGCAAGGCAGGAGGTGTATGGATGTCGATTTGGAGAGACAGTGACAGGAGCAGTACTTGCTAAAGGTAGAATTGGGGGTTACAAACACAGAGGTCAGAAGCTGTGGGGAGGTGGGAAACTTCCCCCTAGGGCTGGCAACCTCAGTGTTCTCTGAGAACTGTCGGTTGTGCGGCTGTGTTCCTGGGCCCCCTGATCCCCAGATGCATGGCCCCCAGGTCCATGTTCCCTAAGCCCCCATAGCCTGCATTCCACAGATATACAAACCTGAGTCTGCAGTGTCCCAGACATCCCTTTCCTGAGTCCAGCACTCCCGGAGGTCTGGAACTGCCCTAGCCCTCCAGTTTTGGACTGACTCTGTGAATAGGAGGGATTTGGTTGGAGGTGCAGCAGAGGGGCTGGGCAAGTGTGGGTTCAATTTTCTTGTCTGCTTCTACCCCCTTTTCTTTTCACTTGGAGGAGCATACCAGCAGGGTTGGGGAGAGCCTGGAAAGAAAGGAGTGGCAAAACTGCTGAGAAAGCCCAATTCAACTAAATTCCCTGGGATAGGAAACTTGGTCTGGGAGAAGGTGGAGTCAGAAAATCAACTAGCCTTCTGGTAGCACACCAAAAGGAGAGGGACTGTAGGGGGCGCTTTCCAAGATTCCAATAGCATACTTGGGGTTCCTGGTGAGGTGTATGTGCTCTCTCTTTGGAAATTAAGAGTCACTGCTTTCTATGCAGAACTTGTTCAACAAGGACCCACTTGAATATACTACCAGGCCTCTCAGGCAGCTTTCCTGCTGCCCTGGGAGAAAGGGAAGTGAGGAAAGGAGAAAGGGGGAACGTCAGATCCCTAAGTGTTTTATTTAACTGCAAATAGGACTCCTTGCTTGAAACTTTGTCTGGTATTTTGTTGGTTTGTCTTTTGTTTTTTCTTCCTCTTTATCCCCCCACCCAGGCCCCTTTTTCTTTCTTTTTGCTTTTTTCCTCCATTTCTTTTTATTGCTTGCTTCCCCCCTTCCTTTTGTCCCTTTTTTCCCTTTCTTTCTTTCTTTCTTTCTTTCTTTCTTTCTTTCTTTCTTTCTTTCTTTCTTTCTTTCTTCTTTCTCTTCTTTTATTATATTTGGTGTTCAGGGAGTGCTTCACATTTGCTGTATTTCCTAATCCTCCATTTCCTCTTTTCTGTGTGTACTGATTTTGGCCACCAACATTATCCCCTTTCCTCTATATCTTTCTATCCTCCATCATTTATTGTTTCTTTTACATTACACCTCTCATTGTTTGCCCCACTATTTTTCTGACTTTTTATTTCTAATACCTTTTTTCAATTTTTTTGTCTTATATTCACTCTTCATATTATTGTTCTTTCTTTTTCACTCTCTCCTGTAAACATTGGCCTTTTAATTCACAATATATTCCCCCCCATATTCAGTTTACTGTCTCATTATATGTACTCTACCTTTCTTACTGGTATAATTCTACAAAAATTACATCAGTCTAATATCTATTCTCCTAGATATCACATGGTTCCTCTGTTAACATTTACTATCAATACTACTATTAATCATTTTTTTTTCTTACTCCTTTTCTTTTCTCTGGCTGTAATATTTTCCATCATATGAACTTGGCCAACAACAAGGAAATAGAATAAGAAAAACAAAGTGACAAAGATAAGACTTAATATGCATGCAAAAACAACTAATTAAACCACAAACTAAACAAAGAAGCTAAGCAACTGATTAAAACCATTAAGATAAAATGATGACCAGACAACAGAAAAGTACAAACCAAACCAATAATCAGGAAAATATGCCCCAATCCAAAGAACAAGCTTAAAACCAGGAAGAGGAGCAGAACATCAAGCAAGTAATTAAAGCTCTCAAAACATATATTAGGGATGAATTTGATGAAGTGAAGGAAGAGATTAAGAATATAGAGAAAACATTTGGAGAGAATACAGAAAAAATTGCCATCATACCCAAAAAGATAAAGGATATCATGGTGATGAACAGCTCAATTCAAGAAATAAAAAATACACTCTCAGAAAATAACAGCAGACTTGAAGAGGCAGAGGAAAGAATTAGTGATGTGGAAGACAGTACATCTGAAATTAAACAGATAGCAGAACTGATTGATAAAAAGATAGAAAAAACCCAGGAGGGACTGAGGGACCTGAATGACAATGTAAAATGCATAAACATATGCATTATAGGCATCCCAGAAGGAGAAGAAAAGGGAAAGGGGACAGAAGGGGTATTGGAAGAAATAATGGTTGAAAACTTCCCAAACATATAGAGAGAGATGTATGTCCATGTCCAGGAAGCACAATACACCCCAAACAGCATAAATCCCAAACAGACCTACCCCAACATATACACTTGTCAAATTATCCATTGCTCAAGACAGGAGAAAATACTAAAAGCAATAAGAGAAAAGAGAACCATCACATACAAAGGAGGCTCCATAAGATTAAGTACTGATTTCTCATCAGGAACCATGGAAGCAAGAAGGCAGTGGTATGACATAGTCAAGTTACTAAAAGATAAAATATTTCCAACCAAGAATATTCTATCCAGCAATGTTAGCATTCAAAAATTATGGAGAGTTCAAAATATTTAGAGATAAACAGAAACTAAAGAGTATGCCAACAAAAATCCTACCTTTTAAGAAATATTAAAGGGAGTTCTGCAGGAAGAAAGCAAAAAACAAGAGAGACAGGGTTGGAGGAGAATGTAAAAGCAACCAAAAATACAAAAATGGAAAAAATCAAACAAAATATGACAAACACAAATCCAAAGAAAACATGGCTGATATAAGTAATTCCTTGAAAGTAATAACACTGAATGTCAATGGATTAAACTCACCTGTCAAGAGACTCAGACTGGAAAATTGGATTAAGAAATATGATCCAACTATGTGCTGTCTACAAGAAACAAATCTTAGACACAGGTATTCAAGAAGGTTTAAAGTGAATGGCTCAAAAACAATCTTACAAACAAACAATAACCAAAAAAGGGCAGGAATAGCTATAATAATATCAGACAAAATACACTTTAAATGCAAAACAATTGTGAGAGACAAAGATGGACACCAAATATTAGTAAAAGGGATAATCTTTCAAGAAGAATGAACAATCATAAAATGTATGCCTCTAACAAGGGTGCCTCCAAATACATGAGGCAAACACTGGAAAAGCTAAGTGAAGGAATAGATGCCTCTACAATTATAGTGGGGGACTTTGATATACCACTATCAACTTTGGACAGAACATCTGAAAAGAGAATCAATAAAGAAACAGACTTTGAGCAATGTATTAGAGGAGCTGGATCTAATAAACATACACAGAACATTACAACCAAATATAACAGGATATACATTCTTCTCAAGTGTACATGGATCATTCTCCAAGATAGACCACATGCTAGGCCACAGAAAAAGTTCAATGAATTCAGAAAGATTGAAATCATATGAAATAATTTCTCTGATCACAATGGAATGAACATGGAAATCTGCATGGGCCAGAGGCCCAGATTTGGCCCCAAGATATGGAAGTTGAACAACACACTCTTAGAAAAGCAGTGGGTCAAGGAGGAAATCTCAACAGAAATCAATAACTACATTGAAACTAATGAAAATGATAGCACAACATACCAAAACTTATGGGATGCACCAAAAACAGTACTGAGAGGGAAATTTATAGCCATAAATTCATACATCAAAAAAAGAAGAAAGAGCTAAAATTGAAGAACTAACTGCACGCTTGGAGGATTTAGTAAAACCACAAAAAACTAAACCCAAAAGAAAGAGAAAGAAAGAAAGAAAGAAAATTAGAGCTGAACTAAATGAAATAGAATATATGAAAGCACTTGAAAAATTAAATAAAAGCAAGAGCTGGTTCTTTGAGAAGATCAATAAAATTGACAAACCATTAGCTAGAATAACAAAGAAAAAAAGAGAGAAAATGAAAATATACAAAATAAGAAATGAAAAAGGAGATATCACCCCTGACCCCACAGAAATAAAAACAATTATAAAAGGAAACTTTAAAAAACTATATGCCAACAAGAAAGAAAGTTTGGAGGAATGGACAAATTCCTAGAAATACATAAGAAGTCTGCATTGATGAAAGAAGAAATAGACAATCTCAATAAACCAATCACAAGTAAAGAGATAGAATCAGTTATTAAAAATCTCCCAAGTAAGAAGAACCCTGAGCCAGATGGCTTCACAGGTGAATTCTACCAAACATTCTGGAAAGAACTTAAACCAATCTTGCTTAAATTCCTCAAAAAAAAATCAAAATAGAGGGAACATTGCCTAACTCATTCTATGATGTCAACATCACTCTAGTACCAAAGCCAAAGACACCACAAGAAAGGAAAATTACAGACCAATCCCTCTAATGAACCTAAACATGAAAATCCTCAACAAAATACTTGTTAATCATATTCAACAACACATTAAGCAAATTATACACCATTACCAAGTGGGATTCATTCCTGGTATGCAAGGATGGTTCAGCATAAGAAAATCAATTAATGTAATACACCATATAGACAGATTGAAGGGGAAAAATCACATGATCATATCTATAGGTACATAAAAAATAGTTGACAAAATACAACACACTTTCTTGATTAAAAAACCTGCAAGAGATCAGAATAGAAGGAAACATTCTGAACATGATAAAGAGTATATATAAAAAACCCACAGCTAACACCATTTACAATGGTGAAATCCTAAAATCTTTCTTTCTAAGATCAGGAACAAGACAAGGAAGCCCACTATCACCCCTTCTATTTAACATGTTCTTAGAAATGCTTGCTCAAGCACTGAGACAAGAACCAGACATAAAATGCATCCCAATTGGAAAGGAAGAAGTCAAAATTTCACTATTTGCAGATGATATGATCCTATACATAGAAAGCCCTGAGAAGTCTACAAAAAAGCTTCTAGAACTTATAAATGAGTTCACTAAAGGCACAGGTTACAAGATCAATGCACAAAAATCAGTAGCATTTCTGTACACTAATAATGAACAATCTGAGGAGGAAATCAGGAATCAAATACCATTTACAATAATAAGTAAAAAAATCAAGTACCTAGAAGTAAATTTAACTAAAGATATAAAAGACATACACAGAAAAGTACACAACACTGTTCAAGGAAATCAAAGGAGACCCAAATAAATGGAAGAATATTCCCTGTTCATGGATAGGAAGACTAAATGTTATTACGATGTTTATTCTACCAAAACTCATCTACAGATTCAATGCTAACCCAATGAAAATCAACACAGCATTCTTAAAAGAACTAGAGAAACTAACTATGAAATTGATTTGGAAAGGAAAGAGGACCTGAATAGCCAAAGGCATATTGAAAAAGAAAAATGAAATTGGAGGAATCACACTACCTGATGTCAAAGCATACTACAAAGCTACAGTAGTGAAAATGACATGGCATTGGCACAAGGATAGACTCACTGACCAAAGGAATTGAATTGAGAGTTCCGACATAGATCCTCATATACACAGCCATATGGTATTTGACAAGGCCACCAAACCCTCTCAACTGGGAGAGAATATGCTCTTCAACAAACGGTGCCTGGAGAACTGGGTATCCATATGTAAAAGATTAAAGAGGGTTACCAACTCACACCTTATACAAAAACCAACTCAAGATGGATCAAAGACTTAAAGAGCCAAGACCATTAAAACCTTGGAAAGCAATGTAGGGGAGCATCTATGGGACCTTGTATTACGAAAAGTCTTCATGAACTTCACACCAAAAGCATAAGCAGCAAAATAACAAATAGATAAATGTGGCTTTCTCAATAATAATAATAAAAAAAGCCCATTTAAAAAATGGGAAAAGGATGTGAAGAGACACTTCTCTAAAGAAGATATACAAATGGCTAAAAAACACATGAAAAAATGTTCAAAATCACTAGCTATTAGGGAAATGGAAATCAAAATAATGAAATACCATCTTACTCCCATAAGACTGGAAGCTATCAAAAAATCAGAAAACAGAAAGTGGACTTGGCCCAGTGGTTAGGTTGTCCGCCTACCACATGGGAGGTCTGCGGTTCAAACCCTGGGCCTCCTCAACCCTTGTGGAGCTGGCTCATGTGCAGTGCTGATGCATGCAAGGAGTGCCATGCCATGCAGGGTTGTCCCCATGCTGGAGAGCCCCACACGCAAGGAGTGCACCCCATAAGGAGAGTCACCCAGTGCAAAAGAAAGTGCAGCCTGCCCAGTAATGGCACCACACACAGAGAGCTGACACAACAAGATGACATAAGAAAAAGAAACACAGATTCTCATTCTGCTGACAACAGCAGAAGCAGACAAAGAACAAGCAGCAAAATAGTCACAGAGAACAGACAACTGGGGCAAGGGTGGGGAGAAGGGGAAAGAAAGAAATAATTAAATAAAACTTTTAAAAAAAAAGTGCTGGAGAGGATGCAGAGGAATAGGAACACTCATCCACTGCTGGTGGGAATGCAGAAGGATCCAGCCATTCTGGAGGACAGTTTGGTGGTTTCTCAAAACACTAGCCATAGATTTGCCATATGACCCAGCAATTCCACTGCTGGATATATACCCAGTAGAACTGAAAACAAGGACACAAACTGATATATGCACACCAATGTTTATAGCAGCATTGTTCACTATTGCTAAATGTTGGAATCAACCTAAATGCCCATCAACAGATGAATGGATAAATAAAATGCGGTATACACATACAATGGAATACTACTCAGCTTTAAGAACTAATACACTACAAACACACGTGATAACATGGATGAACCTTGAGAACATTATGTTGAGTGAAGCTACCTAGGGATTGAAGGATAAATACTACATGACCTCTCTGATATGAAATAAGTAAACCAAACTATCTCAGAGAGCTAGAGACTGGATAATAAGCTTAAAGGAAGTTGGGACTTAGAGGAAAGTTTCAAGCTGACACTTACATGGGTGAATGTAATTTATGATATTTATGATATCATAAATATGATATCATATTTATGATAAGCTGGAGGTAAGTATTTGTACAGGGAAGGGATAAATTGGGGGCATAGGGGTACCTTTAGAGGGGCTTTGTGGGCTTGAGGGGTCTAGGGATGGGAGGATGGGTCAGATGACCCAAGAAATTGGGGGGATGATTGGAGGAACATTTGAACATAGGAGATTGTCGGGTATGTGTTTGAAATTATAATGTAGTGAAAACTCTTTAGAAAATACAATAAGGAAGCTTACCTTTTTAAGATGTTTAAGGGAGAGCATCTGACACAGGGCAAGCTTCTAGGGAGTGTATGAGTGTTCAGTTTGTCATAGTGGGTTATATCATTGGGTGGAGGCCCATAAAATGAGAGTGAAGGTATACCCACATCCCAGGGAGGACTAATATTTTCAAACAGAGGGAATAGTATCTCTTGAGAGAATTGGTGGCTCCCAATGGGTTAGGGCAGTCAAGTATTTCAAGTATTGTCCTTCAGGTAATGAAGATAGATTTTCCAGTGGACCCTGAGTGGAGGGAGAAAGAGGTATTGAATAGATGGAATCAATATAACTGTGGGGCAATGGATGTGTTCCACAAGATCATGCAGTGATGGATATAGGACATGTTAAATTACACCAAAAATGTATAAAAGTCTATAGGCTAAAATGTAAACCATAATGCAAAGCATAGGATAACTAAAAATTTAGAAAATTGTATAGTGTAAAATATAAGCCACAATGTAAACCCAAATGTAACCATGTTTGAAAGATATTTTTTCAATATCTGTACATCAGCAGCAGCAAATATAATATTAACATGTTAAAAGATCATTGTTTGGGAAGGGACAAAGAGTGTGATGTTGGATATGTGTGAATACCATATATTGTACACGTGAATTACTGTGATCTAAAACTCATGTGAGGACAAACAATAATTAGAAAAAAGAAATGAAAGAATGTAGACACTGAGGAAGAAATGGTAGAAATTGCCTCGCCACTGTACATACAGGGTAACACCAATAGCAGGGATGAAAGGAAAATGTCAAAAAAAAAAAAAAAAGCTTTTTCATTTTTTGATATCCCAATTTATTTTTCCTTAATTAATTTTTCTAAATTAGTATGTATTCTATATCTAACCTTTAAACCTATTACTATATTCCATTTTACTCTTAATGGAACCTGGCAATATATTAGGCTTCCTTTTTAAAGAACTTTTGGACTACAGAGAGGTTCATCTCTCACAGGCGAGGAACACTGGTGTGGGGTGTTATTGACAGGGGGCACATGGGTGGGAGGGAGTTCTCCAGGACATGTATACAGAGTACATAAAAATGTTTGGATTTTCATAGTGGTTTCAGTTAAAATGACAACTGAGGAAGTTTGCTGAGATCCTAGCCAGGGGCGCTCTATCACATTCCCAATGGAACAGCAACAATCCCCAAAGTGCAATGGCAAAGACCAATAAAGTCAGATGGTCCAACAATGAGTCCTTGATACTGATGACTATTATTATGAGCCTGTGTGCCCGAAATATGAACTAGGTCTAGAGCTGCAGGGTGCCTAAAAGTTACCTCTTGAGGGCCTCCATGTTGCTCAAATGTGGCCAATCTTTAAGCCAAACTCAGCATGTAAATACATTAACTTCCCTCCAGTGTGGGACAAGACTCCCAGGGATGAACCTCCCTTGCACCAAGGGATTACTGCCAAGCACCCACTGATGGTGTAACTAGAAAAAGACCTTGAATAAAAGGGTCAACTCAGACCAGCAGAATATCTCAGCCTACATGTAATATCAGGTTTTAAAAACTACTTTTTGACTTTGAATAAAAGGGAGAAATGGAAATGACAAATGTGTTTATATGGCTATGAATCTCCAAAAAAGAATCAGGAGGTCATCAAAAGGTAAAGCTGGACTCACCCCACTCAGCTAACATGGAGTAGAAGAAGGTCAACCACCACACCATGGAGCCAAGAGTGCCTACAACTGAAAGCAGGAGGATTGCATCCAGCATCCATGTGGAATCTAAGCCCCCTCTTGACATAGATGTGGAATGGACACAACCAAGCCAAGGTCCACAGGATGGAGGAATAGAATATGGATTAGAGTGGACTTACTGATATTCTATTCATTAACTGTTGTGGTTAATAATCGAAGAAAATGTGGCATTGGTGTGGAAAAAGTGGCCATGGTGGCTGCTAAGTGTGGGGAATGGGAGGAAGAGATGAGATGTGGAGGCATTTTTGGGACTTGGAGTTGTCCTGGGTGGTGCTGCAGGGGCAATTACTGGGCATTGTAGGTCTTCCCATGGCCCACTGGATGGAACGTGGGAGAGTGTGGGCTATGATGTGGACCACTGATCATGAGGTGCAGCAATGCTCAGAGATGTATTCACCAAATGCAATGAATGTGTCATGATGATGGAGAATGTTGCTATGAGGGGAGTAGTGGGGTGAGGGGGTTGGGGGGTACATGGGGACCTCATATTTTTTGAATGCAATATTTTAAAAATGAATTAAAAATAAATTTAAAATTTTTAAGAAAAAAGAAAAAAATCAAAGGGTAAAGCTTATGCTTGCCTCAGCAGGGTACCAGAGACAGCCAAATTAGATAGACACCCTGATATTGGTTGTCCTGAGGGCTATGGAGACCCACAGGTTCTATGGTCAAGAGAGATGGCTCTAGAGTTCAGGGCCCTGTCAGTTGGCCCTACTTTGGCATTTATGTTCCTGAGTGTCATAGAGTTGGACTCAGATATGACCTTTCTACACATGCCTTTTCTATTACTTTCACCAGATCTGTGGTTGGTGTTGGGGTTGTTGTATACTCAGGAGACCTGAGTCCCTGGACTGTCCATATGACAGCAAGGCCCTGAGCCTCAGCAGACTTGTAACTCCTACCATTTGGTTTATTGGACTGACCCTGGCCAACAAACAAGGAGGTAAAGAAGGTCAACCACCACACCAGGGAGCCAAGAGTGTCTACAACTGCAAGCAGGATAATTTCATCCAACATCCATCTGGAATCCAAACCCTCTTTTGATATAGAGGTGGAGTGGACATAACCATCTCAGGATCTGCAGGATGGAGGAATAGAGTATGGATTAGAGTGGACTTACTGATATTCTATTATGGAATTATTGTGATTAGTAATGGAAGAAATTGTAGCATTGATGTGGAGATAGTGGCCATGGTAGTTGCTGATGTCAGAGAGAGTGAAGAAGAGATATGATGTGAAGGCATTTTCAGGACCTGGAGTTGTCCTGGGTGGTACTGCAAGGACAGATGCTGGACATTGTATGTCCTGCCATGGCCCACTGGGTGGACTTGGGGAAAGTGTAAACTATAATGTAAACCATTATTCATGTGGTGCAGCAGTGCTCCAAAATGTATTCACTAAATGCAATGAATGTCCACTGATGATGAAAGAGGTTGTTGATATTGGAGGAGTGGGGTAAGGGGGTGGGGAATATATGGGGACCTCAAATTTATTTAATGTAGCATTTAAAAGAAAATAAAGAAAAAAAAATTTTTTTTTAATTACCAAACAAAAAACAAAACAAAAAATATCATAAGGGAAGGAAACAGCAAGAAGACAGTGGAGCAAGGAACTCCCAGAGATAGCTCCTGCTAGAGCACATTTAGCAAACACCCAGAGCTCTCTGGAGCTAGCTGAAGCACCTGTTTGAGGGCTCCAGGAAACCAGAAAAGCATTCTGCAACATCCTTGAGGGAGTGGAAGGAGGCTCTGCCCATCTGCAGAAGACTCATAATTAGTGCACTCCACGCCACGGAGGCCAATGCCCATCCTCCACTAGAGGCACACGCTGTCTCAGAAGCTGTAATTGAAAACTCCCCTCCCCAAATCAGAGGAGGAAGAGACAGTTGGGCACCAATTTCAGCTATGATGAGAAAATTCAGTGGGCTACAGTATGATCCTGAGAACAGCTAAAGTTTGAGCCTGTCCAAGCCAGAAAGAGGCTAGGAGCTGCCATTTTAACTCTTCACCCAACCCAAGTGAAAGGGGGGTGGACTGAAAATCCCAGTGCTGATGGGGACTGGCTTCTTCCCATCTAGATCATATTACAGTTCTGGCCTAGGCCCCAGTGCCACTTTGAGCAGGGAGGAAGCTGCGGGGACCTGTGCCAGCTTCCCATGGAAATTACTGGGCAAGCCACAGAGGCCAGTGATCATCCTACTCTGGTGGCATGAGCTGCCCCAGGAGCTGCTCTGTGATGGGCATTGGAAGCTCCATTTCCCAGAAACAGGAGAGGAGGAGTCAGTTGGCTGCCGATTTCTGCTATTGAATGTGAGACTTGGCTGGGTAAGAGATAACCCTAGGAAAAGCTGGGGTGAGAACCAGCCCAATTCAGAAAGAGGCAGGTAGCAACCATTTGGACTCTGCCCCCAGCTTGAGGGGAAGCTGGGCTGGCTGAAACTCTATACATCAGCAGGAACCAGTTCCTTTCATGCAGATCAGCCTACAGCCTGCCTAAAGAGAAACTGAGAGAATTTCTAAGCAAGAGACCAGACTTTCAGGAAGTACTAAAGGTTGTACTAAATTCTGAAAAGAAAAGGCAGGAAAGAGGGACCTGGAAGAGAGTCTAGAAATGAAGATTATATCAATAAAAGTAACTAAAACTGTCAAAAGAGTCATGAAAATAAAATATGACAGATAAAACTCAAATAGTCAGGAATAAACTTAACCAATGATGTAAAGCACTTGTATTCAGAAAACTGCAAATCAATGTTAAAACAAATATAAAAAGCCCTAAATAACTGGAAGAACATTCCATGCTCATGGACTGGAAGACTAAATATCATTAAGATGTCAATTCTACTCAAATTGATATACAGATTTAATGCATTCATGATAAAAATTCCATGAGCATTAAAGACAAAATTGAAAACACAGTCATTAAATTTATTTGGAAGGGTAAGAAGTCCTGAATAACAGAAACATCATAAAAAGGAAGAGTGAACCCTTATCTCCAGACTTTAAATCATAATACCTATCTATGGTGGTAAAAGCAGCATGGCACTGGCCTAAAGACAGACACAATAGACCAATGGAACCAAATTTATGGTTCAGAAACAGACCTCACGGGTATGGTCAAGTGATTTTTTTTTTAAAGATTTATTTACTTATTTATTTCTCTCCCCTTCTCCTTCCCACCCTGGTTGTCTGTTCTCTGTGTCTATTTGCTGCATCTTCTTTGTCCACTTCTGTTGTCAGCAGCACAGGAATCTGTGTTTCTTTTTGTTGCATCATTGTGTTGTGTCAGCTCTCTGTGTGTGCGGCACCATTCCTGGGCAGGCTGCACTTTCTTTCACACTGGGTGGCTCTCCTTACGGGGTGCACTCCTTGCATGTGGGGCTCCCCTATGCGGGGACACCCCTGCATGGCAGGGCACTCCTTGCACACATCAGCACTGCTAGTGGGCCAGCTCCACATAGGTCAGGGAAGCCCAGGGTTTGAACCGCAGACCTCCCATGTGGTAGACAGATGCCTTAACCACTGGGCCAAGTCCGCCGCCCTGGTCAAGTGAGTTTTGACTAGCCTGTCAAACTCACACAGCTCGGGTAGAACAATCCATTCAACAGATGGTGCTGAAAGAATTGGACATCCATAGCTGAAAGAAGGAAAGAGGACCTCTATCTCACACCTTCTCCAAAAATTATCTCAAAATGGATCAAAAAAGTAAAATAAAAGCAAGAACCATAAAACTTCTAGAAGAAATTATTGGAAAATAGCTTCAAGACCTGGTGGTAGGTGGTGGATTCTTAAAGGAAATAAGAGAAGGACTGAGTGGACTACTGATGTTTAATGTATGTAGAAGTTTTAATTAGCTTTACTGTAAAATTGTGGATATGTATACAGTGGATGGTAACACGCAGTGAGTAACAGCTAGTTTATAAATTGGGATATGACTGAAAATGGTAGCCTAGTTATGTAAATGCCAATTGACAGAATGGCTGAGAATAATCTAGGAACTGGATAACACAGTAAACCAAATGGTGAGTGAGAATTGTGGTTGATGGCTCAGATGCAAGAGTGTCCTTTGTGAACTACAACAAATGTATATCACTACTGCAGGATGTTGGGAATGTGGAGAAGCATGGGAAAAATACAGCTGGAGTGACCTATGGACAGTGGTTAGTAGTAATAATATAATATTCTTGCATCTATGCAAAAGATGTACTATGTTGATATTAAGACAGTATGAAAAAGTGAGCCAAATGTACACTATGGACATGGCAATAATTAGATGATATTATTTTGTGCATAGCAAATGACACACCACATTGTGGTGTGTTGATGGAGGGGTGTTGTTTGGGAGTTCTGCACATGTGCATGATTATTTTATAAATTTACAATTTTTGTCATAAAAAATATAATTAAAAATAATAATAGGATGGGTTTGGGAAAAAATACTCCAAATGTAAGATAAGAACTATGATTAGTAGTAAGATTTTGACAGTATTCTTTCATAGTGTGTAACAAATGTTTCATGACAATGCAACATGTTGGTGGAGGGTTGAAGTATGGGACCCCTGTATCATGTTATGCATGTTTGTTTTTTTTAAACTCACAGCTTTTTCTATACACTTAATTGTTTATGTATGTTCATACATAAATGATATAAAGATAATAACAATCAGATTGGTTATGGGAAAACTACTTTGTTTAGTAGTAATATTTTGACAATGCTCTTTAATCATTATTAAAAAGGTTTAAAATCAATGCAAGTTATTGGTGGTAGGGTGAGATGTTATTATGTTTGTTTGATGTTATATATGTTTGTTTTGTAAATTCACAACTATTATACACTTATTGTTTATTTTTTAAATTGTGTATGTACAAGTGTGTATATATGTGTATGTATATGAGCATATGAATATATTATTTTTATTATTTTCCTTTCTTTCTTAAATGAAAGTACTCCTGTTACACATATTATTTGTTGCTTGCCTTTTATTTTTATTTAAATATATAGTATTTAAATCCCTAATATTAGTTTATAGAGAAACATATTCTTCAGTCTTTAATATAACAATATTTCTTTGGTTAGATAAATTATAATTTATTCAACTATAAAGGATTAACATAACATTATTAATCATTTATCATATATAATCATATATAGACAGGTATATGATATGTTATGATATGTAATATTATTATAAGTATACATATAACAATTGGCATATAGTTAGTCCATTTTCCTATTACTGCACAGAGTGCAGAAATCCTTAACTATGCTTGTGATTTTTTTGTGAAATAATCTATTCACATTTAAACTTAGTTTTTTGACTGTGTGCTTTATGTGTTTATGCTTGTCTTTATTTTTATCTCTATGATGATTTAGAAGACTTCTAATGTCTTTTTAGCTCCTTGCAAGTTGTTTTTTTTTTCTTTTTCTTGTACTTTTATGAAATAGTTTTTCATCTCTATTTCTTTGCATGTCAACTCTATGCTTTAGGCTGCAGTCACCTGGAGAAACTGGGGAATCTGCTATGGGAGCACTATTACTGGAGGTATGAGACACAGTTTTAAACTTTGGGGTGATCCTTTGAGGGTGTGGTGTAATGAACAGCTGTTTTGGTGTCTGCCCAAATTCCAAGACTCAAGTCTGCATGGCTACTTTCTCATCAGGACCCTCAATGTTGCTCAAGTAATCTCCACCAATTTTGCCTTTTCAAAGTGTCTATTGGCTCCATTGTCTCCATGTTTTCCTATTTTCATACAATCCCTCAAAGAAATCTTAATGATGGGTCAGAATATTGCCTCCAGTTCAAAAATCACTAACTTTCTCTCCAGTTTGTTGGACTTAACCCAGGTCAGCTAATAGAGAGGTGAGGATGGTCAACAACCACACCAGGGAACCGAGAGTGCCTACAACTGCAAGCAGGAGAATCTCATCCATCAGTCATGTGGGATCTAAGCCCCCTCTCAATTAGAGGTGGAGTGGACATCACCATCCCAGGGTCCTCAGGATTAAGGAATAAAATATAGATTAGAGTGGAAAAAAGTCTCTGACTTTGAACATATTTTTAAGGAACCTCTGATATTCCTTTCACTCTGCCTTTGGGTTGAATATGATTAACTGTATGTTGTCCAAAGTAGTACTCCTCCAAGTTAGGCAGGAGCAAGGAAAATCTCACCTTGGAGTAGAGCTTCAGCTGTTGCTCTTGACACTTCTTCCAGATAAAAGCCAGGGAGGAACAGGTGGGGGCTACCTCCACAGCTCTGTTGGGGCTCTGCCACCCTGAAGGTCCATGAGGAGAGGGAGCAAGGTGAGTGGGCCTGGAGGTGCCAAAGATAACTATTATAATAACTGACTTTAAAAAAATGACCTAACTAGAAGTAATGTCTGTGGAAACTTATTTGAAATGTAATGGTATAAGTAAAGTAAAATTAAAAGGATTCAAATAAAATATATTGAGCAAATATGCAAAAACACTTTCAAGACTATATTAATATCAGGCAAAATAAATGTTGGAGAAAAGACAATTAACAGACAAAGTGAGATATTATATAATCATGCAAAATTTCATCAAGAAGGCATAACAATCATATATATATGAAAAACTTCAGAATAGATAAAGCAAAAATGACAGGCCTCAAATGCAAAAAATACAAATCTACAATGACTCTTGGGAATTTTAACACTTTTATCATAATAATCAATAGAATAGAAGAATAAAACTCAGTAACCATAGAGAGGATTCAAACTGCACCATTAATATTAATGGACCATTTCATAACAAAAATCACATAGTAAAAAAATTTTTATGTGAAAATGAACATTTGTAACTGCTGACCACAGGGGTTTTATTTGCTATTGTAAAGGTTACTTTAGCTTATTTCCATTCTTTTACATGATATTACAGTATATAATTTTTATTATAATAGTTACTTTGGCTTATTTCCATTTTTAAACTTATACTGTAGTTGTTAACTTTTGTTACCTGTCTGATTTTGTACAAAAATCTTCATCTCTTTTGACTCTGGGAGACAGACTTGAGCCAGGATTTCTAATTTGAATCAGGTCAACCTTACATTAAAACATTAAAACTCTTTCTTTTCTAAAAATCTCTTAGTCATGGCATTTAAGTTTTTGTGCAACAGGTATGAGCCTTTGTTCAGTGACACATTCATCAAAATAGACTTTCACTTAATAATGAAACATATCATCACTAATGTAAAAAATGAAACCATACAAAGAATTTTCCCATAAGATAATGGGTTAAAATTAGATTTCAATAAAAATTAATAAATAATCTGAGGGCTACAGTGACCCACAGGTTCTATGATCATGGCAGATGGAGTTCTGTGCCATGTTACTTGGCTCTACCTTGGAGTTTGTGTTCCTGAGTGTGATGGAATTGGACTCAGATGTGGTCTTTGTTCACAAGCCTCTCCTGTTCCTTTTAGACCTGTGGTTGGTGCTGGGGTTTAGTGTATACTCAGGGGACTTGAATCTCTGGACTGTCCATGTGATAGCCAGGCCCTGGGCCTCAACAGATTTGCAACTCTTACTCTCTGGTTTATTGGATTTACCCCAGCCAGCTAACAGGGAGGTGAAGGTCAACCACCACACCAGGGAGCCAAGACTGCCTACAACTGCAAGCAGAATTGCATCCATCATCCAAGTGGAATCTAAGCACACTCTCACTATGGAGGTGGAATGGACATAACCATCCCAGGGCCCACAGAATGGAGGAATAGAGTATGGATTAGGGTGGATTTACTAATACTCTATTCTGGAACTATTGTGATTAGTAATAGAAGTAAATGTAGCACTGAGATGGAGAAAGTTGCCATGGTAGCTACTGAGGGTGTGGGGAGGGAAGAAGAGATGTGATGTGGGGGCGTTTTCAGGATTTGAAGTTGTCCTGGGTGGTACTGCAGGGACAGTTACTGGACATTGTATGTCCTCCCATGGCCCACGGGGTGGACTGGGGAGAGTGCAAACTATAATATGGACCTTTGACCATGTGGTGCAGTCACGCTCAGACATGTATTTACCAAGTGCAATGAATGTCCCATGATGTTGGAGGAGGTTGTTGTTATGGGAGCAGTGGGGTGAGGGGAGTGGAGGGTATATAGGGACCTCATATTTTTTTGAATGTAACATTAAAATAATAAAGACAAAAAATAAGGTGAAAAATTTAATAAAAAGAAAATATTCAAAACCTGGCAAACTAACCAATAGACTCCTACATAATTCACGGTTCAAAGAAGAAATATCAAGGGTAATTGGTGTGGGAAACAAAGGCATGTTGTTTCCATGGAAGCAAGTTACTTTTTGACCACTGGGTCATGCTGTCCCTGGAGATGTACATGCAGGTGGCTAATCTCTCTGGGAAACATAACATTCCAGCAGAACCCAGACTTGATATTTCAAGTAACCTGGGCAACAAGATTAATGAGTATATTTGTTTCAATAATATAATAGAACATTATGAGCTTTGGTAACTATCTTATCCACTGTGCACTGTGTTATTTAGAATGAGGTAATGGGAATAGTTAGCTAGAATAGTTGCTGATTCTCACAATTGTGTGGGGTATATAAAGAAGCCCCTGAGATTAATAAACTTGTCTGATGAGCTTGAGGCTTCATTGCTCGCAGATCCCCTGAACCCAGTCTTTCTTTATCTTTCATTCCCAATACCCTCGGGTTCATCTTCTCCCACAATTGGAAATATTTAGAATTGAGCAATATGGGAAGAAACCATATTAAACGCGTGGAGTATATCTATCTCAGGTTTTAGGAGATAATTTATAACATCAAATGGATATATTAGGATATAAGAAAAATTTAAATTTAATGATATAATTTTCCAGTTAAAGAAACTAGAAAAGGAGAGGAAAAAAAACCCCAAAACATGGAAACAAAAAGAATAGTAAATATAAGAACAGAAATCAGTAAAATTAAAAGCAGAAACATAATTGAAGAAAGTATTTTGGAAACATAGTACAGTAAAAAATCTCCAGGAGTTAATCCTTCCACCAATACAAGTGTTGAACTTTCAGGACTGTCTGAATAAACTATTATTATCATTATTTATTCCTTGGTTACTTTATGGCCTTCTCTATAAGAGAGGCCAAATCTCTATACTGTTATTTGAAAATTATCACATCTTTAAGAGATGGTTGATTAATATTGAGTGATGAAGGTGGAAGCCTTTAAATATATTACTCCTTCTTCCTAAATCAATTTTTCCTTACTTCTTTTTTACAATAACAAAAACTGCTTTTGTCAGTGGTTACACTCCCCCCCCTTATTTTTGTTGAATCCTTACTCTTGAGGCATTTGGAACCATGTCCACTTTGACTGCCACAGGCTGAAAAGGGAGGTGGATATTTGAGGGCAGAAGAATGTAATTGTTTTGTATGCAGTTGAAGATACTTCTTGCTTTGGGGATGGGCTAATCATCATCACCATTTTGTTAATTGTTCAGGGAAGATCCAAAGAATGGAGAGTAGGAGTTGGACACATAATTGCTGGGTTTCAAAGTGCCTCTGGCATTGAAACAAACCAGTCTTTATCTGAGAAATAAACCTAAGGGGTAAATGGAAAATTATAGGTTCAAACAAAAGAAGTAGAAGAATCATAATTAGGAGATGTATGACTAATCATATGAATATAGCATTTTATGTGAATCAGCTGTTTTTATTTTATTTTTTTAAAGAAGTTTTAGATTACATAAATGTTACACCAAAAATATAAGGGATTCCCATATTCCTCACTCCTTTCCCTTCCCACACTTTCCCCCATAACAACATCTTTCATTAGGGTGATACATTTGTTACAATTGATGAACACATATAGAAGCATTGCTACTAGCCATGGTCTATACCTTACATTATAGTTTACACTTTGCACCACACAATTTTATAGGTTTTTGCAAAATGTGCAATGACTTTTATCCATCATTGCAATGTCATGCAGGAAAATTCCAACACCAAAATGCCCCATGTTACACCTATTCTTCCCTGTCCCTCCCCTCAGAATCTCTGGTGGCCACTGCCTTTATATCAAGGATAAAAATTCTTCCATTGCTAGAATTATAAGTCTACTTTAGTCCAGAATTGCACACATGGCTCTTCTGCCCCTTTTATTGAAACCTATGCTCATTATACTTGCTAAATATATGTCTCAGAGACTGAAATCTTCAGTGTGTTCATACATGGTTGAGCCCTGATTCTCAGCAGAATTACATCCAACACCTAATCTCCAGTACATTGGAACAGAATTACATCTGACACCTAATCTCCAGTTCATTGGACTCACCCAAGACAAGTAGCAGAAGGATGATGACGGCTTATACCCATCCCAAAACACAGAGAGTATCTACAATCACAAGCAAGACAATTCCACCCATCTTTCCCCTGGGATCTAAGCCCTCTCTCAACCAGAAACAGAGTGGGCATCATCATCACAAAATGTCAAGATTGAGGAATGAATCAACTACTTTAACTGCAGAGTCTAGTCAAACACTGGGCAGCCACCAGGGAGGAACAGGGAAAAGAGGCTGCTGCATGGCAGTAAGCATAGTGGTTTCCAACTTCCTATATGTTACTAATGCCCCCTTACCATCCTCCAGGAAGGCAGCACTGGGGACTGCAGCTCAGGCACCTGGTACAGGTTGTCAGGGTCAGGTGTGTGACATAAAGACCAAGCCCTGCAGATTCTGGGCCTGTGCTGTCTGATTGCTGACCACTGCTTTTGATGAGCTTCTTAAGATTGCTGGAGTCTTCTCTGAGGGTGACTGTTGTCTCAACCCTGTTAATGTAAAGGTGGCAGAGGAATCTTAAAGACAGTAAACTTCCTCAGAATTGTTATAAACAGTTAAAGAGCTGCACTAACTGGGCAAGTGCTAAATGAGGAAAACTCAGTTTCAAAAGCAATAGAAGAAGCTGATGGTGCTTTTGTTCCCCAAACCCTCCCCAATGTGACTGTGTCAGCTTTTCCTCCAAAGTGGACCCCTGGCCCTGTTCCAGAGGGACACACACAATGTTGTACTTAGATAACTAAAGGGAGCTGAGCGCAATATACTAGAAATAGGGTAGTATTTATAATGGAAATTTTTTATGTTAAAAGCCTACAGGTTTGAGGCTGTGAAAATGTCCAAATCAAGGCATCATCAAGGATGCTATTTCACCAAAGGTGGTCTGCCGGTGAGCCTGGACCCCTGCCATTTGTCAAGGCACAATGACAGCTCTGCTGTTCTCTGCTTTCCTCTCCAGGCTCACAATCTCCTGGAGCTCAGCTGTGGGTCCTCAGGCACATGCCAGGGTCAGCTGTTCTCTCTCCTCTCCCCCCAGCCTCATTGCTTCAGCTTCTTGCTCTCTGTGGACCTTCTCCCTCAGCTTCTCAGAGGCCAGTTTCCATGCCTCTGTGCTCTGCTGATTCCAGGCTCCTGCATCCAGAACTTCACTATCTCTGCAGCTTTTTTCCCCTGTAACTGCAGAATTTTATTCCTCCCTTTATAAAGGATTCCAGTAAGAGGATTAAGATTCTCCCTGAGCCCCATAGCCTAATCAAAAGGCCTTAACTGAGGAAGATCTAATCAAAAGGTCCCTTACCTGAATTTCATAAAAAGGTCCTATCAACAGTGGGTTTACAGGCACAGGAATGGATTCTGTGTAAGACCAGGATTTTCTGGGGTACATAAACCACTCAGATCAGTGCAGAGTGCACATTTGTCAGTGTCAGTATATAAGGTATAAGTCTGAGGGACAGAACTGAGGAACATATCTCAAGCTCATGCTTCTATTATTTGTCCTGAAAGCAGATAAACCGCTTGTAGACAGCTAGACAGTGGGGGAATAAAAACAATTAAAGTGCCCTGGGCACATCATTAACTGCATTAAGTCACCCAAAGAACACCCAGAAGGAGGTGAAAGACTACTTCAAAGGTAGTAGAGGGGAAGTTCATTCAAACTTCTTTAAATTGTCAATGTTGGAAATCCAAGAATGATAGCAACAAAGAAGAGATATTAGACCTAAATTACCAATATCAGAATTTAAGGATTCAGATATTTAAAGAAAAATAAGGGAATTATATTATGAACAGTCACAAATAAAATGGATAAGTTAGAAGAAATGGAACAATTACTCCAAAACTATAAATCACCAAAATTCATTTAAGCTTAAATAAATAAAATTAAGGGATCCTGTAAACTTCTGTAAAGAAATTGAATTTATAGATACTATTCTTCAGGAAAGGACTTTTCCTGGCCTAGATAATTTCATTGGCTGATTCTACTAAATAAATACATAAAGACTTAAAGAAGAAATTTGTATGGTGTAAGATGATGTTCCTTTCTCATTCTGTTGAATATGGATATCCACTTCTCCAAGCACCATTTGTTGAAGAAGCCATTCTGTCCCAGTAGAGTGGGTTTGTTGGCCTTGTTGAATATCAGATGACTATATATATGAGGATCTATATCAAAACTCTCAATTAGGTCAGTTGGTTGGTATGTCTATCCTTATGCCAATACCATATAATTTTGACCACTGTAGCTTTGGAGTATGTTTTAAAGTCAGGTAGTGTGATTCCTCCAAATTCATTTTTCTTTTCCAATATGTCTTTGGCTACTGTGTTAGTCAGCCAAAGGGGTACTGATGCAAAATACCAGAAATTTGTTGGTTTTTATAAAGGGTATTTATTTGGGATAGGAACTTACAGATACCAGCCCATAAAGCATGTTACTTCCCCCACCAAAGTCTATTTACATGAACTGGAGCAAGATGGCTGCCAACATCTGTGGGTGTTCAGGCTTCCTGGGTTCCTCCCTTCTAAAGTCTTGCTTCTCTCTGGGTTCAAGTTTCCTTTATTCCCAGGGTTTGCTTCTTCCTGGGCTCAGGATTCCTCTCTTCCTGGAGCTGGCTTCTCTTGCCTCTGTGAGCTTACACCCTGGGCCTCCAGCTTAAGGCTTCAGTACCAAACTCCAGTATCAACACTCCCATATCAAATTCCCTCAATTCTGTCCTTTGCCATGCCTTTTACCTGTGAATCCCCACCCCTTGGTGGCACAATCAAAATGTTGTGGCACAATCAAAGCCCCAATCATAACTTAATCATGACCAGGTGCAGATCATAAACATAACCCAGTATCTACTTTTGGAGTTATAGCCATACCAAACTCCTACAGCTATTGTGGACTTCTTGCCATTCCAAATAATCCATACTTAGAGTTTCCAATTTGGTAAAAAATGCTGTTAGGTTTTATTGGGATTGCAGGAAATATTCTTCCATTTAGTTGTATCTTCAATTTCCTTTAACAGTGTTGTATAGTTTTTGTGTATGAATCTTTTACATCTTTAGTTAAATTTATTTCTAAGTGTTTGATTTCTTCACTTACTATTGTAAATGGTATTTTTTTTCATTTCCTCCTAAGACTGCTCATTTTTGATGTACAGAATACTACCAATTCTTGTGCATTGATTTTATCTTTATTTATTTTTTATTTTTTGTTTCTTTCTTAATTTAATTTTTTAATTATCTTTTTTAAAGTTAATAGATCACACAAAACATTACATTAAAAAACATAAGAGGTTTCCATATACGGCACTCACCACCCCCCTACTCTACTCCCATCATTTTTTAAATTGTTTTTTTTTTTTGAAGATGCACAGATCATAAAAAATTTTACACTAAAAAATGTAAGAGACAAGGAAGTGGACTTGGCTCAACTAATAGAGCATCTGTATACCATATGGAGGATCCAGGGTTTGATCCCCAGGACCTCCTGACCCATGTGGTAAGCTAGCCCACATATACTGCTGCCATGCACAAGGAGTGCTGTGCCACACAGGGACACCCCCACATAGGTATGCCCCCGAGCAAGGAGTGCACCCTGTAAGGAGAACTGCCCACATGATAAAAGCACAGCCTACCCAGGAGTCACGCCACACACGTGGAGAGCTGATGCAGTAAGATGATGCAACAAAAAAAAGAGACCAGGTTCCCAGTGCTGCTGGATAATGCAAATGGATGCAGCAGACAACTGTGTGTGGGGGGGGAGGGGGAGGAGGAGGAGAGAGAAATAAATTAAATAAATCTCAAAAATAATTTAAAAAGCAAGAGGCTCCCATATATCCCCCACCCCACTCCTCCCACATCAACAGCCTCCATCATTATGGCACATTTATTGCATTTTTAAAAAGATTTATTTTATTATTTCTCTTCCCTTCCCCCACCAGTTGTCTATTCTCTGTGTCCATTTGCTGCCTGTTCTTCTTTGTCCACTTCTGTTGTCAGCAGCATGGGAATCTGTGTTTCTTTTTGTTGCATCATCTTGCTGCATCAGTTCTCTGTGTGTGTGGTGTCATTCCTTGACAGGCTGAACTCTTGTGCTGGGTGGCTCTCCTTACAGGGCACACTCCTTGTGCATGGGGCTCCCTGGCACCCCTTCTTGGCACAGCACTCCTTTTGCATATCACCACTGCACCTGGGCCAGCTCCACACAGGTCAAGGAGGCCCAGGGTTTGAACCATGGACCTCCCATATGGTAGATGGATGCCCTATCCATTGGGCCAAGTCCACTTCCCAATTGCATTTGGTGAATACATTTTGGAGCACTGCTGCACCACATGGATAATAGTTTACATTGTAGTTTACACTCTCCCACAGTACATTCAGTGGATTATGGCAAGATATAAAATGTCCAGCATCTGTCCCTACAATATCATTTAGAACAACTCCAAGTCCCAAAAATGTCTCCACACCACATTTCTTCTTCCCTCTCCCTGCCCTCAGCAACTATCATGGCCCCTTTCTCCACATCAGTGCTACAATTTCTTCCATTACTAGTCACAATATTTCTATAGCAGAATACCAGTAAGTTCACTCTAATTCATATTTTATTCCTCCATCCTGTGGACCCTGGGATGGTGATGTCCATTCCACCTCTATAGTGAGAGGGGTCTTAGGTTCCACATGGATGATGGATGCAATTCTCCTGCTTGCTGTTGTAGGCACTCTCAGTTCCCTGGTTTGGTGGTTGACCATCTTCACCTCCCTGTTAGCTGACCTGGGTAAGTCCAATGAACCAGGCTTTACTGAAATCACTTATAAGTTCTAGAAATTTTGATGTAGATTTCTCAGGACTTTCTACTGATAGTATCATGTCATCTGCAAATAGTGAAATTTTGACTTCTTCCTTTCCAATATGGATGCATTTTATATTTTTTTCTTTTCTCAATGCTTGAGCAAGTACTTCTAAAACAATTTTATATGGGAGTGGTGATAGTGGGCATCCTTGTCCTGTTTACAATCTTAGAGGGAAAGCTTTTAGGATTTTACCATTGTGTATGATGTTAGATATGGGTTTTTCATATATACTCTTTATCGTGTTGAGGAGGATTCCTTTTATTCCGATCTTTTGCAATATTTTTATCAGGAGAGTGTTCTGTATTTTGCCCAATGTTTTTCTGCATTTTTAAAGCGGATCATGTGATTTTTAAAAAAATCTGTTTATGTGGTGTATTACATTGATCAATTTTCTTATGCTGAACCATCCTTGCATACCAGGATGAAACCCATTGTGTATAATTCTTTTGATGTGTTGTTGAATATGATTAGCAAGTATTTTGTTGAGCCTTTTAGCATCTAGTTTCATTTGAGAGATCAGTCTGTAATTTTCCTTTCTTGTCACATCTTGTTTGGCTTTGGTATTAGAGCAATGTTGGCCTCATAGAATGAGTTAGGCAATGTTCCTTCTACTTCAGTAATTTGAGAATTTAAGAAAGATTAGTGTTTTTTCTTTCCAGAATGTTTGGTAGAAATCACCTGTGAAGCCATTTGTTCCTCTGTTCTTAGTTGGGAGGTTTTTGATAATTAATTCAATCTTGTTACTTCTGATTGGTCTGTTGAGTTCACAGTTTCTTCATTTGTCAATGAAAGTTGCTTGTGTGTTTTTAAGAATTTGTCCATTTCCTCTAAATTATCCTACTTGTTTTCATATAATTTTTCAAAGTATCCTCTTATGATATGATTTATTTCTGTGGGGTCACTGGTGATAACACCTTCCTCATTTCTTACTTTGTGTATTTACATCTTCTTTCTTTTTTTTCTGTTTTAGTCTACCTAAAAGTTTGTCTACTTTATCAATCTTCTCAAAGAACCAGCTTTTGGTTTTGTTTATTTTTTCTATAGCTTTCTTATTTTCTATTTCATTTAGTTCTGCTCTAATCTATATTTCCTCCTTCTTCCTTTGGGGTTAGTTTGCTGTTCTTTTTCTATTTCTTTCAGGTATGCAGTTAGGTCTTCAATTTTAGCTCTTTTTTCTTCTTTGATAGATGCACTATGGCTATGAATTTCCGAGGTTTGCTGCACCCCATAGGTTTTGATATGCTGTGTTCTCATTTTCATTTGTTTCAAAGTAGTTACTGATTTCTTTTATAATTTTCTCCTTGACCCACTGTTTGTCTGAGAGTGTGTTGTTTAATTTCCATATATTTGTGCCTAGTCTGGTTCTCTGGCCCTTACTGATTTCCTGCTTCATTCCATTGTGGTCAGAGAAATTACTTTGTATAATTTTCAGTCTTTTGGAATTCATTCTGTGCTGTTCTGTGGCTTAGCATGTGTCTAGGAGAATAATCCACGTGCACTTGAGAAGAAAGTTTATCCTCCTGTATTTGGGTATAGTGTTCTGTATATGTCTATTAGGTCCAGATTCTCTAATGCATTATTCAAAGTCTTTGTTTCTTTAGTGGTTCTCCATTGAGTTGTTCTGTCTAATGGTGATAATGGTGTATTAAATTCCCCCAGTATAATTGTAGAGACATCTGTTTCTCCACTTAGTTTTTCCATTGTCTGTCTCATGTATTTTGAGGTACCCTTATTAGTCATATAAATGTTTATGATTGTTCATTCTTCTTGAAAGATTACTCCTTTTACTAATATATAGTGTCCATCTTTGATTCTTAAAATAGCTTTGCATTTAAAGCCTATTTTGCCTAATATTAATACAGCTACTCCTGCCCTTTTCTGGCTGTTGTCTGGTTGTAAGATTGTTTTCCAGCCATTCATTTTCAGCCCCCTTGAATCCCTTGATCTAAGGTGAGTTTCTTGTAGACAGCATTTGGACGGGTCATATTTCCTTATTCGTTCTGCCAAACTTGTCTCTTGACTTGTGAGTTTAATCCATTAACATTCAGTATTTTTACTATCAAATAATTACTTACATTAGCCATATTTTCTTTGGGTTTATATATGTCATAGGTGCTTTTATTTCTCTTTGTGTTTTCAAATTTTTTCTTATGCTCTCATCCAACTCTCTTTCTCCTGTTTTTTTTTTCCTTTCAACCTACGTACTTCCTTTAGTATTTCTTGAAAGGCAGGTTTCTTATTGGCATACTCTCTTAATTTCTGTTTCTCTGTGAATATTTGAATTCTCCATCATTTTTGAATGCCAGTTTTGTGGATAGGAAATTATTTGCTGGAAGTTTTTTTTTTTTCTTTTAACACTTTAATCATGTCATACCACTGCCTTCTTGTTTTCATGTTTTCAGATGAGAGATCAACACTTAATCTTATTGAGCTTTCCTTGTATGTGATGGTTCTCTTTTCTCTTCCTGCATTTAGTGTTCTCTCTTTGTCTTGAGCATTAGATAATTTGGCAAGTATGTATCTTGGTGTTGAGATTCACACCTTTTGGGATGAGCTATTCTTCCTGGACATGTACATCCTTCTCCCTTATTTGGGTTGGGAAGCTTTGAGCTGTAATTTCCCCCAATACTCTTTCTGTTCCCTTTTCCTTCTCTTCTCTTCAAAATGTTTGTGCATTTTGTGTTGTTGTTCAAATCCATAAGTCCCTGCTGGAATTTTTCTATATTTTTATCTATCTGTTCTACTATCTGTTTAATTTTCAGATGTACTGTCTTTCACATCACTAATTCTTTCCTCCAACTGTACAAATCTGCTGTTATGTGCTTTCAGTGTATTTTTTATTTCTTGAATTTTGCCTTTCATCACCATTGTATCTGTTATCTTTTTAGGTATGCTTACAATTTCTTCAGTATGTTCTTCTGGTGTCATCTTATTATCATTAATCTCTTCCTTCACTTCATTTTGTTGGTTCATGATATTTGTTTGGACAGCTCTGTTTAATTTTCCATATTCTGCATCTCCTCCTGGTTTTTAGTTTGTTCATTGGACTGGGCCTTGTCTTCTTGTTTCTTAGTATGATTTATAAAGTTTTTTGGTGTTTAGGCATCTCTTTTTTTGATGGGTTTATTCAGTTTATTAGTTTCTCTCTTTATTCTAGGTTTTCTGTTTTACTGTGTGTTATAAGTTTTCCCTTCAACACTTTGCTCTTCTTATTCTATTTCCTTTTTGTTGTCTATGTTTCCTTAAAAGAAAAATATTAGGGCCAGAGAAAGGGAAAGAAGTAAGAAGAGAAAAAAGGGTAATAATAATAATAATAGTAAAATATAGATTAGGAACCATATAAGACCTAGGAAAATGAATAGTTAACTCATATAAGTGCAGAAGAATAAAAGTAAAAAGTGAGGTACAAACAATGAAATGAAAAACTGAATTGAGAAAAATATCTGGAATGAATTAAAAGGTCAGAATGATAAGAAAAGAGAGAAAGAGAAAAGACAATAAGAAAAAAGCTAAAAGAAAGAAAACAGAATAGAGGAGATACAAATAAAAACAAGAAAAATTGAAGACTAAACAAAGAGAGGTGGAATGCAAGAAAAAAACAGAAAGCAAAAGATAGGAAGATGAAGGAAGGAAAAGAAATAGCATAGGTAGACAAAATTGGTATACAAAAAAGGGGGGAATAAAGGAAGGGGAAACACAGTTATCAAGAAACAAGCCAGCAGCACGTAATTAAAGAAGAAAAATAAAGGGGCAAAGAAAGAGGGAAAAAACAAGCAACAAACAAGCAATCAAACAAAAGTTAGGGGAGGCTTTCTCGGCAGATGGGAGAGGGCACAGGCTACGGCTGCTTGGGCTGCTGCCTCTGCTGGTCTAAAAAACAGTTTTTTGAGCGTTAGAAATTCTTCAGGACCAGGCTGTTTCGGGATTTTGCAGGTCAGGAGTTGTCTGGACATCGATTTCGTGGGAAGGTAATAGAGAAAATTTGTGTATAAGATAAAATTGAGGCTCTATTACACGAAGGTGGGCTGAGGGCAGGATACTCCCTCCTGGGGTGGGCGGAGCTGGGGCACCGGCACTGCAGCCTCAATTTCTGGAAGCTCTGTGGTACTGGGGAAATCATAAGTCCTGAGCCGGCTATTGGGGGGCTAACAGGGCAGGAGGCTGTCGCAGACTGATTTGGGGAGATAGACTGGAGTTTTATTGCAAGGCGGGGAATTTTTGATTGGGGACACAAATAATAGTGCTTCCAGCTAGAGCCCCGCCCCCAAGGCCGGGTGCTGATCTGCAGCAGCCTTAAGTTGCTGGCAGCAAAGAGACATCATTAGGAGGCTATTTCAGGGGAAGGCAGGGTGGGAATCGGCTGGAAGTCAATTAGGGGAATTTTTTGTGAGGCATGGGATTTTTTATTTCGGACACTGATACAGCGCTTCCGGCTAGAGCCCCACTTCCTAAGCCTAGCTGTGTATCTAAAGCATCCTTAAATTGGCTACGATATAGAGGCGCCCCCAACTGGTTGTTTCAGGGGTCTGCAGGGTGGGAGGTGTCCTGAAGTCGAATTGGTGATACAGCCACACAAGAGACCCTAGTGAAAGGGGGAATTGTGGATTTTGGAAACATAGATCAGAGTTTGTGGACATGACTGCTCTCATAGGGCTGGCACCAAGCTGCGGGGATCCCTGAAGGCCGTGTTGCACTGTGGTGCTCCCAGATTTGAGGTTGCCAGGTCTGTGTCCCTTAAATCCTGGTGGCCCACAACCCAGAGACTCACACCTCTTGAGTCTTCAATATATCAGACTTTCCATCCCTGAATCCACCACACCCTGAGGCCCATCTGAGGTCGTTGATTGTTCTAGCCCACAATGTTTGTGTTTTTTTATGTATTTTTTTATTTTAATTTTTTATTTTTTATTGCCCTTGTTCCTAATATTGCATTATTTCCTAGTCTTTTTTCCCATTGTATCCCCCAAGGTTTTTTTTCCTTTTTCATTTATTTAGGGTTTTTTTGTTGTTGCTGGTCTTGATGTTCTATATTTCCTTTTCTTTTCCTTACTTGTTCCCCTCTGTTTTCTTTACCCACCCCCTTTTTCTTTCTTTCTTTCTTCTCTCCCTTTTTTTCCTCTCTTTTCTCTTGTCCCTCATTTTCTTCATATTTTATTTTATCTTAATTATACAATAGGTGCTGCAGGGAACACCTCACATTTGCTGAGTTTCCTCATCCTCCATTGCCTCATTTCTGTCTGAATTGATTTTGGCTACCTACACTATCCCCTTTCTCCCACATCTTGATATCCTCCATCATCTACTGTCTCTCCTATATTCCACCTCCCTTTCTTTGATCCCCAAATTGTCTAACTCTTAATTTCTAATACCTTTGTTTTGTTTTCTGTCTTTTATCCACTCTTGAAACTATTCCCCCTCTTTTCTCTTTTCCTCTCTCACGAAAACACTAGCTTGTTAATTCATACCATATTCCTCCCATATTCAGTTGACTACCTCATTATAGGTACTCTACATACTGCTATAACTCTACACAACTTACATGACTCTAATATCCATCCTCCCAGATCTCATATTCTTGCTCTGTTAACATTTATTACCAATACTACTTTACACATTTTCCTTTCTTACACAATTGCCTCTCCCTGCCCCTAATACTTTCCTTCAAAGTGAACTCAGCCAGCAATAAGAAATTAGAATAAGACGAACAAAGTGACAAAGAGAAGATATAATACTTATGCAAAAACAAGAGGTAATTAATCCCCAGACTAGACAAAGAAGCTAAAGAACTGATTAAACCCGTCAAGATAAAATGATGACAAGACTGCAACAAAAATCTACAAACCAAAACAGTAATCGGGAAAACATGGCTGAATCTGATGAACAAACTAAAAACCAGGAAGGAGAGCAGAACTTCACACAAGTAATTAAAGATCTCAGAACATTTATCACAGACAAATTTAATGAAGTAAAGGAAGAGGTTAACAATATGAAGACAACACTTGGAGGGGAAATTGCAGACATACGCAAAAAGATAACAGATATGATGGGAATGAACACCACAATCAAGAAATCAAAAACACTCACAGCAAATAGCAGCAGATTAGAAGATGCAGAGCAGAGAATTAGCAATCTGAAAAACAGTACACTGGAAATCAAACAGATAGTAGATTTGATCAATAAAAAGATAGATAAAATTGAGCTAGGACTTAGGGACCTGAATGACAATGCAAAATGCACAAACATACATAATATAGGCATCCAAGAAGGAGAAGAGAAAAGAAAGGGATCAGAAGGAGGGTTGCAGGAAATAATGGCTGAAAACTTCCCAATTCTACTGAAAGAGACAGATGTACATATACAAGAAGCTCATCGTATCCCAAATATCATAAACCTGAACAGGCCCACCCCAAGACATATACTTGTCAAATTATCCCAACGATCAAAACAAAGAGAAAATTCTAAAAGCAGCAAGAGAAAAGAAAACCATCACATATAAGGGAAGCTCCATAAGATTAAGTGTGGATTTCTCATCTGAAACCATGGAGGCAAGAAGGCAGTGGTATCATATAGTCAAGGTATGAAAAGAAAAAAATTTCCAACCAAGAATATTCTATCCAGCTAAACTAGCATTCAAAAATGATGGAGAGTTCAAAATATTCACAGATAAACAGAAATTGAAAGAGTACGCCAACAAGAAACCTCTCCTTCAAGAAATTCTAAAGGGAGTTCTGCAGGAAGAAAGGAAAAAACAGGACAGACAGAGTTGGAGGAGAGTGTAAGAGCAACAAAAAAGACAAAAAGAGAAGAAAAAACAAACAAACAAAATATGACAAACACAAGTCCAATCAAAATATGGCTAACATAAATAATTCCTTGAAAGTAGTAACACTGAATGTCAATGGATTAAACTCACCTATCAAAAGATTCAGACTGGGACATTGGATAAGGAAATATGACCCATCTATATGCAGTCTACAAGAGACACATCTTAGACCCAGAGATTCATGGAGGCTGAAAGTGAATGGTTGGAAAACAATCTTACATGCAAACAATAACCAAAAAAAGGCAGGAGTAGATATATTAATATCAGACAAAATAGACTTTA
Organism: Dasypus novemcinctus; assembly: GCF_030445035.2. Taxonomy (NCBI): domain Eukaryota; kingdom Metazoa; phylum Chordata; class Mammalia; order Cingulata; family Dasypodidae; genus Dasypus; species Dasypus novemcinctus. The sequence continues at coordinate 12,232,714 of NC_080694.1, read as the reverse complement.
AATGTGAAACAATTGTGAGAGACAAAGAACGATACTAAATATTAGTGAAAGGGACAATCTCACAAGAAGAACAAACAATCATGAATATTTACGCTCCTAAAAAGGGTGCCTCTAAATACGTGAGGCAAACGCTGGAAAAACTAAGTGAAAGAATAGATGCATCTACAATTATAGTGGGGGATTTTAACACACCACTATCAACTCTGTACAGAACATCTCAAAAGAGAATGACTAAAGAAACAAAATGTTTGAACAGTATATTAGAGGAGCTGGATCTAATAGACATATACAGATCATTACATCCAAACACAACAGGATATACATTTTTTTCAAGTGCACATGGATCATTCTCCAAGATAGACCATCTGCTAGGCCACAAAGAAAGGCTTAATGAATTCAGAAAGATTGAAATCATACAAAATAATATATCTGACCACAGTGGAGTGAAGCTGGAAATCTGCAAGGGCCAGAGGCCCAGATCCCACACCAAGATATGGAAATGAAACAGCACACTCTTAGGAAAACAGTGGGTCAAAGAGGAAATCTCAAAAGAAATCAATGACTACCTTGAAACAAATGATAATGATAACACAACATACCAAAATTTATGGGATGCAGCAAAAGCAGTACTGAGAGGAAAATTTATAGCCAGAAATTCATACATCAAAAAAGAAGAAAGAACAAAAATTGAAGAACTAACTGCACATTTGGAGGAATTAGAAAAAAAAACAACAAAGTAATCCAACAGGAAGAAGAAGGAAGGAAATAGCAAAGATAAGAGCAGAACTAAATGAAATAGAAAATAAGAAAGCACTTGAAACATAAACAAGACCGAGAGCTGGTTTTTTGAGAAGATCAATAAAATTGACAAACCTTTAGTGAGACTAACAAAGAAAAAGAGAGAAGATGCAAATACACAAAATAAGAAATGAGAAAGGAGATATCACAATTGACCCCACAGAAATAAAGACTATCATAAGAGGATACTTTGAAAAACTATATTCCAACAAAAACGACATTTCAGAGGAAATGGACAAATTCCTAGAAACACATAAACAGCCTATATTGATGAAAGAAGAAATTGAAGATCTCAACAAACCAATCATGAGTAAAGAGATAGAATCAGTGGATGTGTGGGAGTAATGTATATTGTATATATGAATTACTGTGATCTAAGACTCTTGTGAAGAGAAGCTTAATAATTAGGAAAAAAGAAAAGAAAAAGATAGGATGTAGAAATTTTTCCAAATCAATATGTACTCTACATCTAACCTTTAAACTCATTGCTATATTCCATTTTACTATTAAGGGAGCCTGACATTATATTGGGATTCACTTTACAGGAAGTTTTGGATCACAGAGTGGTTCAACAATGGCAGTGGAGAAATACTGGTATGGGATGTTATTGACAGGCTATATATGGTTGACAGGGAGTTATATAGGGCATATGTCCAGGGTGCATGGTAATGTTTAGATATACTCATAGTGGAAACAATTAAAAACAACAGCTGGGGGGGGATACTGGGTTCCTGGCCAGGGGTGCTCTGTCCTGGTCCCTAAGGGAGCAGCGACAGTCCCCCAGGTGCAATGGTAAGAACCAGGAAGGAATGAGGGTCCAACAGTGGGCTCCTGATACTAAAGGCCATGCTTGTGAGCCTATACACCTGCAATAAGAACAAGGCCTAGAGCAGCATTGTGCCTGGGAGTTTCCTCCTGACAGCATTCATGTTATGCAAATGTGGCCAGTCTCGAAGCCAAACTCAGCATGTAGATGCAGTGCATTCCCCCCAGCGTGGGACAAGACACCCGGAGATGAGCCTCCCTGGCACCGAGGGATCACTGCCAAATATCAGCTGAAGATGCAGCTAGAAAATGACCTTGAATTAAAGGTTCAATGCAGATCAGCATTGTCTACATATAATAACATGACTTCAAAATGCTGTTTGACCTAATGTGAGGGGGAAATGGAAAGGAGAAATGAGTTTATATGGCTATGAGTCTCTAAAAAAGAGTCTGGAGGTTGTCAGAAGGATTGCCCTTGTGCACACCTGAGCAGAGTCTCAGAGACAGATAAAGTAGATACAACCCCAGGTATTGGTTCTTTTGAGGGATAAAGAGACCCACGGGTTCTATGGTCATGGCAGATGGGGTTCACTGCCATGTCAGATGGCCCTTCTTTGGAGCTGGTGTTTCTGCGTGATGGAACTGGACTCAGATGGGATCTCTTTTCACAAGACTTTCATGCTACTTTACTGGAATTATAGCTGGTGCTAGGGTTTAAGATATATTTAGGGGATTTGAATCTCTGGACTGACAATAGGATAGCCAGGCCCTGAACCTCAACAGACTCCAGCTCCTACACTCTGATTTATTGGACTTACCCCACTCAGCTAACATGGAGTTGAAGAAGGTCAACCACCACACCATGGAGCCTAGAGTGACTACAACTGAAAGCAGGAGGATTGCATCCAGTATCCATGTGGATTCTGAGCCCCCACTTGACATAGATGTGCAATGGACACAACTAATCCAATGTCCACAAAGAAAATGTGGCATTGGTGTGGGAAGGGTGAACATGTTGGCTGCTGGGTGCGGGGAATGGGAGGAAGAGATGAGATGGGGAGGCGTTTTTGGGATCTGGAGTTGTCCTGGGTGGTGCTTCACAGACAACTATGGGACATTGTAGATCCCCCCAGGGCCCACTGGATGGAACGTGGGAGAGTGTGGGCTATGATGTGGAACATTGAGTATGGGGTACGGCAATGCCCAGAGATGTACTTACCAGGTGCAATGGATGTGTCATGATGATGGGAGAGAGTGTTGCTGTGGGGGGAGTGGGGGGTGGGGGCGGTGGGGTTGAATGGGACCTCATATTTTTTGAATGTAATATTTTTTTAAAAAATGAATTAAAATAAAATAAAATAAAATAAAAAACCTCCCAACTAAGAAGAGCCCAGGGCCAGATGGCTTCACAGGTGAATTCTATAAAAAATTCCGGAAAGAATTAACACCAATCCTGCTGAAACTATTCCAAAAAATCGAAACAGAAGGAACATTGCCTAACTCCTTTGATGATGCCAACATTACCCTAGTACCAAAGCCAAACAAAGACACCACAAGAAAGGAAAATTACAGACCAATTTCTCTAATGAACCTAGACACAAAAATACTTAACAAAATACTTGCTAATCATATTCAACAACATATTAAATGAATTATACACCACGACCACGTGGGATTCATTCCTGGTATGCAAGGATGGTTCGACATAAGAAAATCAATCAATGTAATTCACCATATAAACAGATTGAAGGAAAAAATCACATGATTATATCTATAGATGCAGAAAGAGCATTTGGCAAAATACAGCACCCTTTCTTGATAAAAACACTCCAAAAGATCGGAATACAAGGAAATTTTTTAAACATGATAAAGAGTATATATGAAAAACCCACAGCCAACAATGTTTACAATGGAGAAATCCTAAAATCCTTCACCCTAAAATCAGGAACAAGACAAGGATGCCCACTCTCTCCCCTTCTATTTAACATTGTCTTAGAAGTACTTGCTCGAGCACTGAGGCAAGAACCAGATATAAAAGGCATTCAAATTGGAAAGGAAGAAGTCAAAATTTCACTATTTGCAGATAACATGATCCTATACATAGAAAACCCTGAGAGGTCTACAACAAAGCTTCTAGAACTCATAAATGAGTTTAGTAAAGTCACAGGTTATAAGATCAATGCGCAAAAATCAGTAGTATTTCTGTACACCAATAATGAGCAAGATCAGGAGGAAATCAAGAAACAAATACCATTCACAATAGTAAATAAAAAAATAAATATTTAAGAATAAATTTAACTAAAGATGTAAAAAACTTATACACCGAGAACTATACAAGACTGTTCAAGGAAATCAAAGAAGACCTAAATAAATGGAAGAATATTCCCTGTTCATGGATAGGAAGACTAAATATTATTAAGATATCTATCCTACCAAAATTGACCTACACATTCAATGCAATCCCAATAAAAATCAACACAGCCTTCTTTAAGGAACTAGAAAAACTAACTATGAAATTTATTTGGAAAGGAAAGAGGCCCTGAATAGCCAAAGACATATTGAAAAAGAAAAACAAAATTGGGGGAATCACACTACCTGACTTCAAAACATACTACAAAGCTACAGTAGTGAAAACAGCATGGTATTGGCATAAGGAGAGACACACAGACCAATGGAATTGAATTGAAAGTTCTGATATAGAACCTCATATAAATACCATATAAAATTCGATAAAGCCAACAAACCCTCTCAACTGAGAGAGAATGGCCTATTCAACAAATGGTGCCTGGAGAACTGGATAGCCATATGTAGAAGAATGAAAGAGGATTACCATCTCACACCTTATACAAAGATCAACTCAAGATGGATCAAAGACCTAAATATAAGAGCCAATACCATAAAGACCTTGGAAAGAAGTGTAGGGAAACATCTACAAGACCTTGTAATAGGAAATGGCTTCATGAACTTCACACCAAAAGCACGAGCAGCAAAAGCACAAATAGATAAATGGGACTTCCTCAAAATTAAAGCCTTCTGCACCTCAAAGGAGTTTGTCAAGAAAGTAAAAATGGAACCTACACAATGGGAGGAAATATTTGGCAACCATATATCCGATAAGAAACTTATAACTTGCATATATAAAGAACTGCTATAACTTGAAAATAAAAAGATAAACAATCCATTTAAAAAATGGTGAAAAGATTTAAACAGATACTTCTCCAAAGAAGAAATACAAATGGCTAAAAAGCCCATCAAAAAGTGCTCCAAATCATTAGCTGTCAGGGGAATGCAAATCAAAACTACAATGAGATACCATGTTACTCCCATAAGATTGGTAGGTATGAAAAAAAAGAGAACAATACAAATGCTGGAGAGAATGTGAAGAAATGGGAACACTCATCCACTGCTGGTGGTAATGCAAAAGGATCCAACCATTCTGGATGATAGATTGGCGATTTCTCAAAAAACTAAACATAGATTTGCCATATGACCCGGCAATTCCACTGCTGGGTATATACCCAGCAGAACTGAAAACAAGGACACAAACCGATATATGCACACCAATGTTCATAGCAGCATTGTTCACTATCGCCAAAAGTTGGAATCAACCCAAATGCCCATCAAAAGATGAGTGGATCAATAAAAGGTGGTATATACATACAATGGAATACTACTTTGCTTTAAGAACAAATACACTACAAACACACGTGATAACATGGATGAATCTTGAGAATCTTATGCTAAGTGAAGCAGCCCAGGCATTGAAGGACAAATACTACATGACCTCAATGATATGAAATAAGCAAGCTCCCTCAGAGAGCTAGAGACTGGAAGATAGGCTTACAGGAAATCAGGGGGTAGAGGAAGAATGTAAGCTGACATCTACAAGGTTGAAATCTATGATAAGCTGGAGGTATGTATATGTACAAGGAAGGGATAATATGGGGGCATAGGGTTACCTTTGGGTGAGGCTTTGGGGGTTTGAGGGTGGCTAGGGATGGGCGGATGGGTAATATTGTCCAAGAAATTGGGGGGAGGGTGGGGCAACATATGAACATAGGAGATTGTCAGGTGTTGTTTGAGAGTAAAATGTTGAGAAAACCTTTTCAAAATATAATTAGGAAAGTTACCTGTTTAAGATACTCAAAGGGGATAATCTGACACAGGACAGAATCCTAGGGAATATCTGAATGCTCATTTTGCCAGAGTGGGTTATACCATTGGGTAGAGACCCATATAATGAGAGTGAAGGTAGACCCACAACCTGGGGAGGACTAATGCCATCAAATAGAGGGAACTGTATCTCTCAAGAGAAATGGTGGCTCCCAGGGCATTAGGACAGTTGAGCGGGTCAGGCCCTCAGCACTGTTGCAAGTATCTCTGAAAGTGGCTCCTCAGGAAATGAAGATTGACTGTCACTGTGGGCCCCAAGGGGAGGAGGAAATAGATATTGAATAGATGGAACCAAAGTAAATGCGATGGCAAGGGAAGTGCTTCACAAGAGTACACAAGGATGGATATAAAACATGTAATATTACACCAAATACATATAGGGGATGACAGACTAATAATGTAAACCATAATGTAAAACATAGGATAACTAAAAAATTTAGAAACCTGTATAGCCTAGAGTATAAACCACAATGTAAACACAAATGTTACCTTGTTTGAAAGCTATTGTCTCAATATCTGTACAACAGTTTCAGTAAATATGATATGAATAAGTTAAAAGATTATCTCTGTGGAAGGGAAAAGGTTTTATAATGGATATGTGGGACTACTGTATATTGTATATAGGAATTACTGTGATCTAAGGCTCTTGTAAAGAGAAGCTCAATAATTAGGGGAAAAAAAAAAGAAAATGACAGGATGCAGAATTTTTCCAAATCAATATATATTCTATATCTAACCTTTAAACTCATTGCTATATTCCATTTTACTATTAAGGGAACCTGACATTATATTGGGCTTCACTGTTCAGGAAGTTTTGAATCACAGAGTGGTTCAACAATGGCAGCGGAAGAATACTGGTATGGGATGTTATTGACAAGGGACATATGGTTGACAGGGAGTTATACAGGGCAGGTTTCCAAGGTGCATGGAAATGTTTAGATATACTCATAGTGGAAACAATTAAAAACAACAGCTGGGGGATACTGGGTTCCTGGCGGGGGGGGGGGCACTCTGTCATGGTCCCTAGGGGAGCAGCAGCAGTCCCCCAAGTGCAACAGCAAGTACCAGGAAGGAATGAGAGTCCAACAGTGACCCCCCTGATACTAATGACTATGCTTGTGAGCCTATACACCTGCAATAAGAACAAGGCCTAGAGCAGCATTGTGTCTAGGGGTTCCCTCCTGACAACCTCCGTGTTACTCAAATGTGGCCAGTCTCAAAGCCAAACTCAGCATGTAAATGCACTGCCTTCTCCCCAGGATGGGACATGACACCCGGGATGAGCCTCCCTGGCACCGAGGGATCACTACCAAGTACCAGCTGATGACGTAACTAGAAAATGACCTTGAATTAAAGGTTCAACATGGACCAGCAGAATATCCCTGTTTACATATAATAACAGGAGTTAAAAATGCTGTTTGACCTAAAGTAAGGGGGAGATGGAAAGTACAAATGAGTTTATATGGCTATGAGTTTCTAAAAAAGAGTCTGGAGGTTGTCAGAAGGATTGTCCTTATGCACACCTGAGCAGAGTCCCAGAGACAGATAAAGTAGATACAACCCCAGGTATTGGTTCTTTTGAGGGCTAAAGAGAGCAACAGGTTCTATGGTCATGGCAGATGGAGTTCACTGCCATGTCGCTTGGCCTTTCTTTGGAGCTGTGTTTCTGCATGATGGAGCTGGACTCAGATATGATCTCTTTTCACAAGCCTTTCATGCTACTTTACTGGATTTGTATTTGGTGCTGGGGTTTAAGATATATCTAGGGGATTTGAATCTCTAGACTGACAATATGATAGCCAGGCCCTGAGCCTCAACAGACTTCAGCTCCTACACTCTGATTTATTGGACTTACCCCACTCAGCTATCATGGAGTTGAAGAATGTCATCCATCACACCAAGGAGCCTAGAGTGCTTACAACTGAAAGCAGGAGAATTGCATCCATTATCCTTGTGGAATCTAAGCCCCCTCTTGACATAGATGTGGAATGGGCACAACTAAGCCAAGGTCCACAGGAAGGAGGAATACAGTAAGGATTAGAGTGGACTTAATGATATTCTATTCATGAACTATTGTGGTTAATAATCGAGAAAATGTGGCATTGGTGTGGAAAAAGTGGCCATGGTGGCTGCTGGGTGTGGGGAATGGGAGGAAGAGATGAGATGTGGAGGCATTTTTGGGACTTGGAGTTGTCCTGGGTGGTGCTCCAGGGACAATTGCCGGACACTGTATGTCCTCCCATGGCCCACTGGATGGAATGTGGGAGAGTGTGGGCTATGGTGTGGACCATAGGCCATGGAGTGAAGCAATGCCCAGAGATGTACTCACCCGATGCGATGGATGTGTCATGATGATGGGGGAGAGTGTTGCTGTGGGGAGAGTGGTGGGGTGGGAGTGGTGGGGGTGAATGGGGACCTCATAATTTTTTTTAAAAATGAATAAATTGAGTAGAATTTGAAAATAAACAAATAAAGAAAATTTAAAAATAAAACACAAAAATTAGGGAAAACTGCCTTTGCAGTTCCCTGAGGAGCTTCTCAGACTCAAAAATTACCCTGCAGTCTGCCCTTTGAAAATTGTGGAATTGGCTTTTGGTTAGTAAACTAAGGTAAGCCAAACAAACAAACAAACAAATAACAATAACAAAAACAAACGGGAAACTTTATTAAGAAAAATAAGAGACCGAAGAGAAGCAAACACAAAAATAATATCTATTTCTTTTTTGGTTCCTGTCCTAAAGTATCAGCTGGATATTTGATAACCCTGTCGATCACAACTCTAAGGAGAGTCAGGAATTGAACCAGAGGCCTCATATATTCAAAGCATAAACTCTCCCACTGAGCTAAACTTTCTCATTGCATCTCTTAGTTAGAGATCTATCCAGACATGTTCCCTAGGGCAGGTTAGACTCTGCAGTTGAGTAGATTCCTGTGATTAGGAGCCTGTCTCCACTCCCTTTATATTCTTACTGCTTTTTCTCCCAGGGCAGCAGGAGGCAATAAGCTGTGGGATCAGATGTGCTCTCACCTCTCCTGGTCATGTTGAGTTCCCTTGAGAAATTCAAATGTGAGCCTGATATACAAACTAACTGCAGATAAATAACTCTCAACCCTCTTTAGACCTTCTCCTCCTCCCAGGAGACCCTAAATAGGTCCCTGGAAGGTTATTAAGCCCTTCCTACTGCCCACTCTCTTAGGTGATTGGGAATTTTGATAGTACTCAGCACCAAACTAGTCAATTGCCTGACTCTGCCCTCTTGCAACCCATGTTCCTAAGTCAGCTAGGTAAATCAGGTTGCCTGTGCAAATTTGCCTCTCACCTCTTCCTAGGACCACATTTTGCCAGCTGATATGCTCGCTAAAGTTCAGAGGGGTTCCAGGTAACCAAGCCCAGAGAAAGGAAACCCCTCTCCACCTTTTGCTAGAAACCTCTTAATCCCAGAGAATGCTCCCTTCTGCTTGGTGGCTGGTATGAATCAGGGGGTCTCACAGCAGCTTTTTGCCTTGAGAGTGGGGCCAAGCCACCAACCATTTCCAGGCCACGGTGTGAGAAACTCACAGTTTTCCCTCGGGCTTTTTGTTTCTTCATCCAATTCTCTCCAGATGGATGCCCTGAAGTCTCCTGCTCTGTGGGATCCCAAAACAGCACTCTCAGACAGGATTTTGGCCTTTCTTCCCTTCTCAGCCATTTTTTTGTGTGTGAGAGAGCTGGTGAGTGCCCCCTTAAACTGACGCCATTTTGCTGCTGCTTTCTCATTTTTTCATTATCTTAACATATAATAAGGTACAAATAAAAAATATTTACCTTACTTTGGTATTTTATTTTGTATGTAGAACTTAAGACCATCAAACAAAATTTTAATCCTAACCTTTCTAAAAAGATTACTGATTTACAATTTTATAACTATTTTTCTTTACATTGAGGAGAATTAATTATTATTTAAAATTTGTTTTTCCACATGATGAAATATAAGGAAATATTTTTACTTTGATTACCAACCACAACTTCCTTAGATATATTTTTCTCAGGTTAAATATTTATTTTACAATCTTCATTGTAATTTTATGACCACTTTTCAGATGTGGATATATATACATATATACATTTGGATTACTCTAGCTAAATGATGAATGAAAGATGCTCTCTGACTCTTACTGATGTGGGCTATGGGTGGGAGGCTCTTTGTCTCTTCAGAGATAGCCTAAGCTCTCTGACTTGTGGGTGAGACGGTAAGAGGCTGCAGTCCTGTCCTTGGTGACCATGGGAATGACTCCAGTCCCAGGAAACAGTTTAACAATGCAAGGTCTATAAACTTTAAGTATTCAGGAGAAATGCAAACAAAATATGCTAAAAGCTTATCTAGAATGTATGAAGTCCATTCTAAAAGCTTACCTAAGATGTGGAAAATATATATGCTAATTCAAGCCTATTGAGAACTGAAACAAAGGGACCGTTTCCTTTAACCTTTCCTCTCTGTATAAAAGGAACTCAAAAGTCTTGTTCAGGGCTCAGGATTGAAACAGAAAGCTCCTGAGTCCGGCCGGCCATCAATAAACCATTTTTCCTTCTCAAAATCATTCCTGAGTCCTGGCCTCTCTATATAAAAATAATTGAACCTCTCTCAAATTCTACAATGTTTTTGGCAACCACGAAGGGACTGCAAATGAAGACCAGAGATGGTAGCATTTTGCTACCCCTTCCAAATCACCGAGGAAGCCAGGAAGACTCAAGTGAACCCCAAATCTGGGCACCCCTGGATTAAATTTAATCCAGAAAAGATGTGGGCTCCACCAGAATCTTCCCAACATAAATTGAGGGCAATGGAAGGTCTGAAGAGAAAGATTGTGGGAAAGAAAACGAACTCCAAACATGGAAGAAAGTAAGACTCCCTGGGTGAGCACAGTCTGGAAAGCCTTAGCTTTAATTGCTAGAAGGGGGAAGCTGATCACCTCCTGAGAGAACCCTAGTAGCCCCAAAAAATTGGGGGGAAGCCATTCTTTCTAGGTCTGGAAAAAGGAGAAAAACCGGGGAAAAAGCCCTGGTGTTTTAGGTTTGTCTAACTGCATGTTAGAATCTGGTACTGGTCTTATATCCACTAAAGGAGTGGAGGCTTGATTTTAATAGGAAAGGTTGTTTGTAGGTTCAAGTCCTACAGTCCTGTAGAAAAACTGGGAAAAAGCCCTGGTGTTCTGGGTTTGTCTAACTGCATGTTAGAATCTGGTACTGGTCTTATATCCACTAAAGGAGTGGAGGCTTGATTTTAATAAGAAGGGCTATTTATAGGTTTGAGTCCTAACATCCTGGAAATTGGTCTGGATTTAGAAAAAAAACCTGGTTACAGGAAAATGGATCGGCTTTTCTAGTGGAGCTTGGTCTGGGTGTAAAGTTAAACAGTGGAAAAAGTCGAGCTGTAATCTTTTGTTATGGTGCTAAATTGTGAATGAATTCACTTTATACCAAATGCTAAGTGTTCTACAGTTTGTGATGGCTGTGAGGGCAGCCATGCTGAAAAAATATATATATATAGAACTTGTGGTTCAGATTAGTGACCTTTGTGCTTCTGTCTGTGTCAGCTCAATGCTAGTGTTGGAGCTGTGTGGTTATGTAAAGTAGATTTCCATTTAGCTGGAGCCCTCCCTTGCCATTGGCAAGGGGGTGAATTGATTATGAGGCAAAACTGAGGAGTCTGGATGTTTGCAGAGTCTAGATGTTTGTGCATGCTCTGCTGGCTTGTCTCTGGTCTGTCCCTTTGCCAGGGCTTGGAGGCCATCTGTGTTCATGCCATGCACCCAAGTTTGTTGGGGCTGCCCCAGTCAGGGTGGCTGGGTCCCTGGGAGAGTTGCCGAATATGAGTAAGTTCTGTCTGCCCATTTTGGCCACAAGCTGGAAAGGGGAGAGTGGCTGGCCCCTTTCCAGTGAGTCCACATAAGCTGCATTCCTATTTGATTGTTGTGCACCCGACTGCCTGGAAGGGGGGGAAGTGAAGGGGGTGAAAAGAAGAATCAGAATAAATGCAGTAAAGTTCCCTCCCTAGGGTGTTAAAGTCAAAATATGTTTGCATTCTGCCCAGGTTCTTAGAAGGTATTGTAGTAACTTTATGTAAGAGAATGTGTTCTGTGAAGGTAAAATTCATCTTAAAAGTATAAATAATTATAAAAGTTTAAAAAAGCACTGTTTAAATTAAGGTATTTAAATGGCTAACTGCAGAAAGACATTATTAAACAAAAACTGAATTGATAATAATAATAAAAAAGTAATTTTATAACAAAAAACTTGTCGGCAGCCAGCCTCCCCTGCCAACTTGCTTCCAAAAAGCTGTTTCTGGTATTACATGCTACTAAGTATTTAAAGTGAAGAAAAGTTCATTATTTTAACAAACTTGTTTAGTATTAATGGCAGTTATATGTTGTAAGAAGTTTGCCTGGTAACTTAGTATGTGGGTTATATGGAATGTGTTTTTATTGCTAAGGAAATGAAGATGATTTTGTCCTAAAATAAAATGATTGATTATTGGAAAGAGTAGAGTGTGGGACAAAACCTGAATGAATACTGAAAGTGTAAAAGGTTTGTAAAAGAAAAATTTTTATGATTAAAATTGAGTAATATCAATATACAAAGAAAATCTGTTTTATCAAAATAGCTTCTTGTGCTTTAACCTCATCATTTCCTCAGTGTTTGAAGAAGAAAGGGTCTTATCTCTTTTAAAAGAACGTTATGTTCTAGAAATTGAATCCTGGAAAGTAGCTTTTATTTCAAACTAACTGCAAGAGATTTATTCTTTTACTTTAAATGATAAATTAAAGTAATAGTTAAGTTCATTTAATATGTTATAAGTCAAATAAAAGGTGTTTAAAGGTGTTATAAAATTAACAGGTTTTTCAAAAAATAGTAAAAACTGTAACTAAGAGTTAAAATCATTTATAAATGCATTTATATTATAAAACAGTGGAAAGATAATAACTAAAATTATAGCTGGGTGAATTTAGCCTGAAACTATTATTTAAGTGTTAATTCTAAACTAACATTTCCTTTGTTTATGGTTACTTCAAGCCTAACCTCACCCCTTGCCTTTGCATATGGTTATTTCATAATAACTTCTGCCCCTACAGTCCAGAGAAGAGCTGGGACATCACTGTCTCCTGCCCTGATACTAGTAACCCTTTCTCTCATGAATTCAAGTGTAAACGAAATAAATTGCTGCCTGATGGAATAAGGTTAAATGACCACTGGAGTTTTATTATCTCCAAAATTGGAAAAAGAAAAAAAAAGAGGGGGGGGGAAGCGGGAGAAGTTTCCTGCCTTGACGGTCAGTGTTCCTAAGAGTGGCGATTCATGAGAGAAACCAGTCTGTCTCCCTGAGGCTTCAAATAGCCTCAGTAAATGTACATAAATTTAATCTTGTTGCTTATCCAAAATTCTTCTAAATTCAAAGTAAAATATAAAGTTCTGAAACAAAAAATGGTGCTAAAGCATTGAGAACATTTTGATTACAATCCATTAATTAAGAAAGAAAATTCTTGTGTAAAACTGCATAGTCATAGTGTAAAACCGCAGTCATAGTCCAAATTAAGAAAAGTTTCAGGAGTCTTTGAAATGTTTTGCAGTCACACTTGTTTTGTAAAAATTAGAAGTTTAAAATAACTAAAGTTATGTTTTTGTGTCAAACTATTCATGTCTGCCTATTTGCTCAAATTGGTGCAGTTAAATATGCAGTTATATAAGTAATATATATTTCTGAACCCCAAATTCAGCTAAACAGTATATAAAATATACTGCAAATTATAAGTAATATCAATGAGTTGTGTTTCTGTGTTTAACTCCTTGTATCTGTCCATTTGCTCAGTGTATGTCTTCATATATCAGGATAATAATATCAAAATAACAAATGAAAATTCTTAAAAGACCTCTATTCAAATTGTTAAAAATTAAACATGCAGTTATATATGTAAATAAATATTCTTAAAGCCCAAATTAAACTAAGCAGGATGAAAAAGTCATATAGAAATCTGATTATAGAAATGATTGGGAAAGTGCCCCCTCTTTGCAAGAGCTTGAAAGGCAAGACTAGGTGTGGCAGATTAAACCTATCTACTAGGCTAGGGAATTAAGAATCAGTTTGCCCTGTAATTTCCCAGTTTAAACCTTTTGTCAGCCATAAAATGTAAAAAAATGAAGATTAGGTTAGTTTTCACATAAGGGAAAAAATGTTGATTGGTGTAACCTGGCGGTTTGCTGCCTCAGTCTCCCACTCCCGGTTGGAGAGCAGTGGAGGAGACCAGTTTAGGCCAGTCCTATGGGCAGTGGAAGGATGCCCAAGAAGGAGATAAGTCGGTGCCATTTCAGCACTAAATTCTATTCTTTATTTGACGAAGGGGAGCAGGTAAAAACTAAAATGGTTGGAATGTGATAGAGGAAGCAGTTAAATCACAAACTTTTGCACGGGAAAGTTAGATCTTCTCAGATAAGCTGTAACTTCTGAAGTATCCAATCTATAGAGAAACAGGAAGAACTTGTGTGCTAGGCTTAAGGGTATATAAATCATGTCATTTTTCTTTGTTCAGGGCACCAGCCATATCTGTCTCTGCACCCCTTCTTGCAAGACTGAGAATAAATTCTTTTCTTCTCTACAATCTGGTGAGCCTTATTTTCTTCCAGAAGATTTCTTTCCAACAAAATAAAGGTAATTAGTGGCTCTATTAACAAATTTCAGTAAGTAAAGAAAAGTCCATAAAAACTATGGAGAGATCTTTCCTGGATTATGATTAAACAAATTAAGTAATTGTGTAATGAGTTTTAAAACCTGGTAGTCAGTATGCTTTTAAATTATTCATTTTCATAACTTAAACAAAGCAAAGAAGTTTTTAGCTTCCTGTAAGCGAAAAAGAGAACATTCCTTGCATCAACTATAATGGTTTCAATTTTATTTAACTTGAGTGTAATCTCCCATAGTTAATTTATAAACTAAATTAACATTATATGCACGAAATCTTTAGAGTAATGAAAATTGTAAGTTCACATTGGTGAAATTAGGCTAAAGGAAAAAGATTGTAGATATGCTCTCTTAAATAAATAGAGTAAATTTCTTTGGTTGGTAATTGTAATTTAATGTTTATTTAAACATAAGGTGACTAGTCAATGTGGTTATAGTCAATTATAAAGAGTTTATAAAACATCTTCCAACCTGAAAACGTTTAAATAGTTCTAGTTCTAGAAGTCATTGTTAACTAAAAACTTAGATTGGTATTGGTTGCAAAAAATAACTTCATGATAATAAAACCTGTCTGAAATCCACCACAAGGTACACATTTAAGTAAATGGTAATAAAAAGTTATCTTGATTCTATTGGTAATGTTCTGTTTTCATTTTAACAATGAAAAATAATTTTTCCCTCTATTACTAAAGTAAAGTACCTACTGTTATCTTCATAGTAAAATTGTGTAAGTAAACAGTCATTTGATATATGTGTTGCATTAAATTGTTTAAAATATATATAAAAACAAGGAATAAACTTTAACATTGTCAAACTCTTTTGTGCATTCAAACCAGGCCTTAATACATTACAGGTGACCTCTCCATGTGAGTTATTGGCTAGGCTGGTCACCGACCCCTCAATTAAAAATATTTGCTATAACAGCCTCTGGTTCTGCTCCTGAAGTTGATGGAAACTATGTTGCAGTTTCAAGCTCCTGCAGCAGCCAATAATGACTTGGTACAGCCAAGTGTACAATGGATATCACCTGCAGACTGGCACTGTTCCATAGTGCCAGAGAGCACTATGCAACCAAGCTAGTAAAATACTGGAAAATCTCTCTAAGATCAAGGATGCTGCAACTTGCTCACTGCATGAAGGTCATGCTAAGTGGAGCCATGATACCAGGATACTGTAAGTGAAACTTAAACACAATTGGCATTATGGCCTGCTCTCATGTAGCGATAACATGTAAAATATTACAAACCTGAAACTTAAAACTATTCATTGCAACTCTAAATCCTTTGCATTAAGTAATAATACATTAATTAATATTAAGTGCTGTACTCTTATCCTATACTAAATATATGCCTAATAATTATAACATTATCCTTTCTATTTTGGATCAAGTGCAATATATTAGACATGTTAAGTTCCTAGTAAATTCATTTTCTAAACAGTTAATAAACATGTCTATAGAATAAGTTATCAGTCTCAGCCAGGCTCAGTCAACTTACTATATTCTACTGTACTCTACTGTGTAGCAAAAATGAGGCTTGCTTACTAATAATGAGTCACCTGTTGAACTAGTCAAAATTATGAGAAATTGAACTATTAAAACCAAAATGTAAATAAACCTTTATTCTGTAGTTCTGATCACTCCCACAGCTAAAAACTAAGAAAATTTCCAACTTGGTGTTCTAATCCTGAGTGAAACCAATTGCCCAAAGGGTGCCAGTTCACCAGGAGCATCTGACAGAGCACATGGGTGCCAATCATTAAACAGCTTGAAATGTGTCTTCAAACAAAGATAAGTATTTATTGCAATTTCTCTCTAAAGGTAAATAACATAGAAAAAGTATATATATATACTGTTCCCACCAGTTTTTTAAAAAGGAGTGCCATCTTTATAAGCACCTAACCTTGTCTACCTCTGTAATCCAATGTCATTTTTAAAAATGGGTATTCCAAATTTTTAATTAAGTTTGTTTCTTTCAGAATGAACATCTTATTAACCATATGAAAACTTCATCCAATGTTGTATCGAATGCCAGATCCATCTTCCTCCAGTTAAAATAAAATAAGAGTTTTACACCTTCTTAGGCAATGACTACAGCCCATGGCCAGCAGGAAGCAGTTACAGAAAAGAGATCATCTCCCTTCAGCACCCATTTTAGATTAAACGTGTAAACTCTTTAAGGGTAAAATGAAATTAATAGATGGATCTGGAACCTGACTGGAAATTCACATGAGCACCAGTGGCCCCAGGATGACTGCAGGGGAGCCCCCATCCCAGGATTCTGCTGTCCAGAATAAAAACTTCTAAACTTCTAAAAACAGTCCTGTATGCTACACTGAAGACTGATAAATAATCAATCAAAACAACAAACAGCCATCCACCTCATAGCTCCAACAATAATTATGCCAAAGCTTAGCAAGTTAAACTTTGGCAAAAGGGGGAAATGATGTAGGCTTTGGGTGGGAGGCTCTTTGTCTCTTCAGAGATAACCTAAGTTGCCTGACTTGTGGGTGTGAGAGGGTAAGAGGCTGCAGTCCTGAGAGGAGGGGGCAAGATGGTGGCTGAGTGAGCTTGCCTGGTAATGTCTCTGCAGGGGGCGGCTGGGCAGCGTTGAAGGCTCTTTGGGACCATGCTGTTTTGGGGATTTTTGCTGGTTGGAAGGTATCTGGACGTCAATTTGGTGGGAAGGTAACAGAGAGGATATGTCTATAATATATAAACGGAGGTCCCAGCTGGGTGAGGGAAGTTCCCTCCTTGGGTGGGCAGAGCCGCAGTATCGGGCGCTCCTGCAGCTCTGGGAGCCGCCGCGGCCAGGGTTGTTTTTTTTTTTTTTTCTTTTTTTTTCCTTTTTCTGGAGGCTTTGCAGTGCTGAGGAATTCATGGATACTGGGCCAGCTGGTGAGGGGTTGATGGGACAAGACTCCTTTGCAGATCGATTTGGGGAGACAGACGGTGTTTTGTTTTGGTCGCCGGACAGGGGGAGTAGCGCTTCCGCCTGGAGCCCCATCCCCACAGGTCCGGCTGCCGATCTGCAATGGAATTGGATTTTTGGCAATAAGGGGACACAATTGGGAGACTGTTGTAGGGTGCAATGAGGGAGGAGGACACGTCTGGAAGCCGATTGGGGAATATTTTGCGAAGTTTGGGATTTGGGGTCTTGGAGTCTGTTTTCGGCGTTTCCAGCTGAAGCCCACCCCACCCGGCGGGGCTTGGGATCTGAGTCATTGAACTGGCTGTGGTGTAGAGGCACCCTCAAGTGGCCGTTTTGTGGGAGCACAGGGAGGGAGCTGTCCAAAGGCTGAAACCCTGAGGAGTAGGTGAATTGCAGGGATCAGACATTTAATATAGAGTTTGCGGACCTGGCTTCCCCCACGGGGCTGGCACCCAGCTACGGGGATCCCTGAGGGCTGTGTTGCACTGCGGGGCTCCTAAGCTTCCTGTGGACCAGATTTGAGGTTGCCAGGTCTGGGTCCCCTGGACTCTGGCGGTCCACACCCCAGACTCACACCTCTTGAGTCTTCAGTGTCTCAGACTTTCCACCCCTGAATCCATCACGCCCTGGGGTCTACCTGGGGTCCTTGAGTGCCCTGGACCTTAACGTTTGCGTTTTATCTTTATTGGTTCATATTGTTTTGTTTTTATTTTCACTTTATCTTATTTTTTACTCTTTTTGACGCCCTGATTGCTAATAATGTATTATCCCCTATTCTTTTCTCCTAGCGTGTCCCCCAAAGTCCTTTTATTTATACAGTTATTTAGGGTTTTTTTGGTTGTTGTTTTAGATAGTGTTGCAATTGTGACACGTGTATACCTGTATCTCTCTTCCCCCTATCTGTTCCCCACCGTTTGCCCATCCTCTTTTTCTTTCTTCCTTTCTTCTTGTCTTTCTTTTTTTCTTTATTATAATTAGTTTTTTTTTCGGTTTTCTCTTTCCCTCTTGTCCCTCATTTTCCACTTATTTTATTTTAATTCAAGTATACAATAGGCGCTACAGGGAACACCTCACATTTGCTGGGTTTTCCCATCCTCCACTGCCTCATTTCTGTGTGAACTGATTTAGGCTACCTACACTATCCCCCTTCCCCTGCATCTTGATATCCACTATCATCTACTGTCTCTCCTATATTCCACCCCCCACCTCCAGTTCTTTCATCCACAAAGTGTCTAACTCTTAATTTCTAATACCTTTGTTCTGTTTTCTGTCTGGTATCCACTCTTGAAACTATTACCTTTCTTTTCTTTTTCCCTCTCTCATGAAAACAATAGCTTTGTAGTTCATACCATATTCCTCCCATATTCAGTCATCTACCTCATAAAAGGTACTCTACCTACAGCTATAACTCTATACAATCTACATGAATCTAACCTCCATCCTCCTAGATCTCATATTCTTGCTTTGTTAACATACATCACCAATACTATTCTACACTTTTTCCTTGCTTACACAATTGCCTTTCCCTGGCACTAAT
Organism: Dasypus novemcinctus; assembly: GCF_030445035.2. Classification (NCBI taxonomy): domain Eukaryota; kingdom Metazoa; phylum Chordata; class Mammalia; order Cingulata; family Dasypodidae; genus Dasypus; species Dasypus novemcinctus. The sequence continues at coordinate 12,213,800 of NC_080694.1, read as the reverse complement.
ACTTTCCTTTAAAGTGAACTTAATCAGCAACAAGAAATTAGAATAAGAAGAACAAAGTGACAAAAAGAAGATATAACACTTACACAAAAATAACAGCTAATTAATCTCCAAGACTAGACAAAGAAGCTAAGGAACTGATTAAACCCGTCAAGATAAAAGGATGACCAGAAAGCAACAAAAATTGACAAACCAAATGAGTAATCAGGAAAACATGGCTGAATCCAATCAACAAACTAAAAATCAGGAAGGGGAGCAGAACTTCGCACAAGCAATGAAAGATCTCACAACATTTATCACCAACAAATTTGATGAAGTAATGAAAGAGGTTAACAACATGAAGACAACACTGGGAGGGGAAATTGCAGACATACGCAAAAACATAACAGACATGATGGGAATGAACACCACAGTTCAAGAAATCAAAAATACACTTACAGCAAATATCAACAGACTAGAAGAGGCAGAGCAGAGAATTAGTGATATGGAAGACAGTACATCAGAAATCAAACAGATAGTAGAAGGGGTCGATAAAAAGATAGAAAAAATCCAGCTAGGATTTAGGGACCTAAATGACAATGCAAAACGCTCAAATATACGTATTATAGGTATTCCAGAAGGAGAAGAGAAGGGAAAGGGGTCAGAAGGAGTGTTGCAGGAAATAATGGCTGAAAACTTCCCAAATCTACTGAAAGAGACAGACGTTCATATCCAAGAAGCACAGCACACTCCACTGGTCATATAACCCAACAGGCCCACCCTAAGACATAAACTCGTCAAATTATCCAATGCTCAACACAAAGAGAAAATCCTAAAAGCAGCAAGAGAAAAGAAAACCATCACATATAAGGGAAGCTCGATAAGATTAAGTGCTGATTTCTCATCTGAAACCATGGAGGCAAGGAGGCAGTGGTATGATATAGTCAAGGTAATAAAGGAAAAAAATTTCCAACCAAGAATACTATATCCAGCTAAATTAACATTCAAACATGACGGAGAGTTCAAAATATTTGCAGATAAACAGAAACTGAAAGAATATACCAACAAGAAACTTCCCCTTCAAGAAGTTCTAAAGGGAGTTCTGCAGGAAGAAAGGAAAAAACAGGACAGGCAGAGTTGGAGGAGAGTATAAGAGCAACAAAAAAAGACAAACTACACGGGGGAAAAAATACAAACAAAATATGACAAACACAAATCCAATAAAAATATGGCTAACACAAATAATTCCTTGAAAGTAATAACACTGAATGTCAACGGATTAAACTCACCTATCAAAAGATTCAGACTGGGACATTGGATAAGGAAATATGGCCCATCTGTATGCTGTCTACAAGAGACACATCTTAGACCTAGAGACGCATGGAGATTGAAAGTGAATGGCTGGAAAACAATCATACAAGCAAACAATAACCAAAAAAAGGCAGGAGTAACTATATTAATATCAGACAAAATAGACTTTAAATGTGAAACAATTGTGAGAGACAGAGAAGGATACTACATTTTAGTGAAAGGGAAAATTTGTCAAGAAGATCGAACAATCATAAATATTTATGCTCCTAACAAGGGTGCCTCTAAGTATGTGAGACAAACGCTGGAAAAACTAAGTGAAACAACAGATGCATCTACAATCATAGTGGGGGATTTTAATACACCACTATCTACCTTGGACAGAACATCTCAAGAGAGAATCACTAAAGAAACAAAACGTTTGAACAGTATAATAGAGGAGCTGGAGCTAATAGACATATATAGATCATTACACCCAAACACAGCAGGATATACATTCTTCTCAAGCGCACATGGATCATTCTCCAAGATAGACAATATGCTAGGCCACAAAGAAAGGCTGAATGAATTCAGAAAGATTGAAATCATACAAAACAATATCTCGGACCACAGTGGAATCAAGCTGGAAATTTGCAAGGGACAGAGGCCCAGGTTTCATACCATGATTTGGAAATTAAACAGCACACTCTTAGAAAAACAGTGGGTCAAAGAGGAAATCTCAAAAGAAATCAATGACTACCTTGAAACAAATGATAACGATAACACAACATACCAAAATTTATGGGATACAGCAAAAGCAGTACTGAGAGGGAAATTTATAGACATAAATTCATATATCAAAAAAGAAGAAAGAGCAAAAATTGAAGAATTAACTGCACATTTGAAGGAATTAGAAAAACAACAACAAAGTGACCCAACAGGAAGAAGAAGGAAGGAAATAACAAAGATAAGAGCAGAACTAAATGATATAGAAAATAAGAAAGCACTTGAAAAGATAAACAAGACCAAGAGCTGGTTTTTTGAGAAGATCAACAAAATTGACAAACCTTTCGCGAGACTAACAAAGAAAAAAAGAGAGAAGATGCAAATACACAAAATAACAAATGAGAAAGGCGATATCACCACTGACCCCACAGAAATAAAGACTATCATAAGAGGATACTTTGAAAAACTATATTCCAACAAAAATGACAATTTAGAGGAAATGGACAAATTCCTAGAAACACATAAGCAACCCACATTGACGAAAGAGGAAATTGATGATCTTAACAAACCAATCACAAGCAGAGAGATAGAATCAGTCATTAAAAATCTCCCAACTAAGAAGAACCCAGGGCCAGACGGCTTCACAGGTGAATTCTACAAAACATTCCGGAAAGAACTAACACCAATCCTGCTGAAACTATTCCAAAACATCGAAACAGATGGAACATTGCCGAACTCCTTCTATGACGCCAACATTACCCTAGTACCAAGGCCAAACAAAGACACCACAAAAAAGGAAAATTACAGACCAATTTCTCTAATGAACCTAGATGCAAAAATACTCAACAAAATACTTGCTAATCGTATTCAACAACACATTAAATGAATTATACACCACGACCAAGTGGGATTTATTCCAGGTATGCAAGGATGGTTCAACATAAGAAAATCAATCAATGTAATACACCATATAAACAGATTGAAGGAAAAAAATCACATGATTATATCTATAGATGCAGAAAAAGCATTTGACAAAATACAGCACCCTTTCTTGATAAAAACGCTCCAAAAGATTGGAATACAAGGAAATTTTTTGTACATGATATAGAGTATATATGAAAAACCTACAGCCAACATTGTTTATAATGGAGAAATCCTAAAATCCTTCCCTCTAAACTCAGGAACAAGACAAGGATGCCCATTGTCTCCACTCCTGTTTAACATTGTCTTAGAAGTACTTGCTCGAGCACTGAGGCAAGAACCAGATATAAAAGGCATTCAAATTGGAAAGGAAGAAGTCAAAATTTCATTATTTGCAGATGACATGATCCTATACATAGAAAACCCTGAGAGATCTACAACAAAGCTTCTAGAACTCATAAATGAGTTTAGTAAAGTCACAGGTTATAAGATCAATGCGCAAAAATCAGTAGCATTTCTGTACACCAATAATGAGCAAGATCAGGAGGAAATCAAGAAACAAATACCATTCACAATAGAAAATAAAAAAATCAAATACTTAGGAATAAATTTAACTAAAGAAGTAAAAAACTTGTACACCGAGAACTATACAAGACTGTTCAAGGAAATTAAAGAAGACCTAAATAAATGGAAGAATATTCCTTGTTCATGGATAGGAAGACTGAATATTATCAAGATGTCTATCCTACCAAAACTGATCTACACATTCAATGGAATCCCAATAAAAATCAACACAGCCTTTTTAAGGAACTAGAAAAACTAACTATGAAATTTATTTGGAAAGGAAAGAGACCCAGAATAGCCAAAGACATACTGAAAAAGAAAAACGAAATTGGAGGAATCACACTACCTGACTTCAAAACATACTACAAAGCTACAGTAGTGAAAACAGCATGGTATTGGCATAAGGAGAGACACACAGACCAATGGAATCGAATTGAAAGCTCTGATATAGAACCTCACATATATAGCCATATAATATTTGATAAAGCCACCAAACCCTCTCAACTGGGAGAGAGTGGCCTATTCAACAAATGGTGTCTGGAGAACTGGATAGCCATATGTAGAAGAATGAAAGAGGGTTACCATCTCACACCTTATACAAAGATCAACTCAAGATGGATCAAAGACCTAAATATAAGAGCCAAGACCATAAAAACCTTGGAAAGCAGTGTAGGGAAACATCTACAAGGCCTAGTAATAGGAAATGGCTTCATGAATATCACACCAAAAGCACGAGAAGCAAAAGAACTAATAGATAAATGGGATTTCCTCAAAATTAAAGCCTTCTGCACCTCAAAGGAATTTGTTAAGAAAGTAAAAAAGGAGCCTACACAGTGGGAGAAAATATTTGGCAACCATATATCTGACAAGAAACTTATAACTTGCATATATAAAGAACTCATATATCTTGAAAATAAAAAGATAAACAACCCATTGAAAAAATGGGAAAAAGATTTAAACAGACACTTCTCCAAAGAAGAAATACAAATGGCTAAAAAGCACATGAAAAAATGCTCCAAATCTCTAGCTATCAGGGAAATGCAAATCAAAACAACAATGAGATACCATCTTACTCCCATAAGATTGGCAGCTATAAAAAAAACAGAAGAATACAAATGCTGGAGAGGATGTCAAGAAAGGGGAACACTCATCCACTGCTGGTGGGAATGCAGAAGGATCCAATCATTCTGGAGGACAGTTTGGCATTTTCTTAAAACGCTAACCAGAGATTTGCCATATGATCCAGCAATACCACTGCTGGGTATATACCCAGCAGAACTGAAACCAAGGACACAAACCAATATATGTACACCAATGTTCATAGCAGCATTGTTCACTATCGCCAAAAGTTGGAATCAACCCAAATGCCCATCAACAGACGAGTGGATCAATAAAATGTGGTATATACACACAATGGAATACTACGCGGCTGTAAGAACAAATACACTACAAACACACGTGATAACATGGATGAATCTTGAGAATCTTATGTTGAGTGAAGCAACCCAGGCATTGAAGGACAAATACTACATGACCTCAATGATATGAAATAAACAAGCTGCCTCAGAGAGCTAGAGACTGAATGATAGGCTTACAGGAAATCAGGGGGTGGAGGAAGGATGTGAGCCGACATCTGCAGGGGTGGAATTTATGATGAGCTGGTGGTAATTATGAACACAAAGAAGAGATAAAATGGGGGCAAGGGGCTGCCTTTGGGGGTCTTTGCGGGTTTGAGGGGGGCTGGGGATGGGCAGATGAGTAATATTTCCCAATAAGTGGGGGGAGGGGTAGCATACGAACACAGGAGAGTGTCAGGCGTTGGTTGAGAGTAAAATGCTGAAAAAATCGTATCAAAATATAATTAAGAGGGTTACCTGTTTAGGATGCTCGGAAGGGATGGCCCGATGCGGGACAGGCTCCTGGGGAATGTCTGAATGCTCATTTTGCCAGAGTGGGTGATACCATTGGGTAGAGACCCAAGTAGTGAGAGTGGGGGTGGACCCACATCCTGGGGAGGACTAATGCCATCAAATAGAGGGAACTGTATCTCTCTGGAGAAAGGGTGGCTCCCAGGGCATTGGGGCAGCTGAGCAATTTAGGACCTGAACACTGTTGCAAGTATCTCTGGATGTGGCACCTCGGGAAACGGAGGTTGGCTGTCACTGTGGGCACCAAGGGGATGGGAAAATGGATGTTAAATGTGTGAAACCAACGTAAATGAGGGGTAAGAGAGGAGTTTCATGAGAATACACAAGGAAGGATATAAAATATGTAATATTACATCATAAACATATAGGGGATGACAGAATGACAATGTAAACCATAATGTAAAACATAGGATAACTAAAAATGTTAGAAAACTGCGTGTCCTAAAGTATGCACCACAATGTAATCACAGATGTCACCTGGTTTGAAAGCTATTGTCTCAGACTATGTACATCACTTTAAGTAAATATGTTGTGAATAGGTTGTAAGAATATCGCTGTGGAAGGGAAAAGGTTTTGTAATGGATGTGTGGGAGTGCCGTATATTGCATACATGAATTGCTGTCGTCTAGGGCTCTTGTGAAGAGAAGGTCAATAATTAGGGGGAAAAAAAAAAGGAAAAGAAAAAGATAGGATGTAGAATTTTCCCAAGTCAACACGTATTCTATATCTAACCTTTAAACCCATCGCTATATTCCATTTTGCTAGTAAGAGATCCTGACATGATATTGGGGCTTCAATATTCAGAAAGTTCTGGATCCCAGAGTGGTCCAACAATGGCAGCGGAGAAATACTGGCATGGGATACTATTGACAGGGGATAAATGGCTGACAGGGAGCTATACAGGGCATATGTCCAGGGTGCATGGTAATGTTTGGATATACTCATAGTGGCAACAATTAAAAACTAAAGCTGGGGGGTACTGGGTCCACAGCCGGGGGTGCTGTGCCATGGTCCCTAGGGGAGCAGCGGCAGCCCCCCAAGTGCAGCGGCAAGGACCAAGAAGGAATGAAGGTCCAACAGTAAGCCCCTGATACTAATGACTATGCTTGTGAGCCTACAGGCCTGAAATAAGAACAAGGCCTAGAGCAGCACTGTGCCTGGGAATCTCCTCCTGACAGCCTTCATGTTACTCAAATGTGGCCAGTCTCGAAGCCTAACTCAGCATCTAAATGCAATGCCTTCCCCCCAGCGTGGGACATGACACCCGGGGATGAGCCTCCCTGGCACCGAGGGATCACTATCAACTAACAACTGATAATGCAACTGGAAAATGACCTTGAATTGAAGGTTCGATGCAGATCAGTAGAATATCCCTGTCTACATAGAATAATATGACTTTAAAATGCTGTTTGACCTACTGTAAGGGGGAAATAGAAAGGAGAAATGAGTTTATATGGCTATGAGTCTCTAAAAAAAAAAAAGAGTCTGGAGGCTGTCAGAAGGATTTCCCTTATGCACAACTGAGCAGAGTCTAAGAGACAGATAAAGTAGATACAATCCCCAGGTATTGGTTCCTTTGAGGGCTAAAGGGACCCACGGGTTCTACGGTCATGGCAGATAGGGTTCACTGCCATGTCAGATGGCCCTTCTATGGAGCTGGTGTTTCTGAGTGATGAAACTGGACCCAGAGGGGATCTCTTTTCATAAGACTATCATGCTACTTTACTGGAATTGTAGTTGGTATTGGGGTTTAAGATATATTTAAGGGATTGAATCTTTTTACTGACAATATGATAGCCAGGCCCTGAGCCTCAACAGACTCCAGCTCCTACAATCTGAATTATTGGACTCACCTCACTCAGCTAAGATGGAGTTGAAGAAGGGCAACCACCACACCATGGAGCCTAGAGGGCCTACAACTGAAAGCAGGAGGATTGCATCCAGTAACCATGTGGAATCTGAGCCTCCTCTTGACATAGATGTGCAACGGACACAACCAATCCAAGGACCTCAGAGAAAAGGTGGCAATGGAGTGGGAAAAGTGGACATGGTGGCTGTTGGGTATGGGGAATGGCAGGAAGAGATGAGATGTGAAGGTGCCTTTGGGACTTGGAGTTGCCCTGGATGGTGCTTCAGGGGCAATCACCGGACATTGTAAATCCTCCCAGGGCCCACTGGATGGAATGGGGGAGAGTGTGGGCCATGATGTGGACCAATGACCATGAGGTGCAGAGATACCCAGAGATGTACTTACCAAATGCAATAGATGTGTCATGATGATGGGAGTGAGTGTTGCTGGGGGGGGGGGGAGGGGTGCGGTGGGGGTGGTGGGGTCGAATGGGACCTCATATTTTTTAATGTAATATTTTTACAAAATCAATAAAAAAATCAAAAAAAAAAAATAAATAAATAAATAAATAAATAAATAAAAGAGGCTGCAGTCCTGTCTTGGTGACCATGGCAATGACTCCAGTCCCAGGAAACAGTTTAACAATGCAAGGTCTATAAACTTTAATTATTCAGGGGAAATGCAAACAAAATATGCTAAAAGCTTATCTAGAATTTATGAAGTCCATGCTAAAAGCTTACCTAAGATGTGGAAAATATATATGCTAATGGAAGCCTATTGAGAACTGAAACAAAGGGAACATTTAACCTTTCCTCTCTGTATAAAAGGAACTCAAAAGTCTTGTTTGGGGCTCAGGATTGAAACAGAAAGCTCCTGAGTCTGGCTGGCCATCAATAAACCATTTTTCCTTCTCAAAATCATTCCTGAGTCCTGGCCTCTCTATACGCAAATAATTGAACCTCTCTCAAATTCTACAACATTATAAGTGCACAAAAAGATCAAGAAAGTGAATGTGAAGTTTGTATTTTCTAGAATTCTCTAAGTTTAAAGAAAGATAAATGGAAACAGAATTACTTAGCAAAAGACAAAATATTTTTGAGTGATGTGTCAGGTACCAGAAAATGTTCACTTTTAAAGGGTAAATCTCAAACTAAAATGTAATCATGTTAATACTAGGCTGACATGCAATGCAATGACTGTCCCTGAAAATTCATGTCATGTCTCTTAAAGTCTTAAATAGGTAAGATATTTAACTTTGAGGCATTTTCAACTTATCTCATTAAAATAAGAGTTTCTTGAAATAATTATCCTATTTTTTTTCCTGAATAAAGCATTCTTCTCATAACTCTCTTTACAGCTTCCTTTATCTGCTTGTTTCTAAGACTATAAATTATAGGATTTAAGAGAGGAGGGACTATAGAATAGAATACAGAGGCAATCATGTCCTGAATTGTGGGTGAGTTGGAGTTTGGCTTCATATACACAGCAGCACCTGCGCTAACAAAGATGGTCACCACAAGGATGTGAGGGACACAGGTGGAAAAGGCCTTTCTTTGTTCTCCCCTTTTAGGAAACTTGAGCACAGTAGAAAATATGCGACCATAAGACATGGTGATGCAGGCAAAGCAGCCACCACCTATAAGAACCGCAGAGATAAGAATTAAAATTTCATTGCTTGAGATCTCAGAGCAGGAGAGCTTCAACAGAGAGGGAACATCACAAAAATACTGATGCACCACATTGGAGTGACAGAAGGGCAGCCGGAATGTGTTGCCAGTGTGAAAGCCAGCATAGGCCAGGCCAGTAAGTATGGAGACCAGAGTCATCTGAACACATATTCGAGGGTTCATGATTATGTGGAAGTGGAGAGGTTGACAGATGGCCACATAGCGGTCATAGGCCATAATAGTGAGGAACAGCTGTTCTGTACAAGCAAACAAAAACACAAGGAAGATCTGAACTGAACATCCAACTATAGAGACTGTCCTGTCATCAAGCAGGAAGATAACACATGCCTTGGGAACAGTGACAGAAATGTAGCACATGTCCAACAAAGATAGATTCCTAAGGAAAAAATACATGGGTGTTTGAAGACTCTGGTCGAGGGTGGTAACTGTGATAATGAGAAAGTTCCCCATCAGGGTTGCCAAGTACATCAGTAGGAAGAGCAGGGCATGTAAGACTCTGTACTCCCATATGTCAGAAAATCTTGTAAGCAGGAATCCAGTCACCATAGTAGTGTTGGGCATTTTTAGGATACTTTGCTGTGGATATGGAGAACTGAAGGCAAATAATCCCTTAAAAAACATGGAGAACAAAACAAGAGGGAAAAAATTATCCTAAGGATATTTATAGGCTCTTGTTTATCTAATTTTTCTCTGTATTAGTTGGTAGTAAAACATAACATAATTGTTCCTAATTCTTCTTTAGTTCCCCTGTCTCATACCTTATTTTCAGGGAACTGTTAACATTAAAAATTAATCTTTAAGAGCTTTTGCCAATATTTATATCATTTAAGAGTGGTAAAATAAGTATATCAAAGTTCAGAGGTTTGCCTGGAGGATTTATTCAGAAATTTTCTCTAAATATTAACACTTATCATTTGTTCCTGATCAAACATAATCTGGATAAGATATGAGGCTACTCTTTTATCAGGTCCTCTTAATTTTTAAGCAGTTGTAACACATTCTGTTACCTCCAGGTGGAAAAATATTTTCTCCCTCTTTTCACAATCACATTTCATTTGGAAAACCAACTTTAAGAACTTCTCCCTCAGAGATCAAATTATACTGTTTACATATATCTCTTCCTAGTGGTTAGTAATATGTACTATTTTTATTTTCATATTTTATTCTTCAATCTCTTTCTCTTTTTCTCTCTTCTTCTCTCTTAAATATTTTATTAGATCCCTTATGACTTTATTTTGATCATTCTTTAGTCTAGATACCATAATCAATCAAGTGAATGGTATTAGCATAAGATTTTATTTATTTGTATTATCCTTTTTAGTTCACATAATGAAATATTATGTACTGTAATTCTAATAACAATTATAAATTGGGAAGAAATATACACCAAATTCGAAATAAAACCTGGGTCACTGGAAGATCAAGGAAACTTAGAAATCTGTGGCTATGTAGGTGGCAAGTATACCTTCAAGGTCACATTGTCTGCTCAGATGGCACAGTGCCTCATGGCATTTTACATCCTCCAGTGCTCCCCATCCTACTGAGCTTCACTCTTTGGCCGCTTGCTCAGGCTGATCTTTCTTTTTTTTTTCCCAAGAATATGTTGGGTTCTCTTTTATTCAAGTACATTGATACATTTCTATTTTTTTACTTTTTTATTATTTTTTGTTTTTTTAAAGAAGCTCTAGGTTATATGTGTTACATAAAAAGTGTAAGGGATTCCCATATGCCCCACTCCTTTCCTCTCCCACACTTTCCCCCATGAACAACATTCTTCATTATGCGGTACATTTGTTACAATTAATGAACCCATATTGAAGCATTGCTACTCATCATGGACTACAATTTATATTATAGTTTACACTGTCCTACATAATTTTGTAGGTTATGACAAAATATCCATTGGTCTGTATCTGTCATTGTAACATCATACAGGATAACTTCAATGTCCCAAAAATGTCCTTATATTACACCTATTCCTTTCCACAGCCCTTGGAAATTCTGGTGGCCACTGCCTTTATATCAATAAGAGTTCTTCCATTGCTAGAATAATAATAAGTCTATAGTTGAGTAATTATGTATACTTTAGTCCATTATTCATTCCCCAATCATGACTTCCCAGCTGCCAAGTAATTACTGTAAAAGCCTCTTTTCAATCACAGTAATCCAGAGCTGAAACATTACTCCATTTATTTCCTAAATTTTGAGTAATAATTGGACCATTAGAATCATTCAAAAATATTTTCCACATTGCTCTATATTTTTATATTTCCCAATATTGCCCAAAATATGCAATAACTTCAACTCAAGACAACCTATTTTAATCTATAATTTAACTAAACCAGAAGTGTAAATATTTTTTTTCGCCAGCATTTTCACTACAACATACCTGTATATCCATTTAAAAATCCTAAGAAATTTTGTCAGAATAAGGTAAGAATCTCAGTATTATATAATTCATAGGTATTTTCACCCATATTATCTGTAGTCTTCTCTCTTCTGTTTCACTGATACCAATATTTCCTATTAAATTCCAAGTTTTGTTTTTCATCCTCCTCCATGCATGCCTTGAATTTTTGTGAACTCGGTTCCCAGTGTACAAATGGTTCATTACTAAAATGCTGATCCATTACTTTTCTAACTTATTTTCTTACTATCTATTCACTAGCCTTTTCCATCAGTGTATTTTCCATCAACATCAGTATTTTTATGAAATTTAACAATGTGACTCCTTGACAGAATGTCATCATCTCAGTCCAATAACAACTTTATCAGAATTTCAAATGGCTTTCACTCCCCTCCTCCAATTTCCAGCTTTTTGAAGATCTGTTAAAACTGAAGTGTACTACAAGCATTTCCTCCCTTGATCCCACATCTCTGCTCTATCAAGGTTGTCCTGAATATTATTACACTTACTTTAATATTCCATTAAAGTTGCATGAGGACTGAAGGTATCATTTCTCAGGAGTCAGTTCCAAATTGCAATCTCAGTACATTCCATCTTCCTTAGTTTAGGATTCTGCTCTTTTACTTTCTCTTCTTCCCAATCTTTCTTCCTCTTCATCTTCCTTATTCTGCTCTCACTTAATCTACTATCTCTCTCTCCCTGTCTTCTCTCATTCTTCTGAAACTTCATTCATGTTTCCTTCTTTTCCCTTATGCTGATTGCCATCATTATCTGACATAATCTTGGCAAGTCACAAAGTCCATATTATATAATGTATAAAAATGAAATTGAACTTAATGATATCAAATCTAATGAATAATTGTCTAATACCCATTAGTGACTCTTTTGCAATATGTTTTATAAATTACCTCATGCAAATTAAAATTAGTGGAATTTGGGTACATCTCTTAGTGTTCACCCATTTTTGTTTTAAAATACTTAAGAATACCTTAAACAAAATTCATAATTGAAAATTCCAGACAAAATTCTCCTATAAGTATCCCCAATAATTCCTTTCTCATTAACTTAATATTTGTAAAATATGTCAATAGAAGATATCTAGGAATAAAACAACCCTTAAAACATATTCATTGAGGGCAGTTACTGTAGGAGGTGAAATTCTGCTTGACTTTTTGTTTCCTTGAATTTCTAACTCTAAGTCTTTTCTTATCATTATTAAATATTACTACATTTTAGGGACAAAACTTTGCCAAGGAATAAGGACCCTACCAAAAATGTGATGCATTGAATTAATGATTCATTTATTACTTAACTATATTTAATTACCATGGTTCTAGAAAATAGTAATAATGACTTTAAAATAGTTTCTTGAAATTAGTATAAGTAGATATTTGTTGTAGAAGTCAGTATTTATTATTTAATAGCATAATTAAGTGACTAAGATGAACTATTTTGAGTCTACTAAGAATGTTATTACCATATTCTAGAACTGCAAAGAACTTTCACAGTGTTTTACATTCCTGGCTGCTAAAATAAATACCATACAATTGGTTGCCATAAACAATAGGAATTTATTGGCTCACAGTTTTGAGGCTAGCAGAATGCCAAAATCAGGCATCAGCAAGGAGGTGCTTTCCCCAGAAGGACTAGCTTTCTGAGTCTGACTGCAGGCACTCCTTTGTCCTTGGCTTTTCAGTTACATGAATATATATATACATGGCAGCCTGTCCTGGCTTCTCTTTCCATCTTACTATTTACCCTGCCTATAAAGGTCTCTAGTATTCCAGAACAAAGCCCCCACCTTATTTATTGGGGCCACAGCTTAAATGAAGTATCATCTTGAAGAGATCTTATTTAAAATAGGTCCTTAACTACCAGCACATAGACCAAGACCAGGAACATGTCCATATGTGGGACACAATTCAGTCACCCACATACAGTTTGAACATTCAATTAATATTTTTTATTGTGTCATTCACCAATACATTTTAGGTTCCTAACTTCAATTTCCATATAACAGTTTTGGCCTGGCCTTTAGGGAAAGATATGCAAACATCAATTTTGCCATTTCTTGATTTGTGGCACTGAAGAGACCCTCACATCTTTTAACCTAAATTTCCTTATCAATAAAATATATAGTATTACCTACTTTATGAAATTAAACTTGTAAAAGAACTCAATGGAAGGTTCTCAGAATGGTATCCATGTTGAAAAATTTTATAAATATAAATTACAAATAACTGAAAATATGATTAAGCAAATGTCCCTTAGCATATACATTTATTCCAGCTCAAGTATACAGAGTGCTATCCTTTTACCAAGCAAATGAAAAAGAAAAAGAAAACCCAATTCTTGGAATTGATAATTAATTTTTGTTTTGTTCTAAGTAATATGACAAAATAAAATCATTATAAAAAGTATAGAAAGATTATTGAAAACTTGAGACTTTTCCTTACCTGCAGACTGGCAGGAGCCAGGAGTTATGCTTCTTAATAATGTTTCCTGGATGGATATAATAATGCATGGGTGCTCTCATTCATCCAAATGTAAATGAAAATTATGTGCTGCCTTTTCTTCAGCAGTAGGAAATATGCATTTATCAACCTGAAGAATTAGAAGAGGTATTTTCTTCTTTAGAATATTTCTTCATTAACATATTTATGCATACATTTAATTTTATTTATAATTCAACATTTCAATATATTTTGGGTGAGTTATATGTACACAGAGGACTGGAATCTGTGGGAAAAATAATGAACAAATGCTTACATGCTTTTTCATGGTATACTCTTACAAAATCCTAGAATTACACCTGAAATATAAAAGATTAAAAATTTGTCAAATTATTATTTGAATAGCAGTACTATGCATAAGTCATTATTTATATTTGGTAGGTAAGCACACTCCCCAACACTAAATTTATTTACTCATAATTGGAAATTAGCTTTCTGCATACTTATACTCTGGGCAGCAGGTAGAGACACCCTGCCCTTCCTGCATTGCTGACATAGGTTCTGTCCGTTGATGTATACCCACTATTCACTTCCATGGTGTATTTGCAATTCTTCTAAAATTTCTGGAAGAAAATATTTTAGTGCAAAAAGTCAAAATGAAGACATTGATGTCTTTATATAAATACCTTCCTTATTCCTATTATAGTCCTATTAATAGGGTCTCTCAATAAATAAATGAATAGTGCAGTAACAAAGTGAGACTGATTCATTGAGTGAGGTAAAGTAGAAGAAAAAAGAAATAATACATATACTCATAATAATATTGTCTTCTTATGCCAAATAAGCAAGTAAGGATTTCGGGGAATGATCCAATCTTCTTTAATGCAAGCAAGCACAAACAGAAAGATTTGTTTGAATTACTGATGTCCTGAGAGAGATCTTTCTGTTTTAAAACAAATGTGTCTATATTCAATTCCAGATGGCATTTTGAAAATCCATGGGGGCACAGTTCTTGGCACTTATAATACACATTATCCAGAAGTAATTGGTGGATGATAATTGAATCTAGGTAATGAGAGAAGAGGATATAAATAAAATATGTGCATGAACATGACTTTCATATATCAAGGAATAGTAATAACAATATATTGAATCTTGAAATGAATTGATGAAGAGTAATTGGGCAATAATTAAAACAGAAATAAAATTTCAATTCTGTTGAGAAAGTTCGTGGATCCTTAAGACCAAATAGCAGAGGAACAGAGGCCCAGAATGTGGCTTCATTCTAATCCCAGAAAACACATGTTTCTGGTTTAATATTTGTAAAATGTTTCCTTAGTTTTTCTTCTGAGGAATGTGGTGATTTTCACAAGTCAGGCTATTATCTCAAGACTAGTACTGAGTAAAATAACCAAACGCTCCTTCTGAAATTGTCCAAAATGTCAATATTGTTATTTTTTTGTTTTTATTTTTAAAAAATATTACATTAAAAAAATATGAGGTACCCATATACTCCCCAGCCCCCTCACCCCATAACAAAACTTCCTCCATCATCATGGATATTCATTGCACTTGGTGAATACATCTCTGAGCACTGCTGCGCCACATGGTCAATGGTCCACATTATAGTTTACACTCTCCCCCAGCCCACCCAGTGGGCCATGGGAGGACATGCAATGTCCAGTAACTGTCCTGCAGAACCACTCAAGACAACTCCAGGTCCTGAAAATGCCCCCATAATACATCTCTTTGTCCTACTCCCTACCCTCAGCAGCTACCGTGGCCACTTTCTCCACATCAATGCTACATTTACTTCCATTACTAATCACAATAGTTCCAGAATAGAATATCAGTAAGTCCACTCTAATCCATACTCTATTCCTCCATCCTGCAGATCCTGGGATGGTTATGTCCACTCCACCTCTATATTGAGAGGGGGCTTAGATTCCACTTGGATGATGGATGCAATTCTGCTTGCAGTTGTAGACACTCTTGGCTCTCTGGTGTGGTGGTTGACCTTCTTCACCTCCCTTTTAGCTGGCTACAGTAAGTCCAATAAACCAGAGGGTAGGAGTTGCAAGTCTGTTAAGGCTCAGGGCCTGGTTATCACATGAACAGTCCAGAGATTCAGGTCCCCTGAGTATATACTAAACCCCAGCACCAACCACAGGTCCAGTATTGAATGCTCTTACTAGCCTGGTGCTTGTTAAACATGTTATCAATGGTGTCCATCCTCATAAGTTTGTTGAGGATGTGACACCATGGGGTGTGGAAAGCATTTGGACTAGTACATGGCAATATGTGAATATGCTCTTGCTATTTACCCATATTCTTAATAATGATCATTTTGATCATTATGAGATTTTGGCTACTAGGAAAGTGCCTATTAGTAGGCACTACAATATCTGCTGTTTAGTATCACTTCAATGATATGAGTGGATCAGTTAAATCCTGTTAGGAGAGTGGAAGACTTCTCTGGTCCTTAGTACTATAAACTTTTTGTCATTGACTTCCAGTTTAATTAACTATGGTCAAAAAATTGATTCTCAGTGATATAAAACTGCTGATATGGTGAATATTCACACAGTATATGAAAATGATGAATATTCTCAATTCTTAGGCATGACACTATATATGTGCTAAGTAAAGCAAAATAGTCATTTGTACTGTTCAAGTCTTATACATGGCTGAGTTTTCCTCATATTTTATATATCGACTGAATTGTATTTAGTGTTCCAACTGTAATTTTGGCCATTTAAAGTTTTTTTAAAATTACATAACTTTGTGCAGTATATAGTTTTAAGAAATGTCCATAGGCACATACAAATTTGAAACTTTTAGGGCTTTCTATTGTATTGAACTATTTATGATAATACAAAATTGCTCTCAGCATTTTGTTATACTTCTTGCCTTAAGGCCTACAGTTTTTGTGAAGGATATGGCCATTCAGCCATATCAGAACTCTTTTGGTTTGTAGTTTCATTATTTATAGTTTTCCATGTTTTTTTTTTTACATTTTATTTATTTATTTTGTTATATGCAGCAGTGTGACATTGTTTGTGAATTCCAAACATAGATATTGGATTTTGTTTGTAAACTGGTCTGTTTCTCTGGGCATATTAGATTGTATTGACTTCAGAGTTTTCACTTTTACTTGATTAAATTATGATTAGGGCTTTGATTGGGCCACATCAATAGGATGTGTGCAGGGACTCATAGAGGAAACTACACAGCAGAGGATGGAATTGGAAATTTTGATGCTGGAGCCCTGGGGAAAAAAACAAAACAAAACAGAGAAGAACACAGAGGAATAGAGATGGTGCCACAGACATGGCAGAAGCCCCAGGAAGAGAGAGAGCCTGAGAGTCTACAGCAGACCTTGTGGAGAGAACAGGGCAGCTGAACTTGGAGAGAAATGAGCTCCTGGAGAGAGATGAGGCTTATCCCAACATACAGCTGATATTGGAAAAAGCTGGGACTACAGCGTCATTAGAGGAAGAGGAAGGCTGGACTCCTGTAGACATCAGCAGCCATCTTGCTCCAAAACATTGCAAAAGATTTTGGTGAGGGAAGTAACTTAGGCTTTATGGCCCAGTAATTGTAATCTTCTACCCCAAATAAATAAAAGTCAAATTCTGGTATTTTGCATCAGCATCATTTTGGCTGACTAATACAGTATACACATGTAACAGTTTGATATAGTTATGAATTCCAAAAAGAAATATTGGATTATGTTTGTAAACTGATCTTTTCCTCTGAGCACATTAGATTATATTGGATTCAGAGGTTTACTTGATTAAGTAATCAGGTAAACCTCTTGTGCCAGTAGGACGATGAATCCCCATCCCTTGGTGGGTGGGGACTCACAGATAAAAGACCTGGCAAAGGACAGAGTTGGAGGGTTGTTTTTTTTTTTTTACCTCCCCCCCTTTGCAGCTTGCTTGTTGTCTTCTCTCCGTGTCATTCACTGTGTGCTCTCTGTGCTTTTACTTGTCTCCCTTTTTGTCCATCACCTTGCTGAGTCAGCTCTCCACAGTGCTTGTGAGCTGGTGGCTCTCCATGGAGTGCAGGAGAGCCTGGCTTCACAAAGAGGCCCCAGGATGCAAATGTAAGGCCTCGCACATGATAGATGGGAGCACAGCTGATTGAGCCACAGCCGCTTCCATAATTGGAGGGTTTTTTATATTGGATTTTTGATGTTGGAGTTTGATGCTGATGCTTTAAGCTGGAGACACAGGAAGTATGCTCACAGAGGAAAGAGTAACAAGCCCCAGAAAGAGAGGAACCCTGACCCAGAGAGAACAAGACCCTGGAAGTGAGGATCCCAGGAAGCCTGAACCCTCACAGACATTGGCAACCATCTTGTTCTAACATGTGAAAATAGACTTTGGCGAGAGAAGTAACTTATGCTTTATGGCTTGGTATCTGTAAGCTCCTACCCCATATGAATAACTTTTATAAAAACCAACTGATTTCTGGTTCTTTACATCAGTACTCCTTTGGCCTGTGGGGAGTGGGGCTGAGAGCACCAGACAGGACTGGGGGCAGGCAGCCCATCCCTCGGGTCAGGATTGAGCCACCCTCTCTCCTCGAGGCCCTCTGCCCATGGCACAGCCCTATTTCCCCAAGGCTGCTGTTGGTCCTCTCTCCTTGCTTCACATGGCTTTTGCTAACGGTGCTTTACAGACACCGTGGGAACGGCAGGTGGATTACCTTCCGGGGCCCAGCAGGACCGGGGAGAATGTCAATGGGCTGTCCCTTGCCTTGCCTTACTCCCCGATCTGCAGCCACCATGCTGTGCCAAATGAAGGGACAATGCCCCCTTCCCTGGGGGTGGGGGTGGGTCTATCAGTGTTCCCACGTTCTACGACCTTCCTCATCTCAACTCTGCGACTTGCGGTAAAGTTCTGTTCCTGCCGCCTACCCTTCCGGAGTTGTTCGTGGACTCAGAATAAATACGCCACGAAGCGGTAGAGGTCCGCTTCGAAAGGCAACCTCTCTAATCCCTTTCTTTCTGAACTGGAATTCTGGGTTGAGCCACTGTAGGAACTCGCAACTCCACCTTGTGGCCTGTCACCTCCCTGCTCGGCTGCGGGGGAATGGCCCAGCCCAGGGGTGTCCCTTGGGAGTTGGGCGCCTCACATGCTTGTCTTCAGTCACCAGGCACAACTTAGGGAGGAGGGAAAGTGGTGTATGTGATGAAGATGCATATTTTAACCCAAATCAGAAATTCCCCCTGGCCACCCAGCACTGGACTCTTAAGCAAAGTCTGAGAAACAACACTGCAGTTTAAATTCTGGGGTCCTGAGCAAAACTGCTCAAGGGACCGTTATTTGGCAAGAGCAGGGCCTCGGACTAGGGCAGGGCTTTGGCAGCTCTGCAGAGTGACCCCACCCCAGGCTTCTGCCCCTCAAGCACTGTGACCAGCAGTCAAGTGGTTATTGGGGTCTCCTAATTTCTAAAATTGGTCTCTGCCTGCCTCTCATCCCCCACCCCTCTTTCCTCATTTCCTAAGAGACAATTCTGGGGTGTTAGGGAAGCCAAGAGCTCAAGTCACACAGACCTTGGTTTGAGCCCCAATTTTGCTTGCCACTTACTAGCTTTGAGACCTTATGCAAAAGCGTAACTTCACCCTGGAACCTGTTTACTCATCTGTAAAATGGGCAAAATGGTAAAACCTTCCCCAGGAGGTTGTGAGGATTTGTTGTTACATGCTTAGTGCAATGCCTGGTACATAGTCAACCTCAGACAATGTGAGCTGCTGTTTATTCTTTAAGGATTCATTTCTGCCTTTTCAGGTAAAACCTCAAATGCTTATCCTTCATCTTTGGCCTGGACAGAAAGTTCTGGACAGCAGTGGGACCAGAGTGGTGCAAACACAGTGGTTCTAACCATGTTCCCCATCTTTGTTCCCAGTTGGTCATTATGTGTGACCACCAGGTGCTGCTGGCTTCTCACCAGTGTCCTGACACTGTGTTCATGAGATAAAATGTTTTTTCATGTTAGTCTGAGCAAAGAAACAGGGGTTGGGAAGGTAAAGACACTCTTGAAATGACACTCCACTTTTCATTGGGGGAGTCAAAGTAGTGGACTGCCACAGCTGAGCACCTGTCCCCTGGTTTTTGGGTTGAAGAGCTGACCCAGGAAGATGGAGCTGTAACCTGAGGGGAAATGGCTTTACTGTGTTTTTTATTCAGCTTTGTTGTAAGCCAGGGGTTCTTAACCTTTTTTATTCCATGGACTCCTTACTAAGTTCACACCATACTGTGTACTATTTAATAAATATATCAGATCTGCACCAACATATCCCCACAAAAAGAATATTTTTTTGAATTTCAAGTCAAGCTCACAGACCACTAGTTAGGAATCCCCATTGTAAATCCTTTGTTCTGGAATAAAATTCAATTGGAAAAATTTTTTTTAAAAAAGGTAGCAATGGATCAAATTAGAAGTCATTAGAAATAATGCACACTACAACTAATTCTTATCCAGTGTATGAAAAACTCCTATGACAGATCTAATAATAAAGCAAACAAAATAACTGAAGTGTTTCACAAAGAGAATATTTAATTGCCTGGTAAGCTTATGGAAATGAAAAAGGATGATTGATACCTCTGTGTGATACCATTACACACTTATTAGATTTTCTCATACTTTAAGGAATCTGAGTTCAAATTTTGACGGTATATGGAGGGGAAGAAATTCTTGTATATAGAGAGTGTGAGTGTGAAATGGTGTTCCCACTTTGGAAACAACTTGTTAGTTCCTACTCTGTCAAAACATACATGTATTTTATGTTCTTGTATTTTCTTTTCTATATACAAAAGAGAAAATATGCTTTTTTTGAACAAAATGACCTTAGGGTATGAGAAACAGGGATTCTACTAGGGTCATATGACATGTACACATAGGGTCTGGTGATGTTTTCTCTATGCTTATAGGAAGGACATTTAACAAAGACGTTTACTGCTTTGGGTAAACATAGTTTATGATAACCATCTGTACACACTCTCCCTTCAGGGAGGGTCGATAACATTTAATTTATATCTAGGTCATGCAGGTGGTTACATGCTGAGGACTTGGGGGTGCCCTGGGTCCCCATATTTTCTCACATGTAGACCCTATGTTGACCTTAGGGCAAGCATTGCATCCACATTCCAGAGCAACACTGTAAAAGACAGCAGCTAAAGCCATTATGTGTCTTTCAATGAAAATTGCAGTCCACTAGGTACAAAAATGGCCAAGATAAAGCCACCAGTGGGTATGTTTTACTCTATAGCTAGCATTGATAGTAAAATTAAACAACTCAGGGGATACCCACACCACATCATGGATTCCCTCTTGTCATTCCATACAAATAGGGGCAATGTGATCTAGGGTGACAGACTCGGCCTTTCAGACTCAGCATGTGTTTTTTGTTTTTGTTTTTCAAATTCTACTCAATTTATTCATTTTTTAAAAAAATATTACATTCAAAAAATATGAGGTCCCCATTCACCCCCACTGCCCCCACCCCACCACTCCCCCCACAGTAACACTTTATAAGCTTTTTCACAAACTTCACCAGATAGTTAGAAAAAGTTCATTTTTTATCACTCACATTTGATCTCATTCAAATATATCTGGACCATTAGTATAAGGCAATAATGCAGCTGATAAATAAGTCACTCCTGTTTTACAAGAAGCTATTAATTTTCACAATCTAACCCATATAAATGCAGCCAGCCTCAAAGCTCATTTTCCTTTAATGTGGACACAAGCTAGGGACATTGTTCAAACTTGTCCATCCTGTCAAATTCTTAATAATCCAAAGCAACAGGAACCTGGAGTAAATCCCCATTGTTTAACTGCTAACTCACTATTACACAGGGATGAAACTCACATCTCCTCCTTTGGAAAATTATGTTATGTTCATGTCTCTGTACATACTTATTCGGGATACATTTGGGCTACAGCTCAGATAGGAGAAACTGCTCGACATATAAGACAGCATTTGTTAGCTTGCTTTGCTGTAATGGGACTCTCCCAGTCTCTAAAAACAGATAATGCTCCTGCTTATACCAGTGTCTCCCTTAAAAGATTTCTAGATACTTGGAGTATTTCACATATTACAGGACTTCCTTATAACCCCAAAGGGCAAGTTATTGTTGAGTAAGAAATCAAACCCTTAAACTCATGTTACAAAAACAAAAAGGGGGAGACAAGGAAATACCACAGGTGCAGTTACATAAAGCACTATGCACTCTTACTTTTTTTAACTGTGGAACTTCCCTGGAAGGGGCAGCAGCTGAAAGGCATTTCCAAAATAATTCAAAAACGCAAACCCAAACTCTGTTTGAAGAATCTTTAATTTGGTGGAATGATCAGCTGACTCATGAATGGTCAACAGAGAAGCTGTAAACTTGGGGATGAAGGTATGCTTGTGTTTCCCAGGAGATGAGAACATCCTGTGTGGGTACCAGCTCATTGAATAAAACCATATCATGAACATCAAAGATGACAAAAGGTCCTGTGGAACCCAGAACCTCCAGTCATGCAGATGGAGAGATTGATGCTGTAAACTACATGGCTGGGCCCCACTCCAAAAACCAGAGCAGCTTCACCTCCCACATGGGGACAAATTAAAAGTCTGTGTCAAGAAGCCGAACAACAGTTGGAAAAGGAGAAATTACCAGGTACTGCTCCTAATTTGCTGGTAGCTATGCTCACCATAGTGGCAGCAACCTCCTCAGATGCACGCAAAAAACCCACCAGGGTATGAAGCAGCAAGAGATCACCAAATGTGTCATCACTGCTTTGCAAAAGCAAAAGAGGGAATTGTTGTGGGAAAACAGTAAGGAACATGGTTTGAAGTTGAAATGTTTCCATAATGCAGACAAAAAGTGTGGGCTTAGGAACACTGGGCCTTGACTAGGTGGAACACCGTCTGGTCAGCATGAAAAAATGTTTGCGTGAGGAGGTGTTTGAACTTTGTATGACCTATACCTTATTATCATAAATGTTGCACCTGCCCCTTATTATAGTAAATAACAAAGATCTGCTTGTTAGTTCCTAAATAAATACGATGTGGAAACTAGGCTTGATGCTCTCAGTTTCAGAAGCTGTGAGTTCCCTGGTCCCATCTTTATTTCCTCTTGTGTCTTTCTGTCCTTTCATTTCTTCAGTTCTGCACCACCTTCCTTTTGTGCAAACCTATTGCTGAGCTGGCCTCAGCATTCATGGTATCTGAATTTAATAGCAACAGAGAGCCAATAAACTCATTTGTTAAACAGTGCAGCCCATGCTTTATTAGGGTATATCACTATATAGTTGTCAAGTTAGAAAGCTGGATATCTCATTAGTTTTCAGTATTATTTAATATTTTGCAATTATCTAAATTATATAAGCATCTAATTCAGCCTTCAGCCGATGGATGTAGGGTGACCAAATACCTGAAAGTAACTTGTTTCTTTCACTGTTGCTAGAATACAAAGGAAAGAATTATATGTAAATTTAAAGGTAATGAGAGGCAACCCTCTTTTGGTGCCAAATTCCATTTCCTGTGGTTGAGAATATGCTGTTGAAGCAATTAAGCATTAAGTCTAGCTTCTACCAGTTGGCTGGATCTGCACTGAAGAAGCCCCTTGTCCTCACTTCAACTTGTTTAATTAACATGGTAAATTTCCCACCCAAGGGTGGAGTTATCTGCCCCTTTTTATGATCATGCAATGTATGTGCAGACATGATTTCCTGAATATACTAACCACACAATTATATAACAAGCTATGTATGTTCATCTATATGCATAAAAGCTAATACATAAAGCAAATGCTAAGTAGTAACAGGTGTTTAAGCAAGAGTAAAACTGCAGTACCAGGAGATGGGTCTGAATTGCTTTAGACTGAATTTGGCTCCTGTCTGCAGCCATAATAAATGTAAGTTCTGCCTAACTCTCATTTTAAAGTTTTTTTTTTTCCTCTACATCTATGGTTATCCCCAAAGGCCCAGCTTTGTGACCTAAGACTACCACTTAATAACCAAAGAGTAGCTATGTTTCATGGTGGTACATGATTGGGCCAAAGTACTAAGCATCCAAATTTTGTGAGAGTAGAAAACTTTAAAATGCTCTTTCTGTCTTAATTCTGATAACTTGGAACTCTTCCATTTTATTTCTCCATATACCTGATGCACTGTGCTTTTAAAAAATTTTCAGGGAATGAGGTTATTTACATCTTCTAAATATAAGTTAAAATGATACTGAAACCTCAAAGAAATCATAGATGGAACCTACTATAACCACCCTTGAATGACCTTCATGAAGACATTCAACTTTTAGGATGAAAATTATTGTAATGATTCCCGCATGGCCTAGCCATGTTGCCATAGAGGAACACCACAGGGAAGTTGTGACAAATTCAAAGGATTTATGGTAAATGAGGATTTCCCTAGACCTGATAGAAAATCTTTCCTTCAAGGTGTGATAAAACCCTTTAAATAGGAAAAGTCTTTAAAGGCTCTCCTGGATGTTTTATCCCCTTGTAATTTTTGAAATTATCCTCATATGGGAACATGTGAGGAATCTATTTGTGATTTAGGATCCTATAAGAAATATCTCTTAAGGAATATTTGATATTAATCATTGACATAGAAACCAATATAGCAATCTCTACCATTTTTCAATGTCTTTAGACCTCACATATCAGATCATTTGGGAGCATTAAATAATTTGATATTTCATAGCCTCCCACATGGACACTTAGCTTGAGAGTTTGAGTATAGCATGATAAACATAGAAAATCATACTCCACAAACTTATGACACTATTTTTTTTACAGAGAGGAGCATAAAGTCCTCCACAAACACAATGCTGGTAGGCAAGGCTGCTTACTGTTTTTGCAAACCAAGTGACCAGTAGGATCACAACTGCCCTGTTCTTTCACAACAGGTATCAATCAAATAACAATGGCTTCCAATTGAGAAAGACATCCTAGGGTTTCCCAGTTGATTTTGGATCAGCTAGGAGACAAAACTCAAAGTGGTCCTCCAGACATGTTTTTAGTAGACATTAGAGCATCAGGTCCCCTGTTAAGTTCTTCCTTTTACCCCACCTTTCCTATGAGGAATAAAACTATCTGTTTTGGGACCAAGAAATCAAATACATTCTTTTTTTTTGTCTTTATTTATTTAATATTACATTAAAAAAATGAGATCCCCATATACCCCCACCCCCCTCCCCCCTTTCCTCCCCCTTTTCCTCCCCCCATGCATACCCATGCTTTTCCAGACTTCAATGGCCCAATTCACCACTTATAGTGGCTTCCCATGACCACCTTGCACACCTATGTCCCTGTCTTAGTTTGCTAGGCCTCTACGATAAACAACAAAAACTGATTAACTTAAACAACAGTAATTTCAAGTCTCACAATATGGGAAGTTGGCAAGGTTTATTTTATTCAAAAGTCTGTAGTATTTAAGCAATCCTTTGTTGCATGGTAATCTCTCTCCTTTTCTGTCTAATTCTCTGGTTTCTGCTAACTTCTAACTCCTACTTCTGCAGGTTATTTCCTTTGCTTATAAGGATTTCTGCAATATTGAATTAAAGTCCATCTTCATTCAGTTTTGCCACACTTTAATAATAGCATCTTCAAAAATTCTGTTTGCAAATGAACTCACACCCACCAGAATGTAGATTAAGACTTAAAAATATATATTTTGGTGGTACTTGATTCACTTCCCAATGAATCCAAATCAATAACCTCTAAGATTGCATCCATTTTATGATTTACTTCCCTAAGTATTTCTTATCCTCTGGACTAGGTCATCTAGAGATGGAGTTAAAATAAAATAAATATTATAGAACATTTACAAGTCAATACTGATGCTACAATTCCTCTGCCTATTTTTCTCCAGTATTCCCTGAACATCTAAAGCAACTTTGTTAAAGATTTCAAACTTAAGGGTTACTCTTTCCATGTACCAGTTATGCAAAACTGTTATCCTCCCAATAGAAATTCCTAGTGGCATGGATACTATTTGCATAATACTTAAGAGTTATACACTTTAAAGAGTATCATTGTAACCCCATGATCCTCAGCTGAAATTCTACCCTGGTTTTCTGTACTGCCTAATGCAACACATTCAAAGTAGTAGTTCTATTGCCTAGAATTTTTATCATTCCATAACATCCCATCTTCCCATTCATTTTCTATTTCACATGGTAAAAAAATCAATAAACCTGTCAGAAGAATTCACTAAAACCTCCTCATAATTTGCCAGGTTCTCAACCATAATCTCCCAATCATAAAATTTTCCTGTTCTTCTACCTTAATTCAATATGTAGACAAAATGTGCTCTGCTGTTCACTTGTGCAACCTCTTTTCAATTGAAATCATTTTATTTTCTCAAAATCTTGGCTGCAAAATGGCATAGTGTTTCTAAAAATAAAATTGTGCCAGTCCCAAATCCACTAGCTGTATCATGTCACACCCAGGAAAGCAAATCCTCTTACCAGGTAGCACTGCAACCATTCAGAGTTTCTTTTACACTATTACCAAAAGAAAATTGCTGTCAGTGGGTTACTAAATTTTCTGATGTAGCTGCCCCTCTCAATGACATGACTAAAATGTCATTCCTGAACTCTTCTTAACAGTACCAGCAGTATTTGCCTCAACAAATTCATGGCTACTCTGACAGTTTGAGTTTCTTTTATGAATACCAAAAATAAAAATATTAGATTTTTAAACTAACCCGTTCCTGTGGATGTGAGACCCTATTGATTGGACTATGTCAGTGAGGGGTGAGCCAGCTTGAATTTCCACTCTTTAGCTGTGTTTGATATAAATGGAGAGAGAGAGAGGAGACACACAAACAGAGAGAAAAAGGAAGCTATCATTTTGATCCAGCCATGTGAGAGAAAGAACTTCAAATTTGCCCACCTTTGAGCTCAGGTAGGGAAGCCTATAGAGGGTCAAGGAGCCAAGGACTGAGGAAAGATAACTAACCCATAGCTGAGTTCAAGGAGAAAGTAGCTAGTGACAGGCATACTACTGTCTTGCCTGATTGCCACATGGCAGGAAGCTAGGATAAAAATCAGCAGACTTTGGTGAGAAAGCCTCTCTGATGGTGCTTTGATTTGGACATTTTATGACCTCAGAACTGTAAGCTTTTACCCTCAATAAAATCCCCATTATAATAGCCAACCCTTTGCTGGTACTTTGCATTGGCAGCCTTTTTGACAAAGTACAACAGCTACTAAACAGAATCCTTATATAATTGGATTTACAATTTAGAAGTATTTTTCATTCTCTTTTTACATAAGTGGGATGGCCAAAAACTTGAATTTCAGCCCATAATTATAAGGCCAATCATAGATCCACTGGATATCACAGTTTCTTTCTACATGATGGACTAAACTATATACCTCTTTTTTAAGAAATAGAACAGCAATGGCAAAGTTCATGGAAATTACCTTTGTTTTAACTCCCACCAAATGAAACCCAGTTTGTTGAAATTCTCTTTCACACTGAAAACACCAAACATTTTTTTCTTTCAGAATCACTTCCTATCACCAGCTCTTATCACCATCTATAAATATCATTCCCTTAATCCCACTATTTTTTCCCTCTTCTAGAAGGAAATCTAATGATTATTTAAATTTGAGGAGGTCAGAGTAAGGAGGGTAATATTATTTTAACATATTTAACTTTAAAAATTTATTTTCAGAGATAAAAATAAAAGATATGCATAGAAGGCTCAAAATTATTTCAGATGTTTCAGAAACTATCATATTCTTCATTATATTCACACTTATTGCCACAAAATTACATTAAAAAATTTATCCATTATAGTGAAAGATAATCATGTCCTGTCTTTAAAATGTGTACTTTTTTAAACTTGAAATTGTTACATAATGTTCTCTGGATATTATTACTTGACTAGTTGATATTGGTAATTTGAAGTGTTCTAATACACCATTTGTATATTTTGTTGTTGTTGTTTTTTAAATAAAGACCTCAGAAGCATTGATAATATGCAACACTAACCTGGATTTTTCTGCAGAGTTTTTCTAGAAATGTGAAAATCCTGAATGACGACTAGGTAATCATTCCCACAATACTACATCTTGAGCAGTAAAACAAGTAAACTTCCTTCAACTCCACCAGTTTTTCAACCATCCTAGATAGTTAAATGAATTATGTGAAGAGGCTGGTTAAAAGTTACTGAATTTCATGTCTACCTCTGGTGACATATTTGCGTACAATTTCTTTAGACAATATTGACTTCATTTTCTCTCCCAATGTATAAAAATCTTTAGTCCCATTTATTGGCCAAAGTTAACATGTTCCAATCAAATTAGGAGAATTTGGAAACCACTGTTTTCAGCATTTCCTACATGAAAACTACTTTTGAAGCGAGTTGATTAAAGAACATCTGGTCTATAAACTCAAATGAATTTTAGAGAATGGAAAAGGGCAATCCCACTTCTCATTTTGTAAGTTAAGCATAACTCTTATAAATGGACCCAGCCACTATTGTACCTGAAAGCAAATGGTAAATCCTATCTCACAAGTTGATGGAGTTTTTATTGGGATTGCTTTCAGTCTTTAAATTGCTTTGGGTAGGATTGACTTCCTAATGATATTTAGCCTTTCAATCCATGAATATGGAATTTTCTTTCATTTATTTAGGTATTCTTTGCATTCTTTTAGCAATGCTTTGTCATTTTCAATATGCAAATCATTTACATCCTTGTTTAGATTTATTCCTAGATATTTTATTCATTTAGTTGCCATTGTGAATGGCATTTTTCTCTTGGTTTCTTATTCTGATTGTTAATTGCTTGTGTACAGAAATGTGCCTGATATTTTGGCATTATTATTGTGCCCCACCACTTTGCTGAATTCATTTTTTAGCTCAGTGAACATTTTTTTGTGGATTTCTAAGGATTTTCTGAAAATACAATTGTAGCAGTTTGGGATTATTTTCTGCACCCAGAAAGAGAAAAAGCATGTTTGTAAAATAATCTATAATCTGCATATGGTAAGCTTTGGTTGCAGTGAATTCAGTAGAGGGGTCTTTGATTAGACTACCTGTCAAGATTTCTTTAGGATTTTATTGACCAAGCCAATAATGCTTGACTCACATTGAGTCCCAGCCCCCTTGCTGGGTCTGACATAAAGAAATTCACATGGACAGATAGTCACAAGGGACAAGAAGAGAGAGTTCTGTCATTTTTGATCCTGCTACATGATAGAAGGAAAAGGCTTAAGTAACTGAGTCCCCAGGGAGAAATAAGCTATTTGCTTGATAGCTTACAGCTGAAATTGAGAAAGGAGCAGAAGAGTTGTGACTGATATAGGAGGCCAGGAGAGAAAGGATGACAGGATCATTTAAGCATGAAGCCTCAAAAGGCTGGGCCCTTGGAGCTCAAGAGGAAGGAGTGAGAACTGAGGAGTGAGGGAAAAGAGAATCCTGGGCAGAGATCAGCAGCCATCCTGCTACCTCACATCGCAACACAACAGTAGGTGTGAGATCTACTGTAGGATCAACAGTAGGTGTGAGAAAGAAGCTCTGATGGTTCCTCTGGACTTTTCATGGCCTTGGAATATAAGCTTTTGCCCCAAATACATCTGCTTCATAAAAGTCAACAAATTTCTTGTATTTTGCTTCAGCAGCCCTTTGGCAGACAAACATAAGGATCATGTAATTTGCAAATAGGAAAAGTATTACTTCTTCCTTTTCAATTTGAATGTCTTTTTTTTCCCCCTTGGGTAATTGCTCCAGGAAGGTCTTAAAATGCAGGAGTAAATAACAGTGGCATTAGTAGGCCTCCTTTTCTTCTAGCTGATCTTAGAGGGAAAGCTTTCTGTCTTTCACAATTAAATAGGATGTTAGCTGTGGGCTTTGTATAAATGCCCTTTATCATGTTGAGTAAGTTTCCTTCCATTCCTAGTGTTCTAAGTGTTTTGTTTTTTTTATGAAAAAAAGAAGTCTGGATTTTGTCAAATGAATTTTCTGCCTTCTGCATCATTTTAAGATGAGTGTGTGAGTGTTTTTTCCTTCTTTGTGTTAATGTGGTGTGTTACATTAATTGACTATGATATGTTGAAATAGCATTGCATATCAGGGAGAAATTCTACTTAATCATGATTTATATGTATTTTTTAAATATGCTGTTTGATTTGTTTTGATACTGTGCGGTAGAGAATTTTTGCACCTATATTCATAAGAGATATTGGTGGCCGCACACATGGAGAGCTGACGCAGCAAGATGACACAACAAAAAGAAAGAGATTCCCATGCCACTGACAACAACAGAAGCGTACAAAAGAACATACAGCAAAATGGACACAGAGAACAGACAACTAGGGTTGGGGGGTGGGGAGAGAAACAAATATAAAAAAAAATTAAACCTTTAAAGAATAATTTAAGGTCATGCATAGTATAAGCAGAGTAATAAAGAGTTTATTAAGGAAAAAAAATTGTAAAATGTGCACAACTCCAATCATGGTTGCAGGCATGTTGCAGAGTGAAATGCATCCCCTCTCTTGAGAGGCTTCCGGTTTTATTGACTATCACTAGGAGATAGGGTTTATGCTGGTTGGAGTATTTAGGACAAAGTGGGGAAACGTTATTGGATAGTTTGATTGTTTTAATCAATTTTTATTGACTTTCTTTAATAGATACATAGATCACACAATATGTTACATTACAAAACATAAGAGGTTCCCATATATCCCACTCCCCATCCCCCCACTCTTCTCACATTGACAGTCTCTTTCATCAGTGTGGCACATTCATTGCATTTGATGAATATATTTTGGAGCACTGCTACACTGCATGGATTATAGTTTACATTGTAGTTTACACTCTCCCCCAGTCCATTCAGTGGGGTATGGCAGGATTTATAATGTCCTGCATCTGTCCTCGCAATATCATTCAGGACAACTCCAAGTAGGCTTTATTTTGAAAGAAGTTTTTGATCAAAGAGGGGTTCAACTATGGCAGGGGAGGAGCACTGGTATGGAGTGTCATTTATGGGGGATGCATAGGCAGGAGGGAGTTCTCCAGGGCATGCATATAGAGTATATAAATATGTTTGGATATTCATTGGGTATTGTTATAGTAGGTAGAGTTACACATGACAATTGAGGAAGTGCAGAGTTCCCATCTTGGGGAGCTCTGTCACATTCCCCAATGGAACAGCAACAATCCCCCAAGTGTAAGGGCAAAGACCAGTGAAGAAAGATGGTCCAATGATGGGCACTTGATACTGATAACTATGCTTATGAAGCTGTGTGCTTGAAATTTCAACTAGGTCTAGAGCTCCAGAGTGCCTAAGAGTTACATCCTGAGAGCCTCCATGTTGCTCCAATGTGGCCACTCTCTAAACCAAACTCAGCATGTCAATTCATTACCTTCCTCCCAACATGAGATATGACTCCTGGGGATGAGCCTCCCTGGTACCAAGGGATTACTACCAATCACTAACTGGTGATGTACGTAGAAAAGGACCTTGAATAAAAGGGGGAAATGGTAAAGACAAATGAGTTTATATGGCTAAGAAACTTCAAAATGAGTTGGGAGGTCATCAGAAGGGTCACACTTACACACATTTCAGCAGGATCTCAGAAACAACCAAAGTAGATACAACCCCAGGTAGGGGTACTCCTGAGGGCTACAAAGACACCCAGGTCCTATGGTCATGGCAGATGGCTCTGGAGTTCAGTGCCTTGCCAATGGGCCCTGCTCTGGAATTTGTGCTCTTGAGTATGAAGGAGTTGGACTCACATGTAACCTCTCTACACATGCCTCTTCCTGAATCTACACATGCCAATTTTCCTGAATCTTTGATTGGTGCTGGGGTGGTGTATGCTCAGGAGACTTGAATCTATGGACTGTCCATGTGCCAGCTGGACCCTGAGCCTCAGCAGAGTTGCAAAACCTACTCTTTGGTTCATTGGACTTACCCAGGTCACCTAACAGGGAGGTGAGTTTCGTCAACCACCACACCAGGGAACTGAGAGACTCTACAACTGCAAGCAAGAGACTCACATCCATCAGCCATGTAGAATCTAAGCCCCCTTTCAATTTAGAAGTGGAACGGACATCGCCATCTCAGGGTCTGCAGGATGGAGGAATAAAATATAGATTAAAGTGGATTTACTGGTATATTACGATAGAACTATTGTGACTCTAGCAATGGAATAAATTGCATCATTGATGTGGGTAGTTTGATTTTTATGGGCTGCTATATGGTAGTGATTGGCTTCTGGCTATTGCTCGCAAACTCTACTGGAGTTTGCTATGCAAGAGTCCTATGAAAATAGGTGGGTAGTATTGGGATTTCTTATTTTTCTCCTTTTTGCTGAATGGATGCTGCAAACTGCACTTCTTTGTGCATGTAAGCAAGCACAAGCTACTGGTGCTGCTTCCACAGCCAATGGGTGAAGCTGCAAGCTTTGTTCCCATAACTTGCCTATGCACATCAACAGACATAAGCTGCCAGGGTTGTTTATGCAGCTGAGGGGCAAATGATGCAGGCTGCCTCCTGATAACATGCCTGCATGAGTCCAGCAAGATGTTGCTTCATTTATTTTTACTGGATGGTATTTGTATGGAAATTTATTGGG
This sequence comes from Dasypus novemcinctus, assembly GCF_030445035.2. Taxonomy (NCBI): domain Eukaryota; kingdom Metazoa; phylum Chordata; class Mammalia; order Cingulata; family Dasypodidae; genus Dasypus; species Dasypus novemcinctus. The sequence goes on along the minus strand of NC_080694.1, from coordinate 12,181,390 downwards.
TTTTCTGCCTCTCCTCCTTTGTATCTACTCTATTCTGCCTCAATATAATCTTGATTTTTTTCATGCATTATTCATTTTTTCCTTCTGTTATTCTCAGCTATTAGCTCTCCTCATCATTTCTAATTTTCTTTTATAAAAATTTTCCTCCTTTGGAAGGGACATTAGGTTCAACAACTGTACTGATCCAGATTGCTAGCAGCAATGCTATCTAGCAAGTGCCTCCTCTCAATTCTTTCCCATTCTTACAGGTTAAGGTTACATAGTCACTAACTAGTGAGCTGTCTTGACTAATAGTATAACTGCATTCATTATCAACTTCAATTTTGTCAGGTGCAGTGAAGGCACAATCCACCCTATCAGGCCCTTAGGAATATTGACATAAATGTTAACGTTTAGTTAGAGTTTTGTGCTAAGGGATCATTCCTGCCTCCAGCATCTGTGGTTGTATCCTAGCACTTACAATCACTGCATCAGATAGGAAAAAAAACAAATTTGAGGTGATTTGGGAAAGAGTTGTATCACCATTCCAGCATCTTCCCTCATGCTCCCTTCCTTAGATTCCCCAGGAAAAACAGGGGAATCTATCCAGTGAGTACCCTCCATTGGCCCCTTAATCTTGAGGGTGAGCACAGACATAAAATCATGAAAGGCAGCCCTTCCTGCCTTTAGATACTCACCTCCAATTCAGACAAGAAGTGTCCACTAGTTTCACGGACTGAATATCCAGGATGGGAAGGTGATTTAAATTATGTATGCTTGCCAGTTTAAATCATCTTTCCACCCTGGAAGAGGATATCTGATGGGCTTAGGCACATACTACTTTAATATACTCCTTAAATTCCCATAATATTTTCATAGGGCTCCACCCCATGTGGGCATCTATTTAACTGTCCGGTTTTCCATCTGTTGGCAATATGACCAGGCCAACTGCCTACTACCCGTAAGTTTGCAAACAGCCTAAACATAGGGACTTTTATCATTGTTTAATTCTGCCATCAATCATATAAGCCTACTGAGCTTATATGTTCTTATATTTTTCAATTAGAGTCTTTCCGTTATCCATTCTTTCTCTAAAGAGAGATTTATTAATAAAATTGGCTCACAAAACTGGGGATTTCCCTAGGGTAGGCTGCAAGTTGGAAACTCAGATGAAGGTTAAGTTGAATTCCCCAGAAGAAGCTGGTTGGCTGAAGTAGTTAGAAATTCTTCTTTTTGGTCTCTGAAATCCTGAGTTCTGTCTTTTAAGGACTCCAACACATTGGGTGAGGAGAATCCTCTCATTACTGAGGGAACTCTTTGTTGATTGTAGGTATAATCATCCATATATGCAAAGAACTGAGAATATGCATCTATGAACTACTTTCATAATAAAGATCAGGCCAGTGCTTGTTTGACCAAACAACTGGACACCGCAACCTAGCTAGGTTGACACATGAAATGTAACACCACAACCCATGTGCTCATAGGTTCCAGAATTTCAAAAGGCCATTCCAAACTTGGTCTAAGGCAAGAGAGGTTATTTTCTCGTGGTTATGAGTATATCCTTCAATAATTTTGGCTGTATGTTCCTGCATAAATCATTTCTATTTTATTATGGAACACTTCTGTTCCCAAACTTCCTTAAAAGAATTTTTCTCTGACTACACTCCCATCATTACAGATATGTCAGGCTTTGATTTATTTTATGTCCTTTAGTCATAAGGGATGACTCAATTAACCTCCAATAGCAAGCTTGTAATTTTCATTTAAATGTTGCTTTACATTCCTGTTCATCTGTATATTTTCTCTTACAAAATCCAAGAGGTTACTGTTGGATGGCACTGACAGACATTTAACTAAATTCTAGCCTATATGAGTTAAAATCACATCAAGTAGTGCTGATGATTTAGCTGATATTACTTTATTTAATTACAGTGTTCTATTCTTACACTCCATGAGTTATCTATTGTTTCCATGGGCCACACAGGGCTATTTTTCTGAGAATTTGTTGCTACCAACACTCCAGATTCCAATATGTTATTACTTGTACAAGTATTCTATACTCTTTCAAAGTAACACTCTCTGTGGTTTCAGGCAATTCTACTTAACATGTCCAATTAATATAGGTCTAAAAGCACACTTGCATGTCTGTTGTTTTATAAGACTTTGTAGACGAAGTTTCCTCAGACAATATGCATCCCAATAATAGAGGTAAAGAAGATGCAAACTCTTTGCATAAAGTTCTTTCAAATATTCTGATTTTCATCCAATGATTCCCTTTAATCTCATTGGCCATTGTTATACATGTGCCCTCTCAGTCTGTAACTGTATACCTCCCAGTAACTCTACCAACAAGCTTTTGAATCACAGTGCCATTGGCTGTTGTCAAGGAGTCATAGAAATTTTCATTCCCACCCCTGGCCATTTACTTAATTCCTGTGCATGTGGCCTTGGGTTCTCAGCCAGCGGTTGAGCCAGAAGACCATGCTTGCTTTGCCCATCCACATCCTGAATTTTCCTGTCTGTTGGCCTTGCCGGTTTCTCAGTATCATCTTTGCTTTATAACTTTTTATATTACTTCAAACCTAGGTAAATACAACAAATTTGTTTAGGGACCTTTAATATTAAGGTACTAGAAAGGAGACCCATCAGAGTACTTAAATTCAGATAGTGTTAAATTAAGATGCTTATTTTGACTGCATCCATGTTTGGTATATTCATCTCAGTTCTCATTAACCATTTAAAGATTTGCACCCTGCTGGGATCAGTCCCTTGATTCTCCCTTTTCTTTCTGATTCTCTTGTGAGTTTCTCTAATTTGCTTTGCATCCATAAGGTCTGTAAGGGAATCCAGGAAAACAAATCTGATGCAGCCTCATAATCTTCTCTTTTGGCAGCAATGATGTTATATAATATGTCCACACAAAATAGACCCACTTAAATACAGCATTTGTCTTGACCTATATAAGGAATGTTGAGTAAATGAATACTCATGACATCATTCACCATCGATTGCTAATGTAGCAGGCAAGGTGCTTCATCTGGGGATTTCCATTGGTGCTTAAAGGAGGGGAGGACAATTTTTCTCAGGCAAAATGGAATTTATCATAGATTTTATCCAGTCCACCAGACCTGCTATTGCCTCATGAATAATTGTTGATGCATCTGGTTCATGTGCAGCTATTTATGATTGATGAAAAAAAGCCTGGGTCCTGCATCAACCCAAACATTTCCTTCCACTGTGCAGCTTTCAAAGCCAAGGATACTGCTTCTAAGTTAGTCACTATCACAAGCAATTTACACAAAGGGTTCAGATTGATGACACCTATTCACAAATGATACAACTTATCTGCATTATAAGCCTTTATTTCAGTAGTTCACATCACCCACCCCCACCAAATCCTGGACTATCTTCCTAGTGACCAGTTGTCACAGAGGTGCTATTTGTTGTTCCAGCATATTTTTTCCTTGTGGCAGACTATTGACCACACTCAAACTGACTGAAATCTGATCTTGGTGCACCAAAACCCTCCTTTAACATAGTTTAGCTATTCAGATAACAATAATGAAGGATTGCATACTTAGCTAGTTATACCTTATTTTGCATTTCATTATATACCAAGTCATCACACTTCTTGATAGATGGGTCTATTATTTCTAAATTCTATTGGTAACATTGAACTGAAGTAACTCTTTTCAGAGCAGCTGCTTTTTCAAATCCCATAGATGACTTGCTAGCCAATCATTCATCAATAGTTAATCAGCTCCTACCCCTTCATCCTTATCTTCCACAGACAATACTTTTTCCATATTTCAGTGACTCAGTTTCATTCTAGCAAATCTCACTTCTGATGCCAAGCTTTTTGCCCCCAAGACCTCCACAGGTTTGATGACTCACTGGAAAGACACAGATGACACATAAAAGCTATTATAATCACAGTTTCATTTATTTCAGTGAAAGGATATATAATAATATCAACATAAAGCAAAGGCACATAGGATGGAACCAAGGAGTGAACAGACAGGCACACATTTCCTTTTGTCCTCTCCTGGAATCATGCATGTTTAATTCTCCCTGGAACAATGTGTGACATGTGCAATGTCTTTCTAACCAGGGAATCTCACCAGAGCATTATTGTCCAAGGTTGCTTTTGAGGGTCAGTCAGGTCCTCATGCAGCAACATGTGACTGAACTCAGCTACTCAGAGCCCAGACCAGCCCCCAGAGGCCAAGCTGATATAGCACAGCCCAAAATATGACACACACTCAAACAGGCAATTACCATAAAATATTGTGAGCATGAATTATCTGAAATGAGTCAACTTCTTTGGTTTACAAGATATTCTTATCAAGCAGAATATTCCAAGGGCTCAGAAGTTATCTCCAAGCTACTTACCAAGACCTGTGGACTGTGCAGGTTTCACACAGCCCAGGCCTGCTGAATTAACCCCCTACCGTACGGTGGCATAGTTTTACTGCAATTGAGATAAACTCTTTGTGCAGTCAGAATTTTGGGGAAGACAAATGGACTTTCATTTTCCTGATAACTACCATGCATTCACCCTCTGTAAAGATCCTTTTAATCCCCTCAATAACTCCAAGAAATATCTATATTTTTTTAAAATTTTACATTCATGAATGAGGGTTTAAGAAGTTTGCTATCTTTTAAATGATGATCTGAAGTTATAACCCATGTCTATATTTTAAATATATCTCAATCTCCCCATTAATAGAAAGCAAATGGTGTAAAATAAAAGGCATCATTTGGTTAAGGAATATATTCTGTCATTCAGTTATTACAAGATTGGAATGTAATTTCAATTCAGCATGACTAAATGTGACAGAAAGTAATTTGCGGTCACCCCTCGGGCTGAAGTGTGGTTTGCTGGCCTGGCGAGGGGAGCGGCCGCGGTAGGCCTAATTCCGCTGCCCCCATAATAGGGTGGTTGGTCAGGCCCACCGCCACCCCTGAAGGAAGCTCGGCATGAGCGCAGAGTGCCCTCGGGTCTCCCCTTCTCAGCAGCCATGCTTCCACGGCCGCCCCTCCTCCCGGATGGCGCCACACAATGCCTTGTGGGGCAGCACCCTTCTTCTTCCTTCTCCCTGCGCAGGCGCAGGGTGGAAAATTCCAATCTGCCCTTTTCCCCTCCCCCGACAGCAGCAACAGCCAGGCGTGGACGGAAAAATCCAGTTTGCCCTTTTCCCTCCCCCCGACAGCAGCAACAGCCAGGCGTGGGTGGGAAACTCCAGTCTGCCCTCCACCCCAGCAACAGCAGCCACCAATCCCTAAACCCTTCCCCTTCCCCCAGCAACAGCGACAGCCAATCCCTAACCACCACCCCTCCCCCGTCCAGCACCGCCCACTGACCTTTCTCCGGCAACCAATCAGAACAGGGCGTGGCTTCGACCAATCAGCCTTCCCCAGCCCCTATAAAACTGTTGCCTCTCCCTCAATAAAGTGGACTTGCGTGTTTACCTTGTCTCCGCGGTAGTTCTTCTGCCATGCGCCCTCCAGTCCTGAGAGCCCCCGACAAGGGCCTGGCCTCCCTTGTCCCCAGTTCGTCGCCTGCTTCTCCGGGCGACCCCCTCATCGCCGGCTTCGCCGGGCGACCCCGTCAGCCGAACCGCGCAACCCCTTGTGAGACCGATCCCTCGTCTGCTGCCGGACCGACCCCTCATCCCAAGTGGGACCGACCCCTTGTCCCAGGCGGGACCGACCCCTCGTCCAGAGCTGGACCGACCCCTCGTCCGCAGCCAGACCCCACCTCTACCGACCGAGCAAACCGTTGCAGTAATTTGGTTAAATTAAAGTAATATTTTTTTGACATCTGAAAAACTCATTGAGTTTTAATTTGAAAATTAAAATGAAATGTGCAAGTACACAGAAAACTATAACAACAAATTGAATGATTTGAATTTCATAGTCTCCAAATAATTTCAAGGCTTTCTTTCAATTAAAAGTAGGAATTTTGGGTTAGTTCATATTAGATCAAAAAAGAAGATGAAATGCAAGACTGTTTTTGTGCCTGTTTTGTTTTGTTTTTTAATTTATTTATTATCTTTTTTTATAAAGATATAAATCACACAATCACATAAATCACACAAAATGTTACAAGAAAAAATATGAGCTTCCCATATACCCCATTCCCCACAACCCCCACTCCTCCCACATCAACAACTTCTTTCATTAGTGTGGTACATTCATTGCATTTGATGAGTACATTTTGGAGCACTGCTGCATAGCATGGATTATAGTTTATGTTGTAGTTTACACTCTCTCCCAGTCCATTCAGTGGGTTATGGCAAGATACGTAATATAATATCCTGTATCTGCCCCTGCAGTATCATTCAGGACAATGCCAATGTAATACTGAATGGAAGACATTGGCATGGAGATGTATGTGACATAAAATGCTCAGTTTAACCTTTGTCATTTCTTAATTTTTTTTAAAAAAGCTTTCGATTATATAAATATTACATACAAAATATGAGGGATTCCCATACATACCACTCCCTCCTCCTCCCACACTTTCCCTCATTAACAACATTCTTCATTATTGTGTTACATTTGTTACAATTGAACACATATTGAAGCATTGCTACTAAGCATGGACTACAGTTCAAATTGTAGTTTACACTTGAGCCCACACAATTTTGTAAATTATGACAAAATATACAATGGCCTGTATCCATCACTGCAACATCATGCATGTCAAATCTAATGTCCCAAAAATGCCCCCAAATTACATCTATTCTTCCCTCTCCCACCCCTCAGAATATATGGTGGCCACTGCCTTTATATCAATCAGAGTTCTTCCATTGCTAGAATAGTAGTAGGTCTATAGCAAAATGATAGTAAGTCTGCTTTAGTTCATTGTTCATTCCCCAGTCTTGAGGATTTGGGGATGGCGATGCCCACTCTTCTTCTAATTGAGAGGGGGCTTAGGTATTATGGGGCAGATGGATGGAGGTAACTTGCTTGCAGTTGCCGACACTCTCTGTTCCTTGGGATGGACATTGTCCATCATCATCTCCATGTTATTTGTCCTGGGTGAATCCAATGAACTGGAAACAGCATCCTCCTTATTGTTGAGAAAATATTATCATTAGGAAAAATAGGGAATGTGAGTTTATTTCAGGTACTGTTGGGTAGAACTCCTGGAAGATGCAGAGATTCTCTTGGGAATTAACTTTCATGTAGGGCTATTAAATTCAAGAATTCTAGCTTTATGTTATAAATAGGATCAAAGAAATTAGCTAGGAAAAAGTGATTAACCAAACTCTGGATAATTTTATCATCAATAATATGGGTACTAATTTTGGTGCTTTAATTGAATCTATAACTAATGGATATTTACATAGTATATTTTAATTCAAGAATATGCATAAATTCTTCTTAGAAGAAATACTACTATCATATGCTACTCTTATTGGAAAACACTTAAATAGGAAATAAATGCTTCAATTCCCACCATTACAATTACCTGTTAAATTAAAATCATTCACAAATCAGCAATTATCTTTTTCAATATTCAAATTAAAGACTTTGGGTTGGAGGTTGAAAATCTCTTCCTATTCCTAGGTTTGTGCCACTTGATAAATGGAACAATTCATCTTATATTCATTAAATAGCATGCTTTATTAATGATACACCTGGCTTGAGGATGTAAGCTGCAGAGAAAGCCTAAATAAGGTCATCAGCTAATTGCATTTTTCACTATAGCCCTTTGTTTATTATTTATAAACCTTTCCTAATTGTGTGTGCTATATACAAATTTTAGATGAGGCTGCCTGCCAATCCTGCATCCTCCATAGCTTATAACTTAGAGAAAATATACCTGGAAAGAGGCTCTGTTCTTGCAACAACATCCTTGAATCTTGACCTGACCAGAGTAATACTACTGTCCTAAGATTACAATAATTTGGCAATTCTCCTGCCATGGAGAAAACAAAACTAGAGATGTAGAAAAGAAAGAATATTTAACCTGAATACTTCCAGGAAAAAAAAAATTGTAAGTAGATGCATTAGTCAGTGTTTTCTAGTGATACAGAGACAAGAGAATATATATGCATACACACACGTATGCAAATATTATTAGATTTTTGTATGAATTGGCTCATGAGACTGTGAATGTGGGCAATTTCAAATTCCATAGGACAGGGTACAAGCTGGAAACTCAAATGAAGGTTTTCAGTGAATTTCCCAGGAGAAGCTGGCAGGCTGAAGTAGGCATGAGAATTCTTCCTTCAACTGCTGAAATCATCACTACTCCTTTTTTTAATTATTTTTTTTAATTTTTAAAGAAGCTCTAGATTACATAAAAGCTACATGAAAAAATATAAGTGATTCCCATATTACTCACTCCCTCCCCCTCCTACACTTTCCCTCATTAACAACATCCTTCTTTAGTGTGTTCAGTTTGTTACAGTTGATGAAACCCTATTGAAGCATTGCTACTAACCATGATCTCCACTTACATTACAGTTTACACTTTGCTCTGCACCTGTTCTTCTCTCTCCCATCCTTCAGAACCTCTGGTGGCCAATGCATTTTCATCAATTATAAGAGTTCTTCTATTCCTAGAATAATAAGTCTATAGTAATAATAATAGAAGTAGACATAATATATGTATAGCAATAATAATAAAGTAGACATAATAATGTCTACTTTAGTTCATGGGCGCAGTGGGTGCACTGGCTCTGCAGGAGAAATTTTGGTGAATTTTTTTTCCGTAAAGGTATGGAATCCATTGCAAATGTCACAAAAGGAAAAGTTTCCTATATCCATATGCAGGAAAATCCCTTCTTGATGCAATTGAGGGTTCCCCTGGAGTTGAGTCAAAGGTGTAGTGCTGCTGCGTAGAGCTATGGAGTGGCACATTGTGTTTGTATCCTGGGTGGCTTTGTCCAGAGCTTTCCCACTGCATTGGTTGGTGGAGGAATCCTCTTTTGACTCAGTTGAGGTTGTGGGGAGCTGCACAATGGGGAAGGGAGAGGGGAATTTTGTCAAGGTTGTGGATGGTGCCAGAGACCCAGGGCCTTTGTGGCCAGGATTTGAGAGGTCCTTCTGCATGACTCACAGGTTACTCCTTGGGACCTCACACATGAATCCTGAACACAGTTTCTCAGTCTTAGGCCTTCTCCCTCTTACAGCACACACTTGCCATAGACCAACCCTCTCATCTCTCATCTATATTTTCTTACAAAGGCTCTCAAACTTTACCCAGATCTTCTCTCTCAGATATATGCTTTAGAAATTTCTCTTAGCCTACATCTGTAGACATGTTTCATGTAAATGTGTACAAGTTTACGCTACAAGTGTTCAGTCTTACCCTTTATCTCACCATTTTTCTAGCATGGTCCTTCTCTGTTTCAGGCCTCATTTACTAGTTGAGTTAAATTCTGCCAACACACATCACGCAATGTTCTAACCCAAGGGTCAATAAACTATGGGCCTGCAGTATATGGGCAATCTGATTGTTTAAATAAAGTTTTATTGGAACACAGCCCCACCCTTTTAAACATATTGTTCATGCTTATATGCTACAAAGGAAAGGAGGAGGAGTTTTGAGGGAGGACTTATGGTCCACAAGTCAAAAATATTTACTATCTGGCTCATTAAGAAAATGTTTGCTGAGCTTACCTTGTGCTTTGTAGGACTCCTAGTGCCTGCCGACCTTGCCATCTAAAGGCTAAGAGTGAGTTCATGCCTTATGACAGCTATACAGACACCCTGCATTTCCAAAGTGCTCTCCACTGAGACACTGCTCTGTTGTGTGTTTCCTAATGACTATCTTTGTTTTTATTCTGTTTTGGGGGATAATATTTTAACTTCATCTTTAACCATGTTTTTTTTTTTTTTTTTTTTTTTTCCTCTCCCCCCCCCCAACAACACTCGTTCCCATCATCATGACACATCCATTGGATTTGGTAAGTACATCTTTGGGCACCTCTGCACCTCATATACATTGGTTCACATCATGGCCCATACTCTCCTCTATTCCATCATGTAGGCCCTGTGAGGATTTACAATGTCCGGTGATTACCTCTGAAGCACCATCCAGGGCAGCTCCATGTCCTGAAGACGCCTCCACCTCTCATCTCTTCCTGCCTTTCCCCATACCCTTTGTCCATTATGTCCACTTTTCCCAATCCAATGCCACCTCTTCTATGTGGACACTGGATTGGTTGTGTCCATTGCACCTTTATGTCAAGAGGAGGCTCAGATTCCACCTGGATGCTGGATGCAATCCTCCCATTTTCAGTTGTAATCACTCTAGGCTCCATGGTGTGGTGGTTGTCCTTCTTCACCTCCATCTTAGCTGAGTGTGGTAAGTCTAATAAATCAGATTGTAGGTGCTGGAGTCTGTTGAGGCTCAGGATCTGGCTATCACATTGTCAGTCCAGAGATTCAAATCCCCTAAATATATCTTAAACCCCAACATTAACTGCACCTCCAGCACATTAATTGTTCTTTTTATTTTAGCTTCCTTATTTATAATCCCAGAAGTACTGTTGAACGATTGTATTTTTTAAAAATATTTTAAAAAAAATATTTTATTGTGGTAACATATATACTACTCAAAATTTTCCATTTTATCTATTTTCAAGTGTTCAGTTCAGGAGAATCAATTATTCACACATTGTCCTACTGTCACCACCTCACATTACCCAAATTTTTCATCACCCAAAAACACCCTTTATGCAAAGAATCCACATTCTGACTCCTCCCCATCCCTCAACTCCTGGTTAATTTGTTATCAACTTTGTTTCTAAATTCACTTATTCTAGGTATTTCATATAAGCGAAATCAAACAATATTTGTCCTTTTTTATCTTGCTTATTTCACTAAACATGTCTTCAATATTCACCCAGGTTGTTACAAGTGTCAGGACTTCATTCTTTTGTGTGGATGAATAACATCACACTGTATGTATTTACTACATTTAAAAAAATTTTATTTTCCTTATTTTTTTTCATGTTACATTAAAAAAATATGAGGTCCCCATATAAACCCCACCCCCCTCACCCCACTCCTCCTACATCAAGAACCTCTTTCATCATCTGTAGATAGATACTTGGGTTGCTTCAGTCTTTTAGCTATTGTGAGTAAAACTGCAGTGAACATTTATACACAAAATATCTGCTTGAGTCCCTGCTCTCAATTCTATTGACTATATATCTAAATGTGGGGTTGCATGATCATATGGTAACTTTATATTCCTTCAGAGGAGCTGCTAAACTGTTTTGCAAAGTAGCTGAACCATTTTTTATTTTCCCCAAAACATGTATGACCGGCATTCAAGCTCTCCCCATCCTCAGCAGCAGTTTTTGTTTGTTTGCTTGTTTTAATTAAAAACCATCCTTGTGATGCCGAAGCCCCGCGGATCGCAGGCCCCTCCCAGGTGCGGGAGGACCACGTGGCTGCCCTGGCTCTCCGCTTCCTGGTGGTCTCTGGAGGGGCTCCTGGGCTAGAGCCCCTGGCTCGGTGGCTCCGCCGTGGCGTGAGGGCTGCCCCCAGGTGCGGCCGCTCCCTCTGCTGCCCGGCAGCCCCGCACGCCGCATGCACGTCCCCGCAGCCCTCCACGCAGTGGGCCCTGCAGCTTCAGTCCAGCAGCCCTGAGCGCCCAGGGCCGCGCCCCGCTGCCCACGCCCCGCTGCCCGCGCCCCGCTCCAGGGCCTCTCCTGGCCCTGCTGCTTCTCGTGCCGCCCCGGCTGGTCAGGCTGGTCTCGCTCAGGAGGTCGCTGTGAGCGGGCACCCAGGTCTGGGCAAAGCCGGAGCCGAACTGTTCTGCACAGAGAGGGCGAACCCACGGCCCCTGCGCTCGGGGGTGGCGGTAGCGCGTGCCCTGAAGGACAGGACGGGGCGGGGGCGGGACCTGCAAGGTGGGCCTGGCTCCGCCTTCCAGGGGAACGTGCTGCCCCGAGCTGTCCTCGGGAGAGCGGCCCTATCGCCAGCACCTCCGTTTGTCCTACGTTTGTGTCTTGTAAAGGAGCCGAAAGCTCCAGAGCACCTTTGATTGCTGGAACTAATCACCTGTGGCTCAGGGTCATGGACCAAAGTGGGGTGAGCTTGACGCTGGTGCCTCCCCAGAGGAGCCCGGGCAGCGAGGCCCACCACTGTCCCGTGAGTGCAGGAAGGGGCCTCAGGTCCCTGAGAACTCGCCGCAGGCGCTGAGTCTTGGTCTGGGAGCCGGGCTGTGTCCAGTGGGGAGCGAGGGGTGAGGAGCTGGGCAGGCGCTGCCTCGAGAGGCCTCTGAGGTGGAGCTGGGCTCCCTCACCAGCCGCAGTCAAGGAGCTAAGTGAGAGTTGGCGGTGGTTTCTGAAGACCCCTAAAGTTGAGTGCCCTTGTGGTGGCTTCTTGGGAAGGAGTGCCTTGTCTGCTTGCTTAGCCGCCTATTTTGTACAGTTGCTGAGCTCGTAGGCTGATGTTTGGGAATTGTTTGTGAAGCAAGGCACCTTACTGTGGGTAATTTAGCTGGAGAGTCTGTTTGTAGCCTGAGCCCAGAACCTCTTATCTTGTAACAACTGAACTATACTTAGTAATAGTTCCACGTGTATATGGTTAATTTATGGAAATTCAATATATTTTATAGTTAAAGTACTCTAAAGTAATCAATGTTTCTAGCAAACTATTGTGATCTCAGCTAAGGAAATTATCCCACCACCAGCATGAACTTTGTAAAGTGAGATCTCTGAAATGTGATTGGCCTGTTTGTAATGTAAGGGAAGAGAGCGTTCCCAGCATAAGTAGAGAGATTGTGGGCCATAGATTAACCACTGTGTTCAAGAAACTTTACATTAAAAAATTTCCAGAGGAAAAAAAAAGATCCTTGTATGAATAGTGGGGTGTGAGTCAGAGAAACAAAATGGGAATGTGTAGATCAACCCTGTAGTGTCATCTACAGGCAAAATCCAGGGATAACTTCTGAGTGGGATGAGAAGCCCCGTGGACGGCATTCTTGAAACTTCCTGACCCATTGGCTTCAGAATGATCCTGAGCAGTGTTTTTGACCTTGGCCAAGATCAGGCAGGTGGGGCAGGTTTAACTTTCTGTTCCTGGTCCTCTGTTGACTGTGGCGGTACATGCTTGAACCCCCAGCCTAGGATGGAGTATGAAATTCCATGGACCATCTTCTTTCAGATCCATGAGGTAAGTGGCCATACAAAAGCTTGCTCTGAACTATTCACTTTCAAAATATAACTGAGAAACAAGTTAAGGTATTCCTCTTCAGGAAGGAATACAGAGCATTCACATGGGTAACAAAAGCTTATTAAAAGAAGAAATGATTTTTATCCAAATGTCTCACCCCCATAGGGGAAC